>NW_022681454.1:35163310-36529810 GCF_009764315.1 Trachypithecus francoisi | reverse complement strand
TTATTTCTTTCATTTCTTTTTATATTATTCCATTTTCTTCTGGCTTTTATTGTTTCTGTAGAGAGGCCTTGATATCAGTGTCATTGATGTTACTGCTTTTCTTTTCTAGTTTCTGTGAAGATTTTCTTTTGTTGTTGTCATTTTTCTTCTGCACTTTCTCTGAGATGTGCTTGGGCAGAAACTTTTCATAAATTCAAGGAAATATCTCCGTATTCAATTGTATATTTTAAGAGAGTCTTGGTTTGTGTAAATTGAACACACAAAAAGATGCCATTCCACATGTACCAGATTGGCAACAGTGAAATATCTAATAATTGCAAATGTTGATGAGGATGTAAAGCAATGTGGGAATTGCATTGTGCATTGAAATAACCAATTTGGAAACCAGTTTGTCATTGTCTAGTAAAATTGTAGAAATACATTTTCTATAGTACCAGAAATTATATTTCATATATATTGAATTAAATATATATTTAGTATATATACTTCTATATATAATTCATACATATATATATACATGCACACACATACCATATATATTTACTCTAAGGAAACTGGCATATGTGTACCAGGATATATAAACCAAAATATATATAAAAATATTGCTTGTTGTGGCTAAATACTGAGAACAAACCAAATGTGATCCATTTACAGGTTTAAAAATGAATGGTATTACTTCGGAATTAATGAATAGATTGTAAAAGTATTTATTTAAAAGTAAGTAATCAATTATTACACAATTTTGGAGGGTGACTGATTCTTCAGAGCTGGGAGAATGTTGAAATTTGAGACGAGCATATGAGACCTTGGGAGGGATTTGTAATATCCTATTTCTTAGTCTTGATTATATTATCAAGATTTGATGGATAAAAATATGGAAGCTCATGGAATTGTGTTACATGGATATTGCTCTGTAATTATTAAGCTAAACACAAACATTTTATGTACTTTTAAAAATATATCTCATATAATAAAGTGGTCCTTTTTAAAAAGGCAATTCTAATGGGTGAGTTTTAAAAATGGTTTGAGCAAATCTTACCATCATTCAAGTTATGTTTGGAATAAGAGGTAAAATATTAATAATAATATTAAGGGTATAGTCTTGAAAAATATGAAAATATTGTCACAAACTTTAGTACGTAGAATGATGTTGATTTAGGTGTATACATTCTGTTATGTTTAGTAGGTAAGCTTCATATTACAGTCCTACCTCATTCCTTTTGACTTGATCTAAAGGAAGAAATCCATTGTAATATTCACTTCGGTGTTTCTAAGCATAGCTTTATACAATAGAGTGCTTAAGATTGAAGTTATACAAATATAGGTTACTTTTCTGGCAATGAAGCCTTGGAGGGTATACAATGACTCTTGACTTTTGGTGAATTAGTTGAGAAAGTTACCCAGACAAACATATTCTAAGGATGTCAACATCTGGGTAACTGCAGAGATAACAGAGTTTTGAGATTGACTACCTACACTTTTTTCTTCTTGGAGTTAAAATGCAGAAATTATCTTGATTTAGGCATCATGTTGTAAATTATATATTGGCTCCAAAAAGCACATGCTTATTTAAGAAATACTGTGTCTTGGAAGATTGGCTTGGAACATGTAGGCAACAGAAGGAGTGAGAATCCTGGAAAACATCAATCTCCTTCCAGATAAAAAGAGAGGTTATTTGATAAAGTTAATGGAGAAGAGCCAGTGATGAGAAATAGTATTTCCTTCAGTTTAGAATGTATAGGGATTTTTTACCTATATCATCCACATGCTGATTCTGGATACAGAAGAGATATGACTGACATTGTGCCCATTTTAGAGATAAGAATATGTAAGTTCATGCAGTTGAGGGGTCTAGAACTAGATTGCTCAGTTACTTATCTGAATTTCTTTCTAAAAGAACATCAAGACAATGAATTATCAACAGACATGATTAAGTCTCTGCTGAAGGAAAATCTTATTAATTCATCCAGAGTGAATATACATAGCAATATACATAGTCCAGTGCTAAATGTTACATGCAGATTAAATACGGAAAGAATGTTCAGAGAAAGAAGGAACATTCATCAACTTCTCTACTTATGTCCTTGGCATAGATTTATATAACGCAATTGTTCAAGATTGGTGCTGATATTGTAGTAATAACTTTCATCTGGAAATATAATTAAATAATGGGCTGTTATGTTAAAGAAATCAATGTTGATTCTTCAAGATTTTCTGTTCCTTACTATTTATTTATCAAAAATTACTGAGAATATGAATGTGTCTAAATTTCAGTATGTGTCATTCTTCTGTTTTTTCCATAAGGCCCAGTAATAACATGGAGCTCTACTTCATTTGCTGAATGTTAATAAATAAGGTTTGCACATAATCAAATTGCACTTCATCTTTCTCAAGTTGTTTTGATTGATCATTTAATTATTTTTAACGTAAAAATCAATTCAAGCCATTTTACTATAAATTAAGGCCATTGACTACTTACTGTAGAATAAATGCTTTAGAAAGCAGAAAATATATGCTTAAATCTACACTGAACTTCATACCTCCTGGCAATGTACAGTACACTAAATTCTCTTTTTTTAATGTAAATTACTTCATTACATTTAGACAAATTATTTCAATTAACTCTGGCAAGATCATTAAGCATAGTTAATAGTAATGCGAATGAGATTATTTATAAAATAGTCCTAGGAGAGCAATAAAAAATATATGCTCCTATTCTTTAAGGTGGATTTTTGTTAAGACTAGTAATTTTGATAATCACTATGCTTTGAATTTCAGTTCAATAAATATTTCATAAAAACATATCATAAGCCAAGTAATTATCCAGGAGCAGAGCCTGAGATGAGATTGTTGTTCAATTACTCTTAGGGCAGGGGAAGTGAAGCATAAGGGTAGAGCAGAAGAAAGTTAAGCCAGGAAGTACTTTCCAACAGTTCTAGCTTTGATCTCATCCCAGCTAAGGTCCAGAGCACAACTTGTACCACATAGTGTGTCCTATCTTGAAACAAGAGGAGAGATCATTTTTATTCCTGTGCCAGTCAGTCAGGGACTGAGGTCTTCACTGTGTGTGTGGAGGGCTCCTTTTGCATGAGGTCATTTGCTTGAAAAGAAGTTGGGGGCAGCTGTGAGCCAAAACTTACTCGCTGGGGGCTAGGAGCTTTGACTAACAAAGGGAATTTGAATGTAGAACCAACTGCATCCAGCACATTATATAAGAAGATTCTGCTCTCTAGATATTGACAATTCAAGAAAACATTGGCACATGTTTATACATTGAAGATATTACTCCAAAAATATTTGCCAATAAATTTAAGGACAACTCCAGAGTTGGAGGCTTGATGGAATGTTGAGATTCATTTTATCTGAAGTGAAAGCTCTATGCAGAAAGCAGAGAAAACTAATCCAAAACTGAGTCAATGATTTAATCTACAGAGAGATCACAATTCCTGATTCAAGGGCAGAGAGCATATTTCCTAAAGGGGACCTAGAACAAATCTGCCTCATAACAGCTTTGGAGTCTGAAGGGACGGTCTCAGAAAAGAGGGTGACGCTCCACTCACATTACCTATTGACTTTATAAAAGCCGATGTAATTATGCCCTATTCATGGACTGTCATCTCACAATTTACTGGGTTTTCTTATGCTCTATACTTGTCTCCATTCTACAGATACAGCATACTTTACTGCCTCTTCCAGGAAGAATACTTCATCTTCCACGCTCACATACCAATTTGATAATGCCTTTGTCATCACACACATTTCATGTTTGAGTTTTGCTAATGAGATAAACTTCCTCTTAAGAAGAATCTGTATCCTGTTTGTTCAAAGAAGGACAGAAAGCGGCTAAATGACTGAAAGGGTAACCGATGAATAATTTATGTATAGAAAATGTAATTACCCTGTCTCTTCCTTCTTAAATTGAAAAATGAAGGAAGTTTGACTAGCAATGTGCCCAGCATCTGTAGATGCCCATTAAATATGTTCTGAATGAATGAATGGATTATAGCACAAGGTTTAAACATGAGGTTTCTCCTGATTGAGTAGCTGCATGCCACTGGATATGCTCTTTAGCCTCCTTAAAACTCATTGGCTTGTTGAGAATTAAATGATATTTTATCTATCTGCCCTGTCCAGTTAGTTTGTTAGCCAGCAAGCTAGCTAGCTTTTATAGGCTAATTGTGTCCTCCCAAAATTAACATGTTGAAGTCCTAACTTTCTTCACTTCAGAATATGGTCTTGCTTGAAAGTTTTTTTGCTTTTTGGGTTTCTCTTTTTCTAGATAAACACTTACTCTGTTGCCAGGCTAGAGTGCAGTGGCATGACCTTGGCTCACTGCAACCTCCATCTTCCATGTTCAAGTGATTCTCCTGCCCCAGCCTCCTGAGTAGCTGATACTACAAGCATGTGCCACCACGCCCAGCTGATTTTTGTATTTTTAGTAGAGACAGGGTTTCACCATGTTGGCCAGGATGGTCTTGATCTCTTGACCTCGTGATCCGCCCACCTCGGCCTCTCAAAGTGCTGGGATTACATGCATGAGCCATCGTGCCCGGCCTGCTTGAAAGTTTTTACACATGTAATGGTTAAGATGAGGTTATGCTGGAGTAGAGTGGGCCCCTAATCCCATATAACTCGTGTTCTTATAAAAATAAAAATTTGAACCCAGACATTCATACAGGAAAGACAATGAAGAACCACAGGCAGAAGACCGCCATCTACAAGCCAAGGAGAGAGGCCTGGAATAGATATGTCCCTCATAACCTTCAGAATGAATCAATTCCAATGAATGTTGATTAGTCTCTGGCTTCCAGAACTGTGCAACAATACATTTCTGTTGCTTTAAACCATTCAGTTTGTGGTACATTGTTATAGCAGCCCTAGCATTTAATTATCTATCTAGCTATCTAATCCACCCAATCTACAGTGCTATTACACAGTGCCTAGAATATAGTTTATGCCCAAGAAATGACAGCTATCTAATTGTTATAATAGTATCAACGTAATAGTAAAATATTAAGAGGAATTCTTGCACAAAATATGGTGACCTACAGGTTACCATCACTCTTAAACCAGGGTGTCTATTCAGTTACTGATAGCTTTGTGATAGAAAGTTAGAATTCTGACCTGGCGTGGTGGCTCACACCTGTAATCCCAGCACTTTGGGAGGCTGAAGCAGGCAGATCACGAGGTCAAGAGATTGAGACCATCCTGGCCAACATGGTGAAACCCTGTCTCTACTAAAACTACAAAAGTAGCTGGGTGCCAGTGACAGGTGCTTGTAATCCCAGCTACTCAGGAGGCTGAGGCAGGAGAATCGCTTGAACCCAGGAGGCAGAGGTTGCAGTGAGCCACGATTGTGCCACTGCACTCCAGCCTGGCGACAGAGCAAGGCTCCATTTCACAAAAAAAAAAAAAAAAAGATAAGAAAGGAAGAAAGGCCGGGCGCAATGGCTCACACCTGTAATCCCAGCACTTTGGGAGGCCGAGATGGGCGGATCACCAGGTCAGGAGATCCAGACCATCCTGGCTAACACGGTGAAACCCCGTCTCTACTAAAAATACAAAAAAATTAGCCGGGCAAGGTGGCGGGCGCCTGTAGTCCCAGCTACTCGGGAGGCTGAGGCAGGAGAATGGCGTGAACCCGGGAGGCGGGGCTTGCAGTGAGCCGAGATCGCGCCATTGCGCTCCAGCCTGGATGACAGAGCAAGACTCTGTCTCAAAAAAAAAAAAAAAAAAAAAAAGGAGAAGAAAGAGAGACAGAGAGAGAGAGAGAGAGAATTCTAGGTGAATTTGGGCAAAAAACAAAAGTGGTTCATTCAAATCAGGAAGGTGTCAGAGTTTGACGTTCTTTTCCTTTTTTTTTTTTTTTTACTTTATAAATTAAAGGCTTACAGTTTCCTTGTAGACTGCTAATTAAAATTTATGTTGATATTTCACACAAAAGCTTATTTTAATGGCAAAATATAGATTCACAGTAATTTATATTCCTGATGCATACATGTGAAGAGAAAGCCTTAACAACTGGCCAGGTAATATGACAATATCACTCCAGACTGCATGACAACAGACATCTTGTATATAAAATGTCTATGCCTTAAAAATCATACTCTAAATTTAGAGGGTGTAAAGGTCTCTTCTGGTAACTCAGTTGTCCTTTTGCCCCCATCTACCCTACATATACTTTAACACCCTCTTCTTCCCACACAGATGACCTCCGATGACATTGAAAGAGACTAGGTCACCTAGCACCATCATGACTCAAAGTTCACCAATGCATAATTCTAGCCATAATTAGAACTCTACTTAGAACCATATTTAGATCTTCAAAATGTAATGAATGCTTAATGTTGATATCTGTTTCTTGGTTTATAAAAAATGTAAAAACATGCCTAACTCCTGAAACAACTTATGTTCAAAATGCTCCTTTGAAATGAGTATTCTTTTCCTTTGGGTGATAAAACCAAGGTTATGCAACCAAATGTATCAACATGAATGGTTTATGTTTCCTTACCACAGGGAAAGGGGAGAAAACAAAGGCTTTTGGGGGGCTGATGAGGTTTGCTTATAAGTGTATTGTTCTATAATCTGCAAGAGTTCATTCAGTAGTCCTTCCTTGTAGTCCAGAAAGAGAGAGATTAGTGATAGGGAAAAAAGAATTGCTACCCCAGAAAACAGAGTCACTCTGGTAATGATCAGCTCCCGAAAGTGTGACTAGGACTGACTACATAATTTGGGGAGGCCAGTGCAAAATAAAACTATGGGGCCCCTGCTCGAATATTGTTACAAACTTAAGGGCAGCAACTACAGAGCATTAAACCCAGCATGGGCCCAACACAATTCATGCACTTGTGATACTGGTCCTGGAAGGAATTTTCAAACAATAGTAATGATAGTTAACATTTATAATGTCCTTTTAATGTGTTGAATTCTGCTCTAGGTAATTTATAGGAATTAACTCACATGTCTGCAAAATAATCTATTACATAAGGCCTAAGTGTATCCACTCTTTTTTCTTTTTTTAAAAAATGTTCATTTCTTTTTATTGATATACAATAGTTGCATTTTTTGGGAGGTATGTGTGATATTTTGATACCAATACACAATGTGTAATGATCAAATCAGGGTAATTGAAATATCAATCATCTCAAACATCTTTTTTTTGTGTGTTGAGAATATTATAATTTTTTTTCTGGCTATGTTGAAACATATAACACACTATCATTAACTATAATTTCTTTACTGTACTATGGAATACTAGAACTTATTCTTTCTATCTGACTGTATTTTTGTACTCCTTAACTAATTTGTCTTCATCCTTGTCTCTTCCCCAGCTTTTCTGGTCTCTGGTAATCCCAATTCTATTCTTGACCTTCAGGATATCCACATTTTTAGCCCTCACATATGAGAGAGAACATCCTATATTTATCTTTCTGTAACTGGCTTATTTCACTTCACATAGTAACCTCTAGTTTCATCTATGTATATGTATCCACATTTTAAAGATAAGAAAACTGAAAGCCAGAAACATTTTAATAACTTGCTCAAAGCTATATAACTGATTTGTGCCAGAGCCAGTAACATCCAGGCATTTTTGTTTTCAGAGCTGAATGTTTAAGTACCAGCGATTCTGCTTTCGTCTAAGTAAAAATCTCCCTAAAGAAAATTATGTTAAGTTAACATAAATTATCTCTTGCTGAACATTCAGTACAATAGAAATATTCCCCAATAGCTGCACTTGGATTGATGATGACTCTGTATAATGGCATTTTGTGCTTAGCGAAGGCTTCTTGCCATGTCATAATTGGTTTGTAGGTCAATTAGAATCACCATTAATCACTTTTATGCCAGCGTTGATTTTATAAGATACTGAACCTAATTATAATTTTTCCATGAGCCTACTATAGGCTGAGTTAATCTGGTTTTCTTTGATTTTTTTTTAATAATTCTACATGTACTTGTTTTATTTTTAAGTAAAAATACATTTAAGTTTTTAGGTGATATACAATTAATTGATGATTTTTTTATCATCTAAAAATTCTGTGCACTAACAAAGTAATCCTGATTACAGCAAGTTATCGTCATGCAGTCTATATGTGTTATTAATCAAAACTGTAACAGCTGGAACCCCAAAACAGCAAGGGATTTAGCACACCAAAAGACCAAGCTTAATTATAAATGGGAACGTGCTCATCAGGTAGAGGCAGTCACAGTCAAGGCTGGCTTAGATGCAAAGCATTCTGGCTCCTGGGAAACTGGTGATTGGCTTGATATTCTTAAGATGGTGTAGCCAGTGGAGAAAATTGACCCTTTGGCTACTGTTGAAATAGAGAGAAAGAGAAGCCAGTCGAGTGAGAACCACGGTAACGGAGTTGCCATCATTTCCATTGTGATTTGTAAAGGTAGTGAAACCTAAGCATCTAACCTGACAGACTCAAGTGCCTGTTGATCTGTAGGCCAGCAGGACACTGATCTTCAGGACAGCTGGCGATGACTGGGATGACTGCATAAGAGGCATCAGCAACACTGAATGAAGTTCTGTTCTAAATTTGTTAATATTGATTTGAAACATTTGTTTAAATTTTAATCAAATCAGAAAAGTTTCCCTCTTTAAATGTTAAATTATGTGTCCTTCTTTCAAGGGTATCATTAGAGCACAAACTGTCATTAACATTTAACTGGAACCTGGACTATAGTAGGTAGTAACTGATTTTTTGTGGAACAAATGAGCAAGTAAATGAATGACTAATGGAATCATGATTTTTTTGGGGGGGTGGGTGTGGGTGAGAAGGGGAAATGTCCAAGTGTATCTAGAAAACATAATAGTTTTTAATTACATAATAGTTTTTAATTGTGTTATTTCTGAGCTAAAGTTCTTTGATCATCTTCTGAACAACAATACATTCCTGTTGTCAAATTTCCAAATATAAAGCATCCCTTGCCTTTTTATGTCTGATATTAAAGCTTATTCCTATCACTTTATTGAACAATATAGAATAGCAGTCTAACAGCCTATCAAAGGGTTGGATTGTGAATTTTAAATAAAAATTATTTTTAAAACATATTATAATTCAGGCCAGCCTAAGGGAGTAACTACCTCTCTAGGTTTTGTTTTGATATTTTTTTTTCTATCTACTCCATCTCAGTCTTAACATCATTGCTTCCACTAAGTTATGAGTAAATGTAAGATGATCTGCCTTTCAATATTTATGTGAAAACCATTTAGTTTCTATGTTCATAAAACCATGGTCAAAGCATGACTCTTCCCATTCATTCAACATCCTCCAAACAGCTGTCCTAGTGATAAATATCTATTACATTTTCATTCCACAAAAAAGCGTCTGTATATAAAAATATCTATACTCTGCTATTGATTGCCTTGGTTTATATAAAATGATTGTTTAGTTTTTATTTGTAAATTAATGTCTTTTATTTTTATTTTTAATTTATTTCATTGTTAATGTTTATTTTTTAACAATTTTTTCTATTTCAATAGGTTTGTGGGGAACTGGTGGGTTTTGGTTACATAAATAAGTTCTTTAGTTGTGATTTATCAGATTTTGGTGCACCCATCACTTGAGCAGCATACACTTTACCCAATGTGTAGTCTTTTAATCCCTCAATCAGCTCCCATCCTTTCCCGAGTCCCCAAATTGCATTGTATAATTCTTATGCCTTTGCTCCTCACAGCTGAGCTACTACTTATGAATGAAAACATACAATGTTTGGTTTTCCATTCCTGAGTTACTTCACTTAGCATAATGGTCTCTAATTCCATCCAGGCTGCTGTGAATGATATTATTTTTTTCCTTTTTATGAGTGAGTAGTATTCACTGGGGTATATGTACATATTACATACATGTCTTTCATTTTGAAAATGTGTGTTTTAATCTGATTGTATCTCAAATTATCTTATGAGTAGTTAAGAGAATAAAAATCATGCATTTAATGAAAGCTTGCATTGCTATGAATAAAGAGGCAGTTAGAATTATGTTATAAAAAGAGCATATTGTATGGAATAAAAGGACCTGAGCTGTCATCCTAGCTGTGTGAATTTGAGAAAGTTACTTAATCTCTCTTGGCTCCTGTTTTCCTTTGATAAAATGGGAATACCAGTACCAACATCTAGTAGTGTGTTGGGGTTGATGGTTTGGCCCCAGTAATTGTTAAATATTCATTAATTCTACAAGCCCACTTTTAAATCATTTATTAGGTTGAATTTGGCCATGGTGGAGGTATTTATGCCACAGAAATGGTCATGGATTATAAATAAGGGCATGTTATTTATTTATATTTTTGAGAGCCAGTTTACTAGCACACTTCTGATTATTACTGTAAAGAGAAAATGGGACTCCTACCATTGGCAGCACATCAATGAATCTGAAGGACATTATATTGAGGCACAGAAAAACAAACACTGCATGATTCCACTTGCATGATGTATCTAAAATAGTCAAACTGGTAGAAGCAGAGAACAGGGTTCTGGTTGCCAGGGGATGGAGGGAAGGGGAAATGGGGAACTGTTGTTGAATGGGTATAAGGTTTCAGTTATGCCAGATGAATACGTTCTAGAGATCTGTTGTTCAACACCATATCTACAAGTAACAATTCAAACAAGCACTATAAAATATGCTAAGAGAAAACATTTCATGTTAAGTGTTCTTACTACCAAGAAATAAAACAACAACAAATAAAAACACACACAGAAAAACAAACGATAATTTTGGGAAGTGATAGATATGCTTAGTACCTTAATTGTGGGGATGGCATTATGCATATATGAATATGCACAAACTCATCAAAATGTGTACATTATATATGTGCAATTTTTGTATATCAATTATACCTCAATAAAATTTTTAAAAATTAGAAAATGGAATAATGCAGGTGTTTTGTAATCCTCTAAGATGCAGTCTTAACAAATTAGTGTAGTACTGTCAAAATGATTTGTTATTGGTTTGCATCAAATACATTTTTATTACTTAATCTATAATTCAATTTGTTTTATTTTATAAAATATTATGATAAATTATTATTTTTATTATTTTGGAGATGAAGTTTTGCTCTGTCGCCCAGGCTGGAGTGCAGTAGTGCAACCTCAGCTCACTGCAACCTCCACCTCTCAGCCTCCCAAATACCTGGGATTACAGACATGAGCCACCAGGGCTAGCTAATTTTTGTATTTTCAGTAGAGACAGGGTTTCATCATATTGGCCAGGCTGGTATCGAGCTCCTGACCTCAGGTGATACAGCTGCCTCGGCCTTCCAAAGTTTTAGTATCACAGGCATGCGCCATTGCGCCCAGCCGGATAAATTCTTAACAAATGCCATTTTAAAACGTATACACACACACACACACACACACGAAAATAAGAAAGTTTTTCTTTGGAGGAGCATCACTGGAAAGATAAAATTAAAAGAATAGTAATTTTTTCTCTCTTGAGGAATATGAAACAATTCAAACAAATAAATCCACATGGAGATTTTAAAAAAGGGTAAATGAATTACCCTTTTTTAAAAAGTGTAATTTTTTAAAAAGTGAGCAGTGAAACATGCTTTAGATAGTAATTCCTAAAAAAACAAAAGTAGTTGATTATTGAAAAAAAACAGTTCCATGTACAAAATCTTTTAAATTGTGTGAAAACTTCAAATAAGAAAAATGTATTTCTTATATTATTAGAACACCTGTGCATGAATATATGGTGTCTGAATGTTCTCTCCAAAATATAGTTTCTCTCAAATGTCGGTGTAGTTCAGTGACCAGGAATCTCATTCTAGGTCGCACACTCCTCGGAGAACAAAGGATAATTTTTCATCACTCTGCTCCATTTCCTTGATGTTTCCTTCCCCATGGCTTCCATGCTAATTCTCAATCGTTTTATTCCCTCTCTCAATTCCTTCTCTCTCTGCTCCACCACCTCTCCTCCACTTCCCCCTGCTGTTCTCTTCTACTTCCCCGTGTCATTCATTTATCATCATTCTAGAATACTAAAAAATGTACTTCCTTTGTTTTCCAAGCACCCCCCACTCCAGTCTTTATTCAGGTATTCCCTCTGTCTGAAATGCCATGCATGCATCCTGCTACGTGATAGGATCTGAATGTCCAAATACAATTCATTCTTTGAGTTCCAAAGATCTGTGTTGTGGTTATTTTAGTTTCCTGGGGCTGCAGGAACACATGATCACAAACCTCATAGTGTAACATAACAGAAATACGCTGTCTCACAATTTTGGAGGCCAGAAGTCAGAAATCAAGGTATTGGCAGGGTCACACTCTCTGAAGGCTCTAGAGGAGAATCCTTTCCTTGCTTGCCTTCTTCAGCTTCTGGTGGCCCAAGGCTTCCTGGACTGGTGGCTGCATTGCTCCAGTCTGTGCCCCTATCTTCACATGGCTTCATTCCCTGTGCCGCTGCATCTCATACCTCCTTCTTCTTTCTCTTACAAAGGTACCAATCATTGGATTAGGGTCCACCCTGAATCCCAAATGACCTCATATTTAACTTAATTACATTTGAAAAGACAATATTTCCAAGTGAGAGCACACTCACAGATACCAGGGGTTAGGACTCAGACACATGTTCTGTAGGAACAAAATTCAACACATTATAGAAATCTCCCTTTATTTCTCAGCTCAAAGTTTTCTTTCTGTAATCTGAATTTTCTATGGCCTTATCTTTGTGTCACTTACAGTGACACATTTTGCTCTGTATTAAAATTATTTATATACCTGCCTGATCTTCCTAATAAAGTATAAATTCCTTAATTGTTGTGTTTGGTTGACCTCTGTATTCAGTACCATCTAAAATGGAGACCTGCACGTAATGAGTGCCTGACAAATATTTATTGAATAAACACTTTTGGTCAAATATGTTGAATTATCATTTGTGTTTATTCCTTTAGTTTTATAGGAGCTACAATTCCAAATTGCTTTGTTCATAAACTACACAATGTAAAAGCATGAGAATGTGAAATTAATATGTTGTAGATGAATCAGCTGTATTATTGAGCAGCATTTCTAATCACGTAGTATTTGCACCAAGGAAAGACAATCTAACTTAAATAATTTTCCACTCTCTACTTTTTCTTCTAAGGAAATAGAAAGTAAAGTTATCCAATAAATAAAATTTTATTAAAAAAAATAACCCACAGCAGCAGATATCTACATTTCATGTAAATTTTTACAGGTTACATGTCAAAATCTGGTAGAAAGTCTCATTTCTGTCAAAGATAACTGTTATCAGAAGTGATAAGCCTGTCATATAAATTTTGTGGAGGTAGAATTTAGTACATTACAACTTTGGGCTGGAATTTAGTTTGACATGAGCAAGAAGTCAGAGTAACCAAGTACTCAAGTAAGAAATGCATTTCCATACACAATAACTTAACAGGCCATACAATTTCCATAACCTTTTAAAAGACTCTCATCCCCTAGGATTTGCTGATAGGTAATCAAGTGTAATTTTCTCACTCCTCAATGTGTTCCAAATTTATTGGTTGATATTGCTCAGCTGAATTTAATAAATGCCACTTATCATTTTGCAAATGTGAAATTCATTCACTTATTGTAGGATTTACATTTACTTCAGATCAGATTGTTGGATTGGAATTTCAAATATATAAAACTTCAATTTACCTAGCTGCAATTATATGAAATGCATGATTTAATTTCTAAATAAAATCAGCCTCTATTTATGCTTTTACTGCATCTAGTGGGAATTGGCTTTTTAGAACAGTTTTCGGCAAATGTTTTTCTCATTGGATATAAAGATTATAAAAGAAAGACATTCTGCACTCTTGCTTTATGATTAAAAAGCTTTCTAATCATTGTTTCATGTTTTGAGAGAAGAAAGCCAAACGGTATCAGCTTCTATATGCCATAGCCAAATAGAAATGCAGTTGTGACAGCACCTATCAACTTGGGAAAGGACAAATTAATGGTGAAGGAAAACATGTAATTAGTCCCTTTGTATATGAAAGCAAAATTTGCTACTTGGGAGATTGTCATTCAAATGTCAATGGTGACAAAAATACTTCTGGCACATTTGCATAAACATCCACTGGGGCCATTGCACATTTAAAGGAATAAAGAAGAAGTTGCTGCTAAGCTCCTCCTACATGGAAGCTGGTATCATACTTTCACCTCTCTCCCTCTCTCCCTGTGAAAGGAAAAGCAAGCGGGATTACTCAGAATAGAAGTGTCTGGGGTTAGTGAAGGGCCCTGAGCTGGGGCACATGCCCCTCTACAGCTCATGCTGCTTCCTTTCTATGCATCTCAACCTCACAAGAAGTTGCTAGCTCCTCTGGACTTAGAAACTTCTCTCCCTTTTTTTTTTGAGACAGAGTTTAGCTCTTGTTGCCCAGACTGGAGTGCAATTACTGCAACCTCTGTCTCCCGGGTTCAAGCGATTCTCCTGCCTCAGCCTCCTGAGTAGCTGGGTTTACAGGCATGTGCCGTCACGCCCAGCTAATGTTTGTATTTTTAGTAGAGACGGGGTTTCTCCATGTTAGTCAGTCTGGTCTCAGATTCCCAACCTCAGGTGATCTGCCTGCCTTGGACCCCCTAAAGTCCTGGGATTACAGGCGTGAGGCATCGTGCCCAGCTGAAACTTCTCTTTTAAGCTTTTGTGTTTCCTAGACTGCTGAGGATAGGAAAAAGTGGGCTTCATGGATCTTTATAGCAATCTCGTCATGAGACATTTATTATTGGAACACTTAGGACTGCAAGAAACTGAAGGAGTTTCCTTGTTATCAAGGAATTTTTCTGAAAAATGCAAGCCACAAATTGAGCAACAGTAGCAAAGCTCATTAAATTTTCTAGGCATGTAGAGTGCATTATTAATAGTAAAGTTCATGGCAGAGGCAAAGAACATAGAGAAGTAGTGTGTCAAAAAGGCTTCCCAAATGAAGTGCCTATTACACTGTGAGGCAAAGGAGGAAAAGAAGAAAAAGATTAAAGTTAATGAACAAAGACTCAGATACAAGTGAGACCATATCATCCTTCAAAAGTCCATTCCATTAAAAAGTAGCCAAATTAATTCCATTTTACTTATGACAGATCAATAATAGAAGGTCAATAACCTAGTAAGTGGCATCACTAAATCAACACTCCCTTTTTCACTTCAAATTTAAGCTTGCATAAATGCAATTAGAGCTTTTCCTTGTCAGTTAGTGTATCTATCAGCTTCAAAGCTCGTTGTCTCTACTGGCAGGTGAATATACCACTTACAAGACTCCATCTCAGCTGCTTCACCTAGTCCTTCTCCCAGATGTCTAAGAATTAAAACAGACACATATCAGAAAAGTCTAGTCAGGAATACAAAAACTGCTCTAAGAATTTCAAACAGGGCATTGAATGCAAGGAATTAACTACAAAGGTGTATGAAAAGTTAAATAAATAAATACAGATGAATGCAGAAGAAAAAGAAATAGAAATGTAATAATGCAAAATCCAAATCTGGTAGTTACTATGGATTGTTATTCAGGAGGCTGCACCTGCAGCTGTCCTGTTGGAGACACTATCATGGCCAGTTCTGGATCTGTTGAGCAGGCACTGCTTTGCTCAGGATTGGAACTGCTGAAAAAGTACCACCTCTTTTGAGGTAACTGAACTCTATCTCACCTACTTTTGCTACAGGTACTATAACTCTTATCAGTTTCCATAAAGTGCCACACTATTGGAATCCTGAGTAGAAAGCTTTACTTTCTTCTTTCTTTCTTTCTTTTTTTTTTTTTTTTTTGAGATGGAGTCTTGCTTTGTTGCCCAGGCTGGAGTGCTGTGCAGTGGTGTGATCTCGGCTCACTGCACCCTCCACCTCCTTGGTTCAAGCAATTCGCCTACCTCAGCCTCCCAAGTAGCTGGGATTACAGGTTCACGCCACCATGTTCAGCTAATTTGTTTGAGTTTTTAGTAGAGACGGGATTTCTCCATATTGGTCAGAATGGTCTCGAACTCTTGACTTCTGGCAATCCGCCCACCTCGGAACCCAAAATGCTGGGATTACAGGCATGAGTCACTGTGCCTGGCCCACTTTCCTTCTTAACCTTGTGATCTTCCACAAGTCTTTCTATTAGCAGATCACAGACCTAACAGGAAGTTGGCTAGCAGCAGATCATGGGACATATGATTTGCAGATTGTTTTCCCATCACTGCAGAGCAGAGTATAGATGAATGGAGGTGGAGGCTAAGAGACAGCTAAATAACCTCTTCAGCTTAGGTTCAGGATTGGAGTGGAACTCCACATACATACAGTCCACACAAGCCAAGAGAAATTTTTTCTCTATGAATTTTTTATGAGAACTTTGATGGGTAAAAGTTATACTAGGATCTTTCCCATATTGTAACAATTAAACAAATAATAATTATAACTTCTATTAAATTTACTATAGGTATATGCTATAAAGTATGATTTTGGCATCTCTCATTGATGTTTAAAGCAGAGAAGGGGAGACTTAAATGAAGCCACAGCGGCAGCTGGTCACCTCTGAAGCTATATATCCCCTCCAGGCACATTAGCACAAGAACAATTAGGGAGTGAAGTAGACTGTCCCAGTTGGGAAAACAATGGCAGAGAGCTTATCGGCTATTGGTAAGGATGCCTTTGAAAGGCCTATGACTTCAAACATCATACAAATAAATAATTCTGTAAACTTAATTACTTGATATTTATCTCAGAAAACTAGTGTACACAATTAGGACTTTCTAGGTAATAGAATATTGTATAGTTTTTCAGTACACATGTTGTAATGACAGAAATTTGTATTTGTCTACTAGACCATTACGGTAAGGCAAGAAAGTTCAATTTTGTTTCTCTCTGAGCACTTATCTTACCGTCTTAACACATGATATGCTCAATAAATGTTTGTTGATTACAGCAGTCTTTTTTTCCCCACGTACTCAAATAATTTTCTAACCTCCAGATTTTTCCTAACAAGTGGGAGTATAACTGGATATTAGCAGGCAGAGAGGAATATGAACATGTGGGAAAGAATGCAGAAGTAATTTCAGAGGGAGGAGTAGAACAGTAAAGGCATGGAAGAGGGAAAGAGTATCTCTAATGGGACAATGCTACATCATCAAGATATGGAAATGCATTGGTCAATCAGAAGAAAAAGCAAAAGCCATAGAAGTACTAGTATGATCTCCAAGTGCTGATAAGTACTCTTCTCCACTGACCTACATTCCTTCAATGGCAAAGCACATGCAAGTAGGAAACATATTTATAATTATTTTTCATTGACTCTTTATTGCACTGGAACAAAGCCTTAAAAGAATATTCTCACTAGGAAAAATGTACCTTTGCTGAAGCTTCATCTAGTGTCTTCTTATAGTGGCACTGAGAAAATCTCCAAGAAAACAAAAATGAAAATGAAGGTTGCTGTTGTATCATAAAAGCCAGCATAAGCAGAGGCACAGTTACCAAAGGGTGTATTTTGGAAGATGGAGAAAAGGAAGCCCAAGATGAAGGGCAAAACCATTTGTGTGTAATTCTACCATTAGGGTTTTGGGATTTGAGTGTTCAGACTTACAGTGTTGGTTAGAAATACTGAAATCATGCTTGGCTGACTGTACACACAGTTCCAGTACACAGAACTCAAATTGTCTGGCTTTTCAGAGGGCTCATAATTCTGTCACTTTCTATTCAGGAATATTATATCAGAAATTGAAAGAACAACTGAAAACAAAGCCAGATGTAGCAACTAAATCTCCAGTGAATTTGGAGATGAGGTTGAGAGAAGGCATTAAGCTATCAACAAAGCAGCAGACTTAACTGTCATGGACAACAGAAAGAGTAAGGAGTCAATATATGCACCTAGGTATTATAGTTATACTGGCTTCCGAGTCACATAATGCATAGTGTAGGGTTTTGATCACCTCCTCTTTATTGATGAGGAAAAGGTTTCTACTCTAAGGTTCTGGGAATGTCTGGACATCTGGCACTGGACAGATGAGATCAAGAGCAGTTAATTAGTCACATACACAAACAGCCCAAGGGAAGGGGACACTTTGATCACATGGGACCACAAGGGGGTTGCATTTAGGAACAGGGTGAGGCAACCAGAGGCTGTGGGAGGCAGACTTTGTGGTAACAGGAGGGAGGACGACTTCTGGTTCCCTAAGGAGGATGTGACTAGTTTGTTTGAGTAAGTCAACAGTCTGGCAGAAAACTAAACACCACTACTCAGGGATCATTAGACATGGTGCATACTCCCAAAGAGGGTTGTTCTGTAAGCAAGCGGGGAAGAGAAACTCTCATTCAGGCCATTTGAGGCCCTCCTGATTTTACCAAGTTTCAAGGCAGCATTTAATATTGAACTCTAATTTCAGGTCTTACACCATCAATGAAAGTACTGAATAAATATTCTTTATTTTCTAGTTTGTGTTTCTTTTTATAATTAACTTCAAGGGTAATTAGTAGGAACAATAAAAGTAGACATCATGCACTGAAATTCTCAAGAGTATAGAAACAGTTCAAGAATTTAAAAATTAACAGTAATGGACAATTGATTTTCAACAAAGGTACTAAGACAATTCAATGGAGGAAAGAATAGTCTTTTCAACAACAGTAGTTTCCAAGACAACTGGATATCCATATACAAAAGAATGAATCTGGATTCCTACCTCTCACAACATATAAAAGTTAAGTAAAAATGCATCAAAGACCTGAATGTAAGAGTTAAAACTATAAAACTCTTTTTAAAAATACTTAGTTAAAGCTGCTGTAATAAAAATGTCGTAGACTGGATAGACCAAACAAATATTTATTACAGTTCTGGAACCTGGAAGTCTGAGATCAGTGTGCCAACACAGTCGGGTGAGGAGCCTTTTCCTGGTTTGCAGAGAGATGCCACAGTGTTTAGTACCCTTCTCTTAGAGGCTTAATGCTTTTGTTCCAGAGAGATGGGGAAGAGGGATCCAGATAGGTCTCAATGACTTTTCCACAGTAGCTACCGGTACCTTTCCTTAGCATGCACCAGGAGAGAGATTTTCCCGAGTGTCTTGCTTTGCTTCACCATTTCATAAGTATTCAGCAAGATTCATGGAGCAGCTTCTGCGAGTGATTAGTAATTTCCTTTGTGTTTGTGGTTCTCAATCATTCAACAATTTTATGCCAGCCAACTGTTGGCTTTCAGCAATTTGTTTATAAAGGTGAGCTGGCTGTTTCTTACCTGCTTGTATGTCACCTGTTGTGTATCTCAGATTAGTATGTAATCACATCCCTTTCTCCTTAGAAGCATCTGTTTATTAGTTGGTTGCTCTGTAACTTCATCTCTCTTACAGGTTCAAGAAAAGTTGTAAATATATGATTATCCAGTCTTTTCTCCTTTTTTTTTTTTTTTTTTGAGACGGAGTCTTGCTGTGCCGCCCAGGCTGGAGTGCAGTGGCGCGATCTAGGCTCACTGCAAGCTCCGCCTCCCGGGTTTCCGCCTTTCTCCCGCCTCAGCCTCCTAGTAGCTGGGACTACAGGCGCCCGCCACCTCGCCCGGCTAGTTTTTTGTATTTTTAGTAGAGATGGGGTTTCACCGTGTTAGCCAGGAGGGTCTCGATCTCCTGACCTCGTGATCCACCCGCCTCGGCCTCCCAAAGTGCTGGGACTACAGGCTTGAGCCACCGCGCCCGGCTCTTTTCTCTTTTTTAAAGTTGGGAGTAATATTTTTCACACTTACTACATTCTAAGCAGAGGCTGGAAACCCACTATACTCTTGATTAATTTCATTCCTATGGCTACAGATATTCTGAGATTTTTTTCTCCTTATGTTATTTGTTTCTTCACGTATTTTTGTCTTCCTAATTCAGTGATGTACACATTCTGTTTCAATTTACCTTTCCTGGTATTTCTACCTACTGAAATATAATATATTTGCCACAGACCAATGCTAGCTACCAATTTTCGTAAAGTCTTCCGTGAATAAACTCATTATACTGATTTTTATTGTAAAGAAATTAGTTGTTTTAAATACAAGTGAGAAAGTATTCATGATATTTATTTTTTTGCCCAAATTATAGTAAAAAAAGTACCAAAAATGGTGATTAAGAAGGCCAGCTTTTTCATACTGAGTTTCAATATGATGGCTATTTAAGGTTTTATGTCTACAAATTGATACAGGATACATTTTGAAATAGATGCCTTTTCTTTGTGATGGCAAGCGATTGAATATCTTAATTCTAAAGTTTATATTTATTTTCTTATACAGAAAGAAAACATTATTATTCTCAGCACTGCATAATGTCAACACTTTTTAAAAATAGAAATTTCAAGAAATAATGTAAAATGTGTTGTGATGCCTAATTTGGTTTAAATTTCAGAACTATCCTTAGTAACCTGTTCTTGCGATCTTTTCTTTAACGACTATATATATAAACATATGTATGTACATACACATATATTAGAACAATCCTCTCTCCTGTTTTCATCTAATTGCAATTTTTAAAAGTATATATAATGAAGACATTAGTATGCTTTATTGATACTCAAAACGATGTTTATAATCTAGTAAATCCCAAATGTAAATTCATGCTTTATCTGCCCCTCATTCTTTTTATATACCTTTGTGCTACAACTTCATACACTAACACAATTCCTTCCATAGTTTATTTTCTTAAACATCATATACCATACAGACTCTTAATGACGTTCAAATTGATATGAACTATTACCGCTCTCATTTCATATGCTAAATTATCCACCACTTTAAAATTATTCAGTTGTGGTATAAGCCTAGTTCCTGAAGCCATATGTGAGCCTATACAATAACTTATGTTTCAGAGTGGAGGAGAGTTGGGAATACTACTGGGTTGGGGTGAGGAGGAAGGGAGGTTATATTTGCCTTAGCTTCAGAATATCTGGGATCAGATATAATCCACACTTGTAACGACGGTAAGTTGTTTAGCAGATTAAAGATCACAGATGTTGGAGGCAGGCAGACATAAATTTGAATTCTGGCTGTACCACTTGCTAACTATATGACTTCAGACATTTCAGTTATCATTTTAAGCCTCAGTCTCCTTTTCTGAACAGATAGTATATTAATGATCACTTACTCCTAGGACTGCTCCAATGACTGAATGAAAAAACATATCCACCCAGACCCTGTACATACTAAGACTTACTGCACAGGAGGTATGAGTGTGGTATTGATGGCTGGAGGTAAGAAGAAGTTACGGTGGGAAGTAAAGCATCATTTACTGAGGTCTACTGTGAGGCAGATATAATGCTAAGAACTGTACGTGCATGGTTTTCTCTTATCTTCACAACAACTCTAGAATCCAGGGATTACTATTCTCACTACATAGTTTGTTGAATGAAGGGATGAGTGGATTAATGGGAAATTAAAGCTTATAATGTTTAAGTCACTTTCCCAAGTTTGCATACCCAAGTGACAGTACCAGGATTCAAACTAAAGACTTGAACTATCTAGTGTTTTTGTTTTTGTTCTTTTTCCATATGTATTTTGTATTAGTTTAGTGCCTAACCAGGAATAGAGAAATCTCATACATCTTTGAAACAGATGGCATTTAATATAAAGAACACTGGATACAGGCCATGGTAAAGGTGGGTGGTGAAAGAGGGTTATTAAGGAATCACAGAGACACATCTGGAAATGACTGTCATTTTTAGAATAGAAGATAAAGGTAAGGAGGCTGTGTTACTGGAGCCCAGGTCACTGGGGTCACCTGGCGAAATCTGGAATTATGGTAGAACTGATTAACAGGAGCTGGAGCCAGGAGACCATCCAGTAACTAAAAAGATACTACGAGCAAAAAGAGAGTAGAGGAGCTACACCCTGGCTGCTTCTCTCCTCCTGCAAACGCTCCAATCTTCTGCTATTTCCTTCCATTGGCTAAACCCAGTCAAAGCCCCTTGATATGGAAACAAAGAAAAGCACAGCCTCAAGGGGTCAATTGTGCTATGATATAGAGCAAGGAAGAAGCAGGAAAAATGAACTTCAGAACAAACCACCAAGGATAAGGACCCCTACTTAATCTGCACTGCCTTCCAGAGTGTCCCCACTTTCTTGAGCCTATTTTGTGAGTGCCTGTGTCAAACGAGTTTTTCTTTTTTTTCCCCATCTAGTCAATTTTCTGTTACATACTTTACTAAGTTGTTCGTTTTCCCTACTTTTTATTTCATTTATGTCGCTCTCTTGAGAACTGTGATCATACCATTCCAATCTGACAGAGACCCAACCTGTTCTCATATTTAAAAAGATGCTTGTTAGACACTGAGTGATAATGAAAATTATCATTATTTGGAATAATGGCAGTTTTGTGCCATATGCTTATTGAAGTAAGTTGCAGATACATCATTTACACTGTTTCCATGTTTAGCTGTTACGAGATTAGTAGCCATGAAGTTATTTATTTCAAAAATGCCTGCTTAGGATGATTTAATTTTTTACTGGCAAAATATGTGTTGACTTTTGAATTTATGAACTTTTCTTTATCTTGGTAGTCTTTTGATGACGTTGTATTTGTTTGATTTCTTGCATTTGGCTGGCTTTTCTGGCTAGGGTGTAAACTCCGGAAGGATAGGAACTTTTTCTGTCTCTCAAGGCCACCTGGCACAGAGTAAGTGCTCGATTAATATTTGTGATTCAGTTCATGGGTTCAATTCATGATCAGGCTAACCAATGTTTCATCTATCACTGTATTTTCATGATTAAAAATTGTCTTTTTATGTATTGATATGCTTCTTAGTATTTTGACACTAAGTTTTATTTGACTTGTTGTTTTCTTAGATGTCACAGTACCTTTGTTAGTATAGGAACCATTTTCTCTATTACAATTGTGTATATTATAGAAGAAAATTGTGTAAAATTTTTTTGTTTGCATTTTCTCTAATATTTGTTTATTTAACCAAGTTCAGGACTTTCACCCAGCTGTAAATTTACATAGCAGTACTCCTGAGAATTCTGTCTCCTTGCTCCAACTCAAAAACATGCTTTATTATCAAGTAATTTAAGGCATCTTGTATTAAAAAAATCTCATAGAGTTCTGATTACTTCACATAGTCCACAACCCATCTTCATAAGCATGTTGAAATATATTCCCCTATTCATTATTTAAGTTATTTAATACATCTTCTCCAACAAACTGAAGCCCCAGTAGTTGCTATGCTGGTTAGGTAAGTAGTTGTGCAGCCTGAGATGAGTTGATTATCTCCTTAGAGTCTCATTATGTGTATCACATAAAAATTTTCATATATCTTTACACTGTAAAGTTATAGGACTTTAAAAGCTACTCTAAAACATCTTGCTATTCAGGAAGAACAAAACATACAGCTCCCACTGATCCCGAGGTAGAAGATATTTTCGCAACATTCCTGATTTTGAGTTTGAGCAAAGACCCACAAACTAGCACAGCATAGTAAGGTACAGAACCCAGATTCTGGAGCTAAACTGTCTGGATTTGAATCCATGTTCCACCAGTTACTAGCCCAGAAACCTTCTAAATCTTGCAATAACTTAGTTTTCTCATCCATAAAATGGAAGGATAGCATACCTACTTCAAAGAGTTGCTATGAGGATCAATTGAGTTAATAATATAGGTAAAAGGGTTTGGAACAATTTGTGGTACTTAGTAAATGTTAGCTGGAAACCATCATTCTCAGCAAACTATCACAAGAACAGAAAACCAAACACCGCATGTTCTCACTCATAGGTGGGAACTGAACAATGAGATCACTTGGACTTGGGAAGGGGAACATCACACACGGGGGCCTATCACGGGGAGGGGGGAGGGGGGAGGGATTGCATTGGGAGTTATACCTGATGTAAATGACGAGTTGATGGGTGCTGATGAGTTGATGGGTGCAGCACACCAACATGGCACAAGTATACATATGTAACAAACCTGCACGTTACGCACATGTACCCTAGAACTTAAAGTATAATAAAAAAAAAATGATACTTACTGTTTACACAACCTATGAACTCGTTGCTTAGAACCACTGGGTGGCTTGCTAACACTCAAGAATACACTGTCCACACTTCTAACCCTGGCTCATATGACTCTCCACTACCTGGCACCCTCAACTTGCCTCAGGCTACTCTCTCCCTTAGTTCACTCTAACTAGTAACTCTGGCTGTTTTTAAGCTCCCAGAATATGCCAAGCCATCCCCCATCCGAGAGCCTTCTGTTGATCTACCCCCGGGAAGGTTCTTCACACAAATGACAGTTTCTCATCTATGGGTCTCAACTTAAAAATGCCTCCTTCTCAGATAGGCTTTCCTTGTTTTTCCAATGGAATTACCCTTCACCCTTCCAATGCTTTATTTCCTACCATGGATGTTTGCTTGTTTTCTTTCAAGTTCTTATCGTAATTTTTTTTTTTTTTTAAGCTCATAAGCTATTGTTAGTGTTAGTGTATTTTACGTATGGCCCAAGACAATTTTTCTTACAGTGTGGCTCAGGGAAGCCAAAAGATTGGACAACTCTGTGCTAAATAATGATTATAGCAAGAATACTGGAGCTAGACTCTCTGGAATGCTATTATATTTATTAAAAATACTGGTGCATTCTGAGTATCTACTAAGTGCTTTGGCACTCTTTGAGGTCATTCCAAGACTCCAAAACTCTGGGAAAGCCCATGAAGACTTAGGGATCTAGTACAAAAGTGTGCAATTAAGAGTTGAGCTGTGAAATAAAGACTCTTTAAGGAAAATGAAGTGTACCAAGTTAAGAAACTAATTAAAGAAACTTAGTTATGGCTCATGAACTCAACTTCCAATACATTGGGAGATAATTCTGTCTGTAAGTTCTGCTCCTGGACTGAAAACACTAGGAGGGCAGGGATCATGTGTGTCTTGGCCCCTCCTCCCTAGTACTCTGTCTCACGCACATTTGTACCCAGTCCATGGTTTTTCAATGAAGGAGGAAAAATAAATAAGACAATTTACATCTGTTTACGTTATCTTTCAGAAAAGAATCCAAATTACTATAGAGTGTACAGTATCTGCTTTAAGGTCAAAGGGGTGCTTTTGGGTATGAAGCCCCAGTTGTTCTCACCCCAATTATTTCATACATCTAAGTTTTTGTTTCAGCTGAATATGACCAGTGTTGACTTTTCTTCTCAGTCCCAATAAGAGTTACAATGATTTATTCCAATAAAATAGAACACATATGAAGTTTACCAGTGCATACCAGATTTCAAAAATTGAAATGTGTTCTTAAGGCTTTAGAAACTAAACGAAAATAAACTTTAATGATTTAAATAACCGAGTTTCCTCTTAACAAATTAAGGAAAGACAGTACATATATCAACCAAGGAACACAAATGAAGTAACTCTTGTAGGAATCAGGTGAATGGCTGAAATTCACCGACTCTCAAAAACTCTAATTTGAGGCATTCCTGTGCTACACAAATTCTGTTTCTTTCCATGTGTCACTTAGAATTACCACAATGCTTCTCCAGCTGCCATAATTTATGCACGCTTTTGATTGAGATACAGACTGATGCTAATAAAACCTCTCTAATATTAAGTTTTCTTCAATAACTTACTGGAAACTAAAGGGTATAGAATGATTACTCAGGATGGATTTCAATTAATGCCAAATCCTCCCATTACTCCCTTTCACAATGTTTTATTCTAAATGGAATTGCCTATTCTCATCCTTCTACTTTTATGAAAGTAGTGACACAACAAGCAAAGGTCTCGTTAAGTAGCTTTTTGACTCTATCAATTCCTGTCTCTAGGACTAATTTATCATGATTCATATGATGCTTGGAATTATTAGTTAAGAGTAGAGACTCTGCATTGGTATTTTAAAGTAGGCTTCCCATCTATTAGGGTGTGGCTTTGGAGATTATTTAATCTCATGGTAGATTGCACACCTCTCTGCCTATAAAGTGTGATTTCGCTATGTTTTCCCTGTAGGTAGAGTATGTTTCCCTGCCGTATTCTCAAGATTAACCATAAGACTTGCTTTGCCAATATCATGAGTGTTCAAGGTATTTTAAGAAGACTTGAGTAGCTCAACTCTTTCTCTGTCTCTCTTTCTCCTTTCTTTCACCATGAGAATGGCATGTCCAAAATAGAGTCTGATCTTCAACCTTTTCATTTGGAAAAGATAGAGTAAATGTGTCAGAAGTTAATGTGAGGAAGAAATGCGCTATTGTTTTTTAAAAGCTGCCAAAATCCAGGAGCTGTTCTTTGCTGTAGCAAAACTAAACAATATAAATTTTACTAGTAAAAGATTGAAATGACAGAAACCACCTGTTAAGTTTTTTGAAGATTAAATGAATGATTCTGTATTTCATATTCAGGTCACTGTTTGGCATATGGCAACCTTCTAAATACTGATGTCAACCAAAGTTAGTATCATCATTAGAATAAGCCTGTTCTCTCCACAATTAGATACTGAGTATTTTGAGGAAAAAATGTGGTGACTTCATCTTTAATGTAGTTGAGAAACTACATGCAAAAGGGAACCAACTTTTTAGGCATACATAATATATTCTGGACCAGGCTTACTACATAGATTAAATCATCTCATTCTCACAACATTGAGAAATAAATGCTATCATAATCCTCAGCAAATTATAAAATTGAGCCTCAGAAAAGTTAAGCAAGTTTTCCTAAGTCCTATGACTAAACAAGAGGTAGACCCCAAATTTGGACGTGGCTCCTACATCTATTCAGATGGTATCTTCTGCAGCAAATTCTTGCAAGTATAACCCTCAACCTGGTCAAACAGCTCCACTAACACAACTTCCAGTCTGTGTCATAAGTGAGCTGTGCTCCAATGCTGCACCTTCTAGCTCAGGTAAGTCTCTATAAGAGGCTGTGTTAACCTGGGAATGCTGAGGGTGATAAATGAGAAAGGATCTATAACAGAGTGTATGTACCCTACTCTGCAGTCCTATTGTATATCATATAACCCCTAGATGAGGAGGCCTGAGACATGTCAGCTGGTCCCCAACATTCAGATTAATCTGTGTGTAGAAATGCTCCAGCTTATCTATGCAGGTTTGGGCTCCAAAGAACTATTAAATAACCAGCAGCTCTGATGGCACCCGTTACTCACAAATATGTATCCACTGGCATGTGGGGCTTTTGGAAGGACCTGGATGTTTATACTCCATTTGACAATGGAAAATATCCACCATGTGCTCTTTCTTCTATAATGTTTAAGTCACCAAGCCTTGATGTCTGATATCCTTCTCCATATGAATACACCCCCTGATATTTATCAATATGGTGGTTGTGGAACTCTCATTGAATAAGTAATGACTGACTGGTGCTAAATTTTGAAATAAGCCAATAAGCCTGACAAGGAATAGGAAATAACTTGTCATTATTCTCTGTGTATTTTATTTTAAAATGGAGAGTTATTTTTAAAACTAGGCATTTGATTTCCTACAGCATAAAGGATGCATTTAAAAACACATATATATTTGTTTATATAATTAGTGAAACAGTCCTAGAGAAACCTCTTCACAGACTTCTAATTCTTTTAAAAAAAATAAACACTTTATAATTATACTTTAATGGGGACAGTACACGTCTTAAAATAGATGATTTTAGTATTTCAAATCTCAAACCTAGCATGCCTCAATGTGCAGGATATGATATCGGAGAGGAGGTCAAATAGAACGTAATACAGAAATGATAACTAAAAAGATTTCCACATTTGAAAGAGTGACCAAAGCAATTTATTGATGGGATAAGACGATGGAGAAGAAAATTTCTCATGTGAGTATTGCATGTGACATGTTAGGTATCCACAAGTTCATTTGTGCTTTATTGTGCCAGTTTCCAAAAGCAGACTCTAGGTCTTGAAAAGTGACCCATGTTTGAATGCCATTCTTTTGTATTTCTTTAGAAAATCACCTGAAAACAGTGACATTTCTTCACCCACAATCTAATGTATTTATTTATTTATTTGATAGAGTTGCTCCGTAGCCCAGGCTGGAGTGCAGTGGCATGAGCTCGGCTCACTGCAACCTCCGCCTCCCGGGTTCAAGCGATTCTCCTGCCCCACCCTCCTGAGTAGCTGGGACTACAGGCATGTGCCACCACGCCTGGCTAATTTTTGTATTTTTAGTAGAGATGAGGTTTCACCATATTGGCCAGGCTGGTCTCGAACTCCAGACCTCGTGATCCACCCGCCTCGACTTTCCAAAGTGCTGGGATTACAGGTATGAGCCACCGCACCCGGCCCCAATTTATTTTTTCGTTATTGCAGGAGTAACACAGATGAATGCTACATTCTTTTTCTCAACTGCCCCACTCTTGGCAACACTGAAAGTGAATTCTAGTTCTGATAGGATTCTTAGAGGCTTTTCTGTACTCCCTTTACAGAGTAAAAAGCTACTCCCTTTTCACAGAAAATGTGGCGTGACTTAGTTGTAGACAACCTAGTTCCCATATGTGAATTGGAGCCTGTCTTTTCAGCGGTTGATTATCTTGGTATCCTGGGGAAATCTACTGTGGTCGGGCTTAGCTTTCTCCACCTGGCATCCTTCTCCACCTCATTCTTCTTGCTCTCAAATGCAGAGTGGTACTGAACAAAACACTTGACCATTAACCTCAACGATTAAGTTCTTTACCTAGTGGGCTATAATTAACTCAGCTACATTATGCTGAATTCTAACACTTTTGGGAGCTATAACAGCATTTTTTTTTTTTTTCAAAGATCTGTATAACATTTTGCTTTGGGCCTGAGGTTTCTGAATACAACTGATGTTAATTCAGGAGACACCATGTATGACTATGCTTGTGAGTGCACATGTGCATGTGAGAGTGCACATTTATGGGTGAAATTCATGGAGCACGAAATATTTTTCTACTTTTAAAAGGCTGTCTTAATGAAAAACTGCTACTTTTTAAAAAATTATTTACACATGTTGTATTTCTCTAGTAAAAGTTTAAAAAGAGAAGATACTGATTTTTAGAAACATTTTTTGGGGAACTCTACATCCTCTGTAATCAGAGGGATCAATGTTAAGTTACATTTAAGAATGCTTGAAGGTCCTAAAATATGCATCCTCTATTCAAGTTACAAAATAAACTAATACGAGTATTTGGTCTAAGAAAAAGGCAAGATACATATATTATTGGCAATTAGTGTAGATATATTGTCTATGCACATAATGTAAGATATTTACATTGTCTGTCTCTCTACCTATCCATCCACCTTTGATATTTTATTTCTGATTGCATGACAGAAATTTCCACCTTTCCTATGAACTACACACTTATTTTTAGGCACAAAACCAATTAAATCCTACCTTAAGGGTAAATGCAGAAATCACAAATCCACTTGTAGCTGTTCCAGTGGAAGCAGGGAATGGAAAATTCATTGGAAATCTTCACCTTGACATCACAGAGCAGCTCCACTTTAGCATATTCATAACATGACTCATCTTTCCACTCCTCCTGCCTGATAGAAACGTCTTTCTCACTTGATTAATGGCATTACCCTCGTTCCCATTCTGTAAGTTAAAATCCTCAGGGTCATTTCCATTACCTCATCTTCCGTTCTTGACAGAGACCATCAGTCACCTAGGCTTATTATTTTGATTTCCTATAAAACTCTAAAATGATTCATCTTTTTTTCTTGCCAAATAAAGCTATCTTAGTTTAGGCTCTGTATTAGGCAGGGTTCTGGATAAACTTCTGCATAAGACATCCCAAATTCAAAAAAAACTTGTGGTCCACAGTGGGTAAGCCAATCTGCTTCATGAAGCTATTCAAGGACAAGGTTCCTTGTCTGTATTGCTGCATTTTCATCACCCATTTGATCAGAGCTGGCTCACCCATAATGTCCAAGTTCCAGCCTGTAGGGGAAAGAAAGAAAGAGAGAGAATTGGGTTTTGTATATCACTTCTGTTTACATATTGGGTCAGAACTATGTCACCCGCCTCCAACTAAATAAACTATTATGGTCTATGTAATCTCCAGATGGGAGGTATGTGTCACAGACATTTATTCCACCTAGATAAGCTGTATTGAGCTTTGCGTTAAGCCTGTTGTACACATTAAAGATCTAACAGTGAACAAAATAGTACTGTCTCTCACCACACCTATTGATACTGTGTCCAGAATTGGTGGGTTGGTGGGTTTTTGGGCTCACTGACTTCAAGAACAAAGTCGCGGACCCTCACGCTGAGTGTTACAGTTCTTGTGTGTCTGGAGCTTGTTCCTTCAGAAGTTCAGATGTGTCTGGAGCTTCTTCCTCCTGGCGGGTTCGTGGCCTTGCTATCAGGAGTGAAGCTGCAGACCTTCGTGGTGAGTGTTACAACTCTTTAAGGCAGCGCGTCTGGAGTTGATCATTTCTCCCGGTGGTCTTGTTGGCTTCAGGAGCGAAGCTGCAGACCTTTGCAGTGAACAGCAGCAAGATTTCTTGCAAAAAGCGAAAGAACAAGGCTTCCATAGGATGAAACGCCACAGCAACTCGCTCCCCTTTGCCCTCTGGCAGCCTGCTTTTATTCCCTTATCTGGCCCCACCCACATCCTGCTGATTGGTCCATTTACAGAGAGCTGATTGGTCCACTTTACAGAGAGCTGATTGGACGGTTTTGACAGAGTGCTGATTGGACAGTTTTGACAGACTGCTGATTGGTGCGTTTACAATCCTTGAGCCATAGAGTGCTAGACAGAAAACTTCTCCAAGTCCCCACTAGGTTAACTAGATACAGTTAGCTAGATACAGAGTATCAATTGGTGTATTTACAAACCTTGAGCTAGACACAGAGTACCGATGGGTGTATTTACAATCCTTGAGCTAGACACAGAGTGCTGATTGGTGTATTTATGATCCTCTAGCTAGACAAAAAATTCTCCAAGTTCCCACCAGATTAGCTAGATACAGAGTGCTGATTGGTGCACATACAATCCTCCAGCTAGATATGAAAGTTCTCCAAGTCCCCATCCAGCTCAGGAGCCCCACTGGCTTCACCTAGTGGATCCTGCATGGGGGCTGCAGGAGGAGCTGCCCGCCAGTCCGGAGCGGCGCCTGCACTTCTCAGCCCTTGGGCTGTGGATTGTACTGGGCAACACAGAGCAGGGGGCAGCACCTGTTGGGGAGACTCAGCCCCGCGGGAGCCCGTCATAGGTGGGGAGCTCAGACATGGCGGGCTGCAGGTCCCAGGTCCCAAGCCCTGCCCTGCAGGGAGGCAGTTAAGGCTCAGCAAGAATTTGAGTGCAGCGCCTGTGGGCCGGCACTGTTGGGGGACCCAGCACAACCTCCGTAGCTGCTGGCCCGGGTGCTAAGCCCCTCACTGCTCTGGGCCGGAGGCGCCGGGGCGGCTTTCTGTGCGGGGCCGCCAGTCAGTGCTGGCCCGCCGGAACTCGCACTGACCCACCAGCGCCCCGGGCGCAGCCACGGTTCCCGCCCGCGCCTTTCCCTCCACACCTCCCTGCAAGCAGAGGGAGGCGGCTCCAACCTCAGTCAGCCCAGAGAGGGGCCTCCCACGGTGCCTTGACGGGCTGAAGGGCTCCTCAAGCGCTGCCAGAGTGGACGCGGAGGCGGAGGAGGTGCTGAGAGTGAGGGCTGCTAGCACATTGTCACCTCTCAACACAGGAGTTAAGAAGAGATTACTTGGACAGATAGTGAGGGTATGGGAGTCCTCGGTAAGGTTTTCCTTTTAATAAAAAGCAGTCTCCAAATAATTTTCTTTTCTTACAAAGAACCACCTGTAAAAATCGAGCTGCAAACATAGACAAGCAAATTGGAAGCTTGCACAGGCAAATGTAGGCAGTTGTGCCAATAGGTAAATACTACCTGTGACTAGGCATGTTCAAAATGGCAGCTCCATCCTCTCTTCTCTTTGCCAGCCACGTGTACAGTAAGGAGCAGAGAAGATGACCCTGGCCAAGTGGAAAGCTCCAGCCTTCCCGTGCACTGTGTAAATGTCACACTTGGTGGAACCAATCTGTGGGTGCTATGTACATTAGATAACCCTCCTCAAGCCTGCCTATGAAACCTGTGGTCCACAGCAGGCTGACCTTTTTCCTTTCAGAAGCCTTTCCCTCTCTCTCTCTTATAAGAGAGAGAGAGGCTCTAACTCTCTCCTTTCTTCTGCCTATTAAACTTTCCACTCCTTAACCCACTCACATGTGTCCGTGTCGGTAACCTTATTGGAGTGAGATGAAAAACCCCAGGTATTTACCCCAGACAATGATGTCACTTCACTACATTCCAATGAGAGAAGATCTGACAATACAGAAATATAGCAAATACACTTGGAAGTAATCATGTGAAACAAAGCTTTTCTTTAAAAAAAAAAAAGAAAAAGAAAAGAAAAGAAAAGAAAAAAAGAAATATGGGCCAGGCACTGTGGCTCACGCCTGTGATCCCAGCACTTTGGAAGGCTGAGGCTGGCAGATCACGAGGTCAAGAGATGGAGACCATCCTGGCCAACATCGTGAAACCCCGCCTCTACTAAAAATACACACACAAAAAAAATTAGCTGGGCGTGGTGGTACGCATCTGTAGTTTCAGCTACTCGGGAGGCTGAGGCAGGAGAATCGCTTGAAACCGGGAAGTAAAGGTTGCAGTGAGCCGAGATCACGCCACTGCAATCCAGCCTGGTGACAGAGGGAGACTCTGTCTCAAAAAATAATAAAAATATAAATAAAATAAAAGAAATAAATAAAAGAAATAAAGAGTGACTTATCCTATGTTAATCAAAAAAGTGACTGAAGCAGGTCTCAACTGATCGAGGTTTGTTTAGACAAAGTTGAGGGCATGCTTGGAGGCAAAAAACACAAGTTTCTGGAATAGCTATGACCTGTGCTTTTTCCAAAGAGGGTTTTGGGAACTGTGGCATTTAGAGGAGAAAGAGTAAGCAGGGGAGCGGGGTTGGGAGTGGAAGGAGAGTAGGCAGTGAGTTAAATCTCTACATTTTTGTGAGGCTCTAATTCGTGTTCAGGGAATCTACATTTTACATGTGAAAAGGAATAGAGGAAAAAGTCATTTATGTATTCCTTTGACACTCAGTAAATCTACATTTTAATAAGATAAAGTCGACTTTGAAAAGAACGCGTAGAGGAAAAAGTCAACTATGCATTTGTCCTGAGGTGGAAGGATGATTTCTAGTGTTGTCCTTGTCCCTTACTTGTGAAGATAAGTTGGTAATTGACATTGTCATGGTGAGATTTAACAGAACTCGATTTTAGGGCCAGTTTATAGGGGGAATATGTATCATGAAAGATTTAGGGGCTCACAAGCTATTTCCTTGTGAGCAATTTGTAAAGGTGGCCGTCTGGCAGATATGTCGCCTTCCATCACTGTGGGAACCTGACAAAGGGATGAGGCTATGACACAGGGTTGTGAAGTTACAGCTATCTGGGAACAAAAGGGAGAAAGTATTACATGACTCAGTTCCCACACTTAACTTTCCCTTTGGCATAGTGAGTTTGGGGTCCCGAGGTTCTATATTCTTTCACACCTATTATGCAAGCATGTAGAGTTGCTTATTGTACTGCTTCTGATATGTGTGAACACAGAAGCAACAGTAAGTGGATAGAGGTGCAATGGTTCTACCCAATATAGCAAATAAATGTACTTTGTATGGTGAGTATTAATAATGCTATAAGCAAACATGAAGGTAAGCAAGGGAACAGAAAATAATGAGGTATTTCATTATGTCAAAGGTGTCTGAACCACAGCAACTCCATTTTGATAGGAGCTGGGTAAAATAAGGCTGAGACCTACTAGGCTGCATTCCCAGGACATTAAGACATACTAAGTCACAGGATGAGATAGGAGGTAGGCAAAAGATACAGGTCATAAAGACCTTGCTGATAAAGCAGATTGTCGTAAAGAAGCCAGTCAAAATCCACCAAACAAGGTGGTGACAAGAGTGACTTCTGGCCGTCCTCACTGATCGTTATATTCAAATTATAATACATTAGCATGCTAAAAGACACTCCCCCCAGCACTATGACAGTTTACAAATGCCATGGCAATGTCGGGAAGTTACCCTATATGGTCTGAAAAGGAGAGAAACTCTCAGTTCCAGGAATTGTCCACTCCATTCCCGGAAAACTCATGAATAATCCACTCGGTGTTTAGCATATAATCAAGAAGTACCAGTAAGTATAAGCAGTTGAGTGGCCCAAGCTGCTGCGCTGCCTATGTAGTAGCCATTCCTTTTTCTTTTATTTTCTTAGTAAACTTACTTTCACTTTGTGGACCTTGTCACGTGCATTCATGTGAAGAGACCACCAAACAGGCTTTGTGTGAGCAATAAAGCTTTTTAATCACCTGGATGCAGTCGGGCTGAGTCTGAAAAGACAGTCAGCGAAGGGAGTTAAGGGTGGGGCCGTTTTATAGGATTTGGGAAGGTAAAGAAAAATTGCAGTCAAAGGGAGGTTGTTCTCTGTCGGGCAGGAGTGGGGGTCACAAGGTGCTCAGTGGGGAAGTTTTTGAGCCAGGATGAGCCAAGAAAAGGACTTTCACAAGGTAATGTCATCACTTAAGGCAAGGACCTGCCATTTTTTACTTCTTGTGTGGTGGAATGTCATCAGTTAAGGTGGGGCAGGCATTTTCATTTCTTTTGTGATTCTTCAGTTACTTCAGGCCATCTGGGCCTATACGTGCAAGTCACAGAGGATGCGATGACTTGGTTTGGGCTCAGAGGCCTCACAGGCCTCACCCTGAATTCTTACTCAAGATCCAACAGCCCTCTCTTGGCGCCTGAATTGGGACCCCTTTCTGGTAACACTTAGATTAGGTGATCAGAAAAGATCTTTCTGATGAGGCATTTGATGAGAGACATGAAGAAATTGAGGAAACGTATCATTTGGATGTCTGGGGCTAAAAGCATCCAAGGCAGAAGAAGCCTGAGTGCAGAGGACTTGAGGTAGGGGTGATCTTGGCACATTCAAAAACAAGGAGGAAATATGATGTGTCTGGAGAGAAGGAAGATAAAAGTGTAAGAAATAAACTTGGACATGTGATCGAGATCAGATTTCATAAGACCCAGCAGGCCATCGGGAAGACACTAGGTTTAAGTCTGAGTAGAACAGAAAGACATGAAAGGATTTGAGCAGACGCATGACTTGTAACTGGTTCATTAAATAGTGCCTACACTGGGATGAGAGTAGCCAAACTGGAAGCTGTTGAACAGCAAATGTCCACATGGAGGCTGACAGTAAGGACTTACTGTGTGCTGTGTCCTATGCTAATGAAACACTCTACATAGGTGTTTCCCATTTAAACTTTACAACATATACTTTTGAGCAAAATGCAAGGTTACTCTGCATACTTTGCCTCCATGAGCTATAATATCATCATCTAAAAAATTCATTTTTGCATCAAAGAATTATCGTTAGGAGGAATAATTTTTTGCATCAAAAAATTATCGTTAGGAGGAATAAACCCTAGTGTCCTATACTTCTGTAGGGTGACTATAGTTAACAATGATATATTAGATAGTTTAAAAAATAACTAGAAGAAAGATATTGAATATTCTCAGCACAAATAAATGATAAATGCTCAAGATGATGAATATGCTAATTACCTTGATCTGATTACCATACTTTATATGTATAGAAACATCACTACATACCACCTAAATATGCATAATTACTACATGCCAATTAACATTTTTGCTTTAATGATAATCATTTCTTGATAGGGTCAAAGAAAAGACTGAATGACATGTAAGAAAGCTAAAGAACAATGTTTAGGCTTTAACTGAAAATATGAACAAAGTATTATGCCTTCTTTCTGGGAATGCCCTGTAAGTTATTTTCAGCAAGCAAACAAATTTTAGCGTATAATGTTATTGAATATAGCCATCCTGCCTAATGTGAGGGGAAGTATTTTTCTTTTTCTTTTTTTTTTTTTTTTTGAGACGGACTCTCGCTCAGTTGCCCAGGCTGGAGTGCAGTGACGCAATCTCGGCTCACTGCAAGCTCCGCCTCCCTGGTTCACACGGCCACGCCCTGCTAATTTTTTGTATTTTTAGTAGAGATAGAGTTTCACCGTGTTAGCCAGGATGGTCTGGATCTCCTGACCTCGTGATCCCCCCGCCTAGGCCTCCCAGAGTGCTGGGATTACAGGCGTGAGCCACCGCACCCGGCCGTGGAAGTATTTTTCTGAGGTACAGAGTTATAATATGGAAGTCTAGGGTTTTACTTCCAATTGATTTTCTGTGTGAAATAAATACACAGAGATTCAGTAGGATGAAACTGAATCCCACAGAATGTAGATGCTGTGAAACAAGTTCTTAGTTTTATCTGAAGTTGTACAGACTATATTCAGTCTATACAGCTGAATGCATGTAAGGAATAATAAAAAGGGAAAAGGAATAGAAAAAAAGAGAGAAATTTAAAAAGAAAGAGTTGTTTATGCTAACAGCAGCTCAAACATGTTTTATGATAGCAAGTAGGATAAATTTCTACACATAAAGAATGAAGAGAACCAAATAAGCACAATTGGAGCTAAATTTTTTCTTTTATAGCTGTAGCTGCATATTTGTTTACTTTTTTTTTTTTTTCCTATTAAGAGTCTCCATTCAATGGTCAAATTTTATCTCATTGGGCAGAGTTTCAATGAATGGCATCTTTCTAGGATTTTCCTTTCTACCCGGGTAAAGCCAATAAATACATCCAATTTAAACTTGTTATAGCTAGTGAATTTGCGAATATCTTTTTAAAGCGGCCTTCAGTTGAATCTTTGGGAGTAGATAAAACTCCTACTACAATGCAAAGATAATTTTATTCAATAGGTCCTTTTCCTACATATATTTGTTCATTGACATAGAATTGTTATGATTATTTTAGAATTTGTTTTTTGTCTAGGAGGTGTTACTGATATCTGTTTCTTTCCTTAATTGGTAATAAATGTATAGAGGGCAAGACTAGATTCATACTCTGGAGCCATAGTGTTTGAACTCATGGCTCTGCCAATTTACTAGTTGCATGACATTCAGCAAGTTACTTAAGCCCCTAACTCCCTCATCTGCAAATTGAGAATAATGATTGTAACTCCTTCAAAGAGTTTATGTGAGGATTAACTGAACTCAAATAATACTTGGATAATAATAAGCTCTGAGTAAGTGTTATTTATCTTTATAAATAGGAAAAACATTAGTATTTTCCTAATACTGAGAGGAAGACAAGATTCATTTGGAGTTGAATGTCCTCAAGTCACTTTTTTACCATTAATATATACATTTTGCTATTCTACTTTTTCTACATATGACGATTTGGGAGATGCTCAAATGTTTCACTAACTTCCCACATGCTATCATTTCTGGATGCTTTCCCACCTCCCTCTCCCTTGGGAGAAACTTCGATAGAGTGGATAGGAGGCTATTCCTAGGGAGAGTCACTCACAATGTTCTTGGCTTAGTGATCAAATTCTAGGCTCTCTGGCACTTAGAAATCTTGGAGTGGCCCACTTTGATCTCTGGAGAAAGTAGGTGGTGTATATTTCACAAGTCTTGGCTGCAAATGATGGAAACTCAACTCAAAATAGCTTAGGCAAAAAAGGGGACAATGGACAATTAGATAATGGAACTGAAAACTCCAGTGGTCTATCCACTTACGATATGGCTGATCCAGATGCTCAAATGATGTTAGAAATATCTCCTTTTAATTTTTGGCTCTGTTTTCCTTCCTGTTTCCTTTGAACTAAGCTAGATTTTATCTCCAGTAGTGATGAGATGGCTACCAGGAATGCTAGGCTTATATCTTATGGAAGAAGGTCTATTTTTCATAGGATCTGGCAAAAGTCCCAGGTTACAATTGTGTCTCTTTGCTTGGTTTTAGTCAGATCCCTAGGCCAGAAGTATTTAGTGTGACCAGAAAGATAGAATATTTTGAGTGGCCAGCCTGTGTTGGGGACAAACACAAAAGATGAGGCAAATACCAATGATGCCCTGCTTCCCATCTTCAAGATACTTCTTATCCAAGCAAATGCTCAGGCATTAAAAACTGCCTCCTAAGAAAAGCCCCAGGAGTAAGATGCGCCAGAAGCTCTACTACATACGATCTTGAAATCATCACTAGCCAGCTGATAGCTGATAAACCCAATTTGGTGTAATAAAGCTCAAACTATGGATTAATAAATAATATGGGCAGCGTGAATAGCCAACTGTATAGAAAGTGACAATCATATTCACTACACCCTCTTCATGCATTTTGGTGCTTATATAGGAATCTGAGGCTAGAAACATTATCCAAAAGCATAAACAGTAGAATCTAAAGTGTATTGCCTAGAGCATTGAAATTGACTATAAAATATAAAGACATTGTGGCTGTACAAAATGATGCTTTGGACACAAGAATTTTCAACATTTCTTGAGCCTGGGTTCTGTTGGACAAAGTGCAAAGAGAAAAAAAAAATTCTCACCTTGATGAAGTTTAGGCAAGAGACCACAGATCTAGTAAACATCCCATGTGTTAGAAGATTGGGACTCCCTCAGGGGAAGGCTGACTGAGAAAATGGAACATGTATTACCACAGACTATCATGAGATAGGAGAGGGTGAGATAGATTCCAGCGTAAACAATGTTATTGAATGCAGCCATCCTGCCTCACGGGAGGGGAAGTATTTTCTGAGGCAGGAGGCACAGAACTGTCATATGAAAGTCTAGGCTCTGACTTCCAACTAATTTCCTGTGTAAAATAAATACGCAAGGAGAATCAGTTGGACAAAACCGAATCCCACAGAATGTAGATGCTGTGAGACAAGGTTTTTAGTTTTATCTGCACATTGCTTGGCTCTCACTTTCTAACATACAATCTCCACTATAGGGTCAAAGCAGTATCTCAAAGGGTAATACATCTGCACCGTGAGTTTCTGCAATTCACCCCCACGCTACCCTCCCTAAGTACTTCACTCTTCAGTTACTTCAGAGGTTAAACAGAAATTAGTCATCCTTACATAAAGTACTAACTAAATGGTGCAAAGGAAAGGAAAAAAAAGTGTGTGCTACTTTTTATCTATAGAATTCATAAAAAAGAATCAAGTTTTATTAATCATAATTGGTAAACTCATTTAGTTTTCTGTATATTACATTCTCAAGATGATACATTTTCTCCGGTTTCAACAGATTACATATCATCACAATTAGTTTACTCAGAAGTATACCTTCTTTTTATTGATACTTGGGGAAAAAGGGTCACCTGCAGATGACTTTTATCATTTGCAATATTTTAAAGAAAGTACTGAGTAAAACCAAAAGAAACTGATCAATGATAGAGAATTTTAAATATACACAATTTTTTTCCAGACTCCATTATAGCCAATTTTTTAAAATGTAAATTTAGCTCTGTTTCTTTTTTCTCTTTTTTTTTTTTTTTTTTTTGAGACGGAGTCTCGCTCTGTCGCCCAGGCTGGAGTGCAGTGGCCAGATCTCAGCTCACTGCAAGCTCCACCTCCTGGGTTTACGCCATTCTCCTGCCTCACCTCCCGAGTAGTTGGGATTACAGGCGCCCGCCGCGGCGCCCGGCTAGTTTTTTTGTATTTTTTTTTTTTTTTTTAGTAGAGACGGGGTTTCACCGTGTTAGCCACGATGGTCTTGATCTCCCGAGCTCGTGATCCGCCCGTCTCGGCCTCCCAACGTGTTTTTTTTTTTTTTTTCTTGAAGTTTAACTAAAGATTTGGCTTTAGCAGTTGTCTTTTAGTTCTATTCACTCTTTCTTCCCAGGAATGATTGAATTCAAGCTTGTGTTTGCCAAGGAGCAAAGCACTTTTCTCTAGATAATCCTAATACTTTTTACTGTTATTCCTACCTTCAGCTAAAAGATGTCCAAAGAAATCTAGAAGAATACGAAATGATCAAAGCATAAAACTCATAGTACAGTAAATCTGCATCTGCATTTAAAAAATTCATGTATCCATATTTTATTAAATATTCTCATATAGTTTGAGGTTTACTTATTCTTTCAAGCAATATTTATGGAAGAGCTAGACCTCATGCTGTGTGCTACACTTTCAATCCTGAGCAGAACTGACATGGCCCATGCACCCTGAAGACCACACTAAAATGGGACTATTGAAGGGAGATTTCCAGGAATGTGAAAACTATGGCTTCAAAATGTGAAAAAAAAAGGAGGGGGAATCAATGCAACATAATATGAATTAGATTCACAGTTTAATAACATCATGACCAGAAGTCTTATAGAAAGAAGGTTCAAGGAAATTAGCCTATGGGTGGATGAAAAAGGTTTAGTAAAATATGTTAGGTAGGGTGAACCATTTAATACAAAAAAAGTTTTGGTTATAGCCTAGGTTTTACATCAGGAATTAGTGCAAAGGCCAGTGGCTAGTGGCCAAAAGCACCGACTTTGATACAAGTCAGTAAATGTTAAGTATTAGGTTGGTGCCAAAGTAATTGTGATTTTCAAAATTAAAAGGAATGGTAGAAACCACAATTACTTTGGCACCAACCTAATATTAGTAGCAGTAGAAATAGCAGGAGAAAAGAGATGTTGAACAATATCCATAGAGCCAGATTAGAGAGCATAATGGATGCAAATAAATTTATACAGGATTATATAGTTCTGTGATCTCCAAAATACAGTGTGAGATGATTGATTCATTGGCATGTTTAAGATGACATTACTAGAACATCTGTTTATGTATAAAAATAGAAAAGCATTAAACTTTTTCTGGTATTTGATACCAATTGATAATAGCACATAGGTATAAATGATAAAAGAAATGAATAAATAAATATACTGATGATCCATACTCTCAAATTTTTTCTAACTAATATTAAGTGTACAATTTTAAACAATGAAAACTATTGCCTCAATTAATAGCATGGAAGAGTGGGGATAGGACTGAAATCTTTTTCTGTAACTTCACAAATTGAACCTAGGCAGTAATTTGGAGATTATATGATTTACTTGATTAGGCTTTTTTTTTTTTTTTGTAATTAAATGTCACACAAGCCTGGACACAATTTTACCCAGCACACAAAGATTAATTATGCTCACAGTCTGTTGTTAGCATGGTTTCACGTCTTCAGTAAGTTAAATTTACTAACTTACAAGATGCACAACGTCTTTTAAGAAAATGAAGGAGAATTATATATTGCACTCATACAGAAATTCATAGTATGTTTTGGAGACACTGTTCCATAATTGGGATAATTATGAGACAGATACAAAGATGAAGCTACATCTTCATGTATCGATCATCATTAGTGCTTACATTTTCTCAAAGACAACTTACTTCTGCTTTTTAGAAAGACGTCAAAACATATAGAAAGTACAATGTATTAAAGTATCAAAGTCCATGAAACCACTCTCCAGAATTAATTCTTGTTAATATTGCTACATTCGATTTGTCTGTCTTAAAAGAAACAAAGCATTGGAAATAGAAGAAAGCAAATCCCTCTGTCTCTCATCCTATTCGTATTCCTACTCCCTTCCTGTTGGGGTCCCGTGTTTCATAAACAAAGGAATGAACACACAAGACAACACAGGATGAGACAAACATGGCGGCCACCCCGAACGGCACGCTCTGCTTTATTTTATACAGTCGTTTGTGGAATGTTGCCAAGTCACAAGACACATTGTTGTTTTTCTGACCTTTTCCTGACTTTCTGGATTTTCAAGATGTTTATACATAAACCAGCCCCCAGGGTCTGCTGTTTGCCGCTGGCTCCTTTGTCCTCCCTGTTTGCAGAGAAGGAATGCCCTGCTCCGTTTGCAAGAGCAGGACTTATAGGGAACGCCTCGTTTGCGAGCACGTAGTCCTCTACACTTCCTCCATCTACCCAGAGTCACCAACTACCATGAATTTAGTTTATATGTCTCCATCCTATTTTTATATAAAAATACATATACATATGACATAGTGTTTTTTGGATTTAAAAAATATATATGTAATTGTGCTATAGCATACATAGCCTATATCTTGCTTTGTTCATTGAGTATTATGTTTTTAACATCTACTAACATAAACATTTAAAGAGATCTGGACCAAAAGTCTAGCATATGAAGATATTTAGATTGTTCTCTGTTGATGGAATTACTTTATTTACAACTCTCACTACTAAAAATAATTCAGCAGTAACCAACTTCCTATATAACTCCAGGTAAGCTTTATCCAGTGAGTTTATAGGTATAATTCCTAGATTGAGAGTATATGTAACTGTAAATTTTGCTAGTTTACAGTTTCTTCCAAACTGTTCCCCCAGTGGCTAAGCCAATTTATATTCCCAGCAGCAACGATGGGAATTCCAGTTTCCCTGCATTTTCGCCAATACTTGATATCATTTTGAAACCAATTTCATTGGTAAAATAGCTCTCATTTTATTACTATTTTTGAATATTAACGAAGTTGAGCATCTTCTCAAATATTTATTACCCATTTCTTTATTTTTAATTTTCTGAATTACCAATTCCTTTGGCTATATTTTATTTAAAGATAGTTTTTGTGGAGTTTAAAAACATGCATCAAAGATCTCTGAATCCAATAGGTTTTTAGCAAAGCAATTTAATATACAAATAATAAGATTATATATATTTAATAATATATGATGTATAATATACACATCAAGTATATTGGTGTGTCAAATCATATGCATGTGTAAGTAAACATATGTATGCATATGTATATATAAATAGGTATATGTATATATAAATACATATATAACTGTATATACATGCATATTGGTGTATATATATACATATTCATGTATATGCAATGCATATGTATATATAAACATGCATATGTATATATAACACATAAGTATAACATACACATGTGTATATACATGTATAGATAAACACTCCAACTCTTGCAGTATGACTCTTTTAACTTGGCTTTTGGCCTTACTTCTTAGAGCCTGTTCTTTTCTCTTTGTTCATTAGCTAGGGCTTAGTTAAGACAGGCAAGTTAGTTTTCAGGTATCATTCATGATGGGTCTGGTGAATTAGTCTCAGGGGGTGAGCTGTCAAATGAATACTTTCCATGGCTGATTTTGTATTAGAACAAGTGTCCTAAGCCTTCTTTATGACATATTCACCTTGAGACTACATTTCGTTTATGCGAACATTCCCTCAAGCATGACAGATAAGTTCAGGTGCTCCCTAAAGACACCTCAGCTTAAAGTCATATTATTTTGCCTAACCCCTCTTTGTATATTCATTAGGAGCCCACCCTCACTAAGTTTCCCGTGGCTTAGTCAGAATTTGTTAATTTAAAATTAAGTCATGGTTGGAATTTCTTTTTTTTTTAAACAAATGTTGAAAATGGGTCTCCAATCTCTGCTAGATGGAAGGTTTCTGTTGAGAAGTCGGCTGGTAGCCTGATGGGGTCCCCTTTGTTCCCTTTGTTTATGATCTGACATTTTTCTCTAGCTGCCTTTAAGATTTTTTCTTTAGTTTTGACCATGAACAGTCTTATGACTATATACCTTGGTGCTGTTAATTTTATATAGTATCTCACATGCGTTCTCTCGATTTCTTGTATCTGAATGTTTACCTCTCCAGCAAGATTAGGGAAATTTTCTTGAATTATTCCCTCAAATATGTTTTCCAGGTTATTTACCTTTTCTCCATCTCACTTAGGAATGCCAGTAATTCATAAATTTAGTTATATTATCTAATGTTTCTCAAGGACTTGTTCATTTTTAAAAATTAGTTGTTTTTTTTTTTTAATTTTTGTCTGACTGGGTTAGCTCAAAAGACTGGTTTTTAAGCTCTGAAATTCTGTGAAGCATCTTTTTATATGCTCATTGGCCATGCGTACATCTTCTTTGCTGACATGTCTTTTTGGGTCTTCTGCCTGTTTCAACAAAATTAATTTTGAAAAAATGTCCCTACTTTTATTGTGATGAAATTGACAAATAGTGCAATTTAAGGCATAAGGCATATTGAAGGCATTCTGATATATGTACACATTGTGAAGTGATTAACACAATAAAGCTAATTAATAGATTGATCTCCTCACCTAGTTAGTATTTCTTGTGTGTGGTGAGCACACTTAAGATCTACTCTGTTTGCAAATTTTAAGTATGCAGCACATTATTTTCAACTATAGTTGCCATGCTATACATTTGATCTCCAGGACATTCATCTTATAACTGGGTTTGTACCCTTTGAGCAAAATCCCCCTATTTTGCCCACACTCTGCCTCTGACAACCACTATTCTAATCTGTTTTCATGAGTTTGACTCTTTAGATTCAACATGTTGTTCTGGGATCTTCAGGGTGTCAATTAGCTTCCTGGAAACCTCTGTGGCTGGTGGCACCTTTGCTTGAGTTCTTGTCCTGCATCCAGGAAGAATGAGGTATGCAGACAAGTGAAGTGTGAAGAAGACGAAAAGGAGCTTTATTTAGTGTTAAAACAACTCAGAGGAGACTGCAGTGGGTAGCTCCTCTCTATAGACAGGTCATCCCATTGAGTGTTCAGCTCTCAGCAGAGAGGAGGCCCTGGAGAGGGTGGCTTCTCTCCGTAGGCAGGTTGTTTGGATATCTCTGCAAGTCTCTGAAGCTCTCAGCAGAGAGGATGGCTCCTCTGTGCTGTTGGTAGTCCCGTTGTCTGCTGCTATCAGCAGAGAGGAGAGGGTAGCTCCTCTCTGCAGCTCATCCTCCCATCCCATCAGTCCTCTCTATTCTCTCTGTCCCCTGCCCTGCTCTGGCCGTCCACCTCTGCTCTGGCTGGCCCAGGCTTTCATGGACTTCCGAGGGGAGGAAGCGCCTGCGGATTTGTCCATTGGCGGCTTGGATCCACAGCCACAGTTTGGGCAGCTACAGCCCTGCCCAGGAGAGTAGGGCTTCTGCCTGGTCCATGGAGCTGGAAGACTGGGTCGGCTGCGGTAGCCCTCAAGGAGCTCCTATCTTAACTCAGAAGGGACAGGGCTCCCATCCGCTCCATGGAGTGTGCGGCCCCAGCTGCGCCTCCCTGCTACAGCCAGCGTGAGTGAGATAATGGGGTATGATGGGGTATTTATCTTTTGGTATCTGCCTCATTTAACTTAACGTCATGTCCTCCAGTTTCATCTACATTTTTATAAATGACAGGATTTCCTTGGGTTGTTCATTTTATCATAGAGCTTTAAGATTTTCTTTATGTATTCTGTTAACAGTTCTTTATCAGACATACCTTTTGCAAACAGTTTCTCCTGTTCTGTGGCTTGTCTTCTCATTCTAATGACGGTGTCTTTCATAGGGTATTAAGTTTAATTTTAATGAAATACGGCTTATCAATTTTTTTTTCTTTTCATGGATTGTGCTCTTTTGTTGTTCTAAAAAGTCATCACTATGCCCAAGGTCACCTAGATATTCTCTTATGTTATCTCCTAAAAGTTTTGTAACTGAGCATCTTGTATTTAGATTAATGATATATTTTGAATTAGTTTTTGAAGAGTGCGCATCTGTGTCTAGATACATTTTTTGGCATGTGAATGTCCAGTTGCGCCAGCATCATTTGTGGAAAGAAGATGTTTTCCTACTGTATTACCTTTGCTTCTTTATAAAAAGTCAGTTGACTATAATTATGTGAGTTTTTTCTGGACTCTCTATTTTATTTGATTCACTTGTTTGTCTACTCTCACCAATACCACAGGGTCTTGAGTAATTTTTAGAGCAAGTCTTGAAATCAGTTATTGTCAGCCTCCATCTTTGTTCTTCTCCTTTAATATTATGTTGGCTATTCTGCATCTTTTGCATCTCCATGTAAACTTTAGAATAAGTTTGTCCATATCTGGAAAATAATTTGCTTGGATTTTGATTGGGATTGTGCTCAATTATAGATTAAGTTGGAAAGAACTGACATCTTGACACTACTTTTTTTCTATCCATTTATTTAGTTCTTCTTTGATTTTCTTCAGCAGACTTTTGTAGGTTCCCTTAGATAGAGGTTGTACATATTTTATTAAATGTACACATATATTTGATTTTAGGGGGTGCAAATGTAAACAGCACTGCATTTTTTATTTTAATTCCACTTGTTCATTGCTGGTATATAGGAAAGCAATGAACTGCTGTATATTAACCTTGTATCTGGCAAATTTGCTTTAATCTCCTATTCCAGTTTTGTTGTTGTCGTTGTCGATCCTTTCAGATTTTCTGCACAGATAATCATATCATCTGCAAAGACAGTTTTATTTCTTTTTTCCCAATCTACGTATGTTTTATTTTCTTTGTTATTTTGTTGCATTAGCTGGGACTTCCAGTAAGATGTTAAAAAGGAGAAGTGAGTAGGAACATCAATGCCTTGTTCCTGATCTTAGTGGGAAAGCTTCGATTTTCTCACCATTAACTATGATGCTAGCTAAAATTTCTTTTAGATGTTTTTTACACAGGTGAGTAAGTCCTGGTGTACTCCTAGTTTACTGAGAGTTTTTAGCATGAATTTTTTTGAGGGGTTTAGTCAAAGGCTTTTTCTACGTCTATTGATACAATCATCTGTTTTTTCTTCTTTAGCTAATTGATGGATGGATTTTTCTTCTTTAGCCTGTTGATGTCATGGAACATCTGATTTTCAAAGGTTGAACTGGCCTTGTATACATGGCTTTAAATCCCATTTGCTTATGGTGTATAACTTTTTTTAGTAGTTACAGTTTTTTATTTGAATTGGCTTTTTTAAAAAGTTCCAACTTTTATATTGCATTCAAGATTACATGTGCAGATGTGCACTTTTGTTACACAGGTAAACATGTGCCATGATGGTTTGCTGCACAGCTCACCCAGGTATTAAGTCTGGCATCCATTAGATATTCTTCCTGATCCTCTGCCTCCTACCACTCCCTCCCCTCCAACAGGCCCCAGTGTGTGTGTGTTTTTCCCCTTTTCCCATGTCCATGTGTTCTCATCATTTAGCTCCCACTTATAAATGAGAACATATGGTATTCAGTTTCTGTTCTTGCATTAGTTTACTAAGGATAACACCCTCCGGCTCCATCCATGTCCCTCCAGAGGACATGATCTTATTCCTTTTTATGGCTGCATAGTATTCCATGGTGTTTATGTACCACATTTTCTTTATCCAGTCTGTCATGGATGGACATTTAGGTTGATTCCATGTCTTTTCTATTGTGAATAGTGCTACAATTAACATACACATGCATATGTCTTTATAATAGAAAGATGTATATTCCTTTGCATATATACCCAGCAATGGGATAGCTGGGTCGAAATTGTATTTCTTCCTCTAAATCTTTGAGGAATCGCCACACTGTCTTCTGTAATGATTGAACTAATTTATACTCTTGCCAACAGTGTAAAAGTATTCCTTTTTCTCCACAATTTTGCCAGCATCTGTTATTTTTTGGTTTTTTAGTAATAGCCATTCTGACTGGTGTTAGATGATATCTCACTGTGGTTTTGATTTGCTTTCTCTAATTATGAAATTAATAATTTCATAATTTGATGAAATTTGATGAAATCAACTCAAGGTGGATTTAAATGTAAAACCCAAAATTTAAAATCCCTACAAGAAAACCTAGACAGTATTATGTAGGACATAGGGATGGGCAAAGATTTCATGATGAAGACACCAAAAGCAATTGCAACAAAAGCAAACATTGACAAATGGGATCTAATTACACTAAAGAGCTTCTGCACAGTCAAAGAGACTAACAGAGCAAACAGACAACCTATAGAATGGGAGAAAATTTTACAATTTATGCATCTGAGAAAGGTCTAAATTTAGCAGAAAAAAACAACCCACTAAAAGGTGGGCAAAGGACATGAACAGACACTTCTCAAAAGAAGACATACATGCAGCCAATGAACATATAATTCTTTTATACACTGTTGGATATGATTTTTAAGTATTTTGTCAGAGGGTTTTTGCATTTATGTTCGTGACAAGTATCAGTCTAGTTTTCTTTAAATTGCTTTGTCTGGTTATAGTATTATGGTAATGCTGGAATCACCAAATGAGTTAGGAAGTATTCCCTCTAATTCTGTCTTCTGAAAGACATGGTAGAAAATTGGCATAATTTCTTCCCTAAATGTTTGGTAGAATCACCAGTGAACTTATCTAGGTCTGATGCTTTCTGTTTTAGAAGGTTATTAATTGCTGATTCAATTTCTTTAATAGATATTGGGCTCTTCATATTATCTGTTTCTTCTTGTATGAGTTTTAGCAGACTGTATTTCAAGGAATTGATTTATTTTGTCTAGGTTATCAGATCTATGGGCATGACGTTTTTTATAGTATTATTTTATTCTTTTAATGTCCATGGAATCTGCAGTGCAGTGATGTCCCCCTTTCTCTTTCCTGATATTAATAATTTGTATCTCTTTTTTTTCTTAGTTAGCCTACCTAAAGACCTATATTTTGTATTGATCTTTTTTAAAGAACCAGAGTTTGGTTCTGTTGAGTTCTATATTGATTTCTTGTTTTCAATTTCACAGATTTCTGCTGTAATTTCTATTATTTCTTTTTCTGCTAACTTTGAATTTAATTTTCTTTTCTTTTTCTAGCTTCTTAATCTGGCAGCTTAGATAATTGATTTTAGATCTCTCTTCTTTTCTAATATATCTATTTAATGCTATAAATTTTCTGTGAGCACTACTTGTGCTGCATCTCACAGATTTTGATAGGTTACATTTTCAGTTTTATTTAGCTTAAAATATTCTTTTTTATTTCTCTCGATATTTGTTCTTTGACCTACATATTGTTTAGAAATGTATTGTTGACTATTCAAGTATTTTGAGATTTTTCAGCTCTTTTTATGTCATTGATTTCTAGTTTAATTCCACTGTGGCCTGAGGGCATACATTGTATGATTTCTATTGTTTTAAACTTATTAAGGTATGTTTTATGGCCTAGAATGTGATCTACCTTGGTATATGTTCAGGACTATATTTTGAAAAATACTACTAGATAGTTCTCTTCATAATGATTTACCTATTGTCTTAGTCTGTTTTCTGTTACTTACAACAGAATATCTGAAATGGGGTGATTTATTTAAAAAATAAATTTGTTTCTTACAATTATGGAGCCTGTGAAGTCTAAGGTCAAGGAGCCATATCTGGTGAGAGCTTTCTTGCTAGTGGGGACATTGCCAAGTCCTGCGCTAATGCAGGGCATCACCTGACAATGGGACTGGGTATGCTTACTCAGTTCTCTCTCCCTTTTTTTACAAAGCTCCAGTCCCAGTCTCTTAATAACCCATTAACTTATCAACTCATTAATTCATTAATCTACTAACTGATCAATGGACTAATCCATTCATGACAACAGAGCCCTCATGACCTATCACCTCTTAAAGGTTCCACCTCTCAATGTTGCCACATTGAGTATCAAATTTCAACAGTTTTGGAGTTGATAAATATTCAAGCTATAGCAATACCATGTAGGATAACTTAGAAACATCTTTATTCCCCAATAAGGCTCAATCATTTTTTTGCACATTTGCTATGTCTCTTTCTATATCTGGGTGATGAAATATACCAACTGTCAAGGTATCCACTAAAAATATCAATAAAGAGGTATTTTTGCCAAGAAGTTATATTTTCAGTGTTCTTATCACAACAAGAAGAAAATAAAGAAAAGTGAACTATGTGAGCTAATGGGTATGCTCATTAGCTTGGTTTTGGTGATAACTTCACAGTGCATAACACATATCAAAACATCCAGCTGTACACTTTAAGTACATACACATTGTGTCAATTATTTCTCAATAAAGTTGAAGAAAAAGAATTATGAATTTGTACACATAATATTGTCTTTATTATCTCCATCTGTATTGAATTTCCGTCAATGCTGTGAACAAAATCTGAAGTGCTTGAGCAAAACTTCTATACTATTCTTTGTTACAGATTTAATCTCAAAGAGTATACATGGGGACAAAAGGATTGAGGACAGGGATAAAAGAGAATCAATGTGAGGATGCATTTTGAAGCTGGCTGCTCCTTTGAATTAAGCAGGAGAGTTAGGGCAATCAGGTTAACCTGGATAAGATTGGTTATAGTACAGATGTTTGCTACATGGAGGCTGAGAGAGCTGGATTCTTTGACCTCAGGAGTTTGGGGCTCTAGTATGCTATGCCAATTCCCTATGGACTTTGGCATCAATGTGATGAAGTTCAAGGAAAAGGGAATCCGGCTGTGCGTGGTGGCTCACTCCTGAAATCCTGGCAATTTGGGAGGCCGAGGTGGGTGCATCATTGGAGGCCAGAATTTCGAGACCAGCCTGGGCAACAAGGTGAAACCCCCTTCTCTACTAAGAATACCAAAAAATTAGCCAGGTGTGTTGATGCGTGCCTTTAGTCCCAGCTACTTGGGAGGCTGAGGCAGGAGAATCACTTGAACCTGAGAGGCAGAGTTTGCAGTGAGCCGATATCGTGCCAGTACATTCCAGCCTGGGTGACAGAGCCAGACTCCATCTCAAAACAACAACATCAACAAAAACGGAACAGAGAATCATCAAGTTGCCTAAGGTGGCATGACAACCAAGTCCTAGATTATACATTCAACATCTATAAGTTTTTACTAACTTTTACCACACTTATTTTTTATTCAATATAATCAGGACACAACTCTTATAAATTTTAAGTGCTTTCTCTTTCAGGAAATTGAAAATCTAAAATAAAAAAGTAGAATAATGAACTCTTATATAGCCATCACCAAATTTCCCTGCCCAACACATGGCAATATTATTTACATAATTATTGTATCCTTTGCTTATTTGTCATGAGTCAGAATTAGAATGTGACCATGGACATAACAATCTTGATCTGATAGGGATAGATCAAGCAAACTCATCAATTTAGATGAACCCCAGGGTTTGGTATATTACCAACAAGTTTATCATGATACAATTTACTTTTTTTTCTTATTACTTGATTGTCATAGCCCTAGAGGAAGAATCTTTCTCTACAAGTCATTTTTGGAGAAGTGCCTTCATTTAGCTACTTAGCTTGTTTACCAAGTTAAGTATATAAATGGAAACTAGACAGCTTTTAAAGGATATGTAGTCTATAAATCTCATATAATGGTGACTCACGTGTAAATAACACTCAATGTCTTTGATGAATTAGTGTTATGTACCCCTAGCACTACTTAATTGAAGAGAATAAAAACCTAATTCAAGATAAGGAAGTCTATTGTCCAGGATGCTCTGAATTTAGTATCTGTGCTTTAGACCTGACCTGTGCAGGCTAGTTACTGAATAATTAAGAAGAATGCTATTCACCAGTCCAGACTCCAGGATTCTGGCTTTCAGTAACCATCTGCTAATGAAACCCCTGAGAATTCCCACAGTGCAGAGAAAACAAACGTTATACAATTATGCTAGGCATTTCTCACTTCCTTTATAGTAATACACCATCCAATTAACAATCTGGTGGGCCTAGGGATTCATAAAATTTTGAATAGAACCTTTAGGCTTTCTCAAGCCGACTGCTGGAATTAAATATAAAAGGAAACAAGATCATTAGATGAAAAACGATACTATGAATATTTAATTTCTTGACTTGGAATAGGATATGAAGTTTTAGTTCATGGCATCTGTTCATAGAATCAGGAAGGACCTCCAGAGGTCATCAAGTCCAGACCTCTGCCTCTTGGAAAACTGTGCCCAGGACATCCAGGTAAATAGCTGGATCCTGTTTCTCCAAAATCAATAGGAAGGAACAAACCTCACCTTTCCTTAGTGATGCTGGAAAGACTCAAGTTATGACAGCATCCAAAAGTCTCACTTATTCACGATTGACTTCAAATCTCATAGAAAGCCTTTATTTCTCCATTCCATAGAAGACCAGAATCTCCTCCTTAGGGTTCCCTATAAATATGCTTTGGAAAAATAGAAACTTCAAAATAAACGTTTTAGCCAAACACAACAGCACATACCCTGATTACAAACAGAGCAGGGCATTACACAGTGATACAATTTGACAGACAACATATCCCCGAACTTTTTCCTTTGAGGACATTTTATATTATCTGACTTTTCACCGGAGTGCTGGTGATTAACTATTTTCAGTGTCAGCAAGGATCAAAGTCTTCTTTACTTGATTAAAGTCTTCTTTACTTCATAGATAGACTTTCAGAGTAGCTAAGGTAAACAGTACCCACCAGCTCACCAAATTCATTTTGCAGTGATGAGACTGATGCAGAAAAATGTCTTCCGCTACTGATATTTCTCACATGTCTCAGGACATGGATTTGTACATAGTAAACTCTCAACAAATGTTCAAATGAATGAATGAACAAAAAAACAAATGCACAAAAGATGAGCAAACTGATTTTGGATATACTGCAAGTTTGAGAACTGAAGTCACTTTGCTTGATAATACATATTTTGCATGTTGGTGCTGCTTTAACTCCAGTTATTCTTTTATCTGATTACAGGGGATTTGTTATTTTACCCTCTGAATTTTTTAAATGATGTTTCATATATTACTGTGCTCATTCTATATTTTCACATTTGAAAAGTTATGAGTCCAGAGGAGCCTCCTTTCTGATCTCCCTGCCTTCCAATGCTTTGCTTCTTTAGTTTCTGGCCTTCCTTTACACATCACTGTCAACGCAATCTCTTCATGAGACTGTAATGCGGAAAATGTTAATAAGAGGAACCTTCTTTCAGTATCAATCTCTTCAATGGAAAATTGAGGATGAATTTGATAAACTGATGGGAAATAGTCTAAATATTCTCAGAGAAGTATGTTTGGAAGGCATTTGACACTTTCCTTGTCATTGAAAAGCAAACAGCAAAAATACAAGATAAGGAATTAATAAGCTGGAAGAGAATCTGGCCAGCGATCTTATTGAGTGAAGCGTAAAAATAATCACATCGTGTAGGAGTTTGGGGATCATGTATTATATTTGGCACTAGGAAAGGGCAAAGTTCTAAGGTGATCAGGATCTGTCTGAGTATTACAATATTTCAGCCAATTTAGAATACTATATGAGTGTGACAAAAACCAATAATAAAACCAGTTTTAATGAAGTCAAGTCTTCCTGAACAAATCAGCATCATTTTGGTATTAAATTTTGTCAGTTCACACAATATCATGTTTTTTTTTTCAACTTCTAAAGAATAATTTCAGAGTTGAGTGGAGGTGTTAATTATCTTTATTGAAACATCGTGTCCTAACTTGTTAATATTCCTAAAAGGTTATCCCTGAGATAAAGTCTTGGTTTTCTGTAGGAATGTTCCCTGCTGAGGAGACAAAAGTGGCTACTGCAGAAGACATTTGGTACACATCTCTCTTGTTTTATGAAATAGATGTTTTTACAGAACAAATCTCTCAAACAGATTTTATAAATCATATATGTGAAAGTAATAGAGAAGCTTGATTTTGTCATCTTTCTGTCATCTATCATCTGTGTATACGTGAATCTATGTGTCTATCATTTATGTAACTATCATCTCTATTTATCAATCAATCAATCAATCAAGACCTATTTACCTATTTAAGATTTTTACCATGAATTCCTCAAGAAAATATAAACAATTGCTGTTAAGTCTATATTTTGAGTAGACTGTTTTATACATTGAATTTCCTTAAGCAATGCACAGCAGAAAGGTTTTGTTCACGGGCTGAAAAGAAATATCTATCAGTCCTCCCTCATATATAAAGGAAGCAGGTAGAGGCCTTTGGTGGTGAGTCCCAGTAAACTGCTGACAAAACTAAGAATGGCTTATCATACAGATTTCCAAATCCCTGGGAAGGCAACAGAAAAAAATGACAGGTGGCCTAGAGCCACCTTATTGAAGCAATTACTACAAATCAACTAATTCAACTCCGAAATGAGAAAGAAATAAAACACGGTTGTATTTTGTCATACCACAGAGCCTACATTCATTGCTAGAAAATAAAAGTTCAAATACATGAATTTTAATTGCTAACATGAAGGGAAATCATATACCAGTTAAGAAGCACATTGGAATCCTTGGGAAAGGAAATGCATACAATATGCTTGGCCTGCTAGGTGGTATTAGTTTTTTCTTACACAATATTTCTTTACTCTGTTTATGTCAAATTCAAGCCAATCCATGGGGCTAGGTACCATCCAAAGAAAAGTCCTCAGCGAAAAGGCTAGGGTTACATGAGGCAGATGGACACTTTATTTTTTCCTCAGCATTCAGGAATGCAACTTACATCTGTGAAGTGGTGAGGCTGTCATCCAAGGGACCTGAAGCTGACCTCTTCTATTTGAAGAGATGCAGAACATGAGAGCAGGGAGAGATGATTCCCCTTATGTTGTCACCTCTGTGAACCGGTTCTCTAATGATGAGTGTATTTAAAATGATTCTGCCAATGATACCCAAGGGCCTGGCCCCTGAGCAGATTTAGCCAGCTGCTGGGAGCAAGCAAGTTCTGAGAATACACAATCCTCCTTTTCCCTGTGGGACCAGCCTGCCATTCTGTCTGAACCCTGTCTACCCAAATGCTCTGATCTTTGCCACTGTCTCAAGAGCATTCTCTGGACACCATTGTGCTTTCTTGGGACTTGCACACACCTGAGTGCTGGACTTTTCTTCTTTTAAAATGTTAAGACCTTGAAAAATTTATCTTGACAAATTTAGAATGCAGAGAACAATGCCCAAAACCCTGAATTAATCGTTAAAATTTTGTCATGTTTGCTCTAGTCTTTTTTTCTTTTTTTTTTTGCTGCTTTTTGATTCTAAGAAATATATCATTAATGATTTTTTAAAAGTCTCTGTTGACTTCTACTTCTGATCTCATGACCTCTTCCTAACACTGGGTAGGGTCTTCCAGTCAATGCCTTATAATACCAGTTTTGTTTGTTTGTTTTTTGTTTTTTGAGATGGAGCCTCACTCTGTTGCCCAGGCTGGAGTGCAGTGGTGCGATATCGGCTCACTGCAAGCTCCACCTCCCAGGTTCATGCCATTCTCCTGCCTCAGCCTCCCGAGTAGCTGGGACTACAGGCGCCTGCCACCACGACCGGCTAAATTTTAGTATTTTTGGTAAAGATGGGGTTTCATCGTGTTACCCAGGATGGTTTTGATCTGCTGACCTTGTGATTCACCTGCCTCAGCCTCCCAAAGTGCTGGTATTACAGGCATGAGCCACCAAGCCCAGCCATATTCCAGTTTTTATAAATGTTATAAATGTTGTATCCTTGGAAATTTGGGGCAAATTTATTTTAAATCGCTTATAATCTCATTTATTGATATTCTTTAAGCTGTATTCTTAATCTTAAATCATCTACAGTGACCGGTTTCTAATGGCTTAGCTTAGCCTCAGAACTTTAAGTAATCCTCCTGACAAGATTACGCAGTGATTAGTAACTCAATTTAGCTGCTTTTTATGAATGAGTTTCTTGTTGAAAAGAAAGCCTATGTGTGATTTTATATATACATAATATAATATATATATATATATATATATATATATATATATTTGAGACAGGGTCAGGTTCTGTCACCCAGGCTGGAGTGTAGTGTTGCAGTGGCATGAGCATGGCTCACTGAAACCTCTGCATGCTGGGCTCAAGTCCACTTCAGCCTCCCGAGTAGCTGTGATCACAGATGCATGCCCAACTAATTTTTGTATTTTTTGATAGAGATGAGGTTTCGCCATGATGTCCAGGCTGGTCTCGAACTCCTGTGTTCAAGTGATCCACCTGCCTTGACCTTCCAAAGTGTTAAGATTACAGGCATGAGGTGCAGTACCCGGCCAATACTTTTATTAATAATAACATTCATAACAGTAAACATTTGTTGAGAATATGTCTTTTTTAGACATTGTTATAAATACTTTACATCCATTCTTTCATGAAAGTCTTACTAATTCTGGGGGTCATTGAATCATGCCAGTTTTACTGTTGAAATATAAAACTTTTGGACGGAGTGTGGTGGCTCACACTTGTAATCCCTGCACTTTGGGACGTCAAGGCGAGTGGATCACTTGAGACCAGGGGTTCAAGACCAGCCTGTCTAACATGAAGAAACCTCATCCCTACTAAAAATACAAAAATCAGCCAGGCATGGGGACTGGTGCCTGTAATTCTAGCTACTCCAGAGGCTGAGGCAGGAGAATTACCTGAACCCAGGAGGTGGAGGTTGCAGTGATCCAATATCATGCCACTGCACTCCGGCCTTAGAAAGAGAGCAAGACTCCATCTCAAAACAAAACAAACAAACAAACAAAAAGCACAAAACAAACAAACAAAAAACAAAGAAAGAAAGAACAAGAAAACTTTTACCCAAATGATGCAGTTTTTGGAAGGCAAAATAATTATTTTATAAATATTTTGCAAGAGGCCTACTTTAATTTTCTTTGTAAAATAAGGTTGTCACCATTTGTTGATTACTTACTTGTGTCAGATGTGTACCTTAATGCTCATCTTCACTGCAGGACTGTAAGGTAGGTATTTTATTATTTGTCTTTCCTCTGGTGTTATCACAAATATCCTAAGCAGAGTTTATTAACTTCAATAAATGCTTTTGCATGCACAGAGATTTTCCACTCCAGATCTATTTTCAAACATGTTTAACAAGAGGAGAAGAAAAAAAGAACCAACAACAGTTCAGCCAGCATTCTTGTAATGTTGTGTTAATAATAATCTCTTCCCAGACAGATGCCCTAAAAGTTCATTGCTGGAGATAGACACTTAGATTAACATTTCTTTCTCAGGATTAAAATAAAAAATGACAAATGTGCTTGGCTATGCAACCTAAAACTGAGAAAAATCTAAAAAAAAAAAAGCTATGATCTCATTAAAGAACAAAACTAAACCAGTTATTTTCAAGATCTTAAAAACACATATATTGCACATGCCTAATATTTTCTTTTCCCACCTACAACATTCAAAATTTAATAAATAAGAAATGTTAAAGTAATACAATTTTAAGGATTCAGGCCAATTTTATGGCCAGAGACATACTTTCAGTGTCTGGTAGTACTTAAAACCTTGGCTATTATGGGTCTCAGCCCATCCTAATGTCTGACTTTTCTGGACTTCTTGGGGAAAGAATTAAATGTCAATGCTTCATAAAGGTTGAATCCAGAGAAAATAAAACATATTTGACTTTTTTTTAAGGCCACAGGAATAATAAACCATAATTTATAGCTTGTAAAGACTCTAGTATGCCCATTTAATATCATATGGAATTTCATTTCCGCTGAAGAAGAAAACTTAGCCTTATTTTTGTTAGAAAAAAACTGTCATAAAAGTTATCAAATAATTTGAGATGTGCTTGAATACTTTCCAAGTTAGGTAGAGAAAACTGTACTGAGCTCCTCGGAAAAAGTACAAAGACTCAGAGAAAGCATGGAGTACTTAGAGGGAGATCCTAGTTGAAGCAGAGTAGGGAGAGTACCTGGATTAAACTACATAGGAATGATGTATGTTGCTGAGGAGTGAGAAGACAGAGTCATTCTCACGTTTTTTATGTGCACCATATATCAAATTAAGTACGGAAATCACTGATTGTCCACCCTTGCTTCCAGCAGGCCTTTTTACAAAGGTTAGCTCTGTAGAGATAGCATCTGTGAATATCGCTTGAACATTGTGAGCCCTGCTGTCCCCAGCATTTCCTACTTCCTTTGTCTGCAGTATATATGTTCATATATATAATGCATATAATAATACATATCAGCATCTGCTAAGTTACATATTTTATTTGTGTGTTTATTTTTGTCATGTCTTATTAGAATATGTTTCCAAAAGACAAAGATTAATGGCCATTACATTCACCACTCTCTCTCCAGTATCTAGGAGAATACCTGACATACAGTATGTTCTAAATAAATAGTTGTTGAATAAATTACTGGAAAAATATGTAAAAACATTTGGCCATTTATTTTATGAGGCTGTTAACACCGCTATTCATAATTTCTTTTGGCTAGGAGTACTACAGTACGTCCTACGTTATGAGGCTAACACAATGTTGTTAAAAACCATTTTAACCTTCAGCATTAAAAAGGAAATTTAAAAATTTAAAACATGTCTCATGTAAAAAGATGCAAAATCTCCCGGAAATATTAACACACTAGGCTGGCAGCAGTGGCTCATGCCTATAATCCCAGCACTTTGAGAGCCTGAGGTGAGAAGATGGCCTGAGACCAGGAGTTTGAGACCAGCCTGGGCAACATAGTGAGACCCCTCCCCCCAGTCTCTACAAAAAATTTTTTAAAAATCAGCTGGGCATGGTAGCAAGCACTTGCAGTCCCAGCTACTCAGGAGGCTCACACAGGAGGATTGCTTGAGTCCAGAAGATCGTGGCTGCAGTGAGCTGTGATCATGTCACTGCACTATATATAGTCTGATTAATAGAGTGAGATCTTGTCTTTAAAAAAATAAAAATAATAATAATAAATTAACACACCAACATTAGTAATTTATTTTATTTTATTTTATTTTATTATTTTTTGAGACAGAGTCTCGCTCTGTCACCCAGGATGGAGTGCAGTGGCACAATCTTGGCTCACTGCAGCCTCTCTTTCCCGGGTTCAAGCAATTTTCCTGCCTCACCCTCCCAAGTAGCTGGGACTACAGGCATGTGCCACCAAGCTGGGCTAATTTTTTGTATTTTTAGTTGAGATGGGGTTTCACCGTGTTAGCCAGGGTGATCTCAATCTACTGACTTTGTGATCAGCCTGCCTTGGCCTCCCAAAGTGCTGGGATTGCAGCCGTGAGCCACCACGGCTGGCCAGTAATGAATTTTTTAAAAAGTTAGCCATCATTATCAAGGTAGATTTATCCAAGGAATACTAGATGAATTAGTAGATTAAGATAGAAAAATCATATGTCCATCTGGGTAGATGCAGAAAAGGTTTGATATAAATCAACATTTATTCATGATTTAAAATAAGATGCAGTATGGAAAGAAAAAGGAGTTCCCCTAACAGATAGTATGTCTTCATAAGCATATAGCAAACATTATACTTAACAATGAAATATTGTAAGCATTTTGTTTAACATCAGACATAAGGAAGCCTGAAACAAAAAATTCTCCTTAGCATTGTGCAGGTGTTTCTATTAACTGCAGTAAAAGGGACAAAAATCTATAGAAATCTTAGAAGTAAAAAGAGAGTTCAGCAATGTAACGGGGTAAAAATATAAAATGTATTACATTTCTGTATAAAACAATAAAAAGAAAATAAAAATTGAAAAGATCATAGTATTATCAGAAACGTGAAATACTTTGTATAAAATCACATTTATGGTTTCAAATACTTAACATTGAGATATCAATTTTTCTCAAATTCATCTATAGATTCAATGCAATTTCAATCATGCCCATACATTTTTAATAAATGTTAAAATATAATTGTAAAATGTAATGAATAACCAAGATAGTCTTGAAGAAGGCTAAAATGAGGAGATATGCCCTATCTAATATGAATAATTAGTTTTTTTTTCTTTTTTTTTTTTTGAGACGGAGTCTCGCTCTGTCGCCCAGGCTGGAGTACAGTGGCCAGATCTCAGCTCACTGCAAGCTCCGCCTCCCGGATTTACGCCATTCTCCTGCCTCAGCCTCCCGAGTAGCTGGGACTACAGGCGCCCGCCACCTCGCCCGGCTAGTTTTTTGTATTTTTTTTTAGTAGAGACGGGGTTTCACCGTGTTAGCCAGGATGGTCTCGATCTCCTGACCTCGTGATCCGCCCGTCTCGGCCTCCCAAAGTGCTGGGATTACAGGCTTGAGCCACCGCGCCCGGCCGAATAATTAGTTTTTTAAAGGGTTTCAGTGGTAAAGATATCAAATGATAGTTTAGCAAGTAAATGATGCTAAGATAATTACCTATATGGAAAAAATACAATTATAACCTATTATATCATACTATAAAAATCAGTCACAAGTAGTCTAAAGAAATAAAAGTAAAACTCAAAAGCTTTTAGAATATAATACACAAAAGTACTTTCATCACTTTGAAAAAGGAATGCTTTCTTAAATAAGACATAAAGTTGATAGATTTTACCACTTTAAGTTATAAATGCTTTGGTTGTGTTCCCACCCAAATGTTATCTTGAATTGTAGCTCCCACAATTTACATGTGTTGTGGCAGGGATTGGTGGGAGGTAATTGAATCATGAGGGTGGGTCTTTCCTGTGTTATTCTCGTGATATTGAATAAGTCTCACGAGATCTGATGGTTTTATAAAGGGAAGTTTCCCTGCACAAGTTCTCTTCTCTTGTCTGCAGCCACATGAGATGTGCCTTTCACCTTCCACCACGATTGTGAGGCCTCCCTAACCACGTGGAACTGTGAGTCCAGTAAAGCTCTTTCTTTTGTAAATTGTCCTGTCTCCAGTAGTGTGTATCGGCATCATGAAAACAAATTTAAAAATTGTAATAATTTTTGTCATTGACAGCATTTGTATTAGTATAAAAAGATAATTCCCTAGAGTGAGAGAAAAAAATATTTGTTACAGATAGAGCTGACAAGAAAGTATTATCTAGAATATCTATGTGTATATATATATGCATGTTAATTTATATTAATATTTAAGTTTATTTTTATACTTTTGTTTATTTTCTCAAAAATTATAATAGAAAGTAATAAAGTAAAAGAATCTAAAATAAAAAGGGACAGAAGATAAACACTTCAAAAAAGAAGATATATGATTAGCCAATAGATGTGTGAAAATTTTTTATTTTACTAGTAATCAGAGAAATAAAAAGAAAAACACAATGAGAAATAAAAACACAAAATTCATAATGGCAAAATTAAAATTTCTGGCAATAATCTTGTTATCCAAGTGCAATAAAGGAAACTTGCATTCTGTACTGAGAGAGTAAATTGGCACAAACACTTTGAACACAGTCTGATATATTGATCCAGAAATTGCACTCCGTGATGTTTTCTGTAGGTTGTTAGTACAAAAATGATCATAGCAAACAATTCTGAAAGCAATTCAAATGTTCAATAAATACGTATTATGAACATATATTTATTTGTACAGTATAATATTATACACCAGTGAAAATTAATGAGCTATAGCTCATTTTATTAACATAGATGAATTTCACAAATATGATGTGAAGCAAAAATGATAAATTCCAAAAGAATACATAAAAATGAATATTTATTGAATGAATTAAAGAGTAGAGAAAAAGAAGAAATATTTCTTGCTCAGGAATTTATACAAAGGTGATAAAATTAAAGCATAATTAAAACAGAAGTAGGATTATTTAAAAAACTCAGAATCAACGCTATTCTGAGGGAGGGTAATTAAAGGTTGTGTGGTTGGGAAGGGGTCCATAACAAGGCTTTTCAAGGTACTTTACAAGGTCTCTAGTACTGAGATGTTTGTAGGAATGTTCATTTATGTTTCATATACTTCTCCGTGCATACAATGTATTTATTATACAATAAAAAATTTTACAAAGGAAATAAAGACAAATCTAAGTTTAGAGATTTACCAAAGTCTTAAAGCCAGTAAGTGGTAGAACAGTGCTAAAACCCTGATTGGATCAATTCCTTTTAGGTCCACAGAAATACTCCATCTGCTAAATCTCTACTCTGGCCTTGGAAAACCATCAGATTCTTTACATCTCGCCTCTACCTGCCCCATCTCCATTCCTCAGCTGGCACCCTTAGTATGTTTCTACTGATGCCCTAGAATGACATTTGCCCTTGTCTTAAATGAGGAATCTAGGGAACACCATGAACTCTTTGTGCTCCTCCACCATGTGACTCCAGAAGTTCTGGATATGTTCCATGGCAGTTGTACAAAATATACCATGACATAATAAAGTCAGTAATAATAGCTTATGTTTATTGAGTCTCTATACTGTCTTTCTTGCTATGGTCTACACTCAGCAGAAGATCAAATTGTGTATTTAAAACTATACTACAAGTCATGTTACTTTTATGTTCATAATGCACTAGTGGTTTTCCATTGTACTTAGCATAGAAGCTAAGGTCCTTACACTGGTCCAAAGGTGCTTCCTGATAAGTGGCTTGCTATCTCTCTCACCTGATCCTTTCCTGGGCTCCTGTGGCTCAAACTACTTCAATCTTGGTTTCTTGGCTTCTTTTCCAACATGTCAGTTCCTCAGCCTTCCTTTGTAATGTTCTGGAATGTTCTTCCCCAGATATCTGCATGACCAACTTCTGCACTCCTTTATGGTTTTACCCAAGTATCAGTTGGCAACAAAGCCCTAGCCAGCTCACTTAAAATTACCACTGTGCCCTCCCATAGACACCTCCCACTATCTCAGCTTCATTCAATATTTGTATCAGCATTTATCACCATCTATACACTTATATCCATGCATGTGTGTGTATAATTATTTTGTATGTTTACTGTTTTCTGTTGATCTTTACTCCATGCGGCTTCATGAGGCAAGAATTATTCGTTGTTGCTGTTTTTTACTGATTTTTTTTTTTCACTAGTGTATCTTTGTCCCTTTTCTTTCCGTTCTGCATTCTGGATTTTTAAAAATATCTATGTTTCAGTTAACTAATACTCTTTAATAGTGTCTAATAGATGTTTTACATCTCCATTCATTTGCTGTGTTCAGGGATGGTCACTTTAATTTTCAGAAGCCTTATTTTGTGTTTTTAAAAGCTACCAGGTAAATTGTTACGTTATCTTTCTCCCTTTTCATACTATCAATTCCTATTCTTATTTCTTCAAGTCCCTTAAGTATATTTACTTTATATTCTGTGTCTGATAATTTTAGCATGTATATTCTGTGCCTGATAATTTTAACATCAGCAGTATTTTGAGATCTGATCTTGAAATTTCTATTTTATATACTTTATTCTACTTTTTTTGGTCACATAAAAATTGTACATTCTATGGGGGTACACAGTGATGGTTCAAATACTATATTACCCTGTATAGTGATCAAGGTAACTAGCATATTTATTATGACAGACATTTATCATTTCTTTATGTTGGGAACATTCAATATCCTCTTTGTAGTTATTTGAAACTATATATTATTGTTAACTATAATTATCATATTCTGGTGTATAACATAAGAACGTGTTTATTCTATCTAGCTATAATTTGTGTCCTTTAACATATCTGTCTGCATCTAATCTTGTAGTTTGTGACCATAATAATTCTTCATTGTTTCGTCATTAGCTTCTTCATTTATTTATTTGTATATGTATATATGTATGTATAATATATGTATGTATCTATTGGTGATCTTCTAGAAGTTCCTTGGTACTTTATGATAGCAATAGGTGTGTGTGGGGGTGTGTTGGCTTGAAAGTCTATTTTTCTTTAAAAAAAAAGTTTTCTAATTGCTTCTGCCAGTTTCCTAAGGACATTACTAAACAAAGACCTCTTTGCACTAACTTTCATATTTCTTTGTGGAACATGACTTTTTCCCCCATTTACCACTGATATATTGACTGTCAGGAGTCCTAAGTTGGTGCAGGAGACACTAAAAAATCTTTCCATTAACTAGAGGGCTCATCTCCTAAACCTGACATGCTTGGCATATTAAAACTGAGCCTGTGAGCCACCAGGATCAGCTGAATCCCAGGAAAAACACCAACTCTATGGCTTGCCTACTTTCTGGCCTCTATGCGTTTGTCTTACCTTACCAGTAGCTCAACAATGCATGAAAAAGTTTTAAATGCATTGTATTTGGTGGGGTTCCTCTGAATATCTGTCCTATTATATTGCAGAAAATGAACCTGTTGATAGAATTTTAATCGAATTTCTAGGGTGTGCTGAAAATACGTTTCAGTGTAAGGAAACAATGATCTACTCCCCAAGACACCAAGTTTATAAATATCTAAATACCACTCAGTAAATATTACATTTAAATATACATTGATTTAACTAATAGAAAATACTTGTTATCAGCTGGGCGCAGTGGCTCACGCCTGTAATCCTAGCACTTTGGGAGGCCGAGGTGGGCCAATTGCCTGAGCTTAGAAGTTTGAGACCAGCCTGAGCAACATGGTGAAACCCCATCTCTACCAAAATACAAAAGAAATGAGCCAGGCGTGGTGGCATGTTCCTGTAGTCCCAGCTACTAGGAGGCTGAAGCAGAAGAATAGCTTGAACCTGGGAGGCGAGGGTTGCAGTGAGCAGAGATTGCACCACTGCACCCCAGCCTGGGTGACAGAGTGAGACTCCATCTCTAAAAATAAATAAATAAATAAAATGAAATAAAATTAAGAAAATACTTGTTATGGATCCACAAATAAATAAAGGTGAGTTTTAGCTTACTTTAGAAAAGCCCATTCACTAAAAAAAGTTTACAATATTCTGTATAAATGTTCAGAAAATATATGCATATTCTTATTCTGCTCTCATTTCCTGAGAAGTTATAATTCAATTTTATTGTAGTAAGTCATCACAGAATTAGAAAGTGCAATTTAAGCATTTTTATGCATTAATGAAATATTCTGATGCTATCTTTTTTAAAAGTCTTGCAAATATTATTCTGTGATATTTGTGAAAAGATTCCTTTAATTAAAGACAACACTAACATTTAATTTAGAAATCTTTTGCATAAAGATTCATATATTGAAAAGGGATATATAATTATATCTTCATTATTTAAAACACCATTATCAAATTAAATAATTCAGTTAGATGTACATATTTTAAAGAATATAAAGCCTTTCAAAACTTGAAGCAGCATTATTATAATAGAATCCGTGTATAAAAATTATGATTCTTCTATTGTAATCTATGATCTGATATTTTTTCATTTCCCTATGTCAGAAGACTATGACAGAAAATTATAAAGGCAGAGAACATTAAACCTAGATGAACCCTCAAAATAATCTAGCTCAACTCCTTAGCTTTAAAAATCAGAAAACACAGATGAAGATAAATTATTTTTCTTGTATCAGTAACTAACTCATTTTAAGATAGGAGTGAAACCTGGGTCTTTCTAGTTAGTAACCAAGGTTCTTTATCCATTACAATATTCAGATTCATATTTGGCACTTATTGAATAAATGCCTTCTACGCTCGTAGCATTTATTGTCCCTTAAGAGAATGCTATTACTGCCTATCTGGCCTGCTTGTCTGTATATGCTTCCAGTGTATGCCTGTGTGTGTGCACTTGGTAAAAGGGAGGCACCGAGTAGAAGAAAAAATAGCCTTGCATTACTCTTCCCTTATTTGCGTGTATGTACAACTACACTACTCTACCTCATTAGGCCCACAGATCTTTGCCATTTATATTTTCAGAAGATCTAAGAATGAACTACCTACTTATTCTCTTAGTTTTCCCATGCATCTTATCTTTAATGTTAAAATTATTGTCTTCCTTAAATAGTATGTTAAATAAATGTAAATCTTTGAAAGTTCTGAGAAGTTTTCATTTCTAAAAATGTGAAAAAAAAAAAAAGGCCAGTCGTGGTGGCTCATGCCTGTAATCCCAGCTCTCTGGGAGGCCGAGGCGTGTAGATCACGAGGTCAGGAGATCAAGACCATCCTGGCTAACATGGTGAAACCCCGTCTTTACTAAAAATGCAAAAAATTAGCTGGGCCTGGTGGCCGGTGCCTGTAGTCCCAGCTACTGGGGAGGCTGAGGCAGGAAAATGGCGTGAACCCAGGAGGCGGAGCTTGCAGTAAGTAGAGATCACGCCACTGTACTCCAGCCTGGGCGACAGAGCGAGACTCGGTCTCAAAAATATAAAAAAGGTCACTTAAGGATGAAGATTCAGAGTATGTTAAAATGTACTGACCCAACTCTATTTTTGGGCCAACTCTCTCTTTATACCAAATTAATTTTTCTCTTTCTCTTTTTGTCCTCTCTCTCTCCCCATTACACACACCACACACACACACACACACACACACACACACACACACACGCAGTACTATAATTTTCGGTTTGGCTGAAATAAGTAAAATCTGTAGTGAGCTCCTGAGATCTGAGATCTCATCTGATACCATGGCAAATAGCTAAACTAATGTTTATTATGTTTAGGTTTTTGTTTTAGTTACAGAAATTGATGCTAAGCAACAATTAGAAAATATTCTAATAAACAAGCTTGCTCATCTTAGCACTAGTTATAATTGTTAAAGCAAATTAAAATGGAGACCAGGGACAGGCAATGTGGCTCATGCCTATAATCCCAGCACTTTGGTAGGCCAAAGTGGGTGAATCACAAGGTCAGGAGTTCGAGACCAGCCTGGCCAATATGGTGAAACCCCCATGTCTACTTAAAATACAAAAATTAGCCCACCCTGGGCACACATCTGTAGTCTCAGCTACTCGGGAGGCTGAGGCAGAAGAATCCCTGGAACCTGGGATGCTGAGGTTGCAGTGAGCTGAGATCATGCCACTGGACTCCAGTCTGGGCTACAGAGCAAGACTCCATCTCAAAGGAAAAAAAAAAAAAGACCAGGCCTGAAAAAATCCTGAGCAGATGAAAACATTTAAACTTTAAAGTAGCCTTAACTTTGAAATGCAACTATAAGTGACACATAACATAGGCTATTCTTTTGTAAATGCTTGTTTAGCAAAAAAAAAAAAAAAAAACAGAAAACAAAAAACAAAAACAAAAAACAAACCTTAAACTCAACCAATAAGATGCTGCTAACTTATGGTTTTGTAACCAGGAAATTTCCAGCATAACATAACAAATAAGGCAGCTCTGTAACTAATCCATCAGCTGTCCTCCCTTTGTTTTGCTTCTGCCTTCACCTCATAAAAGCCATCCCTCGTGCTCTTCAACAGGACCCCACACCGGCCGTTGGTTTGGTGCTTACTGACTCACGAATCACTGCACAAATAAACTCCTTCCATTTTTTATTGTGTCTCAGTCTTACGTTCATTATAATAAACCTATTAACAATTTAAATGCACCAAAATATGAGGCTGGTTAAATGGTATGGTCATCCACATTGTGAGAAGCGAAGAGTGCAAACTTTGGCATCAGACAGACCAGGTGCAAATCTGGCTAAATTACTGACAAAGTGGTTCCCCAAATGAGCAGAGTTTGAGAATCACCTCTGGAGCTTCTTAAGGATACAGAAGCCTGGAACTGACCTCATACATTATAATTCAGTAGGTCTGGGCTGGAGTCAGGCACTGATATGTTTAACAAGCTGCACGTGTGGTTAATATAGACACACTTAAGTTTCCAAATTAGTTGGCCTCTAAAAGTCTGTTTTCTCATCTATAAAATGAATGACATATAATATCTATGTTATAACATTATTTAGAAGGTTATATAACATAATATATATAAGATAATTTATGAATTTATCTTGCACATAGTAAGTATAATATGTAATCTATTTAGATTTTTTGCCAGCTGCTGCTATTATTACTATTGTCCCTTCTACTATTGTAACTACCACTTTTAACACTGCTGTAATTATCATCATCACTATTAGATTAGGTTAGATTATCACTATGATATTATTCATTTATGAAATAGTATGCAGTCATTGTATTAAATTCCTGCTTTAAAGAAAGACTGAGGTCAAGAAATGCTCACAATATATTTAGTCAGAAGATAATTATAATTTTCTTTCATTATCCAAGTTGTAAAAAACATAAAATTATATATAAATGCACAGAAAAAAAACTGTAAGAATTGCATTAATTATATAGCTAACTTCATCTCTGCATGGAGAACTGTTTCTTTTTCTTCTTTGGGAATTTCTGTGTTTCTAAAATTTTCTACTCTTGCCAAACTAGATTTAAGATTCAATTCCACGTTTAATAGACACCCATACAGTGAGAGATACTTTGTATTACGCATTGATGAAGCCCCTGGCTTTAAGAGCACTGCAACAGGAAGAACAAGGTCTGGTTAAAACAAAGTGGCTTTAATAAAGACTTTCCTGGATTCCCCACATCCTCATATATAGAAAATTATCAATCTGTTGCATCAAGTAATTCATTTCTCCCTCCTTTAGAAAATAGTCTGAGTTGGACTTGGGGTCGCATATACTTTTGCTGCGGTTCTATCGCAAGCTCCATGCAGGTCTGGCATCTTCATGAAGTTCCTTTCCTCTTGCTGTCTCCTTACATCCTTCATAGACTCTTCTTTCCTTTTCTGGCAATACCTGTTGGTAGCAGGCATCTGCCTAACACTTACTCAGCAGTGGATTCTGAAAAAGCTCCTCAACTGTCTCATTGACTTGGTTATATCCCCTCCTCATTCCTCACTTCAGATGACCCATCTTTTTATCCAGCATGTCAGCACTGAGGCGAATCAACTATTCTCTGTTTCTTACAGTCCTGTTTGCTTTCTTGGCTCTCCTCACTATCCACTCAAGACTGTTTCAGAGAAAAAGCTGTGCAGAGGCCAATGGTTTATAATTATTTATCTGTGCTGCATGGAATGAGGTGGATGGACTAGACTTGGCTATGTAATATCCAAATTTTAGTTTATATACTAAAACCAAAACAGCAATAAAAATAAATTTGATTCAGCTTACTGAAGGACTATTACATATTAAAACCCAAATGTGGTATTTCACATACTCTGCTTTTATTTAAGAGAGGGTATATGTGGATTATGCTGGCTTATAAAGCTGATCTATATAAAGCCTAAAGTGGATTGACTAGGTAATTACCATTTACAATAAAAGGTGGAGTAGCAAATGGTTTTTCCGACATGAAAAAAATAAACTAATGTCATAAGCCAGGTAATATCCCTCTACTGAGAAATTACCAAACTGCAGGAGAGGAAAAAATGTGTGTAAGTAAGCATCTAAACATAGCTATAAAACAGACAGATTTTTGCTATGGGTGATAAAACAACCAGCATTAAATTGTGAAGGAAAAATATTTCAAATATAAAGGACCACATGAAGTTATAAATACATTTCCACAGAAATTTTAGGATTTATCACTAACTGTTGGAGTACTAGGAGCTACCGCTACCAACTACTTATTTTCAGTATCTTTTCTCTTATTTCAAAGTTCAACCTCAACTTTTTTGAACTAAAGATTGTGCTACTTACATAGAGAGAGTGAAAAAAAACCAAAATTTGAAAAACTTCTTATTTTGTCCTCCATCATGTTACACATCATCTATGCCAAGCAATGGCTATGTCTCTTTCTTCGTTCTCCAAACATAAGAAAAAGCATACCATTTTCTTGCCTTTACCTTTTTTCACAAACCTCTGGTTATTCTAGGATTTCTATTTCCAGACACTATTCTGAGACATCTGTGCCTCTCCTATATTCATCCTAAATTATGCATCTTTTTCCTCCATCATTTTTTTTCTACCTACTGTTATTGAATTTGGGCCTGTAAGAGTTGCCTTATTGATGATTTCTAAGATACCATATCCACTCTATTTTTTCCTCATTGGTATCATGTGCCAACATCTAATCAGATTTATGTTTTTGATTCTCTTCCTTTTTTAAATTCTAGGATATGAAAACATGCTAACCTTTGACTGGAATATTTTACAATGTCTGATGAGCTAAAACAAAAAAAATGCAAAAAAAATCTCATAATGTTTTAAGAAAGTTTATGAATTTGTGTTGGGCTGAATTCAAAGCTGTCCTGAGCTGCATACAGCCTGCCACCTGCGGGCTGGACAAACTTACTGTACAGAAGTGGTGTTTGCTATTGTATACTGAGAGAATGTATCTTTTTCTTCTTTTCTACCTCCTTTCTCTAGAATTTATATTACTTCTTAACTACCTACTTCTTATTCAAAAAGTACAAGAAAACCCAAAGACTATTTAATAAGTACAAGTTTGTTTCCATTACAATCTAATAAATTTCACATTTAGAAAAGTAGATACACTTAATAAAATATACTTATAAGGACTGACTGACTATAAAATTACTGAATTATAGATCCATATCACCTCTGGTACAAAGAAAATAGCAGGATTCATCTACTCACATTCTGACTGATTGTTCAGCTATATATATATATGTGTGTGTATATATATGTGTATATACATATGTGTGTGTATATATGTATATATACACACACATATATATGTGTATATAAATATTTAAAGATCTAATAAAATTTAACAGAATTGAAAATGACTAAACCAGTTGTGTTATTAGAACAATGGCATTGTTATGCTTTTCTTTAACTATCTAGATGTCTAACTATGAAGTCAATTTATATTCAATCCAACACCAGAATAAACTAGCTGCCTTACATCAATGTAAATACCTTGCTATGTCAACTTTTATGCTTTATGACTTATGACTGATTTAAAGCTCAGAGAAATATAATTATAGTTATGGAATTTAGTTTAATGGTATTCAGGTTTTGTTTTGTTTGTTTTGTTTTGAGATGGAGTCTCACTCTGTCACCCAGGCTGTAGTGTAGTGGCACGATCTTGGCTCAATGCAACCTCCACCTCCCAGGTTCAAGCAATTCTCCTGCCTCAGCCTCCCAAGTAGCTGGGACTACAGTTGTGCACCACCACACCACTAATTTTTGTATTTTTATACTAGAGACAGAGTTTCACCATGTTGGCCAGGCTGCTCTAAAACTCCTAACTTCAAGTGATCCACCCACCTCGTCCTTCCTAAGTGTTGGGATTACAGGCCTGAGCCACCACAATTGGCGGCATTTAGTTTTTCATTAGAACTTTACATTTAATGATATCCTGGAAATACAAGGAAGGCAACATACCTCTGTAAGTGCTGAACTTTCTAACAGGGGTGAACTGAAAGCCTAGAGAAATTAGATTCCAACTAAACTACTAAACTTATTGTATAATCAGAGGCCACCACCTAGGATGCTTTTGGAAAAAACAGACTGAACTTTTAGTGGTAGAAAAAGTTGGTCTGACTTGCTAGGGCAGTACATTTCAGTTCTTACTAGTCCACTGGCATTGTAAAGAAGAACAAGGTTAGTCCTTGCCCTCTGGATATAGTATTGGCTTAGGAGCTGTACAGAACTAGACAAACCATAATCAAAGACTTCATTGTATAATTTACAGCAAATGAAATAGAATTCTGCTGTCTTTGTTTTCATAAATCAACTTCTGAAAAAACGAATAAAAGGAACATAGATTATTATATAATAGCAAACAACTCCTTCCCAAACAGTACAATATGATTAATTTATATCACTTTTAACACAAATTCTTAGAATAGCCAATGAATGCCCTTAAGCCAAAGGCCACTAGAATCACCTGTAGTTGAGGAAAGTTAATTTATTAATTTGTTGACAAGACAGTGGAAAGCACATCATGGAAAATAATGAAGTATCTCGCAATAAGAGCATGTTACAAATGACTTTTTCGAGGATTTGGGCTTGGGTGAGGTGATTTGGAGGAGAGTTCAAGGAAATGGGGCTTTGTGCTGGGTTGGATGTTGTCAGGAATTTGAATAATTCTATGATTGTGTATCTTTGCATGGGGAAAACCACCTGTGATGGTTAATACTGAGTGTCAACTTGATTAGATTGAAGGTTTCAAAGTATTGATCCTGGGTGTGTGTCTGTGAGGGTGTTGCCAAAGGAAATGAACATTTGAGTCAGCGGGCTGGGGAAGGCAGACCCACCCTTAATCTGGTGGACATAATCTAATCAGCTGCCAGCAAATATAAAGCAGGCAGAAAAACATGAAAAAGTGAGACTGGCCTAGGCTCCTAACCTACATCTTTCTCCCATGCTGGACGCTTCCTGCCTTCGAACATCAGACTCCAAGTTCTTCAGTTTTGAGACTGGGACTTGCTCTCCTTGCTCTTCAAGCTTGCAGACAGCCTTTTGTGGACCTTGTGATCACATAAGTTAATACTTAATAAACTCCTATTAGTTCTGTCCCTCTAGGGAATGCTAACACAAATGTTGGTACCAGCAGTGGTTCTAGAGGGACAGAATATTAAGGATGGGGTTCTTTAATTTTGGGGATTCTGGAGTTGGCTGCTTAATATGATTAGATGCAAAAATGCTAAGGACTCTACTTCTAATAGTATGGAGAACACTGATAGTTTTTGGCATGAACTATTTAGAGAGTTTTGCAAAATAAATACATTTGACACTCCTGAATCACTGCTTGTGAGAGGAAAGGAGTTTAGTGACTCTATACATAATACCTTAGACCATATGTGGAGAACCAAGGAACAGAATGAAGCTAGTTGGTTGCTCTTAAGTAGAGTGGACAAAGTGATGAAATAAAATGATGAACTCAGGGATTCTGTCTCCCAGCTTCAGAAGCAGATACTGAGCCTCAAATCTAAGATTGCCCTGAGTGAGAGTCTTATCTCCTGTAGAGAAAGAACTGCAGTTGTGGAAAAACAGACACAAGCTCTTATTATGTGAGTGACTGACCTGCAACAAAAGGTGCATGCACATCCTCGCCAGTTGTCTACTGTTACGGTGAGGGCATTGATTGAAAAGAATGGGACCCTACAATTTGAAATGGGGATGTGTAGGAGGACCTTGATGAAACCAGGGACACTGAGTTTGTAAACTCTGATGAATCTTTTTTGCCAGAAGGGACAGCTTCCCCATCCCCAGTAGTGGCAATATCCCCTCCCCGACCCATGCTGCCATCAGCTTTTCCACCTTTGTCTGAGGAGATAAACCTTGCACTGCCTGAGGCAACAGTGCTGGCCTCCCCTGAGGCGGTTGCCAGGCAAACTCATGTTGATTCTCCTCAGAAGCCACCCTCAACATTCCTGTTTGCTTCTAGACCTATAAGTAAGCTAAAGTCCCGGCAGACCCCTGGAGGTGAGGTTAACAGTGTGACCCATGAGGAGGTGCGCTACACTCGAAAAGAACTACTGGAGTTTTCTAATATATATAAGCAGCAATCTGAAGAACAGGCATGGAAATGGATATTAAGGGTATCAGATAATGGTGGAAGGAACATAGAGTTGTATCAGGCTTAATTTATTGATTTGGGCCCACTCAGTAGGGACTTTGCTTTCAATGTTGCAGCTTAGGATGTTAAAAAAGGTTCTAATGGTTTATTTGTTTGGTTAGCTGAAATATGGGTTGAAAGATGGGCCACTGTGAATTACCTGAAAATGTCTGATCTCCTTAGGCTTAATGTAGAGGAAGGGGTACAAAGGTTTAGGGAGATTGGGATGACAAAGAGGATTAATCACTTTAGACCAACTCATCCCAGCTGGGAGAGTCCAGAAGATAAACCCTTGACCAATGCCTTGTGAAATAGATTTGTGAGGGCAGTGCCTGAATCTTTGAAGAGCCCTGTAATTGCTCTTCTTGGTATGTTAGATCTAACAGTGGGAACCACAGTCATTCAGCTACAAAATTTAAATACAATGGGAATAACTGGATCTCAAGGTGGCAGGGGCCAAGTGGCAGCACTCAGCCATCAAAGGCAAGGTGGGCGTAGCTACTGTAATGGACAGCAGAGACAAAGTAACAATCAGAATAGTCTGACTCATGTAGAGTTCTGGTATTGGCTAATTAATAACGGTGTTCCTGAAAGTGAAATTGATAGGAAAACTACCGCATTCCTACTTAATTTATATAAGCAGAAAACATCTAGGTCAAATGGACAAAAGACTAATTTGAATGATTAAAACTGAGAATCACAGTCTTTCAATCAATTTCCAGACTTGAGTCAGTTTACAGATCCAGAACCCCTAGAATAAGAAGGAGGCTTGGTCCCCTTGAGGAAAGACCCCATTACGTTACCAAAAATTTATACAGTGAATCTTTTTCCATCCTTCTTGTAGGAGACCTCCAGCCTTTTACCAGGGTAACTGCAATGGGGAAAGGGAAATGATCAGACATTTCAGGGAACACTGAACACTGGCTCTGAGCTGATGTTGATTCCAGGGGACCCAAAACATCTCTGTGGTCCTCCAGTTAAAGTAAGGGCTTATGGAGGTCAGGTAATTAATGGAGTTTTAACTCAGGTTCAACTTACAGTAGGTCCAGTGCTTCCCTGGACACATCCTGTGGTCATTTCCCCAGTGCCAGAATGCATAATTGGCATAGACATACTTAACAGCTGTCAGTACCCCGACACTGGCTCCCTGACTGGTAAGCTGAGGGCTATTATGGTGGGAAAGGCCAAATAGAAGTCATTAGAGCTACCTCTACCTAGAAAAATAGTAAATAAAAAACAATATTGCATCCCTGGAGGGAATGCAGAGATTAGTGCCACCACAAAAGACTCAAAAGACTCAGGGGTGGTGATTCCCACCACATTCTTGTTCAATGCTCCCATTGGGCCTGTGCAGAAGACAGATGGATCTTGGAGAAAGACAGTGGATTATTGTAAGCTTAACCAAGTGGTGACTCCAATTGCAGCTCTTGTACCAGATATGGTTTCATTACTTGAGCAAATTAACAAATCTTCTCATACTTGGTATACAGCCATTGACTGGGAAAATGCCTTTTTCTCCATTCCTGTCTATAAGGCCCACCGGAAGCAATTTATCTCCAGCTGGCAAGCCCAGCAATATACCTTTACTGTTCTACCTAAAGGATATATTATCTCTCCCACTTTGTGTCATAATCTTATTCAGGGAGACCTTGATCACTTTTCACTTCCACAAGATATCACACTGGTCCATTACATTGATGACATTATGCTGATTGGATCCAGTGAGCAAGAAGTAGCAAACACACTGGACTTATTGGTGAGACTTTTGCATGCCAGAGGATGGGAAATAAATCCGACTAAAATACAGGGAACTACTATTGCAGTAAAATTTCTAGGAGTCCAGTAGTGTGGAGCCTGTCAAGATATTCCTTCTAAGGTGAAGGATAAGTTGCTGCATTTGGACCCTCCTACAACCAGCAAAGAGACACAATGCCTAGTGGGCCTATCTGGATTTTGGAGGCAACACATTCCTCATTTGAGTGTGTTACTCTGGCCCATTTGTTAAGTGACCTGAAAGGCTGCCAGTTTTGAGTGGGGTCCAGAAGAGAAGAAGATTCTGTGACAGGTTCAGACTGCTGTGCAAGCTGCTCTGTCACTTGGGCCATATGACCCAGCAGATCCAATGGTGCTTGAGGTGTCAGTGGCAGATAGGGATGCTGTTTGGAGCCTTTGGCGGGTTCCCATAGGTAAATCACAGTGGAGGCCTTTAGGATTTTGGAGCAAGGCCCTGCCATCTTCTAGAGATAGCTACTGTCCTTTTGAGAGATAGCTCTTAGCCTGTTACTAGGCATTGGTGGAAACTGGATGTTTGACCATGGGTTCATTTAGTCATGATGCAACATAAACTGCCTATCATGAATAGGGTGCTTCCTGACACATCTAGTCATAAAGTGAGTCATGCACAGCAACGTTCATTCCATCATCAAATGGAAATGGCATACATGTGATTGGGCTTGAGTAGGTCCTGAAGGCACAAGCAAGTTACATGAGAAAGTGACTCAAATACCCATTGTCTACACTCCTACCACCCTGCCTTCTCTTCTGCAGCCTTCACTGATGGCCTCAGGGGGAGTTCCCTATTATCAGTTGACAGAAGAAGAGAAAACTAGGGCCTGTTTCAAAGACGGTTCCGCACGATAAGCAGGCACCACCTGAAAATGGACAGCTGCAGCATTACAACCCCTTTCTAGGACATCCCTGAAGGACAACAGTGAAGGGAAATCGTCCCAGTGGGCAGTACTGCGAGCAGTGCGCCTGGTTATGCACTTTGCATGGAAGGAGAAATGACCAGATATGTAATTATATATTGATTCATGGGGCTGTAGCCAATGGTTTGGCTGGATCGTCAGGTGCTTGGAAGAAGCATGATTGGAAAATTGGTGACAAAGAGCTTTAAGGAAGAGGTATGTAGATGGACCTATCTGAGAGGTCAAAAACTGTGAAGATATCTGTATCCCATGTGAGTGCTCACCAGTGGGTGAGCGCACCAGAGGAGGATTTTAATAATCAAGTGGATAGGATGACCCATTTTGTGGACATCAGTCAGCCTCTTTCCCCAGCCACTCCTGTCATCACCCAATGGGCCCATGAGCAAAGTGGCCATGGTGGCAAGGATGGCGGTTATGCATGGGCTCAGCAACATGGACTTCCACTCACCAAGGCTGACCTGGCTGTGGCCACTGCTGAGTGCCCAATTTACCATCAGCAGAGACCAACACTGAGCCCTTGCTATGGCACCGTTCCTCAGGGTGATCAACTGGCTACCTGGTGGCAGGTTCATTATATGCAAACTTTTCCATCATGGAAAGGGCAGAGGTTTGTCCTCACTGGAATAGACACTCTGGATATGGGTTTGTCTATCCTACAAACAATGCTTCTGCTAAGACTACCATCTGTGGACTCATGAAATGCCTTATCCACCGTCATGGTATTCCACACAGCATTGCCTCTAACCAAGGCACTCACTTTATGTCTAAAGACATGTGACAGGGGACTCATACTCATGGATTTCACTGGTCTTATCATGTTCCCCATCAACCTGAAGCAGCTGGATTGACAGAATGGTGGAATGGCCTTTTGAAGTCACAATTACAATGCCAACGAAGTGGTAATACTTTGCACGGCTGGGGCAAAGTTCTCCAGAAGGCCGTCTAAGCTCTAAATCAGTGTCCGCTATATGGTACTGTTTCTCCTATAGCCAGGATTTATAGGTCCAGGAACAAAGGAGTGAAAGTGGAAGTGGCACCACTTAACATCACCCCTAGTGATCCACTAGCAAAAATTGCGATTCCTGTTCCCACGACGTTACATTTTGCTTGCCTAGAGGTCTTGGTTCAGGAGACACAACAGTGATTCCATTAAACTGGAAGTTAAGATTGCCACCTGGACACTTTGGGCTCCTCCTACCTTTAAGTTAACAGGCTAAAAAGGGAGTTACAGTGTTGGGTAGGTAATTGACCTGGACTATCAAGATGAAATCAGTCTACTACTGCACAATAGAGGTAAGGAAGTGTATGTGTGAAATACAAGAGATCCATTAGGGCATCTCTTAGTATTACCATGCCCTGTGTTTAAGGTCAATGGGACACTACAACAGCCCAATCCAGGCAGGACTAAAAATAATCCAGACCCCTCAGGATTGAAGGTTTGGGTCACTCCACCAGGAAATAAAACCACAACCTGCCGGGGTGCTTGCTGAAGTCAAAGGGAATACAGAATGGGTAGTAAAAGAAGGTAGTCATCAATACCAGCTACAATCATGTCACAAGCTGCAGAAATGGGGACCATAATTGTCATGAGTATTTCCTATTTCTTTTGTTAAAAACATGTTTGTGCATGGATACTCTTGTACTAAAAAAAGTCTTCATTTTATTTCCTTTTCCTTTATCATGTGACATAAGATTTATTGACTTGATATTAGCATGTAGGTATTGTTAACTTTATGTAACAGTATTTGGGTTGGGGATTGGTGCATTTCCACACCAATAGTTGTTGAGGATATGCAGGATATGTTGAGGTGCTCTGCACCAAGAGGATAGTTGTATTATGTTAGGCATAATTATGACCTTATTTTTGTCTGTATTTGAAGATTATGATCTCAGGAGATGGGTATGGCTTCAAGTTGACAAGGGATAGACTTGTGATGGTTACTACTGAGTATCAACTTGATTTAATTGAAGGATACAAAGTATTGATCCTGGGTGTGTCTGTGAGGGTGTTGCCAAAAGAGATTAACATTTGAGTCAGTGGGCCGGGGAAGGTAGACCCATCCTTAATCTGGTGGGCACAATCTAATCAGCTGCTGGCAAATATAAAGTAGGCAGAAAAATGTGAAAAGGAGAGACTAGCCTAGCCTCCCAGCCTACATCTTTCTCCCATGCTGGATGCTTCTTGTGTTCAAACATAGGACTCCACGTTCTTTAGTTTTGAGACTCAGATTAGCTCTCCTTACTCCTCAAGCTTGCAGACAGCCTATTGTGGGACCTCGTGATCATGTAAGTTAATACTTAATAAACTCCTATATATATACACACACACATATGCATATATATGACAAGGATATACATATCCTCCATACAGTGTGTGTGTACATATATATACCTCCTATTAGTTTTGTCCCTCTAGGGAACCTTGACTAATACACCGCCCCTATTATCCAATCGCTATTTCACCAGGTTCCTCCCTGGACACCTGGGGATTACAATTCAAGATGAGATTTGGGTGGGACACAGAGCCAAACTATGTCAACATTGAAGTTCTAGGTCAGCTCCTAGCAAAACCAAGGCCTATCTGATAATGCCTGGCCATCTCTCAGATATCACAGGTGGGCTGCTTTTCCATTACTTCAAACATCTTAGAGACCATAAAAATTTTTTCAGCTATACTACATTTATGCAATAAAACAAAACTCCAAATCAATTCATTCATTAATTACAACGTTACATTTTGCCAAACCTAATGATAATTGTTTGATTAAAGCAAGGCAAACTAGAAGGAAAGGAAGAAGAAAAGAAAGACAAAGGAGGAGGAGCAGAGAAAGAGGAAAAACAAAAAGAAGAAAGAAGAAAGAAAAGAAGAAAGAAGAAGAAGAAGAAGAAGAAGAAGAAGAAGAAGAAGAAAGAAGAAAGAAGAAAGAAGAAGAAAGAGGAAAGAGGAAGGAGGAAGGAGGAGGGAGGAGGAAGGAGGAAGGAGGAGGAAGGAGGAAGGAGGAGGAAGGAGGAAGGAGGAGGAAGGAGGAAGGAGGAGGAAGGAGGAAGGAGGAGGAAGGAGGAAGGAGGAGGAAGGAGGAAGGAGGAGGAAGGAGGAGGAGGAGGAGGAGGAAGGAGGAGGAAGGAGGAGGAAGGAGGAAGGAGGAAGGAGGAGGAAGGAGGAGGAAGAGGAAGGAGGAGGAAGGAGGAAGGAGGAGGAAGGAGGAAGGAGGAGGAAGGAGGAGGAGGAGGGAGGAGGAAGGAGGAGGAGGAGAGGAGGAAGGAGGAAGGAGGAAGAGGAGGAGGAAGGAGGAAGAAGGAGGAAGAAGGAGGAAGGAGGAAGGAGGAAGAAGGAGGAAGAAGAAGGAAGAAGAAAGAAGAAGAAAAAGAAGAAGAAGAAGAAGAAGAAGAGGAGGAGGAGGAGGAGGAGGAGGAGGAGGAGCAGGCTGGGCTTGTTGGCTCATGCCTGTAATCCCAGTACTTTGGGAGGCCAAGATGGGTGGATCACCTTGAGAGGTGACAACATGCTAGCAGCCCTCACTCTCGGTGCCTCCTCTACTTTGGCATCCACTCTGGTGGAGCCTGAGGAGCCCTTCAACCTGCCATGGCACTTTGGGAGCCCGTCTCTGGGCTGACCGAGGCTGGAGCCAGCTCCCTCTGTTTGCAGGAGGTGTGGAGGGAGAGGCGCGGGTAGAACAGGGGCTGCTGCACAGCTCACAGGCCAACGAGAGTTCTGGCGGGCGTGGGCGCGGGCACAAGCTCAGTGGGCCCCACACTTGGAGTGGCCCAGCCAGTGCCGTGGCCCAGGGCTGTGAGGGGCTTAGCACCCGGGCCAGCAGCTAAGGCGGTTGCGCCAGGGCCCCCAGCACTGCCCTCCCGCATGCACCGCACTCGAATTCTCCCCAGGCCTCAGCTGCCTCCCCATGGGACAGGGCTCGGGACCTGCAGCCCGCCATGCCCGAGCCTCCCCCTCCCACCACCAGGGACTCCTGCGCAGCCGAGCCTCCCAGAGGAACACTGTCCCCTACACCACTGCGCCCTTTCCCATGGACTGCCCAAGGGCTGAGGAGTGCGGGCACATGGTGTGGCACTGGCAGGCCGCTCTGCCTGCAGCCCCCGTGCAGGATACACTAGGTGAAGCCAGCTGGGTTTCTGAGTCTAGTAGGGACTTGGAGAACTTTTATGTCTAGCTAGAGGATTGTAAATGCACCAATCAGCACTCTGTGTCTAGCTCAGGGACTGTAAATGCACCAATCAGCACCCTGTCAAAACGGTCCAATGAGCGCTCTGTAAAATGGACCAATCAGCTCTCTGTAAAATGGACCAATCAGCAGGATGTGGGTGGGGCCACATAAGGGAATAAAAGCAGGCTGCTTGAGCCAGCCGAGGGCAATCCGCTTGGGTCTGTTTCCACCGTGTAGAGGCCTTGTTTTTTTGCTCTTTACAATAAATTTTGCTCCTGCTCACTGTTTAGGTCAATGCTGCCTTTATGAGCTGTAACACTCACCATAAGGTCTGCAGCTTCACGCCTGAAGTCAGTGAGACCACAAACCCGCCAGGAAGAACAACTCCAGATGTGCTGCCTTTGAGAGCTGTACCATTCACTGGGAAGGTCTGCAGCTTCACTCCTGAAGTCAGTGAGACCATGAACTCACCAGAAGGAAGAAACTGTAGACACATCTGAACCTCTGAAGGAACAACCTCCACACTACTATCTTTAAGAACTGGTAATGCTCAGTGTGAGGGTCCATGGCTTCATTCTTGAAGTCAGTGAGACCAAGAACCCACCAATTCCGGACACAACCTGAGGTGAGGAGTTCGAGACCAGCCTGGCCAACATGGTGAAACCGTGTCTTTATTAAAAATACAAAAATTAGCTGGGCATGGTGGCAGAGGCCTGTAATCTCAGCTACTCGGGAGGCTGCGGCAGGAGAATCACTTGAACCAGGTAGGTGGAGGTTGCAGTGAGTGGAGATCATGCCACATTGCACTCCAGCCTGGGCAACAAGAGTGAAACTCCATCTAAAAGAAAAAGATCGGCAGCAGCAGCAGTAACAAGAAGAGTGACTTTCTAGGAAGTATAAGGGAGATGTGAGTTTTCTGAGATTCCTCTCAATTCTTTGTGGACTTGACTCTGTGACTTGCTTCTAATGAACAGAATACGACAAACATGATAAGAGGTCAATATTAAGGTTAAGTTATATAAGACTGACTTCCATCTTGCTTACTCTCTCTTTCTTGGGTTTGATTTGCTTTCTCTGATGAAGCAAGGTTCTGTATGGAGAGGCGCAGAGAGCAGGAACCATGGGAAGCCTCCAACCGACAGCCAGCATGGAACTGAAACACTCAGTTCTTTATAAACAAAATCCTGCCAGCAACTACGTGAGTGAGCTGGGAATCCTCCTCAAGCTTTGTGATAACTGTAGCTTGGTTCTGGACTTAAAATTAAGATCTTGAGATAGAAGACTCAAGTAAGCTACACCCGGATTCCTATCCATAGTAATACTGGTTGTTTTACACTATTAAGATCGAGACAATTTGTTACAGACAACTATCACTAATACAGGACTTAAAGGCCAGGACAAAAGTGATGTAGGTGAGGTATTTACAACACACATTTTAAGAAAGCACTTGCAATGTTAAGGCTTTTCAGTTTCCTCCTCCTGCAGCTCCTGGTTTGGCTCTGCAGGAGATACTATATTCAAAACTGAAGCACTAAGGTGAAATTGCAGGAGAGGGGACAAGAGTTTTGATTATAGATCTACAAAACTATTACATGTTACACCTATTTTGTAATAGCTAAATTCTGCTACTATTTAATGCCAAAATTACAGTAAGTACTCTGGGAACTCAGCTAAAAGTAATAACTAGTCAGAAAAAACAGGAAATGCAAGGTTTTATACAGCACTATACACACCTGTATTTAGGGAAATTTAGAAAATTATATTGTTAGGATAGAAAACAGAAGGCAGAAGAGTGATTTGTTACTTAAATGTTTTGAAATATCTGTTATAGGAAGGTAATATCTACACTCATTTTGTAAACTAATCTCCCTAAATCCTCAGGGGGAAGTAGACAAAGAAAGGATAAATGCACCAACATAAAATATAAATACACTGTAAGGCACAGCAGGAGCTATGTGAATGAATGAGTCATTTAAGCTGAACTTTGTGTGTGCCAAAAGCCAAGTTGTGAAATAAACAGTTTTTAAGAACTTCAATTTAAAATTAAATTATGTTCAAATATCAGATCAGGAAATACTGGTGAGGTCAAAAAAAAAGCAAAAAGATAGATTTTATAATTTAATAAAAGCTAATTTTGATTGTAAACATTTTAAAGACAAAAAGTAATGTTTGCTTTTATAGCATATTGAGAAAATACTTGCCATTATTAAGCAGGCTAAACAGTTTATTAATTAAAATTCAAATTATAGAAAATTTGAGAAATCTTAGTCCAGTTGTTCCTCAATTTTAATGTGCATATGAATCACTTAGGGATCTTGTTAAAAAGTAGATTCTAATCTAGTAATTCTGAGGTGGTGTTTATGACTCTGCATTTCTAACAATGTTCCAAAAATATAGTTAGAACAAGCTGCCAGGTGACCACACTTGGAGTTAAAAGGTCTTAGGACAATGTGCCTTCTAAGTGTGGTCCCCAAACAAACATTACCAGTATCACCTGCAAACTTATTAATAATGCAAATTCTCCAGCCCCATCATAGACTACTGAATTAGAAATTCTGGAGATGGTAACCAGCAATTTGCAATCTTTCAATCTCCAGGTGATTCTGAGACATGTGAAAGTCTGAATACCACTGTCTAAGAATATAGTGTTTCTAAACCAATGGTACAAATTAGAAACCCCTGTGGAATTTTAGGAAAGTGTACCTGCTCAGTCACCAATTCTGAAGAGTCTGATTAAGTTATTTAGAGAAGGAATCAGGAAAAATGTCTAAAAAGTTTCCTTGCACAAAAGGGACTGATAAATGCAAATACGTTGAGAAGCACTGCTTTAGAGAGAGGAGAAACCAATAACAGAGAAGTTCAATTACTTGCCCAAGGCTTGAAAAACAGAAATAAAAGTCTGTCCTAATTCTAATACCTGTTCTTTTTCCTGGCATTTCAAGATGATACCAGGAGATTTAAAATAATCCAAGATGCTGTCTCTCTCATGGAATGGATGTGCTCCCAGCCTGCTATTACCCATGTTGGGATGAAGAAACCATCACCTATTCTGAAGTGTTTTCTGTGATGCAGCTATTCAGAGGCCTGCATTAGTCAATTAATTACATTTTCTTTCAGGAGTTTTACACAGAAATTACAACACAGAAATTGAAGAATTGCTTGAAGCAGAACTGTGATAGATAGCTGGGTAAGGCTCTGAAAGTAGAGTGAATATGTTACAGAAAACACTTGCTAAGATCACTAGTGCGATAGGTATTATAAATAAGTAATAGTGTCTTAAAGACTGTTTCTTTAGTTTTTAAAAGGTGTTTGTAAAATAGGTTTTAATAGAATTGATAGTTTAGTTACCTATAATTTCTATGTTTTATAACTTTTCCAATTAAATACTTTTCCCTCCAGCCTACATCTTCTTTTACTATATAATAAAAAACTGTGCCTTAAAGAAACCTCTCATTATTAGAATAGAGTTAACAAGTGTTTATTACTTGTATATCTTATACATATGCTCTTAGAGAATTCAAGTATTAGAAGTATTTAATAATACTGAGAACTCCCCTGGAATCCAATTCCGATAGATGTCTCTGTGTCCTCCAGGGAGAGGTGAAGAGGATTTTACATCTCCCTGGAGGACACAGAGACACCTATTGAAAATGGAATTGGGATATGCCTGTGGGGGTGTCTAAGTCCTTTAGATTCACGCACAATGGTTCTAAATTTGACGCTGCTCCATTAAATGACTTTGAAGATAGGTGGAGAGATTTCGATTTTTACAATGACTAATGACATTTAGTGGATAAAGGCAGGAAGACTATGCTGCAGTAAGAGTTTCCAAAATGAAGAAGGATTCCACCCGAAATGGCAGTCCTTTGATAAACACTTAACATTCCTTGAAGGGGAAGGAGAAAATGCCCTCGGGCATATGGAACTCACTGTGAATCTCCAGAGGTCATGCTGTATCAGGGAAGAGCAGCAGATGGAGGCAGCTAAGTGCATGCCAGTCCTGGGTTTGGAAAAACTCATTAAAAGGTCTGTTTATGGGGAAAAAACGCACTTCTCTTAGAATGTTCAGAAGGAAAAAGGAACATGCACTCTGGAACTGATGTTGAAAAGCATCTCCAACTGAAGAAAGGAGGATGGAAGTCTGAAAGTTAAACAAAGACACAATAGACAGGAAAGAATGTATCCAAAGTAAAATCCTGATACATAGGGTAATGGCATGATTTATGGTCAGGGAGTATGGGGAAGAAAAACAATTGCAATAAATATAATCCAGGTACACTTCTCTTTGGCTGTCTTGTTTAATTTGGGGTAACGTATGCTTTGTGGAAAAGGAGTTCACAGAGGTGGGCATGGTAATCACACTGGTCATCATTTTCCAAATTAGAAATGTCTTTGTCCTGTTGTCACACTTGCATCAACAGAAGTTCCAGGTATTGCAACTGGGCAGGCATTATTTGTGCTTTAATAAAAGTTTCTCAGATAAATCTGAAAATACTCCTTGGCTAAACGTATGGATAGTGTATTTTAAGTCCTCCATAAAATATTCATTTGCTCTGCCCAGATTGTGATGATATGGGGTGGTGCATTTCTGTTTATACTTCTCAGAAAGAGTCTGGTATACAGCTATGCTGTCACACAGGAGAGTCTTTAATTAAAGTTTTGAATGAAATAATAACATAATCTTTCTGCTATTTTGCTTACTGAGGAGCAACAAAAATAAGGAATATTTCCCCTCTAATCTTGTGAAAGGTTTCTGGGAGTCCAGAAGAATCTTTAATGTTATAGATTTAACAACAACAAAAAACTTAGTGCTTAAATTTCTGACTTGGGTACAGATGGGGGTGGGTGGATGGGGGGAGTGGGGAGAGAGAGAGAGACAGGGAAAGTAGCCATAAAAAGATAATTTAATATATCCTGGGCAACAATGACAACAGCACAAGTCTAATCATATCTCTATAGGCATTTTTCCCCTTCATCCATACTTTGGTACCCAGCTGAAGAACTGTGAGGTGTTATTTACTAGGTAAGGAGACTCTCAGCCCTATTCTATTAAATGAGATTTCTCACGCAGTCTGTAAGAGATGCAGACAGATTGCTCAGTGACACCTGGCAGCACATCTATTTCATCTGATTGGTGCTTCACACATTTTTATATTTGAAAAGTGTTGTCCTAATTGTTATTTAATGTGATATTAAAAATACTCATATGAAATGAATCTGGGGATCCTAAAGGGGGTGAATTATAAACTAATTACTTTGTCATATGCTTCCTTCTTCCTAGAGTGGACTATATTAATTTCTAAAGGAAGTCCACAGATGACTAAATACTTGAAAGGCATAGTCCCTGAAATAATTTTCACCTGCTCTGAATGACTAGAATAGATTATATAGTCAGCAAAAGGAGGCTTGAAATCCCTCAAATCCAGACCTCAAATGTTTACTTACTATATTTCTCTCCACACACATATTTCTAGTTATTTTCAATATTTGGTCATAATAGTTTTACATCTAAAGAATAGGTTTTATACATAAAAATATCCATGTGATATTTTTAAGCATAGAGGGACTGTACAACATACATGGGTGATAGATAGATAGATGGATTCACAGATACTTAGATATAGACAGATAGATGTATAGATGAATGGATGGATGGATAGATATGAACATTACTGAATTATCTCTACGCAGAACATAAGATAGTAACTTCTCTTCGCCTAGAATGAGTGACAATAAATATTTCTACCCATCGTGTCCCCTCTTAATGTGCTTCTCCTGGGATAAAGAGCTCTTGTTAATATTATCAAATGGAAGAATGGTTAATGTCATTGTCAGTGGATAGCTTAAGGACCCTTTCTAGTAGGCCCATGTATAGACTTCTCCTGTATTTGTGTGTGTGTGTGTGTGTGTGTGTGTGTGTGTGTGTTGTGGGGACATAAAGGGGGAGGATAGGAGCAGGCTCATGTCCAGCAACTGCTCCTGACTGGATGAATAATTTCAAGTAAAATGGAAGGATTAGAGAGGCCATTTTATACCTCAAGGTGAATCTGTTATGTAATTCAGTTTCACTAGTAATACAGCTGAGAGTTTTATTCTTGTCTTTTTCTAATGTCTGTTTTTAATTACTTTAATATTTGAAGGAGAGGAAAGTGATGAATTTCCTCTGAATATCTCTCATAAAAACAAATTTCTTAAAAATAGATTATGATCCTATTTCCAATTAGGAATCAAAAAGATTGTTAATACAACCAAGTTCAGCCCTAATGGTCTATCATTTCAGTCTCTCAAGTAGAAATACAATTTACATAATCAGTGTGTCAAGGTCTCGTGAATTTGTCCTACTAATTTAATTTTGACCTGAGTCTGCCTCCATTACTTGAGACCCTACATAACCAAATGAAAAATAACTTAGCGTGTAAACATTCTGAAAGCCTGATGTAAGAGTTTACTTTGTAACTAATAGCTAAGTTATAGCCAGTCATAGCAGCCAAGAGCTTCAGCCAATCACAGGCTGCCAACCAATCAGACTATGTCCAAATAAGGCAAATACAGAGCTGTAACCAATGAAGCTTTTTCTGTACTGTCATTTCTGTTTTCTGTCAGCAAATACTCCCTGCCCACATTGTGGAGTGGAGCTCTCTAAATCTCCAGTGGTTCTGGGTGCTTTCCAATTCATGAATTGTTCTTATCTCAATTAAACCTCATTCAATTTCGTTGTCTAAAGTCTTTCCTTTAACCCCATCAACCATTTGTTTCTATGCATTTTTATATCTTTGTTGATTAACTTTTTAACTTCTTTATTCACTGGCTGTAGAGTTATTGACTGGATCTGAATCCTATTAATGAGTAATTTGAAAACTACATATTTTTCAAATTGCAAGGTGCTTTGAATGTTTATACAAATGAGAGAAAAGTCCTTTAAATTACTGTATACCTCCCTGAGTTTATCTCTACTGGCTGCCAAAAAAAATTAAAATTTTCTTATAAATTCTCCATCTTTATGCTTCTTTTCTATTTCTTATGAGCTAAATTTAAGAAAAGCAAGAACTAGAAATTATAGTGCAGTAGAGAAGGAATAAACTGGAATCAATAGATGTGTGTAAAGACCTGACTTTGCTATTTACTAGATCTTTACCTTTGAGTATAATTAATCTATCTATCTTCAGTTTTTTAGTTTATAAAATGGAAATAATAAATATGTACACTCAAGGTTGTCACTCAAATTACACAGAAGATATTTCTCTAATTCTCTGCTTTTTAATATTTTGATATCCCTAAATCTATAGATAATATCTCTAATATTTCACATATTAGGTATTAAGTAATTTTTAGAGTGGATTTTCAGCTTACAACAATTATCTTTTCTCTGGTGATGACTTCATACCACAAGAATTACCCTCAAATAACATGTCTATATTTTATATCTCTAAACCATTGGCCATAGCTTATTAATAATAAGCCAATTATTTATATATCCTAGGACTTTGAAACTGACAGTCACTAGAGTGAGTCATATTGATGCTAGGACCTGAAAAATAATATGAGATCCCTGAAGCTAACTCAGTACATGCCCTTCCTGAAACGTGGACATGCACTAATCATGAGCATCTGGGATTCAATAGAGCAGAATGGATAATAGCAAAGGACAAAGAATTAGGCTGGCTAAGTTTGCGTCAGATCTGTTGTTTATTAACGGGTATCCCCAGAAAGATTATATAACTCCTGATTGCAACAGTTTATTCATCTATAAAAGACATATAATAACTGTCTATACTTTATAGAGTCCATAGGATAATGAAATATGGTAATTATGTAAATAACTTAGAATGGTGCCTGTAACACAGTGGACACCTTACAAGTGGCAGCTGTTACTGGGAATCTGAGGGGTGTTACTTCCAATTAACAGCCTGTACTCTCATATTTATTCCATATTAAACCATAACGGTTTTTGGATGTTTATAACCAAATAAACTTTAACTAATAGTCTGGAGGAGGCTGCCTTTGGTATTTTATTTAAGTCAATTCAGCTCACTCTCCTTATATATATTTACTATTAAAACCAAATTCCCATGCAGGTAAGAAAGACTTTACAACAGGAGTCAACTGGCTACAAATGAATAACTTTGTTCTCATTCCTTATCAATTCAAAATGATAAATTTAGTTTTTAAGTTAAATGACATTTTTTCATTAATGAGCAAATGTTTTGTGATTTGTAAAATATACAAGGCTATATTTTACAAATCACAAAATTTAAATTATAAATATTTTATAAATAAATCCACTTATCAATAACATTATTGTTATTATTATATAAACAATATTGGATATTATTTATTGAGTGCTTATGTGTCAAACTCTTGTAGGTTCTGAGGATACAGTAGGGAGGAAAAATATCTGTACCCCCTTTTGACTTGCGTCTTAGGGGAAAGAAAATAAATAAACAAATATTGTTTATTTACTATGATTTCAGGTAATGAGAATGCCAGGCAATGAAGAAAACTAAAGCAGGGTAGAAAGCAATGCTTAGGTACTAGTTCCATCAAGGGAGTGGGAAAGGCTTTTTTGAAGAGGAGTCATTAGAACAGCAATATTGTACTGAGGTAAGTATCAATAAGGCTTGTTTTATAGATGAGGAATCTGACATTTTTTTTTTTGCCACAGATCACTCAGCTAGTAGGTAGACAGGTCAGGCCCTGAGCCAGACAGCCAAACTCCAGTTGGCCTTGGGCCTATTAAAAACTCTATTTTTCAGTGAGAAAAGAAAAAGATCATATTAAGGTCATTTTATTTTTATTTGCTATGTAGTTTTTGTACCAGATGCTTTTCCTATTCTTCTGTGTCCATTTTCCCATTTGGGGTCTCGTACATTTTTTGTATGTGTACATAACATAGAACAAAATACGACTATTCAACTGAACTTGCTAGTTTGGCTGGGCAATTAATTTCACCATGCCCTCTATTTTATGCTCTTTTTTCTTTTAATACATTATAAATAACTGAGCAGCATGTGTAAAGGGCAGCTATACAAATGACCAAACAATTTTGCACACTTGCTGAGTCCTTTGACTTCAGAAGTTTTTAATGTATAATATATTAAACCAGTCAAGGTTCAAACCAGTCACCAATTAAAAAGTCCTCTATCTAGCTCAATAAGAAATAGCTCTGGCTTTTCCAAACTTTTATGTTAGAACAAAAAGGGAAATATATTAACTCATCAAAAAGCTAGTTGTTTAAAATTGATAGGTACCAATTCAACAAAAATATGGATTTTATTACTTTTTATAAAATGTATTCTGGAAAATTTGGCACTGTTAATTACTGTAATGAAGGTAAAGGTGGTGTTGGGGGATTGGGCTGAAGGACTATGTTGCTTGTTGAAATGCTTTCAGTTTCTGAAAGGCAGCTGAGTCTACTTGGTAGAGTATTGTTTTTCTTTCTTAAATTAGTGCAGGTAAAATTAGCAATTACCAAGAGATCCCCCAAAAAGTACTCTATATGCCTGGATTTTTAAAATCCCTCATCACAATGGACCTCTTCAATATATTTCTACATTAGAGCCCTTGACTTTGGCTTTAAGATGTAGCTACCTAATGTGATATTAATAATAATAGGAAGAAATAAGGATATCTTTCTCTAATTCTCTAATTCAGCATTTCTTAGAAGTTAAGGGATTACTCTCTAAAAACTCTACAGATAAGTATGTATTATTAGCCCTAGTTGAAGAAATTTACACATACAGTTTAAATAATTTTTCCAAGCTCACACCATTAGTATCAGAGTTAGGATTGGGAAGGAGGCTTGCTGTTTGTCTGACTTCATCTTCTTTCTCCTAGATACATGGGTTAGAATACACAAAGCATTTGTGTATTCTTCTTAGCTAACATTTGCATGTTGCAGTAGCTGTGAATTGATTCTGTGAAGTCAGACAAACCTGAGTTAAGCTAGAGGCTTTTAAAATTAGTCACTTAGCTTCTATAAATCTGTTTCTTTATCCATAAAATAAGGACAGTATTTCTGCCTACCTCAAAATATGGCTGCATATTAGTTCATTCTCATGCTGCTATAAGGACATACCTGAAATTGGGTAATTTATAAAGGAAAGATTTTTAATGGACTCCCAGTTCCACATGGCTGGTGAGACCTCACAATCATGGCAGAAGGTGCAGGAGGAGCAAAGTCACATCTTACATGGCAGCAGGCAAGAGAGCATATGCAGGGGAACTACCCTTTATAAAACCATCAGATCTCATGAGCCTTATTTACTATCACAAGAACAGCATGGGAAAAATCCACCCTCATGATTCAATTAACTCCCACCAAGTCCCTCCCATGACACTTGGGGATTATGGGGCTACAATTCAAGGTGAGGTTTGGGTAGGGACACAGAGCCAAACCATATTAATTCACCCATGGACGCTCCAAAATTTCATGTGTTTTCACATTTCAAAACCAATTATGCCTTCCCAGCAGTCCCCAAAAATCTTAACTCATTTTAGCCTTAACTCAAAAGTCCATAGTCCAAAGTCTCATCTGGGATGAGGCAAGACCCTTCCACCTATGAGCCTGTAAAGTCAAAAGCAAATTAGTTTCTTCCTAGACACAATGAAGGTACAGGTATTGGGTAAATACACCTGTTTCCAATGGGGGAAATTGGCCAAAATAAAGGAACTACAGGTCCAATACAAGTCCAAAATCCAATAGGGCAGTCATTAAACCTTAAAGTTTCAAAGTAGTCTCCTTTGACTCCATGTCTCACATTCAAGTCACACTGATGCAAGAGGTTTGCTCCCACAGCATTGGCAGCTCCAGCCCTGTGGCTTTGTGGGGCATAACCCCCTTTCTGGCTGCTTTCTTGGGTTGACAGTGAGTGTCTGCAGCTTTCCCAGGCACACAGTGCAAGCTGTCAGTGGATCTACCTTTCTGGGGTCTGGAGGACTGTGTTCCTCTTTTTACAGCTCCACTAGGCAGTGCCCCAGTTGGGACTCTGTGTGGTGGCTCCAACCCCACATTTACCATCTGCACTGCCGTCTCAGAGTTTCTTCTACCTGGAGAGAAAAGGGCTCCACCCCTGCTGTAGACTTCTGCCTGGATATCAAGGCATTTCTGTACATCCTCTGAAATCTAGGCAGAGGTTCCCAAATCTCAATTCGTGTCTTCTGTGTAGCTGCAGACCCAACATCATGTGTAACCTGTCCAAGCTTGAGGATTGCACCCTCTGAAACAACAGCATGAGTTGGAGCTGAAGGAGCTGGGATGCAGGGCACCATGTCCCAAGGCTGCATAGAGCAGGGGGTCCCTGTGTCTGCTCCATGAAACCATTTTTCCCTCCTAGGCCTCTGGGCTTGTGATGGGAAGAGCTGTAGCAAAGGTCTCTGACATGCCTGGAGATATTTTCCCCATTGTCTTGGTGAATAACATTTGGCTTCTTGTTATTTTTTATGCACATTTCTGCAGCAAGCTTGAATTTCTCCACATAAAGTGGGGTTTTCTCTTTTATTGCATTGTCAGGCTGCAAATTTTCCAACGTTGTATGCTCTGCTTCTTCTTGAATGCTTTGCTACTTAGAAATTTCTTCTGCCAGATATCATCCTAAATAAGCTCTTAAGTTCAAAGTTCCACAGATCTCTAGGGCATGGGCAAAATGCCAACAGTCTCCTTGCATAGCAAGAGTGACCTTTACTTTAGTTACCAATAAGTTCCTCATCTCCATCTGAGACCACCTCAGCCAGGACGTCATTGTTGATATTACTATCAGCATTTTGGTCAAAGTCATTCAACAAGTATCTGGAAAGTTCCAAATTTTCTCACATCTTCCTGTCCTCTTGAGCCCTTCAAACTGTTCCAACCTCTGCCTGTTACCCAGTTCCAAAGTCACTTCCACATTTTCAGGTATGTTTATGGCAGCACCCCACTGTACTGGTACCAATTTATTGTATTAGTCTGTTCTCACACTGCTATAAGGACATGCCTGAGAATGGGTAGTTTATAAAGGAAAAAGGTTAAATGGACTCACAGTTCCACATGGCTGGGGAGGCCTCATAATCATAGCAGAAGGTGAAGAAGGAGCAAAGGCACATCTTACACGGCAGCAGGCAAGAGAGCATGTGCAGAATAAGTGCCCTTTATAAAACCATCAGATCTTGTGAGACATTCACTATCACAAGAAAAGCATGGGAAAAACCTGCCCCTATGATTCAGTTACCGCCCACTAATTGCCTCATGACATGGAGATAACAGGAACTACAATTCAAGATAAGATTTGGGTGAGGACACAGCCAAACCATATCAGGATGTATGAGCTAAATGAAAAACATGCATATAGAGCATAGTAAATTCTCAATAAAGTTCAATAAACATTATAATTTCAAAAATTATAATCTCTTGTTATTCTTATGAGGGACTGAATCAGGATTGGCTGTAGATCTCTTTGGGCTTGTAGATGGTTCTACAGAACATAGATCAATCATATAAGGTTGATACAAAAGTAATTGAGGTTTTACTATCACTAGATGGCAAAAAGCACAGTTATTTTTGCACCAACCTAACAGAATGTTAGAGCTCACTTTGTCTCTGTAATAGGGTCAGTCATAAAACATAGTCTGAAAATTTTTCAGTACCCCACCCCAACCATGTTGTGGCTGTGTTTTATATCTTCCCTCTACAGAGTTTTAGTAAATTTTATTTAAATTTGGTTGCACTGCCCCCATTAACACTCTTGTTTTGACTGTCTGGCCCTTAACTTAGAGCTTGCTATTTAGTTTAAACTGAAATTTAATCATTTTAAAATTTAAATGATGTTGGTCAACTCAATCTATGTCATTCAAGATTTGCTCTGAAGGGGCCTAATCTAAGAAACTCCAAAGTGAGGATACTAAATGAATGAGTCACTTTTCTTTTCTCAATTTGTGCTTTTCGAATTCTAATCACTTGAGGAATTTGATTAAAATTCAAAATTTAACTAGTTGATACAGGGTGGAACTTGGGATTCTGCATTTCTACCAGGCTCCCAACTTCTGCTGGTCCATGGACCAGACTTCGAGAAGAAAGATATTAAGGAGATTGCAGTTGTGTCTGCAATCAAATACAAGTATTGAGAATTGTTATGAACTAGTATGATGTTACACAAAGGAATGAAAGATCAATGATGTGTAGAATGAGGAGAACTAGAATTTTGTTGAAAAAGCAAAAACGTAATTTATTCAGTATTTATCTGTGTGTATATACATGTGTGGATATGTGTGTATGTGCATATGGCTTTCTATACACACATATATTTCCTAGCTTCTGTCTATTGTGGGAGCCTAGAAGTAGTGACACCCTGGTTTCCATATTCCGTAAAAGGAATCAGGGCTTGTTGGAAAAGTAGTTGATCCTGGGACTGGGACAGAAAATATACAAGGCGAACTTGGAACATATTATGGTGCCAGAAAATAAGATAGTGTTCTAAAAAAAAAGAAAATAAAAAGAGAACAAAGGCAAAGAGGCACAGGAGCCAATTGAAATAGCCAGCACAATTTACTACAACTGTCAATATTAAATATCAACCCAATAATAAATATTTTTGAGTATATATGATATACATACATGGAGAATGAACAGATTTTTCTTACAGAATAATTATAATTAATAAATGTAGGAAGAATGAGGGAAATAGAAAATCATTAATATACCACAGTAATAGCTGTTACAACAAGATCCATCAATTAAACTAAAACTCGTGAGTAAAAGTTAAATTATGAGTCTCAAAGTAACTGTACCAAAATGAATATCTACTAATTGCAAAGAGGAATATAGTAACTTTATAGTGGAGAAACCTGGTGTATTCTACCTTTACCAAGAGATCAAGGTTAAAATTACCAGTAATAAGAGATATTGACATAATGTGTCATTTGATATGATGCACTCTTAGAACGGAACATTACATTTGTGTCATTTTTTCCCACTTAGGCATAACCTCATTATAATCATGAAAAATAGTCATAAATATTTTAATGATGGAGATTATTCTGAGATATACATCATTAGGCAACTTTGTCATTGTGCAAACATCGTAGAGTGTGCATACACAAACTTAGATGGTGTAGCCTACTATATACCTAGACTATGTAGTTATATGGTACAGCTTATACTCCTAGGCTTCAAACCTGTACAACATGTTACTGTACTGAATACTGTAGGCAGTAATACCACAATGGTAATTATTGGTGTATCTAAACATATCTAAAGGAGCCAACTGAAATAGCTGGCACAATTTAAAGATACAGTAAGAATATGGTATTATAATCTTATGGGATCACCATTGTATATACAGTTTATCATTGACCAAAACAGCATTATGAGGCCCCTGACTATATATCAGAAAAATCCAAATAAAAGGACAGTCTATGAAACAACTGGCCTATATTTTTCAAATTTGATATCATTAATGAAAAATTGAGGAGCCATCACAGATTGGGGGAGTTAAAGGAGACATGACAACTAAATGCAATGTAAGATTCTAGATTAGGGCTGGGCTTGGTGCCTCCATGCATGTAGTCCCAGCACTTTGGGAGGCTGAGGCAGGCAGATCACCTGGGGTCGGGAGTTCGAGACCAGCCTGACCAACATGGAGAAACCGCGTCTCTACTAAAAATACAAAAATTAGGTGGGTGTGGTGGCATATGCCTGTAATTCCAGCTACTTGGGAGGCTGAGGCAGAACAAATTGCTTGAACACAGGAGGTGGAGGTTGTGGTGAGCCGAGATTGCACCATTGCACTCTACCCTGGGCAACAAGAGCAAAGCTCTGTCTCAAAAAAAAAAAAAAAAAAAAAAAAAAAAAAAGGTTTCTAGGTTAGATCCTGAAACAGAAAGACAATAACAGAAAAACTGGTAAAATAGAAACCGTCTATAGTTTATCTAATAGTATTGTAGTGATGTCTCTTAGTTTTGATAATTTACTATCATCACGTAAAATGTTAAACTGGAGGAACTCTCTATACTGTAAGGCTATAATAATCTGAAAATAAAAAGTTAAACATAATAAAAAGAATACAGGATGAATAAAAGTGGTTCCCCATTCCAGTTTCATTGCTAGAAGTAACCACAACTACCACTTATTATATGTCCTATAGACATTGCAATAACTCTTATGATAAAAAGTTATAATAGTTAAAAAATGGTTTCTGATGTCAAGCATCTTATATTTGGTTTAAAAACATATCTAGAGAAAGCTACACAAGAATAATTACAAGGTAAATTTTCAAAAATTGTGCACAGACAAAAATAGATTTAATAGAAACTAAATGTTATATAAACCATGGCCATATTGTTTTCAGTCCTTTGCCCGGGGGCTTGTTATGGCCTAAGGAACTTACTCATTCAACCCTCTTACTCCTTCCTGCAGTACTTTTTTGTCTAGCTTTCTCATTTCAGTATCACACTTGACTTCCAGCTCCTACTACTTCCTTTCCGAAGCAGAGTTGAGTTACTTGAACTAATTTACTTGAAATCCTTCTGGGATAAATGATGAAATGCTTATTAGAAATACTTTATGTTCAGAAATTTCATTATATAAATTACTTAAATTAATTAAAGTGTAGAAACCTAATGACTAATGTTCAAAATCCATTAACTAATTGAGACAGACAAATGAATTCCCATGCCTTTCTACATGCTCTCCTTAATGCTCCTAGCAGTTGGTAACTTTCGTTATTGTATAAGAGTTTTATTTACTTCTTGAGGGTAAAAGTGACCTTTCTTTTTCAGTATTAAGCAGAGTTCACCTTTGATTACCTTTTTCAGTCTCTTCTACTTTTAGCGATTCAGATTGTGAAAGCCTACCATCTGTTAACAAATAATGTTCTCACTATGGAGGCAGGGATTATGTTTATTGCAATTTCACAGGATAAGAAAGCAAGAAAACTATAAGAATGGAAACTGGAGAAAAGCAAATTCTAAAGGAAAGAGGTTACATGAAATGAACAAGCATGAAGAAACTGTATCTGTAGCCATGAGATTAAGGGTAAAAGAATTTGAAACTGAAATATGATACGTAACAGGCGATAGAAGTGAGGAAAAGAAAATGTTACAAAGGTGATCTCATTCTCTTTTATTGTAAGTGGGAATCATGGATGCCCTTCTTTTAATATGATGTGAGGTATAAATCTTTCAAAACTCTAGAAAGAAGACTATAGGAAAGACTTGACTTGGTCTTCATAAAGATTATCACTTAACGTAATAAAATAATCATAAAATAACAGAGATAAAAGTAAACTCAGCAATTGAACTGTCCATTGTATAGATGAACTCTTCAATTCTGCAGTCTATGAAGAAAGCTTAGCTATTATGATAATAGTGCTAACTTTTGCTGAGTGCCAGGGTTGTGTAAAGTGTTTTAAATGCATTCTTCCCTTTTATTTCTTACAATATAACTATGATATTGGTGACAAAAGCAAGATTCAGTGTTGTCTTCATCATCGTGATAAACATGCAAAAGATTCTTACTTTATCTACACAACAAAATCAGCCCAATGTGGCCATTCCGTATATCCAATTTGTTTCTTTTCATAAATGTGCTCAAATTCAACTATGCCTTTTAAAATTGGCAAGATATTTAATACCTGTGTTCACTCATCAATAACAAATGCTTCCAAGTGTCTGCTCTATGCAAAGCACTGTTCTAGGACCTAGGGACAGAGAAGTAAACAAGAAAATACAAAAGCCTTGGTGTGTGGCTTACATTTTTGTTGGGGAGGCAAAAAACAAGTAAGTACATTTATAAGATAAGGTCAAAACGTTACCATTACTATGAAGAACGTAAAATAAGGTGATGTGAAAGCAAATGACTTGGGGAAATAATATCAATTAAAAAGAATTCTCAGATCAGACTACTTTGAAAAGAGAACTTCTGAATTCATCCCCAAATATAGGAAAGAGTCAGCAGGACAAACATGGGAAGGGTGCTCCAATCAAAGGAAGCAGAATGGGCAAGGATATTTTAGTCTGAATGAGCCTGGTGTGTCTGAAAAATAGGAGGTTAATGAAAGGCAGGGAGAAAATTAAAAGATTTGGTTGGAAAAGAAGGCAAGGGCCTCGAGACCATAACAGGAGTCTGGGTTTTATTGTGAAGATATAGGAAAGTCATTAGAGGGTCTTAGTGGGGGAATGGTGTAATTTGATTTGCATTTCAAAAAGATCACTGTACCTAAAGAGTAGAAAATGGACTGGGGGAAGGGAAATCGAGCAGAAAAAAAGGGGAGACTGTTGAAATAATCCATCTGAGATGACAAAATTTGGAAAAAGATAGTTTTAGTAGAGATAGAAAGACATTATTAGTCTAGATATATCTTGGAGGCAGTGCCAATAGTAGTTATTGATGGATTGAATGTGGGAGTGAGAGAAAAGAAAGAAAAGCTGATTCTCAGGAATTTGTCTTGATCACCAAGGGTAGAAGGTAGTAGACATTTACTCGGATGGGGAAACCTGTAGGCAGAGCAGAAATAGAGGAGTTTGCAAATCAAAGCCTAAGAAAAATGACCCAGTACTATTCTACTTCCTCTTTGTCACCACCCATCCTTCTATTCCAACTCTTTAGTCAATGCCAACATATTTCCTCTCTCACTTAGGAGAACTAGGTCAGCCAGCATGAATTCCTTTATTTACATTTGCCTCCACAAAAATCACCTGCTCTATACCTGTCATCTACTTTAGTCTCAGAATAAGGGGCATCCCTCTGTCCCTGTCAAGCTAATTGTTCTATGTTTACTATTGATCTCAGTATTTCCAAGTTGCTTGAGAAGTTTTATTTCCAAATGTATTCTGTCCCTAATATGTTCCACTTCTCTTCTCTACTAAATTGTTCCCTTCTATATTCATAAGTTTGTATCTGCCTACTTGAAAGTAACTCTCCAGCTATCATCCCTTTTATTATTATCATATTTTATATTATATTTTATATGGGCCAAAGGCCTTCTATTTTGCCTCCATTTATAACTTTGCCATTGTTCTCTTTTGCTGAAGGCTGGGTTTATCATGAGGCACAGTTGCTGTCATGCAATCATTATTGGTTCATGTAAGGCCCTGGAGCCTCTCTGATTGATATGTTGACTTGTTCAGTATTCTCATTTCCCCCATTTCCCACTTCCATTCTTCCTTCCCATTAGCAACCATTCCAATGTGCTTGACAAATATCCTTTTTCTTCTAAATGCAGTTTTGTGGAGGTTGGCTAGAAATTTATTTCAGATATATTAGATTTGAGAAGTCCATTAAACATCCAAGTGGTGATGTCAAGAAAGATACTTTCTGTGAGTCTGGACACCAGGAGACATATATATATACACACACACATATATATATAGACATATATAGTGATATATATATATCACTGAGAGAGAGAGAGAGAGGGAGATATGATGTTTAAAGCTATGATGTTGAAGGAAATGTGAAATGAATATAGATAGTGAACACATTCACATACTGGATATGGTGTATTCCAACATTAGGAAATCGTGAAAATGAAATAGGATCAATATCAGAGACTGAGAAAGAATACCTTAGGAGATAGAGAAAAAAAAAAAACAGGAAAATATGGTGTCCTAGATATCAAGTGAAAAATTAGTTTCCAAGAATATGAAATAAAAAACTCTACAATGCAGCTAATAGGTCAAATAAGATGACAACTAATAAGTGACCATGAGATGTAGTAATGTGAAAGTCACAGGCAATTTTAATTAGCATGTTATATATCATGGTGCGATAATTTGATTGGAACCTTGATTATAGTTTCCCTGAAATTTAGACTTAAAAGTGACTTTTTTTATCCTTATTGAGTTTTTAAGTTTATCAATATAGCTTTCATAATTTTTACCCTAATGTGATTCCTTAATCTTTTTTCCCAATACTACCACACAAACTTTTTACATTGATATTTTCTTACATATTAATTCTGGACTGTTAAGAACATAATTTTTTGCTTTTTTATTTCTGTAGAAATTTTAAGTGACAGTAAACTTTGTTTAAAAATCTGCTCATATTTAAAACCCAATTATCTTGAAACATCATACTGAACATTTTTTCTTCTAATATAATTGCTTCCTCTAGGAGTGTTTACAATATGGAGCTGGTTGAGGCCAAACTTCTGAGCATTTATACAAGTAAAAAATTGTATTATGCTTCACATTTTAAAAATATGTTTTCTTTCTACAGTGTCTACATACCTCAAACATCACATTGTATCTCATATACATTATTTTCAATTAAAAATAAATACATTTAAATTATTTAAATAAAAGTATTTTTCTTGATATAAAATTGTTTTAAATTTGTTAGTTTATTATATTCTTTCATCCAGTAGTGTATCAATTTGATTCTTATATTAATATTTTATAGGTAATCTGTTTTTACTTCCTAGAAGCTTTTGGAATTTTATTATTTTTCTATTTTTTTTTAACTTTTAAGTTCAGGGGTACAAACACAGGCTTGTTATGTAGGTAAACTTGTGACAAGGGGGTTGATTGTACAGGTTATTTCATCAACCAGGTATTAAACCTTGTACCCATTAGTTATTTTTCCTAATCCTCTCCTTCCTCCCACCTTCCACCCTCTGAAAGGCTCCAGTGTGTGTTGTTCTCCTCTATGTTTCTATGTGTTCTCATCATTTAGCACCCACTTATAAGTGAGAACATGTGGTATTTGATTTTCTGTTCCTGTGTTAGTTTGCTAAGGATAATGCTCTCTAACTCAGTCTATGTTCCTGAAAAGGACATGATCTCATTCTTTTGTGGCTGCATAGTATTCTATGGTGTATATGTACTATGTTTTCTTTATCCAGTCTATCACTGATGAGCATTTAGGTTGATTCTATGTCTTTGCTTGTGTGAAGAATGCTGCAATGAACATACAAGGGCATGTGTCCTTATAGTAGAATGATTTATATTCCTTTGGGTATATACCCAGTAATGCGACTGCTTTGATGTTCTTAAATTTCACTAGATGGTGTGGGGAGTTATTATTGTCATTATGAGTATTGCTTCTCTTATTTGACACTCTATGAATTCTTTCGACCTAAGCATTCTCACCTATCCTTTAATATCCTATCTAGATCTATCCTATCGACATCTCTGTTACTACGACATATATTTTCATCTGGTTTTTATTTTCTCTTTATCCCTATTGGACTCCAATTACATGATATTGACTTTTTTGTTTCTTGTTTTGTTTTCCCTACCTCTTAGCTTAAAAAAAAATTACTGCCTCTTCATCCTTTTCTACTGCTTACTTGAGAGTCTCTTAATGTCCTCTTCTATCACAACAGTTAATTCTAAAACTTTCTCTCTCCTGTTCTTTATTCAATTAAATTGTTCTTTATTATAATTTTCAGATTAAACATTTCCTCTTGGCTTTCTTTTATAATTCTTATATTAGATATGATCCATGTGGCATAAGCTGTTTTCTTTCATTTATAGTAGCTATATTCCTTAAGTATATAGACATTTTAGCCTGTGAATGTATGTTTTCTTGTGCGTCTCAGCTTCTCTATCTGATAATGTGTGTGGGACAAAGGCTAAAAGCCAGGTAAAATCCTGTGCCCCTCCTGGTAAGTTTAAGAAAGAGTAAGAGATTAGCTCTGCGCAAAAAGTATCAGGCCACCTGAAACTCTGCTGACCATTGTTACTATTCCTCCAGGAAAAATCTCTAGTCAGGACTTGCTTGGAAATTCTTAGGAGAAATATTTGGAAGATGCTTTTTCTTGAGGGGTTGGAGAGGGAGAACAGAGAGAAATAAGTTCCCAAAACTGCTGATCTCTTCTCTCACACCTATCTTCATCAACTCCTCACCTCAGAAACCTGTTACTCTGCCATTACTGCAGATTTCTGTTGTGCAAGGGCAACCATTATAACGAGTGAGTGTGACGTGGCAGCAGAAGTGGAACTTAAACACTGTCTTGCAATCTATTATCTTGGTTCCGCTTCAATTTTTCTGCAGCTCATGGCTACAGGGAAGCAGACCTATGACTGTCTAGACCTAGCTCTCTTGCCAGAAGAAGGAGGGAGTAGGTGTCCCAGTAATATTTTATCTTATATCAGTAAATTTTATTTTATACCATGCTGCATCACAAAGACTCTTAGTAAAATTTCTGAATATATCCTTTTTTCCAAATATATCAAAACCAATAACTAAAAGACAGATTGAGTAAACTTGGTAGTTACTAATTCCCTCTGTTTGATTAACAGAGAGAGGCTGCGGGTAGCTAAAGTGAGCAAAGGAAAGTAATGCAGTGTGGAGACATCAGGCTGTATACTGTAACAGGGTAGAGGGGCTCAGAAGAGCTGTGATGAGGTTGCCAACTGGTAAATTTGACACCGGAGGAAACATGGATAATTAGTGGAGTTTCTCCATCTGCTGTGCAACCACATGGGTAGGATAGAAACAAATCATACACACAACTACAGTCAAAACTCAATTTAATTCTTATACTAGAAGCAAATATTCTAAGTGTTAATTATTTTTATCCCTGGGTGGTGAAATGAGGTATGTTGATTTTCTCCACTTCTTTCTAATATTATGAATTCTCCAAATGCTCATGATGAACTTCTATTATAGGTATAACATAATAAGACACATTTTAAGTGGAACACTTGTGGTTTTCTCATATAACTCTTTATTAAGTGAACGAAGAGAAAAATCCTTCTCTTTTTGCCAAAGCAATTACAAGAGATGCTTGACTATGTAAAGAAGGAGAAGATAAAATTAGCCTTTAGGAAAATATGAGAAAATGTGACTTTTTGCTGAAGAGCAGCAACTGAAAGTTAAAAAGAGGAAACTGACCTTAAAGAAAGTATATAGAAGTGGTTTCAGTCCCCATCAGAATTCAATGATATAGAATTGACGTAGCTGGAAGAGTCACTAAATTAACTCTGAGTACATTTTTTTCCCCCTTGAGATGGAGTCTTACTCTTTTGTCCAGGCTAGAGTGCAGCAGTGCAATCTTGGCTCACTGCAACCTCTGCCTCCTGGGTTCAAGTGATTCTCCTGCCTCAGTCTCTCAAGTAGCTGAGATAACATATGTGCACCACCATGCTCAGCTAATATTTTGTATTTTAAGTAGAGATGGGTTTTCACCATATTGGCCAGGCTGGTCTCGAACTCCTGACCTCAGGTGATCCACCTGCATTGGCATCCCAAAGAACTGGGATTACAGGCATGAGCCACTGCACCCGGCCTAACTCTGAGTACTTTTACAAGTATCTAGATGGGGGAAATAAACTTGCATAATCTTGTATATTGGATGCAAGCTATCATTTGTTAGTGAAGTTTCAAATTATGTGGTGCTTGATAAATTTAGATAAAAAATCTAGGCCCCCATCCCATTGTATTTTTTAAAAATACTGCTTTAAGGTATTGGTAAAGAACTGGTCTAATTATAAAAAAAAGTTATAAAGTATAAATTGAGGATAATTTAAAAAGACTAAACATGACTCATAAGGTTAAAGTAATAATAGCTCTTTTGTGTTTTCAAAATGGTAGAGATTGGCTATTTAAAGAAAACATAGTCAGCAGATACCAATAAGCCAGGAGACACAGGGGACCTATTTTTAGCATTCTTCAGGAAAATAAATTCCTACCACGAATTTCATATCCAGCCAAACTATGCCTTATAAGTGAAGGAAAAATAAAATCTTTTCAAGAAAAGTAAGAACTAGGGGAATTTGTTACTGCTACACCAGCTTTACAAGATATTGTTAAGGGAGTTCCAAACATGGAAACAAAAGAACAATACTTTCTACCACAAAAACACACTTAAGTACATATCCCACAGACACTGTAAAGCAAAAACACAATAGAAACTACACAGCAACAAGGTAACAATTTCACAATAGTATTGAAGACTCATATATCAATATTAACCTTGAAAATAAATGATCTAAGCACCCCACTTAAAAGACACAGAATGGCAAGCTGAATAAAAAAAATGAGACATCCATCTGCTGTTTTCAGGAGATCCATCTCATACATAATGAATTGGAGAAAGATCTGTCACCTAGGTTCAAAGAGAAGGTTCAAAGTAAAGAGTTGGAGAAAGATCTATCACACAAATGGAAAACAAAAAAGAGCAAGGGTTGCTATTCTTATATCAAATAAAAGAGACTTTAAACGAACGGCAGTGAAAAAAAGGGCAAGGAAGGGTATTGTATATTGATAAAAGGTTCAATTCAACAAGAAGACATAACTATCCTAAATTATCCTAGATATATCTACACCCAATATTGGAGCACCCTTATCACAAAACAAGTACTTCTAGACCTATGAAAAGACTTAGCTACACAATAATAGTGGGGACTTTACCACCCCCATCAGCATTAGACACATCATTGTGTCAGAAAACTAACAAAGAAATTTTGGACTTAAACTCAACATTTGACCAATTGGACCTAGTACACATCTACAGAATACTCCAACCACTAAACACATAATATACATTCTTCTCATCTACACATGAAATATACTCCAAGATTTCAACTACAGACTCAGCTGTAAAGCAAGTCTCAATACAATTTTTTAAAAATAAAATTATTCCAAATATGGTATTGGACTACAGTGGAATGAAAATACAAATCAATACCAAGAAAATCTCTCAAAACCATACAATTACATTGAAATTAAACAACTTGCTCCAGAATGACTTTCGATTAAACAACAAAATAATGTCAGAAATAAAAAAAAATTATTTGAAATAAATAAAAACAGACACACGACATACTGAAGTCTCTGGAATACAGTAAAAACAATGATAAGAGGAAAGTTTATAGTGCCAAACACCTATCTTGAAAAGTTAGAAAGATATCAAATTAATGATCTAACATTACACATAGAGAAACTAGTAAAATGGGGACAAATTAACACCAAAGCTAACAGAGGAAAAGAAGTAAAATCAGACCAGATTTTACTTGGAAAATCAGACCAGAACCAAATGAAATTGATACCCCAAAAAGAATCAATAAAAAGAATCAAAAGAATCAACAACACCACAAATTGGTTATTTGAAAGGATAAACAATATTGATAGATTGCTAGGTAGTTTAACAAAGAAAAAGAGAAGGTTCAATAAGCATAATCGGAAACAGCAAAGGTGACATTACAACAAATTCAACAGAAATACAAAACATCCTCAGAGACTATTATAAATACTTCTATGCACAAATTAGAAAACCTAGAAAAATAAATTACTGGAACACACAGTCTTTCAAGACTGAATCAGGAAGAAACTGAAACACCAAACAGACCAATAATGAGTTCTGAAATTAACAGGAATAAAAACCAACCAACTAAAATAGCCTGGCCTAGATGGATTCACAGCCAAATTCTACTAGACATACAAAGAAGGACTAGTATCAATTCTACTGAAAGTATTTTTTTAAAAAATCAAAGAAGAGAAACTCCTCTCTAACTCAATCTACGAAGCCAGCATCACCCCGATACTAAAACCCGGCAAAGCCACAATGAAAAAGAAAACTACAGGCAACTATCCCTGATTGGCATAGAGCAAAAATCCTCAACAAACTACTAGCAAAACGAATCCAACAGCACATCTAAAAGTGTATGATCAAGTAGGCTTCATTCCCGAGATGTAAGGTTGGTTCAACATATACAAATCAATAAATGTGATGCACGACATAAACAGAATTAAAACAAAAAACATATAAACATCTCAATAGACGTGGAAAAAGCTTTTGGTAAAGTTCAACAAAACTTCATGATAAAATCCCTCAAGAAATTAGGCATCAAAGAAACATACCATAATAAGAAACATCTATGAAAAACCCATAGCCAACATCATGCTAAACGGGCAAAAACTAGAAGCAGTTTCCTTGGGAACTGGAAGAGGACAAGGATGCTCACTCACACTACTCCTATTCAGTGTAGTACTAGAAGCCCTAACCAGAGGATTTAGGCAACAGAAAAAAATAGGAGAAGTCAAATAAGAGAAGAAGTTAAACTATCTTCCTTTACTCACAATATGATTCTACAGCTAGAAAACTATAAATGACATCAGCAAAGTTTCAGGAAACAAAAGCAATGTACAAAAATTAGTAGCATTTCCATACACCAATAACATCCAAGTTGAGAACCAAATCAAGAATGCAATCCCATTTACAATAGCCACAAAAATGAAAAAATACCTAGGAATACATTTATTCAAGGAAGTAAATGATCTCTACAAGAACTATAAAACACTACTAAAGAAATCATAAATGACACAAATGAATGAAAAAACATTCCATGTTCATGGATTAGAAGAATCAATATTGTAAAAATGGTCATACTGCCCAAAGCAATCTACAGATTGAACACTATTCCTGTCAAGCTACCAGTATCATTTTTCATATTTGAAAAAAAAATTCTAAAATTTATATGGAACCAAGAAGGAGCCTGAGTAGCCAAAGTAATCCTAAGCATAAAGAACAAAGCAGGAAGCATCATATTACCTGACTTTCAAACTACACTACAAGGCTACAGTAAATAAAACAACATGGTACTGGTACAAAAACAAACACATGGACCAATGGAACAGAACAGAGAACCCAGAAAAAAAGCTGCACATCTATAGCCATCTAATCTTTGACAAAGTTGACAAATATAAGCAATGGGGAAGGGACTCTTTATTCAATAAATGCTCTTAGGATACCTGTTGAGTCATGTGCAGAAGAATGAAACTATACCCAACATCTCACCATATACAAAAGTTAACTCCAAATGGAGAAAAAAAATTAAACGTAAGACTTTGAATTGTGACAATCCTAGAAGAAAACCTAGGAAATAGCATTTTTAAGACTTTGAATTGTGACAATCCTAGAAGAAAACCTAGGAAATAACCTTTTAGACATGGCTTTGGGAAAGAATACATGACTTAGTCCTCAAAAGTAATTGCAACAAAAACAAAAATTGACAAGTGGAACTTAATTAAACTGTAGACCTTCTGCACAGCAAAGGAAACTATCAACAGAACAAATAGACAACCTACAAAATTGGAGAAAATATTCACAAACTATCCATCTGACAAAGATCTAATATCTAGAATCTATAATGAAATTAATTAAACAAGCAAAAAGCCACCCCATGAAGAAACGAGCGAAAGAGATGAACAGACACTTCTCAACAGACATATAAACTGCCAGCAACTATGAAAAAAGGCTTATCATCACTAATCATCAGAGAAATGCAAATCAAAACCACAATGAGATGCCATCTCATACCAGTCAGAATAGCTATTACTAAAAAGTCAAGAAAAAACAGATGCTGGAAAGGTTGTGGCAAAAAGAACACTTACACACTGCTGATTGGAATGTAAATTAGTTCAGCCACTGGGGAAAGCAGCTTGGAGATTTGTCAAAGAACTGAAAACAGAACTGCTGTTGACCTGGCAATTCCATTATGATACATATTCTTTTTTTTTTTTTTTTTTGAGACAGAGTCTTGCTCTGTTGCCCAGGCTGGAGTGCAGTGGCGCGATCTCAGCTCACTGCTCTGCCTCCCGGGTTTACGCCACTCTCCTGCCTCAGCCTCCTGAGTAGCTGGGACTACAGGCACCCGCCACCTCGCCCAGCTAGTTTTTTGTATTTTTTTTTCAGTAGAGATGGGGTTTCACCATGTTAGCCAGGATGGTCTCGATCTCCTGACCTCGTGATCCACCCATCTTGGCTTCCCAAAGTGCTGGGATTATAGGCTTTAGCCACTGCACCCGGCCATGATATACATTTCTAAAAGAAAACAAATCCTTCTACCAAAAAGACACATGCACTTGCATGTTCATTGCATCTCTGTTCACGATAGCAAAGACAGGGAATCAACCTAGGTGTCCATCAGCAGTGGACTGGATAGATAAAATGTGGCACATATATACCATGGAATACTATGCAGTCATAAAAAAGAATAAAATCATGTCCATGGTAGCACATGGACACCGCTGGAGACCATAATCCTAAACAAATTAATGCAGGAACAGGAAACCAAATATGGGATCTTTTCATTTGTAAGTGGGAGCTAAATATTGGGCACTATGTACACAAATATAGCAACAATAGACATTGGTGACTATCAGAGTGGGGAGGGAATGAGGTGACACAAGGACTGGAAAGCTAATTGTTGGGAACAATGCTCAGTACCTGGGTGACAGTATCATTTGTATTCCAAACCTCAGCATGATGCAATATACTCAAATAACAAACTTGCACATGTACCCCTGAATCTAAAATAAAAGTTGAAAATGAAAGTAAAATAAAATAAAACATAATTAGTGGAAAGCTTTTTAAGGTTCTTAAATAATCAGTCATATGTTTTTTGAGTTATTTTTGTTTGAAGGTGTTATTTCATGATTTTCTTTCTTGTGTCTATATTTATGAATCTATAATTCTGTATGTAATACAAGGATGGTCATCTGTCTAATGATAATAGTTTGGATTAATCAAAATAAAGCAACATATAAAATATTTTCTTTATCATTCTTCATCTAGATGTTCTGTGTATCTATTCTTATCAATTTCATTTCTTGAACTTGCAGAGCAATCCTTGGAAATGTTATCATCCTATCCTTCCTAGATTGTCTTTTTAAAAAATTTCAGCCCCCAAATTGAAAACGAGATAAATCTTTTTTCCCAGTTCCTGTTACGGTGGAAAAATCTTTAAAGGTTTCAGTGATAAAGCAATAATCATCTTTTTTTTTCTGGATGATGAATAAAGCAATTATTCACGCACTCATTCAAATGACTATTTGAATGTAAGTTCTTTATATTGCGTTAAATATATAAGTATACTACGATGCTTCCCAGTCAACATGAAATTCTTAGCATCAGATTTATACTCTTTCGTGAAACAACTGACAAATAAACAAAATAGATGAAAATAGGCACTCAATCATTGGGCATTAGGAAATGGACAGTGATCCCTGAGATATAAGAAAGAAATGAAGAAAGCCCTAAAATTAAGGTGAATATGGCAACTCATGCCTGTAATTTTGGTGCTTTGGGAGGCCAAGGTAGGAGAGGACCATTTGAGTTGAGGAGTTCAAGGCAAGACTAGGTAACATAGTGAGACTCATCTCCATAGAAAATAAAATACAAGACAGCTAGGTGTGGTGCTGCGTGTCTGTGGTCCCAGCTACTTGGGATGCTGAGGAGGGAGGATTGCTTGAGCCCAGGAGCTCAAGGTTACACTGAGCAATGTTTGTGCCACTGCACTCCAGCCTGGGTGACAGAGTGAGACTCTGACTCTAAAGAAAAAAATTAAAAAACAAAAAGTCCTAAAATTTCCCTGCTTACTTCATGGAAAATGTTTCCAAGCTGTAAGAACCCAGGTGGAGTTAGAGAGTAGCAACCCTCTATCCTAAATTGAGGAAATAATCCTGTGATCTTGGGAGCCAAAGCAGCTGGAGTAAGAGAAAAACACTGCAGAGGTGACAGCTCTATAGAAATAGAGCTCTGAATACCTGGAGTGGGTCCCCTGCAAGCATTCATTTAAGACTCATCAGTGCACATGTGTTAGTAAACTGAGGGCCCAGAAAAGAGGCAACCAAAAGGACTAGGGGAAATTGTTTGTGAAGTTCAAAGAAAGCTGGGAAAATGGCCTCTTTCCAACATTGAGAGTAAACAGAAAAACCTCATAATTCAGGAGATATCAGTGAAAATAATAAAGATCTGGCCTTGGTAGGGGGGAAAAATTAGCCCCAGACTAAATGTAGCTCTTGTTCAGTCTAACAAAGCTTAAAGGTAAGCTCTAAAAGGCTCAAATTTAAGATAACTTAAGCCTGTTCCAAAGTTCAATACTTATAGGAATATGAACTATTTGGCAACAAACAAGATAAAGACTTTGATGCCTGGCACCTAGTCAAAAATCACCAGCCATGTAAAGAAGTCAGAAAACACAACCCATACCGAGGCATCACATCAACCCATTGAAACGGAACCAGAAATGATGTTGATGATATGATTAGTAGACAAGGACATCAGAATAGTTATTTTGACTATAATACACATGTTCAAGAAGTTAGGGGAGATTGATCATGTTAAGTAGAAAAATGAAAAATATTAGAAACATTAAATCAAACATCAAACTTCTGGAGGTAGAAAGAAAATGTTTTAGATAAAAAATAGACTGTGTATGACTAAAGGGAAATAGACACTGCAGAAAGAAAGAGGTTAGAAATTATCCAAAAGGAAACAAATTAAAAAAAAAAACAACAAGAATAACAGTGTATGAATAATATGTGAAAGTACTTCAAGCAGTCAAATCCATGTATAAGTGGAGTCACTGAAAAAAAGAGAAAAGTTGGGAAACTAAAACTATATTTGAATAGGTAATGGCTGAACTTTTTCCAAAGTTGGTAAAGGTATAAACCAACAGATTTGAGATGCTCAATAAACATCAAACAAACAAAACAAGAAGAAAACTGCATGAAGGCACATAATAATCAAATTCCTTAAAACCAGTGAGGAAACAAAGAGAAAACCTTACAGAAGCAGCCCAAGAGAAAAGATACATTACATAGAGAGAGACAAGCATTAGGCTGATGGCAGATCTCTCATAGAACACAATACAAACTAGAAGATACTGGAATGACAGTTTTTAAGTACTAAAAGAACAAAAAAAGTTATGCAATTATTCACCTCGTTAAATACAATAAAGGCAAATTAAGGAGTAGTTCAGATATACAAAGACTGAAAGAATTCATCACTGAAACATGCACAACAAGAAATGTTACAGAAAGTTCTTTAGCCAGAAGTAAAATAATACCAGACGGAAACATAAATATATACAAATTAATAAAGAGTACCAGGGATGCTAACTACAAATTGGGAAACATGAATAATTTCTTTATTACTTAAATTTCTTTAAAGGATAATACACAGTATAAAGTAGAAATATTTTAAATGTGTTTGGAATTTTTAACACATATAAGACTATGATAACAATATTATAAAAACTAAAAGGGAAAAAATGGGAATATACTACTTAAGTTTCTTATATTATTTGTGAAAAAGTATGCCGATTGAGACTATATTGTGATAAATTAAAGGTGTATACTATAACCCCAAAGTAATCACTAAAATAGCATAACAAAGAGTTATAGCTAATAAGCTGAAAAAGAGATGAAATTATAAACTACAAAAACATAAAATTGAAAATTATGAAATGCTCAAATAATTTTTAAAAAGCAGATAAGGAGGTAAAAAAAATACCATAAAGCAAATAAAGAAGAGCAAAATGGTAGATTTAAATACAACCATATCATTATTATATTCAACGCATTGAATATAATAACTTCGATTAAGAGGCAGAGATTATCACATTGAACACAGATGCAACTATGCCCTGCTTACAAGAAGTCTACTTTAAATATAAAAACACAAATAGGTTAAAATTCCCCAATTCCCATAGATGATACAGAGAAACCCAGTGATGCCGCACAGGTAGAGGGCCTGCAAGAGGATCTCTGACCTTAGAAAACCCCAATCTTTCTAGAGAGGCTGCTAAATAATCTGCCAAACAATTTCCCAAAGGAAAAGTTACTTATATTATCCTGGAGAGTAAACAAATATGTCTTCCACTTTGAAAAGAGACACTACTTCCATTTTCCAAGGATGTTTGTTACATAAGCAAATTAATGCCTTTGCACAGATGATGTGCAAAAATATGAGTCACCCATATATCATTGTGTCTCCACATGAAATTCTACTGTCCAGAGTAGGTAAAGAACTCACAAAACTCCACAACAAGAAAGCAAACATCCCAACTTAAACACTGGCAAAATATTGGAACAGACACTTTACCAAAAAAGGTATGTACATGGCACATAAGCACATGAAAACACCATTAGACATTAGGGAAATACAAATTAAAAGCACAATGGGATACCACTAAACACCTATTAAAATCTCAAAAAGTAACTAATCTGACTATAATACATGATCCTGAAGATGTGGAGAAAAATGGAAGTCTCACACATTGCTGGTAAGTTTGTAAAATGGTACAGCTACTCCAAACAACAGTTTAACACTTTCTCAAAAAGTTAAAGATACATCTGCCATATGACCAAACCATTCTACTTCTAGATAGTCTCAAGAAAAGTTAATGCAGATGTCCGTACAAAGACCTGTGTGCAAATGATCATAGCATCTCTATTGTCCTAGCCCTAAACTGAAAACAACCCAAATATCTTGCAACATGTAAATGGGTTAACAAAATGTGGTATACAATGGCACACTACTCAGAAATAAAATAAATGAACTATTGATACATGCAAAACACAGAAGAATCTCAAAATCATTTTGTTGGATGAAACAAGCCAGACAGAGCATGCATGCTGTATAATTCCATTCATAGAAATTTGAGGCTAATCTATAGTGGCACAAAGCAGGTCACTGGTTGCCTAGGGACAATGGGGGCCAGGGAGAAGTGGGAGGAAGAATAGTCTTTAAAGGTAACTTTATGCATTGGGTCTCCTTCATGTTTTTGGACACATTCTTTCTCTGTGCTGGCTTTCCACTGCGCTGATATTGAATTAGCTGTTCCAGATAAAGATCTGACATCCTCACAAAAATATATTTGGAGGAAAAGAACGATTTCCTCTTAAGCAACAAAAGGAACTTATTCCCACAGACATCACATATTTTTGTTGTAGAGTGTTTGGAACAATAGCTATAATTTCTCTGTTCTCTGTATCCACGCCCCTTGCAATGTGACTTTGCAGCTGCTCCCATCAAGAGATGGATACTACTTCCCCATTCTAAATCCGGGCTCGCCTTGTGTCTTACTTTGGCCAACAGAATGTAGTGCAGGTGATAGTGTACACTTCTGAGCTTCGGCCTCAGGAGGCCATCAACGCCTCAGCTCTCTCGCTCTGTCTCTTGGAAACCTACCCAGCTGTAATGTAAATAACCTGGGCTAGTCTTCTGGAAGATGGGAACCACAAGAAACTGGAATTCTTCCAGCTGAAACCATTCTAGCCCAATCAATGCCCAGTCAAACAGGTAGCTCTCCTCAAACGCACTTTTGAGCCCAGCTGAAACCAAAACACCATCAGCTAAAACCAGCCCAAATTGCCCACTCACTGAATCATGAGCCAAATAAATGATAAGTATTTGAAGCTGCTAAATTTAGGGATGGTTTGTTATGCAGCAAAAGCTAACCATTATACATCTCAGCCCATATCACTGACCTTAGAGGAGCAGCTATGAAAACAGAATGGGCTAAGTGAGGGGATGAAACAATAATGGTCTGTTCAGAGTAAAAGGGGAAGGCGCATTGACAGGCAAATAACCAAGGGCATTTTAGCAAATCAGGCTTTGAAAATGAAGATAGTACTTACTGCTGGGTCAAATGTAGCACTGCACACAGTGATGGATTTCAGCCAAAGAGCAGTTCCTTAGAAACCTTTTTAAAAGAAGAGGAAAAAAATGAATTTTTATGGTGGTATTTCAGTTTAATTCTGATTCACTCATTAGGATAAAAAAAATCTGCATTGTGCTATTTTTGCAAAACCTAGTACTGGGGATTATAATTTTCTTTTACTTTGTTTATGAGGATTTGACTTTACATAATTACATGAAAAAATTACCCAGCAGATGTGTGTTTTCAACAGCATTCCATAGGGCTTCATAACATAGGGCACTTTTCAAATTGGTTTTAGTCATTTAAAAGAGGATAGCTCTTGTATTCATATTCTTCCTGCCAGAAATATCAATAATTAGAGGCTTAGAGAGACATAAAAATAAAATAAAATATTACTCTTCAGTATGTGGGAAATTTATAATGTAAGGTATGATAACTTTGTTCTCAGAAAATGTGCTTATGATGGATTGTGCTTCAAAGCAATTAAAAAGTTTGTATTAGAGGCATTTGTATGGCTGATTATATAAATCTTGTCAACTTCCTAGCCTGATACATTGTTGCTGAAAAAAACCTAATGAGTATTCATAAACAGAATATTTTTAAAGGATATAGTTAAGTAGCTAAAAAAGCATTATTTCTAGGTGCCAGTTAGTATGTTTCAACTTGAGGATTTGGAGGAAAAATATATTTTAAAGGATACAGTTAAGTAGCTAAGAAAGCATTATTTCTAGTTGCCAGTTAGTATGTTTCAACTTGACAATTTAGAAGAAAAATATATTTTAAAGGATATAGTTAAGTAGCTACGAAAGCATTATTTCTAGTTGCCTGTTAGTACGTTTCAACTTGACAATTTAATGTGAAATGGTTTGGCAAGATCGATGCCTCTTTACAGCACAAAATAATAGAAAGTCACAGGTACATATACTTTATTATATATAAATCCAGGCCATACCTAAGGATTGTACTTTTCTTATGCCTGTTCTGTCTGATATTTTTCTTTGTAGGTAGAGAAAATACATCACAAAAGTTATCCTTTAAATTCACACAAAAATATGTTAACAAGTGATTTAGGTACAATGTTTCATCAATAATCATCTATTTTCTTGAAAGCCACACATAGTATTTATCACTTTAAAATAGTCATGGGTTACAATAAGCTTAAATAACATACTAACTAAGGGTAAATTTGTGTCTGTGCAATGTCTAGGATGAAACACCATACTGACATCAAGATATGAGTATTTTTGTCAGAAGGTCAATCAAGGACATGAGAAAAGTCTACCACAGGCCAAGGGAAAATCATACAAATTAAAAATGGGTAAAATAAACCCAAATAAAGAGAACACATGGTGACATGAAGTGTTAATTTCTGACAAGGAATTAAGAGCCAGGATATTGTAAGTATTTTAGAAACAAACTGCATTTGTGTTTTGTGTGTTTTGGGGATGACCAGAAGTTCAAACAAACAGGAGTTATTTGGTCTTTGGCTTCAGAAGGACCATGAGACATTAACATCAAAAACGGTCTCAGTAACAAATTCTTCTCTACCTAATCTTAGAGGGATTCATAGTTTTGTGAAGATAAGATTCGACACCCAAACAATGTGGGATGGATACCTGTAGATAAAATTAAAGGAGGATGTGCACAAAATAGAGTATTGACTAAGTAAGGAATAGGCAGTTTTCTGTTTAAGAAAAACCAAAGCCAACATTTATTTCTGATATTCTTAACTTCTCCATCATTTTCTCTTCATTTTTTGAACCTCCCTCATCAGTGGTATTTTTCAACTTTTCCTTGTTGGGTGTTCAATTTAAAAGTGAAATTTAAGTAGGGTTCAATTTCGGCTGGGTGTAGTGGCTCACACCTATAATTCCAGCACTTAGGGAGGCCGAGGCAGGTGCATCATCTGAGGTCAGGAGTTCCAGACCAGCCTATCCAACATTATGAAACCTTGTCTCTACTAAAAACACAAAAATTAGCTGGGCGTGGTGGTGTGCACCCATAATCCCAGCTACTTGGGAGGCTGAGGAAGGAGAATTGCTTGAACCCAGGAGGTGAAGGTTGCAGTGAGCCAAGATTGTGCCACTGTACTCTAGCCTGGGTGACAAGAGTGAGATTCCATCTCAAAAAATAAATAAATAAAAATAAGTAAATAGTGTTCAATTTAATTTGAAATAGTTTGGCTCTGTGTCCCCACCCAAAACTCATCTTGAATTGTAATCCCCACATGTCAGAGGAGGGACCTGCTGGGAGGTTACTGGATCATGGGGACAGTTTCCCTCATGCTGTTCTTATGATAGCAAGGGAGTTCTCAGGAGATCTAATTGTTTATAAGTGGCAGTTTCCCCTGCATGCTCTCTCTCTCCTGCCACCTTGTAAAGACGTGCCTTGCTTCCCCTTCATGTTCCTCCATGATTGTAAGTTTCCTGAGGCCTCTCCAGCCACATAGACCCATGAGTCAGCTAAACCCCTTTTGTTTATAAATTACCCAGTCTCAGGCAGTATCTTTACAGCAGTGTGAAAACGGACTAATACATTGTTTTACTGTTCCTATTTTCTCAGGACCATCAGAAGGTGCTTTAGAGAAAGAAGTGACAAACTCCGTTTAGGAACATATATTTGGTGCTGGTAAGATATTATAGGCTACTGCATTCATTGCATGAAACCTCTGTGACTTCATCTAAAATATAATACTTTTTGACATTGATTTTTGTCATTGGTGAATCAAAAGGAAGATAAATCTTGCATGCAAGAGAGGTAAATAAAGCTTTCACATTACATTATATTGTCAGCTACCTAGTCCACGTATGTATGTTTCATCAAATTCAGCAAATTACATTCATTTAAGCAAATTGTTTTTATGATAGACATCAGGGCTCATAAATAAACTCAAATGACTTTGGGGTGTTCTGACAAATAATAAAAACTGTGAGGTGACCAGATACCATAATACATTATTATAGATATGTGAACCTAATATAGATATTATAAGTAGATATTGTATACTTACATAGCATATAACAATTCAGATTATGGCGCGGTGGCTCAAGCCTGTAATCCCAGCACTTTGGGAGGCCAAGACGGGCGGATCACGAGGTCAGGAGATCGAGACCATCCTGGCTAACATGGTGAAACCCCGTCTCTACTAAAAAAAAATACAAAAAAACTAGCCGGGCGAGGTGGCGGCGGCTGTAGTCCCAGCTACTTGGGAGGCTGAGGCAGGAGAATGGCGTGAACCCGGGAGGCGGAGCTTGCAGTGAGCTGAGATCTGGCCACTGCACTCCAGCCTGGGTGACAGAGCGAGAGTCTGTCTCAAAAAAAAAAAAAAAAAATTGATAGCCATTAGCAATCCCTTCTACAGTGAGTTTATTTTTTCCAAATGATTATGACTATTACTATCATGAACAATAATTGTTACAGTAATAAATTTTTAATAACAACAGCTGGTGCATATCAAGGACTCACCATGTGAACGGCACTCTGATAAATATTCCGTGGGTATGATCTCATTAAATCCTCATCATAACATGATGAGCATTTAAAAATTAGAACTATTGTGAGTGAATACAAATGCTTTTCCTCTTACAAAAAAGACAGCAATAAACACTTTTCAAGTGATTTTTTTTTTTTTTTTTGCTTTTTTACATTAAGTCTTCAGTAGAAGCATCTTTCTTACAACTGCCTTCTATCTTTCAGTGATCCCTCCCCTTTCTTCCATGTCCTCCAGCCTTCTCCCACGAGGGGCTCAGAGTAGGAAGTGGAGAAAGTGAGAGGGCACAGAATAAAAGGAAATGTCAATGGATAAGAGTTAGACTTTAACTTTTTTCAGCAAGTACAAAAGGGGAAAAGCAACATTTGCTTTGGCAAGCTGGGAATGTGTATGCTTCCAGTTACACTCCATCTTCCTTCCCTCTTCTAGGCTTCATCTGAAAGTGTCCCCCAGGAAACACAGGGGAGCAGTCAGAGTACACATTCTAGCTTTAAAAGTGGAATGGTTAAATAACCTTTGATTCTTTAAACCAAGACTGCAGCTTGATCCTACCTGTTTCACTGAAATACACATGCATTTGACTTCGGCATTTATTATCCAGGTCCCTTCTGTAATTTTTCTAGAAACAGCAAATTTATAGGCACTACAACAGAAAATATAAGAAAGGTTTATCTTTTGGATTCTACAGACATTCTGTTAAAATGGGCAGATTAAAACTTTGCATATGTACAATTTATGACATATGCCCTCAAGTTCTGGTATAAGAGAGAGGGATAAAGCAGTTAATAATAAGCCATACTTAAAAACTGAGACTGTATTTATTAAATCAGTGGTTGCAGAATGAAACGACCACAGAAGGCAGACTTGTAACTGAATGGGAAAATGGGACAATATAAGAGATGGTAAAAAGTGGAATTATCTAAAGTAGTTAGAGTATAGAAATCTGAGCATATGTGATTTCTCTGAATCAGGTGCTCATGACTCAACTCTAGCAGATTTTTGCTATGCAAGAATGTGGGCTCATTGTTGCCAGATTTTCTGACTTATAAGAGGAGCCGGAAATCCATATTTTCAAGTAAAATCTTCCTGACTTGAAAATGTTGGCAAATTTCTTCTTCCTTTTTTTATACTATTCAGGCTGCTCATATGTTACCTCACTTAACAGTGGATGGGTATTGATTTCAGAATGTGGGAAGCTTTGTGGTAATTTGCATTCCACTCTATTTAGGGATGTTTTCATGAAGGCTTGATAGACCTCATCATTTGAACTCACACTTGGGTCTCTTCCTACAAATTTATAACCTCAGAGATTCAAATTCAGGAGTTCTGGGGTAGGACCCAGAAATTCTGATGTGGCTGGCCCAGTGAACATACTTTGAGCAGTATCTTCAAAAGTGAGGGGGAGAAAATTATTAGATCAGGGATCAGCAGTCTATGACTCATTGGCCAAATCCTGTCTGCTGCTTGTTTGGCAAATGAAGATTTACTGGAACAGAGCCACTTCCATTCATTTACATGTATTGTCAATGGCTGGATCATGCTACAAGGGCACATTGAGTAATTGTGATAGAGACTATTTGTCCCTCGAAGCTTACAATATTTACTCTTTGGCCCTTTATGGAAAACTTTGCTGACTCCTGCATTAGATAAAATGGATCTTATGTATCTAAGCCTCAGTAAAAGCATGGCTCCTTAATATTACCCAAGTTGACAAAAACGATGTAAAAAGAACCATATTGTCGATGGTGCTGATTTATAATGCAGTTTTGTTTGAACTATTTCTTCCAAGTAGACTCTCTTGTTGCTATGACAACAGTTACACAAAGCTATGTAGAGGAGAAGACAAGAAAACGGCCACAGAAATATGTGAAATGTTAGACCAGAGAAAAGGACAGTAAAAGGCTTGGGATTTGGCTTTGACTCGCAGGGACAGCATTTTTCACATTCTCCCCCACAGGTGAGATAGCCACATGTGACTCTAAGCATCCCTGCTTCTCCAACAGGCCGCCCCCGTGACAGCCTCTGCAAACACCATCTGTGTGGACTAAGGAAGTTATTTCACAAATAGATGAGTCATATGCCAGAGTTTTCACTTGTCAGGAGTATGGATAATGGGTTTATGGAGAGTTAAAAAAGAGATCAATGTTGAACTTCAGTTGTCTTGTCCTAAATATATACCGATCTTATTACAACTGACTAGTCCCACAGAACCTAAGTTACTTTTATGTTTATCACTTCATTTGCAGTCATGTAAGCCAGGTTCTTTGTTGTTCTCAACTATGGATCCCTTTCTTTCATGCTTACCTGCCTACAATATAGTCTCTTTTCAGCAACCAGGGTTCTATTTTCAATATATAGATCAGATTAGGTCATGCCCATATCAACTCCTTTCCTTCAGTACCTTCCTATTGCACTATTTGAAAATCCAAACTCCACGTAGACCTGACCTCCAAAGCCCCACAAACCTGGCCTCTGAAGACATCTCTGCCCTCATTTCCTACTGTTCAGCCCTTGCTTACTCCTCCTCAGCCATCCTGGCCACCTTCCTGCTTTCCAGATTCCTAGACATGTTGAGTCCTGCTGCAGGGCCTTTGGACTTGCTATTTCCATCTACCAGAAATGTATTCCCATAGTTCTTTGCTTAGCTTACTCTCTCTTTTTATTCCTGTTGTCTCCCGAGGGGCCCCTCCCTGACCATCTATCAACCTCTTTCCATTTTTCCTGCATTATTCTTCTTCATGGCATTTTTCACCACATGAAACTGTATCACACAGTCACTTGTTTACTGATTTTTAGTATACTCCACTCAACTGTAACCTTCATGAGAGCAGGGAGCTTGCGTTGGCTGTGTTGTTTCCTACTTTATCCACAGCATCTAGAACACGGCATGGCAGCCTAGAGACTAAATTTTGACTAAATGAATAATTAGAAGAAAGAATGAACATAAATTCCAAGATTGAATTTTGACTGACTTTATTGTTTTTTCTGCAAGACTTTAAGACATCAAATTTTGTATGCGGGGCCTGCCAGGTCCAGTAACTTCATTCTATCCCAGGAGACATACTGTGAGTTGGATATCTAAGATGCTTGAAGAGGATTCAATAAAATGAAAAATACTCAGCATAGAATCCAAATAATAATAATAATAATAATAGTAAAGACCAGGCCAAGTGATAGCCAGGTGGTACAGGTTAATTCTAATAAAAGAAAATAAAGAAGTCAGAAGTGAAGTCCGAGTTGTCTGATCAGCAGACAAGCCAGGTGGGCAGCAGTCCTCGAGGGTGCTGTGGGTCAACAGTCAGGCTTGGGCACGTTCTGTTAGCCTGCTCCTGCCTTCATCATTGCCTGCTCTGGCCTTTGCTCATCCCTGATAACTTTAGTTTCAGAATTTGTCCATATGCAGCCAGTCACTTCACAAACATGTGAGGATCACAAGGCTGAATGGGGTGAAGGAAGGTGACTGGGCTGCTGTAAAGTCTGCTCTTCAACAAAACACACACACACACACACACACACACACACACAGGGAGAGAGAGAAAGAGAGAGACAGAGAAAGAGAGAGAGAGGGAGAAAGACAGAGAGAGAGATAGAGAGAGAGAACATGAGAGCCAGATGATACAATGACAGCACAGACCAATTAGACCAGGAGGATTTGGTACTAATGTGGTTCCAGTGTCCACTGGGCTTAAGAATCTCATGCAATATCATAACTCTACTTTTTTCTTAATACTCTTAAAAAGTGTAGTAGATGCAGATATCTGAGAAAAAAATTCCTGGAAGCAATCAAATGGTCAAAAATAATTATACCTAGACACTGATCGCTTGCATATGGATGATATGGGGATATGAAAATTGAGGTAAATCATAACAAAATTCAAATTGCCTCTAAGCTGGGTTTTATTGGGGGAGGGATTGTTCTTAAATTTTTTTGGTAAAATGCATAATTAATTTTAGAACTATATATGCACATACATATTATATAACATATGTAATATATATCACTTATATATTTCACACTGTTCATCTCAAATAACAAAATTGTACATGAACTCTCATCATATTAGGACTTTTCTGTGGCCCTAAGTGGTTATAAAGGCATGGGCTCAAAATTCATGAAATGATTGCTAAACAAATGGGGTGGTCATCATTGTCTGATAATGTCTATCATTTCTTTACAGGAAACATAAACTAGTTAAGCAAGAAAGTATATTTAAGCTGTTATGTTGTTTGGATCTGTTTTTGTCCAAAATCTCACATCAAGTTGTAATCCCAGTGTTGGAGGTGGGGCCTGGTAGGAGGTGACTGATTCATGGCTGGGGTGGGGGGAGGGCGGTTCTCATTAATAGTTTAGCACCATTCCCTTTATACTGTCCTCAAGACATTGAGTGAGTTCTCATGAAATCCAGTCATTTAAAAGTGTATAGCTCTTCCCTACGCTCTCTTGCTCCTGCTCCAACCATGTGAGATGCCTTGCTTCCCCTATGCCTTCCACCATGACTGGAAGCTTCCTGAGGCCTCCCCAGAAGCAGAAACAGCTATGCTTCCAGTACACGCTGGAGAATCGTGAGTCAGTTAAACCTCTTTTCTTTATACATTACCCCTTTGCAGGTATTTCTTTATAGCAATGTGAAAATGGCCTAATACAAGCTGAAAATATGGGTGACAAAATTATCTGTACACCAAACTCTCATGACAGGCAGTTTACCTATATAACAAACCTGCACATGTACCCCTGAACCTAAAATAGAAGTTTAAAAAATAATAATAAATAAAATTCAGAAGATCTGGCATTCCTGGGCCCACAAAGAAATAGCTCTATTTATTTATTTATTTATTTATTTATTTATTTATTTTGTTGTCTCTTTTATTATTTTTCCTCATAATAGAAGCATTACAGAAAAACAAGGAGGAAAACATATATGTACAAAATTCCATCTACCAAACCAATCGTTGTTAATAGTTTGACATATATTTTTCCAGATATTTTTCTACTGATATATGACACTTGCCAGCTCTCATTCATGAATAATACAGGCATGTACATGTGATACTTTTCAGAGAATTCAAATTCTTCATATTATAAAATAACATGCTTTCCTCACTTAGCTGTATGTTACAAATATCAAATCAGAAATACACATTTACAAAAGCGTTTTACAGCATTTTTACATTTTCTTCTTTTTACAACATTTTTAATGATTGTATAAGATCACATGAAAGTTTAGCACTTACATAAATAATTTTAATATTTAATATGTTGTTTTTAAAAATAATTCATCAAACAGACAGAATGAGTTGGGAAAAAGCTAGAAATTTAAAGGTAGAAATCCTCCAAGTCCATATTCTAAAAAGCAAGAAAACATGCTTAACAAACATTAACAGTTTTCAAAATACCTGCAGTGCATCACTTTCTGCATGTTACAAACAACCCAAAATTCATAGACTCACACATTTAATTTTTGGCTAATATGTGAATCTTTTTTTTTTTTTTTTTTTTTTTTTTTTTTTTTTTTTTTTTTTTTATAAAATGAATTTATTGGGTTTGTTGTTGTTGTTGTTGTTGTTGTTGTTTTTTGAGACGGAGTCTCACTCTGTCGCCCAGGCTGGAGTGCAATGGTGCAATCTCATCTCACTGCAACCCCCGCCTCCCGGGTTCAAGCAATTCTCCTGCCTCAGCCTCCCGAGTAGCTGAGACTTACAGGTGCCCGCCACCACGCCCAGCTAATTTTTGTATTTTTAGTAGAGATGGACTTTCACCATATTGGCCAGGCTGGTCTGGAATTCCTGACCTTGTGATCTGCCCACCTCGGCCTCCCAAAGTGCTAGGACTACAGGCATGAGCTACTGCGCCTGGCCTAATTTATTGATTTTTTTTTAAAGCATATTACCTGAATAGAATATTTCTTCTGAGTAAATTTTCTTGAGGAATTCAGCCACCACTTGTACTCACTTCTCTGTCAACTCTGAGTCCTAGTTTCTTCTCCCTGACCAACTTGTCAAAAGTATATTAGACATGAGCATGGGCCATTTGTGCTTTCTGTTTTGGAGTCTTTTTTTTTTTTTTTTTTTTTTTTTTTTTTTTTTTTATACTTTAAGTTCTAGGGTACATGTGCATGACGTTTATATCATGTATAACTCCCCAATGCAATCCCTCCCTCCTCCCCCTCCCCATGATAGGCCCCAGTGTGTGATGTTCCCCTTCCCGAGTCCAAGTGATCTCATTGTTCAGTTCCCACCTATGAGTGAGAACATGCGGTGTTTGGTTTTCTCTTCTTGTGATAGTTTGCTAAGAATGATGGTTTCCAGCTGCATCCATGTCCCTACAAAGGACGCAAACTCATCCTTTTTGATGGCTGCATAGTATTCCATGGTGTATATGTGCCACATTTTCTTAATCCAGTCTGTCACAGATGGACATTTGGGTTGATTCCAAGTCTTTGCTATTGTGAATAGTGCCGCAATAAACAACGTGTGCATGTGTCTTTGTAGTAGAGTAATTATAATCCTTTGGGTATATACCCAGTAGTGGGATGGCTGGGTCATATGGTACATCTAGTTCTAGATCCTTGAGGAATCGCCATACTGTTTTCCATAATGGTTGAACTAGTTTACAATCCCACCAACAGTGTAAAAGTGTTCCTATTTCTCCACATCCTCTCCAACACCTGTTGTTTCCTGACTTCTTAATGATTGCCATTCTAACTGGTGTGAGATGGTATCTCATTGTGGTTTTGATTTGCATTTCTCTGATGGCCAGTGATGATGAGCATTTTTTCATGTGTCTGTTGGCTGTATGGATGTCTTCTTTTGAGAAATGTCTGTTCATATCCTTTCCCCACTTTTTGATGGGGTTGTTTGCTTTTTTCTTGTATATTTGTTTGAGTTCTTGGTAGATTCTGGATATTAGCCCTTTGTCAGATGAGTAGGTTGCAAAAATTTTTTCCCATTCTGTAGGTTGCCTGTTCACTCTGATGGTAGTTTCTTTGGCTGTGCAAAAGCTCTTTAGTTTAATTAGATCCCATGTGTCAATTTTGCTTTTGCTGCCGTTGCTTTTGGTGTTTTAGACATGAAGTCCTTGCCCATGCCTATGTCCTGAATGGTACTACCTAGATTTTCTTCTAGGGTTTTTATGGTATTAGGTCTAACATTTAAGTCTCTAATCCATCTTGAATTAATTTTCGTATAGGGGGTAAGGAAAGGATCCAGTTTCAGCTTTCTACTTATGGCTAGCCAATTTTCCCAGCACCATTTATTAAATAGGGAATCCTTTCCCCATTTCTTGTTTCTCTCAGGTTTGTCAAAGATCAGATGGCTGTAGATGTGTGGTATTATTTCTGAGGACTCTGTTCTGTTCCATTGGTCTATATCTCTGTTGTGGTACCAGTACCATGCTGTTTTGGTTACTGTAGCCTTGTAGTATAGTTTGAAGTCAGGTAGCGTGACGCCTCCAGCTTTGTCCTTTTGACTTAGGATTGTCTTGGCAATGCGGGCTCTTTTTTGGTTCCATATGAACTTTAAAGCCGTTTTTTCCAATTCTGTGAAGAAAGTCATTGGTAGCTTGATGGGGATGGCATTGAATCTATAAATCACCTTGGGCAGTATGGCCATTTTCACGATATTGATTCTTCCTATCCATGAGCATGGTATGTTCTTCCATTTGTTTGTGTCCTCTTTGATTTCACTGAGCAGTGGTTTGTAGTTCTCCTTGAAGAGGTCCTTTACATCCCTTGTAAGCTGGATTCCTAGGTATTTTATTCTCTTTGAAGCAATTGTGAATGGAAGTTGATTCCTGATTTGGCTCTCTGCTTGTCTGTTACTGGTGTATAAGAATGCTTGTGATTTTTGCACATTAATTTTGTATCCTGAGACTTTGCTGAAGTTGCTTATCAGCTTAAGAGATTTTGGGCTGAGACAATGGGGTTTTCTAAATATACAATCATGTCATCTGCAAACAGGGACAATTTGACTTCTTCTTTTCCTAACTGGATACCCTTGATTTCTTTCTCTTGCCTGATTGCCCTAGCCAGAACTTCCAACACTATGTTGAATAGGAGTGGTGAGAGAGGGCATCCCTGTCTTGTGCCAGTTTTCAAAGGGAATTTTTCCAGTTTTTGCCCATTCAGTATGATATTAGCTGTGGGTTTGTCATAAATAGCTCTTATTATTTTGAGGTACGTTCCATCAATACCAATTTATTGAGCGTTTTTAGCATAAAGGGCTGTTGAATTTTGTCAAAAGCCTTTTCTGCATCTATTGAGATAATCATGTGGTTCTTGTCTTTGGTTCTGTTTATATGCTGGATTACGTTTATTGATTTGCGAATGTTGAACCAGCCTTGCATCCCAGGGATGAAGCCCACTTGATCATGGTGGATAAGCTTTTTGATGTGCTGCTGAATCCGGTTTGCCAGTATTTTATTGAGGATTTTTGCATCGATGTTCATCAGGGATATTGGTCTAAAATTCTCTTTTTTGTTGTGTCTCTGCCAGGCTTTGGTATCAGGATGATGTTGGCCTCATAAAAAGAGTTAGGGAGGATTCCCTCTTTTTCTATTGATTGAATAGTTTCAGAAGGAATGGTACCAGCTCCACCTTGTACCTCTGGTAGAATTCAGCTGTGAATCCATCTGGTCCTGGACTTTTTTTGGTGGGTAGGCTATTAATTGTTGCCTCAATTTCAGAGCCTGCTATTGGTCTATTCAGGGATTCAACTTCTTCCTGGTTTAGTCTTGGAGAGTGTAAGTGTCCAGGAAATTATCCATTTCTTCTAGATTTTCTAGTTGATTTGCGTAGAGGTGTTTATAGTATTCTCTGATGGTAGTTTGTATTTCTGTGGGGTCGGTGGTGATATCCCCTTTATCATTTTTTATTGCGTCTATTTGATTCCTCTCTCTTTTCTTCTTTATTAGTCTAGCTAGCGGTCTGTCAATTTTGTTGATCTTTTCAAAAAACCAACTCCTGGATTCATTGATTTTTTGGAGGGTTTTTTGTGTCTCTATCTCCTTCAGTTCTGCTCTGATCTTAGTTATTTCTTGCCTTCTGCTAGCTTTTGAATGTGTTTGCTCTTGCCTCTCTAGTTCTTTTAATTGTGATGTTAGAGTGTCAATTTTAGATCTCTCCTGCTTTCTCTTGTGGGCATTTAGTGCTATAAATTTCCCTCTACACACTGCTTTAAATGTGTCCCAGAGATTCTGGTATGTTGTATCTTTGTTCTCATTGTTTTCAAAGAACATCTTTATTTCTGCTTTCATTTCGTTATGTACCCAGTAGTCATTCAGGAGCAGGTTGTTCAGTTTCCATGTAGTTGAGCGGTTTGGATTGAGTTTCTTAGTCCTGAGTTCTAGTTTGATTGCACTGTGGTCTGAGAGACAGTTTGTTATAATTTCTGTTCTTGTACATTTGCTGAGGAGTGCTTTACTTCCAATTATGTGGTCAATTTTGGAATAAGTGCGATGTGGTGCTGAGAAGAATGTATATTCTGTTGATTTGGGGTGGAGAGTTCTATAGATGTCTATTAGGTCCGCTTGGTGCAGAGATGAGTTCAATTCCTGGATATCCTTGTTAACTTTCTGTCTCGTTGATCTGTCTAATGTTGACAGTGGAGTGTTGAAGTCTCCCATTATTATTGTATGGGAGTCTAAGTCTCTTTGTAGGTCTCTAAGGACTTGCTTTATGAATCTGGGTGCTCCTGTATTGGGTGCATATATATTTAGGAGAGTTAGCTCTTCCTGTTGAATTGATCCCTTTACCATGATGTAATGGCCTTCTTTGTCTCTTTTGATCTTTGATGGTTTAAAGTCTGTTTTATCAGAGACTAGGATTGCAACCCCTGCTTTTTTTTTTCTCCATTTGCTTGGTAGATCTTCCTCCATCCCTTTATTTTGAGCCTATGTATGTCTCTGCATGTGAGATGGGTCTCCTGAATACAGCAGACTGATGGGTCTTGACTCTTGATCCAGTTTGCCAGTCTGTGTCTTTTAATTGGAGCATTTAGTCCATTGACATTTAAGGTTAATATTGTTATGTGTGAACTTGATCCTGTCATTATGATATTAACTGGTTATTTTGCTCGTTAGTTGATGCAGTTTCTTCCTAGCCTCGATGGTCTTTACATTTTGGCATGTTTTTGCAATGGCTGGTACCGCTTGTTCCTTTCCATGTTTAGGGCTTCCTTCAGGGTCTCTTGTAAGGCAGGCCTGGTGGTGACAAAATCTCTAAGCATTTGCTTATCTGTAAAGGATTTTATTTCTCCTTCACTGATGAAGCTTAGTTTGGCTGGATATGAAATTCTGGGTTGAAAATTCTTTTCTTTAAGAACGTTGAATATTGGCCCCCACTCTCTTCTGGCTTGTAGAGTTTCTGCCGAGAGGTCTGCTGTTATTCTGATGGGCTTCCCTTTGTGGGTAACCCTACCTTTCTCTCTGGCTGCCCTTAAGATTTTTTCCTTCATTTCAACTTTGGTGAATCTGGCAATTATGTGTCTTGGAGTTGCTCTTCTGGAGGAGTATCTTTGTGGCGTTCTCTGTATTTCCTGAATTTGAATGTTGGCCTGCCCTACTAGGTTGGGGAAGTTCTCCTGGATGATATCCTGAAGAGTGTTTTCCAACTTGGTTCCATTTTCCCCCTCACTTTCAGGCACCCCAATCAGACGTAGATTTGGTCTTTTTACATAATCCCATACTTCTTGCAGGCTTTGTTCATTTCTTTTTCTTCTTTTTTCTTTTGGTTTTCTCTTCTCGCTTCATTTCATTCATTTGATCCTCAATCGCTGATACTCTTTCTTCCAGTTGATCGAGTCGGTTACTGAAGCTTGTGCATTTGTCACGTATTTCTCGTGTCATGGTTTTCATCTCTGTCATTTCATTTATGATCTTCTCTGCATTAATTAATCTAGCTGTCAATTCTTCCACTTTTTTTTCAAGATTTTTAGTTTCTTTGCGCTGGGTACGTAATTCCTCCTTTAGCTCTGAGAGGTTTGATGGAGTGAAGCCTTCTTCTCTCATCTCGTCAAAGTCATTCTCTGACCAGCTTTGATCCGTTGCTGGCGATGGGCTGCGCTCCTTTGCAGGGGGAGATGCGCTCTTATTTTTTGAATTTCCAGCTTTTTTGCCCTGCTTCTTCCCCATCTTTGTGGTTTTATCTGTCTCTGGACTTTGATGATGGTGACGTACGATGGGGTTTTGGTATAGGTGTCCTTCCTGTTTGATAGTTTTCCGTCTGACAGTCAGAAGGACTGTCTGTTGGTCTGTTGGAGATTGCTTGAGGTCCACTCCAGACCCTGTTTGCCTGGGTATCAGCAGCAGAGGTTGCCGAAGATAGAATATTGCTGAACAGCGAGTGTACCTGTCTGTTTCTTTCTTTGGAAGTTTCCTCTCAGGGGTGACGCCACCCTGTGAGGTGTGGGGTGTCAGACTGCCCCTAGTGGGGGATGTCTCCCAGCTAGGCTACTCAGGGGTCAGGGACCCACCTGAGCAGGCAGTCTGTCCGTTTTCGGATCTCAACCTCCGCGTTAGGAGATCCGCGGCTCTCCCCAAAGCTGTCAGACAGAGTCGTTCGCGTCTGCACCGCCCCTGCTCTTTCCCCTAATGGGCTGCAGCTGTGCGCTGTCCGCAGAGGTAGAGTCTACAGAGACAGGCAGACTTCCTTGAGCTGCTGTGAGCTCCACCCAGTTCGAGCTTCCCAGCGGCTTTGTTTACCTACTTAAGCCTCAGCAATGGCGGGCGCCCCTCCCCCAGCCTCGCTGCTGCCTTGCGGATAGATCGCCGCAGAGGGCTGTGTTAGCAGTGAGGGAGGCTCCGTGGGCGTGGGACCCTCCCGGCCAGGTGTGGGATATATTCTCCTGGTGTGCCTGTTTCCTTAAAGCGCAGTATTGGGGTGGGAGTTACCCGATTTTCCAGGTGTTGTGTGTCTCAGTTCCCCTGGCTAGGAAAAAGGGATCCCTTTCCCCCTTGCGCTTCCAGGTGAGGCGATGCCTCGCCCTGCTTCAGCTCACGCTGGTCAGGCTGCAGCAGCTGACCAGCACTGATTGTCCGGCACTCCCTAGCGAGATGACCCCAGTACCTCAGTTGAAAACGCAGAAATCACCGGTCTTCTGTGTCGCTCGCGCTGGGAGTTGGAGACTGGAGCTGCTCCTATTCGGCCATCTTGCTCCGCCCCCCCAACACCGGCTAATATGTGAATCTTAACGCAATGTTATTTCAGTTACAAGTATTTCAGCTGACTGGTTAGGGCAGAGCCACACAGGGATCACAGTAAAAGAAAGGAAAGAGAGGTCTTGCTGTGGCCTGGGGCCTGACTGCTCTAGGATTAACCTTGATATTGTATTTCTGATCCTCCTTTCACTCCTCATATTTGTCTTGGTAAGTTTACACTAGTGGGAAAGGAGAGGTGTGAAAAACACTCCAAAATTGCTCTTACCTGAATTATTCAAACACCAAAGTCCCTACAAGACATAGGTCCCAGACAGCTCACAGAAAATAAGATCTATGTGGGGGCATGAAACTAAAAATGCCTACAGAGCCTCTGTGCATAATGATCACATTCTCCAAACCAAATGTACAACACATGGTCTAACCAAAAGATGGGGAGATTTGAAATCTGTGCTTTTTTGAAAAATTCAGAAAATTCAGCCCAAATCCAGGCATTTAATTTGTGGACTTAAGTTCAGCTTGATAATTTGATCATAGGCTCTGAAAGGATTTCATCAAGGATAGGATTTATATTTAAAATTGGGGCTTCTCTGTACTGTTGGAATTTTAGTGCTGAAGAATCTATATGGAATTTACTATACATTAATGCAATTCTACATATAATTTATTACTCATCAGTTTTCATTTTATATCATTGCATGGCAAAAATAAAGTTTTACATACTTTGGGATGAGAGTGGATATAATTCATGGTTTGTTCTGATTCATTCCAGAGTGTGTGGGGGCAAAATCTACACTGCCCACCAGTAATCCTAGAGGAATACTTGTAGGAGAGTGGTTGGGATTGGGGGAGTCACCTCATGAAGGTAGTAACCCCTTTAAGAAACTAGCCATACTCCTGCATCAGCATAACCTGAAAAGTTAGTTTCAATGGGCGGGGAAAATAAAAAGGTAGGGAATGTTAGTAGCGAACATCTGTGAAGAGGCAGTTTTATGAAACATGTCCACCTCTTGACCCTTTACTCTTTACAGTGAATTACCCGGTCATTAGGCTACAGCCACTAATCCATGTATTCAAACGGAGTACATCTTTCAAAATTTCTGAACAAAGTATTTGATTTCTGATGTTTTACCTTTTTAGGAGTCAGTAAACTGAAGCAATTTATGTAAGTGATACTTTTCTGCAGATTTAATTTCTCCATTTTACCACTCCTCCAAGGTGTACCCTGTTCAAAGATCTAGCCTGGGTGGACAGACAGGAACAATTCTTATCTGGTTCCCATCCTAAACTGCCTCTTTCTGCTGACACTTTATAATATTTGGGTTCTCTTCTGACTCTTTTGTCTTATTTCTCTTCTCTCTCTCTTTTTTTTTTTTTTGAAGCAGGGTCTTCCTCTGTTTCCCAGGCTGGAGTATAGTGGTGTGATCTCTGTTCACTGCAACTTCTGACTCTTAGGTTGCAGCGATCTTCTTACTTCAGCCTCCCTGGTAGCTGGGACCACAGGCACACACCACCATACCCAGCTTATTTTTTGCACTTTTTGTACAGACAGGGTTTCATTACATTGCCTAGGCTAATATGGAATTCCTGGGCTCAAAGTATCTGCCAGCCTCAGCCTCCGAGTCTGCTGGGACTACAGGCCTGCCTGTCTTATTTCTCAATTGCTTCAAAACGTAGTTGTGTAAGGGCATGCTATTCATTAGACTTTCCCTCACAAAGACACTAAAAGTAAATATTATTACTAATTTCTACTTTATACTTGAGGTTACTGGGACATAGAAAATCTAGGCAATGTGCCCAGTGCCATATACATGAATCTTGGGTTCAAATCTTGTTTAGAACAAGCAAAATATGCAACCTTTTGATTATTATAATAGAGCATGATTAGTGAGTCATAAAATAATTTATTTAATTCTATTTTGCAAAGTAACTAGCTAAAAATGTTCATTATTGTTATCTGGATTTTTCAACCTAGTTTTATAAATCTTCATTTTGACACCTTTAAGGCTCTCTCTTAAGTAAAACCCCAGAGAGTTATCCTACCAAAATCTAAATCAAAATTTAGCATCAGTCTTATTAATTTTAATTAGGTAAAAAAAAACTGCTAGAAAAATAACACATATTTGTACAAATTCAATCTTACCCACAGGGATTTGAGGTGTCAAGAGATGTTTGCTGCAAATTTAAATAGCAGCTGTAAAAAGCTTAATTACCTACACACGATTTTTCACTATCTGGGGCACATTTTCAACCCTTTTTCAATTTGCTATTTGGGATCCTGATTTGTATTTGTACAAGGGACTGCAAGATAAATATATTTACATTAGGGCTATAATATTCTCAAACCGGGGGAATGAGTTGCTGGTGGGGGATAACCAAGAATTGTCTAGTTGATTAAAAAAATCACAGAGGCCTTTCATTACACTCTTTTGAAACCCACCTCCCAGCTGTATGACATAATAATAACTCCTTCTCCCCACCAACTACCCCTTATCACCTACAAAGACTTTCTTACAAAATCCTTCACCAGCAAACACAAATTCTATACAGACATCTCTAATTCAAGATGAAGATCAAGAACTACAGAAAAGATGCTGGTACAGGATTAATCGCCTTCACATTGCATCTCTGGATCATCTCTGATCATCAACAAAATTGTTGGACTGGAGATAACCATCACAAAAAACAATTTATGAAGATTATTACCATAAAAACCAACATGAATAATTTCTCCTCCAAATATATGATGTCTTTGCATAATAGTCCATTTCATTTCTTGGTAATTACATTGCACATGTGTTTATGCTGTCAAAAATCAGAATGATGAGCTATTAGATGTTTTTGTTTCACAGGCCCTTTTTCTTTTCATCTGAAAATATTTGATTCTTAGTAGCCCTGCCTGTGTTGCTCTCATTATGACTCTATCGAAAACAAATATTCTGACTATGTTAGCTAAAAATTTTGATGAAGGCCTATTCGAGTTGGCATATTTTCATGCTGAATCTGCAGTTTTTAAGAGCTATTTCAGCAAAAAGGCAGTGTGAGGTAGATTCACAAGGCACTCGTACCCTTCCATACAGCAATACTTCCCGTTTCTCCTGCACATTTTCATAATGTTTGTGGTTACTGAGACTGAACATCAAGGCACATGTTTAATAGAGGCCCTCAAATGATTTATCTGGGTTCAAAAAAGCCTTTTATTATTCCACGCGATTGAATCGCTATTTCTAATATTTGTTTCGCAAATGAAAACATTAAAAAAAAGCAAGAAAAAGAGAATGATAGAAAGGGATTAAATGAATGGGGCATTTAGGAGGACACAGAAATTACAATAAGAAATACCTGCAAAATGAGAAACAGGCACGATTAGTAGAGAAATAGAAGGTCAAAATTCTCAGAGCAAGGCACTGACATATGGTTACTGATAAAACTCTGTTTCTGTTTCTGCACCTCACTTTTTACCTTGTTTGTTCATTGCAACCTCATTTGACATGTTTTTATTGAATCCTTACTCAGTGGTGGCAATGAATGTGGTCCTGAGGATAGAGTCTTATATGTAACTTAGTAAGTCATTCTACAATTGCTTCTACAAAGAATTTCTATCAAATAGATCTCCAGCTCTATCAAGAAAGCCATCTACAAATGATTGACTTACATTGCTATATAAACAACCCACACATATTACTCAGAATTGACCTCAAGAATGCAATTGCATGCTGAACATCAAGAGAGTTCTAAACTTTTGATCAAGCTAAAACTATTCAAAATGATACTGTAGTCCACTATCCTTACTATAGAAAAACAGTAAGTTTATGAACAAATTGTCTTAAGTATAACAATTCTTCCTTAGGTAGCAAGATGAAATAATATTTTAATTGTCATAATTGGCATCAGTTCTTTCTGGAAAAAGCCCAGTGCTATTTGATAAATGGGATGATCTACCAGAATACAATGTATGATTGTAGGGCCTGTATACGAACTACAGCCAAATCAATAAAAAGAAAATTTAAGTTTTCCTATATGAGAAAAAGAATTATTTTGTCTTTGTTTCTCAATATTGTTGCTGGCTTCTGACAGAAGAGAACAGGTAAAAGAGGAGCAAACTGCAGCATGATGATCAGATGCTTCAGTGTAGGCAATAAAAGTCAGTAAGAAAGCTCCATGGAAGCATAGCTAACATGATAATTTAAGAATTAAAATGCCTAATATGCTACTTAAATTGTGGGAATTGAAATCTGTAAACCCTACAAAAATGCTTTTTGTGCTTGTTTCTTTGTTGTTGTCATCTTGTTTGTGGAAACTATAGAAGGAGGGTTAGTTTAACCTCAGGAATGCTCAGTGAGGAACAGAGATAGCACAGGCAGAAGTATAAGTGTACAAGCAAAGGTGACCTTGAGAATGTAACCCCTCCATCCATCTAGACGTCTCAGGACCTTCAAGTGCCTTCCAGGTTAGAACTGGGAGTGAAGTCTATCTCATGAAGATGGACCCTAGATTTTACCTATAATCTAGTTTCACAGAAAAATCAAGACTAGAGATACTTAGATGGCAGGTCCTCAAACAACATCCTTTCTTTCAACCTTGTTTAGTTATAATATTAATGAGAAAAAAAAAAGGATTACTGCTGCATCCATTGTCTGTGAGGAGTTGGCATGTCGTCCCCATGTCTGCGTGGGTTTTCTCTGGGTAGTCTGGTGTCCTCCCACATCCCAAAGTTGTTACTGTCAGGTTTATTGGCATTCCTACATTGTCCTTATATGACTATGTGTGTTTTGGAGCGGGGGACTGCAAGTTGCCCTGTGATGGGATGGCATCCTGTCCAGCGCTGGTTCCCACCTTGTACCCCAAGCTACCAAGAGAGACTCTGGTCACCCTTGACCCTGAACTGGAATAAGATAATAAATTATTATCTTACCTGGTTTTTATCAACCTTTCTTAAATGTATGTAATGTCATATTTATTTCACTGTTGAAAATGAGAAGTGTTTTCTCATTATTTAGAAGTTTGATGACATTTCTGTGACCAGAAACATCCTATAGGAACTTAACTTTTGTTTATATCAATGAGTCTATGGTGAAAACTGGTCTTCTTATATGTGATTTTGCTTAAAGTTCGTTTCCAGGACCCTATCCAGTAAGTGAGAACTTACTGTAGTTCAATTGAGTTTCATATGGCACCTCATAATTAATGAACTTAGTAAAAAGTTCTCAGTATTTTGAAAGTTAAACACCATTTTCAAATGTAATACACCTCTATCAAACTCTCCTGAAAAGGATTTCTGTGATAATAGTAGACAAGGTATCATTATTCTTACTTTACAGGTAAAAGACTGAGATCCAGAAAGATTCATAGATTTGTCAAAAATCACACACCGAAAGGAAGAAGTTGTTTGTGAATCCAGCCTTGATTATTCTGCATACCAAATGTTTCCCATTATTATGTTATTGTTTAGTAAATTTTAATAACAATTATAATGAATATAATTACCAGGAAGTACAAGACTCTTCCACATCTTAAACGTGAAAGAAATACTGAACAGATTTCTAAATTCAAAAGCAGAACTTTAACAAAAATTTCTAGTGTAAAAAGTAGGTCATTTACATATTTTTCTTTGACTTAAATATCTAATTGCCAGGACATTTGCATTTTCCTATCTGATTTTGCCAGCACATCCAATTCATCTACATATATTCTTTAATCTAGTTGTTGAAAATGAATGTCCTTTCCTACCTATAATTAGAATAAACTTCAGCTTCAACACACTTCAAGAAGGGGGATTTTACAGAGTATAAAGAGGAATCATTTTCAGACTTAAATGTTGTCAACCTTTTGGAACATTGAGTAGTTGTTTTGATATTCGTGTCCTCCGTGGGGCCTGCGGCTGCACAAGCAGGGGTCATATTGAAGGTACCCTAATAACATATTCACACATAACATAAACTTGGAGGTAAACAAAGAGGATTTATATTTCAGTGTATAAATATTTTAACCCAGGTATTAGACACTAATGAGTTATATATTATTTCTCACTTCCCATAATATATATGCCCTTTGACTGATGTTGATATTAAATCTCTAAACTTAGAACGTTAAAAGAACAGAAATCTGATTTATTGAAGAGTCTTTCAACCTATGTAATTAACATTCCACCAGTGCTCACAGCTGGACCTTAGGGATTCTCTGCCACTGTGTTCGAATGACACTATTTTTATCTAAGAGAAAATGAATATGAAATACACATCATTTTGCTGTTAGCTCATTGCCCCCACAGTCCATGTGCATTGCAGTGACTTTAACCTTCATCTTAACATGATGACTAAGATGGCCTTAACATTCTCTTCAACTTGACTCAATCTTAGACAGACTTCTTCCTGACTGTAGGCTCCTGACTCCCTTTTTTTAGAGCATTTACTTTAGAAAACTTTCCACTGTAATTTCTTTCTCTGCACCTTTGAGACATAGATGTTCTCTCTGCCTCCGCCAGTTTTACCACCTAGGAATCTCTTTCTTGAGAACCTGAGAGTGTTCATTTGGAATGTAATCATCCAATGAGACAGCACCCCCATCTCTCAGTCTCCATGGGAAGTTAGAAGCTTAACTTCGATAAGTGCCTATTAACAAACATCCATGCTAATCACCTTGATTTCCTCCTCCCTGCTCCCTGTTCTCCCCTTTGAGTTAGACCTCTCTCTCCCACTACAGTAATCTTGAATACAGTCTTTCTTGTCCATTTAACTCTCTCTGGTTACAATTTTTCTTTGACAAATATCATTGTTACTTCTCTATTTTTAGATCACTTACCACATGTCAATTTTTTTGCTAAGTCCATTAATATAGAGTGTCTTGTTCAATTCCCACAATAACCTAGAGATGATTCCTGGTTCCGTTTTATAGATGAGGGAACAAAAGTGCAGAAAAGTCCAGTAACAATGCCCTCTCTGGAAAGAGGCACCAAACGGTTTTCAGAAAGAGGGGAAATAAATCAGAGAAGGGAGGAAAAGGGGAAAGGAGGGATAGGGGAAGGAGTGATGAAGGAAATGAGGAGAGAAAAGAGAAGACAAGACAAAACTACAACCCCTAAGAAGCCTGAGGTCTGGACCAATCACACTACCTCTACCTGTTGGTCGTGTTGACATAAAGATTTTATGGAAACAAAATGATAATCATGATATGGAGCAGTGATCCCAAATGTTGTAACGCAAACAGAAATATCCATATGTAAGGAAAATATGCCTTTATCTAGATACTGCTAATGGTGGAGCACAGAGTAGAACTTACTACTTGCTAGGTATTTTTTACTGTTAAAATTTTATTTTTTAGCATCAGATAGCAAAGCCGTCACCTTCTCCCTGCATTCTGCCTTTTGAGTCACCAGTGACAATGTCCACTGTGTACTGCCCACCAACTCCCTGAATCAAAGTATTAATAGAGAACAGGGAAAACTTTCTTCAGCATGACATGATGTGTTTCTAGCCTTTTTTCCCTCCTTAAATGTATAGTTTTGAAAATTGATTATTGAAACAGATTCTACTTTAAGTTTTCCCTTTGTCTAATAATAGAAATGCCTTTTAAATATAGCTCTTTCTACAAACAACATGAGACAGAGGAATGGAATGAGTTCTTCTTACCTTCATCCAAAGTCATCTCAGAAAATTGTTTACTGATTAGTCCAGATTTATCCTGGCCTCCTTTCCTTCTGTCAGTAGCTTTTTATCTTATTTCACCCTAAATTTTCAAAAGGGAAGTCCAAGGAAATTCAACTTCTTAACCATGGCCCAGAACAAATGAAGAACCAAGGGGGCAAAGTGAAGTTTGCAGGTGGGTGTTCTTCTCAACCATCAAATCCCTCCGAGGAAAAATCAGGCTGCCTACAAAGCCTGCATAACGGAACCTGTTGTCACAATCTCAGAAAAATGTGCTTTCCCTGTTCTCACCGCCATTATTACCGGAGGCAGCTGACAAGACCCTATTTGTCAGGGTCATGTTCTCTATTTATTTCATGGTACTGGTAGCTAGGTGGTTCTGTCCTCATTGAATTTATTTATATAAACAACTCTTAGTGTGATCCTGCTAAGAGATTATTATTTTATTTGTCTAGAATTCACATTTGGGAAATTTCTTATTATTTCTCCCTATGTCCATTAGTTCTACACCCTGAAACTGGACTGAATTACTCATATTTTCTTGGGTAATTTCTTATTACTGGTTTCTTCCCTGGAACTTTAATTTCCACTCTGTTTTACCTTAAGTTGCTATTGGGTGCTGCAAGCATTGCCCTGAAGCTGTCTGGCACTCATGCAGTAGTACCAACGGCAGCAATAGTTATAAGAAGAAAAAGAATAAATACTTATGTAAATCCTGGTGTGTTCCAGGTATTGTCCCAAGTGCTTTGTGTATTTAACTTATTTAATCCTCAAAACAAGTTTATGAGGTAGGTGCTGATTATTTCTACTTTATCTGATTAGACAACTGTGGTACAGTGATTAAGTGTACAAGTTCATATACTTAGCAAATGGAACAGCCAAGTCTTAACTGTCTGAATGCTTATTTTGTGAGCATCACTGCCTCTCTGTAGTGGAATCAAAGCTGGCACATTCAGTTTCACATACATCATTTAAATTAAGGAAATTAATCTTCTAATTAAAACAAAATGAAGGGACAGTTTTGCTAAGGGCTCCTTAAATTTATCTCAAGATAATCACACACACACACACACACACACACACACACATCATACCATCGTGATAATATGAATGTGTGACATTCTGTATGTAACTACTAAACTACAATAGAAGAAGAGTACTTTCAATTAATTTTGTTTCCATCATCATATAAGCTGCAACTAAAAAATACTTTGAGAGAGATAATGAGAGGGAGAAAATGAGAAAGAGAAAGAAAGAAATTGACAGATGTAGGAAAGAGAAAAAGAGGAAGATCTTTTATGTTTTACTGAAAGATTGGATACACATTTCCTCAGAGCACATGAACTATGAGAGTACATTTTATGTGACTTTCAGGTGAAGCCATTTTTCCCTGTCCTTCACCATAGAAATCAATCATTAATGTTTAATCTGGCCCCTAAAGTTGTTCACGTTTAATCCCAAGATTAGAATGCTAATTGCCATTGCCATTGTTTCTCAGAATCTTTTCATAGCAACCGACATCATTTTACTATAAGTAGCAAGGCTCAGGTTGATTGGAAATCCTTAGCACTAGGTTTGATGTATACATATTAAACATTAACATTATCTTTATATGAAGGAATAAAGTAGAACTGACATTTTCCTAAGTAAAGCACTGTTTCCATACTGAACTATATTGCTTAAAGTTCATTTTAAAAAGGGTATTAAAAATAATGAACTCTGGGTCTAAAAGTAAATGCCGTTTTCTTCCCCTAAGTTATTTTAACATTTTATGTGTTAAACATATCTTGTTTTTTCTTCAGATATCAGAATTTCTCTATAATATCTGGGCAGTGATGAGCCCTTCCTCTTGAACTTCCCCAGGTTGTAGTAGGAGATGTCAGGTGGCTCTGCCATCTTATGCAAATCAAACAGAATTAACCCCATAACCCTTGCCAACATGGCCAAAAGATAAAGAGATGGAACTGCCTTTCCTTCATCCGCACAAACCTCTCTACCATGTTATATTGAATGTAATTTCATGGGCATATATCTTATAGGTGTGAGTTTGAGGTTTATTTTTCAGATTCAGATTTAAATTTAAACTGTAATAATAAAAGAAAGATCATCAGAGGATGACCTTACTATTCTGTCTTTGACCCTCCTTGCTTCTTCCTTTCACTGAAATGATAATCCTGACATTTAATAGGAACCTTGACTGGTTAGGGAAGAAGGATAGATTGGGGAGTGTCTTTTCTTGTTTTTAATTTAATGATGATTTTTACATGAAGATTCCAAAGTAGAGTGCTAGATGCTATGTTTATGTCTAAGAGGAAAACAACAGAAGCTTCCACCAAGATGTATTTCAGCAAGTAGTCAATTATAGAAAGGAGCTGAAGATGGCAATACGAGTCAGAAAGATACTGTGAAGTTAGCAATAGATGTCAGACACCCAGGAGAGAAATGTTCAGACTAAAAAATCTCTAGGAATTACTTGGTGAGTTGCCAAATGTGGGCATGGCAGTTGGTTGGCTGGCCACCAAATCTTGGTATTTCCTATTGCACGGTGTGAAATTGTCATTAGGAAGTGGTTGCTCAACCAGGGACAGGGTTTCCTGGTCATGCTTCCATGCAGCTATGGTCATGTTCTCACCAATGGAAGGGGAGAAGGGACATGGAGTCACTTCAAGACCAAAGTTTTCAAGAAGTAAGGATGCTTTCCTATCTCTTTCTTTTCCAGTTGGAGGCAGACAACTGCAATACTAGAGGAGCCACAGGATGAAAGGAGTTTGGGTCTTTGATTTTCCCTATGAATTATTTTATGAAGAAGAAATAAAGTCCCATCTTTTAAAACGCTGAAATTGTGGAGACTTGTTATAGCATACAGACTCATCTAACCAATACAGTTTGAGTTTGTGGTATACCAGGTGAGCTAACATCCAATTGTTACACCTTGGCATTAGGAAAGGAAGTATCTCTCGCTCATTCTTCTAATCACACTCTTCTGTGTTTCTCCAAAGGAGTAGAAAATATTAATAAGATTACTCAGGTGTCAAGACAAACTTTAACCTCTATTTTCTAAGTGCGTGGGATTGTTATGCTAAAATTTCATGTGCCTAAAGCTCACTTCTGTTTCCATTTTTTTAAAAAAATACTTTAAGTTCTAGGGTATATATGCACAACGTGCAGGCTTGTTACATAGGTATACATGTGCCATGTTGGTTTGCTGCACCCATCAACTCATCATTTACATTAGGTATTTCTCCCGATGCTATCCCTCCTGAAGCCCCTCACCCCCAACATGCTTCAGTGTGTGATGTTCCCCTCCCTGTGTCCATGTGTTTTCATTGTTCAATTCCCACCTGTGAGTGAGAACATGTGGCGTTTGGTTTTCTGTCCTTGTGATAGTTTGCTGATAATGATGGTTTTGAGCTTCATCCATGTCCCTGCAAAGGACATTAACTAATCCTTCTTTATGATTGCATAGTAGTCCATGGTGTATATGTGCCATATTTTCTTAATCCAGTCTATCACTCATGGGCATTTGGGTTGGTTCCCAGTCTTTGCTATTGTGAATAGTGCTGCAATAAACATAACCTGTGCTTGTGTCTTTATAGTAGCATGATTTATAATCCTTTGGGTATATACCCAGTAATGGGATCGCTGGGTCAAATGGTATTTCTAGTTCTAGATCCTTGAAGAATAGCCACACTGTCTTCCACAATGGTTGAACTATTTTACACTCCCACCAACAGTGTAAAAGCATTCCTATTTCTCCACATTCTCTCCAGCATATGTTGTTTCCTGACTTTTTAAAGATCACCATTCTAACTGGCATGAGATGGTATCTCACTGTGGTTTTAATTTGCATTTCTCTGATGACCAGTGATGATGAGCATTTTTTCATGTGTCTGTTGGTTGCATAAATGTCTTCTTTTGAGAAGTGTCTGTTCATGTCCTTTGCCCACTTTTTGATAGGGATTGTTTTTTTCTTGTAAATTTGAGTTCTTTGTAGATTCTGTTTATAAGCCCTTTGTCAGATGGATAGATTGCAAATATTTTCTCCCATTCTGTAGGTTGCCTGTTCACACTGATGGTAGTTTCTTTTGCTGTGCAGAAACTCTTTCGTTTAATTAGATCCCATTTGTCTATTCTGGCTTTTGTTGCCGTTGCTTTTGGTGTTGTAGTCATGAAGTCCTTGCCCATGCCTATGTCCTGAATGGTATTGCCTAGGTTTTCTTCTAGGGTTTTTATGGTTTTAGGTCTTACATTTAAGTCTTTAATCCATCATGAGTTAATTTTTGTACAAGGTATAAAGAAGGGATCCGGTTTCAGCTTTCTACGTATGGCTAGCCAGTTTTCCCAGCACCATTTATTAAACAGGGAATTCTTTCTCCATTTCTTGTTTTGGTCAGTTTTGTCAAAGATCAGATGGTTTTAGATGTGCGGTGTTATTTCTGAGGCTCTGTTCTGTTCCATTTGTCTATATCTCTGTTTTGGTACCAGTACGAGGCTGTTTTGCTTACTGTAACCTTGTAGTATAGTTTGAAAGTGAAATATTCAAGAAGGTGAACACCAAGATGCTGAAATACATCTTGGTGGAAGCTTCTGTTGTAGGTAGCATGATGCCTCCAGCTTTGTTCTTTTTGCTTAGTATCGTCTTGGCTATGCGGGCTCTTCTTTGGTTCCATATGAATTTTAAAGTAATTTTTTCCAATTCTGTGAAGAAAGTCATTGGTAGTTTGATGGGGATGGCATTTAATCTATAAATTATCTTGGACAGTATGAACATTTTCACGATATTGATTCTTCTTATCCATGAGCATGGAATGTTCTCCCATTTGCTTGTGTCCTCTTTTATTTCATTAAGCAGTAGTTTGCATTTCTCCTTGAAAAGGTCCTTCACAACCCTTGTAAGTTGGATTCCTAGGTATTTTACTCTCTTTGTAGCAATTGTGAATGGGAGTTCACTCATGATTTGGCTCTCTGTTTGTCTGTTAATGGTGTATAAAAATGCTTGTGATTTTTGCACATTGATTTTGTATCCTGAGACTTTCCTGAAGTTGCTTATCAGTTTAACGAGATTTTGGGCTGAGACGATGGGATTTTCTAAATATACAATCATGTCATCTGCAAACAGGGACAATTTGACTTACTTTTCCCCTAATTGAATAACCTTTATTTCTTTCTCTTGCCTTACTGCCCTGGCCAGAACTTCCAACACTATGTTGAATAGGAATAGTGAGAGAAGGCATCCTTGTCTTGTGCCAGTTTTCAAAGGGAATGCTTCCAGTTTTTGCCTGTTCAATATGATATTGGCTGTGGGTTTGTCATAAATATTTCTTATTATTTTGAGATATATTCCATCAATACCTTGTTTATTGAGAGATTTTAGCATGAAGGACTGTTGAATTTTGTCGCAGGCCTTACTGCATGCATCTATTGAGATAATCATGTGGTTTTTGTCATTGGTACTGTTTATGTGATGGATTACATGTATTGATATGCATATGTTGAACCAACCTTGCATCCCAGGGATGAAGCTGATGTGATCATGGTGGATAAGCTTTTTGAAGTGCTGCTGGATTCAGCTTGCCAGTATTTTATTCAGGATTTTAGCATCGATGTTTATCAGGGATATTGGTCTAAAATTCTCTTTCTTTTTGTTGTGTCTTTGCCAGGCTTTGTTATTAGGATGATGCTGGCCTCATAAAATGAGTTAGGGAGGATTCCCTCTTTTTCTAGTGATTGGAATAGTTTCAGAAGTAATGGTACCAACTCCTCCTTCTACCTCTGATAGAATTCAGCTGTGAATCTGTCTGGTCCTGGACTTTTTTTGGTGGGTAGGCTATTAATTATTGCCTCGCTTTCAGAACCTGTTACTGGTTTATTCAGAGATTCCACTTCTTCCTCGTTTAGTCTTGGGAGGGGATATGTGTCCAGGAATTTATCCATTTCTTCTAGGTTTTCTAGTTTATTTGCATAGAGGTGTTTATAGTATTCTCTGATGGTAGTTTGTATTTCTGTGGGATCGGTGGTGATATCCCCTGTATCATTTATATTGCTTATATTTGATTCTTCTCTCTTTTCTTCTTTATTAGTCTAGCTAGCAGTCCATCAATTTTGTTGATCTTTTCAAAAAACCAGCTCCTGGATTCACTGATAGTTTTTTGAAGGGCTTTTGTGTCTCTGTCTCCTTCAGTTCTGCTCTGATCTTATTTCTTTCCTTCTGCTAACTTTTCAATTTGTTTGCTCTTGCTTCTCTAGTTATTTTAATTGTGATGTTAGGTTGTCAATTTTAGATCTTTCCTGCTTTCCTTGTGGGCATTTAGTGCTATAAATTTCCCTCTACACACTGCTTTAAATGTGTCCCAGAGTTTCGGGTACATTGTGTCTTTGTTCTCATTGGTTTCAAAGAACATCTTTATTTCTTCCCTCATTTCATTATCCTTGTTAACGTTCTGTCTTGTTGATCTGTCTAATACTGACAGTGGGATGTTCAAGTCTCCCATTATTATTGTGTGCGAGTGTAAGTCTCTTTGTAGGTCTCTAAGGACTTGCTTTATAAATCTGGGTGCTCCTGTATTGGGTGCATATATATTTAGGATAGTTAGCTCTTCTTGTTGAATTGACTCCTTTACTATTATGTAATTACCTTCTTTGTCTCTTTTGATGTTTGTTGGTTTAAAGTCTGTTTTATCAGAGACTAGGATTGCAAACCCTCCTTTTTGCTTTCCATTTGCTTGGTGGATCTTCCTCCATCCCTTTATTTCGAGCCTATGTGTGTCTCTGCACATGAGACAGGTATCCTGAATACAGCACACTGATGTCTCTTGACTCTTTATACAATTTTTCAGTGTATGCCTTTTAATTGGGGCATTTAGCCCATTTACATTTAAGGTTAATATTGTTATGTGTGAATTTGATCCTGTCATTATGATGTTAGCTGGTTATTTTGCCTGTTAATTAATGCAGTTTCTTCATAACATTGATGGTCTTTTAAATTAGGCATGTTTTTGTAGTAGCTGTTACCAGTTGTTCCTTTCCATGTTTAGTGCTTCCTTCAGGAGCTCTTTTAAGGCAGGCCTGGTGGTGATAAAATCTCTCAGCATTTGCTTGTCTGATCTTCTTTCTTTCCTTCTGCTAACTTTTCAATTTGTTTGCTCTTGCTTCTCTAGTTATTTTTTATTTCTATTATTTCTATTTTATTTTATTTATATTTATTTCTATTATTTCTCCTTCACTTATGAAGCTTAGTTTGGCTGGATATGAAATTCTGGGCTGAAAATTATTTTCTTTAAGAATGTTGAATATTGGTCCCCACTCTCTTCTGGCTTGTAAGGTTTCTGCTGAGAGATCTGCTGTTAGTCTGATGGGCTTCCCTTTGTGGGTAACCTGACCTTTCTCTCTGGCTGCCCTTAACATTTTTTCCTTCATTTCAACCTTGGTGAATATCTGACAATTATGTGTCTTGGGGTTGCTCTTCTCGAGGAGTATCTTTGTGGTGTTCTCTGTATTTCCTGAATTTGAATGTTAGCCTGCCTTGGAAGGTTGGGGAAGTTTTCCTGGATAATATCCTGAAGAGTGTTCTCTAACTTGGTTCCATTCTCCCTGTCACTTTCAGGTACAGCAATCACACGTAGATTTGTTTTTTTCCCATAGTTCCATATTTCTTGGAGGCTTTGTTCATTTTTTTTCCACTCTTTTTTCTCTAATCCTGTCTTCTCATTTTATTTCATTAATTTGATCTTCAGTCACTGATATCCTTTCTTCCACTTGATCGAATTGGCTACTGAAGCTTGCACATGCATCACGAAGTTCTCATGCTGTGGTTTTCACCTCCATTAGGTCATTTAAGGTCTTCTCTACACTGTTTATTCTAGTTAGCCATTTGTCTAACCTTTTTTTCAAGGTTTTTAACTTCCTTGCAATGGGTTAGAATATGCTCCTTTAGCTTGAAGAAGTTTGTTATTACCAATCTTTTGAAGCCTACTTCTGTCAACTCGTCAAAGTCATTCTCCATCCAGTTTTATTCTGTTGCTCGTGAGGAGCTGAGATCCTTTGGAGAAGAGGAACTCTGGTTTTTGGAATTTTCAGCTTTTCTGCTCTGGATTCTCCCCATCTTTGTGTTTTTATCAACCTTTGGTCTTTGATGTTGGTGACCTACATATGGGGTTTTGGTGTGGATGTCCTTTTTTTGATGTTGATGTTGTTCCTTTCTGTTTGTTAGTTTTCCTTCTAATAGGCTCCTCAACTGCAGGTCTTTTGGAGTTTGCTGGAGGTCTACTCCAGACCTGTTTGCCTGGGTATCACCAGCTGAGGCTGCACAACAGCAAATATTGCAGAACAGCAAATATGGCTGCCTGATCCTTCCTCTGGAAGTTTCGTCCCAGAGAAGCACCCTCCTATATGAGGTGTCTGTTGGCCCCTATGGGAGGTGTCTCCCAGCCTGGCTACACAGGGTTCAGGGACCCACTTGAGGAGGCAGCCTGTCCATTTTTAGAGCTCAAACGCCATGTTAGGAGAACCACTGCTCTCTTCAGAGGTGTCAAACAGGGAAGTTTAATTCTGCAGAAGTTGTCTGGTATCTTTTGTTCAGCTATGCCCTGCCCACAGAAATGGAGTCTATAGAAGCAGTAGGCCTTGCTGAGCTGCAGTGGGTTCCACCCAGTTTGAGTTTCCTGGCAGCTTTATTTATTTGCTCAAGCCTCAGCAATGGTGGACGCCTCTCCCACTGCCAGGCTACAGCCTCACAGGTTGATCTCAGACTGCTGTGCTAGCAGTGAGCAAGGCTCTGTGGGTGTGGGACCCACTGAGCCAGGCATGGGGTGGGGAATCTCCTGGTCTGCCAGTTGCTAAGACCATGGGGAGAGCACAGTATTTGGGTGGCAGTGTACCATTTTTCCAGGTACAGTCTGTCTGGCTTCCCTTGGCTAGGAAAGAAAAATCCCCCAAGCCCTTGTACTTCCTGGGTGTGGTGATGCACCACCCGGCTTCAGCTTGCCCTCCATGGGCTGCACCCACTGTCCAACCAGTCCCAGTGAGATGAACCAGATACCTCAGTTGGAAACGCAGAAATCACCTGTCTTCTGCGTCAATCTTGCTGGGAGCTGCAGATTGGAACTGTTTCTATTAAGCCACCTTGGAAGCTTAACTCCTATTTCTTATTCTTTCTTTCATGTGCTGAAATTTAAACTGATCTAGAGCCAAGACCCTTTTGGGGCCTAATCATACTTTGATTCAGAATGATCATTGTTTCAGAAGATGATCATTGTTTCTTGTTTCTATACAATATGGCTGGCCAGAAAATAATAATATTTGATGATTAAACTTTTGACTTAGGCCTCAAAATTGAATTAAGCTTTTGAATCAAGCTTTATCAGAGTTCTATCATGGTAAATATAATAGGAGACTCAGCTAACAGTAAAGGGTTGATTTACCTTCCATTCTCTATGTATCTTAGGTGTCTACTTCCCTTGGAATCTCATGATTTGGAAAGGTGACAGACAAAGCAGAATTCAACTGCATCCTAGACTTTAGATATAAGACTGGCAATTTTTTTTAAAAATTAGCTCAATGATAATAATAAAAAAAAAACCCTTACTTTAACCCCTAATACATAACATTTTGGCTGCCTACATTTCTTGGTTCAAACACAAAGTTCTATATAAATAAAATTATCTGGTCTAATACACAAATCTGGATCTGGTACACAAGCCTTGCTATAGTTTAGATATTTGTTTGTTGTGTCCAAATCTCATGTTGAAATATAACCTCCAGTATTGGAGGTGGGACCTGGTGGGAAGTGTTTGTGTCATGGACGCAGATCCCTCATGGCTTGGTGCTGCCTTTGTGATAATGAGTGAGTTCTAACTAGATCTGGTTGTTTACAGGTGTGTGGCACCTCCCCCTACCACTTCTTCTCCAGCTTTTGCCATGTGAGATGCCGGCTCCTGCTTCACCTTCCACTATGAATAAAAGCTCCCTGAGTCCCCCTCAGAAGCTAGTCAGATAATAATGCCATGCTTCCTGTGCAGCATGCAGAACCTTGAGACAATTAAGCCTATGTTCTTTATAAATTACTCAGGCTCAGATGTTTATAGTGATGCAAGAACAGCCTGACACGGTGACCCAAAGGTCTGTTATACCCTGAGTCCCAGATATTACTGTTTTTCACAGTTACTTACAGGTTTAGTGTGAATGTACTCCTGACATATTACATGCAATGTCATCCTGCCTTCATATATAGATATACTTAGTGTCTGTTTGTGTGTGTGTATGTGTGTGTGTATATGTATGTATGTACAAAGTGAGAAAGCAACTTCTTGGACTTCTAAGCACCCAGATATCCAACTCCAGATACATGTTTGTATCATCATTTTAGATGGTTATAATGTATATTTTCTAGGTTCATGGCCACCTCTCTCCTGGACCATGTCTACTTGCCCTCTGACAATGGCCTAATGAAATTGCATCTTTGTAAAATAGAAGAGTCTCTCTACTATTATATCTCTTGCCATAGCATAACTGATACACTTTTCAATTATGGCTAGGATTTCTTATAATGAAGCATGATGTTCCAAATGAAAGACTCCCTTTAACTCTAGTTTTAATCTCCACTCTATAACTAAAGGCCAGTATCTGGGAGAACCACAGAGCACCTGGAAGAACTTCCAGGAATGATAAATTATTTAGAAGAAATTCTGAGTAGGATGTGTAGCCTGATTTCACCCCATCATATATAGACAATTGTCCAAGGATACAGAGACTCCTACCTGGAGACACTTGAGGTTATGGTGTGTGTCAGTGCTATGGTCTGCTGAATCTAGTCTCACTATGTCACTGCTCACTGTTTCAAGCTATTTCTAGCTCCCTGAGACTCTGCATTCTCACCTTGTACCAGAGCAACCTGTCATAGTCTTAACGATGAGGACCCATGTATGACATAGAGGAGGTGTGGAATATCAGTAACTCATTAGCCAGGGACAGTGTCTGGTAGTATATAAAGGGAATGGCTGAGAGCAGTGAATTGTGAGAAATGTCCTTTGATCTCAGATACTCACCTACATGTGTGAAGACCTTCTGTTCACATGCTTCAGGCAAATACTGGCTTTCCTCTATTTTAGGAGATAATCTTAAAGAAGGAATGGTGTTGACAGCATAGAGGCCCCTGCGTCAAGGGCGCATTCCTGATTTGTATTTTCATGTCAGCTCAAACCGCTGCAAGTATCAGTCCCCACCGTTTAGAACCTCCTAGACCTTCTAGTATAGGTCCATCTTCTCACCTGGCTCTGCACAGATATAGTAACTCATCTTCTTACTCCTTATCTCTTGGGTTCCAAGCCCCACAACAGCTACAGAAACAGACAATGCTAGTCTTTTTAGTTCTGTATTGCCGCCGTAACAAATTATTACAAACTTCGTGGCTCCAAACAACATGAACATAATCCTGGAGGTCAGAAGCCATAGTTGGATCCCACTGGGCTAAAATTAAGGTGCTGGCAAGGCTGCATTTCCTTCTGAAGGTTCTAGGGTAGAATCTATTTCTTTGCCTCTTCCAGCTTCTAGAGGCCACCAGCCTTCCTTAGCTCTTGGACCCCTACCCCCATCATCAAAGACAGCAATGTTGCATTTCTCCCTGGCTGCCTTTCTGTAGTCACAGCTCCCACTGACCTCTTCTGCTGCTCTCTCCCACTTTTAAAGACTTTTAAGGGTCCTTGTTATTACTTTGGCCCACCTAGATAATGTAGGATGGTTTTCCTCTTTAAAGTCAGCTGATTAGCAACCTTAATTCTCCTTTGTCATGTAACTGAACATATTGATAGGTTCCAGGAATTTGAAATGGCTGTTTTCTAGGGTACGGGGAGTCATATTCTGCCTATCACATCAGGGTCAACCTTATAGCTCACCTCTAACTTTGCCTGTTAGAAGCTAGTATATCTGCTGTTGAGTTTTCTACTAGCTTCTTGCAGTATCATTAGGTTACAAGCATCTAGGTAAAGCCTGTCCTTTTTCTGATTTCTACTTTCACTGTTCACTTGATCAACATCTCAATTTCCATCTGTTTTTCATACACTATATTTAGTCTTCCTAAAATTCTGTTTCCTGGGAGATACCCACAGGATTGGAAACATGTCAACAAACCTAGAGAGATGTTGTACTTTACTTGGAAACTTGAAACCTATGTTTGGTGTCAGATAAAATAGTTTGGAGGAAAAGACATGAGTACCTGAAGAGGCTGTCCTTCTGAACAGTGGTTAAGGGAAGCGAGACGTTTCTTGCATGTGGTAACTGAGATATACCAGTGACTACACAGTACAACGCATAATGATACTTCGCAAGCTGTCATTTTTAGTCTTTTTAATTAAACAGAGTTATAATGTTTTTAAAGAAAATGTGGAATTGTAAACTGAATGATTTAATTATTATATTCAAAAGCAGCAGGTGTATGGTACAAATGAAACTATGTACTAACAATTAAACACCAGTTCTTACTCTTGTAAAAACACAAAGGGAGAGCAGTAAGCAATTACATAGTTTGGTGCTGCCTATCTAAGCGCAAGGATGCTCCTTGATTGTCTCTAGCAATTAGCATTTTCTATTTCTCAAAGCAATTATTTATATTCTTTTTGTTCTAATGGATCTTGTTAATCATATCCATCAACCACACAAATAGCATTTACTAACTCTGGCAGTGAAACATTTAAAATCTTGCATTTATTTCTTGATCGGAGAGGCAAGCAATAATTGAAAAGAAATATCTAGAAACCAGGCCTTAATATGTGGATCAGGTGATATTCGCAGCCCAACAAGGGAATAATGAGACGATCACTGCAGAAACCGGTTCAGGTTCTTTGCTGAACTCCCCATCTGGATTTCTCTGTTAAGTGCCCCAACTTCCTTCAAAATCATGCATTAAGAATCTCTGTGTGATATATTGCTACAATAAAAAAAATACCATCTGCTATGTCTAAGTCACTGTTCTAAATACTAGGAGGGTAGATACGTAGAGATGATAAGATGTGACAAATGTCCTCAAAATGTTGAGGATGGGAAAATGCTTGCATCTAAAACAGAATAAAAAGGTAGACTATCCAAAGTATGACAAAGCAGCCATGCTTTGTAAAATGTTCTAGCTGTAAATGGATCAGATGAAAGTAAGAGGAATTAATTACTGGAGGAGAAAATGAACTCTCAGAACCGTCTGTGAACTGATGGGTAGATTTATGAAGCAGGCAGAATTTTTGTTGAGCAGTTAACGACACATGAGATTTTGATATGTTGGCTATGTTGAGGTAGGAAAAGGGATTGGTAAAGGCAACATACTTCAATAGGAAGAACACTGAGTAATGTGGGTATGATCAGGCATGAGGCACATTCAGGAGATGGTGAATGAGAGTAACGGTCTCTGTCTGCTCTTCTCTGAAGAGCCATGGGGATCTTTTTCAAATGCTCATATGATTCTGTCCTTCCCTACCTTAGACATCTTCAGTGATTTCCAGTTCCTCTCAACGGAGACCATAAGCTTTAAAATGTCCCAATGCACCTATAGGATCTGGCTCCTGTTAAAACTTTCAGGCTTATTACTTATTTCCATCTACATTAGGAGTCTTTATAACGTTCTTTAAACCACCTCGTGTTTTGATTTCTGTTGGTCTAGAACCCATGTGATCTCATCACTAATCGTCACCTTTTTACCTGACTGCACAGATGACTCAGGCTCTTCTTGTTCACTTTCGTCCTGACTTGGCAACCCTTGAGGATTATCTTGGGCCTTAACTGCACCACAGTAAGCACAGCTCTCATTGTCAAGTGGCCTATGCCTGCTCCTGACTACCTTACGAACTTCTCACATGCTTTTCTCTGCTGCTTGAATTGTCTCACTTCTTTCACCTCCAAAGCCACTATCTTTCTACCATCCAAGCTAATACCTACTCACTTTCAAAGTTAAGCCTAACCTCCTCAGGGTACACCTCCTTAACAGTGAAGACTTGACTAAGTCCCTTGGTTATATGACCTCAGGATCATTGTATGTCTCCTTTACTGTCATTAAAATTTCAACTAAAAACCAATTTTGCAAACGGTCTGCAATACTTGTCTTTCTACCTAGTTAGTAAGCCTATGTTGTGGGAAACTACATATGTTGTTAACCATTGCATTTTACTTGCTAGCAGAGTGCCTGGCAGCTACTATGTTCCAAATAAGTACCATTGAATAGATGAACAAATGAGGAGCTATTAGGACAACAGACTGGGCTTGGATTAGGAAAGGCTACAAATTTCATACTAAGGATTTTGTGCATAAAACAAGGATGTCTACATTTGTAAAAAAAATAACTTTGTAGCTGAACCAACGTTCAGATGTGAGAGGGTGGGCTATGCAATAAACTATAACTTTCTTTACCTCCAGGCCTAAGTGCTGAATCAATTTGAGATAGATAAAAACAAATGTGGCACAACTTTTGTTTTGTTTTGTTTTCTGTGTATATAGATGTTCAAGTTCTCATTTTCCACTTCATTTCTTTTTTTGTCTGTTCTCTATAGTGTCAACATTTCCTGAGGAGTATCTTTTCTTCCAGCTTAACCAGCCTATCTGCCTTTACCGTACTTACATTCTTCCACTGCTCCCATTTCATATGACAATGAAATACATTTTCCCAGCCAGGCACTGTGGTTCACGCCTATAATCCCAGCACTTTGGGAGGCCGAGGTGGGAGGATCATGAGCTCAGGAGATAGAGATCACCCTGGCTAACACGGTGAAATCCCATCTCTACTAAAAATACAAAAAATTAGCCAGTCATGGTGGAGGGCACCTGTAGTCCCAGCTACTTGAGAGGCTGAGGCAGGAGAATGGCGTGAACCCGGGAGGCAGAGCTTGCAGTGAGCCGAGATTGCGCCACTGCATTTCAGCCTGGGCGACAGAGACAGCGTCTCAAAAAAAAAAAAAAAAATGACAAATATTTTCCCAACGCTCCAGCTTCCCCTTGGTTTTCTATGCAGATCTGATTCCTAGATATATGGACCTTTCAAATTGTCTTCTTAACTTCTGTACTTGTAACAATTTTGTTGAGTTATTTTTCTCCTTCATTCTGAGAAATTTATATATTATCTTAATAATTAGATTATCCATTCATTATTTATTCCTTGCTAACAGCTACTACCCTTTTGTAGGTAAAAGTCTTAATCTCCAGCCACTGAAATCTAAAAGGATGATAAGATTTGAGTGTAATGAACACCTCTGAGGCTATCTGCTTCAGCACTGCCCTTAGGAACCTATGGAGAAAATCACTGTTCCTTCCCTTGGTCCTGGAGGTAAGTAAAAACAACACGGAAAAGAAGCAAAACTTCGAGCAGCTGGTCTAGCATCATTTACCTCTACTTAGTACAAGCCTCAACTTCTAATGCTCTCTAACACTTATAGATGTCAGGCACTTTTGCAGCTTAAACTCTCAGTATCCTGACCTGCATACCTGGCCAAAAACCCAACAAAAGCAGTAATTGAGACTGTACTTGTTTCAAAATAAGCTTTTCCTGGGACTGCAAGAGTCTTAATGTTAATAATCCTTGAAGCCGCTGTGCCTGCAACACAGGTGTCTATAGAGGTCAAGGTTATGCTGCAGAGACTGCACATCAACATGCCTGATTCCAAGGCCTGTCAAGTTCTGTGCCTGGGGCCTGAAAGTGGTGAGGCCCATACCACATACATCAGCCTTCAGCCTGTGATCAACACTGTCAAAAGCTGCAGGGCTCTGCTAATTTCAAAATTCACACAAATCATATTTATCAGATTCTAATGTGTACCTGTCTCTCCAGGTGGTACAAGTTAGAAATCATTTTCATAACTGTACAATTATACATTTTCACAACTGTAAAATTAGCCACCTGAGACAACAGAGCCATTGCAAATTGATAAGGTTAAAACTGCTCAATACTGATCTTAAGCTAATTCCTAAAGCTACCACCCCAGGTTGTGCCAATTATTTGGGCCTCAAAGTTTACTCCTGGGCCTTTCTCAGTTTCCAGTGTATGTCCAATGTTAGACTCTTCAAGGACCTACTAAGTAAAACTCTTGTTTGTTCTATGTCTGAATTCGGAACTGTTTAAAAAACACAAGGGTTCAGCAGTTAAAGATAAAAATGCCAAATTATTGCCAAGATTTACCGTATAAGGAAATGTAGCTTCCATATCACCACTCCCCAAAAATAGATTCAAGACTTTGCCACATAGGTATAGCCTATTTCAACAATGCTACCATCTTCGGAGACAGTAAACTACAGCGCACCTTGATGCAAACAGCCGTGGTCTTACACACAGGCATGCACATACATGTACACAAGCCAAAAGGAGGAAAGAAAAAGTGGAGTCACACAAAGTGTTACACCTATTAGAAAAATGACTCCTCCGGCCGGGTGTGGTGGCTCACGTCTGTAATCCCAGCACTTTGGGAGGCCGAGACGGGCGGATCACGAGGTCAGGAGATCAAGACCATCCTGGCTAACATGGTGGAAACCCATCTCTACTAAAAATACAAAAAAATTAGCCGGGCACGGTGGCAGGCGCCTGTAGTCCCAGTTACTCGGGAGACTGAGGCTGGAGAATGGCATGAACCCAGGAGGCGGAGCTTTTAGTGAGCCAAGATCATGCCACTGCTCTCCAGCCTGGGCAACTGAGCAAGACTCTGTCTCAAAAAAAAAAAAAAAAAAAAGGAAAAGAAAAATGACTCCTCCTCCCCTTAGGAGCAATAAGCAAAACATGGCTCAAAGTACAAGTCATGTTCCCACGTGGAAACATGAGCTATGGGACAGCCATGCTATCCCCTCCTAACACTGGGAACACTGAAAATCCCACTGTGGCTCTAAAATGAAAGGTCTTAGCTATCTGATGCATCAACTTGGATAGCATTGTCTAGGGTGAATTAAAGATACATTAGGTAATTGATTACATGGAACAGTGGAGACAAACATTAAATGTTCTCACTATGAAAAAAAATGATAAGGAGGAGAGGTAATGAATATGTTAATTAGCTTGATTTCATCTTTCTACATTTGTACAGATATTTCAAAACACTACATTGCACCCCATACATATTGTATGTATGATTATTATTTTGTCAATTAAAGACATAAATAAATTAAAAAAAAAAACAATCTAAAGCCGACCTTCAAACAACAAGGTAAACCTGTTTCCTCCTGGCATGGTAATTGTCAGGTGTATTTGCTACAAGTCATGGGAGGAAGCCAAGCCTTACAGAGCATTTGACTCTAGAAGATAAAGTGTACTGAGAGTCCTTCTCTAGCTAGAGGGTGGCATCACTGGCAACTTTGACTTTGATTCACAAACCAAAGAAGGCTTTAGTAGACTTGAAGTTAAAGCCAGGTATGCTATAGACTGAACTATTTTTTTATTTTATTTTATTTTTTTTGAGACAGAGTCTCACCCAGGCTGGAGTGCAGTGATGTGATCTCGGTTCACTGCAACCGCTGCCTCCAGGTTCAAGGTATTCTCCTGCCTCAGCCTCCCGAGTAGCTGGGATTATAGGCACCTGCCACCACACCCGGCTAATTTTTTTTTTTTTTTTGTATTTTTAGTAGAGGCAGAGTTTCGCCACGTTGGCCAGGCTGCTATCAAACTCTTGACCTCAGGTGATCTGCCTGCCTCGGCCTCCCAAAGTGCGGAGATTACAGGCGTCAGTCACTGTGCCCAGCCAGACTGAACTCTTAATTGGAAGTCATTACTGCCTTTCTGAAGCTTTCCACTAATACAAAGATATCCTAATGGTTTTAAATAAAGAAACTACAACTCTAATACTTATTATTGAGGACTCACTTGCATTGTAATGTTCCTTTTCCTTTAGGCAGCTACAATAATCTTTTGAAGAAACACTGGACAATGAATAATTATACATTTAAAATTTCAGATCTTTGATAAATACTTTATTTGCTACCTTCTTTTTACAAATTATTTTCATGTAGTTCTAATTGATTATACAATTCTCTATTTATAAATGGCATTACTGGAGGAAAATCGTATTTCATTATTGAAATACTTATTGTTTCTCTGGCACTTGGACACACATATAACATCATAATTATCATCTTTGAGGTCATATCTTGTATTAAAAATATAGTTTTTACTTTAAATTCCCAAACCAAGCAACCATGTTAATGCCTTCATCACCTTTTAAAGGCTTGAATAGATAAAATCTTAAAAGAAACATTAACAGCACTTTGTCAAAAGACAGAAACATTGCTAATGTGTGAGGGATGCCATTGTCGCACTAGATAGACAATATTCAAAAGTTCACAGGATTGAAAGGAATGTGAGTTCTTTCAACATTTCACTGAACTCAGTGGGAGAGAAGGTACCTATCAGAAGCATTAATATCTTTGAAGATGGAGGATCCCCTTTTTCAGTAACTAATCCTTTCTACTTTGTTTAGGCAAATCCAATGGAAGCTTCAGAAGAAAAAACTGTTACTGATAATCACAGCATCTTTCAGCATAACCTGTTGCAGAGGAAGGTTGAAACTAGCACAGAAGACATCCTAACGTTGGGTCACATTCCTGGAGGGATGCGTGTCAGGAGCAATCAATCCTAGGACCAAGTTTTCCTGACTTCAGTGACAAGTTCAAAGGTGAGCATATGGCACAAGAAAACCAATATGCCTGTTCTCTGATAATCTTTTTTTTTTTTTTTTTAAATAGACCTGGAGAATAAATCTTTTGCTCTGGGATCTTGCCTTTTGGTAACGTGGGAGTCAAGTGAGACTTTTCCCCTTGGCCCTCTGAAAGTTCACAGGAAAATCAGCTCTCAAAAGGCAGGTTAATAGGAGAAAAGGCATACAAATACATTTAGCATGTATACATGGGAGCCTTTGAAACCACCTTTGCAAAAATTATAACTGAAGAATTTATGACAGCGAAAGAGATAGACCTAACGGACTCCGTCTTGTTTCTGACCTTTAAGCCGTTCTTGTTCATTCCTGGGCATAGGCTGTACTACCCTGAGGAAGAAATTTAGTTTATAGTTTGACTCTGAAACAAAATTGGTGATAGCCCTTTCCTGAAAAGACCCCCTTCTTCCCTTGGGATCAATCTGTCTTTGTAGGACTAACAAGTTAGCTCCAAGATTAGAAATTACCTTTCAGGGGCCATGCAGCCTCTGGCTGCAAGGATCTGAACTTCCTCAAATTGTTCTTGGGGATAGCATCACTAATGTAAAACTAAGATCAGTGCTTGAGATATTTTGCAGACCTTGTACTGGATGAATCTGCTGACACCACTCAGACTTGTAATCTGGCTCCACCAGTTCTGCCGTCCCACCCAGGAACAAGAGACGGCAAGAAAACCTCACTTTAGCCCCGTATGATTCCATCTCCAAGCTGACCAATCAGCACTCCCACTTCCCAAGTCCCTACCCGGCAAATTGTCTTTAAAAATTCCCATCCTTGAACGCTCAGGGAGACTGATTTCAGTAAAAACAAAACCCTAGTCTTCTGCACAGCTGGCTCTGTGTGAATTAGCCTTTCACAATTGCAATTCCCCTGTCTTGATAAATTGGCTCTATCTAGGCAGTGGGGAAGGTGAACCCGTTGGGTGGTTACACTTGCAGAGGGTAGGACCAAAGACACAGGGGCAATGTTCCATTCTTGTGCTTGTGTTCAACAAAGTATAGACAGCCATGTAGAATATTATTACACAAGAGAGCGTGGACCCACAAAATTGGAGGCAGGTCTCAGTTAATTTAGAAAGTTTACTTTGCCAAGGTTGAGGATGCAACCATGACATAGCCTCAGCTATGTCAGCAAGTCCTGATGACACCCCAAAGTGGTGGGGGCACAGCTGGGTTGTATACATTTTAGGGAGACATGAGATATCAATCAACATGTGTAACAAGTACATTGGTTCAGTCTGGAAAGGCGGGACATCTTGAAGCAAGGTGGGGAAGACTCGAACGGGGAGGGAGTTTCCAGGTCACAGATACATTTCTCATTAGCCTTTCCAAAGGAGGCAATCGGATATGCATCTATCCTAGTGAGCCCAGGAATAACTTTGAATAGAATGGGAAGTAGGTTGGTTCTAAGCAGTTTCCAGCTTGAGTTTTCCTTAGTGACTTTAGGGGCCTAAGATATTTTCCTTTCACAAGAGTGCGGCCTAATGCTCACAGACTGTGAGAAAACCCAGCAAGGTCTGTCTTTTCAGATTCTTGGCCTCTCTGAGCGTGCCTCCTTTCCTGGATGTGGGGCATGAACCTCTCCAGAATAAGGGTCTTATGACCTATAGTCAAACGAGGTAGATCAGATAATTTCTTTATGATCAGTTTTTACACAGATGGAGCAAAAAGAAAATTAGAGTAATATTTTTATGTTTTATGGCTGGCTTTGGGAAAAGGGATTTGTATGATCCCTCTTGGGGAAGAGGGATTCTAGTTTCTATGGCTGGCCTCAGGGGAGAATGAAACTGAGAGATGGAGGGAAGAGAAAAACTTGTGCTTCTTAGACTGATGCTGAGGCCTTCGTATTGGGGTATTGTTTTCTGAGCCTCAACAATCACAACATAGTGAAACCATGACCCCATGCACCTTATCATGTGCAGAAGCTTGTTAAGCAGTAGAGAAAAGAAATTCTGAGGTGAAGCAGGAGAAAGATGAGAGAGCATGGGAATGAAAGCCTGCATGTGAGAGGCTTACTCATGGTTAAATGATTGAATTTTACATGGTTTACTTTTTCTTAGTAATAAACTTCTCCCATTATGTACTTGTTTTTAAGACAAGTATAGAGAAAGGCTTAAATAAAAATCAACACGTTAGCCTCAAGACCTAAAAAAACATTATTCTCAAGACCTGCACAAACCAACAGAAAACAAATCTTTAATTTTGGTATGTTGAAAATGCCATAAGCAGGAAGATAAATGCATAGAGCTCCGTTTGCTCAATGGGAATAAGGAGGGTTGAAAAGAGTCCCCAGGATCTGATTTTCCCAAAAAGGCGTGGTTAAGTAAGGCAATGGAGCACGGTGTGTGAATTCAGGGTTCTGTGAGAGCATGCATTGCATGCAGGAAATAGCAACTGGTTTTCGTGGCAAGATATGTGTGGGAGCCAGAAGGACAAGATCATACAACTAATTATTTGCCACACTCCACATTATTCTGAAAATAATGATGGACCATTGAAGACTTTTCCAAGTAGGGAAGGGATGTGCTCTGATCTGCATTGAGATAAATGATTTTGTCTTATAATGTGGAGGATAAGAAGAAGGAGCTGATACTGCAAGAAAAGAGGCCACTTAGAAGGTGATTAAAATAGTTAAGGTAAGATATAACACAGGCATGTACCAAGATTGTCAGTAGGCTGGAGAAGAAAATACAAATTCAAAGAATATGAAGAATCAAAGATTTTGCCACTCATTGAGAAAAAGGGTCATATATAAGAAAAATTGGAATGGGGGACAAGAGTAGGAAAACAAGGTGATAATTTGATTTTAGCCTTTTTACATCGCTTATTCTTACAGTACTTTGCAATGGATGCTTCTAACAAGTGTTTGGGAATGTAGACCTTTTGTTTAGCACAGAGATGAATATAACTGCTAGAGATTCACAGCTGAGAAATATCAATCAGAATTGGTAGCTGGTTGTATGACATTAGATACAAATTTCCAAACAGGGTATAGAATAAAAAGTGAAGAAGTCAAAAATGTCATAATCTAATGCAAACTTTATCTAGATATGTTTTTAAAAGAAATATAACAATATATAAGTGCTATAAAGGAAATTATTGAGAGAAGAGATTTTACGGAATCCTGGAAGATTAGAGCACTGACTGTCTCTTCCCCCTCATACTCACGGAGGTTTGAATTGGTTTCAAAGAAAGAAGAGTTTTATATTTGGCAGCGAGTAGATAGATAGTCTAAGTTTTTCCATTGTGGAAGTATAAGCCTGAGTAATACAGAGTTGTCTCCAACAGGAGCTGAAGTTCCCCAATTTGGCACAGTCATCTGCAGGTGCATATTGCTTTGGGCTGAGCCTTGGGCTCTAAAGCAACCTGTGTTGAGACTTGAGGTGTCTGCTCCTCTCTTGTGTGTATGTGTGGTATGTGTATGTGTGCTTGTGTGTGGGGTCTTGTGTGTCCATATGTATATGCATGTGTGTATACGTGAGTATGTGTGTGTGCTCATGTGAATACATATGTGAGCGCTTCCTTCCAAACTGAAATCACCTGAAATGATGCAAAAGTCAGTTGACCTTGTTCAAGTTATTTGATAAATTAACTTCACCAAGCTCTAAAATTTTAAAGTGATGTTGCAAGGTAGCTATATAGAGTGATTCCGATATTAAATATCTTTTGAAACTGTTGAAAACTCAATATACTGTTTTATAATGCAACTGAGTAGATCATATCTAACTTAAAAGAAAATTAGGATATTTTTCAAGTAGATATTTGATAAACCAAATGTGCCAGCTTCAGTCATCTAAAGAAAACATATAATTAGATTAGCTTTTGTCCCACTTATTAATAATTTTCACAAATTAATTTTTGCAATTAAGGGTTCTTTTTCATTTTTACCACTTTTAGCTGATTAATCAAACACAAGGTTGCATTTTCTTTTTCCAACTGGTTGCTCAAAATACTGGTGTTCTGATTTTTATAAATTGCTCCTTTTTTGCCATTAATATATAGAAAATAAACTGCTGCTATTCAAAGCTCTGGTAGCTTATGTAAATAGTAGATTACTTTTAAGAAATATTTATATTCTCTATTATAAACAAAAACTTCCTTGTATTATTTTGTAGCAACAGACAAATTACAGTTCTAAAATGTAAAGCTCTGTGTGTTTGTGTGTACGCACTATTACAACATACCCTATGAAGTCTGTGTTTTTTATTTCATAAATAAAGTGTCACGGATAATTTCCAAAGACCTATGAGCACACAGGATGCATAAGAAAGAGCATTATGGTAATATAAATAGCTAGTGAATAAATATTTATAATTCTATAAAGAACACTCATTCCTCAAGCCAATCTAATTAGTATCTCTGATGTAATGGATGAGAGTCTATTAATATTCAGGCAAAGTTCAGAAAATCACATTATCTAAATCAGGTAAGTGATAGATTGAAGAGCTATACGTATAAATATTACTATATCCTGTCATTCCTGAATTTTCTTTCATCTATTGACTGGAAATTTTGAGAACAATTATTAATTTCATTTTCTTTAACATACAGAAAAAAGGTACATATCTTAGATGTACTTGCTATTGTTATAAACATCACTGCATACAGAAAACAACAAGTTTTGATTAATCAACTGGTTAACTAAAATACAGAGTAAAAAATACTTCTGTTTCAGAGACTTGGAGTTTCAAGACAATCTCAATGTTTTGAATTGATAAATCTGTATACTGAAGAAATACATTTTAATAATTGTCCTTACTAAGGGGTAATTGTCTTAGTATTATTGCTATGGATAAAGAATTAAATATTTAGAACCTATCAGGAATAGATTATTTCCTTCAACCCTTGCTTTTATTTCTGGCAGTTTGTTTTCATTAGTGCTTTAATATGAAAGTATAGAAGGCATAACAGGCCAAATTTTTTTCACCTGAAGAAAAAGATAAAGATAACAATACACTATATGCCTTATAAATAAGAAATTTAATTATACATTTAATGAGCAATAGACAAATCACTCAACCATGACAATTTTTATTTTTAATTAATTAATTAATTTTTTAGTTTTATTTTTGAGACAGAGTTTTACTCTGCTGCCCAGGCTGGAGTACAGTGGCATGATCTCGGTTCACTGTAAGCTCTGCCTCCTGGGTTCACACCATTCTCCTGCCTCAGCCTCCCGAGTAGCTGGGACTACGGGCGCCCACCACCACGCCTGTATAATTTTTTGTATTTTTAGTAGAGATGGGGTTTCACCGTGTTAGTCAGGATAGTCTCTGTCTCCTGACCCCATGATCTGCCCGTCTCGGCCTCCCAAAGTGCTGGGATTACAGGCATAAGCCACTGTGCCCGGCTGAAAATGTTTTTTAAAAGTAAAAAAATAGAATTCCAATTACAAAAAATATTCAATATATTTAAGGCTTAATGTCTTGTTATTTCTTTTGTTTTCCTCATTCTGTCCTTATATACATATTGTATGAATTATCTATTGTGATATAACAACTTACTTCAGAATTTAGTGGTTTACAGCAACACACATTTATGATCTCATGATTTCTGTGGGTTGGAAGGCCGGCTGTAACTTAGCCTGTTGCCATTACTGGCTCAACATCTGTAGTGTGGTTTCAGTCAACATGTTGATTAGAAATACTGTCACCTGAAGACTCAATTGGAGTTAGAAAATGCACTTTTATGGCTACAAAGTTGTTGCCAAGATTAAAAAAATCCAATGCTAAGCTCGCTCATGTGGCCTCTCTACAGGGTTCTCTGGCAGCTGGCTTCCCCCAATTAGAAGTTAATTAATAAGTCCAATCCACAAACAAAGGAAGAGGATTGCCAGGTAGCAAGAATCATCGGAGGCCATCTTGGAAGCTGCCTGCCATCTCTGTTAGCTCTCATCAAGGAATGTGCCATTCTGGTTAGTTTTCTGGAGTCATCATGGCCACTATATAAACATAAATCCATCATAATATGTGTAGGTTCTTGGATTGCTTTGTCATAAGAGTACTCAACTGCCACTCTGCACTGTTCTCCACGTTTCTTATCTGTCCTCTCTCCCATTCGCCTCAGATACGTCCAACCTTCACCATAGTCCTTGAGCCTCTGATGGCTCCCTGCCTTTCCCTCAGCAGATGGCTGCATATTCCTTTTCACAGAGAAAATAAAGTTCACCAAGCAGTAGCAATCTCAACTTCCCACCATATCCCCAGCACACACAAACTTATTGGATCACATATTCTTTCTAATTTTTTCTTTTCAAATTTCCTCTGAAGGGTTTCCTCTGAAGTTTGGAAAGAAAACTTTCATTTTTTTGCATTGTGGGGGTAGTTTTTTGTTTTTTGTTTTTTAACTTGCAAAATAACAGAAGTCAATAGACATTTTATTTCTTTTTTCTATAACTTTAACCAGTCCTTTTGGGTTGCTGAAAGCAGATTAGGTCTGTTTTTCCATGATGAATTAGAGTTTCCCAAACTTTCCTAATGAGAAGAAACATTTGGAAAGCTTTCTTCCTTGGAAATTCTGATTCAATGCATTGGGTTAAGGACTCAGGAATTTACATCGGAAGGAACACTCTGGGTGATTCTTATCTTCAGATAACTTTGGGAAACACTAGGTAGTGTCATTTAAGTAAGATTATTTATTAAATAGTCATTTTAAGGAGAACATGTACTATTGTAGGGAGTAAAAAAAACTATGTAATAGAAGGAAGTTGGCCCCAAATTAGTTTCTTTGAGACAAAACAGAGCATTCTCTGAATTAAAATAGCTAAAAAGATGACAGACAGAAATATAAACACATTTTAGTCACAAACAAGATGTTGTAGTCTTTTAAGTGTGTTTAAGTGATTGCAATTTCCTGGGCTTTCTTTGGGAAGATTTTCACAGGAAATTGGCTGGTATTGAGAAATGCTTTCAGTAACTTGAACATGTTCTTGTTTATGCTTTTATTTTTCATACAGAAAATGGAAAAGCATTGTGGGAGAAATTTGTTTTTGTTTTTTAATTTGCCACATAATAGAGGTCAATGGATTAAGGGGGCTTATCTGGCTTGGGAAAACATGGATATTGATATTATTACATTATGCAGCAAAGATGCAACTGGTGGGAGGCCTCTGCCTTGACTTAAGTTGACCTGTGACTATAACACACAGGTAATTTTTGTAGAAAAAGGTAAATTTGTGACCTAATGAAGTTTGAAGGAAACTAACACGTTATTGAGTATCTCTTTGTGTGGTTCCAGCCTAGGATTTTATAACCATTCTAAAGACGAATTCAGTTCTAAGCCAACTTTACTTACTATTACAATATAGCCACATTTTAAATCAGTAGATTAATGATTTGGATCGAATATCCTTCTTAAAGTAACGTTTATAAAACACACAGACACACAGAAAGAGAGGAAGAAATAAAATCTATAAGCACCCTAAATGTTACATTGAAAAAAATAGTATTCCATATGTGTAATTGTGCCAGGTCAGGTGTCCATAAGCAGCCAGAGCAGCCAGTTTCCACGAACCCCTTATTATTAATATAATTCTGATGAATGTGTAAGTCACACATTAAAGAACTGGAGAAACGAGTGCCTGAGTAGGAGGGCTGGAATGTGAAAACAAACCCATTTAGACCCTACGTGGGTTTTTTCAGACCCTAAAGTCTGATAGAATAATAAAAGCATTCTTACACATACACCTCATACCAGGGTCCAGTTAAGATTAAAAAACTTCCCAAGGCTCTAGAGAAAATTTTCCAGATCCCAGACCCTAGTTAAAGATTAGATATAGATGGAATGAAACACTCAGCTTGTAGGTGACCTTTCACCTGGAGGCATAGAGCTTAAAATGTATATAAGCCCTGGAGAAAAACTTACAACTTTAAGTTGGTCTGGTGGGTTACTCTGACGTTCTCCCTGTAACCCGTTGCAGAAATAAACTACCTTCCTTCCCATTCTGTCTCTATCTCATTCTTGGGCCTCCTCTCAGAAGAGGCAGCCGGACCACATTCGTCCAGGAACATAAAGATGGACAATCAAAACGCTAGGGTTCTTCCTTTACAGCTTGGAAAAAAATCTGACATGTTAAAATTCATTTAAAAAGTTTAAAATTATGGAATAAATTCACAGACATCACTTAACTACTTTTATATCTGACTACAGCCTTTTTAAAAAATATGAAACTGAATAAAAATTGAATCTCTTTGAATGTTTTCAATCAACATTCAAAAAGTTTTTTGTTAAAGTTTTCAAAATTAAAATTAGTACAACGTACCACAGAACTATCTCCATATGTCAGGGAAGAAATTGCAGGAGACAAAATAGTGTTCGATGTTAGTTACAACTCAGTAGCAGCATAGTGAACTCTTTGTTAAGCACTTTTGAGACTCTTATCAGACAAAGAAACCACCTCCTATTATGCTTATCCAACGCAATTTCTAAGAGCAGCACTAGGAGTCTTCCACTTATAAAAATTCATGTATAAAAATTCATGTAGACGGGCGCCTGTAGACCCAGCTACACGGGAGGCTGAGGCAGGAGAATGGCATGAACCCGCGGGGCGGAGCTTGCAGTGAGCAGAGATCGCGCCACTGCACTCCAGCCTGGGCGACAGAGCCAGACTCCTTCTCAAAAAAAAAAAAAAAAAAAAAAAAAATCAGGTCTTTTTCTTTACAACCTATACTTCCCTGGGTCCAGGCCAGGCTTCCCTTTCTCAGGAGCCCTTCTGGCTATGGCATCTCACATTAACAACCCACCCACTTCTCTGGTACAGCTGCTGATGAAGCAAATCGCAGTAACTATCCCACAACCTAAGACTTCAACTTAACTTTCCAAAGCATAATTCCCCAGCAGGCACTCTTGATAAATCTTTGGTTCCTACTTTAACAGCTGCTCTCAGACCCTCTTTGGCTGGCTCCTGAGGCCCAGGAAAGTTATGAAGATCCAATCAACAGAGAGGATATTATTTACAAACACTTTAAAAGCTATAAAGTGCTCTAGACCTGTAGAGATTCCTAGTAGTGCTTTTTCTCTGAAAGGTTTTTATAGATCCATTTAGAGTGTGCCAGAAGGATTTGAGCAATGTGGAGATATTACAAAAAAAATTTTTAAAAATTCCCACATTTTTCCATATGCCAAAATACCCATAGGAATAAACATTTATTACTGAATATTTACCATGGCAAATATTGCTATTTTAAGTGCAGTAACATTACTCTTTTTCATTTCAATGTGATCAATCAGATAAGAATAAAATGAAGAAGAAATCTGCATTTGAGACAGAAATGATAGTGGGGTTAGAGTTTGATAAAATTAGGTAATAAAAAAATTCCATTTCTGATATGGATTTTTGTTTTATTCTTTTATGTGGATGTTCCATGTGAACACTGAAATCTAGATGCATACTAATTAGTAATTCATATTCATCAACTTGTATAACAGTACTCAATATAATGGTGATTAGCTTTAGATATTTATAGTATCATGAATAACTAGTTAGAAAAATACATCATTTTTGTTAAACATTACATTATGTTCCATAGGAGAATTTGTGCCCTGATATTGGGGGAAGATACAATGATGTTTTTAACCTCCGCATCCCCAGGAAGCTGAACAAATTTGTTCATATATCTGGAAAGTAGTCGATAATGAATTTATTTTCTAAAGAATTCATTTATAGTCTTATCTTATTGATTTTTTTTTTATCTATGGAAGAAATTAGTCTGTCAACAAGTATTTTGAACTCCAATAAGCCTTGTCCTAGGCCAAGGAAATACAGGCATAGACAACAACTCTCAAGGTCCCATCCCCTCTTGGCTACTCAAAGGCATAGCTCTAGCAGTTAGCCATTGCCTCTCCTGCATCCGATTGTTTTCTTTCTAGTGACTCTTTCCCTTCAACTCAAAAACATGCCGTCATCTTATTGTAAATGCAAAACCTCTCCTTTATGCCACTGTCCCATTTCACCTTGAATTATCAGCAGCATTTGACCTAAATGATCATTGCTCGATTCTTGGCTTTCAGAACACACCACACTCTATACTTTTTCCTTGTACTTCACAGACAGCTCTTTCTTAGTTTTCTTTTTGGTAACTTCTAGTCCCTCTGATTTTAAAATGTGAAATTTCCAGAGCTCTGACCTTAGACATTTTCTGTTTTCTGTCTCAGTTCTGTATGTGTTGATCTCATCTAGTCTCGTGGCCTTAAATTCTACCAATATGCCAACAACTTCCAAATTTATGTCTCCAGAATGGATCTCTTCCCTGAACGCTAGAATACTAAATTTGACTGATGACTTTGCATGCCCGCTTGGAGATAAGTATCTTAAACATAATATGTCTAAAATTAAATTTCTAATATTCTCCATAAAAGCTGTTCATCCCACAGCTTTCTCTGTCTCAGTAATTGGCAACTCTGTATTTCCATCTACCCAGGCTAGACATATTTAACTGAGTCTTGACTGTATTCTCTACAGCATATACTCAATTTATGATCAAATTCTGTTGACTCTAACTTCAAAATATAATCAGCACCGACTTTTTTTCAACTCTTTCGCTGCTACTGCCCACATCTAAGCCTCCCTCATTTGCCACCCAGATTATAGTCTCCAAACTGTGCTTACACTTCTTCCATCTATTATCAACATAGAGCCTCTTAAAATGACAGATCATGAACCCCACTGCCTAAATACCCATAATGGTTTCACTTTTAATTTAGAGCAATGGCTTAAATCCACACAATGCCCATGTGTGGATCTAGCCCCCATTCATTCTGACAGCATGGGCATGATGAATTGTTTCCCCACTCCCTCTACAGGGCTGATGTTCTGATGGTTGCTTGAGCAGTTAAATACGGTTCCACCTTACTTTTGCACTTGCTGTTCTCTTCCTGGTATGCTTTCCTCCCATTTATCCTTATGACCTGCTTCCTTCCTTTCTTCAGAAAATAATCAGCTTATTTATTTATTTATTTATTTATTTATTTTGAGACAGAGTTTCGCTCTTTTTGCCCAGGCTGGAGTGCAGTGGTGCAATCTCGGCTTATCGCAACCTCTGCCTCCTGTATTCAAACGACTCTCTTCCCTCACCCTCCTGAGTAGCTGGGGTTACAGGCATATGCCAACACATCTGGCTAATTTTTAGTAAAGATGGGGTTTCTCCATGCTGGCCGGGCTGGGCTGGTCTCAAACTCCTGACCTCGTGATCCGCCCGCCTCGGCCTCCCAAAGTGCTGGGATTACAGCCATGAGCCACCACGCCCCGCCAATAATCAACATTTTAATACGGGTTTTTCTGGCCACACTATTTAATATTACACTTCATCAGAGTTTCCCATTTTTATGCGCTGTTTTATTTTATCTATAACACATATCACTTTCTGACATATTATATAACGTACTTGTAATTGACTTTGTTTCTTCACTACCTTACTGTACTTTAACTCCTTGAGAACAGAAATTTTTATCTGTTTGGTTCATTGCTATATTCCCAGTGCTTGGCATATAGTAGGTGCCAGAAAATATGAATGTTGAATGAATACATGAATGGATAAAACAGACTCAAAATTTAGTTGTGAAAATAAGGTTAACTTTTAAGAAAGAAAATAGAAATGGCAGAGGATGTATGGAATTATGACACTAAAGTTCAGAGAAAGAGATTTCAAGGTCTGGAAGCTTTACTGAACATCTTTGTGGGCATTCTGGGCATTCAGTTATATTCTCAGTAACCATAAAATAAAGTTAAATTGGGCATTTGATTAATGAGCTCTGAGAAACTGAGTCTTCAACTATGTATTTCAAAAAAGATACTCACCCTCTCTCATCTCTGATCACTATCAAACTTCTGTGCTGCTGCTGGATACAAATTGTCTACTATGCCTAAATAGTAACTCCTGTAACTTTACTAATGGGGAAAATAAGCTCGTCTTCCTTGTCCAGGCTCAAACACTACCTCCTCTTTGCATTAACTAGATGATAAATTCCATGAGGGTAGACACTGAATCTGTTTTGCAAACCACCATTTCTTCAGTACCCAGTACAAAATAGGAATAAGCATAGGTATTTGTTGAATGAATCAGTGACTCTTCCCTGACTCTTATATTACTACCACTTCACCATTTTTGATTTCATAGTATATTTCTCATGCTCTTTCTAGTATTGTATTATTTTAATGACATGTATTTGTCATATCCACAATAACTTTTCTTTCTTTCCAGCTTTATTGAGTTCTGATTAACCAATAAAAATTATATATATATATATATATATATTAGGGCATACAGTGTGCTTACTTGGTATAGGTGTATGTCATAAAATGATTAGCACCATCAGGCTGATTAACATATCTATCACCTCACATAATTACCTCTTAATTTATGTGGCTAGAATATGCGAGATCTATTCTCTTAGAACATTTCAAAGACACAATACATTATTAACTAGAGTCACCATGCTGTACGTTAGATCTCGAGAACGTATTCAACTTACAAAAGTTTATAGACTTTGGCCAACATCTCTACATTTTCCCTACCTCCCAGTGTCTTGTAATTACCATTCCACTATAAGTTTGACTCTTTCGTTTTCCGCATATAAATGATATCGTACAGTATTTGTCTGTGTCTGTCTTATTTCACTTAGTATATATATTTCAGGTTCATCTATGTTGTCAGAAAGGACAATAATTTTTTAATTTATAATGCAAAATAATATTCCATTATATAGGTACATATAACAAATTTTCCTTATTCATTTATACACCAATGGGCACTTAGATTGTTTCCCTACCTTGCTTATTGTAAATAAACGGCAATGAATTTGGGAGTGCAGATATCTTCTTGACATACTGATTTTATTTCCTTTGGAAATATACCCAGTAGTGGGATTGCTGAATCTTATAGTAGTTCTACCTTTAAATTTTGAAGAACCTTCATACTGTTTTCCATAATTGCTACACCATTTAATATTCCCACCAAGAGTGTATAAGGATTCCCTTTTCTCCACATTCTCCCAACACTTGTTATCTTTTACTTTTTGATAATAACCAACCTGACAGTTGTAAGGCAATATCTCATTGTGGTTTTTATTTGTGTTTTCCTGTTGATCAGTAATTACATAAAGAAATGCCTTTTATTATACCTGTTAGCCTTTTAGTGTACCTTTTTTGGCAAGATGTCCTTTCAGGTCCTTAACACATTTTTGAATTGGGTTATTTATTTTTTTGCTATTGAGTTGTAGGAATTCCTTGTATATGTTGGCTATTAACATACTATTATCAGTTATATGACTTGGTAATATTTTCTCCTATTGCTATGCAGAAACATTTTAACTTGATACAGTCCCATGTGTTTATTTTGCTTTCCTTGTCCATGTTTTCATGTCATATTCATGAATTAATTGTCATGACCAATGTCAAGGAGCTTTTCCTCTATGTTTTATCTTAGAAGTTTTGTGATTCAAGTGTTATGCTTAAATTTTTAATTAATTTTGATTTCATTTTTGTATATGGCTAAGATAAGGGTTCAATTCATTCTCTGCATGTGGATATTCCAATTTTCCAAACACAATTTGTTGAAGACATTATCCTTACCCCATTGTGTATTATTAATGCCTTTGTCAAAAATGAGTTGACTACAAATGTGTGACTAATTCTGGGCTTTCTATTTTGTTCCATTGGTCTATAGTCTGTTTTTATGCCAGAGCCATATTGTTTTGATTATTATAGCTTTGCAAGATATTTTAAAATCAAGAAGTATGATACTGCCAGCTTTATTCTTTCTTGAGATTGCTTTGGCTCCACAATAATTTTTAGGATTTTTTTCTTTTTGTGAAAAATGCCATGGAAATTTTGATAGGGATTTTGTCAAATCTGTAAATTACTTTGGGTAGTATGGTCATTTTAACAATATTAACTCTTCCAATCCATGAACATGGAATGTCTGTGCATTTGTTTGTGTCTTCCTCAATTTATTTTATCAGTGTTCTATACTTTTCAGTGTACAGATATTTCACCTCATTGGTTAAATTTATTCCTAAGTGTTTTATTCTTTTTAATGTTATTGTAAATGGGGCTGTTTTCTTAAATTTTTTGGGTGTTTTGTTGTTAGTGTATAAAAACACAACATGTTTTGTACGTTGATTTTGAATTCTGTAACTTTACTGAATTTGTCTATTAATTCTTACAGTATTTGGTGGAGACAGAATAACTTTTAAACTCTTGAGAATTGGGCTATATCTATTCCATGTTTGCCTTTTTCACTTTTCCCTCTCTCAGAATGTATCAATACGAGGTACTCAATTGGTAAGCATTTACATTGCATGGCATATTAGTTAGCTGTTACTGTCTTAAAAATAACTACAAAATCTCAGGGACCCAATACAATAAGTATTTTGCTCATGCTTTTGCAGTTCAGTAGGGGTTCAGCTAATGCAGTCTGGGCTTGGCTAGGAGGCTATAACCTGTAGGTTCAGCTTGAAAATGTTCCACATGTCTCTCTTCCGCTTTGGATCAATAAATTAGCTGGGCTACGTTCTCATGGTAATGTTCTCAGACCAAACTGAGGGTTAGGCTGCTATTTCTCGTGGCCCAATAATGAGATGCAGATGAACTGGGAAGGAATAGAGTTTTATTTCCGCAACCAGCTACAGGGAGAAAGTCTAGAAATTATTGTCAGGCCAACTCAAAATTACAATGTTTTCCAGAGCTTACACACCTTCTTAGCTGTATGTCTACACGTAATACATGTCTAAAGATGTAATTGATTAAGTTCTTTTAATCTATAACTAAGGTCTGAGTCCTGAAGACCTTCCTATGGATCCTTATTAAATTTACTTAATCTAAATAGGTCCAGGTGCTGGGGTGATTACCCTTATCTTGTCTCCTGCTAAATCATGGAGGTTTGGGGAGTGCCATCAGACCTCCAATAAACTTGTTTGTGGAGGCCTGGGGAGTTTCTTCAGATCCCCAATAGAACTTGTTTAATCTTAAATGGGTCCTGTTAAGAATTCCTTCATAATTTTGTCGTGATTTAAGGTCCAGGAAAGGCCTAGCCAAAACTCTTGGTGGGCTTTCGTTACATTCCACCTTTGTATAAGGGCACTGGCTTTTCTTAGCTTTTAATATTTAATTTAACCACTGAATCAGTACTGAAATAGTTGTTATGGAGGCCTGCATTAGTGAGGCCTGACCTGCCACAGTAATGGCAGAAAGCAAGAGAGTAAGCTGAACTATGCAATGCCGCTGATGGCCTACGTTTGCTTAGAAAACTCGTTTGCATACATTTTCTTTTAATTCCCAGTCTAAGCCAGAAGACAATGGGCAAAGAAATACACTGTCTTTCACTGGTAGAAAAACTATAGAATCAAATGACAAAAGATGAAAAAATAGGCCAGGGTAAAGAACATGGGCTAAAAATGTCACATATATTGGCTTCATAATGCGATCAGTCACATACATTAGCTTAAAATGTCTGATCTTTATACCAGAGCATGGAGTGTGGAGCTTTACAGCATTTCACAGCACTTTCATTCATTCCACAAAATTTTTAGAGTTCCTACCATGTGTCAGGCCTCAGTCTAGCTCGTAAGGATACAAAAAATGAATAAAAGACACAATAACATTATAAAACAAACAGAAAAGTAGTGACCTATTTTACAAAAGAGTTAAGTGATTTGGTTAAGTTCATGCACATAGTAAATAGGAGATCCTGGAATTGAACATAGGTTGGTTTGTCACAAAAATAAAGTCTACACTATTTTCTTTCTTTTTTTTTTTTTTTTTTTTTTTGAGACGGAGTCTCGCTCTCGCCCGGGCTGGAGTGCAGTGGCCGGATCTCAGCTCACTGCAAGCTCTGCCTCCCGGGTTTACGCCATTCTCCTGCCTCAGCCTCCGGAGTAGCTGGGACTACAGGCGCCCGCCACCTCGCCCGGCTAGTTTTTTTGTATTTTTTAGTAGAGACGGGGTTTCACCGTGTTAGCCAGGATGGTCTCGATCTCCTGACCTCGTGATCCGCCCGTCTCGGCCTCCCAAAGTGCTGGGATTACAGGCTTGAGCCACCGCGCCCGGCCAACACTATTTTCTAATGTACCTACAATCGTGACAGGATTAGAATAGAGTCCATAATGTAAATGCAGAGACAAGGGGAGGAAAAATCTTACTCTATTCTATATCTACATCATTGGATAAAAGAGGGCAGCTTGCTCAGTTAACCAACTATCCCAGGCCATGTGTATGCTGCCATTAGCTAAGATGATTCCTGCGACCTACCTTCTCTTTTTCAGCCAGTGAGATTATACACATTATTTTGGGGCAATGACTCCAAAGGAAGAGGCTTTGAAAAGAGATATTACTATAAGTATATGAAAACACACCTTGGAACTTCATTAGTAAAATGAAATCCTGTATTTTTCTTTTGTTGTTACCTTGTGCATTCTAACATTGCCTTACCCAAGACGCTGTTTCTCATAGGAACATATTGATTTAGTCCAGTCTTACAGCTGGAGCTGGGAAGTGCCTTGAATAACAATAAAGTTTTTCCATGAAATATGACTTAATTTGGTGAATAACTGCTGATACAAGATGGCAGATTCATTAAACTGCCTAGCTGATCAATGTGCTACCATTTGAAAAGCTAGACTGGGGACTAAATAGCTTTTCACATTGGTTGTCAGACATCCTTTTAAATGTCTTGTTACAAGTTATGACAGATGTATGAGAAACAGCTTTAGGTAATCAGAAAATCAAGCCAGCAGTTTGACTCTACCAGTGGGGGAAATCACCTGTGTACAACAGGTGCTACTTCCTAGGCTTATGTTTTTCAAGGAGCGTTCTGTATCAAACCAGAAATAAAATGTGGTTTGCTCTCTCCTTGGTAACAATGGCAGTGGAATACACATCCTTTATTATAAAGCAGCTGCTTCCCCTGTTTTCTCAATTTGCAATGAATAGAAAGCTCCCTAAGTTCAAGTAGGAACCTGTTCTTCCTATAATCTGTGCCAGCACATTACTTTATATAAGAAAGTCACAGCAGCAGAGTCTTTACTGAAGAATTTGGGACTTCTGGTGCTTATTCTGGAAACATCCATGTCCCTGATACTTTTTAGCCATGAGCACCAGGTTTGGGTTGCACAGTTCATTGCTTGGCTCCAAATCTTAGGGAGTTGTCTGAATCAGCAACAGCCAACCCCGCTCTAACTAGCCCAGTTAGGATTAACAGAGGAGGGAAAATTTCTTGCCTCAAAGAACAGTCATGCAACTGTACTCAGTTGGCAAGGCATCCAAAGTATAGTCCACCAACAGGGAGCCACAGTTATGGACCTGAGAATTTTTAATTTTAGCTCATTTTCAGTGGGAGTTCTACAGCTGTAGCTATGATTTTGAAAATGGTCTAATTTGGTGTAACGGTGATTATCTTCTAATCGCTTCCCTGCTTGGTGAACTCCTATCCTCCTGTGAAAGGATGTGGATATTGAAGTCTTATTCATAATTCTGCTCTTATTCCCTTTTATATAAAGTGAAGGTCAGAACATGCTTCCCCTCAAAAAATTCTCTGTAGTTTTTCTGTCCTAAATACCATTTCAAAACAAGGAAATAAAAACAGTATGAACATAATGTATGTTAGAAATTGTATTTGTGGTTGGGAAAAGAAAAAGAATTGATGACCCCCAATCCCTTATCTGTGCTGTCATTGTCCTATCTGTAGGGTGCCAATGCATTTCATCTCACCTTCCTGTTGAGCTAGTTAGAACAAATGGACTGATAAAGATAAAACAGAATTGCTTCACTAAAATATGTCATACTTAAGGCTTTACAATGGTCCAGATTCAGTGTAACCAGGACATGGAGTATACACAGACATGAGTCAATTATAAGAGGTTTAAGAGATTTAATGAGGAGGGCCAGTGACAGGTTTCTCAGCTATAGGCAAAAAACAATAGATGTAGACATAGTGAATGGAAAACCCCATTGGAGGTACCCAATGTGTTTGGAGTTGAAACACTAGTCTACGGGTTGGCAAACTTTTTATGTTAAAATCTAGATAGTAAATAATTTAGCCTTTGCAGGTCATATGGTCTCTTTTGCAAGTACTGTACTCAACTTAGATATTATAGCATGAAAACAGTGATAGTTGATATGCCAATAAATGAACATGGCCATGTTTCAATAAAATGTTAGACTTAGTCAAAGATAAACCAGAGTGTGCATCAAGGTCTTAGGTATGAGGTCACAGAGTATTGGGTCAGTTAACCAGATCCAAAATACAATTTCAGAATAGAATCCATGGTAAGACAGATAAGCTAAACCACTTGGGTACTGACTGACAGATTCTTAAAAAACTCCCTGTTCTGACTAAAAGAAATGGTACTGAAATCTAGGTGATACTCAGTACAAAAATGTCCATCTCATCTAGTCCTAAGGCAATTATAGTTATGGCATCTCTGGAAGATTAGATGAATGACAGAACTAGAACATGACATGAACTAGAACATGTCATAAAATAAAACAATAAGAAAATTATTAATTTTGTCTAAGCAAAATAAAACAAAACACATACACTAATACTATTTATATTACTTGAGAAATTGCTTATTTTCTCTGAGCTCCAACTTATCCTACAGTTCTATCTTTTATGTAAATGAAATAAAAAGGGTACTTACTTACCTTAAAAAGTGTTGTAAGGGCAAAAATGAGTTTTGATGTATGTAAAGCATTTAATCCAGTATACTTGTACTGAATTAAGTCCCCTAATAAAAGCTAAGAGCTACTTTTATTATTATTCGTTTTTGTGATCTCAATTTGTACTGCACTTAAAAATATACTCTGCTATGTTTTATTGATTTTTTTAAAAACTGCTATATTCTATAAAATGGTCTTCTAAAAGAATTCATTTTAGGAAAGGATAAATAAAATGAAAGCCAGAAATAAAATATAGATTGAGTGAAAATTAGATTGGATGTAGATACAGAGCAAATACCAAATTTCATTCTGACTGGGATATGACCACTGTGACATTGTATGACAAGGTGATTGTTTCTCTTTCCACCTCCTTTTCTTACTCCTTTTCCTGTTTCTTTATGCCTGGACACAGGGAAAGGAAAGAGTAGGAAAAGTTATAGGACAAATGTATAGCTTCATTTTATAAATCAAATGCAGAATAATGCTTAATGATAACATAAAGAATGGGGAAAACAAACAGACAAAATGATACACAAATCTAATGAAAGAACTAAAATCTGGATATTAGTAATAATTCAGAGCATTTTAGGATCTACGCTCTCCTCAAGCTTTGTGGGAAGTCCAGTGCTCAAATTTACTCTAAATTCTTTGGCATCTATTTGGCCATAGCAACTAAAAACTCAATAACAAGAATAGCATAGCAACTAAAATTAATGTGTTTACTGTAAGGCATATTCGGGACTATATATATTAACTAACTTAATGCTCAAAATATACCTAAGAGGCAAGCATCATTATTGTGCCCATTTTACAGATGGAGAAAACTGACATATAAACAGGTAAAGAATTTGACCAAGATGGTGCATTAAATAGCAGAGCCAGGATTTTCACCCAGAGAAGCTAGCTTCCAGAGCATAAGCACTTAAGTATACAATGATGCTTCAAATTTTTCAGGAAGCCAATTCCAGCATTAGGGTGGCCATCTTGTCCCATTAAACCTGAAGTTTTTTTGGTTTTGTTACTGAAAGTCCTGCATCCTGGGAACCCTCTGGACAGTGGATCACCCTGACATATCTCACTTAACCAAGTTTGACTTGTAAAAGAAAACAAAAAGACCCTAAGCTGTTAAAATAGATGTCACAAGATCTACTCACTAATGCTCAGGCATTCTAATTAAAAGGGAACTGTCCACACTATCGCAAAGTGCATCTGACCTTAGTTTAGATGCAATTATAACGGATTTGTTTAATTGGCTTCCCAACTAAGAAGGAAGTAGCTAAAGATATTAAGAGTTGAAATTGACAGAGAAAAAAAGAAACTAAAAATTATAAGGACAAAATATGAGGACATTTAATGATACTTAATAACATTTAATTGTGCATTAGTTAATGCACTGCGTTTGTCAGTGACAAAAAAATCTACTTGAACCATCCTCAGCAACAGGAAAAAATTATCAGAAATACTTGTAAAGAAGGACATGGATGCCATTGGAAGCTGCTTTCTCTTATCACTGCTTCTCTTTTTGTGGCTTTATTCTTCTCTCAGGCTACCTCTCTCTTCATGGCTGAAGATAGGAAACAAGCACATCCTAAATGTTATATCTTCAGTCATAGAAAAAAAGGTGATTATTTTAGTCCTAATTTTAAAATCCCATGAAAAGAACCATTTTCCTACTTTGGATCATGCAGCCATTTCTGAGACAGAGTATCTGCTGCCAGAGTTGGGGGTCACATAATGATATTGGTTTGGCTGTGTCCCCGCCCAAATCTCATCTTGAATTCCTATGTGTTGTGGGAGGGATTTGGGGGGAGGTAATTGAATCATGGGGTCAGGTCTTCCCTGAGCTATTCTCATGAGAGTGAATAAATCTCATGAGATCTGATGGTTCTTTTTTTTTTTTTTTTTTTTTTTTTGAGATGGAGTCTTTCTCTGTTGCCCAGGCTGGAGTGCAGTGGCATGATCTTGGCTCACTGCAAGCTCCACCTCCCAGGTTCACACCATTCTCCTGCCTCAGCCTCCTGAGCAGCTGGGACTACCATTGCCCGCCACCACGCCTGGCTAATTTTTCTAAATTTTTAGTAGAGACGGGTTTCACCATGTTAGCCAGGATGGTCTCGATCTCTTGACCTCGTGATCCACCTGCCTCGGCCTCCAAAGTGCTGGATTACAGGCATGGACCACTAAGCCAGACAGAGATCTGATGGTTTTATACAGGGGAGTTTTCCTGCACAAGCTCTCTCATGGCCTGCTGCCATCCATGAAAGACATCATTTGCTCCTCCTTGCCTTCTGCCATGATTTTGAGGCCTCCCCAGCCACGAGGAATTCTAAGCCCATCAAACTTCTTTCTTTTGTAAATTGCCCTTCTTGGGTTTGTCTTTATCAGCAGCGTGAAAAAGGACTAATTTACATAACAACATGGAAGCCTTGTGTGGCAGACTGCCACTGCTACTACTTGAGACCGTCATTACAACAGTTACTACTGTTACTGCTTGAGACCATCATTACCAGACTGAACAAAGGGGGATGAATGTAGAAATGAAAACTTAAGACAAAAGAAATTGTTTTAAAGAAAGGGACCAGGGGAAGAAGAAGAGAACTCCCTGCTTCTAGTGAGCAAAGGCAGTCCCTGAGCTTCCACAGCCCTTCATATTTATTGGGTAGAAAGAGTAGGGAGGAGGAGGTAATGATTGGTCAGCTGCTTAATTGCTCACAGTTCACATTATGGCTAACAGGCTTCAGATGTGCCTAATCACAAGAAAAACTTGTGCCTGAGTTGTGACTGCCCTCAGCATTCTTTCTGGGTGGCAGACACAGTTTGTCAGTTTGCCAACATTCTGACATTCTGCATTTATGAGAACAGTTTGCTGTTTACTCATATAACCTCCAGTGGTATACTGAGTTGATCCCGACCCTCAATCTTTGAGCCTCCAACAGCTTTGAAGGAACCATATTCCTAAATGGAGAAGACTGCTTTCCAGAAGGACATTGTGAAGATGTTCACTACCATTTTCTGCTGAGCTGTACAGCACACTCACATACTGACTCTCAACCAACCCCAATACACATTCTCTTTTGCTCTTCTTTTTGTGTGTAGATTACTAAAATGTCCCCATTTAATGAATTTTAAATATCCTACATATAAACACAAAAGTTTCACCTCCCCCACCAAAGGGAAAAATTAAACACTTGTCCAGCTATGATTTCTACAGAGTTGTTATTTACAAACTTTAAGCCTGACAAACAGGGTGGAGGTCGAATGGGGCAGCATAAAAGTTACCCTTCTAAGTTTGAACTTTTTGTGTGACAGCATAGCTAAAATCATGGCCTCTTCAAATTAGTCTGCATCATGCCATGATCATACCTCAAACAGTACTTCAGTCAATACTAATCAATTTAATAAGCCAAGATACCCAATATGTAATAATAGAGAAAAAAAATCAAATTCCCTCTTAGTGAAGAGGAAAGTTAAAAATAGGATCAATATACCTTGGTCTACTGGAACATAAGCTGTATGGGGTGGAGATTCGACTGATATATTCCTAGTACCAGACACATAGTAGTCACTCAATATGTAATTATTTAATAAACGGGCCTCTTTTCTTTGTTTTATTCCCTGGACGTAGAGTGTATTATTTGATCAACTGATATGGCTGCTGAAATTCTGTTAGTTGTTCTCAGTATTGCCTGAGAGAGTAAAAGGGATGTATTAAGTTTGTTATGATTCTGAGTGATAGATGACTTTCAGTTGACTGCACACTGAACTTCAATCATTATTCAAAATGTGAATATTGATCCTCAATTAGTCATTCATTGTATGTGTTTCATTTCTTAACTCAAGTATTCAAGTTCTGACAGTATAACCATGACTAAAAAATTAAGCAAGCAACTGTCTAGGTTGCAAAGTTCATATGATTTTTTCCTTCTATACTCCTCTTTTTTAATGTTAGTTCTTAAATGTTAGCTCTGAAATTCAGGTATTTTGACAGGATTCAGAGAACCTGGTGAAAAGCTCAGATTTTCAATAGTGCTGACTACACGTCGTAATATGTTCCATGTTAGGTATGCCTATGGACTTATTGAATATCTTGAGACTAGCATATTATTTTTCATATCTTTAAAAATGGAAATACAGATGAAAGTATGTTATTTGCAGCTATATAAAGCTATGTGAATTAATAAGTTTGCAGGCTCTATATTATTTTATATTGAGAAGCCATGCCTGTATCTGCCATTTGTTATAGTGGCTTCAATGAGGCTGACTTCTGGCTTCAGCGCAGGGCATGTAGTCCAAGCCCAGTTCACTAGAGTAGTTCATATCCTCGCCACAGTTAATGATTCCAAAATGGGTCGGTGACTCCAGTTGAGCTGATAAAAGCCATCTCTGGGAGTTGTTTTTCTGGGTTTATGAGTCAAATACAACTCTTACCTCTGGAAATATTAGCAACTCTGTGCTTCCAGGGATCATATTTGCCAACAAGATAGAAAAGCATTGCTGAAACCAAAGACTACCCAGAGATGAAGACAGAGGCCTGATGATGTTTTCAATTCTTGAATACCAATATGTCTTAAGTCAAATTTACCCTGGAGTTTTCAGTTTTATAAGCCTCCAAATTTCATTTTGACTTACACTAGATATAGTTGTATGGAACTTAGATTGTTTCAACCAAAATGTTCTGACAGAGTTAATAGCAATTTGAAATAAAAATATATAATGAAATATTTATAAGGCTTTTTAATACATTATGAAAGAGTGATACTGAAATAATGTTGGTATGAGAATTTTAAAATATAAACATCTGTAAGGGTACAAATATTATACAAGCATAAATACTAAAGGACAAGTTACAAAGATAGAATGACGTACTCAAAACAATTCTCAGAAGCAGATTCAATTCAAAATAATAGTTTCAAAATCTCTCTATGATTCCAGCAGTACTATGAAATCAATGTGCAAATACTGTTTTCTAAGATCATATATAGTGTTTATACTTATTACGTAAATTTTCTTAAAATGTGCTTTGAGTTCAATTTTCACAATCAATAAATATAATTTCTTGGTGACTTTCAAATAGTATCATGTAAGGAACAGTTTCTTTAACAGTAAGTGAAATTTCTTATTTCTAAAGTGTAAAAATGGAATATTGAGCCAAGCAATAATTTCAACATAGGAATAAAGTCGTTCTTTTTCATTTAAAGATGTAGAAAAGTGACTCCTTCTCAAGCATATGCTAAATGTGCAGCCATTTGACTAAAGAAGGACAATTAAGATAATATATCTTTTGTGAATATTAAAAAATTGTTTATAAGGCTTTGTAGGTAGGATCATATTTACTTACTGAAGGTAAGAAATCAACTGGGTAGCTCAAACAAAGAGACCTGTTAGAATACAGCCTAATAATACAGTTTTAGGATAACATCTTTCACAAAGCACACCTAATGAATTTGAAAGCTTTTTCCTTATAAAATAGACATTTAGAAACAAAAGAAACTTTGGGAAGATTTGTTGACTCTGTTAATCTCTTCTCTTTTCTTTTTAAAGCTCAGCCTAGCTGACATTTTGGGATGATTACCAAAATCAATAGTAATAGAACTGCCAACATAATAGCAAGATAGATAAAAAATTAATGAAATACAAGATAAGTTTGTTACATGGCCTCAGAAGAGCTGAAGGCCATAGGGAAATATTTAAATAAATCTTTTACATCAGTAATAAGCATATGCATGCTAGTAGATAATAAAAATGACAAGGATATGTTTTGCATAGAAAAAATACATTTGCTAATATTGTCTGTGTGAATAGCATCAATTTCAATATTCTTCAAACATGGTTTGTGAAATGAGATTTACACAAGATTTGGCAGTGCATAAATTACTCTTAAGGCATTAAGTATGATTTTCAGAGCCAAATTGACTGTTTCAGAACAACCACACATCTTTAATAAAGTGCTGTGGTACTGTTCTGAATCTTTTCTAGAGGCCAAAAGAAGTCTACTCATTATGTTACAAGCATCTCTTATATCTTCTAAAGTTTAGGATTTTGCTATGCACCGAACAAAAAATAGACAAACAAAACACAGAAACAATAACAGACACAGAACAAAAGACAAATAAAAATATTCATACTCTAGACAAAATCTTGGATGGGCAGTTGAACCAAGAGGCAAAGATTATAGCACTATTCTCCTAACAACCAAATCTGTGTCCCCAGATTGAACATATCCCAGACTATCTGGAAACAGTTTTGCTCTATTTTTAAATCAACTGTAATTTGGTGCTAAACTCTTTTTTAAGGTCACTCTTGTCTCTAAATTTCTATGATGTTATTGCATTTCATGTTTCCTGGGAAACAAAAAATCTAATTGATAGAAAACAGACACATGCTTTTAACGGCTCTGAATATATAGAAAGACATCCATTTAATTACAGGCACTGAATTATATATAAAAAACTTTGCAAGAATTCTTAAAATTTATTTGACTTCTCCTCATTCTCCATTAGAAATTGTTAGCTTTGTCCTTCTTAATATCACTTTCACCATACCTTTATTATGGTAATCATCTCTTTGTAGTAGTGTAGTTGGACAGTTCTCTGTCCTTTCTTTACCCTGCAGTGTGAGCTCCTTGAGGGCAGAACCTAGTTTCCTTTCTGTCTTTTTCTAAAATTTAATGTAATTCTATTTTATTTTACTGTGATAAAAACATTTAACATGAGATCTACACTCTTAAGAACTTTTTTTTTCTTTTTCTTGAGACAGAGTCTTGCTCTGTCACCCAGGCTGGAATGCAGCGGTGCAAACTTGGCTCACTGTAACCTCTGCCTTCTGGGTGTAAGCGATTCTTCTACCTCAGCCTCCCAAGTAGCTGGGACTACAGGTGCGCACCACCATGCCTGGCTAATTTTTGTATTTTTAATAGAGACAGGATTTCACCATATTGGCCAGGCTGATCTCGAACTCCTGACCTTGTGATCTGCCTACCTCAGCATCCCAAAGTGCTGGGATTACAGGTGTGAGCCACCGCACCCAGCCTTAAGAAATTTTTAAGTGTACAATTCATTTTTGTTGACTATAGGTACAATGCTGTACAGCAGATCTCAGAGTTTACTTATCTAGCTTGACTGAAATTTATGCCGGTTGATCAGTAGTAACTCCCCATTTAATCTCTTCCTAGCCCCTGGTAACCACCATTCCACTTTTTGATTCTGAATTTGACTATTTTAGATACCTCACATAAGGGGAATCATGTAGCATTTGTGTTTCTGTGACTTTCTTATTTCACTAGAAGTCCATGTTTTTGCATATCGCAGAGTTCCTTTTTTTGTTTTTTAAAGCCGAATAGTATCGCATTTTATGTATATCCCACATTTTTGTTTATCCATTCTCCTGTTTATGGGCATTTAATTTATTTCCACATATTGGCTATTTTAATAATGATGCAGTGAATATAGGATTGCTAATATGTTTTAAAGATTCTGATGGCAAATACTTTGGAAAAATTCTCAGAAGTGGGATTGTTAGATCATAAGGTAGGTGTCTTTCCTGTGTGTGTGGCGCTGTTATACTGTTTGCCGTAGTGGCTGCACTACTTTGCATTCCCACCAATAATGGTCAAGGGTTCCAATTTCTCCTTGTCCTCACCAGCATTTGCTATATATAGATATGTATTAAAACTGAACTGAACCTGGAAATCACCATCATTTGTTGTCTTTGGTGTTGTTTCTGTGTATATATATCTATATATATACACACAGAAATTATATATATATATATATATATATATAATTTAAATTGGTTTATTAGGGTTTTTGTTTTGTTTACTATTGAGTTGTAGGAGTTCTTGTATATATGTTGGAAACTCAACCTTTATCAGATATATAGTTATCTGAAATTTCTTCCCATTCTTTATCTTGTTTTTTTCATTCTGTTGTTTCCTTTGACATATAGAAGCTTTGTAGTTTGATGTGGTCCCTGTTGCTCATCTTTGTTTTTGTTGCCTGTGGTCTTGGTGGCATATCCACGAAATCATTTTTAAGACCACTGATGTAAAGGTTTTTCCCTAGGTTTTCCTCTAGGAGTTTTATAGTTTCTCATCTTAGGTTTAAACCTTTGTTCCATTTTCAGTTGATTTTTGTACATGGTGTAATAAAGAGGTCTAATTTATTTCTCTTCCTTTTTTTTGCATCTGGATGTTCAGTTTTCCCACCATCATTTATCAAAGAGACTGTGTTATCCTCATTTTCTATTCTTGGAATCTTTATTGAAGATTATTTGACCATACATGCTTGGGTTTATTTCTGGACTCTCTATTGAGTTCCATTGGTCTATATAACTGTCTTATGTCATTATTATACTGTTTTAATTACTGTAACTTTGTAACACGTTTGAATTCAGAATGTTTGATGCTTCCAATTTTTATCTTCTTTCTCAAGATTGACCTAATTATTCATGTGTTTTCTTATTATATAAAACTTTTAGAATTTTATCTATTTCTGTAAAAAATGCCATTCAAATTTTGCTAGGGATTACATTAAATCTGTAGATTACTTCCAGTAGTGTGGACATTTTAATAATATTAAGTCTTCCAGTGCATGAATGGGATAGCTTTCCATTTGTTTGTGTCTTGTCTAACGTAAGTGTTTTGTAATTTTTAGTATTCAAGTTTTTCACCTTCTTAGTTACATTTTATTACTAGTTATTTTATTCTTCTTAGTGCTATTATATATGAAATTGTACAAAAATTTCCTTCTAAGATATTTCAATTTAGTGTATAAAAATGCAACTGGAGGGTGCCAACATGGTTGAATAGGAACAGCTCCAGCCTCCAGCTCCCAGTTTGAACAACACACAAGATGGTTGATTTCTGCATTTCCAACTAAGGTACCGGGTTCATCTCACTGGGGTGTGTCAGACAGTCAGTGCAGGACAGTGGGTGCAATCCAACGAGTGAGAGCTGAAGCAGGCGAGGAATCGCCTCACCTAGGAAGTGCAAGGGGGAAGGGAATTCCTTTTCCTAGTCAAGGGAAACCATGACACACAACACCTGGAAAATCGGGTCACTCCCACCCTAATATTGCACTTTTCCAAGGGTCTTAGCAAATGGCACATCAGGAGATTATAGCCCACACCTGGCTCAGAGGGTCCCACGCCCACGGACCCTCCCTCATTGCTAGCACAGCGTCTGAGATCTAACTGCAAGGCAGCAGTGAGGCTAGGGGAGGGACGCCCACCATTGCTGAGGCTTAAGTAGGTAAACAAAGCAGCAGGGAAGCTCGAACTGGGTGGAGTCCACGGAAGCTCAAGGAGGCCTGCCTACCTCTGTAGACTCTACCTCTGGGGACAGGGCATAGCTAAACAAAAAGCAGCAGAAATCTCTGCAGATGTAAATGTCCCTGTCTGACAGCTTTGAAGAGAGTAGTGATTCTTCCAGCATGGAGGTTGAGATCTGAGAATGGACAGACTGCCTGTTCAAGTGGGTCCCTGACCCCCGAGTAGTCTAACTGGGAGAACCTAACAGGGAGTAGCCTAACTGGAGTGGACCTCAAGCAAACTCCAACAGAACTGCAGCAGAGGGTTCTGACTGTTAGAAGGAAAACTAACAAACAGAAAGGACACTCACACCAAAACTTCATCTGTACGTCACTATCATCAAAGACCAAAGGTAGATAAAACCACAAAGATGGGGGAAAAGCAGTGCAGAAAAGCTGAAAATTCAAAAAATCAGAGTGCTTCTCCCCCTCCAAAGCAACGCAGCTACTTGCCAGCAATGGAACAAAGCTAGACGGAGAATTGCTTTGACAAATTGAGAGAAGAAGGCTTCAGTCGATCAAACTTCTCAGAGCTAAAGGAGGGACAACTAACCCAGCTCAAAGAAACTAAAAACCTTGAAAAAAGATTTGATAAATGGATAACTAGTGTAACCAATGCAGAGAAGTCCATAAACGACCAGATAGAGATGAAAACTATGACACAAGAACTACATGACAGATGCACAAAATTCAGTAACCGACTCGATCAACTGGAAGAAAGAGTATCAGAGATTGAAGATCAAATGAATGAAATGAAGTGAGAAGAGAAGTTTAGGGAAAAAAGAGTAAAAAGAAATGAACAAAGCCTCCAAGAAATATGGGATTATATGAAAAGACCAAATCTACATCTGATTGGTGTGCCTGAAAGTGACGGGGAGAATGGAACCAAATTGGAAAACACTCTGCAGGATATTATCCAGGAAAACTTCCCCTACCTAGCAAGGCAGGCCAACATTCAAATTCAGGAAATACAGAGAACGCCACAAAGATACTCCTCAAGAAGAGCAACTCCAAGACACATAATTGTCAGATTCACCAGAGCTGAAATGAAGGAAAAAATGTTAAAGACAGCCAGAGAGAAAGGTCAGGTTACACACAAAGGGAAGCTCATCAGACTAAGAGCAGATCTCTCAGCAGAAACTCCACAAGCCAGAAGAGAGTAGAGGCCAATATTCAACATTCTTAAAGAAAGAATTTTCAACCAGGAATTTCATAGCCAGTCAAAGTAAGTTTCAGAAGTGAAGAAGAAATAAAATCCTTTACAGACCAGCAAAGGGTGAGAGATTTTGTCACCACCAGGTCTGCCCTACAAGAGCTCCTGAAGGAAGCACTAAACATGGAAAGGAACAACCGATAACAGCCATTGCAAAAACATGCCAAAATGTAAAGATCATTGATGCTAGGAAGAAACTGCATCAACTAATGAGCAAATAACCAGCTCACATCATAATGACTGGATCAAGTTCACACATAACAATATTAACCTTAAATGTAAATGGGCTAAATGATCCAATTAAAAGACACAAACTGGAAAATTGGATAAAGAGTCAAGACCCATCAGTTTCCTGTATTCACATAGGCTCAAAATAAAGGGGTGGAGGAAGATCTCCCAAGCAAATGGAAAACAAAAAAAGGCAGGGTTTGCAATCCTACTCTCTGATAAAACAGACTTTAAACCAGTAAAGATCAAAAGAGACAAAGAAGTCCATTACATAATGGTAACGGGATCAATTCAACAAGAAGAGCTAACTATCCTAAATATATATGCATTCAATACAGGAGCACCCAGATTCATAAAGCAAGTCCTTAGAGACTTAAAAGGAGACTTAGGTTCCCACACAATAATAATGGGAGACTTTAACACCCCACTGTCAAGATTAAACACATCAACTAGACAGAAAGCTAACAAGGATATCCAGGAATTGAACTCAACTCTGCACCAAGGGAACCTAATAGACATCTACGGAACTCTCCACCCCAAATCAACAGAATATACGTTCTTCTTAGCACCACATCGCACTTATTCCAAAACTGACCACATAATTGGAAGTAAAGCACTCCTCAGCAAATATAAAAGAACGGAAATTATAACAAACTGTCTCTCAGACCACAGTGCAATCAAACTAGAACTCAGGACTAAGAAACTCAATCAAAACCACTCAACTACATTGAAACTGAACAACCTGCTCCTGAATGACTACTGGGTACACAACAAAATGAAGGCAGAAATAAAGATGTTCTTTGAAACCAATGAGAACAAAGATACAACATACCAGAATCTCTGGGACACATTTAAAGCAGTGTATAGAGGGAAATTTATAGCACTAAATGCCCACAAGAGAAAGCAGGAAAGATCTAGAATTGACACCCTAACATCACAATTAAAAGAACTAGAGAAGCAAGAGCAAACACATTCCAAAGCCAGGAGAAGGCAAGAAATAACTAAGATCAGAGCAGAACTGAAGGAGATAGAGACCCCAAAAAAAACCTTCAAAAAAATCAAGGAATCCAGGGGCCAGTTTTTTGAAAAGATCAACAAAATTGATAGACCACTAGCAAGACTAACATAGAAGAAAAGAGGGAAGAATCAAATAGATGCTATAAAAAATGATAAAGAGAATATCACCACCGACCTCACAGAAATACAAACTACCATCAAAGAATACTATAAATTCCTCTAAGCAAATAAACTAGAAATCCTAGAAGAAATGGATAAATTCCTGGACACAGGCACTCTACCAAGACTAAACCAGGAAGAAGTTGAATCCCTGAATAGATCAATAGCAGGTTCTGAAATTGAGGCAATAATTAATAGCCTACCAACCAAAAAAAGTCCAGGACCAGACGGATTCACAGCTGAATTCTACCAGAGGTATGAGGAGGAGCTGGTACCATTCCTTCTGAAACTACTCCAATCAATAGAAAAAGAAGGAATCCTCCCTAACTCATTTTATGAGGCCAACATCATCCGGATACCAAAACCTGGCAGAGACACAACAAAAAAAGAGAATTTTAGACCAATATCCCTGATGAACCTCGGTACAAAAATCGTCAATAAAATACTGGCAAATCCGAATCCAGCAGCACATCAAAAAGCTTATCCACCATGATCAAGTGGGCTTCATCCCTAGGATGAAAGGCTGGTTCAACGTACACAAATCAATAAACGTAATCCAGCATATGAACAGAACCAAAGACAAAAAACACATGATTATCTCAATAGATGCAGAAAAAGCCTTTGACAAAATTCAACAGTCCTTCATGCTAAAAACTCTCAATAATTTCAGTATTGATGGAACGTATCTCAAAATAATAAGAGCTATTAATGACAAACCCACAGCCAATATCATACTGAATGGGCAAAAACTGGAATCATTCCCCTTAAAAACTGGCACACGACAGGGATGCCCTCTCTCACCACTCCTATTCAGCATAGTGTTGGCAGTTCTGGCCAGGGCAATCAGGCAAGAGAAAGAAATAAAGTGTATTCGATTAGGAAAAGAAGAAGTCAAATTGTCCCTGTTTGCAGATTACATGATTGTCTATTTAGAAAACCCCATCGTCTCAGCCCAAAATCTCCTCAAGCTGATAAGCAACTTCAGCAAAGTCTCAAGATACAAAATCAATGTGCAAAAATCACAAGCATTTTTATACACCAATAACAGACAAACAAAGAGCCAAATCACGAATGAACTCCCATTCACAATTGCTTTAAAGAGAATAAAATACCTAGGAATCCAGCTTACAAGGGATGTGAAGGACCTCTTCAAGGAGAACTGCAAACCACTGCTCAGTGAAATAAAAGAGGACAAACAAATGGAAGAACATTCCATGCTCATTGATAGGAAGAATCAATATCGTGAAAATGGCCCTATTGTCAAAGGTAATTTACAAATTCAATGTCATCCCCATTAAGCTACCAGTGACTTTCTTCACAGAATTGGAAAAAAATACTTTAAAGTTCATATGGAACCAAAAAAGAACCCCATTGCCAAGACAATCCCAAGTCAAAAGAACAAAGCTGGAGGTATCGTGCTACCTGACTTCAAACTATACTACAAGGCTACAGTAACCTAAACAACATGGTACTGGTACCAAAACAGAGATATAGGCCAATGGAACAGAACAGAGCCCTCAGAAACAATACCACACATCTACAACCATCTGTTCTTTGACAAACCTGACAACAACAAGAAATCGGGAAAGGATTCCCTATTTAATAAATGGTGCTGGGAAAAGTGGCTAGCCATAAGTAGAAAGCTGAAACTGGATCCCTTCCTTACTCCTTATAGAAAAATTAATTCAAGATGGATTAGAGACTTAAATGTTAGACCTAAAGCCGTGAAAACCCTGGAAGAAAACCTAGGCAATACCTTTCAGGACATAGGCATGTGCAAGGACTTCATGTCTAAAACACCAAAAGCCAAAATTGACAAATGGGATCTAATTAAACTAAAGAGCTTCTGCACAGCAAAAGAAACTACCATCAGAGTCAACAGGCAACCTACAGAATGGGAGAAAATTTTTGCAATCTACTCATCTGGCAAAGGGCTAATATCCAGAACCTACAAAGAACTCAGACAAATTTACAAGAAAAAAACAACCCCATCAAAAAGTGGGCAAAGGATATGAACAGACACTTTTCAAAAGAAGACATTTATGCAATCAACAGACACATGAAAAAATGCTCATCATCACTCACCATTAGAGAAATGCAAATCAAAACCACAATGAGATACCATGTCACACCAGTTAGAATGGCAATCATTAAAAAGTCAGGAAACAACAGGTGCTGGAGAGGATGTGGAGAAATAGGAACACTTTTACACTGTTGGTGGGACTGTAAACTAGTTCAACCATTGTGGAAGACAGTATGGCGATTCCTCAAGGATCTAGAACTAGAAATACCATTTGACCCAGCCATCCCATTACTGGGTATATATCCAAAGGATTATAAATCATGCTGCTATAAAGACACATGCACACGTATGCTTATTGTGGCACTATTCACAATAGCAAATACTTGGAACCAACCCAAATGTCCATCAGTGACAGACTGGATTAAGAAAATTGGCACATATATACCAGGGAATACTATGTAGCCATAAAAAAGGATGAGTTCATGTCCTTTTTAGGGACATGGATGCAGTGGGAAACCATCATTCTCAGCAAACTATCACAAGAACAATGAGATCACTTGGACACAGGAACGGGAACATCACACACCAGGGCCTGTTGTGGGGTGGTGCGAGGGGGGAGGGATAGCATTAGGAGATATACCTAATGTAAATGATGAGTTAATGAGTACAGCACACCAACATGGCACATGCATACTTATGTAACAAACCTGCACATTGTGCACATGTACCCTAGAACATAAAGCATACAAAAAAAGAAAGTACTAAATGTTAGGTAAAAATGGGAAAAGAGGGATATTTGCAGCTTCTTTGGCATGGTAATTACAAGGCCTATCATCTTACAAGCTTGATGGCATTAGCTGATCACCCACTGTGAACAGAGGTAGCTGCCACAAAGAATGGTCTTGTTCCTGGATAAACTCTCTTATCCGCTTAACATCTGGTGTGTGCAACTGCAAGACCCAGGAGGCTGGATTAGCAGAACTATCACTCTATTCTGGTTCTTGTTAACTAAGATGATGAGATTTGTCCTTCCTAAAATAATACGTATGTAGGTTTGAAAAGTTGAGAAATTATAGCTCTCTATCTCACTAGAAATATCATATCCTTATAGTCCCCACCAAAATAAAACTTGCAAGACACGCACATAGAGAAAATAATTAAAACCAGAACATCAACAGAAATAAATCAAGTGCATTTCCATTCAAATGTATTTGTTTCCCCTTAAGTAAGACTTAAATGCAACTGGCTCCTAATGCAGCAAGCCTGGCCATGTATGACACATGCAAAATCGACTATGTTGAAACAGGACTAATTTCCATGTGCTGTCTTCATACCTTTCTGCAACGGTTTGGGCACAGCACAGATGTAAACTTCAAACTGCTGACTGCCTCCTCCATGTACCCTGAATTCCTCATTAACTTGGGGCATCAAGCAGAAGAAAACTGTTCCTATCTAAGAGAGTGAAATTACCACCCGGCTTTCAGACTGTATAAAAAAGGAGGGATTTAATTTAAAAGTTGATGACCTACTAGACAGGTGTGAAAGTTTCTAGGGTGAGAAGATGAAAAAGATACACTCACTGTTTTAAAGGAGCTTAGAGTCTTCTGGGGGAGTTGAACAAATACAAACCAATCATGTGGAAGAACAGGTACAGAGGTGCCCACTAGATACCCTGCTGGTGGGCACTCAGGCCATCTGGAAGTCATCAATTGTCTGTTCCTCTTCACATTCTTCATGCAGGATTATACAGGTTCCATAAAGTATAGACCAAGACCTTTATTTCTGTATCTTTCTCAACTCTCAATAACATTGTCCTTGGCATGCACATTGGATTAATGTCTCCCCCCCACCAAAAATGCAACTGATTGTTGTGTATTGATCTTTTATCCTAAAACTTCACTGAATTTAGTTATTAGTTCTAATAAATTTTTAAGTAGAATCTTTAGAATTACTTATATATAAGATTGTAACCTCTTAAAATGACAATTTTACTCTTTCATCTCCAATTTTGATGCCTTTTATTTCTATTGCTTGCTTACTTTCTATGGCTAGGACTTCCAGTACTCCACTGAATAGAAACAGAGAAAGGAAACATTCTTGCCTTGTTCCTGACTTTATAGGAAAATCTTTTTTTTTTCCATCATTGAGTATGATGTTTAGCCCTGAGGTAATTTCCTTACATTCCAAGTTTCTTTCCTTTGTTTTAAGACAGGGTCTTGGTCTGTCAATCAGGCTGGAGTGCAGTGGCCCAATCGTGGCTCACTGTAGCCTCAACCTCCTGGGCTCAAGTGATCTTTGTGCCTTAGCCTGCAGAGGAGCTGTGACTGTAGGTGCAGGCCACCATATACAGATATTTATTTATTTATTTATTTATTTATTTATTTATTTATTTATAATTTTTGTAGAGATGAGAGCTCACTGTGTTGCCCAGGCTATTCTCAAACTCCTGAGCTCAAGTGATGTTCCTGCCTCGGCATCCCAAAATTCTGGGATTACAGACATGAGCAACCATACCTGGCCCTATCTCTGGTATCTTGAGAGCTTTTATGATCAAAGGGTACTAAATTTTGTCAAATATTCAAATATTTTTCTACCTCTATTTAGATGATCATGCAAATTTTACTTTTCTTCAGGTAATGTGGTGGATCACATTAATTGACTTCTGCATATTGAACTATCATCCATGCATCATAGAAATAAATCCCACTCAGTTATATTTCATAATCCTTTTAATGTAATGTTGGATTCAATTTGCTAGTATTTTGTTGAGGATTCTGCATCTATATTCATCAGGAATATTGACTTGTTGTTTTCTTTCTCTTTGTCCGGCTTTGGTATAAGGAAAATACTGGGCTTGTAAAACGAATTTGGGACCTTTCCCTTCTATTCAGTTTTTTGGAAGAGTTTGAGAATGATGGGCATTAGTTCTTTAAATGTTTAGTAGAATTCGCCAGTGAAGCCATCTGCTCCGGTGCTTTTTGTTGTTGGAGGTTTTTGATCAGGGATTCAATCTCCATGCCAGCTATGAATCTATTAACACTTTCTATTTCTTCAGGATTCAGCTCGGTAGGTTTTATGTTTCTAGTGATTTATAGATTTTTTCTGAGTTATCCAATTTGTTGGCATGTAATTGGTCATAGTATCATCTTATGTTCTTTTATTTATTTATTTATTTATTTATTTATTTATTTATTTGAGACAGTGGTCTTACTCTGTCACCCAGGCTGCAGTGCAGTTGTATGATCAGGGCTCACTGCAGCCTTGACTTCCCTGGGCTCAGGTAATCCTCTCATCTCAGCATTCTGAGTAGCTGAAACTACAGGCACATGCCTTTATACCCAGCTTTTTATTATTATTATTATTTCTTGTAGAGACAGAGTTTTTGCCATGTTTATTAGGGTTGTCTCGAACTCCTGAGTTCAAGTAATACTCCCACTCAGCCTCTCAAAGTGCTAGGATTACAAGCATGAGCTGCCAGGCTTAGCCTTACAATCTTTTTTTTTTTTTTTTAATTTCTAAAGTATCTGTTGCAATAACTGTTCTTTCATTTCTGAACTCACTTAAGTCTTCTCTTTTCCTTTTTTAGTTAGTCTAGCCAAAGATTGGTCTGTTTATCTTTTCAAAAAATATTCATACTTTTATTGTTTATTTTGATTGTTTCTCTTTTCTATTTTATTTATTTTTACACTAATTTTTCTTATTTTTTTTCCTTCTGCTGGGTGGCCAGACTGTGCTAAACCCATCAGAGTTCCATGACTGGCAAGGAAGAAACCAGTCCTCTGGGAAGCCTTCTCAGAAAAGTTGGGGCACTGGATATATAAACTCACCCTTTCCTTCCCCTGGGTGAATCTGGTGTTAGGGAATTTTATAGCCTTCCACCAGGGACAAGATCTCCCATTAGGAAGCATCCCAAACTTTAAGCATAGTTTATTCTTCATTTTCTGATTAGTTGTGTAATATGAGGTTGCTTATTTGTTTTGGTATGTTGTCTTTATTTTAGTTTTTCTAAAGGTATTTTCTAAGTCTCTTTTTGATTTCTTCTTTGACCCAAAGGTTGTTCAAGAGTGTGTTGTTAAAACAAATAAGTGGAAACACTTATTTGTGAATTTTTTCATTTCCTCCTGATATTGATTTCTAGTTTCATTCCATTACACTCAGAAAATATATTAGGTATAATTAAAATCTTCTTATATTTTTCAGACTGGTTTTGTGACTGAACATGTAATCTATCCTGGAGAAAGATTCATGTGTTCTTAAGGAGAATGTGTATGCTGAAACTGGATGGAAGATTCTGTACATGTCTCTTAGGTTCATTCAGTATGTACTGTTACTTAAGTGCCTTGTATCCTTATTCATCTTCTGTCTTGATGTTCTGTCCATCTTTGAAAGTGTGACCCTAAATTTCCCAGGTAATATTGTATTGCTTGTCTATTTCTTTCTTCAGTTCTATCAATGTTTGCTTTATATATTTAGGTGCTCTGGTGTAGGGCACGCACACACATATGTATAAATATTTATAACTGTTATATCTTCCTAATGTATTGACCCTTTTATCATTTTATAATGACCTTCATTGTCTCTTGTGACAGTTTTTGGCTTAAATATTTTTTAATATTTTACCTGGTGTAAATATAACTGGCCCTGCTCTCTTTTACTTACCATTTGCATGCCATACCTTTTCCCACCCCTTAACTTTTAGCTTGTGTGTAACCTTAAAAATATGAAATGATGTGGTTTGTCTCTGTGTCTCCACCCGAATCTCATTTCACATTGTAATCCTTATGTGTTGAGGGAAGGTTATTTGATCATGAGGGCAATTCCTCCATGTCGTTCTCATTGATAGTGAGTGAGTTCTCATGAGATCTGATGGTTTTATAAGGGGATCTTCCCCCTTCACTCTCTCTCTCTCAACTACCACCATGTAAGACATGCCTATTTCCCCTTCCACTATGATGGTAAATTTCCTGAGGCCTCCTCATCCATGAGGAACTGTGGGTCAATTAAATCTTTTTACATGTATATATATAAATTACCCAGTCTCAGGTATTCTCTGCAGCAGTGTGAAAATGGGATAATACAGTAAATTGGTACTAGTAGAGTGGTGTACTGCTATAAAGAAACTTGGAAATGTAGAAGCAACTTTAGAACTCAGTAGTAGGCAGATGTTGGAATAGTTTGGAAGGCTCAGAAGAAGACAGAAAGATGTGGAAGAGTTTAGAACTTCCTAGAGACTTGTTGAATGGTTTTGACCAAAATGCTGATAGTAATGTTGACAATGAAGTCCAGGTTGAGGGGGTCTCAGATAGAGATGCGGAACTTCTTGAGAACTGGAGTAAAGGTCTCTCTTGTTACACTTTAGCAGAGACTGGTGGGATTTTGTCCCTGCCCTAGAGATCTGTGGAACTTTAAACTTGAGAAATATTATTTGAAATTGGAACTTACGTTTTAAAAAAGAAGCAGAACATATAAATTTAGAAAATTGGAAGCCTGACTATGTGGTAGAAAAGAAAAACCCATTTGCTGAAGAGAAATTCAAGCCAGTTGTAGAATTTTGCATAAGTTAACGAGGAGTCAAATGTTAATCACCAAGACAGTGTGGAACATTTTTCCAGGGAATGTCATAGATAGACCTTCATGGCAGCCCCTCTCCTCACAGGCCTGGAGGCCTAAGAGAGAAAAATAATTATGTGGGCCTGGCACAGGGCCCCACTGTTTTGAGTAGCTTCAGGACTTGGTGCCCTGCGACCCAGCTGTTCCAGCTACAGCCCTGGTAAAAGGGGCCAACATAGAGCTCAGGCTGTTGTTTCATAGGATGCAAACCCTAAGCCTTGACAGGTTACATGTGACATTTGGTGGGTGCACAGAAGACAAGAATTGGGTGAGTGTATTTACCAAATGCCTATACCCCCATTGTATCTAGGAAGTAACTAACTTGCTTTTGATTTTACAAGCTCATAGATGGAAGGGACTTGCCTTGTCTCACATGAGACTTTGGACTGTGGACTTTTGAGTTAGTGCTGAAATGAGTTAAGATTTTGGGAGACTGTTGGGAAGGCATGGTCGGTTTTGAAATGTGAAAAGACATGAGATTTGGGAGAGACCAAGGTGAAATAATATGGTTTGGCTCTGTGTCCCCATCCAAATGTCATCTCAAATTGTAATCCCCACATGTTAAAAGGTGGAGGTGACTAGATTATGGGTGGTTTCCTCCATGCTGTTCTCACAATAGTGAGTGAAATCTCATGATATCTGATTGTTTTGTAATTGTTTGGAAGTTTCTCCTTCCCTCCTCTATCTTTCCGCTTTGTGAAGAAGGTGCCTGTTTCTCCTTCACCTTCCACCATGATTGTAAGTTTCCTGAGGCGTCCCCAGTCATGTGGAACTGTGAATCAATTAAATCTCTTTCCTTTATAAATTAGGCAGTCTCAGGTATTTCTTTATAGCAGTGTGAAAACAACTAATACATGAAGTGAGTTTCTCATAGACAGCATATTGTTGAATCTTGTTCTTGAATTCATTCAGCCAATCTATGTCTTTTGATTGTAGAATTCAATCAATTTACATTTAAATAATTATTGATATAAAAGGATTTACTACTGCCATTTTGTTTGTTGCTTTCTGTTTTTCTGTTAGTCTTGCTTGTCTTTATTTATATCTGTGGATTTTCTTAGTTGATATTACTTGATTCTTTTCTTTTTTCTTTTCTGTAACTTCTATAGTTTGTTTGTGTGTTTACCTGAAGGTTTACGTAAAATATTATATAATTATGATAGTCTATTTTAAGCTTATAACAACATAAATTTAACCACATACAAAACCCTATATGTTAACTACTGTACCACCTTATGCTGTTGTCATAATTTACATCTATTTATATTGTATCTCTTAACATTTTTATTATGCTTACTTTTGACACATTTAACTTTGTACTGTAATAAAAAGTGATTTACCTACCAACATTACAGTATTCTGTATTTGTCTATATACTTACATTTACCAAAACTTTCATATTTTCTTTTGCCATTGCATTTCTGTTTAGCATTCTGTATAGGGTTCTCTTAAAGAGACAGAACTAGTAGGATATATACATATACATATATGTACACACACATATATATAAATATATATATGGGAGTTTATATATATATATATATATATATGGGAGATTATTAAGTATTAACTAACGTGATCACAAGGCCCTACAATAGACTGTCTGCAAGCTTGGGGAGCAAGGAGAGCCAGTCAGAGCCCCAAAACTGAAGAATATGGAGTCTGATGTTCAAGGGCAGAAAGCATCCAGGATGGGAGAAAGAAAGATGTAGGCTCTTCTTTCTTTCACATTTTTCTGCCTGCTTTTTATTCGCTGACAACTGGTTAGATTGTTCCCACCATATAAAGGGTGGATCTGCCTTCCCCAGCTCACTGACTCAAATGTTAATCTCTTTTGGCAACACCCAAACAGACACACCCAGGATCAATATCCTTTGACTCTCAGTATTAACCATCAGAAGTCCACCTCTTGTCAACTTGAACCCATACACATCTCCTGAGATCATACATAATCTTCAAATAAAGACAAAATGGGGTCATAATTATGCCTAACATAACACAACTGTCCTTCAGACAACTGGAAACAGACCAATCCCCAACCCAAATAGCATTTCATGAAGTTAACCATACTTACATCCTGATATGAAGTCAATAAATCTTATGTCACATGATAAAGGAGAAAGGAAATAAAATGAAGGTATTTTCTTAGTACAAGTGTATACATGCACAAACATGTTTTTAAGAAAAGAAGGAGGAAATGCTCCTGACAATTACAGTCCTCATTTCTGCAGCAGGTCATGTGGTCATAGCTGGTATTGATGACCACCTTCTTCTACTACCCATTCTGTATTCCCTTTGCCTTCAGCAAGCACCTCAGCAGATCATGGTTTTTTTTTTTTTTTCCTGGTGGAGTGACCCAAACTTTCATTCCTGAAGGGTTTGGGTCATTTGTAGTCCTGCCTGGATTAAGATGTTGTAGTTTCCCATTGGCCTTAATCATAGGGCATGGTAATACTAAAAGACACCCTAATAGATCTCCTGTGTTCCAGGCGTACTCCTCCTTACCTTCATTATGGAGTACTAGACTGATTTCATCTTGATAGTCTGGGTCAATCACCCCAGCCAACAGTGTACTCCCTTCTTAAACTGTTGACATAAAGATAGGAGGAGCCCAAAGTGTCCCAGCGTTAGATCTGACATACAGATAAGAGCAATTACAGGACTCTTCAAAGATGCAGATGCTGCCCTCACAAATCTATTTTGCAAGGTATTGGTCAAGGGTTTATCTTCTGGACCCTCCCGGCTGGGATGAGTAGGTCATCGTATGGTCATCAAAGTGACTCTCCACCATCCCAGTCTCCCTAAGTCTTTGGATCCCTTCCTCTACATTAAACCAAGGGAGATTAGGCATTTCCAGCTCACTCGCAGTGGGTCACCTTTTAATTAATATTTCAGCTAACCAAGCAAATAAACTGTTAGAACTTTTTTAATGCCCTGAGGTGCAACATTGAAAGCAGAGTCCTTAGTGAGTGGGCCAGAATAAATAAATTCAGCCTGGTACAACTCTCTATATTCCTTCCACCATTATCTGATACCCTTAATATCTATTCCCATGCCTATTCTCCAGATTGCTGCTTATATAAATTAGAAAACTCAAACAGTTATTTTTGAGTGTAGTGCACCTCCTCATGGGTCACACTCCCAACTTCACCTCTAGGGGCCCACTGGGACTTTAGTTATAGTCTAGTAGCAAACAGGGTTGTTGGTGGTGGCTCCTGAGGAGAATCAACATTATTTTGCCTGGCAACCGCCTCAGGGGAGGCCATCACTATTGCCTCAGGCAGCACAGGGTTTATCTCTTCAGGCAAAGGTGGAAAGGCTGATGACAGCATGGGTCAGGGAGCAGATGTTGCCAGTACTGGGGATGGGGAAGCTGTTCCTTCTGGCAAAAAAAGGTTCATCGGAGTTTACAAACTCAGTGTCTCCAGCTTCATCAGGGTCCCCCCACATGTCCCTGTTCCAAGTTGTAAGGTCCCATTCTTTCCCAATCAGTGCTCTCACTTTAACAGTAAACACTGGGTACGGCTCTGCATGTACCTTTTATTGCAGGTCAGCCACTCACATGATAAGTGCTTATGTCTGTTTTTCCACAATTTCAGCTGTTTCTCTACAGGAGATAAGACTTTAATTCAGGGCAACCTTAGCAGATTTGAGGTTCATTATCTGCTTCTGAAGCCGGGAGACAGAATCCCTGAGTTCATCATTTTATTTTATCACTTGTCCACTGAACTTAGGAGCAACCAACTAGTTTTATTATGTTCCTTGGTTCTCCACATATGGTCAAATGTATTATGTATAGAGTCACTAAACTTGCCCCTCACAAATGGTGAATCAGGAGTGTTAAATGCATTTATTTTGCATAACTCTCTAAACAGTTCACACAAAGGGCTATCAGTGTGCTCCATACCATTAGAAGTAGAGTCCTTAGCATTTTTGGGGTCTAATTATATTAACCAGCCAACTCCAGAAACCCCAAAATCAACGAAGGAACTCCATCCTTAATATTCTCTTCCTCTAGAATCACTCCTGGTACCAAAATCTGTATTAGCATTCTATTAGAAGGTCAGAACTATTATATATAATATGTATATATATGGGAGTTTATTAAATATTTACTTACATGATCAAAAGTTCCCACAATAGGCTGTCTGCAAGCTTGAGGAGCAAGGAGAGCCAGTCCGAGTCCCAAGACTGAAGAACATTGGAGTCAGATGTTTGAAGGCAGGAAGGATCCAGCATGGGAGAAAGATGTAGCCCAGGAGGCTAGGCCTGTCTCTCCTTTTCATGTTTTTCGACCTGCTTTATATTCGCTGGCAGCTGATTAGCTTGTGCCCACGAGGTTAATGGTGGATCTTCCTTCCTTTGGCAACACCCTCACACACACACCCAGGATCAATAGTTTGTATCCTTCAATCCGATTAAGTTGACACTCAATATTAACCATCACACATCCTTTTATTTCAACTTGAAGAACTTGCTTTCACATTTCTGCCTTGTGAGCCCAATGGTGATAAGTAACCTCAGTTTTTGTTTGTCTAGAAAAGTCCATATCTCTTTTTCATTTTTGAAGGAGATTTTTGTTGGACTCAGTGTTCTTGACTGGCAGTTGTTTTGCTTTAGTACTTTTAATATACCATTCCACTCCCTTCTGGCCTGCAAGGTATCTGCTAAAAAAAGAAAAAAATATCTAGTGATAGTCTTATGAAGTTTGTCATGTATGTGACAAGTATCTTCTCTGCTGCTTTCAAAATGCTATCTTTGTATTCTGACAATTTGATTATAATGAGCTTTGTTATAATATAATGTAATAAATATAATGATTGGATTTTATATTATTTGGTATCCTTCAGGCTTCTTGGATCAAAAATATTTATTTCTTCCCCAGATTCGAGATGCTTTCAACCATTATTACTCTCAATAAGCTTTCTGGTCCTTTCTCTCTCTCTGGGACTCCCATAAAGTATATATTGATCTGCTTGACATTTTCTATAACTCCCTTGATATAATTTCACTGTGTCCCCATCCAAATCTCATCTTGAATTTTAGCTCTCATAATTCCCATGTGTTGTGGGAGGGATCTGGTGGGAAACAATTGAATCATGAGTGGTGGTTTCCTCCATACTGTTCTCATGGTAGTGAATACATTTCAGGAGATCTGATGGTTTTATAAGGGGAAACCCCTTTTGTTTGATTCTCATTTTCTCTTGCCTGCTCCCATGTAAGACATGCCTTTCACCCTCTGCCATCATTGTGAGACCTCCCCATCCATGTGGACTTGTGAGTCCATTAAACTTCTTTTTCTTTATAAATTACCCAGTCTCGGGTAGGTCTTTGTCAGTAGCATGAAAATGGACTAATACACCCTTTAAGCTTTATTTATTATTTTAATTTTATTTTTCCTTTTGTCTACTGACTGAAATATTTCCAGTGATGTTGGGAGCAAGTCCCCCAAGATCTGGCCATAACTGGCCCTCAAACTGGCCATGAACAAAATCTCTGCAGCACTGTAACATGTTCACAATGGCCCTAACGCCTAGCTGAAAGGCTGTGGGTTTATGGGAATGCGGGCAAGGAATGCCTGGCCCACCAGGGCAGAGAACCGCTAAAAGGCATTCTTAAGCCACAAACAATAGCATGAGCGATTTATGCCTTAAAGGCATGTTCCTGCTGCAGTTAACTAGCCCAACCTACTCCTTTAATTCGGCCCAAACCTTCATTTCCCATAAGGGATACTTTTAGCTAATTTAATATTTATAGAAACAATGCTAATCACTGGTTTGGCATTAATAAACATGTGGGTAAATCTCTGTTCAGGGCTCTCAGTTCTGAAGGCTGTGAGACCCCTGATTTCCCACTTCACACCTCCATATTTCTGTGTGTGTGTCTTAATTTCTCTAGTGCCACTGGATTAGGGTCTCCCCAACCAAGCTGGTCTCGGCACAGTGACCTGTATTTGAGTTTGCTGATCCTTTCTTCAGCTTGACTTAGTCTGTTGTTGAACCCATCTAGTGAATTTTTAGTTCAGTTATTGTTTTCTTCAGCTTTATGATTACTGTTTGATACTTTTATATTTTCTATCTCTTTGTTGAGTGCACTTCCTTCATGGACTCTTCTCTTTACCTTGATGAACACCTTTATGAGAGTAATTTTTCACTCTCTGTTTGGTAAATTATATAACTCCATTTTATTAGGATTGATTCCTAGAGATTCATCTTATTCCTTTGTTTGGAACATCTTTGCCTGATTTTTCATTCTCCTTGACAGTCTGTATTGAAGTCTGCACTTTAGATAAAGACTTCTCCCATTCTTCATTAACTGGCCTCATACAGGAAAAGACCCCTATCAATCAGCTTAGTCAGAGAGTCTGGGGGCCTCTACCAATTCTTTCCTTCCCCAGGCAAAAGGTAGGTGGCTGTGGTTTTTGTTCACTCTCTCTGTGCTGAACAAGAATGGGAGTTCTGGCATCTTTTCCTCTCCAGGCAGCTAAACCATGCAGGATCTGTCAGAACTCCCAAAATAGTGAGACAGATGTTAATTCCTTGGACAGCACCAGATGCATGAATCGGCATTTTACTGTCTAGGGAGAAGCTAAGAAATGATATTTTTTTTATCTTCTCACTCTGTGCTGAGCAGGCAGAAGAACTGATAGTGCCTACCAACCCAAGCCACTGCTGCTCTTGTCTCCTAGGCAGCTTGACTCTGATGAACTCATCAGGGTTGTGAGGCTGAAGGACAGAAACCAGTCCTCTGGGAAGTCCCCTAAAAAAAGTTGGGACACTGAATGAGTGAACGAACCTGTTCCTTCCCCTCTGTGCTAGGGAGACTTTTCCTGATCATATATACTTACCCGAGGGTCAAGGTTTTCAGTGAGTTTCCCAAATCTCTCTATTTCCTTCAATGAATTGATTTGACATCCTCTTTGGGTATTTGAGTCTTTCAAAGGTTCCAAATTCTCACAAAGGGAGTTTGCCCCTGAGTTGTTTCTCAGTTTGTGTTTGTCAAGGGAAAGATGGTCTAGGACTTCCTATTTTGCCATCTTGCTGTTACTACTCCTACCATGCCTTCTTATCTATAGTGTTTTCTTAACATAGATTGACACTCAAGAGATGTTTTGGACGAATAAATAAATGAGTGAACAGACATTTTTAGAGAAGAATAGTTAGGAAAAGAAGCTTTTACTCCCTAGAATAATGTATACAATCTTACTTCTAGGTAACAAAAACAAACACACAAAAAGTATAAAGTAAAGAAAATATTTTCATGGTGGCATTATGTGCTAAACCATTTTCCCCTTTAAGCCTTAACAGTCAACAATTTAATTTTATTTTTACATAGGTAGATGTTATGTGATTATATATACATTATATATATATAATGTGATTTTGAAATAGTAGTTTAGCAATTGGTATTTTTTTATCCTATCACAGATGGCCAGGGAGAATGCTAAAAGCTCTAGATGGCATGAACTATTGAAAAGATAAGTTATGGGTTCTCTGAATGCAGTCATGCACTTGCTGAATACCTTACCAAGGGAGCGTCTGCCCTTACATAATGCAGTTTAAAGCAATGATGATAATGATAATGGTTGCAATGGTGGTGGTGATAATGGCAGTGATCCCAAAGTTGATGATAATTACAGCCACTACAGCTAATGATGTGCATTGAATGCCTACTTGTGTATGATACTTTTAAAACACGTTAATTCAGTTATTGTAACATCCTTTTGTACTTATTTGCTTTTGCTCCATTTATTAACAAGGAATTTGCATTAAGTACAATACTAAATTGACTATTGTCGGTGGTTTGTAGTTGGAAAGCTGGTCTGGAACCCATATCTTTCTGAAGTATACATAACACTCTATTCTCAATCAAACCAACAAGCTAAGTAAAAATTGAAAAATAATCAGAATCAAACTGTTAAATGTCATCAGTATGTTTGTGTTGCATTAATTCACCTTTAAAAATTTATTTTATCTACACATGCAATTTTGTATAAATGCATTTTGAATGTGATCATATAATTTTTTCTTTTTTTTTGCCTTATGTGTAAAGACATTTTAATTTTTTTTTTCCTGGTTCAGTACTGCAATCTCGTCCTTTATCATACTTTTATCACACCAGGCAACCTACGTTAACAATTCAACATACATCCTTTCATGTTTTCCTTCATGCTCATGTAAGAACGTATATATACACATAAATATATACATATATGTAAGAGATAGACATTTTAAAACAATTGTGTGTTTTATAAAATTGTCATCATATTATACTCAATTTTCCTTAACTTACTGTTCTCAATTGGCAATACTTACACTTTATTAAAATCCCTGAAATTTAATTTTCACAACTCTAATTGCATTTATTTCTTTGTTTCTTTTTATTTCTATGTACAACATTTTTTTTGTCAGGTTTTTTTTTATTATACTTTAAGTTCTAAGATACATGTGCACAATGTGCAGGTTTGTTACATATATATACATGTGTAATGTTGGTGTGCTGCACCCATTAACTCATCATTTACATTAGGTATATCTCCTAATACTATCCCTCCCCCCTCCACCCTCCCCACAACAGGCCCCAGTGTGTGATGTTCCCCTTCCTGTGTCCAAGTGATCTCATTGTTCAATTCCCACCTTTGAGTGAGAACACGCAGTGTTTGGTTTTCTGTTATTGTGATAGTTTGCTGAGAATGATGGTTTCCAACTGCATCCATGTCCCTACAAAGGACACGAACTCATCCTTTTTTATGGCTGCATAGTATTCCATGGTGTATGTGTGCCACATTTGCTTAATCCAGTCTGTCACTGATGGACATTTGGGTTGATTCTAAGTCTTTGCTATTGTGAATAGTGCTGCAGTAAACACACACGTGCATGTGTCTTTATAGCAGCATGATTTATAATCCTTTGGATATATACCCAGTAATGGAATGGCTGGGTCAAATGGTATTTCTAGTTCTAGATCCTTGAGGAATCGCCACACTGTTTTCCACAATGGTTGAACTAGTTTACAGTCCCACCAATAGTGTAAAAGTGTTCCTATTTCTCCACATCCTCTCCAGCACCTGTTGTTTCCTGATTTTTTTTTCTTTTTTGAGACGGAGTCTTGCTCTGTTGCCCAGGCTGGAGTGCAGTGGCCGGATCTCAGCTCACTGCAAGCTCCGCCTCCCGGGTTCACGCCATTCTCCTGCCTCAGCCTTCCGAGTGGCTAGGACTACAGGCACCCGCCACCTCGCCCGGCTAGTTTTTTGTATTTTTTAGTAGAGACGGGGTTTTACCATGTTCGCCAGGATGGTCTCGATCTCCTGACCTCGTGATCCGCCCGTCTCAGCCTCCCAAAGTGCTGGGATTACAGGCTTGAGCCACCACGCCCGGCCTGTTTCCTGATTTTTTAGTGATTGCCATTCTAACTGGCATGAGATGGTATCTCATTGTGGTTTTGATTTGCATTTCTCTGATGGCCAGTGATGATGAGCATTTTTTTATGTGTCTGTTGGCTGTATGCATGTCTTCTTTTGAGAAGTGTCTGTTCATATCCTTTGCCCACTTTTTGATGGGGTTGTTTGTTTTTTTCTTGTAAATTTGTTTGAGTTCTTTGTAGGTTCTGGCTATTAGCCCTTTGTCAGATGAGTAGACTGCAAAAAATTTCCCCCATTCTGTAGGTTGCCTGTTGACTCTGATGGTAGTTTCTTTTGCTGTGCAGAAGCTCTTTAGTTTAATTAGATCCCATTTGTCAATTTTGGCTTTTGGTGTTTTAGACATGAAGTCCTTGCCCATGCCTATGTCCTGAATGGCATTACCTAGGTTTTCTTCTAGGGTTTTTATTGTGTTAGGTCTAACATTTAAGTCTCTAATCCATCTTGAATTAATTTTCGTATAAGGAATAAGGAAAGGATCCAGTTTCAGCTTTCTACTGATGGCTAGCCACTTTTCCCAGCACCATTTATTAAATAGGGAATCCTTTCTCCATTTCTTGTTTTTGTCAGGTTTGTCAAAGATCAGATGACTGTAGATGTGTGGTATTATTTCTGAGGGCTCTGTTCTGTTTCATTGGTCTATATCTCTGTTTTGGTACCAGTACCATGTTGTTTAGGTTACTGTAGCCTTGTAGTATAGTTTGAAGTCAGGTAGCACGATGCCTCCAGCTTTGTTCTTTTGACTTGGGATTGTCTTGGCAATGGGGGTTCTTTTTTGGTTCCATATGAACTTTAAAGCAGTTTTTCCCAATTCTGTGAAGAAAGTCACTGGTAGCTTAATGGGGATGGCATTGAATCTATAAATTGCCTTGGGCAGTATGGTCATTTTCATAATATTGATTCTTCCCATCCATGAGCATGATATGTTCTTCCATTTGTTTGTGTCCTCTTTTATTTCACTGAGCAGTGGTTTGTAGTTCTCCTTGAAGAGGTCCTTTACATCCCTTGTAAGTTGTCTAATTGTATTTAATGCATGTCACAGTTTGCCTAGACTACCTTTGATTCAACTATTTATTTATTAATGTATATTCACTTTGTTTCTAGTTTTATGGAATTATGAACAATGCTTTTTTCCCCCTCTTATTTTTTATTGAGGTAAAACAAACACCTATATAATTTATCATCCTTACCAGGTTTAAGAATACAGTTCATTGGTAATAAATACATTATAATGATGCTTTAATAAATATATTTATATGAATATTATTATGTACCTGTATTAATTCTGTGACAGAGCAATTATCTTACCAAAAATGTGACAATTCACATTTCCACAAGGGATACATGAAATTGCCTATAATTCTCTTTCTCACATACATCATTATTCTTACAACAATATGTACTACCAAACAATTTTTAAATCTGATACTTTAGAAATGGTATATTGTTGTTGCTTTAATTTATAGTACACTAGTAGAGGGTTGGGATAGCCTATTATGTATTTATTGGCCACTGGAATTTTCTTATCTTTGAATTTGTTTTTAAAAACCTTTGCTCATTTATCTATAGGGATTTTTCCCTCAGCTTCAGAATTAATATCATCTTTATGACTATTCTCTCTGCTAAGAGAGAATTTTTGGCAAAATTTATTGGCATTTAATACATTTGATAAGTACCTTTTTGTATAAGTTAATATTTTTTCTAAAATTCTAATTTATAGTTTCTGATTTTTTACTTAATCACAGAAATTTCCTGTTTCTAGAATATATTATCAGGACTGTAGATTTTCTTGCAACATTTCTTGTTGTTTCGTCTTCTCTAGACCAGCAATGTCTGAAACATAATGCTAGCCACAAATGTGAACCATATATGAAATTTTAAATTTCATGTCAAATATGTTTTTTAAATGTAAGAAACTAATAAAATTAAATTTAATATATTTTATAAGCCTAACTTATTCAAAATGTTATTGTTTCCAACATAGTCCTTACAAAAATTATAAATTAGGTATGTATCTTTTTTTTCAAACTGAGCATTAAAAATTTCATTTGCATTTTAGAAAACACATCTCAATTTGCTGTTGCTCAATAGCCTCATATGGCTATTGTGATTTAGTTAACCAATACCCATACATGGCTACTGGTTACTGTATGTAACTGCATGTCTAGAATATATTTTTTTTGTGTGGCAAAGATGGCTATAACTTATTTCCTTTTAATTTACAGACCTTTGTCATATTTTTCCATATTATCTATACTTTTCGACAAGTCTATTTTTAAATTCTTATGTCAGTAACACTGATTTGAATATAATAGTTTTAAAGTATATTGTGATGATTGATAAGATAAACACCCCCTTATTAGTCTTTTTATCCAAGTTTTCTTGGGTATATTTGTTTGTATATATATTACATTATATTTACTTATATATCATGTGTATTTATTGTAATTATACACAAGTAATTTAAATTTTGTAAATTGTATAGAAAAATAACATTTTTATACTTACCTTGTATCCAGTAACTTTGCAAAATTTATTTATTAGTTCTAGTAGATTTTTTGTAAATTCCCTGATATTTTTACCTAGATGATCATGTTTAATATAAAAGAATATTTTTCTTCTTCTTGTACAATATGTATGTCTTTCAATTATTTTTCTTGTCATATTGCACTTGCTCGAACCACTACTATAATGTCAAATAGAAGAGATAGGAGAAAACATCCTTGTCTTATTCCTCATACAAGAAGGGAAGCATTAAGTCTTTTACTGTAAGTATGGTATTTCATAGATGCCCTTTATCAGGCTAAGGAAATTTTTATTCTTTTTTTGCTATACATTTTATTATGAGTGGATATTACATTTTCTCAAATGTTCTTTCTGATCTATTAAGGTGATATGAATTGTATTTTAAAGTTTCAAATGTAGTGAATTTTATTGATTAATTTTTTCCATGTTAAATCACCCTCTCTTTCCTGAGATAAATCCAATTAATGGTTTTGAAGAGCTAGTATGTTTTAGAGATGAGTTCAAGTTAAAAAAATTAAAAATCTTAATACCTGACTTGGAACTAAACACAGTGTAGAGAACATAATTACATAGATACACTACATGCTAAATATATGCTATATAAATTGTTACAAATATGTCAAAATGAAATAACTCATCTTAAAGAAACGTTTCTCCAATATAGTCTCACCCATCATATACATTGACTCAAGACAGGAAATGTTTTCTTACCTCAGCAATCTAAGTCAATAGGAATCACTCCATTATACTGCCAAGTATAATTCTATATAGACCTAATATTTTTACCTTACATTCTCAGTCAATGCTAGTTTATCATATTTCATAGACATTAAAGATTTTCCCCTAAGAAAATGTTTGCCTACAACCCTAAAAATAAATAGTAAATTAAGAAAAATGTGCCCTAAACAAACTTGTTATCTTTAATTAGACAAACCTCACAAATCAAGAAAGTCAAGAAATAAACAGTTCCCCAAAAGGCCCTGGAAAATATTCCTACTCATCTTGATTAACTTTATTAATGTTAACATGGAATACATGAAATTTTATGCACTCTGCATGTATGGAAAAATATTTTCCTCTTTCCGGAAACATTTCAAATTGTGTGAGTCTTATCCTATACTAGGAGGTTAATTCCACAAGCTCATTAAAAATTAAGGAATAGGCAGTGCCTTTTTTCAGTGAGATGACTGACATTGCAATTTCTTATCAGTGAAAATTACTTCAGCATCTGAGAATACAACCTCAAAATGTTTATGAACCAATATGTAAGAAAAGTTAGACTATGAGAAATTATATTTATAAAGGATTGCCTGACGGATAAACAATTCATACATTTCTCTAGGAAATCTCAAGTTTGTTTCTGGGTAACTCTTAAAGTCAGAAAGCTGCACAATTTGACTACATTTTTTCACCCTTTATATTATTGCTTTTACTGTGGCATTCATGTAAAAAAAAAAGTTGTACTGTAATTTCTATTGTAGGGATATAGTTGAGGTCATTTACTTAAATAATTGTATATAGAAGATTTTTGTCTGAGACCATTTCTGGTAAGTTTAATTATACTGAGCAGCATTTTGTTTGTTTGTTTTAAGGGACATGCTACTCTTACAGAGCATAGTTCTCTCTTACTTTGGCAATTGGTACCATTAAAGTCAAATTTCTTGCCAACTTTGAATTATTAAGCATAGCTCAATGGCTTGCCATTCTGTGTGTAGCACACTTCCATTTAATTTCATGATTTTTCTATTATTATCTTTACCCTCTGATTATTTCACCATTATGTTGTTCTCATTTCATGCTTTTTGATAAATATCTTCAAATTTTTTTAATGAAACAATTTGTTAATATGAAAAACGTTTCAGAATACTTGGAATTTTAGGGACATGGATGAAGCTGGAAACCATCATTCTCAGCAAACTAACACAGGAACAGAAGACCAAACACCACATATTCTCACTCAAAAGTGGGAGTTGAACAATGAGAACACATGGACGCAAGGAGGGGAACATCCCGCACTGGGGCCTGTCAGTGGGTGGGGAACGAGGGGAGGGAGAGCATTAGGAAAAATACCTAATGTAGATGACAAGTTGATGGGTGCAGCAAACCACCATGGCATGTGTATACCTAAGTAACCAAACCTGCCAATTCTGCACATGTATCCCCGAACTTAAAGTACAATAAAAACATAACAAAACAAAACAAAACAAAATTCTACACATAGACAAACTTTAAAAGTCAGAGAACAACCATAAAGGTACAAAACTAATAAATATTTATGGTGGTCAAGACAAGGGGACAGATACAGGGAGTGGAATTCTTCTTTGCCAGGTACTACGAAATTGTTTTCCTTGGTGCTCCTTGGTGAACAAATAAGAAGCATGGTACAGAGAGACATTAAACAGAAGAAAACTGAAAGTAAGCTCTACCCAAACAATTTGCCTGGATTTTATTCTGCCGCTTCAAAAGTAAAAATCGCAACACAACCAGGGTTTTCTCCACACAAAAAACTTTATATTACCTCCATTTTAAGAAGAATGATGGTAGATATATAGTTGCCTAAAAGGATATAGAAATTCAAAGCATTTGTTTAGAATTTAGTTGTTAATAGAGCTGCTGTTCTCAAACATCAGAACTTTGGAAAGTGTGACCATGACTACGTCCAATGATATAATCGTTTTGAAATACAAGAAAATAAAACAATTCAACAACCAAATATCTTGTACCTTTTGTATAGCTTTTGGTTCAAAGCCCATTGTAAGATCAACTCAGATATGATTTCTTGGTATACTTAAGTCAGTTTAATAATTTATAATTAAAATTTAGATATTTTGTATGTTCACATATCAGCATCAATTCAACATCATGTAATACTCATTGGTTGCTATATTGGTTATCTATTGCCATGTAAATGTTTACAACAGACCACTTGGTGGCATGTAAGAAGTGACACTTAAATTCATGTGGCTGTAAGGTTTAGCTAATTTGGGCGAGACTCACTTATGAGTCTGCATCAGCTGCAGGTCATCTGAACAGCTTTACTGTTACTATATGGACTCACAGACACAAATATATATTAAAAATTGTATGGTTGTTAGCTGATCTATGATGGCCTTGGCAGAAAGGACTTCAGTGAGCCAGCACAACTCCATGTATCTTTTATTGTCTAGCAGTCTAGCCTTGGCATGTTCAACAATGGCATAGATGTAAAAGTAGCCAAGCCCAATTGGGAAAGCATCTTTCAAACCTCATTTTGGTCACATTTGCTGACTTCCCACTAACCAAAGCAAGCCACATGGCTAAAGTTAAAGTTCTAGTAAAAGGACACTGTAAAGTTATGTGGGGAAGAAAATAGACATAGAGGAGGGTGAAAAATGAGGGCCATTTTGCAACGGTTGCACCACAGAGTTTTATTCTAGCTGCTTTACAGGACTAGTGCATGATACAATCCATGGTCTCATAGGATACACGGGTCCAGTAATACATAATTTGCTAATTAATATTTACCATGGAAGAAGAATTTCTCGACTCTATTATTGCTATTGGAAATGAATATCGCCTACGTTTTCCTCTTTCTTCATGCAGGAATTTGAAGGGCGTGATTTTTGTTTGGCTATCTTTTTTATGAAGTGACTTGAAGTATTAGCTGACATTGTTTAATGACAATTTAGAGTAATGTTCTCTTGCATTCAGGAATGTTACAAGGAGATAAAGTGAAAATGAAGTGACAAAAGAAATGAGCCAGAAAATAAGACCTCTAGATAATTAAAATTCAGTGCCCAAACCAAACAAGTGAAAATCTTTTAGGTTGATTATATAAATTCAGCGTATTATAGATTTTAAAAGAAAACAATTTTGAGGTTGCTTATCACCATGGGCAGCTGCTAGACCTCCAAATGGAATTTCCTAATGAGCACAGCAACAAATCTGTTTTGTTATTTCGAAGATACTTTGTATTTGCCTGGCCACCAACCAACACTGACCAGCAGCTGCTCTCTATTCTGCAGCCACCTGGTCTTATTGCTGACATTTGAGTTTGGAAGGAATACATGCTTCTTTCTGAATACTCCAGATATTACCTTGTTTAGCCTGTTACTGGCTTCTGGGTTGACCCTACTAGAAAATGGCAAAATCTCCCTGGTGTTTCTACAGTGCAAAATGAAGAGCTTGGATCCAGGCTCCCTTTGAGGAGACTAAGGTGCCATTCCAATTTTTTTCTTCTGTGCTTGCCACTACACAGTTGAGGTTTAGAAACTTAAATCTGCACTTCCAAGGGCCTTTTACTTTCAGGATTCTTGATATGATGTGGTTTGCCCAATTAGATTGGAATGTTAAAGGAAGGTAGACCCATATTTCTGCAACTGCTGCTGTGACTGCTGCAAAACATGATTAAGAAAACTCTGGGATTTCTGCAGCTAAGTTAGCAGAAATTTCAGTGAACAGTCATCAGGTTTGTAAATCGAGAGGCAGAGTGTGGTATTGAAATATTGGCTTCGTGATTCCTGGATGGAAGCCAAGGCATTTGAGGACTTACTAGTTCCTGGGAGTAAGCTCTCACTTTCTCATCTTCTCTGCTGAAATAGGGGTAGCAGCTCTCCTGGTAGGCTAGATTTGTAGTTTTGTTTTGAGCCTCATTCCTAGAGGGCTAGCCTCCTTGCCTTCCAGTGATTTTTGTAAGACTTTAATTCCCTTCATTAAATGCTATTCTGATTAAAATATCTAGGTTTCTTTCTGTTATCTGCCACTGAATCCTGATAGATAACAATCATTCTCAAACCAGAGACATAGAGTTACATCCTTGCCTATCTGTTAGAAATTAAATGTAAAATATAGTGTCATGTTCTTTCTTCATACATTTTGTTTTCATTTTATTTATTACTCTTCAAAATTATAAAATATTTCAAGTACACAGAAAGCATTTGAAAAGTATTACAACAGTTCTTTGAGTATCCAATGCATAATAGATCAGATGTTGACATTTTTGTGTGTTTGCTTCAAATCTTGTTTTTTGACTAAAATATTACAGACATATCTAAATCCCTCCACAATCTCATTCCTTTTTATCCTGCCTCAGAGGTACTCAAAGTCTTATAGTGCTTGGTGTATATGTCCCATGTATATTTTTATGACATAACTCTATGCATTTGTGAACTCATACCAATATATAGTAGTTTTTTTTGTATTTTTATACTTTACACACATGGTTTCATATTGTATAAATCATACACATTTCACTAGTTCTTTCAATCAGTGTCATATTACTAATATTTTTCTACTTTTATGTATGTAAAAATTTAATGTACTTTAACTTATGTATGATTTTCATTGGCTAATTATACCATTTCAAGCCGGAGGTTGTTTCCAAGGATTGATTTTCCAATAACATCTCAAAATCAATATGCTAACAATTAAATTTGTAATTTCTCCTGACCCTTTACAATAACTTTTATAATTGACCTCCTTGGTTTGGCCAGTGGTATTTACACCATCAAATCTTTCAGCTTCAAACCTTTAGGGTCATGTTGATACACTATTTTCATTATTGATCATTTCATTGAATACTTGCTCTTTGTCACCCTTTAAGTTTGCTAAAATGTCATCTCCTAAGAGAGACATTCCTGAAGTTGTCTCCTGACCCCATGGATTACCTTACTCCAGCAACATGCTCCTCCTTCCTCTTAGGATATTTGTCATTTATCATAGTGTATAATCAATATTTGCTTACATTCTGTTTTGTTTGTTGTCTGTCTTCTATAATAAACTATAAACTCTGTAAAATCTGAGTTCCAGTCATTGTACCCAGAACTAGCATTAGAGCATGCTAGAACCTCAGTAGATATTTGTTAGACAGATAGAGAGATGTTACGTGCAGCCCATTGCATCCTAAATTCAACCTGTCACATTCTGAGGATTTTTTTCAAAACATCAAATAATGTAAATATGAGCACATGACATTTAGAAGCAAAAGAAATATAAAAATAAGCAAATGCTTTCGGAGCTTGGCACATTGCCCGGTTGATATTAGATGTTTAAAATTATGATAATTGAAATGGTAAATACTTTATGCATGTAAAATGTTCCTTTTATTTTTACCTTAGGATAAATGACCTGTAATAAGATTACCTTGTCAAACATGTCACTATTTAGTTGTAAGTAGTAGCTGGAGATATTCACATAAGTAATTTTCTACTAATAGCATGATTTTTTAAAAAAATTAATTATATAAAATTTCATATAATTTCAAATACGGAGAAGAATTAAAAATACAGACATCTGTGTACTCACTAAGCGGATGTTAACATTTTGCCATACGTTCAATAAATCTATCTTTAAAAATAGGAAGTAAAATGTTACAGATACAGCTAAATCCCCACCTTCTTCTGTTTCCTTTCCTCCCCACCAGTAACCAGTATCTTAAAGTTATTGTATGTCTTTCCTGTGTATGTCATGTCACGTATTTAAAAATAATATAACTATGTTTTATGTATGTATGCCCTGGGGCCCTTATTTAAGAAAAATGTACACAGTTATGAAAACAAAATTAGATGCAAGAATATTTGTTCAGAGTAAGTAATCATAACACATTTAAAAATGTAAATAGGTGATAAATGCCATAAGCCTCAAAAATATACAAAAGAAATGTAATATTTTAAAGGAATTTTCCAACCTACCTGTATAATAAATTTTTCTGTATATTTGTGACCACATAGCGTTTGATTACCTCTTCCTGTGACATTTTAAATATTAATTCCTATAGTGGGATTAGAAAAAAATGTTTTCCCTCTAGCATGGATGAACTAAATTTGTTTTCAATGATTGATGACTGTATGCATTAACCTTACTACTTCATATGTGAGCTTTCTTGTTATAGTGCTGATAGAGGTGCATGCCCAACACACATAGGGATTGAGGAGAAAGAAACTCCCGCATTGCTGGTTTGAGATCATAGCATTGCTGGAGTCAGGAGCAGCTGCCCAGGCAGAAAGAGACTGTCCTGCCTCAGAAAGGTAGTACATGCTTATCTTACTTCCTACTTATCCTGTTAAAAGATACAAATGTGAATATTGCACTAACCGAGTGTGTGTATCATCAGTAATTTCTATACGGCCCATCCTTCAGCATTTTAAAACTAAAGATTTTATATTCCACCTGGAGTTAATACTCAGAATAAAAACTTCCTCCCTGGAAAGTGGCATATGCAATTGAAACTTCCCAGAACGAAAGGCTCACTAGCAACATGCTAAATCTGCCTTCATTTGTGCATATTCATATTTTACACAAATAGATTCATTTGTATATTTTTAAAACCTTAGTGGCTCAACTTTATTTTGAGATTACTCATGTTGACACGTAGATACAATCTGTTAATTTTAACTGCTAAGTATTACATTGTACTAATCAACAACGTTTAATTATTCTCTTCTTTTTCAAAGGAGCATTTAAAGTTTTTATGCTGGTTGTTTGTGGTGTTATAAACAGTGCTGCAGGAAACATTCTTCTACATGGATCCTGGAACGTGGGTGGTGCTGCCTCCGAGGTAGCCAGCCAACTGGAGAGAAACTCTGGGTTATGGAATGTGCCCACCTTAAGCAAACTGCTAAACAAACGACTCTAAAATTTTATATTCTGCTAATAATATGAGTCCCTGCTACATTTTCATCATACCTAATGTTCCCATAGTTAATTTTGATAGTCAGTTGGATGTGAGAGAGATCCTTACTGTTGTTTTCACCGGTATTTGACTATTTACTAATGATGTTGAACATTTAATGTATTTATGCTTATTGTCCATGATGATTTCCTCAACTGTGAATTGCCTGTTTGCATCCTTGGATTCATTTTATTGGATTTGTTTTGTTTTTATTTTTAATAAAAACATTGCTCATTGCATTTTTTAATTACAATTCTTTGTTAGATGTGATATAAGTATCTTCTTCCTGTCTTTGACTTGTCATCTTTGTTTGTTTCTAATATAGTTGTTGTCCTGTAGAGACTTCAATTAAATGTAGTAAAATTTATTAACCTTTTATGAGTTCTTTTCAAGTATATGTAAACCTTCTTTATTTTACCATAAAAATACAGTTTCATGCTTTTTTCTTTAAAAAATAGAGTTTTATTTCTTGTATTATTATTTTATTTTTTAGGTGAAGTCTCGCTCTGTCTCCCAGGCTGGAGTGCAGTGGCATGATCTCAGTTCACTGCAACCTCTGCCTCCCGGGTTCAAGCGATTCTCCTGCCTCAGCTGGAACTATAGGCGTGTGTCACCATGTCTGGCTAATTTTTGTATTTTTAGTAAGGATGAAGTTTCACCATGTTGGCAAGGCTGGTCTCAACCTCCTGACCTCAAGTGACCCACCTGCCTTGGCCCCCCAAAGTGCTGGGATTACAGGCGTGAGCCACCACGCCCAGCCTCTTGTATTGTATTGTACTTACAATCCATTTGGAACCAATTTGGGAGTATTACATGAAGTAAGGAATATTTTCTGCATAATTATAGCCCCATTTACTTGATATACCTTCCTTTTGCCACTGATTTGTAAAGTCAGTTTGTTAGTTCATTTTATCAGAATTGAAATCCTGCCTGTATCCTTACTAAGCAGTATGATCTTAAGCAAGTTGTTTAACCTCTGGCATACACAACTACAAATAATGCACAGATCATAGGGACTTTGTGAAAATTAAATGAGTTAGCAGGCATAAAATTTTCAGGTGATTTCTTGACATCTAAAAAACCCAAAACAGCACCTAAGCAAATTATACTCCTCTTTTCCCTGCCTCATTTCATGATACTTTGATAGCTGAAAGAGTAAAGGTAGCAACCAAAATATTACCTTTATTATTAAAGATGAGTTAAAGAGCATAGTTTATAAGAGTAAACTAGGATGTCCACATAGAGTAAACCTCAGAGTTGGGCAGACATATTGACTTAGTTACAGACAAGACCGAATAGGGTAGGCTTCATATATGTAAGGCTTGTATGGATAAGAAGTATATATTGCTCAGATATTTTTTGAAAATTTTGCATGTATGTTAAGAAGTTGGATTGATCTCTTCATTTCTTGTATTGTCTTTGTCAAATACTGGTATATATATTACACTGCTTATTTTTCCTTCTTCCGCCTTCCTGGAAATTGCATAAAATAACAATTATTTTTATATTAGAAGTTAGTAAAACTTGCTTATAAAACTACCTAGACTTAAATCCCCCCACCCATTCACTTACCAACTAGGATTTTATCTGTGTGTATGTGTAGATTTTATTCTACTCTTCAGTCTCTTTAATGATTATAAGACTATTCAATTCTTCTACTGTTTGAGTGAATTTTAGTAAATCACATTTTCCCCAGAACATTTTCTTTTTATTTAAATTTTTAATTTTATTGCAAGAAAATCACGTAGAGTATTTTCTTATGATATTTTCAAGTCTTTAGTATATCAGTGAATATTTTCTCTTTTTTATTTCTAATAGCATGGGGATATGTTTGTTGGTATGGTTGTATGTGCTTCTGTGGGTGCTTCCTTTCTCTGTTTCCTGGATAATCTCACCCAAATTTGTTTCATTTATTAGTCTTCTCAAAGTGTCAAATTTTGGGGTTTGTTGATCTCTTCCTTCTGCCTTTTTTCTGTTGTGTTTTACTGATAGTTATGTCTGGCTTTTATTTTCTTATATTTTATTTTTCTTGTTGGATGCTTATTTCTTATTTATCAATATTTCTTCTTTACTAAAATAAATGTTTAAAGATAAATATTTTTCTCCAGTGTGATTTTTAGCTTCATCTCAACCAATTTGATATTTAGTGTTTCAAAGATATTTAATTCTAAATACAGTTAAATTTCCTTTACATTTTCTATTTGTCCCATGATTTAAAGGACGTTATTTTTAGTTAGCTTTTTGAAATTCATTTTATTGTAAGTGGTTATGTAATATGACTTGTTTTATGCTTGTTTTACAATTTTTGAGACTTTTTCTGCTGTGTACTAGTACATGTTCACTTTGAAGAAAAATCTTATGATTACATGAAACCAAAATGCATCTTCTATTAGTGGTAAAGTTTTATATATCCAAATGTGTATTATTCTAACTTGTTAATTATATCATTAAAATTTTATTTATTCCTTCACTAAAGAAATACTGAGTCACTTCTCTGAGCCAGTCATTTTTTTCTAAGCATTGAGGATGCAGCAGTGAAAAATATGGGCAACTCTATTTTTATGGAGCTTACATTTTAGTAGGGGGAGACAGTCAGTAAAAAAAAGAAAAAAAAGTAAGTAAATATATATGATGTCTGATGGTAATAAAAGATATGGAAAAATTAAAACTGAAAGGGCTGGGGTTAGGAGTGGTTATTTTTATGAGAAAAATGTATTTGCAAATAGGAGGAAGAACAAGTGTAATGGCCTTGAGGAAGGGATTCTCTGGTTAGAGAGGAGTGAGCAAAGATGAACTTGTAGAAGATGAGGTCAGTGAGTTAGCAGGTAGCCAGATCAAGGGTAGACATCAGGTTGATAAGGAGGAACTACCAAATGAGACTTGGAAGCAGTAGGCAGTGAGGAAGCAGGTCTGGGGTGGATGCTCTCTGCGTTGGATACTCAGAATTTATCTTAAGATTTTTCTTATGCCATCACTTCATTGTATCCTTTTTGTTGAACTCCGTTTTGCTTCTTTCTTTTTTGCCAAGCTTTATTCAGCAGAGCATTCTTTTTTCTAAGAAAGGATATATGGAAGGTGATTCTTTCGAGATGCATCACACTTGACAGTTTAATTGGAAAAAGACCTTTAACATAAAACTTTCACTCATTTTTAATAGACATTTTTAGAGCAGTTTTAGACTTACAGAAATATTGGGAAAGATAATTCAGAGTTCCTATAGACCCTCTTCATCCAGTTTTGTCCATTGCCATCTTACATTTGCATGGTACATTTTTAAAGTAATAAGTCAATATTGATATATTATTATTATCCAAAGTCCATAGTTTATTCACATTTCCTTAGTTTTTAACCTAATGTCTTTTTCTGTTCCAGGATCGCATCCAAGATATCAAATAACTTTTACTTATCCTGTTTCCTTAGGAACTTCATGGTTATGACAGTATCTCAAACTTGTTTTGTTTTGATGACCTTGATAGTTTTGGGAAGTACTGGTCAGCTATTTTGTAGGACGCTCCTCTGTTAAAGTTTATCTGATGCTTTTCTCCTCATTAGAATGGGATTATGTTTTTCTGGGAGGAAGGCCTTAAAGGTATGTTTTTTATCACATTAAATCAAGGACACATGCTATCACCATGATTTTTCTCCTTTAATATTGACCATAATCATTTAAATGAGGGAGGATTTGTCAAGTTTGTTCACTAGAGAGTTGCTCTTTTTTTCCCTGTTACCATAATGTCCTCTTTGAAAGGAAGTTACAATGCAAGACCTACATCTAAGGACTAGAGATTTATGTTACCCCTCCTGAAGGCTGAGATACATAATTGTTTAGAATTTTTCTTTTTTAAAAAAATTGTCAACTTTTGTTTTAGATACAGAGGGTACATGTGCAGGTTTGGTACCCGGTGTATTGCACACAGGTAGTGCATAGTACCCAATAGGTAGTTTTTCTAGCCTTCTCCTCTCCTGTCCCCTGCAGGCTGCAGTGTCCGTTGTTCTCCATTTATGTTCATGTGTGCTCAATGTTTAGCTTCCACTTATGAACGAGAACAAGCAGCATTTGGTTTTCTGTTATATTGCAGTTAATATGCTCATGATTATGGTCTTCAGCTCCAATCGTGTTGCTGCAAAGAACATGATCTTATTCTTTTTAATGGCTGCATAATATTCCATGCTCTATATGTACCACATTTCCTTTATCCAATCCACCATCGATGGACTCCTAGGTTGATTCCATATCCTTGCTATTTTGAATAGCATGGTGATGAACAGATGAGTGCATGTGTCTTTTAGGCATAGTGATCTATTTTCCTTTAAGCATATACTCATTAATGGGGTTGCTGGGTCAAATGGTATCTCTGTTTTAAGTTTTTTGAGAAATCTCCAAACTGCTTTCCACAGTGACTGGGCTAATTTACATTCCCACCAACAGTTTGTAAATATTCCCGTTTCTCCACAGCCTCATCAGCATCTGTTGTTTTTTGACTTTTTAGTAATAACTATTTAGGCCAGTGTGAGATAGTATCTCATTGTGGTTTTAACTTACATTTCTCTGATGATATAGTGATGATAGGAAGTTTTTCATTTATTTTTTGGCCACTCATATGTCTTCTTCTGAAAAGTGTCTATTCATATGCTTTGCCCCTTTTTAATGGGGTTATTTGATTGTTGCTTATTGAATTAAGTTCCTTATAGATTCTGAATATTAGACCTTTGTTGGATGCATAGTTGGCAAATATTTTCTCCCACTTTATAAACAGACAACCTACAGAATGGAAACTTTTCTACAAGAGACATCTGACTCCTCTCCCCAGTTCTTTTATTTATTCAATCATTTATTTATGTGAGTATGGGCTCATTAATATTTACTTTATGCTTTGGCATATAGTTTAATACTACTTTCTTTTGTGGCTCAAATTGTTCCAGCTTTAGCTGTTGGAATCTTTCAATTGACTTCTGTGTCACTTTAACATATATCCATTCATGTGCCTTTGTTTGTGTTTTCATTTTTAGCACTTTCTTACTTTCTGGCACTACAAGATACTCTAAGCTCATCTCATACACTTCCTGATCCAATCGTAGGCCAACCCTGTTGCTTCTTGGGAGAATATTAGAAACCATGATGTGGTTGCTAGTTGTGCTCCATGATACTAGGGCCACCCCTCACTTTTTATAATTAGTTAAATTGGTGGAGACCAGAAATGAGTTTATTTAAAGTATTTTGTCCTCCATTTCTTCTTCTTACTTCTTATTGTATATGATTTAGAAAGTAGAGAAATGTGTACACATTTTATATACATGTAGAAGGTTAAAAATGGATATATAATTATATGTATATTCTTTTTATTACTTTTAAGTAATATACATTTTTCTATGTCATTAAATGCCTTTTATAAACATTTTTTATAATTGCTACATGTTATATGGTGCATAACATGTATTTAATTATAATTCTAAAGTAAAATATTTAAGTATCCTCAATTTTTAACATTTTAAATGAAAAAAATAATTTATATGTAATTGCTTATTTCTAATGACTTTATTAAGGTATGAATGATATATAAAAGCTGTATATATTTAATGTACACATATCTTTAAATCTCGGGTTAAGTATACACCCATGAAAGAATCACCACCATCGAGGCAATAAACATATCTATCACTTCCCAAAGTTTTCTTTCACCCTTTTTGCTATTACTACTATGTTTCCCCTCCCAATTGCTTAAGTTAGATTTCTAAAAGTAGAATTTTCTGGTCAAAGAAATATGTCTTTACATATTAAAGTCATAATTTGTGAACTTATTTTTCAAAAAATTAACAATATTCATTTTCAAAACTAGCGTTTGAAAGTATTTATTATTCTAACCCTAGAGATCAATGAATAAAAATGTTTTAAAATATTAATTTATTAATTTTCCTCAGGGGTTTGGGTGCTGTTTCACTGTTTATTTGCCATACGCAAATCAGTAATGCAGATGTCAATGGGATCTCCACCTGTTAGCTCTCTCACTTGCTTCTAAAAAAGATCTGCCTAGGCAGTTCATCAGCTCACAATTTTCACTGGAGATCTAGAATGCCATATGAAGGGGACATATCACATAGGTAGACCACAACATTGTTGTTCTGTCCCCTATTTCTACCAGTGTGTTGGGTTCTTTAGTAGATATTATTTTGAAAATAAACAAATACTACTTATTGATGTAGTATTAACATATTCATTTATTAGACACTGGCAATATGCCAGACAGGATAATTAGCACTGGGGATGGAAAGCAAACACCACAAGTTCTTCTTTTCAAGTTATTTACAACCTGGTGGGAGATACTTGCAGTCTCATGACTATTTTGAAGCCAATGAGGATTAATTATTTTAATCATAAGGTTCCAAAAGCTCATGTTAGGAATATCTTACTTCTTAAGCTAATAAGCAAACTCAGCAAAATTTCAAGAAACAAAATCAATGTGCAAAAATCACTAGCATTCCTATACATCAAAAACAGGCAAGTAGAGAGCCAAATCATGACAGAATTCCCATTCACAATTACTACAAAAAGAAATAAATATCTAGGAATACAGCTAACAAGGGAAATGAGGGGCATCTTCAAAAAGAACTACAAACCACTGCTCAAGGAAATCAGAGAGCACACAAACAAGTGGAAATCATTTCATACTCATGGATAAAAAGAATCAATATTGTCAAAATGGCCATACTCTCCAAAGTACTTTATTGATTCAATGCTATTCCCATTAAACTACCATTGACATTCTTCACAGAATTAGAAGAAACTATTTAAAAATACATATGGAAGCAAAAAAGAGCCTGAGTAGCCAAGAAAATCTTAACCAAAAGAACAAAGCTGGAGTCATCATACTTCCTGACTTCAAACTATACTTCAGGGCTACAGTGACCCAAACAGCATGGTACTGGCACATAAACAGACACCTAGAACAATGGAACAGAATAAAGAGCTCAGAAATGAGACCACACACCTACAACCATCTGATCTTTAACAAATGACAAAAACAAGCAAGGGAGAAAGGAGTCCCTATTTAGTAAATAGTGCTAGGAGAATTGGCTAGCCATGTGCAGAAAATTGAAACTGGGCCCCTTCCTTACACCTTATACAAAAAGTAACTCAAGATAGATTAAATATTTAAATGTAATATGCAGAACTACAAAAATCCTAGAAGGAATTTTAGGCAAAACCACTCAGGACATGGGCAACGATGTCATGATGAAAACGCCAAAAGCAATTGCAACAAAAGCAAAAATTGGCAAATGGAATCTAATTAAACTAAAGAGCTTCTGCACAGCAAAAGAAACTATCCCCAGAATAAACTGACAACCTACAGAGTGGGAGAATTTTTTTGCAATCTGTTTATCTGACAAAAGTCTAATATCCAGTCCACAAGGAACTTAAACAAATTTACAAGAAAAAAAAAAAAAAACCTTTAAAAAGTGGACAAAGGACATGAACAGATACTGCTCAAAAGACAACATTTATGTTGCCAACAAACATATGAAAAGAAGCTCAACATCACTGATCATTAAAGAAATGCAGATTAAAACAACAATGAGATACCATCTCATGCCAGTCAGAATGGTGATTATTAAAAAGCCAAAAAACAACAAATACTGGTGAGGTTGCAGATAAAAAGGAATGTTTTTACACTGTTGGCAGGAGTGTAAATTAGTTCAACCATTGTGAAAGAGAGTGTGGCTATTCCTCAAAGATCTAGAGGCAGAAATACCATTTGACTAAGCAATCCCATTACTGGGTATATGCCCAAAGGAATATAAATTATTATATTATAAAGATACATGGGCCAGGCATCATGGCTCACGCCTGTAATCCCAGCACTTTGGGAAACTGAGACAGGTGGATTACCTGAGGTAAGGAGTTTGGGACCAGCCTGGCCAACATGGTGAAACCCTATCATTACTAAAAATACAAATATTAGCCATGCATGGTGGCACATGCCTGTAATTCCAGCTACTCAGGAGGTTGAGGCAGAGAATTCCTTGAGCCCAGGAGACAGAGGTTGCAATGAGCTGAGATCATGCCACTGCACACCAGCCTGGCTGACAGAGTGAGAATCCCTCTTAAAAAAAAAAAAAAGATACATTATATGTACATGGTGTGTTCATTGTAGCACTATTCATCTATTCATTCACAATAGCAAAGACATGGAATCAACCCAAATGCCCATCATTGACAGACTGGATAAAGAAACTGTTGTACATATACATCATAGAATATTATGCAGTCATGAAAAGCAATGAGATCATGTCCTTTGCATGGACATGGATGGAGCCGGAAGTCGTTATCCTTAGCAGAGTAACACAGGAACAGAAAACCAAACACTGCATGTTCTCACTTATAAGGGGGATCTGAACAATGAGAACACATGAACACAGGGAGGGGAACAACACACAATGAGCCTGTCAGGGAAAGGGGTAGGTGGAGGGAGAGCATCAGGAAGGATAGCTAATGGTGTGGGCATAATACCAAGTGATTGGTTGATCTGTGTAGCAAATCACCATGGCACACGTTTACCCATGTAACAAACCTGCGCATCCTGAACATGTACCACTGAACTTGAAATAAAAGTTGAAGAATAAAAGATTTTTTAAAAAAAGAAAAATTAAAAGAAGTGCTGTTAGAAAGTCGTTAGAATGGGAATGTGGCTCTGACGTTAGTAACTCTATGGAGACCATCTTTATTAGTTCATTTTCACACTGCTGATAAAGACATACCAGAGACTGAGTAATTTATAAAGAAAAAGAGGTTTAATTGACTCAGTTCCATGTAGCTGGGGAGGCCTCACAATCATGGTGGAAGGTGAAAAGCACGTCTTACATGGCTGCAGACAAGAGAGAATGAGAGAGAAGTGAAAGTGGAAAATCTTTATAAAACCATCAGGTCTCACTATCATGAGAACAGTATGGGGGAAACCACTCCCATGATTCAATTATCTCCCACTGGGTTTCTCCCACAACATGTGGGAATTATGGGAGCTATAATTCAAGATGAGATTGGGGTGGGAACACAGGGCCAAACCATATTATTCCACATCCCTAGCCCCTCCCAAATCTCATGTCCTCACATTTCAAAACCAATCATGCCTTCCCAACAGTCCCCCAAAGTCTTAACTCATTTAAGGATTAATTCAAAAGTGCACAGTTGAAAGTCTCATCTGAGACAAGGCAAGTCCCTTCTGCCTATGAGCCTGTAAAATCAAAAGCATATTAGTTACTTCCTAGATACAATATGGGTACAGGCATTGGGTAAATACAGCCATTCCAAATGGCAGACATTTACCAAAACAATGGGGCTACAGACCCCATGCAAGTCCAAAATCCAACAGGGCAGCCAAATCTTAAAACTCCAAATTGATCTCCTTTGACTCCATGTCTCCACCCTCAGAGTGCACTGATACAAAAGGTGAGTTCCCATGGTCTTGGACAGTTCCACCTCTATGACTTTTCAGGGTACACCCTCCCTCCCAGCTGCTTTCATGGGCTGACGTTGAGTGTCTGTGGCTTTTCCAGATACATAGTGCAAGCTGTTGGTGGATCTAAAATTCTGGGGTCTGAAGGATAGTGGCCATCTTCTCACAGCTTCACTAGGCAGTGCTCCAGTGGGGACTCTGTGTGGAGGCTTCAACTCCACATTTCCTGTTTGCACTTCCCTAGCAGAGGTTCTCTATGAGGTCACCCTTCCTTTAGCAAACTTCTGCCTGGGCACCCAAGTGTTTCCATTGATCCTCTGAAATCTAGGCATAGGTTCCCAAACATTAATTCTTGACTTCTGTGCACCCACGGTTTCAACACCACTTGGAAAGTGCCAAGGCTTGGGGCTTGCAGCCTCTGGAGCATGACCCAAGCTGTACCTTGGCCCCTTTCAGTCATAGCTAGAGTGGCTTGTACACAAGATACCAAGTACCAAGGCTGCACTCAGCAGGGGACCCTGAGCCCTGCCCATGAAACCATTTGTCCCTCATATGCCTCCGGGCCTATGATGAGAAGGCCTGCCTCAAAGGTCTCTGACATGCCCTGGAGACATTTTCTCCATTGTCTTGGCAATGAACATTTGGCTCCTCGTTACATATGCAAATTTCTGCAGCTGGCTTGAATTTCTCCTCAGAAATGTTTTTTGTTTGTTTGTTTGTTCAGGCTGCAATTTTCCAAACTTTTATGCTCTGTTTCCCTTTTAAAACTGAAGGGTTTTAACAGCACCCGAGTCACCTCTGGAATGCTTTGCTGCTTAGAAATTTCTTTCACCAGATACCCTAAATCATCTTCCTCAAGTTTTAAGTTCCACAAATTTCTCGGGCAGGGACAAAATGCTGCCATTCTCTTTGCTAAAACATAGCAAGAGTCACCTTTACTCCAGTTACCAACAAGTTCCTCATCTCCGTGTGAGACCACTGAAACCTGAATTCCATTGTCCATATCATTATCAGCATTTTGACCAAAGCCATTCAACAAGTCTCTAGGAAGTTCCAAACTCTTTCACATTTTCCTGTCTTCTTCTGAGCCCTTCAAACTGTTCCAACCTCTGCCTGTTACCCAGTTCCAAAGTCGCTTCCACATTTTTGGATATCTTTACTACAGCACCCCACTCTACAGTTCACACCAAGTCTGTTACAGACAGTAACAGAACCAAAACCAATCTCCCCCATGATTCAATTATCTCCCACTGGGTCCTTCCCACAACATGTGGGAATTATGGAAGCTACAATTAAAGATGAGATTTGGGTGGAGACACAGAACCAAACTATATCACCATCTGAGAACATATTCAAAATGTCAAAGAGGCAAAGAATAGACCAAAAAAAAAAAAAAAACCCAAAACAAAACAAAACTCCAAAAACTTAGAAATAGAAAGGGACAGTGTGAACTGAAAAGGTATGGGGAGAAGAAAAGGAAAGCTACAATGAGAGATAGGGAAAACACTTGTGATCTGAAGATACAAGTGTATTAATAAATTGAAAAGTTCAAGAAAGAACTAGAAAAAACAAAATACTTTTATATTTCAAAGCTTTGCAGTGTGTTTAACTTTATCTTTTAGTCATTTATTTTTTCTCTCCCAAAAATAAAGCTAGCTCCAAATTGTGGTTATTGTTTTCCCTGCAAAGCTTCTCAAATTCAGTGTCTTCTCTCCTTTTTCATCCACAGCCTTCACATCTCTAGGCCAGGCTCTTTTTTTTTTTTTTTTTTTTGGGACGGAGTCTCGCTCTGTCGCCCGGGCTGGAGTGCAGTGGCGGATCTCAGCTCACTGCAAGCTCCGCCTCCCGGGTTTACCGCCATTCTCCTGCCTCAGCCTCCCGAGTAGCTGGGACTACAGGCGCCCGCCACCTCGCCCGGCTAGTTTTTTTTTTTTTTTTTTGTATTTTTTAGTAGAGACAGAGTTTCACAGTGTTAGCCAGGATGGTCTCGATCTCCTGACCTCGTGATCCGCCCGTCTCGGCCTCCCAAAGTGCTGGGATTACAGGCTTGAGCCACCGCGCCCTAGGCCAGGCTCTTTACTCCTCTGTGGGCAGGAAGCCTCCAGGGGTGCATGATGTTCCTTCCTCTCTCTTCCCTCCTACAGCCTCAGGGTTTCTCCTGTCTGCTTCCTCCCGGCTATCATCATCAACGCTTCCATCTGTGTTATATTCCACTTGGGCTCTGCTTGGAGCACTGTGCCAGTCTCTAACTTTTCTCTATTCTGCTATTTTTGAAACAGACACAACAAATCCTTCTGGGTTCTTCATTTTTTTTTTCTTTGTTATTGATGATAATTAAATGAAAGACAGCAAAGAACCATTAATAAATCATATCACCAACTAATAGTTATGACTACTATTATTGAACTCTATGTGCCTGGCTTTGGAAAAAGACTCTTATGTTTGACATCCAATTTAATCCTAACAACGAGTCCGTGTGGTAAGTATTTACGTTACTTCAGTTCACAAGGGAGGAACCCAAGTCAGTTACAGACGGTAACAGAACCAAAGTTACAGAACTGTAGGGGTTCTTGATGTAACAGTAAGATTATTTTCACTGTTTTTTGTTCAAATTTCAGTAGTGCTTGGGTCAGACTGCAGTGTCAGGACCGACTCCTTACGGACATCTGTCTTGATGAGATCATCCTTAACCCTTCATATGATTATTGCTGCTCCTGGAAGTCAAACTTATTCTGACCTTTATTTATTTATTTTTACAATTTTTCTCCCTGAGGTCTCACATTAAAGTCTCTTCCCCTTTTCTCAGTTATTGAATTAATTTATTCACACACTTTCCAAACCTGTTGAGTTCCACTGAGTTTCACAGGTTGTTATACATGCTATGAAATATAGCACTTAACAAGACAAGAAGCAGTTTTACCCTCTTGGAAATTATATTCCAGTAAGAGAAAAACATAAGTCAACAACACATAAATGAAATAACTATAGATTTTCTCAGCATTATGAAGAGAATTAACAAATAAGTACAATAATGCATCATAAGAGTGGCTTTCTTTAAATATGGTAAAACTTTTGTCTAAAGAGGTGACGTTTTTGCCAACGCCTGAATGAATGATGAGAATTTCAAACATGAAATTCTCTGGGGAAATAGCATTTTCTTGAGCAGGAAGAATAAGTTCAAACTTCTGAGGCAAAGGTAGAAAGGAGATAAGGTCAAAATGGTGAGAAGACCTGAATTCAGTAGGGTATTGCGGGTACTGGTAGAAGAATCAGGGATTTATTGGGATTCTAATAACTTGCTACTGGCAAGTTTTAAGTAAGATCTGATTAGTGTTTTCAAAAAACACACTACAGATGCTATTCGGCCAAGTGAAATTTTAGGTGCCAAAGAGTGGGTGATTCAAATTCTCCAAGGCTCGTATGAATTTTATTTATATCTCAGAAGAAAACTCCATATTCTCAGAGTTGTTTGGTTTTTTGTGAGAAACTTAATTTAAGAAAAAACTTGACTATATCTTGCTCCTGAAACCAGAGCACTTTTTTTCCTCGTATTTTTTTTTCTTCCATGGAGAAAAAGCAATGAGATTTACCATCTCCATAAAAGGAAATTAATGATCATGTTGATTGATATCCTTGATTTCCTACACTACTTGGATTCTTATAAGAGCCATGTTTTTTCTGCTGTTTGGATCCAGTAGTTTGATTGCATGACTTGTTAGGGGCATAAAATGTTGAGCACATGAGGCACGGAGGGAATCTCACATCTCTCCTGCTCTTGATACTTTGGTCTCCACACTGTCTCTTTGCATGTTATTCACCATCTGCAAACGGAAGGTGTGATCTGGAACAGAGATTTTGAAACGTAACACTATCGTGTGCTGGATAATCCTTCGTGAAGACAGGCTGCTTTTATCTTGGAGTATGTTTATCAGCATCCGGGTCTTTTACCTACCAGATGACAGTAGCATCCCCTGGATAACCGAGAGTATCTCCAGACATCGTCAAATGTTCCCTGGGTGGATGGGGGTGGGGTAACAAAATCTATGACATTTGAAAACCACAGATCTAGTAGGACTTCTTAGTTCTGTCTTTGCACTTACATGTTAAATGCACTAAGAATTCCAGCAATAGTCAGAGACTATGGCACTTTTGATATTTTAGTTATTTAGGAAGACATTTTTCTGCTAAGAAATGCCAAGCTTTCCGCCCCCAACCCCCACATTTTCCCTCTTCATTACCACCCTACCAAATTACTGTTCTCAAGTGACTTACTACAAAGAACAGTTCGTTAAAGCCAACGTAGATAAAATATCCCCTTATCCCTTCTCAAAAGCTGGTATGTAGAGAATTAAACGTTGGTTGCTGTTCAGTTATATACAGTTCCCCTGTCTTTTTAAGGGCCAGCGATTCATTAAGGGAAGGAGAAATGTTTGTGCATTTGAGAACAAAAGAATATGAGACAACTCTAAGTGAAGACACTTACATTTCTAAATAACCACAAACTTACCTAAATTGGAATTTTCTATTTAAGATTTCCCAATAGTGTGGGGAAAATATAACAACTAGAATAATTCAGACTTCAAAATACTGTATTTCCAATTTAAATCAAATTTCTTCATTACCTACAATGCTTCCCTAATAATCCCAGATGGGTCACCAGATTCTACCTGGCCACTCTTGCCTTATTATATCTTGTTATCTGTGAGTCTTCGCTCACATTTTTCTTCATGAAATATTTTTCATATATTCTCTGCCTGGCCAAATCCTGTTGATCCTTCAAAACTGATATAAAATATCACTTTCTGGGAAGGCTTCCTGACCCCAACTCTTCAACATGATTTTGAGATTGCTTTGCACTCACAAATACTTCATGTATAGCAAGAAAAACTAACATGTTCAGTTTGGAGACTATATAATTTCTAAGGGAAAGATGGTAATGAATTTTATTAGGGCAGTGGCAGAAATACTAGAAATAACTGTATTGATTTAAAATATAATTTATGCATATGTCAAGCCAAGCTGGCACAACTTGGTTGGGGATCAAATATGTGGGTGAAGGAAAAGAGATATCTATTGAGTTTTTTACGTGGTGACTTAACTGATTTTTAAACCTCTGTTTTCTTTAATGTACTAGAAAAATAGAATATAAAAACCCCTCTACTCCTGACTCACCGATGCACTGGAACAGCTTTTAGTCCTGCAATCATGGTAAGTGCCCTATGTGGTATACCATTTATAAATATTTTATATTGTATTTTTATTGTATCTTTTCTATGTTTAGGCACAAACATACTTATCCTTGTGTTACAGTTACCTACAGTATTCAGTAGAGTAACAGGAGGTACCAGATTGAATCGTAGGGGCAATAGGCTATACGATACAGCTATCAGGCTGTAGTAGGCTGTACCATCTAGGCTTGTGTAAGTGTACTTTGTAATGTTTGCACAATGACAAAATCACCTACTGATGCATTTCACAGAATGTACCCCTGTCATTGTGATGCACGACTTCACATGAATTGTGCTAAATCCAGCGTCACTCTATATCAAAGCCAAGAATTCACGCCGTATTGTACTTTCCATTCCAAATTATTCCCAGGCTACATCACTCATCACAGTTCTGCAATGAGACTATGAAAGATAAAAATAACAATGAAATGCTAATGCCTAGAGATTCCCTAAATTTAAGTGAAATTTAAGCTCTAAGAAAGTTCAAAGCCATTATGAGCTCTTATTCTTGTGGGTTCAAAGTCCAGTGAAATTATGGCACAAAACTATCCTCAATGTCTTATTCTTGAGTGTGTTCAATAACAGAAAATTCTTGATGCTTTGGGAGAACTGAGCTTTCTGCAGCAGTTGCAGTTTGCATGTCTTCCACTGAAATAGGTGTAGTTACTTCAGGACTTAGAACTAGAAGTTGTCCTTCAACAAAAAGAGACTGAGTGAATATTTACTTTTTAAATGTGGTTTTTATTTTAGAATAGTTTGAAATTTGCAGAAAAGTTGAGGATATTATAGTGTTCCTATATACTCTACATCAATGCCCCCTGTTGTCAGTATCTTACATTCGTATAGAATACTTGTTACAAGTTGTGAACCAATATCAACACATTAACTAAAGCCCGTACTTTCATCAGATTTCCTTTACCTAATGTCTTTTTTTCTGTTGTTCCAGAATCTTATCCAGGACATCATATTTAGTCGTGATATCTCCTTAGGCTCCTCTGGGCTATAACATCTCCTCAGATGTTCCTTGTTTTTAATGACCTTTTGAGGTTTTGAGGAGTAACAGTCAGATATTTTGTAGAGTTTCCTTCAGTTGGCATTTGTGCGTTGTTTTTCTCATGGTAAGCCCAGGGCTGTGAGTTTTGTGAAGATCACAGAGATAAAATTCTACACTCACCATATCAGGAGCACATGAAATCAACGTGACTTATCACTGTTGATGGTAACCTTGATCTTGTAGCTGGGGTAGTGTTTTTCAGGCCTTTTTCTTTTTTTTTTTTTTTTTTTCATTTTTTTCCCCTTTCCATATTTTACTTTTTGGAAGAAAGTAAATATGTGCAGCTTCCCCATTCCCCAAGTCAAATCAAATCAGGCAGTATTACTCTTTCTGGCTTATTTCACATAGGATATTGTCCTTCAGGTTTATCCATGTTGTCACAGATGACAGAATTTCCTTCTTTCTTAAGAAGGTGTGAAGTGATATCTCATTGTGTTTTTAATTTGCCTTTCTCTGATGATTAATGATGTTGAACATTTTTTGCCTAAATGCTTTGTCCATTTTTATGTCCTCTTTTGAGAAATTTCTTTTCAAGTTATTTGCCCATTTTTAAATCACATATTTGTTTTCATACATGTGAATGCTCACCACTTATCAAATAACGTGGTTTGAAAATATATTCTCCCACTCAATGGATTGTCTTTTTACTCTGTTTATTATTTTCTTTGCTATGTAGAAAATGTTTGGTTTGATGTGTTTCCATTTGTCTATTTTTGCTTTTGTTGCCTGTGCCTTTAAGGTCATATCCAAGAAAGTATTGCCCAGACCAATTCTGTAAAGCTTGCCCCTGTGTTTTATAGATTTGCGTATGTTAAACCATCCTAGTATCCTAGGGATAAATCCTACTTGGTCATGGTAAATGAGTTTTTTAATATGCTTTTGGATTTTGTTTGTTAGTATTATTTTGAGGATTTTGCATCTATATTCATCAGGGATATTGGCCTAAGTTTTTTTTTCTTGCAGAGGCTATGACTTTGTTATCAGGGTGCTGAACTTGTAAAATGAGCTTGGAAGTATTGCCTCCTTTTCAATTTTTAGGAAGAATTCAAGAAGAACTGGTATTATTTCTTCTTTAAATGTTTGGTGTAATTAACCAGAAAAGTCATTCAGTCCTGAGCTTTTCTCTGACGGGAACCATTTTATTACTAATTTGATCTCCTTAATGGTTATTGGTCTACTTAAATTGTCTATTTCTTCATGATTTACTCTTGGTAGGTTATATGTTTGCTATTGTAAATTGTGCCACTATAAACGTGTGAGCAAGTGTCTTTTTCGAATAATGACTTCTTTTCCTCTGGGTAGCTACTCAGTAGTGGGATTGCTGGATCAAATGGTAGTTCTACTTTTAGTTCTTTAAGGAATCTTCACACTGTTTTCCATAGTGGCTGTACCAATTTACATTCCCACCAGCCATGTGGAAATGTTCCATGTTCACCAAATTCATGCCAACTTCTACTGTTTTTTATTTTTTTGATTATGGCCATTCTTGCAGGAGTAAGGTGGTATCACATTGTGGTTTTGACTTGCATTTCCCTGATGTTGAGCATTTTTTTCATTTGTTTATTGACTAATTGAATGTCTTCTTTTGAGAATTATCTTTTCATGTCCTTAGCCCACTTTTTGATAGGATTGGTTGTTTTATTCTTGCTGATTTGTTTGAGTTCGTTTTAGATTCTGGATATTAGTCCTTTGTCAGGTGTACAGACTGTGAAGGTTTTCTTCCACTCTGTGGGTTGTCTGTTTACTCTGCTGACAGTTCCTTTTGCCATGCAAAAGTTCTTTAGTTTAATTAGGTCACAGCTACTTATCTTTGTTTTTATTGCATTTGCTTTCGGATACTTGTTCATGAAATCTTTGCATAAGCCAATGTCTAGAAGAGTTTTTCTGATATTATCTTCTTCTTTCTTCTTTATTTATATAGGTGTTTATTGCTAGAAATGTCCTTATTAGAACTTGTTTTGTTGTATCCCATAAATTTTGGTATACTAGTGTTTCATTTTTATTTGTCTCAATAGATTTTTGATTTTCCTTTTGATTTCTTATTTGACCCATTGGTTGTTCAGGAGGATGTTGTTTAATTTCCACATATTATCTTTCAAGATTTCACCTATTTTTATTTCCAGTTTTGAACCATTGTGATGAGAAAAGATACTTGATATGATTTCAATTTTCTTAAATTTGTTAAGGCATGTTTTGTGGATTAACACATCATCTATCCTGGAGAATTTCCCTTATGTGCTTTAGAATACATGTATGCTCTTGCTAACAGACGTATACAATGTTTGCCATTTGGTCTAAAATGTAATTACATTCTAATGTTTCTTTATTGATTGTTTTACTGGATGATCTGTCTATAATGAAAATGAGGTATTAAAGTCTTCTACTATTACCATATTGCAATCTCTCTCTTCATATCTATTAATATTTGATTTATATATTTAGGTGCTCAAGTGTTAGGTTATATATATTTATAATCGTTATATCCTACTGATGAATGGACTCCTTTATCCTGATATAATGACCTCCTTTTTACACCATTCATGACTTAAATGCTATTTTATAGCATATAAATGTTACTACCCCTGTTCTCTTTTGGTTTTCATTTATATGGAATATATTTTTTCATCTCTTCACTTTCAGTGTATGTGTGTTCTTAAATGTAAAGTACATCTCTTGTAGGAAACTATAGTTTGGGACTTGTTTTTTAATTTATTCAGGCACTCTGTACCTTTTGAATAGAAAATTTCATTCATTTACATTCAAGGTAAATATTGATAAATAAGAACTTACTACTGCCATCCCCTTTTTTTCTGGTTGCAAATCTTTTTTTTTTTTTCTTTCTTCTTGCTATGTTCCTTTGTGGATTTTGGTTTTCTGTAGTGGTGTACTTTGAATCCACTCTTTTTCTGTTTCATTTATCTACTATAGGTTGTTGCTTTGTGGTTACCATTGGGCTTACATAAAGTATCTCACAGTATATTTTAAGCTGATAACAACTTAAATTTGATCACATAAAAAACGCTACAGATTTACTGTTTGCCACCCATACTTTATAATTTTGATGTCGAAATTTATGTATTTTTGCATCTTGGGTTTTTAAACAAATATTGTAGCTATTTTGTTTTTTAACCGTAATCCTAGAGATAAAGTTGATTTACACACCACAATTACAGCATTAGAGTATTCTAAATATGAGTACATATGAGTTAAACCACTGAGTTTTGAGTTTTGTACTTTTGCCTATTTTATGTTATTATTTATCAGTCTTTTTTTCAGTTCAAAGAAATCCCTTCAGCATTTTTTATTAGGTGGAGCTAGTTGTGATAAATTCCCTTAGCTTTTGCTTGTCTGGGAAAATGTCTGTTTCTCCCTTCTTTCTGAAGAATAGGTTTACCCAGTGCTATGTTTTGAATGTACCCCCTCCAAAATCCAGGTGTTCATAATTAGATAGTGTTAAGAGGTGGTACCTTTAAGTGGTGATAAGACCATGAAACCCTCTCCTTCTTGAATGGGATTAATACGTTTATTTTAAAAGCTCTACACAGCATTTGGCTAGTTTGCTCTTTTGCTTTTCTGCCATGTGAGGATACAGCATTTGTCCCTTTGTCCTTCCATCTTCTGCCATATGAAGATGCAACAAGAAGACCCTCAGCAGATGCTAGTATCTTAACCTTGGACATTCCCGCCTTCAGAACTTTGAGAAAATTAATTTCTGTTTTTGTAAACTACCCATTCTCAGGTATTTTGTTACAACAGCACAAAGATATGATGGCAAAGTATTATTGGTTGGCAGTTTTTATTCTTCTGCCACTTTGTGTATATTATCTCATTCTCTCCAAGCCTGCTGGATTTCTGCTGAGAAGTATATTGATAGCCATATTAGAACTCCCTTATATGTAATATGTGCCTTCTTACTTGCTGATTTCAGAATTTTTTCTTTGTCTTTGATTATGGATAGTTTGATTATGATGTGTTTTGGTGAACTCCACTTTGGGTCTGATTTGTTTGGAGACCTCTGCAGTTCCTGCACATGGATGTTTGTATCTTTCCCCAGATTGGGGAAGATTTCAACCGTTATTTCATTAAATAGGCTTTCTGATCTTTTTTCTCATTCTAGTCTTTCTGAAACTTCTATTGTGTCAAAGTTAGTTCTTTGATGTACCATATGTACCATAATTCCTGTAGGCTTTCTTCATTCTTCTCATTTTTTTCTTTTTGCTGCTCTGACTGAATAATTTCAAACATAACGTCATTGAGTTCGCTGATTCTTTCTTCTTGATTGAGTGTGCTGTTGAAACTTTTTATTAATTTTTTTATTTCTGTCACTGTACTTTCCATTTCTATGGTACTTTTCAATTGTTTCTAACTCTTTATCAAACTTCTCATTTTGTTTATACATCGAATTTCAGATTTTATTTCATTTTCTATTTGTATTTTCTTGTTGTTCACTGAACTTATTTTAAAAAATTATTCTGAACTTTTATCAGTCATTTTACAGGTCTCTATTTCTTTAAGGTCCATGATTAGAGCTTTATTAGGTTTTTTAAAGGGGTGTCATAATTCCCTGATTCCTCGTAATCTTTGGTCTTTGCCTTAGTGTCTGCACATTTGAGGAAAATAGATCACCTCTGCCAGCCTTCACAGGTGTTCTTTGGCAGGGATGCAACTTAACCATTTAATATTTATTTATTTATTTTACTGTAAGTTCTGGGATACATGTGCAGAATGTTCAGGATTCTTACATAGTATACATTTGCCATGGTAGTTTGCTGTACTTATCAACCCATCATCTAGGTTTTAGGCCCCAGATGCATTAGATATTTATCCTAATGCTCTCCCTCCCCTTACCTCCACCCCCTCAACAGGCCCCAGTGTGTCTAGTTCCCCTCCCTATGTCCATGTATTCTCATTGTTCAACTCCCACTTATGAGTGGGAACATGCTGTGTTTGGTTTTCTGTTTCTGTATTCTGTAAATCAAAACCACAGTGAGATACCATCTCATGTCAGTTAGAATGGCAGTCATTAAAAAGTCAGAAAACAAGAGAGGCTGGAGAGGATGTGGAGAAACAGGAATGCCCTTACACTGGTGGTGGGACTGTAAACCAGTTCAACCACTGTGGAAGACAGTGTGGCGATTCCTCAGGGATCTAGAACTAGAAATACCATTTGACCCAGCAGTCCCATTATTGGGTATATACCCAAAGGATTATAAATCATTCTACTATAAAGATACATGCATGCGTATGTTTATTGCAGCACTGTTCACAATAGCAAACACTTGGAGCCAACCCAAAAGCCCACCAATGGTACACTGGATAAAGAAAATGTGGCACTGAGCTGAGATCATGCCACTGCACTCCAGCCTGGGTGACAGACCGAGATTCTGCCTCAAAAAAAAAAAATTTATATATATATATATATACAAAAAAAAATTAGTCGGGTGTGGTGGTGCATGCTTGTAATCCCAACTACTCAGGCTGAGGCAGAAGAACTGCTTGAACCCAAGACGCAGAGGTTACAGTGAGCCGAGATCACATCACTGCACTCCAGCCTGGGTGACAGAGCAAGACTCTGTCTAGGAAAATAAATAAATAAATAAATAAATAAATAAATAAAAGCATCCCTGTTTCTCCACAGCCTCACCAGCATCTATTGTTTGCTGACTTTTTAATAACTGTCATTCTAACATATTTAGTCTAGTCTGGCATTAAAGAGCCACTTGGTAAAAGCCACAGGCAGGCAGATCTTGCTGTCAGGTTCTCTAGTTGGACTGAGCCACTGCCTTTTTTCTAAGGTCAGGTGGGGCTGCTTCCTGGTCTCTGGTATCCAGTGAGACCATGGCTAAAGTCTGCAGTAAGACAGAGCTGCTGGCTGGGAACTTAAATTACGTTGGATCAAGCAGGGTCACAGGCTGTATTACCTGGCCACATGGTACGCTGGTTGGAATCTGCAATTAGGAAGGGCTGTACAATGAACTCTCAGGTCAGGTGGGGTTGCAACTTGGGATGGGTGTCTATGCTCCATAGTAATGCATAGTTGAGGCTTGCCTTCTGTCTGGGCAGAGTGTTGGACTGAGCTTTGAGGCTGGGTCAAGTCACTTATTGGACTCCTGGGCTGGGCAGGGCCAGCAACTCCGCTCTTTTTTTTTTTTTTTTTTTTTTTTTGAGACGGAGTCTTGCTCTGTCGCCCAGGCTGGAGTGCAGTGGCGCGATCTCGGCTCACTGCAAGCTCCGCCTCCCGGGTTTACGCCATTCTCCTGCCTCAGCCTCCCGAGTAGCTGGGACTACAGGTGCCCGCCATCTCGCCCGGCTAGTTTTTTGTATTTTTTAGTAGAGACGGGGTTTCACCGTGTAGACCAGGATGGTCTTGATCTCCTGACCTCGTGATCCACCCGTCTCGGCCTCCCAAAGTGCAACTCCGCTCTTAAGAAATTCACAGTTGAGGGGGTCCTCCCTTCCTGGGCAGAGCCTTGAGGGAAGTTCTGAGGTTGAACAAAGTCACTGTTTGAACTCCTGGGTTGGACAGGGTCAATGCATCTGTTCCACAGTGATATGCAGTGGCAGGTATCTCCCTGCCTGGGAGGAATCTTGGGGTGGTTTCTGAGGGTACACAGGGTGGCTGGCTGAATAGAGTCAAATCAGGTAGATCTCACTGTGTTTCTTGGAGCAACCAACTGAGTTCTGTGACTAGGTTATGTAATTCACTGATATTTTTGATAGGGTACCACTGCTGGCAGGAACTTAGAGCTACCACAAAGATGTGCATGCTGTTTTCTCTGTGCCCTGAACTTTTTCTTTGTTTCTAGCTGACCTCAGGCAGCCTATCCCTGTTGTTATCCCCAGTATTTATTTTGATGTGAGACAGGAATGGGCATCCTAGGAAGTGCCACAGAATGTAGGCAATGTGAGATGTCTGCCTTGGGTTCTCTTTTCCCAGTGTAGAAACCACGGGGAATGCTTGCTGTGTGGTGCAGGGCCAAGTTGGAGAAGGGGCAATGTAGTCGAAGTGAGGCTGTTCCTTTTACTCATCTGTGTTTTTGTTTGTTTGTTTGTTTTTGTTTTTAATCTTCAGTTTCTACAGTGTCCATGCTTAGTCTCGTTTCTCAGTGTCTCAGTCTCGTTTCCAGGTTTTGGAATTTTGACAAAGGTGTTCTTGTCTGTGGGTAGCTGCTGGATGGATTTTCTGAAGCCAGGCTTCAGAATCCCAGGATCTGAATTCCACCATCTTGTTTACTCAAGGTGCCATTTTAAAAATTGAATGTCCAAAGCCTCCTAACTTTCATTCCTGCTTTAAACCTTTGTTTCAGGGGGCTTCTTTCCCAGTAGAAAATTCATTTCTTTGTGTGAGTCCTTGGCCTCAGTTGTTGTGGTGATGGGATCACGAAGACCTATGAAACATGAAGTTCGGAGAAGATTCTCATAGCATGCATATCTATGACAACTGGAAATTCCCACCAGCTGCTTCAACTGTTGTGACTTCTACTAGTGTTTCAGAAACCTGTGCCTTTAGGGACTAATTAAGACCAATATTTTTGACATTTATTTCTCAAGATGTTATTTTTCTCAAGTCTGAATATTCTCAATCTTAATGGATTTATTCCTATGGAAATAATGGATTTTTTTCCATTGTGGGATATACTTAATGTTTTCTCTACCTAGACTGTTGCCCTCTTCTTTTTCTGCTGTAGACCCATGAGAATCTAATAGTTAAATTTGTTTTTTAATTTGATCTCTTGATTTAACACAGAGAGCTGACACTGCTGCTGAATCTGAAAACTTTCTTTTACTTCCCCTTTGCTTGTTGGCTCAGATGTTTTCTTTCCTACCATATGCCTCTAGCTTTTATTTCCTGCAGGGAAATATATAAAGTCAATGATTCTGGGCCTGCCAAATGCAGAACATTGTTCTGACAATCTTGCCCATCTTTACCTCCACCCAGACAATAAACTCTCCACACAGCAACATCATTCCTTTGTCTGGACTCTATAAATCATTTCTCCCTAGCTCCACTTGAGGATGCCTCACTTTATTTATTCTTTCCTTTAGAATCCTAAATCCATAAATGTCCTGAGCATGATACACACAGTCACGCCTGCAATACATACTTCATCTACAACTGTGTCTACTTGGAACTTATCAATTAATCTTTGTTTTGTGATAATTATCCCAACTTCCCTCATAAATCTACTCAGATGTTCTGTAAACAACTGATGAAACTGTGGCAATCATAAAGTGAAATGGATGGCATAAAGTCTAGATTTGATCCCTTTAACTATTGGGGTAGATGGGAAAGGTTAGAGGCAACTAGAGTTCCTAGATTTGTCACCTCTGATATGAGATGTTTGTCCATTTGTCTGCATGTACTACAAAAATATCATGTGCCATAATCTGAAAAAGGTTGGGAAGCACTGCTTTAGACTTTTCTGGTTCCTGATTTCATTTAGTAGAGTCATTGTTAGGTCTCTAAAGACCTTGCCTTTGTTGAGCCCTATCACCAATTTTGACCCAGTAGGCTTAGAAGACTTCCTTCCTTTTCTGTTAAGTTCTTTAAGAACATCTGGACTTGGCTTCCTCTTCTCCCCTTTTTATTTTTCTATCTAGGCTCTTAAAGTTCATTCTCTAAATTTCCAAAATTTCTACCTCTAATGCATCAATTTTCTTCTAAGATAACTGTTTCCTCCCATTTAAACAGCTTATCATTCTTTATTCGTTTTAATTCACTTATAGTTTCTCTTTTAAAATAAAACTTTATGGGTAAGATGTTTAATGTGAAGCACATTTTTCAGTTCTATGCCTACTTGTTTTTCTGAGCAGTCTTGATACTTAGATTCCCTCAGGCTTTTTAAGCATAGGCCTTTTAAGTTTCCATCTTAGCCTAAGGGTTTACAATGAATGTATTGAGTTGTTTCACAACTTCAACATGAGAAAATGTCAATTTAAAAAATAAACGTGTCTCAACTTTTTTGTGTATGCATTTATAAAACTCAACATCTCTTGTGGGTAAAACAAAATATTGGATATCTGATATCTAAATCAATGTGTGTAAGTAATTTTAAAAATTTTAGAATTGATTGAAGAACACATAATGAGAGGTGACTCCTGAGGCTATATTTACATATACAAATCCAAGAATCAACTGCTCCTTTTTATCTAAATTTAATTCAAAACTATAGAGAGCATTTGCATATGGTCAGCCAATCTTGGCCTAGAACCAATATGGTTACAGCCAGAGCCTCCATTATAATATTAGTACCTCTTAGTCTGTGTGGAATGGAGCAGATTTTTTTATTGTGGTAAAACATATATACTCTTGTTGTTAAGTGTATGTATACTCTTGAAAAACAGATTTCCAAAACTTTTCCATCCTGCAAATCTAAAGCTCCATACCCATTAAAGAACAAATCCCCTTTCTCCCTTCCTTCTGTTCCTGGTATTCCACATCCTATCTTCGGTTTCTATGATTTTGACTATTTTAGCTACCTTATGTGAGTAGAATCACACAGTAAAGTCATACCTCATTCCAATGCTCTTTGCTTTATTGTGCTTTGTAGATATTGCAGTTTTTACAAATTGAAGGTTTGTGGCAACCCTGCATCAAGCAAGTCTATCATTGTCATTTTTTTTTCCAACAGCACGTGCTCACTTCATGTCTCTGTGTCACACTTTGGTAATTCTCAGAATGTTTCAAACTTTTTCATCATTATCATGTCTGTTATCAATGATCTCTGATGATACTATTTTAATTATTTAGGGAGGCACCACGAACCACACCCATATAAGACAACAAATCCATAAATATTGTGTACGTTCTAACTGTTCCACTGACAGACCATTCTCCCATCTCCTTGGGCCTCTCTATTTTCTGAGGCACAACGATATTAAAATTAGGCTAATTAATAATTCTACACTGGCCTCTAAGTTTTCAAGTGGAGAGAACAATCCCACCTCTCTCGCTGTAAATCAAAAGCTAGAAATGATTAAGCTGAGTGAGGAAGGCATGTTGAAAGTTGAGACGGGCTGCAACCTAGGCCTCTGGTACCAAACAGTTAGCCAGGCTGCAAATGCAAGGGAAGAGTTCTTGAAGGAAATTAAAAGTGCTACTCCACTGAACACACAAATGACAAATAAATGCAACAGACTTATTGCTGGCAGGGAGACAATTTATTGGTATAGATAGAAGATTAAACCAGCCACAACATTCCCTTAAACCAAAGCCTAACCTAGAGCAAAGCCCTAACTCTCTTCAATTCTATGAAGGCTGAGGGAGGTGAGGAAGCCACAGAAGACAACTTTGAAGCTAGTGTATCTATTTAAAATCACGGAGGAAGATGGCTGCACCAAACAACAGAATTTCAATGCAGATGTAACAGCCTTCTATTGACACAAGATATCATCTAGGACTTTTATTGCTACGGAGAAGTCGATGCCTGGCTTCAAAGTTTCAAAGGTTTAATTAACAAGGCTGACATATTTGTTATGGGATAATGCAGTTGGAGATTTCAAGACGAAGCCAATGCTCATTTACTATTGTGAATATCCTAGGGCCTTTTATTTATTGATGTATTCATTCATTGATTCATTTGTTATTTTTAATGGTGGGTCTTCCTATGTTTTCCAGGCTGGTCTCAAAATCCTGGGCTCAAGCAATTCTCCTACCTCATCCTTCCGAGTTACTGGGACTAGAGGTATGCACCTTTGTGCCCAGCTTTTTAGAACCCTTAAATTTATTCTACCTGTGCTGTATAAATGAAATAACAAAGCCAAGATAACAACAAAACTGTTTACAGCATAGGTTACTAAATATTTTCAGCCCACCCTTGAAACTTACTGCACAGAAAAAAAAAAAAAAAGTTCCTTTCAGACATTACTGCTTATTGACTATCTAATTACCCAAGAGCTCTGATGAAGTTGTACAAGGAGATTAATGTTGTTCCCCTGCATGCTAACACAACATTGATTCTGCAGCTGACAGATCAAGAATTAAGTTTGAATTTCAAGTCTTATTATTTAATAAATACCTTTCATGAGGCTATACCTGTCATAGAGATCGATTCCTCTGATTGAATTAAAAATCTTCTGGAAAGGATTCATCATTCTAGATTTTATTAAGAACACTCATGATTATGGGAGAAAGTCAAAATATCAACATTAACAGGAGTTTTGAAGAAGTTCATTCCAACCATCATGATTGATTTTGAGAAATTCAAGACTTCAATGAAGGAAGTAACCACATATGTGGTGGAAATAGCAAGAGACCTAGAAGTGAAACCTGATGATGTGACTGAATTGCTGCAATCTCATGACAAAGCTTAATGAATGAAGAGTTGCTTCTTATGGATAAGCAAAGAAAGTGGTTTCTTGAGATGGAACCTACTCCTTATGAAGAGGCCATGAACACTATTGAAGTGACAACAAATGATTTAGAATATTAGATAAACTTAGGTAATAGCACCACCAGGATTTGAGAGTATTGACTCCAATTTGGAAAAAAGTGCTATCATGGGTCAAATGCTGCCAAACAGTATTGCAGCCCGCCATTCCCCAACCCCCCCACAGTGGACTCCAGGGCGGCCCAAGCCTCCTGGACGAGCGCCTCCCCCTGCTCTATGGCGACCGGGCCCATCCACTGCCGAAGGGCTGAGGAGTGCAGGCCTGCTCAAGACTGGCGGGCAGCTCTGCCTGCAGCCCCCGGTTCGGGATCCACTAGGTGAAGCCAGCAGGGCTCCTGAGTCTAGTGGGGACTTGGAAAACTTTTATGTCTAGCTAGAAGATTGTAAATACACCAATCAGCACCATATGTCTAGCTCAAGGTTTGTAAATACACCAATCAGTACTCTGCAACTAACTAACCTAGTGGGGACTTGGAGAACTTTTATGTCTAGCACTCTGTGTCTAGCTAAAGGATTATAAATGCACGAATCAGCACCCTGTGTTTAGCTCAAGGTTTGTAAATACACCAATCAGTATTCTGTATCTAGCTCAAGGTTTGTAAATACACCAATCAGTACTCTGTATCTAGCTAACGTAGTGGGGACTTGGAGAACTTTTCTGTCTAGCACTCTGTGTCTAGCTCAGGAATTGTAAATACATCAATCAACACCCTGTCAAAACGGACCAATCAGCTCTCTGTAAAATGGACCGATCAGCAGGATGTGGGTGGGGTCAGATAAGGGAATAAAAGCAGGCTGCCCAAGCCAACAGTGGCAACCTTCTCAGGTCCGGTTCCACACTGTGGAAGCTTTGTTCTTTTGCTCTTTGCAATAAATCTTGCTGCTGTTCACTCTTTGGGTCCATGCCGTCTTTAAGAGCTGTAACACTCACTGCAAAGGTCTGCAGCTTCACTCCTGTCAGCGAGACCACAAATCCACCAGAAGGAGGAAGCTCTGGACACAGCCGAACGTCTGAAGGAGCAAACTCTAGACACACCATCTTTAAGAACTGTAATACTCACCGTGAGGGTCCCCGGCTTCATTCTTAAAGTCAGCAAGACCAAGAACCCACCAATTCCGGACATAGTATCACATGTGATTCATCGTGGCGGACAGGAGCCAGGACTAGATTGCAGCTCCAACTCAGACAGAGCAGTGTGCAGAGACTTGCACTGTGAATTTTAGCTCCAGAACAACTGCAGGAATAAATCAGGAATCCCAAGAGGACCCACAGACTCTCTGAAGGAAGCGGAGTGCTCCTGCAGTACTCAGGAGACACCCCATACACTGTGAGTGCCCAAACTGTGGAAGTGGGGCAGGGAGATTCTCCACCCCCAAACACACATCCCCACTGGGGAGACTGAAGGTCTAGTTGGTGGGAGAAGATTCCAAACTTGTCTGAAGCTGAATCAATTTAGAGAGCTGCGCGAAACACAGGGGTAGAGGAAGCAGCAGGACAGACCCTGGGAGCTTGCTGGCTCCCCAAGCAGGCCATTTCTGCCTGGCATCAAAGGGATTCTCTGAGAGGGTGGTCAGTGGCACAGGGAAAATGGCCACTGGAGAAGGAAGTCTCCAGCTGAACTTTGTAACAATTAGAACTGGTCAAGAAGCCTCTTGGCCAGAACTCTGAGGAGGGCATGAATCTGGCATGCAGACTCCACAGATGGGGAAAGAACTAAAGCCCTTTCTTTCCACAGTTGGGAGGTGGGCAGCCTGGGGCAAGGTCTTAGCTCTGCTTGCCCACTGCCTTGAAACAGACTTGCTGCTGTTAGCCGGAGCATGAAGGGAGTGAGACTAGCCATAGTCTCACTGGATAGCAGAGACAAGGAAGCAGCCCCACCTGACCTCAGAACAAAGATTGCATGGGAGTTGGGTGAAGCTAGTGACTTCTGGCTTTCTGCAACTTTCCTGACAACCTGCATGACTCAGCAAAGGCAGTCACAATCCTCCTAGGTACACAACTCCATTGACCTGGGAACCTCACCCCCATCCCCTGTAGCAGCTACAGCAAGACCTGCCCAAGGAGAGTCTGCACTCAGACATGCCTAGCCTTGCTCCCATCTGATGGTTCTTCCTTAACCACTCTGATAGCTGAGGACAAAGGGCATATACTCTTGGGATTTCTAGGGCCCTGACCACCACCAGTTCCTCTTCATACTACCACAGCTGATGCTGTCTGGAAAGTGCCACCTCATGGCAGGAGGCTGATCAACAAAAAAATAGAGTATTAAATCATGAAAGTGAAGAACCCTCACAGAGTCCATTTCACGCCCCTGCCACCTCCACTGGAACAGGTGCTAGTATCCATGGCTGAGAGACCCATAGATGGTTCACATCACAAGATTCTATGCAGACAACCCCTAGTACCAGCCCAGAGCCTGGTAGACTTACTGGGTGGCTAGACCCAGAAGAGAGATAATAACCTTTACAGCTCAGCTCTCAGGAAGCCACATCCATGGGAAAAGGGGGACAGTATTATATCAAGTGAACACCCTGTGGGACAAAAGAATCTGAACAACAGCCTTCAGTCCTAGACCTTCCTTCTGACAGTGCCTACACAAATAAGAAGAAGCCATGAAACCAACTCTGGCAATATGACAAAACAAGACTCTTTAACACACCCCCAAAAAATCACACTAGCTCACCAACAATGGATCAAAACCAAGAAGAAATCCCTGATTTACCTGAAAAAGAATTCATGAGGTTAGTTATTAAGCTAATCAGGGAGGCAGCAGAGAAAGGCAAAGCCCAATGCAAGGAAATCCAAAAACCAACACAAGAAGTCCAGGGATAAATATTCAAGGAAATGAATAGCATAACAAAAAAAACAATCAAAACTTCAGAAAACACTGGATACACTTACAGAAATGCAAAATGTTCTGGGAAAGTCTCAGCAATAGAATCAAACAAGTAGAAGAAAGAAATTCAGAGCTTGAAGACAAGGTCTTTGAATTAACTCAATCCAACACAGACAAAGAAAAAAGAATAACAAAATATGAACAAAGCCTCCAAGAAATCTGGGATTATGTTAAACAACCAAACCTAGGAATCATCGGTGTTCCTGAGGGAGAAGAGAAATCTAAACGTTTGGAAAGCATATTTGGGGGAATAATTGAGGAAAACTTCCCTGGCCTTGCTACAGAATTAGACATCCAGGTACAAGAAGCGCAAAGAACACCTGTGAAATTCATCACAAAAAGATCATCACCTCAGCACATTATCAGCAGGATAACTAAAGTTAAGATGAAGGAAAGAATCTTAAGAACTGTAAGAAAAAAGCACTAAGTAACTTATAAAGGAAAACTTATCAGATTAACAGCAGATTTCCCAGCAGAAGTCCTACAAGCTAGAAGGGACTGGGGCCCTATCTTCAGCCTCCTCAGACAAAACAATTATCAGCCAACAATTTTGTATCCAGTGAAATTAAGCATCGTATATGAAGGAAAGATAACAGTCTTTCTCAGACAAACAAATGCTGAGAGAATTCACCACTACCAAACCACCACTACAAGAATTTGCAAAAGAAGCTCTAAATCTTGAAACAAATCCTTGAAACACATCAAAACATAACCTCTTTAAAGCATAAATCTCACAGGGCCTATAGAACAAAATACAATTTTAAAAGCAAAAACAAAACCAAGGTATACAGGCAACAAATACCACAATACCAACAAATACCAGTGAATGGAATGGTACCTAACATCTCAATACTAACATTGAATGTAAATGGCCTAAATGCTATATTTAAAAGATACAGAACTGAGTAATGGATAAGAATTCACCAACCAACTATCTGCGGCCTTCTATAGACCCGCCTAACACATAAGGACTCACATAAACTTAAAGGAAAGGGGTGGGAAAAGGCATTTCATACAAATGAACACCAAATGTGAGCAGGAGGATCTATTCTTCTATCAGACAAAACAAACTTTGAAGCAACAACAGTTTAAAAAGACAAAGAGAGACATTATATAGTGGTGAAGGACCTTTTTCAACAGGAAAATATCACAATCCTAAACATATATGCACTTAACATTGGTGCTCTCAAATTTATAAAACAATTACTAATAGACCTAAGAAGTGATATAGACAGCAACACCATACTAGCGAGGGACTTCAATACTCCACTGACAGCACTAGACGGTATCAAGACAGAAAGTCAACAAAGAAACCATGGATTTAAACCATACCTTGCAGAAATCGACTTAATAGATATATATAGAACATTCCATCTAGCAACTGCAGAATACGCATTCTATTCAACAGTGCTGGAAATATCTCCAAGATGGACCATATGTTAGGTCATGAAATGAGCCCCACTAAATTTAAGAAAATTGAAACTATATCAAGCATTTTCTCAGACCACAGTGGAAGAAAACTGGAAATCAACTACAAAAGGAATCTTCAAATCCATGCAAATACATGGAAGTTAAATAATTTGCTCCTGAATGATCATTGGGTCAAAAATGAAATCAAAATGGAAATTAAAAAGTATTCAAACTGAATGACAATAGTGACACAGCCTATCAAAACCTCTGGGATACAGCAAAGGCGATGCCAAGAGAAAAGTTAATAGCCTTAAATGCCTACATCAAGAAGACTGAAAGAGCACAAACTGACATTCCGAGGTCACACCTCAAGAAACTAGAGAAACAAGGACAAACCAAACCCAAACCCAGCAGAAGAAAGGAAATAATCAAGATCAGAGCAGAACTAAATGAAATTAAAACCAAAAAAATGCAAAAGGTAAATGAAACAAGAGCTGGTTATTTGAAAAGATAAATAAAATTGATAGACGGTTAGCAAGATTAAGCAAGAAAAGAATAGAGAAAATCCAAATAACCTCAATAAGATATGAAACGAGAGATATTACAACTGACACACAGAAATACAAAAGATTATTCAAGGCTTCTATAAACACTTTTAGGCATATAAACTTGAAAACCTAGAAGAGATGGATAAATTCCTGGGAAAGTACAACCCTCCCAGCTTAAATCAGGAAGAAATAGACAACCTAAACAGACCAATAACAAGCAGAGAGATTGAAATGGTAATTTAAAAATTAACAACAAAAAACTTTACAACCAGATGGATTCACAGCAGAATTCTACTAGACATTCAAGGAAGAATTGGTACCAATCCTATTGACATTATTCCACAAGATAGATAAAGAGTGAACCCTCCCTAATTCTTTCTATGAAGCCAGCATCATCCTAATATCAAAATCAGGAAAGGACATAACCGAAAAAGAAAACTACAGACTGATATACCTGATGAACATAGATGCTAAAATCCTTAACAAAATACTAGCTAACCAAATCCAACAATATATCAGAAAGATAGCCCACCATGGTTATGTAGGTTTTATAACAGGGATGCAGGGGTGGTTTAACATATGCAAATCAATAAATGTGATATATCACATGAACAGAATTTGTAAAAAAATTCGTGATCATCTCAACAGATATAGAAAAAGTATTTGACAAAATCCAGCATCGCTTTATGATTAAAACTCAGCAAAATTGGCATAAAAGGGACATACCTCAATGTAATAAAAGCTGTCTATGGCAAACCCATAGCCAACATATCGGGAATGGGGAAAAGTTGAAAGCATTCCCTCTGAGAACTGGAACAAGACAAGGATGCCCACATTCACCACTTATCTTCAACATAGTACTAGAAGTCATAGCCAGAGCAATCAAACAAGAGAAAGAAATAAAGAGTATCCAAATAGGTAGAGAGGAAGTCAAACTATTATTGTTTGCTAATGATATGATTGTTTATCCCAAAAACCCTAAATACTCCTCCAGAAAGCTCCTATAATTGATAAAGGTTTTCAGCAAAGTTTCTGGATACAAGATTAATGTACATAAATCAGTAGTTCTCCTATACGCCAATAGCAACCAAGCAGAGAATCAAATCAAGAACTCAACCCATTTTACAATAGCAGCAAAAAAAGTAAAATACTTAGGAATGTACCTAACCAAGGAGGCAAAAGATTTCTACAAGGAAAACTACAAAACACTACTGAAAGAAATCATAGATGACACAAACAAATGGAAACACATCTCATGCTCATGGATGGGTAGAATCAATACTGCAAAAATGACTATACTGCCAAAAGCAATCTACAAATTGCCATGAAAATATCACCATAATTCTTCACAGAATTAGAAAAAACAATTCTAAAATTCACATGGAACCAAAAAAGAGCCCACATAGCCAAAGCAAGACTAAGCAAAAAGAACAAATCTGGAGGCATCACACTGCCTGATTTCAAACTATACTTTAAGGCTGTAGTCACCAAAGCAGCATGGTACTGGTATAAAGATAGGCACATAGACCAGTGGAACAGAATAGAGAACCCAGAAGTATACCCAAATAGTTACAGCCAACTGATCTTTGACAAAATAAACAAAAACATAAAGTGGGGAATGGATACCCTTTTCAACAAATGGTGCTGGGATAATTGTCTAGCCACACGTAGGAGAATGAAACTGGATCCTCATCTCTGACCTTATACAAAAATCAACTCACCATGGATTAAGGACTTAAATCTAAGACCTGAAACTACAAACATTCTAGAATATAACATTGGAAAAACCCTTTGAGAAAAACCCAACATTGGAAAAACCCTTTGAGACATTGGCTTAGGCAAGAATTTCATGATCAAGAACCCAAAAGCAAATACAATAAAAACAAAGATAAATAGTTGAGACCTAATTAAACTAAAGAGCTTTTGCATGGCAAAAGGAACTGTCAGCAGAGTAAACAGATAACCCACAGAGTGGGAGAAAATCTTCACAATCTATACACATGACAAAGTACTAATATCCAGAATCTACAACCAACTCAGGCAAATCAGCAAGAAAAAAAAAAAAAGTCTCATCAAAAACTGGTCTGAGGACATGAACAGGTAATTCTCAAAGAAAATATACAAATGGCCAACAAACATGAAAAAAATGCTCAACTTCTAATGATCAGGGAAATGCAAATCAAAGCCACAATGCGATATCACCTTACTCCTGCAAGAATGGCTATAATCAAAAAATCAAAAAACAGTAGATGTTGGTGTGGATATGGTGAACATAGAATACTTCTACACTGCTGGTGGGAATGTAAACTAGTACAGCCACTATGGAAAACAGTGTGGAGATTCCTTAAAGAGCTAAAAGTAGAACCACCATTTGATGCAGCAATCCCACTACTGGGTGTCACCTCAGAGGAAAAGAAGTCATTATTCAAAAAAGATACTTGCACACACTTGTTTATAGCAGCACAATTCACAATTGCAAAATCGTGGAACCAACCCAAATGCCCATCAATCAATGATTAGATAAAGAAACTGTGATGTATATGCACTATGGAATACTACTCAGCCATAAAAAGGAATGAATTAATGGCATTCAGAGTGACCTGGATGAGACTGGAGACTATTATTCTTTTTTTTTTTTTTTTGAGACAGAGTCTCGCTCTGTCACCCAGGCTGAAGTGCAGTGGCCGGATCTCAGCTGACTGCAAGCTCCGCCTCCCGGGTTTACGCCATTCTCCTGCCTCAGCCTCTCGAGTAGCTGGGACTACAGGCACCCGCCACCTCACCCAGCTAGTTTTTGTTTTTGTATTTTTTAGTAGAGACGGGGTTTCACCGTGTTAGCCAAGATGGTCTCGATCTCCTGACCTCGTGATCCGCCCATCTCGGCCTGGAGACTATTATTCTAAGTGAAGTAATTCAGGAATGGAAAACCAAACATTGTATGTCTTCACTGATATGTGGGAGCTAAGCTATGAGGATGCAAAGGCATAAGAATTATACAATGGGTCGGGCGCAATGGCTCACACCTGTAATCCCAGCATTTTGGGAGGCCAAGGCGGGCGGATCACGAGGTCAGGAGATGGAGACCAGCCTGGCCAACATAGTGAAACCCTGTTCTACTAAAAATACAAAAATTAGCTGGTAGTGGTGGTGCATGCCTGTAATCCCAGCTACTCGGGAGGCTGAAGCAGGAAAATCGCTTGAACCTGGGAGCCCGAGGTTGAAATGAGCCGAGGTCAAGCCACTGCACTCCAGCCTGGCAACAGGGTGAGACTCCATCTAAAAAAAAAAAAAGGGCGGGGGGTGGGCGGCAGGCTCAGTGGCTCACGGCTGTAATCCCAGCACTTTGGGAGGCCAAGGCGGGCAGATCACGAGGTCAGGAGATGGAGACCATCCTGGCTAACACGGTGAAACCCCATCTATTAAAAATACAAAAAATTAGCCAGGCAAAGTGGCGGGCGCCTGTAGTCCCAGCTACTCCGGAGGCTGAGGCAGGAGAATGGCAAGAACCCGGGAGGTGGAGCTTGCAGTGAGCCAAGATGACGCCACTGCACTCCAGCCTGGGCGACAGAGCAAGATTCCATCTCAAAAAAAATAAATAAATAAAATTATAAAATGGACTTTGGGGGATTGTCGGCGGGAGGGTGGAATGGGGTTGAGGAATGAAAGACTACAAATAGGGTGTAGTGTATTCTGCTTAGGTTATAGGTGGATCAAAATCTCACAAATCACCACTACAGAACTTATTCAAGTAACCAAATACCACCTGTACCCCAAAAAACTATGGAAAAATAAAACATAATGAAAAAAAAAGTTTCACATGCTATAGAGAAATATTCCAGGAAAGGAACAGTCATTTGATATGTCAAACTTCTTTGTTGTCTTATTTTAAGAAATTACCAAACTTCAATAAGCACAGTCCTGATCAGTGAGCAGCCATCCACATTAAGGTGAGACTCTCCACTAACAAAGAAATTATGACTTGCTGAAGGCTCAAATGATTCTTGGTCATTTTTAGCAATAAAGCATTTTTATTAAGGTATGTGCATTGTTTTTAGACATAATGCTCTTGCATAATTAATAAACTATACTATAGTGTAAATGTAAATTTTACATGCACTGGAAAAGAAAAAAAATTGTGAAACTCACTTTATTGCAATAGTTGTTTTATTGAAGTCATCTGAAACAGAACACTCAATATCTCCAAAGTATGCCTGTATTTGTCTTTTTTTGACTCCCTTATTTCACCTGGTGTGACAGCCTCAAGGTTCATTCACGCTGTAGCATGTGAGAAAAACTTCCTTTTTTAAGTTGAATAATGTTTCATTGTATATGTATACCATATTTTGTTTATTGTTTATTGTCGATGGACATTTGATTTTCTTTTACTTCTTGGTTATTGTAAATACTTCTGCTATGAACATGGGTGTGCAACTGTCTCCTCAAGACCTGGGTTTCAATTACTTTGGATATGTAACCAGAAATAGTAGTTCTATTTTAATTTTTTGAGAAATCTACATCCTGTTTCCCACAACACTTATACCATTTCACAATCCTATTAACTGTGCACAGAGTTCTAGTTTCTCTACATTATCTCAAACTTTTGTTTTGTTTTTTGTTTTTCATAGTAGCCATCGTGATGGTTGTGAGATAATATCTCCTGGTGGTTGATTTGCATTTATCTAGCAATTAGTGATGTTGAGTATCTTTTCATTTGCTTGTTTGCCATTTGTCTGTCAAATTTGGGAAAATGCCTATGTCCTTTGCTGATTTTTTAAATCGGGTTATTGATTTTTGTTGTTGTTGACTTGTAGGAGTTTAAAAAATATATTCTGGATATCAACTTTTTATCAGATTTTAATCTCCAAATATTTTTCTAATTCTGGTCATTGTCTTTTCACTATATTGATTGTGACCTTTGATACAAAACATAGCACATCTTCAACTTTTAAATTCATGCCTTCTCAGCTGAGATACACTGTAAAATGGCAAATATTTTCTCTACCTCTGTTACGAAATGATTTAATTCATACCAGGACCTCACTTGCAAGGACATGCTGGATAGTTGAGGTCAAACTGTCATAGCTCATATGCTTAAACTAACGTTAGCAGACATTGCTGACTCCAAAAGGTAAGGATTTCCTAATGTCTTGGAAGTTCCTGTTTGGTAAGAACTGATTATTCTGCATTTGCTAGAGACTCAATATTCTGTATTCACCAAGCTTGTATCTACTGGAAAAAGAAAAAGAAAATCTGCTTATATAAAGTAATTGTTTACCTATAGACAAAGCCAACCAAGGCTGAGTGCGAAAAATACACTCAACTACTAAAATATGGTGGGCCTACTTTACTATAACTATCTTCCCTATACAAGAAACTTTGCATTCTGCAGACTGCATTTGGTCCTGAAAATCGAATCTCATAGGGTTTTCAAGGTACATGCAAACAAACTTATTGAGGTTGAAGGGATTTAATAGTAATACTCCATTCCCTGCCTGAATTCAGAAAAAAATTTAAAGATTGAAATGTGATGTTTAAATAATTATTCTTACTAGTGTGAGATGGTATCTCATTGTGAATTTCATTCGTATATTTCTACTGATGATTGATGTTGAGCATTTTTTTCATATGCTTATTGGCTGTGTGTATATGTCTTCTTTTGAGAAGTGTCTGTTTATGTCCTGCCCGTTTTTAATGAGTTTTTTTTGCTTGTTGATTTATTTAAGTTCATTACAGATTCTGGATATTAGATCTTTGTCAGATGCATAGTTTGCAAGTATTTTCTCCCATTTTGTAGGTTGTCCCTTTACTCTGTTTACAGTTTCTTTGCTACGTAGACGCTCTTTAGTTTAATTATGTCCCACTTGCCAACTTTTGTTTTTGTTGCAATTACTTTTGTCATGAAATGTTAGGTCTTTGTCATATTTGCTAGAGCCTTTGTCCAGGATGTTATTTCCTAAGTTTTCTCATAGGGCTTTTAGAATTTTTGGTTTTACATTTGTGTTTAGTCAACCCTGAGTTGATTTTTATATATGGTATAAAGGAAGGGGCCCAGTTTCAAACCTCTGCATATGACTAGCCAGTTATCTCAGTACATTTTATTAAATATGGAGTCCTTCTCTGATTGCTCATTTTTGTCAACTTTCTAAAAGATCAAATGGCTGTAGGTATATGGTTTTATTTCTGGGTTTCCTATTCTATTCCATTGGTCTATATGTCTATTTTTGTACTAGTATTATGCTGTTTTAGTTATTGTAGCCTTGATATGTACTTTGAAGTCAGTTAACGTGATGCCTCCAGCTTTGTTCTTTTGCTTAGACAAAACCATTTTTTTGTTTCACATTAATTTTGGAATAGATTTTTCTAATTCTGCAAAAAGTGGCATTGGTAATTTGATAGGACATAATTTGATAGCATTGAATCTGTAAATTGCTTTGGGTAATATGGCCATTTTAATGACATTGAGTATTTCTATCCATGAGTATGGAATGTTTTTACATTTGTTTGTGTTATTTATGATTTCTTTCAGCAGTGTTTTATAATTTTTATTGTAGAGATGTTACCTCTCTTTTTAGCTATATTCCTAGGTATCTTAGTTTTTTTTTTTGATTCTTGTTAATGGGATTGCATTTCTGATTTGGCTTTCCATTTAAATTTCATTGGCATATAGAAATGTACTAATTTTCGTCCATTCATTTTGTATCCTGAAACTTCACTGAAATAGCTTGTGAATTCTAGGAGCCTGTCTGTAGAGACTATGGGATTTTCTAGGTATAGAATCATATCATCTGTCAAGAGAGATAGTTTGATTTCCTCTCTTCCTATTTGCATGCCTTTAACTTCTTTCTGTTATTTCTTTTTCTTACTTCAACTATTTTTCAACTTATTTCAACTTATTTTTGTTATTCAACTATGTCGAATAAGAGTGGTAACAGTGGGCATCCTTGTCTTGTTCTGATTCTCTTGGGGAAAGCTTCCAGCTTTTGCCCACTTAGTATGATGTTGGCTGTGGGTTTGACATAGATGGCTTTTATTATTTTGAGATATTTATCTTCAATGCCTAGTTTGTTGAGGGTTTTTAACATGAAGGGATGTTGAATTTTGTCAGAAGCCTTTTCTTCATTTATTGAGATGCTCACGTGATTTTAGTCTTTAGTCCTGTTTATGTAATGCATTATGTTTATTGATTTGCCTATGTTAAACCAACCTTACATCCCAGAAAAATACTTACTCAATCATAGTTAGCTTTTTGATGTGCTCCAGCAGCACATCAACCAGATATTAGCTTATCTCAATGAGAGGTTAGCTTTTTGATGTGCCGCTGGATTCAGTTTGTTAGTATTTTGTTGAGGATTTTTGTAGCTATGTCCATCGAGGATATTGGTTTGGAGTTTTCTTTTTGTTGTTGTTGTTGTGCCTCTGCCAGTTTTTGGTGTCAAGATGATGCTGACATCATAGAATGAGTAAGGGAAGAGTCCCTCCTCAGTTTCTTGGAATAGGTTCAGTAGGATTGGTACCTGCTCTTATTCATATATCTGGTAGAATTCAGCTGTAAATCTGTGTGGTTTATGTTTTTTCCTGGTTGGTAGAATTTTTATTACTGATTCAATTTTGCAACTTTTTATTGGTCTGTTTGAGAATTCAGTTTCTTCCTTTCTCACTCTTGGGAGATTGCATGTTTCTAGGAATGTATCCATTTCTTCTAGGTTTTCTAGTTTATGTGTATAGAGGTCTCCATAATAGACTTTGAGGGTTTTTTGCATTTCTGTAAGGTCAATGGTAATGTCACCTTTGTCATTTCTGCTTGTGTTTATTTGGATCTTCTCTCTTTTTTTTCTTTATTATTCTAACTAGTGGTCTACCAGTCTTGTTTATTATTTCCATTAACCAACTTTTGATTTTGTTGATCTTTTGTATAAATTTTTAAATCTCAATTTCATTCAGTTTACCTGTGGTTTTGGTTATTTCTTTTCTTCTGTTAGTTTTGGAGTTGGTTTGCTTTTTTTTTTTCTAGTTCCCTTTGGTGTGATGTTAGGTTGTTAATTTGTAATCTTTCTAACTTTTTAATGTAGGCATTTAGCACTATAAAATTAATCAATTCGTAGAAATAGAAAAGGAATGTTGGTTAACAGGAGCATTGGAGAGGGGAGTTGTTTAATCAGTATAAAGTTTTAGTTATGCAAAATGAATAACTTCTGGAGATCTTTTGTACAACATAGTGCCTATTGTAAACAGTGTTATATTGTGCTCTTAAAAATTTGTAAAGTGGTTCTCTTGTTAAATGTTCTTGCCTCAATTAAAAAAAGAGAAAATCAAAGAAGGAGCATGATATTATATTTTCTTACTTGAAATAGCTTGAGCTAAGGAAAAGATACAACTGAGGAATGGTCAAGTAGATAAATGACCCAACAAAATCTAAATTGAATTAATACCACCCTTTATAAAGAGTTTATTTTTCATGATAATTATATAAAATATTCATGTTCATAATATTTTAATGAGAACAGTCCTTAGGAATTGAAGTCAACAGTTATCAAGGGAGGAGCAACATATGGTACAACTAGCCCTGCCTTGGTGGGAATTCTGCAAGTAAGTTTGGAAGGAATTTACACAGCGAATACAGAGGGAGGAGGTCGCAAGGGGAGAGTCTTGAGTTGTAAATAAAGATGATCATGCTGAGCCTGCCAATTTGGGGAAGCTCTCGAATGTTGTTGTACCTCTTGATGACTTGGTCTTAAGTAGCAAAAAGGCGCTAAAGTGTATAGATTAATATTGTCTAACCCGTTTTTCCTGGGGGACTATTGCTGCCTTAGAACAATTACTTACCCTGAGGGTTACAGAGGTACTTCCCAGTGAGATGATTTTGCAAATAAACTTGGATAGCTTATTCACTCACTGCCTCGACTGGGCTCCTCAATCCTCATTGCTATCAGTGGGGATTGAGTTTACCAAAAGAAGTTAATAAATGTACAGTGAAGTCTTCATGATACCTAGAAAATAGGACATGAGTGCAGAAGTTTCAGTTACATGGCAAAATCCTAGGAGGTTTTGTCTTTCTTATTCATTTCTATAATGTTAATATAGTTATTATTTTAAATCAAAAGTAAAATATAGTTTACAAATAAATAACCATTCAAATCTAATAAATTCACCTTATGCAAAACTTTTTGCATTTGGTTCATCAAACATTCATTGATTACCCAATATGACCCAAGCAATGTACTAGGAATTGAATGTACAGAGAAGAATGACAGATAGCTTCTTTTTTCAAGGGACTTGACATTGGGTGGTGGTTTTCTGGGGTGGGGAGTGGGAGAAGATTAAGTCATAAGCTGATTATTATGAATTACAATGCAATATCTTGATAATAAATATTTATGAGTTCATTTTTATTAATAATAAATTCAATGATATATGAATTTAAAAATAAACTTTGAAATATTCTGTCTGGTCTCATGTCCCCAAATTTGCAAGATTTCCATCTAGTGACAATTGACTTAAGTTGTAAACACAAGGTCTCAAGGGCTTCGAAACTGCTAGGATTTATAAGAATATAATTAAATGCACATTAAAAGACATTTGACTTCACTGATGGCTGTAGATACCATAGAATTGGTGATGCATAATACAAATTTGCATTTAAATCTTAATCTAACTCTTAATAAGTAGAACCATATTATAGTATACTCTTTAACTTAAATTGTTTAGATATGACTTCCAATAAATATACAGATTCAGCCCTGGAAAGCATTTTTTAGACAGATGGTTATAGTAACATCACATTGTAATACACTTTAAAGTGACAGCATACTTAGCAGTAGAGTAGTCTCCCCTTGTCAGTGGGGTATACATTCTAAGACCCGCAATACATGCCTGAAACTGCAGGTAGTATAAAATCTTATATGTACTGTTTTTTCTTATACATACACAGTTATGATAAAGTTTAATTTATAAATTAGGCTTCGTAAGAGATCAGCAATGATAACTAATAATAAAATATATGAACCCAGAAGATCTGAGAAGGTCTCAGTTAATTTAGAAAGTTTATTTTGCCAAGGTTGAGAGTGCATGTTTGTTACACAGCCTCAGAAGGTCCTGATGACGTGTGCCCAGGCTGGTCAGAGCACAGTTTGGTTTTACACTTTCTAGGGAGACATGAGCCATCATTCAACACATGCAAGATGAACACATTGGTTCAGTCTGGAAAGGGGGGACAACTCGAAGCAAAGACCAAAGACTAGAAGACTCAAAGTGGGGAGGGGGTTTCCAGGTCATAGGTGAGTAAGAGACAAATGGTTGCATTCTTTTGAGTTCCTGATTAGCCTCTCCAAAGAAAAAGAAATCATATATGCATTTATCTCAGTGAGCAAAGGGATGACTTTGAATAGAATGGGAGACAGGTTTGCCCTAAGCAGTTCCCAGCTTGACGTTTCCCTTTAGCTTAGTGATTTGGGGCCCCAAGATTCATTTTCCACTCACAAATGGAACAATTATAACAATATACTATAATACAAGGCGAATGTTCTCCCTCATTCTCCCTCTTTCTTGAACTCTAAAAATATTTTATTGTGTGTTATATTTCTAGACAGTGGTCGACCTTGGATAACTGAAACCATAGAAAGCAAAACTGTGGATAAGCGAGGACTACTATAATCTGCTTTTAATTTAAAGTAAATTAATCCTTTTGTTATTTTCTTTTTGTTTTTACTTTTGTCAATATGGTGAACAAATTCTGACAAGTTGAATTTGAATCTTCTGAGAATTATGTTTTAAGAAACAGAGGAGTAGTAAAATGAGGTGAACTGTCACCATGTATAGTACTTGACGTCAAGGGTTTTTTGTTTTGTTTTGTCTGAAGAAGAGCCATTAGTGATTCCAACAAAGTAAATTTTATCTTGCCGAAGTATTTCCTACAGTTCTTGTGGCATACACTGACTTGAAAATAACATGGTGGGTCCAAATTCATGATTCTGTACTCCACAAGTTTAGTAAGCTTTAGAAAAATAGAAAAATAAAGTTTATTTCAAAATGGTTTCATTTAGAAACCCAGTATAGCAGAACTGGTCTTATATATTAGTATGTAGTTGTTGTATTAGATTGGTGAAAAAGTAATTGTGTTTTTTGACATTATGAGATAGCAGAAACTGCTATTACTTTTACGCCAGTCTAATATAGTTTATCCAGTTTATTTGACCTGCAGAAAGTCCTCTATTAGGGCCTTTAAATACTTAGGAGGTTAAAAGACATCATCTGAATTACGTGCATTTTATACTCTGCAGCATGTGGCTTTCCTGTCTGCCAGTTCTGCTGCAAGGCATGCCCCGACTTAGCACATCCTTTTATTAGTTTGCATCACTCTATTTAAATTCTGCCCAAACTTATTGCAACTTCCTATTTCCCAAATAAGAAAAACATAGATTTCTGCCATTTCTGACTTCGTATTAAAAGTTGAGGTTTAGAGGCTAAACAGATTGATGAACACTTTCTCTAGTGACTAGATGAGTCTTCCACATGCTGATGACAAAAGAGCTAACCAATCTCTTCTATAATTGAATGACAAGAGATACTTTTCTTTGCTCTTTATCCTAAATGTGAATCTGAAGCATGATTTGTGCAGGCAGTGAAGTTGTATATGACGGTCTTCTACACTTTGGAGAGAATTCAATAGTCCAGAATTACTCACCAGCCTTCCAGATTTCCTCCATCTACCCCAAATGTGAAACTGTCAGTTTGGCATGCCTTTCCCTAGAAAGTGTCCTAGGAGTAAACACTTCTGCTTTCTGTATTCCTACCAAAATTTACTTGGTGCTTGTTTCAGATGTCTCAAGAACATTCTCAAGTAGGCTTATTCTCTAGGACTCACAATATGCAACAGAGGTTGTACTCATAGCCAAGTTTCATTAGAGGAAAAGGGTACAGAGCAAGAACAACAGGAAGGTGTGCATTAGGCAGAGTTTAGAGAGGACAAATATAGGTTTCCTAGTCCTCATTGTATAGGATGTGCTTTTCTCTTGATGTGAACTACAAGGACATATAAAAGGAGAATCTGCCAGGAGAAAGCTTTTATGGAGGCTCTTTGTGTAGACACATCCTGCTGCACAACCAGCCATGGTAACAATAACTCAGGACCCCAACAATAAAACTAGGTACACATCACCAGTCTTGATGTTGAGCTTGAGAAGCTCACATGGCATAGTCTTTTGCTCCAGGTGTATACAACAGAATCATCAATCATCAACATAAAGAGTCTTCTGAGGCCCAGAATAACAGAGATTGGTCAAAGGTAAATTGTGGTTCCAAGGTTCCATGAAGGCATACAAGGAGCATGCAACCAGCCCTGCTGTGCTAATTCCTTCCTTTCACAGTTCTCTTTTCAGAATCAGATCCTATTTTTAAAAGAGCTGACAAATTCATAATAAGACAGTTGTTCTTAATGAAACATATTTAATTAGCTGCACATTTTCTCTGAAAAGTGTACGTGCACACACACAGACACACAGAGAGACAATATCTGTATGAACTATTAGGATTCAAGGGCAAATAGCTAATTTGGCACTGGAGTGTGGAAATAAGAGAGGTAAAGAAAATAAGCCAATAAAATTTCATGATAAAGCCAACTATCATTGTGGACAATCAGAACTCAATCTTGCTGAGAAAATCTGAAGATAGTATATGATATCCCTCAGAGGTATCTCAATCAGAGAAATGGAACTATTTATCTACCAATGGAGCAGAGAAATGGAACTATTTATCTACCAATGTCCCTTCCATAATTTTCAAAGGCTGCTTCTAGGATCATTATCTCCCAAGCACTCGTGGCTTGCCTTAGATGCAAGTGAAATGTGCACACATAATTATTAAAAAACCCTCAAAAAAAGTTGCAGTTTTTCGTGTAAACAATCACGTGTGTGTGAAAATTAATGACAAGAGGATATGGACAGGGAATTAAAAGTATCTGCTATATAAACATGCACACACAAAAGTGTTAACACACACAATTTTAGGTTTATGAAGTTGTGAATTATAACCATGGATTTCTGGATCCTAGAGATTAAAATAGTCCAATGTATTGACAAAAGAGATAGTATTCAGAATGAAAGCTTTAGTAATAAACAATATTTACTTTTAAAGAATGGGTTGCTAGTCTCGGAATGTCAGGCATCATATGTGATAATCAGAGATTACAATCAGTTGTTTAGTGCCCTCTGAATCCTACAATGTAAGTTATTATGTTTATAGAAATAACAAAAAAATCAGCACTGTCTCCTTTTATCTCCTGAATAGAGAATGTCATTAATCTGAAGATAGCACTGATCATGAGACTTCATTATTTTGTTTCCCCGAAAAAGGAAGGAAAAAAACAAAAAAACACTGCCAACTTACAATCATATGATGCCAACTACAAAATGCATTTCTATTTTTGAGATGGTAATATGTGGAAAACTCAAGTGTCTCAGAATTGATAGAATATGATAGCATCTATTAATTCAAAGAATGCTGGCAGGGAATGAACTGAAATATGGGAAGTAGAGACTGCAGCCTTGATCATTTGTAAAATAATCCTGATAACATATTTAGTGTTAATATGAACTCTTTTCAAGAATATTCATGCCTCTTTCTATGTTAGGTGCTTTCATCTCTGAACATCAAAACCTGTTTTAAGAACATTGCTGTGTGGTCACAGGAAGCTAAATGTTCTTGCCAATATCAGCTGCAAAACTACTCATTCATCTTTCAAACATGTCTTCTCTTACAAAATTACCTGTTCCCAACTTAGAAAAAGGAAAGAGAGCAAACTTCATTTTTCCTTTCATCCTGGTTATCTCCCTAGCCCATCTTAGACTTTGTTCAAATACAACCTCTACAAAGCCTTGCGGAAATAAAGCCTTTAGGAAATAAGCTAAAAAGTTTAATCAGGATTTTGAGGTTCAAATCCCAAAAAGGAAACATTTTTAACAGCGTGGTCATAAGCATGTTGGGACTTCCCATGTACCTTTCTAAGTCATCACCTTGGTTCAATTCACTGTGAAAGAGAAGAGAGTGTGGCAGGCCAGGTCTCACTAATGCTGGCCTCCATAACAACTGTTTCAGAACTGACTGAGTGGTTAAGTTAAATATTCAAAGCCAGTGCCCTTATACAAAGGCTGGAATGTAACAAAGAGCCCACCAAGAGTTTTGCCTAAGCTTTTCCTGGGCCTTAAAGCATGACAAAATAAAGAATTCTTAACAGGACCCATTAGGATTAAACAAGTTTTATCGTGGGTCTGAAGAAACTCCCCAGGCCTCCATAAACAACTTTGTTGGAAGCCTGAAAGGACTCCCAAAACCTCCATGATTTAGCCGGAGACAAGATAAGAGTAATCACCCTAGCACCTGGACCCACTTAGATTAAGTAAATTTGAGACTCCAGAGGAAGGTTTTCAGGACTCAGACCTTAGTTATAGATTAAAAGAAGTTAATCACATATGTCTTTAGGTGAATCCACACTTACATGTAGACATACAGTTTAACAGGTATATAAGCTCTAGGAAACTTTGTAATTTTGAGTTGGCCTGGCAATAATTTCCAGGCCTTCTCTCTGTTACTGGTTGCAGAAATAAAAACTCTCTTCCTCTCGAGTTCATCTGCACCTCGTTATTGGGCCATGAGAAACAGCAGCCTGACCCTCAGTTTGGTCCGGGAACTTTGAGCTGGTTCTTCATTTATCTCTGTCTTCTATCTTCTTCTCATTTTCTTTACTACCTGCTACAATCTGAATGTTTATCTCCACCACTCTCTGAAATTCTTTTATTAAAACGTATTCACCAACATTATGGTATTAGGAGGTGGGGGCCTTTGAAAGATGATAAAGTCATGAGGATGGGGCTCTCATGAGTGAGATTCATGCTTTTATAAAAGGAACCCCAGAGAGGTCTCTCACCATCTTTCTGCCATGTGAGAATGCAATGAAAACTTGTCAGTCTGCAGCCTAGAATACAGTCCTCACCAGACATCACCTCTACCAGCACTATGACTTTGAACTTCCCAGCCTTCAGAACTCTGGGAAATGAGTTCCTGTTGTTTATAAGCCGCCTAGTTCATAGTGCTTTTTATAGCATCCTGGATGAACTAAGACACAAGCATTCTTACTTTAAAAAAAAAATTGTGTGGATGCAGAGGTAGATTTGAATTTACATGTGCACATGAAGCTCCTGAAAGATAGAACCTACCTTTGCTGAATGATTCTGTGATTTATTTGAGGAATGTAATGTACAATTGGGTGCAAAATACTTTTGATATGACAAAGTTCTACATGGTACTTCCTTTCTTTTTCAAGGGAAGTGTTTGGGAACAGTACAGCTAAGTGGTTAGCTGTGGGCACCCTGGAGCTTGCCACTTGAATACATTCTAGCTCAGGAAGTGATGCCATGTTTATTATCTTATCTTTTATTTTCATCTCTTCATCTGTAGAGTGGGAACAATTCTAATATTTATGTCATACTGTTGTTAAGATTAATTGAAATAAAGCCTATAGTGTCCTGCACATATACAATTTCAGAGTACTTCGTAAATATCATTAATATTATTTTTTATTGCTAATGAGGCTTAATAAAAATGGCATTAAATATGGAGTCAGCAGTTTGGGGCTCACAGTTTGGTCCGTGTTTTCTAGCAACACAAACTTGTGTCCTCTAACTACCCAAAGTCTCATACCTTTTTTCTGAAATACAGAGGAAGTAACCCCAAATGAAAGAAACAATGTGAGAGAAACTGACTCAGTCTTTGGTCACATGATAGTTCTGCATTTTCTATTAAACAGATACAAATTCAACCAGATTAGTGGAGAAAAGAATCTTCATTGGTTGCATGAACAAATATTTTTATTGCTTAAGAAACATTTTAAAGCTGTATTTGAACATAGTTTTGAGTGTTATTATCACTAGGAATGTTTGAAAAAGAAGGGGAAACTTACTCCCCTAACTTTAAGCACTTGTAAGACAGGCATACCAATTACACTGAAGAAGCCTTGCCTCTGAAAGCATGAGTTATAGAAATAAAATGAAAATGAAATGTAAATCTAAAGATTAGACTTAGGGTTAAAAAAACCTCTTGGTCACACAGCAAGGTACAATATGGCTCTAAAAGTGAGGGAAAGTTTATAATGTGGTAGAGATTTCACGGGCTTTACTATTGCTAAAATATAATTGCTCTTTTGGAATTGCGATAAGAGCGAAACTAGAATTTTGTTTTATTGCTTCTAGACCATCCTTCCTTCTCTAACATTCTGACCACATGTATCAGTATTCAGACAAAAGCAAGAGCTTCTTCTCGCAGATGGGATTGACATTGAAGAGGATGTCAGGAAGGATGAGTCACTGTTAGGGTTGATTCAAGATACTCGATTGCCCAGCTGCATGTGCTGATAGAGTCATCTATATCCTGGTGTCCATGGAACACAGTGGAAGAGAAATCTGTCCTTGTCATTACCTGGCCAAATGCCTCTTTTAAAAGATACTAGAAAGCTAATTAGACTGCAAATTCACCCATAAATTTAAAGTAAAAGCTACCTGGACTCAGGGCTCTGAAATTCAGAGTGTAACTTATTTGGATTAGAAAATTTGTCATGTTCGGCTCGAGTAGCATTAATTTGTTTAGAAGAGATAATGATATTTCATTGTTATTCCCAACCCTGAAGTTAGTCAAGAAATAACTAAAATAAATACTTTGTCAATACTGACTACACATAATACTTATAGTCTATAGAAACATGACCACACTCAGTGATCTTGACAAGTTTAGGAAAGCATTTAAACAAAATAAAACTTGAGCCAGATAAACTCTGGAAGATCTTTAAAATTAAATATAATAGTTACTGGGTAGAGTGAAATAGTTACTGGGTAGATCAGAAATAGAAATTGTGCCTTACTCTTATAATTTCAACCATGAAAATATAAATAAATAGTATGCTGTTAAAAAAATAATTTGACCATTGGAAGCATTTAAGATTTCTATGTGCTTTTCCTATTTTACAGTGAGAATAAATTTTTAAAGAATGCAGAACATGAAGATGTTTCTTTTTACCTCAAAACTATTTGTTCCTTATTTCTGACTGTTGAGCAGTATGATTTTCCTGAAATGATAGAAACAAATTTTGTACAGTTGAGAATAGAGTAATTGAAAGATTCCCAAACATTTTGCTGAAGGAAGTCAATGGCCCTTCTGGTTGTGCACTGTTTTCACAACTTGGGAAAACTGAGAGAAGACATAACTAACATTAGCTGTCACTGGCAAAATGGCATAGATTTTGACATAATATATACAGGAGAGAAAAAATTAGACTTAACTTATAGCAAGTAGCTTTGCACTCTTACATTTATCATACACAGGAGGGAAAAGAGCCATAAATATTGAATTTTCTATGCTTCACAGGCACCATTCCATTAGAAGGGTCACAGAAAAGTAGTGCTGGGTCATATCTATATTAAAAATACTAAATATAAACATCGTAATTTGAAGAATAAGAAATATTTAATACTCATAATTTCAAAAGTGAACAAGTGATGACTGAATCACATAATAAATTCTGTGTTTATTGGGGAAGGGATAATCAGGGCTTTATTTCTGAAAATTTCTATCACCTTCTATTCATCTCACTCACCATCTAGGCTTTCAGGCTTTCAGTTCATTCAGAATAAAAACCACAAAATAATATCAGCATACTAGAATTGGCTTGATGGATACAAAATACCTCCACAGATACATTCAAAAAGAAATTTAAAAAATTTTGCTTTGAGAAACAAATTAAACATGGGATAACCTGATGTTCTTACTCTTTCTTTTATTTCTCTTACTGCACTTAAATTTTACACTACCTTGCTTTATAACAAGCATTTCTAGTGTTGACAAAGAAAACATTTAGTTTTCATTTTCTTAACAAAAACACAACAGGCAAGATAAACATTAAGTTCATTCTTGAAGGAAATGAGTTTGACAACAAAAAAAGATAGTTTAGAATGAAATGAATTATCAAAATAGGACAAGGAAAGTACAGGTTGTTGTAAAGCTAGATAATTAAGTGTTGTAAAATTTGTAAAGCTGTAATATGGTTAGGCTGTGCGTTCCTACCCAAATCCCATCTTAAATTATAATCCCCATAATCTCCATATGTTGAGGGTGGGACCTGGTGAAAGGTGACTGGATCATGGGGGTGATTTTCCCTGTGTTGTCCTCTTGATAGTGAGTTATCCCGAGATGTGATGGTTTTATAAGTGTTTGACAGTTCCTCCTTCACACACTCTCTCTCACTTGCCACCATGTAAGATGTGCCTGTTTCCCCTTCCACCATAATTGTAAGTTTCCTGAGGCCTTTCCAGCTATCTGTAACTGTGAGTCAAACCTCTTTCCTTTGTAAATTATCCAGTCTCAGGAAGCTCTTTATAGTGTAAAAACGAACTAATACAAGCTGTAATTAGAATCCACTATTCACTATGCACCGTGGAAGCCACAGAGAAAATACAAATAAAAGATAAGAGATAAAGACCCACTGTCGATGTGTTTTCACCTTCATTGGGAAGACAAACTAATACCACTTTTTCTTCATGAAAAGCAAGGGATTTAGTAGTATTAGGATTAATCATATTTTGTCTTCAGTAATTTAAAATTATATTAAAAGTTACATTAATGCTATAGTAGAAGACTTATGTCCCTACTACTGTATCACCAGGAACTACTCCTACCACCACAACAACCCCACCATTTACTTCCTGAGTGTCTACAACTTTCCAGTCACTGTTTTAATACCTGTAGATTCATTAGCTCATTTAACTTATGAAACAATCGAATTGTTCTTGAGGTAGTTGCAACTATTGCCCTCATTCCAAAAATAAGGAAATTAATGTGGAGAGATATTAAAATAACTGTCTCAAGATTCCGAACACAGTCAGTCTGCTGCTTGAAAAACAAAAGCTAAAGGATGTCATATTTCTCAAATAGAGAAAACTAGATACTTTGAAGGGCCCCGATGACATATAGTTACTAGATAAAAGAAAAAAAGCTTTTAATGCAGTTCTAAACTCTGAAGTTTTTTTAACTAGTGAGAAGAAATGTGATTGGTCAATAATGAGGTGTAAGAGGATGAGAGCTAAATTACTATTAGTCCAACAGTAGACTTCTTAATAGAAACAATAGGAAAAACAGACAAAGAAATTATATTGTCAAAATGCTAGGAAGGTGGAGGAAAAACTGTCAGTCCAGAGTTGTGTGTTCACAACAATTACCTTTCAAGAATGAGAGTGAAAAAAGGTATATTTCACATACAGAAGAGTTGATTTTGTCACCTGCAGACTGCAGAATCTAGTTTAGACTACAAACTAGATTCCAACGGGTATAATTTTGTAGAAGAATAATTATCCCAGAGCAAATGTTTAGGATGCAAGAAGAAATAATGAGCACAGAAATTAATAAACAAAAATATAGCAAACATTATTTACATAGAAAAATAGAAAATAAATATGAGGGTTACTGAAAGAAATAAATACTGAATGCTGGTTTAATAAGGAAACAAACAATAAAACAAAAGCAAATATTTTAGAAAAGTCAAACAGCCAAAAAGATGAAGACTCTATTTGACAACAGTTTAAGTAGCAAGCACAAGGAAAGACTGAAGACATGAGTTACAAATATAATAGCAATAATGAAGCAAATGTAGATATGCTATATTCACTAGCTATTAGTTATTATTATAATGTTAGATGAAAAACTAAGTCAATTATATTTATTCATAAGAAATACACCTAAACCATGCAGATAGGAAAGGTTGAAAACATCACAAGAAAAGTACCTGTACTATGTTAATAAAATAAAAAAGTATTTAAAACAAAAGAAATATTATTTTTGAAACAAAGTACTGTATATTAATAGATTAAATGAAGAGGAAGAAATGCAAATTTTAAATTTGCATGTTTGAAACAGAACAGTCTTAAAATATAGAAAGTCAAAATTGTTAAATCTAATAGCAGAAATTGACAAAACACCCATTATCATGAGGAATTTCAAAGCCTATTTTTTGTTTTTATTAAGTAGAAAACCAGATAAAATGTTGGTTAAGGCATGCTATATTTGAACAATACAATTTACAAGGTTGATTTAACAGGCATACATAGAACCCTGCCCTCAAGGATTAAGAATGCACATTGTTCTCAAGTATATGCATACACAAGATTTATAAAATATGATCATATAGTAGTCCATAAATGGAATTTCAAACTTTAAAGCAGGGGTCCCCAACCCCTGGGCCATGGACCATTGCCAGTCTGTGGCCTATTAGGAACCCTCACAGTAGGCGGTGAATGGTGGGAGAGGGAGTGAAGCTCATCTGTATTTATGGCCACTCCCCACTGCTCACATATCCACCTGAGTTCTGCCTCCTGTCAGATCAATGGCGACATTGGACCTTCATAGGAAAAAGAACCCTATTGTGAATGGCACATGTGAGGGATCCAAGTTGCATGCTCCTTATGAGAACCTAATGCACAGCTGGGTGCTGTGCATCATGCCTGTAATCCCAACAGTTTGGGAGGCCAAGGTGGATGGATCACCTGAGGTGGGGAGGTCAAGACCAGCCTGACCAACATGGAGAAACCCTGTCTACTAAAACTGCAAAATTAGCTGGTCATGGTGGCACATGGCTGTAATCCCAGCTACTCAGGAGGCTGAGGCAGGAGAATCGCTTGAACCCAGGAGGCGAAGGTTGCAGTGAGATGAGATTGCGCCATTGCACTCCAGCCTGGGCAACAAGAGTGAACCTCCATCTCAAAAAAAAAAAAAAAAAATCTAAAGCCTGATGATCTGTCACTGATGGGGCTGTCTAGTTGCATGAAATCAAGCTCAGGGCTCCCACTGATTCTACATTATGCTGTGTTGTATAATTATTTCATTATGTATGATAATGTAATAATAATAGAAATACAGTCCATAATAAATGCAATGCATTTGAAGCATCCCAAAACCATCTACTCCCAGGTCCATGGAAAAGGTGTCTTCCATGAAACCAGTCCCTGCTGCTAAAAAGGTTGGGGACCACTGCTTTAAAGTACCTTAAAAGCTCCTAATGAAACATTTTCTAAACAAAATGCAGTTAAGTTAGAAAAAAATAACACAAGGATAAACTAAAATCCTTATATGTTAGAAAATTATACAGCACACATAAATATATCTATCATCAAAGAAGAAATCGCAATGGAAACTTAAAATGTGTAGAAACAAATTGTAATAAAAATACTACAGCAAAACATGGAAGATGAAGTGGCTATGGCACTCTTAAGGGAATTCAGTCTCGAAGGCTTACATTGAAAGAGAAGAAAAGTTACAAACAATGAAACAACTATCTAATTAAAGAAATTAGAAAGGCAAAAAAGAACTAACTCATAGAAAGTAGAAGCAAAAGGAAATAAAAACACACATGAAAACAATAAAAATAAAGATAAAATAGAATTGATAAACCAGAATAGAATTCTTAAAAAATATTACTAAAACAGATATTTGAAGAGATTGATAAAGAAAATGGAAAAAAAAAAGACACAAATCATCAATATTAGAAGTTTATGAGAGGATACAAATACAGATATAACAAAGATTTTAAAGATAAAAGAATAGTGAGATAACTTCACATTAATTCATTACAAATCTTAGAGAAACTAGACAAATTCTAGAGGCCAAGACTCACCAGTTTTATATTCTTTGTACTGATCAACATCAGAGTTATCATCAAGAGTAGAACACCTTATTTAATGAAGTGTTTAAATTTATATTTTTCTCTCTTAACAAAAACAGATGTCTGAACTAGTTATATAAGCATGCAATCACGGATTTAAATGATATTTTTAGACTTATCCAATCCTATGTTTCTGAGATGTGGTTTTTAATTGACCATGGCTCCTTATCAGAAAGTCCTAACTTTTAAATTTGAGCTACCAAGGCTATAGGTGTAAAAGATCTTCCCAAGGTAAAAATGAAGCTGAAAAGTAGAAATCACCCTCCATCTCTCTTCATCAAGATTTCCAAAGCAACATCTTGCCTTTCTCCTCCAATTTTCTGCTTTGAAATCCTATAAGGAAATGGAAGAGAAGCATGGAAGTATTTGGAATAAGCTTCTTTTAATTCACTGAGAAGTTTGGAACAGCAAAATAAATAAATAAATAAGTTGAGTTTCATCAGCTACTCATGTGAAGTCTGATTTTTGCAAAATTCATAACCAAAATAAGAAAAGGATTTGCTGGATTTGAGCTCTATACTGTTCTTTGAAAGGTCCCAACTTGACAATATTGGACCAATAAAAGAATAGTAAACCTGTAAATATTATGCATTTGTCAGCAGTTTCAGCTCTGAAGTGAAAAAAAAAAAAGTAGTATTTTTTAAACCCTGTTACACTATCGATCAGTTGTTTAAATGTTTCTCTTATAAAGAAGAGTTAATATCAGCACTCTTTCATAGCAGATTGAGAATTAAATAACATGCACAGTGTTTGGCAGATGGTAAGCACTCAATAAATGTTAGTTATTATCACAAATATTGTAGATATAATATTTTGTGTTTACCTACATTAAACATTTTATATATTCTTTTCAAAGTCTTTATTTTTTCTAATATCCTATGAGTTTGGTAATTGTCTTTTAATCAGAGATTATACCCTTTTCATTACTTTACTGCTCAAATGTAGCCTTTTCTGATAAATGATAGTGATAGCATTACCTAGAGGTAGCTATTTTTTATTCTAATGTAGTTAGCTGACAAAAATAAAAATTGGGATAAGAGGAAAAATAGGAGAAAGACAGGCAGGGCTGAAGTTGTATAATGAGTACATTTTAAAATACAAATATAGTTGAAAGCATCCGAAGCTTCTTGGAGAGCTTGGAATATCAAAAATTAGAAAAGACTAGTTTTATCAAGACATTATTTCTAAAATTACTTCCAGAATTTCAAGCATGTAAAAGCACTAGTTAATTCCTTCTCTAATGTCAACTGATAAATTTAATGGCATAAAAATTAGAGAAAAACAAGTTCAACATTTTGCACGTAAACCTTTATAGAAGGCTTTTGTGTGGATCCATTAGAATTCAGGAGAAATTAATAGAAAAACCTTCCATTTCCTAATTAAGCAATGCCTTCAGTAAAAGCCATCAGTAGCTTTTTTTTTTTTCTTTGATGGGGGAGGGGATGGGATGGAGTCTCGTTGCTCTGTCACCCAGGCTGGAGTGCAGTGGTGCAATCTTAGCTCACTGCAACCTCCAGCTCCCAGGTTCAAGAGATTCTCCTGTCTCAGCTTCCTGAGTAGCTGGGATTACAGGCATGTGCCACTATGCCTGGGTAATTTTTGTATTTTTAGTAGACTCGGGGATCTCACTATGTTGGCCAGGCTGGTTTCGAACTCCTAACCTCAACCATCAGTAGCTTTTTAGTTTTATTAATTGTAACAGCTGCCATCCTTTCATTTTACCAGATGTTAAAATAAAGTCTCTCTATGGGCTTGATAGATCACATGGGAAACAAATCTATAAAAAGTATGTCATTAAATATTTTTTTTTACATTGTTTGATAGAATGTTTGATTTAATCAACTGAAAGGACTTTAAATAATTAACAGAAGTTGTGCTCTTCTGGCTGGGTTTATTGATGTATTTTGCAGAAGATAATCGAATACCTCTGTGATGGTTAATACTGACTGTCAACTTCATTGGATTGAAGGATGCAAAGTATTGATCCTAGGTGTGTCTGTGAGGGTGTTGCCAGAGAAGATTAACATTTGAGTCAGTAGATTGGGAGAGGAAGACCCACCCTCAATCTGGATGGGTACAATCTAATCAGCAGCCAGCATGACTAGAATAAATCAGGCAGAGGTTGGAAGGACTTGACTGGCTGAGTCTTAGGCCTTTATCTTTCTCCTGTGCTGAATGCTTCCCACCCTTGAACATCAGACTCCAAGTTATTCAGCTTTTGGACTCTGAAACTTCCACCAGTGATCTGCCAGGGGCTCTAGGGCCTTTGGCCACAGAGTGAAGGCTGTAACATGAGCTTCCATACTTTTGAAATTTGGGGACTCAATTGGCTTCCTTGCTCCTCAGCTTGTGGGCGGCCTGTTGTGGGACTTCACCCTGTGATTGTGTGAGTCAGTATTCCTTAATAAACTCCTCTTCATTTCTATCTATCTATCTATCTATCTATCTATCTATCTATCTATATCTATCATCTATATCTCATATTAGTTCTGTTGCTCTACAGAACCCTGTCTAATACAGCTGGTTACTGAGATTTCTGTAGAACGATTTTCTTCTTCAATTGTTTTATGTTAGGGTAAATTAAAAATAGTAATGGTAACCTGTTCAATCAGTAACTTATTATCACAAGGGACTTAAAAGATTTATTTTAAATCTCTTAATGATAAGAATATAGCTCTTGTAAGTACATTAGTTAAGAATAATAAGATCCCAGTATTCCATGCTCTAAAAATATTTTAAGTGACTGATGTGATTTGGCGATGTGTCCCTGCCCAAACCTCATGTTGAATTGTAATTCCTAGTGTTGAAGGAGGGGCCTGGTGGGAGCTGATTGGATCATGAGGGCGGATTTTCCCCCTTGCTGTTCTCATGATAGTGAGTGAGTTCTCCTGATATCTGTCTGTTTAAAAGTGTGTAGCACCTCCCACTTTGAGCTTTTTCTCCTGCTCCACCATGTGAAGATTGCGCCTGCTTCCCCTTCACGTTCTGTCATGATTGTAAGTTTCCTGAGGCCTCCAGCCATGTCTTCTTCGTACAGTCTGTTGAACTGAGTCAATTAAACCTCTTTTCTCCAAAAATTACCCCACCTCAGGTATGTCTTTGTAGCAGTGTGAGAATGGACTAATACAGTGACAGAGGGGTAATATTAAGCACTACTCTCTTCAGAGACGGCCCAACTTCAGAAATATTTCCAAGGAATGAATATAAAATAATCTTACTTTGATCAATCATACCCAGATATTTTTCTTTAGGTCTGGGCACCAGGATATAAAAATGTAGACCACTAGCAATCTGGAAGACACTGAAAAGAAAATGATCAGAAAGAGAATGGACTTACATCATATTATTTGGACATCACTGAATGAACTAGATATGTTAGTCTGAAATGGAGGAATTTTAAGTAAGAAACACAGACTGCCTTCCTGTATTTTATGTATTATAATTGGAAATAGAAAGTACACTTAGTATGTATGACTCTAGAGGGTACAAATACAGTTAAAAGATAAAAGTTTCCAAGAAACAAAATTCAATGTTATATAAAAAATCTTTTAGATAATTAGCAAAGTCTTAAAAGATAATTGGTGAAATCACTTATTGGTACTGAACTTTAGTAAGGTATTAGACTATATGACATCTATGGTGCCTTCTAACACTTTTATTCTTTAACTTCATGATCTATAATGTGGCATCAATCACTCTTTGGTGCTCCTAATCTATGTAAGCATAGGAAGCCTATCTATCTGTCTATTTATCTATCTATCCATTTTTCTAACAATCTATATACCTACCTAATCTATATATCTATAAAACTACATTCAGTTTTTAATTAACATCATAGTAGATTTTTAAAATTTTTATGTAACACTGTTCAGAGTGTGAATTCAATGCCTATTTGTTGAATTAAAGTGAAATGGCAAAGCCCCACATAAAAAATATAATTCTTTTTGAGAGTCATAGAATTTTCACATTTTCAAACAGATTGTTAATCTATGTTTCTTACAATGAATTATTTAATTCAGGAACGTTTTTACTTAAACTACATTAATCCATGAAAATTATTGGTTTTTCCATAGGATGTTTGCATAAATCACCCTTCTCTCTCCAAAAAGGCCTCAGCAGCTATTAAACTAAAAATGGTATCAATATGTATCTCCTGGGAAGTGTACTTTCAAATAAGTTTAGAAAAGTAAGATAAAAATATATCCTAGAGTTTATTAATCTAAATCCAAATTAATTCTGCTCTACATCTGGGATTATTGGAGACTATATTTAAAAAGCTGAAAGATAACTGGAGAGACAAGGGGGTATTTTGAAAATGAGTGAAGACAAGGAAAGAAATGTTACAAATAATATTTTTCTGTAATTTGTATGTAAACATGTTGATAAAATGACAGCTAAATTAACGTTGGGAATATTTAAATATTAATGGTTTTAAACCATAATAAACAAAATAATAAACACAATTATTTTGAGCTTAAAGAGTGTATCACATTTCTCTGTAAGGTGATTCTCTATTCAGCTTAATGTGCTACCACGTTTTGAATTATTAAAATGTGCTTAGAAATCTTTTGTTGGTGTTTCTTAGTACATTTGAGTTTGATGTTTGGTACAAACTGGATAGACATACACATTTGCATTTCGATCCAAGTTTGGCAGTGCTTTTCCCTCACATTTATAATCTATAATATGTGAATTTACATAGGGGTGGAGAAAACACCTACTGAAGAGGAAATAGAAATAAGACCCCAATCTCTCTCACTCCAAACCCAGACTATTTCAATTCAAAATATTCCAGCATTTCTCTTTAATCAGTACAGCTGAAGTCCATATTATAAGGAAGAACAGATATAGCTTCAGAGATAAAATTCTACAGAAGACACTAGAATGAATAATTTGCTACTCCTGGAAAACAAACAAAATGACAAAAACTCCATAAATAATCAAACAAACTAAATTTTGCTGACTTCATTCTCAAAAGTCAAGAACAACTGAAATTGGCTGAGGCATATGGGAAGAGCAATGCAGAAGGTCAAGGGTACTCAGAAGCAACAGATTGTAGAAGATGACCCCAGAATAGGCACCTTGGTTGTGAAAGGTTTACTCTAAAGAGCAAAAGCAATATTTTGAATTTAAAACACCCATAGTGAGAGCTGTGGTGGGCAAGAATGAGATATAGTTAAAACAAAGTGTAGGAGAATTACAGGTTTAGGTGCAAAGAGGATGTGGAGAAACCAGTATCAGCAACAAGAGGCACATACATGTCCTGAAGCTCAAGGATTTACCATGAGGGTTCACAGGTTGTGTCCATTTGACAAGGCTATTCAGATACTTGGGGTTGACAAGGTTAGTAATAAAATGTACCCTGAATATGGTTAGAATCAGAGGAGGTGAGTTAAACACCACCTCTGTGGAAACAGTAAAGACAGGAGCCTCTGTTTTAGGTAACCTGGACAAAAAATCAGAACTTTTCCTTCACTGATGCATAGCAATATCCTGTAAATAGCTGACCCAGAAAAATCTAATTTATTGACAAGTGAGTATAAAAAGAAAACTGCTACTTTATCCATAGAAAGGCTTTTAAAATCTTTAGAAAAGAAACAGAATGCATAAACAGATTTTTAAAGCCCAGTTATCAGAAAATGCATTGCTTAAAATAGAAAAAAATATGATCTATCCTTTTCATACAAATTGAAAAAAATAATGAAACAATTGCTTCTAAGAAGAAGTGCATGAAGCACAAATTAAAAAGCTTGGGGAAAAATTGGTGAGACAACTTAAGGAAATGTGAATAGTCTAAATATGCCAATTGAAAATGTCAAAGTTCTAAATATACCAATTAAAAGGGACGATCAGATCCAAATATATGTTCTTTACAGGAAACCCACATTAAATATAAAGAGTCAGATTAAAAGTAAAGGAATGGAGACAGATATATCATGCTACTACTAATCAAAAGACAACTGGAGTTGGTCACATAAAGCAGACTTAAGACCAAGGAAGATTATTAAGGTAAAGAGAGGCATTGCATAATGATACAGAGACTGATTCCCCAAAGAGACATAATTCCAATGCGCTCAACAAAAGAACATCAAAATAGGTGAGGCAAAATCTGATAGAATTGCAGGATGAAATAGGCAAATCCACTGCTATAGCTCAAGGGTTCAATACCTTTCTTTCAGTAATTCATAAATCATTGCAGACAGAAAATCAGTAAGGGATATAGTTGATATGAACATCGCTATCAGTCAACTTAATCTCATTAACATTCACAGAATTCATTCAACAACCATAAAATAAACATCCTTCTCAAGCTCTCATGGAGTATTGACTAAGACAGATCACACTCTGGACTCTAAAAGTACCTGAAGAAATTTAAAAGAGTATAAATTATACAAAGTATGTCCTCACACTACAATTTAATTAAGCTGGAAACAAATAACAAGAAACTCCTTTAGCATTTGGAAATTAATGACATACATTTAAATAATACAAGTCAGAAAAATTTAAAACTATTTTGGATTATATAATATCAAAATTTGTAGAGTACAAAATATTATATGACTTATCAAAGTTGTGGAGTTAAGTGAGTGCAATTCTTAGAAAGACATACGTAGTATTGGCCGGACGAGGTGGCTCACACCTGTAATACCAGCACTTTAGGAGGCTGTGGTGGGCAGATCATAAGGTCAAGAGATCAAGACCATCATGGCTAACATGGTGAAATCTCGTCTCTAGGAAAAATACAAAACTTAGCCCAGCATGGTGACAAGCACCTGTAGTCCCACTACTTGGAAGACTGAGGCAGGAGAATCACTTGAACCCAGGAAGCAGAAGTTGCAGTGAGTTGAGACTGTGCCACTGCACTCCATCCTGGTGATAGAGTGAGACTCCATCTAAAAAAAAAAGAAAAAGAAAAAAAGACATATGTAGTATTGAAAGCACATATTAGAAAAGAAGAAAGTAAACCAATAAGATGAGCTTCTATCTTAGGAAACTAGAGAAAAACAATGTAAACCTAAAATAAAACAGAAACAATAATAATAAAATTTAGAACAGCCATCAGTGAAATTTTAAATAGTAAAATAATAGAGAAAATCAGCAAAACCAACAACTGGTTATTCGAAAAATTACTAACATTATAAACTTATAGCCAGGCTTACCAAGAACAATGAAATAAAGACACAAATTACCCATATCACAAATGAAGGAGGGGTCATCACTAGTGATTCTGCACACACTAAAAAGGTAATTTTAAAATACTAGAAACCACTCTATTCCTACAAATTTGATAAATTGAATGAAATGAACCAATTCCTTTAAAAAACACAGACTACTCAAACTCACACAAGGGAAAACAGATAACGTGAATAAGCATGAATCTGTTTTAAAAAAGAATAAATAATAACCTTCCAAAAAAGAAAGCACCAGTCCCAGATGGTTTCACTGGTGAATTTTACCAAACATTTAAGAAAGAAATCACAGCAGTTCTCCATAAAGTTATCTGGAAAACAGAAGTAGAGGGAATACTTTCTAATTCACTTAATGAGACCAGTATTACCCTAATATCAAAATCAGGTAAAGATATTGGATAAATGGAAGACACTAGAAAAATGGAAGCTACAGATCAGTATCTCTCATGAATAACAAAGATGCAAAATTATCAAGAAAATATTAACAAATCAAATCCAAAAAGGTATTGAAAGAATGTATACTACAACCAAATGGGATTTATTCCAGGAACACCAGGCAGGGTAAACATTAGAAAATCAATCAATGTAATTACCTCTTTGACAAGCTGGAAAGAAAAATCACATGATTACATCAGTTGCTACAGAAAAATAAATTGACAAAATCCAGCACCCATTTACGACTTAAAAAAAAAGTATCAGAAAACCAAGAACAAAAGGAAACTTCCTCAATTCAGAAAGGAAAGATACAATAAATGTTGTTGGAACAACTGAGTAAATATCTAGAGAAATTAATTCTGGTCTATACCTCACACTATAGACCAGAATACACCTCAAATAGTTCAAATATTCAAAATTTAAAAAATTAAATATTATAGCATTGAAAAATATTTTTAAAACTTGGATCAGTGAAGACCTTCAATTTATATTCAAAGCCTAGAAATTAACTCCTGTGTTGTGAAAACTGATATTAAAAAATTTTCAAAAAATATAAAGCTCATATCACAAAGGCTCATATATGTAAAGAACTCTTAGAAATCAATTAGAAAAATACTTATAGTTCAAAGAATATAAGTAGCTAATGAAAATAAACTAAAATTAAAAAGGCTTTTAAACATATAAACGGTGCTTAACTTTGTTTCTAAGAAAAGAAATATGAAATAAAATTACACTGACATATTGCTTTCTACCTGTCGCATTAGAAAAAATAAAATGGAATGATATAAAGACAAAAACTTTCATTTTTTGATGATCTTAATGTGAGTTTGTATGATTTCTGTAGGGGTACATTGGGCAGTTATATACAATTTAAAAATGTATTAAATCTTTAATCCAGTCACCACAATTCAGTTAATTAATTTTCCTGTGGACACAATTGCACAACTGTAAAATCATTTATGGTCAGGTAAGAATTGAGGCATTGCTTATTATATCAATGGATTGAAAACCTAAATGTCTATCAATGGGTCAGTTGGTTAAACACATTTTAATATATTATTTAATGTAATATTTAATAACTGTAAAAGAATAAAAAAGTATTTGTAGATTAGTATAAAAAGATCTTCAACATATAAAAAGTAAAAAACAAAAACAATCTGCATAGAATTATGCATAATTAAGCTTTTATTAAAAAGGTAATATGCTTTTCATTTTTAAAAGGGAAAATAGCACTATATATTCATAACTTTTTGGTATTTTATTTTTAAAAACTGTGGAGAAATATGCAAGAAACCAATAATGGTAGTTACATATTTGGGGTAATAAGGAAGCAAGGTACCACCAAATTTTTTGAATTTACAAATGTATTACCAAAATCACAAAAAGGTGTTAAATGTCTCCATAAAGGAAGGTACAATGTCTGATGGAATCCCTCTTTCTACATTAACACCCAGGCCTTTGGGTCCAGGTGCAAACACAGTTACTGATGTTCCCCCCAGCCTGCCCACCACAGTTCCATGGATTTATCTCAGTGGAACATGGCTGAGCATGGTAAATAAAAAGAGCTACCTATTTAAAAATTTGTAATACTTAGTCCATGTAGTTTTATTTTGCAATGTCCCTGTGATGGTTAATTTTAAGTGTCAACTTGACTGAATTAAGAAATACCCAGAGAAGCAGGGCACACTGGCTCATGCCTGTAATCCCCGCATTTTTGGGAAGTCGAGGCACGTGGATCACTTGAGCCCAGGTGTTTGAGACCAGTCTAGAAAACATGGCAAAACCCCTCTCTACAAAAAATACTAAAATTGGCCAGGCATGGTGTCACATGCCCATGGTCTCAGCTGCTGCGGCCTGAGGTGGGAGGATTGCTTTAGCCCAGGAACTTAAGGCTTCAGTGATCCATGATCACACCTCACACCTCTGTACTCCAACCTGGGTGACAGAGTGAAAACCTGCCTAAAAAATAAATAAATAAATAAAATAAAATGCACACACACACATACACACACACACACACACAGAGAGAGAGACAGAGAGAGATAGACAGAGAGAGAGAGACAGAGAGAGACAGAGAGAGAGAGAGAGAAATACTCAGATAACTGGTAAGGCATTCCTTCTGTATGTGCCTGGAAGAGTGTTTTCAGAGGACACTGGCATGTTAGTCAGTGGACTGAGTGGAAGATCTGTCCTCAATGTGAGCTGGCACCATTCAATCAACAGGTGGCCCAGGTAAAACAAAAAGGGCAGATAAGAGATTATTTTATTTCTCTTTCTCTCTTTCTCCTGGAGTGGGGATGCTTTTCTTGTCATGCTCTTAGGCATCAGACCTCTAGGCTCTCTGAACTTTGAACTGTAGGACTTACAACAGCAGACCCCTGGTCTTAAGGTTTTAAGGCTTAGTCTGAGAATTACACCAACAGCTTCCTTGGTTCTTTGGATTTGGGACTTGGACTGAGCCATGCTACCAGCATCCCAAGGCCTCCAGCTTGCACAAGACCTGTCCTGGGACTTCTAAGCCTCCATAATCATGTGTGCCAATTTCCCTAATAGATTCCATCTCATGTATCTTTCTGTATCTATATCTATTATATATCATATTGGTTCTGTTTTCCTAAAGAACCCTGACTATTATAGCACCCAATTGAATACAACATTAGGAGGAAGAAAATCCTAGTACTCCTTTCTGACTCAAAAACCCACCTTGGCCCGCCTGGCAGAAAGTTCTAGAGACTTAGTGGGATGTATGAAGCAAAAGAAAACTAGGAACTACTAGATCAACAGATATGGTAAAGGCCATATCTCTGTAGCTTGCTGCACCTCAGTCTAATCTACAAAGTCTAGCTTCAAGGTCTATAAAATAAAGTGGCCATGGGCTGGTCCCTGGTGTCCAGCAGCAGTGAATAAGTGTTCAGAGAAATTTCCACTGAATCGATTTCACAGAACTCTGACCACTGAAAACGATTACATGCAGGAAGCCTTGGCACTCAAAGCAGCCAGGACAAGCCTATCTACGGAGATACCCTGAGGTGCAGAGGGGTGAATATCAATCTGGAAGGGGAGCATGAATAATCATATATCCCCCAGAGTACATACTCCCCCAGAGTACATACGACAACAAAAATATACTGATGGACTCATACCAGTTTAATTGTGTAACAAAATGGAGGAATATGCCTGAAACCAATGGACACCTCAGCCAAAGACTGATTGACAAAGGTGTATGCACTATCTACAGAAGCCTGAGAGACTGATTGCAAAAATGCCCTCAGTTCTCCACCCCTCCATGATTCCCACCCTTTGCAACATGACTTTGCAAATCCCCCTTTCAAAATGAGATCTACCCTTTTAATCTGAGCTGGTCTCTTGACTTGCTTTTGTTCAACAGGGTGTAGCAGAAGTGACTGTCAGTTTCAAGTCTAGACATCAACAGGTTTTGTATACTTTCACTTTCTTTTGAATTTCTATGCCTGCCAAGAGAATAAGTACACGCTAAACTGCTAGAAGAAAGAAACCACCTAGAGTGGTGCCAAGGCACTCTTTGTGAATCCATGCCAGACCAGCCAGCTTTCAGTCCACCTATAAGTTATCAGCTAGATCAGCAGAGCTGCTCAGGCACCACATCAACTCATGAGACATAATAAATGGTTGCCATTTAAAACTACCAATGGTTGGAGTCGTTGGTTCCCCAGCAACTGCATTTATATATGGAATTTGAATACTGAGAATAAGAGGAATTAAGGAAAAGAGGGAGGCAGGGAGGAAGAAAGTGATACCAACATCAGTTCATATTTACTTAATGTGTTTGTCTTAGCGGATTTTATTTCCCCACTCCCCAGTGGTTAAACCCTGATAGTAATGTAAGAGTTAAGTTAATCTTCTCTTCAATTTGAGCTACACTAACTAATTTACAGGGTAGAGTGTCATCATGCCTATTGCATCTGACTGTAACAGTTGCAGACTTCAGATTACTAAAGGTTTTTATAACTATTGGTTTGTCTTTTCCCCACGATAAACCTGAGAAATTGGTCATTTCAATCATGCGAAAACTGGTTTAGGATATTGAACAGACTTATTAAGTGCCAAAGTTTGACCAGAGTTTGTGCGTGTAAGTTTCAGAATTTGACGAGGTCTCCTATTTTGTGAATTCAAATTCTGCAAGTAGAAAAGGCAATTAAATTGGCAAAGGACATATGTGATACGGTTTGGCTGTGTTCCCAATCAAATCTTATCTTGAATTGTAGTTCCCATAATTCCCATGAATTCCCATGTATTGTGGGAGAGGTGTGGTTGGAGGCAATTGAATCATGGGGGTGGGTCTTTTGCTTGCTGTTATCGAGGTAGCGACTAAGTATCACGAGATCTTTTTGGTTTTATAAAAGATGGTTTTATAAGGGAGTTCCCCCGCACAAACTCTCTCTTGCCTGCTGCCATGTAAGATGTGTCTTGACTCCCCTTTGCTTTCTGCCATGATTGGGTGGCCTCCCCAGCCACGTGGAACTGTAAGTCCATTAAACCTCTTTCCTTTATAAATTACCCAGTCTCAGGTTTGTCTCTATTAGCAGCATGAGAACACACTAATACAATATGTCAAACCCTTGTTATCCTGAACACTTCTAAAGGTTAATAGCAGTATCTCACTTATCTGTGCCACATTTATAATAGTTTTACCATTTACTTGTTTTGTAAGATTGTGACTATCATTTAAATACTTGTACTTTAGTTCTCTTAACTATAAAATGATTATCATTGCAACTGACTTACTGTGAGCATTAAAGGACATGATACATGTAGAACCACTGCTGAATGTCTGTCACAAAGTCAGCACATAGCACTAAATAAATAGTACCATAATATTAGTTGTACAAAATAGCTGATGATTAGTACATAATAATTAAATATCATTGAAAAAAAATAATAAAAATACATTGTTTTCCCTTTAATTGTATTAACTTAAACTGTTAATTGTATTAACTTAAACTGTATTAACTTAAATTTAATTCTTCTGCTGTGAGACACTTCTGGTGATATTTTTTAAACATAGGTGCTAAATTCTATTAATAATTTGGCCAAAAACAAGCCTATTCATTCTCCCTACTAATTTAGTATCTGCTTTAGTAATTCAAATTATTTGAAGACTTGAAAAATGGATGAAAACAAGGATTGTCTTTTATAATCCAAAGTAAATAAATACATGCAATACACAGTACCTGTTTGCTAACATAATTGTTACTTCTCACCCTGAAATAGATCAGAAACCAAATATTAAAGATCATCTTAATTAGAAATAAATTGTAAAAGTAGATTATGTCATGAAAATGTCAAAACAAGTCAAGCAACTTAACAAAAATTTCAGACATAGGGATGTCATTTCAGCTTGTTGTTAAATATCCAGACAGAATCAGATTTCCACTGACAGGGCTCTTTCTTCACTGAATTTGCCAGACTTTTGGCATTACAGATACATCCTCATAATCACTAACCTCTATATGTAGACACAGGAAAATCTAGAATCACACTCCTTACAGCAAGAATGAAATTGACTATTGCCACATATTAAACTAGAAATTAAAAGATAATCTACTGTGATTTATTAATGGCAGTTAATTAAACCATTCCCTGAGTAATAAAATTTTCTTTAAATTAGAAAAAAATGATTTTATTTGTTTACTTTCATAAAACATAACATGGGCTCAGATTCTGGACATTTTACTATAATTTCCATTTAATTCATATCAAAGTATCAAATATTATTTTAGTAATATCTTATTTTGGATAGAGCAAAAGCAGAACAGTTCCAGATAAATAACTGTAAGAATATGAGGAAATATATGTCTGACAACTCTGTGAGAGGTATGTATTTGATCCCTCAGCACTAAGGCTTCTATTAGTAAGTACTACCATATTAGCTTTTTGAAAAGCAGCTTTATATAATACGTAAACAAATGGGGGAAAGCAGGACATTCCTATGAGACAGCTAGGCTCCACCATTCTTGGATTGTGTTATTTAGGAGCACACCTTGGATCTTCTTCAGCACATGGCTATGCTTTTCCTTTTCCCTGACTTCTGCAGTAAGGCATGCTTCACAAAATAGGATTTCTCAAGTATGCCACCATTGATGTTTCATGCTGGGTAATTCCTTGGGGGAAGTTTGGACTATTCTCTGCATTTTAGATTGTTTCATTTAGCAGCCTGTCCAAAGGCCAGCCCACCTGGCATCCTTGTCCCCAGCAAAGTTTCATCACAGCCTCCACTAACAACCACAACCTAAGCCCCTGAAGAAGTTATAGACACAACTAACATTGATTACAGCAGAAGAAATCATATGCAGACTACACTACTGCACCTACCAGAAACAAAGCCAAAGCACACTATCTAACTAACACTATAAATACATCTATTGGAAAAAGTTTTTCCTTACAAAAAATCTTTCCCCTTCCAATCCATAAAAATTAGAAGAAGTAATTGTTACACCAGGCATGCAGATATCAAAGTAAGGACACAAGAAACATAAAAAAGCAAGGAAACAGGACATCCCCAAAGGAATACAATAATTCTCCAATAACAGATCCTACCAAAAAGGAAGTCTATTAAATGCCTGAAAAAGAATTCAAAATAATAATATTAAAGAAACTCAGTGAGATACAATACAGCACACATAAACAACACAAAGAAATCAGGAAAACAATTAATGATTTAATGAGAAATTCAATAAACAGATAGGTACTATAAAAAAGAACAAAACAGAAATCCTGGAAGTAGTTCAGTGAATAAAATAAAAAATATAATTGAGCACTTTAACAACAGAGTAGATCAAAAAGAAGAAGGAATTTCTGAATTTGAAGATGGGTCTTTTGAAATAACCCAGTAGAAGGAAAAACAAAGAATAAAGAAAGTCTACATGAATTTTGAATTTCTACTGCTGCCATGTGAATAAGTACAGTCTAAACTGCTAGAAGAAAATAAATCACCTACAGTAGTGCCAAGGCACTCTTTCTGAATCTATGCCAGAACAGCCAACTTTAAGTCTACCTACAAGCTGTCAGCTAGATCCCTGAAACTACTCAGGCACCCCATGAACTCATGAGACATAATAAATGGTTGTCATATATAGGCCATCATAAAGTGAAAATATTCAAATTTTGGGAGTTCTAGAAGTAGAAGAGACAGGCAATGCTTAGAAAACCTATTCGAAAAAATAATAGATGAAAACTTCCCAAATCTAGCAAGAGATATACACATCCAGATACAAGAAGCTAGAAAATTCCCAAATAGGTAAAACCTTAAAGGTCTTCTCCAAAGCACATTATAGTCAAACTGTCAAGTATCAAAGAAAGATTTCTAAAAACAGCCAGAGAAAAGGGTGAAGTCATATATAAGGGAAGCCCAAACAGATTAACAGCAAATTCCTCAGAAGAAACTTTACAGGCCAAGACAGAATGGCGTGAAATATTTAAAGTGCTGAAAAAAACCCCGTCAGTCAAGACTATTACACCCAGTAAAATTATTATTCAAAAATGAAGGAGAAATAAAGCCTTTTGCAGACCATCAACAACTGAGGGAATGTATTACCATTAGATTGCCCCTTCAAGAAATACTTATGGAAGTCCTACATCTGGAAACAAAAGGATCATATCTACCGGCATGAAGGACGAACGGATATACAAAATATACAAAAGGATAAAACTCAGTTGTAGAGCAAATATACAAATGAGAAAGAAGAAGGAGTCAAGTATTACCACCACATAAAACCGTGAAACCACAATGAGAACAAGTGATAAAGAAAGAAACAAAGGTTATACAAAACAAACAGAAAACCATTAACAAAATCACAGAAATAAGTCCTCATCTTTCAATAATACCCTTGAATGTGAATGGAATAAATTCCCCAATTAAAAGATAAAAACTTGCTGAACGAATGAAAAATATAACCCAATTATAGAATGCCTACAAGAAACTCACTTCACTTGCTAAGACACATATAGGTTCAAAGTGAAGGGATGGAAAAAATAAATTCCACACAAACAGAAACCAAAAGGAAGCAGGAATACCTATATTTATATGAGATAAAACAGATTTTAAGTCAAAAACTGTAAAAAGAGACAAAGTATTTCATTGCATAATAGTAAAAGGCAAGATAATATAACAATTATGAATACATATTTACTCAACACTAGAGTACTCAGATGTAAAGCAAATATTACTAAGTCAAATGGAGAGATAGACTTCAATAAAATAATAGTTGGTGATTTTAGCACCCTACTCTCCACATCAGACAGATCATCTATACAGGAAGTAATGAAACGTTGGACATAAAATGCACTTGAGACCAAATGACATTCACAGAACAGTTTTTGCAACATCTGCAGAGTACCCATTCTTCTCATCAGCATATGGGACATTTTCTAGGACAGACCTTATGTGAGGCCACAAAACAAGTCTTAACAAATTTTCAAAAGCCCGAATTATATCAAGGATCTTCTCAGACCACAATAGAACGAAACTGAAAATCAGTAACAAGAAAAATTTTAGAAACTGTACAAGCACCTAAAAATTGAACAGCATGCTCTTGAGTGACCACTGGGCCAATGAAGAAATTAGGAGGAAAATTTTGAAAAATCTCTGGAAATAAAAGAGAAACATAAAATACTGAAACCCATGGACACAGCAAAAACAGGGGTAAGAGTGAAGTTTGTATCAGTAAAGTGCCTGCATTGAAAAGTAGAAAGATTTCAAATAAACAACCCAATGATGCACCTCAAAGAATCAGAAAAGCAAGAACACATACAAATCCAAACTAATAAAAGGAAAAAATAATAAAGATGGGCTGGGTGCCATGCCTCACACCTGTAATCCCAGCACATTGGGAGGCCAAGATGGGCAGATCAGTTGGGCTCAGGAGTTTGAGATCAACCTGGGCAACATGGCGAAACCTCATCTCGACAAAAACTACAAAAGTTATCTGGGTGTGGTGACATGTGTCTGCAGTCCTAACTATTCAGGAGGCTGAAGTGGGAGGATTGCTTAAGCTCAGGAAGTCAAGGCTACAGTGAACTGTGATCATGCCACTGCACCACTCCAACCTGAGAAACAAAGCAAGACCTTATCTCCAAAAATAAAAAATAAAATAAATAAATAAATAATAAAGATAAAAGGAGGAATAAAATAGAGACTAAAAAACCACAAAGGATCAGCAAAGTGAAAAGCTGGATTCTTGAAAAGAGAAATAAAATCGGTAAACTACTAGTGAGTCTAACCAATAAACCAAGAGAGAAACCCCAAGTAAAGAAAATCAGAAACCAAAGAGAAGAAATTACAACTGATACGACAGAAATTCAATGAATCATTAGTGACTATTATGAACAATTATATCCCAACAAATTGGAAAAACTAGAAGAAATGGATAAATTCCTGGATATATAAAATTTACCAAGATTGAACTATGAAAATATTTTTTAAAAGCCCCACCAAACCAAAAATGACTAATAAAATTGAAGCTGTAATAAAAAGTTTCTCACCAAAAAAAAGTCCAGGAACTAATGGCTTCACTGCTCAATTCTACTAAACATTTAAAGAAGAACTAACACCAATTCTACTCAAACTCTTCAGCTACTATGGAAAACAGAAGGATCCTCAAAAAGTAGAACTACTGTATGATTCAGCAGTTCCACCACTGGGTATTTGTCCAGAGGAAAATACATTAGTATATTAAAGGATACTTGCACCCCCATATTTACTGCATACTATTCACAACAGAAAACATACAGAATCAATCTAATGGCCCTCAAGGATGAAGGAATAAAGAGAATATGATATACATATACAATGGAATACTGTTCAGCCATAAAAAAGGACAAAATCTGCCAGTTGCAGTGGTTCATGCCTGTAATCCCAACACTTTGATAGGCCAAGGTGGGTGAATCACAAGGTCAAGAGATCAAGACTATCCTGGCCAGCATGGTGAAACTCCAGCTCTACTAAAAATACAAGAATTATCTGGGTTTGGTATTGCATGCCTGTAGTCCCAGCTACTTGGGAGGCTGAGGCAGGAGAATAGCTTGAACCTGGGAGGCAGAAGTTGCAGTGAGCCAAGATCAGATCATTGCACTTCAGCCTGGTGAGAGAGTGAGACTCTGTCTCAAAAATAAAAATAAATAAATAAATAAAAATTTTAAAAAAGGATAAAATCCTGTCATTGATAGCAACATGGATGGAATTGGAGGTCATTGTGTTAAGTGAAATAATTGAAGCCCAGAAAGACAAGTATTGCGTCTTCCCAATCATATGAGGGCGCTAAAAATAAAACGTTGATCTCGTGATGGCAAAGAGCTGAAATATAGTTACCAGAGGCTGGGAAGGGGATAGAGGACTATAAGAAGCAGTTGATTAATGGGTATGAACATACAGTTAGATGGAAGAAATAAGTTCTAGTGTTTGATAGCACAATAATGTGAATACAGCTAACAAGAATTTATTATATATTGCAAAATAGCTAGAAGGGGATATTCAAATATTCCCAATGCAAAGAAATGATACATGTTTGAGATGATGTATGTCCTAGATACCCTGATTTGATAATTACATATTGTATGCACATATCAAAATCTCATATGTACCCAATAAATATGCACAATTTTTATGTATCAATCAATCAATAAATGTTTATATAATAGGCAACACTAAAAGGTAGATGTTAGAATGGTCCTTTAGATCTTGTATTTACAAAAAAAGTTTCATTCTATTAATCCATGTTGTCTATATTACCATCTATTAGTAATCTGTTTTAGTATTCTAACCTGTTCCAGTACATATATCTTGAGATACAAGAGTGGAAAGGATAGTAAGATGAAGGATTTAGATTTGTATACCCAAACTTAACATACAAATGGAAATTCTATATAATCAGAACATATTAAGTGGGTATATTTATATGTACATGTACACACATGCACACACACACACCCCCCCCCCACACACACACTATATTTATTACAGTCTAAGTCCCAAAATCAAAACTTGCAACTGGCAGAAGTGTTCAAATGAGAAAACGAACAGTGATTTATACTGAAGAAACAGAGAAAATGGCCCTTTAATATAGGACTTTACCAAAAGTTAGATAAGAAAATACAATGTTGGGAAATGTGGGAAATCCATATATATGGATCTAGAAAAAACGATCTTTGAGTTTCCAGATGCTGGAAGTCTGTCCAATTCTCACCAACAGGGATTCTGGGAAATCTCCATCTTAGCTGAGATCCATGACTCCCAGGCCTCTTTGGACCTAGGACTAGATGAAAGTTATTGCTTCTCAATTCCAAAACCCAGTAAATTTCCTGCCACAGAAGGATTGATAGTGGGAATAGACATTGCTTTCCTTGGAAGTAGAAAAGCTGCTGAGAGAAGAAAATCATATTATATGACAGGACAATTTTTAAATTCTGAGAGAGTCATTCAGAATGAGCATCATGAATAACATCCCAGCATTCTGGTCCACCTTCTTTTTCTCAGCTTGTTTTGAGAACCATGAGACATGTAACAGCAGGTCTATCTACACAGACACTTGCTGTTCATAAAATGTCTTTGAGAAAATGATTGGACTAACACAATAGCCATACTGTAAAAATAGGACGGAAAGAAAGAAGGAAGGAAGGAGGAAAGAAAGGAAGGGAGAGAGGGAGGGAGGGAGGGAGGAAGGGAGGACAGGAGGAAGGAGAGAAGAGTTCAGAAAATGTTAGGGGTTCAGAGAGTTCAGAGAGTGTTAGGCATTTATATCATCTAGAAAAACATTCTTAAAACTTCAAGGGCACAGTTCTGCTAAATGTATATCATATTTAAATGACTGAGGAAAACTTCCATATTTTCAGTTTCAACCAGCTGCCTTCAGAGTAGTTTTGACTTTATAACTCTTTCTAAGAACAAGGGAACATTGCTTCTTTAACATTAGTGTAAATAAAATACCCATTTTAATGATTTTCCCAAAGTCAAGGAGGTTTTATTTTCCAAATGTAAGTTGGTACTACTATTCCTATAACCAGAAATCTGTGAAAAATTTAAATGCCCTTTCTCTGGCTTCAAAACATTATTTCTATTAGAAAAGTCATTTGAAAGAGCAAATCACCCTATACACAAAAGCATGCAGTGTGTAATGCCTCTCAGCAGCAGATCCCCAGAAGCTTTTGCTTTGTACCACTGGGTGGCTTAACAATAGACTTCAACAGCAGCAGAAACATTGAAAAGATTTTAAAGACTCAAAGAGGTGCTTGCAGGTAAGAGTTACAATTATACACAAACACAAGGCAGCAACCAAGCCAGCAGGACAGAAAAGTGCTCAAACATAGAGAAAATGTGTAGAAAAGAATAAAGATGTCTGAGATAAAGCTGTAGAAGGGAAGCAAAGGCGATTGAGAGTATTAAAAAATGTACTTCAAGTTTTGAAATGTAAAGGTGAAGGTAGGGGCCATTAGAATAGGGGTTCAAACTCACTGTTCTACTCGTCTTAAATTTAAAGCAAGCCTTTACTTATCATTGCTCAATTCTTTTAGCATGCTAAATATTATGCTTTTACATAATGGTTTCAACCAACATTAAAGATTATTTTGAGGCCGGGCGCGGTGGCTCAAGCCTGTAATCTCAGCACTTTGGGAGGCCGAGACGGACGGATCACGAGGTCAGGAGATCGAGACCATCCTGGCTAATACGGCGAAACCCCGTCTCTACTAAAAAATACAAAAAACTAGCCGGGCGACGAGGCGGGCGCCTGTAGTCCCAGCTACTCGGGAGGCTGAGGCAGGAGAATGGCGTGAACCCGGGAGGCGGAGCTTGCAGTCAGCTGAGAGCCGGCCACTGCACTCCAGCCTGGGCGGCAGAGCAAGACTCCGTCTCAAAAAATAAAAAAAAAAAAAAAGAAAAAAAGATTATTTTGACTGTTTTGCTAAAGTAAAGGATATTTGGTTCAAAGATGAACTGGTGAGAAATCTGTGAGAAACTCTTAAATGCCCTTTCTTCAGCTTTAAAGGAACTGTTGGTGGGTAAAAGAATATCCTCGGCAGACCAAAATATGAGGACCATAATTGACTTTGAGATAAAACTTCTGAGCTTTAAAATCCACTGCCTGGTGTGACCAGAGGACATGCCACTCAACGTGCTACTACCGGTCAATAAGGCGGGAGCTAGCGGGTAGGGAGAGAAACTAGGACTGACCAGGGTTTCTCTGATGGCTCAGAACCTCTCCTCTATAGCAATAAAGGACACTTCCCTCAACTGTTTCTCTCTTCCTCATATGTTAGACCTAAATGTTGGTCATATGGCCCTACCAGCCTTTCCCAGTCCCCTCCCTAGTTTCTCTCATTCATATTATCCTCGAATGTTAATTCAATCTTGATGTTTGGCCAAAACTAAGAACCTATTCTTTTTTTTTTTTTTTTTTTTTTTTTTTTTTGAGACGGAGTCTGGCTCTGTCGCCCAGGCTGGAGTGCAGTGGCCGGATCTCAGCTCACTGCAAGCTCCACCTCCCGGGTTTACGCCATTCTCCTGCCTCAGCCTTCCAGGTAGCTGGGACTGTAGGCGCCCGCCACCTCACCCGGCTAGTTTTTGTTTTTGTATTTTTTAGTAGAGACGGGGTTTCACCATGTTAGCCAGGATGGTCTCGATCTCCTGACCTCGTGATCCGCCCGTCTCGGCCTCCCAAAGTGCTGGGATTACAGGCTTGAGCCACCGCGCCCGGCGAACCTATTCTTAAACATATTCTTATTCTTCAGCTTCATGGTTTGATGCTTCTGAAATTCTAGGGAAAACCCAAGCACTGATACCCTAGGAAAAGTGTGTCTTAGAATTTGTTTCTAAAAATTATCCTCGAGGGAAAGCCCTCCATAAAGTGAAATAAAAAGACAAAATGTTTATAATATATTGTTAAGTGAAATATGACTTTTTTAAAATTTATTTTTTATTTCTATAGGCTTTTAGGGAACAGGTGGTGTTTGGTTACATGACAAAGTTCTTTAGTGGTAATTTCTGAGATTTTGGTGCACCCATCACCCAAGGAGCATACAATGTACCCAATGTGTAGTCTTTTATCTCTCACCCTCTCCCTCACTTTCCCCTAAGTCCTCAAAGCCCAATGTATCATTCTTATGTCTTGGAGTTCTCATAGCTTAGCGCCAACTTGTAAATGAGAACATACAATGCTTGTTTTCCATTCCTGAGATACTTCACTTAAAAGATTAGTCTTCAATTCCATCCAGATTGTTGCAAATGCCATTATTTTGTTCCTCTTTATAGCTGAGTAGTATTCCATGGTAAATATATACCACATTTTCTGTCTCTACTCATTGATTGATGGGCATTTGGGCTGGTTCCATATTCTTGCAACTGCAAATTGTGCTACTATAAACATGCATGTACAAGTATCTTTTTTATATAATGACTTATTTTTCCTCTGGGTAGATATCTAACAGTGGGATTGCTGGATCAAATGGTAGATCTACTTTTAGTTTTTTAAGGAAACTCCACAGTGTTTTCCACAGTGGTTGCACTAGTTTACATTCTGACCAACAGGGTAAAATGTTCTCTCTTCACCACATTCACACCAATATCTACTTTAAAAATTTTTTTTGATTATGGTCATTATTGCAGGAGTAAGGTGGTATTGCACTGTGGTTTTGATTTGCAGTGAAATGGGACTTTAAAATGGTATAACAATTACTAAAAATTATGATCTCAGTTATGAAAAACAGAATTCATGGAATGAGGATGCCCTGATCCACTTAGTGTTGTCATGAAAGAATACCTGAGGCTGGGTAATGTATAAAGAAAAGAGACTTGTTTGACTCAGAGTTCTAATGATTGAAAAGTTCAAGATTGGCATCTGCATTTGTTGAGGGCTTCAAGCTTCTTCCACTCATGGCCAAAGGTGAAGAGCAGCTGGTATGTGTGTGCAAGAGACCACATGATAAGAAAGGAAGCAAAAGAGAAATCAGGGAAGTGCCAGGCTCTTTTTAACAACAAGCTTTTGCAGGAAATAATAATCACCCTTGATGGAGGAATTTAACCTATCCATGAGGGATCCAGCTCCATGACCAAACACCTTCCATTAATCCCCACCTCCAATACTGGGGATCAAATTTTAATATCCAAGTGGTTTAACATCCAAATCATAGCATAAGATAATGAATAATACTAGGTGTTTTTTACTCTGTTTACTATTCTTTTATTATATTCTAAGTTTGCTAAATGGAGTATGTTATCATTTGATTTTGTATTTGGAAGAAAAATAAAAATACATATGAAATATATTAAATAAGTTGAGGGCTTGGAGGGAAGTGAGGCAAAAATCAAACAATGCAGAATATCTCTTGGATCCTTGTGTGTCTTCTTTCCCCCAAGAAATAGTGAGAGCTAGACTCTTAACTGATTCCTAGTATGTGCATGCTATGGTTTAAATGCCCTGTCCCAAACTCATGTTGAAACTTAATCTCCAATGTAGTAAGACTGAGCATTAGGGCTTTTAAGAGATAATTGGGTTATGAGGTCTCTGCCCTCATGAATAAACTAATTCACTCATAGTTAATGGATTAATAAATTAATGGGTTGCTATGGGAGTAGAACTGGTGAACTTATGAGGAAAGGAAGAGAGACCTGAGCTAGAATGTTAGCATACTCAGCCCCCTTTTCATGTAATGCCCTGTGCTACCAGGGAGTGCTGCAGAAAGTCCCTACTACAGCCGGGCGTGATGGCTCACGCCTGTAATCCCAGCACTTTGGGAGGCCAAGGTGGGCAGATCATGAGGTCAAGAGATCGAGACCATCCTGGCTAACACGGTGAAACCATGTCTCTACTAAAAAATACAAAAAATTAGCCGGGGTGGGATGGTGGGCACCTGTAGTCCTGGCTAATCGGGAGACTGGGACAGGAGAATGGTGTGAACCTGGGAGGTGGAGCTTACAGTGAGCCTAGATCGCGCCACTGCACTCCAGTCTGGGCAACAAAGTGAGACTCCGTCTAAAAAAATTAAAAAAACAAAAAAAAAGGAAAAAAGAAAAAAAAGGCCCTACCAGCAAGAAGCCTCTCACCAGATGCACATCCTCAACGTTGGACTTCATAGTCACCAAAAATCTAAAAAATTAATTCGTTTTCTTTAAAAATTACTCAGTTTCAGATATCATGTTATAAGCAATACAAAGTAGACTAAGATAGTACCTACCCATTGTACCCTCTCACCACAGAAGTCTGCCCAATCTGAAATCCTTGCTTCTCTGCTAGAGGAGGTGCAGTCCTCATCTTTGTATGCTGGATTCCTTCAAGGTGCTCCATCATCTCATTAACAATATGTAAGACACTCAGGAAGCACCCAGAGATTCTCGTTCCACTTCACTGGGGCTTGCTGCAGTGACCAGTGCAGCTGGAGAGCCCGGCCAGCCCTACAAAGTGTGCGTTTGTGCCAATCTCCTGCACTCTAAGTTCCTGACCAAGAGACTCCTCTTTCCATATTGAGTATTTTTATTTTTATTTTATTTATTTATTTATTTTTGAGACGTAGTCTCGCTCTGTTGCCCAGGCCAGAGTGCAATGGCTCAATCTCAGTTCACGGCAAGCTCCACCTCCGGAATTCACATCATTCTCCTGCCTCAGCCTCCCGAGTAGCTGGGACTACAGTCACCGGCCACCGCACCGGGCTCACTTTTTTTATTTTTAGTAGAGACGGGGTTTCACCGTGTTAACCAGTATGGTCTCGATCTCCTGACTTCGTGATCCTCCCACCTTGGCCTCCCAAAGTGCTGGGATTACAGGCATGAGCCACCGGGACCGGCCCCATATTGGGTATTTTTAAAAAACATTTATCATGAAAATGAATAAGATAAACTAGAAGTGAATGCAATTTTATTGACTTTTCATCATCCATCTCCTTTTGTGCTAGAACTTCAATTTCTTAATGGACAAAATGTACTTAAAATTTCTAACTAAACATGACTCTATCACATGCAGTTTACAATAGTTTCTTTCCAGTAAATATTCAGTCATCTCAAAATTGAAACTCCTTATCAGGCTTATTTTTCCTCTCTTGAGGGTTGCCTCATCTCATCTTCATTTACAGAATCGTGTGTCTGGATATAGGGAGAAGTATGTATAACTTCATAGCACTGGGTACGGGGCTGACACTGTGTGCCATCTTCCACTACCTGAGGAGACTTGGCATGTCTCTGTGATTTAGCCTCTGTTAATGCGCTTTCTGCTGAAGTGTCCATGAATCATTTACTCATGGTCTGTTCTCTTTGAAAAGGGCAAGACATGGTGCTTTTCCAGGGAACTTGGCCTTTCTCTCTGACTAGGCACCCCACTTTTGCTTTGACTGGTACTTCGTATGTCCCAAGTTACGGCAATGACTCTCTTGCAATCCAAGTTTGGGAAGCATGATGGCCTTTGCTTCAGGATCACTTCGTATTTCATGGTGGTCATCTCTGAGGAGTTTTCCAGTCAGCACACTAAAGCCCCCTAGGGAGGACTCAGTAACTTCTGAGTTACTGAAGAATCTGAGAAGACTGGCACTCAACACCTATGTAGTCACCTCCTTCAGCCATTTCTAACTTACTTCTCTGTGTCTTTTTGGATGTGGCACCAGGCTGACCATGTAGTTTCATGGTGGACAGGTAAATACCCTCAATGAATGAATAGCAAGTTTGTTACCCTGGAGTTTTTTCTTCAAAAAATGTAAGCCTATGATTCCTTTATTTGTAATACACCTTAAGGAATTCCAAACTTTTACTCAAAGAAAGAAACCAGTTAACTAGTGTCTATTTTTTTAACTACACTATTGATTTCTCCATGGATGTCTGTATACAGTAGAGGAAAGGCTGTCAATTTCCTCTTCGTGATGGTTGAATGTTTCTCCATGTGATATTCTCTTCTGCTCTATGATGCTACCGTCCCTTTCATTGGTCAATAATCCTCATGGTCTTGCTTTATTGCAAAGGGGCTGCTGAAGAAGGAAAAGAATAAACTGGATTACTGAAACAGAAGATGCACTGGGAATTATTTCAACACCATTTGCTCATATTTGAGTGTCTTTTATGATTGTAACTTCTTTAGCAAGATAGTACCTTCCATATATTTATTTAAAATGTCAAGTAATGATTAAGCAGCCTAAAGTTACTAGTATCATCCTCATTTTATGTATATTAAAAGTGAGGCATAGGCCGGGCGCGGTGGCTCAAGCCTGTAATCCCAGCACTTTGGGAGGCCGAGACGGGCGGATCACGAGGTCAGGAGATCGAGACCATCCTGGCTAACACAGTGAAACCTCGTCTCTACTAAAAAATACAAAAAACTAGCCGGGCGAGGTGGCGGGCGCCTGTAGTCCCAGCTACTCCGGAGGCTGAGGCAGGAGAATGGCGTAAACCTGGGAGGCGGAGCTTGCAGTGAGCTGAGATCCGGCCACTGCACTCCAGCCCGGGCGACAGAGCGAGACTCCGTCTCAAAAAAAAAAAAAAAAAAAAAAAAGTGAGGCACAGAGGTGAAATTATTTATCCCAAATTTCTTAACTAGGAAGTGTTATGTCTAATAGTCTAACCCAGGCTTATTTGAATTTGCAGCCTTAGTTCTTGACTTCATGCATACTGAATCTTCATGCCTTATTACGCGTTCTATTTCCTTTATTTCTTCTACACATAACCTAGTCTTCTGGTTAAGAAAATGGCAAAAGGGATGAGGGAAAGTAATTTTAATGCCCTAACCCCCAAAATCAACTCATTTCTTCAGCCATATCTCCCAGAGATAGAGAGGCAAATAATCCCAAGGCATTTGTTCATGACCTTGACATGCTTTTCCCCAGATGATAGTTATATTTACTCCTTCTTTTCAGAATGTAAATCCTTCAACTCTTAAGGATAACTGTATATATTCCTTCCATAAAGCCTCTGGGTAGGTGTTCAAATTTTTGGCTTATACAAAGATTTGCTTTAAAGCTTCCATAGTAGAAACAATAATTAATTAGCATGACTTGTTGTAGAAACAGTATGAAAGCCCTCACTCATCCTTTCTCCCTTCCTCCCCTAATGTACAAAACAGGAAACAAAACTCTAAAAAAAGATGGAAAAGATGTGAAGAAAAAAGGAAAACAGCAGAAATGGAACAGTAACCAAGTCACCTATTTGAACCCGTTTTCCTCAACACTGTGGTTAAGGAGAAGTTGATATTGAAAGTTAATCTCTACATATAGAGTCTACATATAGATGTAATTTATGGTCTAATGGTAGGTCAATTTAGCAAATTTTTATAAGTAAGTCTGGTCAGGACAAAGTTGATATGTTTTTCTTCAAAATAAGTCTTTTGTCTCCAAGTTTAAATAATATTTCTAATCAACTCTGCTGCATACATTTTTTCCTAATTAGTACACAGGTTATAGTGTCCATTCTCTTAAAATTAAGGTGTGTTTATAAACCAGAAGCCAGTGTTACGTAAGAGCAGAAAAGATCTGAATGATGTGGCATAAAATAGGTATAACATCAGGACTTTCACATTGCAAAATAGCCTAAAGCCATATTTTACTGAATGTATTTTAAACACTTCTACGTTACTCAGCAAAGTAAGAAGTAGGCTGTTAGGTGATGTCACCTTATAGTGACATTTTGAAAACTGTGTTATAGTGAAAGTAGAAAGAAATTTCCTGCTTTCATACTGTGCAATTTGAAATACCCTAAATCAATAACTTGAATCTCTTAACTTGTAACATCATAAGAAAGGACACTTAACTGATTATTTCTCAAAATAACACAAGAGGGGTCACTTTGTCCAAAGCACTCACTAGTCCCTTCCTACTTCAGCTAAGGTAGGATTTGATTGCCATGCAGAGGAAAAGCACTGCCTTCAGGGAATGCCACATTGTAATGTATCTTTTCTTTCTGGAACCCATTTACTTCACACTTTGGAACCATTTCTGTATTGCAAGACCAGACATAATCAAGTTTCACTTGGCTTTCTTTGAGTCTAACCTTGAAAATTGTATGTTCATATTGATTTTTAACTTTACCTTCACTTGGTCATATTCTGATATTGCCATCTAGAAAAGTGTCTTGTTATAATTTAGGTTATATTTGCTTACTGGTACCAATAGAAGATCCAATTTTATATTAACCACTTCCAAGCTCCCAGTATTTAATTTCCATGAATATTCTATATAATCACCTTTTGGGCTATACAGAGGATACAAAGAAAAATGTAGAATCTCTTCCCTCAGAGATAAATCACATTAATAGTAGAATTAAGATTAAAATGTCTGAGTTTATAGTTTTTGAAGAAACAATATTTATCTGTTTTGAGCAGGATATCAGATACCCTTCCTAATTTCCTGAGATGCCAAGGTTGGGGGCTGTGAAACCAGAAACTGTGCCACACATCACACTGAAGTATTGTTTATGCGGAGATGCTACTGCTACCACAGGACCAGACACTGTGGCTTGTGGCTAGAGTCCTGAGGGTGATGGGCTCTGGATTCTCCAGTCCGAACCTCTTGCACTATTTCTCTGGAAACTAGATGGGTTGCCATCAGCTTCACTGGAATGGCTCCCACACAGAGCTTCCATTTGGACCTCATTATCTTCTGATTCAAAATTCAGCACAAATGCATCTGATGGGCAGAGCCTAAACCATGTGCCTTCACCTTAGCAGAAAAAGAGACTGGAAATTTCATGCAGAAATTCCTCTCTTGGAAGAATTACTTCCATGGTGACTTCCTACCACGGAAGTCCAGGTATTCCCTACTATTCTGGAAAAGAGTTTCTGAAGAGGAATGACTAATATTCAGTAGACAACACTAAAGCAAATTAAATGCAATCACCCAGTATATTGCAGTATAAAATGAAATGTTGAATTATGTGACTCAAATTATTTGTTCTCTGTGGTTTCAAACAACAACAGCAGCAAGACTCTTAAAATAGTAATATTACCTTAAAAAAGAAGGAAACCCAGTCACTTTTGGAACATGAACAAACCTGGAGGAGACTGCAATAAGTGAAATAAACCAGACACAGAAAGACAAATACTGCATGAGCTCACTCACAGATATAAGGAATCTGATATTGTTGAACTCATAGAAATAGAGAGTAGAATGTCAGTTACCAGGGACTGGAGTCAGGGTGGTGGGAGCTATTGGTCAAAATTTTAGTTAGATAGGAGGAAGAAGTTCAAGAGATCTATTGTAAAACGTAGTGACTACCATTAATAACAACATATTGTAGTCTTCAAAGTTTTTGCTAAGAAAGTAGATTTTAATTGTTCTTAACTACCAAAAAATAAGTATGCAAAGTAATGTAAGTTAATTAGCTCAACTTAGCCATTCCACAATGTATACATATTTCAAAACAATATGTTGTGCATAGTAAATTTATACAATTTTACTTGTCAATTAAAAAATAAATTAAGAAAGTTAAAATGATAATATTAATTGAGCAATTACTATGCTATACACTCCTTTTAGGCACTATTTCATTTAACCTTTAAAATAAGCGTATAAATGATACTATTATAATCCTCATTTTAGGCTAACCCCTAAAGAATTCCACAATCTAATCACCAAAATCTGTAAATATGGTGGTTTTCTCCCCCATGGCAAAAAGGAACATTGTTAGTGTGATTAAATTAAGAACCGAAAGTGGGGAGATTGTCCTGAATTATCCAGATGGGTCTAAGGTAATCATAAGGGTCCTTATAAGAGGGAAGGTCAAAGTTTAAAAAAGGAGATGTGATAATAAAAGTGGAGGTTGGAATAATGAGCTTTGAAGGAGGAAGGGGCCGGTAGTCAAGGAAGACAAATGGTCTCCAGAAGCCAGAAAAAGCAAGGAAATAAATCCTCTCCTAGAGCCTCTGGAAGAAATGCAGCTCTGTCCGTTCTTTGGTTTCTGTATGTGAGATTCATTTGAGATTTCTGACCTCTAGAACTGCTAAGACAATAAATTGTATTGTCTTAAGCCCCTAAATTTGTGGCTATTTGTTATAGGATCAAAGGAAACGAATACAACTCTATTTTACAGATGAGGAAAGCAGAGCTTAAATTTTTAATTTATTTATCTCATTTTTCATAGCTAATGAGTGGCAGGGCCAGGATTTGCAGTCCTGTTTGCCTGATGCCAAAGTCTGCTCGTCCCCTTCTGGCTCCATGCCCTTGACTGCACTATAGACATTTGTTTTGGTGAAGCAGAGATTCTTGGGGACAGGATAAAGGAGAGAGTGTCTCATGCAATTTGGATGACAGAACATTAAAGAATTCATCAAGTTTCAGTAAACGAAAAGGGTTTTCCAAGTGAAGTTATGGAAGTTACAGAAAGAGCTCATTACTATAGTCTTTTAAGTAGTCAGAAAAACTGCAGAATCCTGCCCAGTGGCTGTGATAACAGAATATACCAGAGTATAAACCTTTGGGGAGAAAGAGGAGCTGCCTTTCCCCTGAGATGCTTCCACGTGAAGGTACACCTCCTGGAGTAACCTTCTTGGCCTCTCTATGCTTCGGAGAGAGGAGTAGCTTCCTTTCTTCAGAAGCTGAGAAATAGCTTATTTTATTAGTAAGTTTGATAGAGGAAATGTGGATGTGTAGCTCATACACTTCTTTTTTGGGGACCCTGCCTACCCGAAGATAGTGTTGTTGTCAGCATCTCCATGACATAACTTTTTTTTTTTTTCTTTTTTTGAGACAGGGTCTTGCTCTGTCATCCAGGCTAGAGTGCAGTGGCACCAACTTGGCTCACGGCTCACTGCAACCTCCGCCTCCCGGGTTCAAGAGATTCTCCCTGCCCCAGTAGCTGGGACTATAGGCGCGAGCCACTGCGCCTGGCTAATTTTTAGTATTTTACTAGAAACAGGCTGCTGTCGAACTCCTGAGCTCAAGCAGTCCGCCCACCTCGCCTGCCAAAGCGCCAGGATTACAGGATTACTAAGCCACCGCGCCCTGCTAACATAACTTTCATAGGATCCAACTTCCACGTAGAAGGCATCCGTTGTTTAATGCTGCCTGACACTGAGGGGAAAGTTGTCCTTAGACTGACGTGTGGTGTTTATGAATCCACTTCTATCACAGATGTGAAGGAATGTTCTCCAATATAGCCTTTCTCATTGATAAAGGTGATATTTTCCTTCTTTCCCTTTTGATTAAGAAATCCATCTTTAAGTGTTTTTCTCTCTTCTCATTCTTTACTGTTAGCATTCAAGAGAAGCCACACTGCACCTTAAATAATTTGCTTAGAAGTTTCTTCAACCAGGCTGGGCACGATGGCTCACGCCCATAATCCCAGCACTTTGGGAGGCTAAGCCGGGCAGATTACCCGAGGTCAGGAGTTCGAGACCAGCCTGACCAACATGGTGAAACCCCATCTCTACTAAAAATACAAAAATTAGCTGGGTGTGGTGGTGTGCGCCTGTAATCCCAGCAACTGGAGAGGCTGAGGCAGGAGAATTGCTTGAGCCTGGGAGTCGGAGGTTGCAGTGAGCTGAGATCGTGCCACTGCACTCCAGCGTGGCTGCCAGAGCGAGACTCTGTCTCAAAAAAAAAAAAGAAGAAGAAGAAGTTTCTTCAGTCAAATATTGTGTCTCTCACAAGTTATTCTTTCATAAAACATTACAACATGAACACAATTCAGCCAAATTCTTTGACAATTTTTAACAAGAATGACCTGTCCTTAAGTTTTCAATATGTTCCTCATTTCCATCTGAAACCTCATCAGAATGGTTTTCATTAGTTGAAAGAGTATGTTCTAGATATAATTATTGGAACTTGTTCCACTTAATTCTAATGACCATGCTTTCAAGTGCTAAGTTATTCTGTTTATTATGAAATTGTCTTCAAATGTTTCCTTCTGTGTAAATGTTTTCCTAATACCCCTCCCCCACCACCTCAAGGGGCTAGGTAGTGGCGTAGTGATGTAGGGTACTGCCCAGGGGACAGAAAAAATAATAATTATACATTTTGAATTGTAATTTAATATATTAAGCCTCATTACATAAACAAATCTATTCCTCAGAAAGTTACCTGGTATCATCTAGCACAATGTAGATGACAGCTGTTTATAAAACCCTGTTTAGTGAGCTTATTAGTACTTAAACAACTCACAGTTTTATGGTTTGTTAACTGTAGAATTTCCTTAGAAAGAGAAACAACGCCTACAACTGCTATAGAAATATAGTTAATACACTACAAATAGGATCAAACTGAAAAGTATTTAGTTTATGTTAGGCAGTTACTAAACATATTTTGAGCAAACACATACCAGAAATCTTTTAACGTGCTAGAAATTTAGTGTATGACAAACTTTAAAAGGGAAGACTTTGACCTTTCAGTAGAATTGTGTTGCACTGCTACACTATGGTCTTTCTTACTGTAATAGCAGTAACAATAAAATGAAATTAGAAACATTAACTTATGTTTGCTCAGTGCAATCATTTAAAATGATTTTTAATCTCTACTTTATCTAACATGTTCTGAAATTAAGAAGGTAAGCATTTATTATCCATAGTGTTCAGAATGTCTAATTTCTGAAGTAAGCAAAAAAAAAAAAAAATTCAGATACCTTGAAATTTCTTTTTTTATGATTATTATTCTTTAAGTATTGGGGTACGTGTGCAGAATGTGCAGGTTTGTGTATACATGTGCCATATGTGCCATGGTGGCTTGCTGCAACCATCAACCCATCATCTACATTAGGTATTTCTCCTAACACTATCCCTCCCCTGGTCCCCCATCCTCTGACAGGCCCTGGAGTGTGATGTTCCCCTCCCTATGTCCATGTATTCCCATTGTTCAACTCCCACTTTTGAGTGAGAACATGTGGTGTTTGGTTTTCTGTTCCTGTGTTAGTTTGTTGAGAATGATGGTTTCCAGCTCCATCTATGTCCCTGCAAAGGACACGAACTCATCCTTTTTTTATGGTTTCATAGTATGTGAAAACATGGTGTGTATGTGCCACATTTTCTTTATCCAGTCTATCATTGACGGGCATTTGGGTTGGTTCCAAATCTTTGCTATTGTAAATAGTGCTGCAATAAACATACATGTGCATGTGTCTTTATATAGTAGAATGATTTATAATCCTTAGGGTATATACCCAGTAATGGGATTGCTGGGTCAAATTGTATTTATGGTTCTAGATCATTAACATATTGGTGATCAGGCCATCAATAAAGTCATTAGAATGGCTGAGACTACCTAAAAATACAGTATTAAAAAGGTAGAGAAGATGGCCAAAGAGATAAACATGAATAATACCAATGCTTCAAAGGTGATGGGCTTCTGGAAGAGAATAGATTACTTGATTAAACAATGAAAAGAAAATATGGTAACAATTGGAGAGTTTTAAGGAGGTCATGCTAAACTTCAAGAAGATAAAATAAATTAATGACTAAAAGGTAACCACTGGATTTATCCATTAGATAAATAGGAGACCTTAACAAGAATAAATTATTATAAATTGAGAGCTATTGTATAATCCTGACTCCACTGGGTTGACTGGTAGATGGGTGATGAGAGTGGTTTTACTCAGTACAGATTACTCTTCTGAAAAGTGGAGATAATAAAGAAAGAAAGGAAAGATAGAGTCAAAAGATGGTGACAGAAAAGTCAAGCAAATTGAGAGGAACAAGTAAGTAGAGAGAAAGTGAAGACAGAATAATGAAGGTATAATTGATTAGCAATGTTCTAGATGGAGACAGGATAAAATGAGGTCACGGTCACGGTTGGAAGAAAAAAACCATCTCTGAGACTGGATAAAATAGAATAAAGATGATGTATTTGTTTGCTAGGGCTGTCATACCAAAGTACAATTAGCCGAATGGCTTAAAGAATAGAAATTTCTATTTTCACCATTCTGGAGGCTAGAAGTCTAAGATTAAAGTTTGGGCAGGGTTGGTTTCTTCTGTGGCCTTTCTCCTTGACTTATAGATGGCCATCTTCTCCCAGTGTCTTCTCCTAGTCTTAACTCTATACATGCTGTGTCCACATTTCCTCTTCTTATAAGGATATCAGTCATACTACGTCATTAGTTATATTCCTAGTAACCTCATTTTAATTTAATTACTTCTTTAAAGATCTTATCTCCAGATATGGTCACATTCAGAGATCATGGGAGTTATGACTTTAGCATATGAATTTTGGGGAGATGCAGTTTAGTCCATAAAGATGGATAGATACTTCCAATAATTAAATAAAAGTCATATTGAATATCTAACCAAATGTTTAACACATATTTTTAAGGCATGCTTACAAAATGCAGGTTGTACAATTGTAATCATATGAGAAGGAAGACTATGGAAAGTAGATTCTACAGCTAATGAATATTTAAAACAAAGTTTCTGCATTCAGAGGACACAAGAGATTAAACCCTGAACATCTCTGCTGTTCTGCTTTCAACCATATTTCAAATCTGTTTTCTGGCAATAGACACTTATTGTCATGGAGGTCATGCTTCGGGGTACGTAGTATAGAGTCATTGACAAATTGCTTCTGTGCTGTAAGGTGAAAATGATGAAATATTTTGCTATATCTCAAGCATTGTCTCTTTCACTTACATCATCTTTGAAAACATCAAAAAGCCTAAACAGTTGCTAAGAAGAATATATCCAATCTTCTATACTTCTATAGGGATTGTCAGATTTAATGATTTATTTATCTTTCACTCTTCTTCAGATTTACTGAGCTTCACTCTGTAAGAAAAATATACACATTTAAGGGAATGCTTATTAAGAACAGAGTAAATGCAAACTCAGTCAAAAAATGGCATTTTATCAGCTGTTAGAAGATATGAGCAATCTTTCAAATTATCTGCCTTCATTAAAATCAATTTTTAAATTAAATTGTATAAACATATGATATAAGGTTATTCCTTTAGGAAATGTCATTTTATTTCCTCTATGTATAAACCTTTGCATACAATTTCAATGTTCCTTATGCATCTTCTGTATACCAAACTGAGGCAGGACCTCCAAACTGCATGACTCGAGTCCCTGGGAAGCACAGCAGATACTCAAATAACACTGTTTTGTTTAGTGTTGCTTCCTTATAACATTGATGATGAAACTGAATAAATCGATTACCATTGAGGCCACTGGCTGTATGGTGTGCATATTCTTCCCATGTCTGGAGGGTTTTCTCTGAGTAGTCTAGTTTCCTCCTACATCTCAAAGCTGTACACATTACACTCATTAGTGTGTCTCAGTGGTCCCTGTCTGAGTGAATGTGGGCGTATGTGAGTGCACCCTGTGATAAGATGGCATCTTGTCCAGGGTAAATTCCCACTTTGTACCCTGAGCTATAGAGAGAGACTCCAGCCACCTGCAACTCTAAACTGAAGTAAGTGGGTACAGTAATTACCTTGCCTGTTTTTATTAATCTGTCTTAAATGTCTGTATAGCTCACACTTACTTTAATGTTTAATATTAGAAGTGTTTTGCTCTTCGTTTAGAAGTTTGATGATGTTTTTGTGACCAGAAATATGCTGTAGGAGCTTAACTCTTGCTTACATCAATTAGTCTATGGTAAAATCTGCTTCACTGAACTTCATTTTGTTTAAAGTAACAGTTTCCAAGAACTTATCAAGACAGTAAGTGAGGATTTACAGTACTCTGGCTGCTGGATAACCCTGGCTGGTATCCTCTTTCTGCCAGAACTGCTGGAAAGTAGAAGGAACCAATCAAATGCAGTCATTTCAATATGCTCTGCATTAACAAAATATTGGATGCAAACTGTCACCACTTGCTCATGACCATTTTCATGGGCTAGGTCTTAGTAATTTCTTCTCCTACTATTTTAATACAAAAATCTACAGATACTTTCCTTCAAGGAGCATGGATGGTGTTTGCTTCATCATTTTCAATTTCATATTAGGCAAAGCTGTTGGACTCTGCAGCTGTAGTGACCTCAGCCAGGAAACTCCAACCACAGCACCTTCTAAATATATATTTTTCGTCCTCAGGGGTACTCAGGAGCAATGAAAGGGAAGCGATCTTCATTTTAAGTGGCTTCATGGAAGTGTTCATACTTAACGAATACTTGATTGATGCTTTCTATTGTGTCTATTCAGCTGCAAATCCACTCTTTGTTCCAGATATTGGGAGGGTTGCTGAATTCATGAATAATACAGATATGACAGACAGAGGTAGAGACCACTAAATAACTTCTGCTCCAAAGGTAGTGCATTTACCTGCTACATTGGGCATAGGTATATGATGATTTCTTTCAGGAGGCATCCTTAGTATCTAGTCTAATATCTAATTCATATTTAGTTTTTTGTATTGTACATGGTCAAATTAATTTACAATTGGTGCATTTTCTGTTTTTAGATGTTTCAGTAACTTGTGCCTGATAATATGAATGAACATCATCATGGAACAGTTTTTAAGCACTAGATCTGTGACTTCATAGTTTGTCATAATTATTTCAACTAGATTTTTGGATTTTAATACAAAGACCTGCACATGGTCACCCTTTATCACAGGATCACTAATACTGATGGGGTTATCTGCCATCCACTTCGGCTTCATGGCATGGTGTGACTTTGTTTTGGCAACCTCTAACAATTCTCTGGACTACATTGACTCTGATTCAAGCACCCTTCTTAAGAGTCCAGAATTCTTGGAGTTCTAGATTGTCTTTTTCATCATCACTCTGAATAATGAACAGCAACTGGTGTTGGTTTTTCTCCATACTGAAGACTACTGGGTCCTGCTTATTTCTCATTAGTATTCACAAAAATAACTGCCTATGAGCTGGAGTATCACTTCCACTCTCAGCCCCCACCTCTCCATCTTCTTGCACTTGTCTTCCATCTCATTCAACGTGTCAGCTGTAAACGGCTGCTGTCCTGCTTGAAAGTCTTGCTGAAAGTCCCTGTCCTTGTTTGAATTATCTTTGTGATGGTGATTGTTGTCTTGGGATGTTGGCATTTTTATTCTCGGCATTATTATCATCATTACTGTTGGAGATCTATTTGCTAACAAGGGCCGAGGAAACCCAAATCCCTATGCCTGCACTAAAACAAACTCAAGTATAGCCCTTGAGTGGTTGACAAAACAATGTAGTCCAGTGAAATAAGCTCCACTGGGCAACAATTCAATAAACTGGCCGAAGGAACCAGGCTTCAGTATGTGGCACCAAACTAGGTTGATATTAACCAATTAATTCCATCTCAAGTGGTCTGAGATCCAGATATTTGATATAGGAAAAAACTTCATTGATTGCCTTTATTCCTATAATGATGATGATACCAAGATATTCTACCACATCAGCCAAACCATACTTTACCAGATCTGCATCAGCCACTCTGCTCTGCTGCTAAAACTCATCTACATATCCCAGATGGTGGGTTTCACACCGGTAGAACTTCAACCCTGACATCTTAATGAAAAACAAAAAGATATACTTGTTGGTTCAGGAATGCTGGATTCAAACTTTATATAAGCTACAGGGCAGTGAGGGTGAAGTTCTAAGATATTTTTCAAGAGCATTTTTGCAAACTACCCAAACAATACTGCACAAATTTCTAAACTCATGTGATCTCTGTCTCCAATTACATATCAGATGAGACCTACAATGAAAGGAACTGGAACCATTTCTAGGTGTTCATAGTTTCAGGAAGAGGCTAAATATGTTACTAAAAAGTTGTATTTTCAGGAATTTAAGGGTCCTGCACATTTCCTCATGATGAAAGATCTTAAGCTGATGCACAGAAAGCTTTTAAACAGCTGTGGTTTAGTAACTTTTAACTACTCCAAATAGAGGTGCCTGAGGATTGAACTATAAGGAATTTCAGGAACATTTACCCTGACTAAACATGAAGTTTTTATTCTGGATCTCATAGAAATTTTCAGTTTATTTTCAGGAGGAGTCAGAAATGATTCATCATTCATTACAAGAATTTCCCCAAAATATAACCCACAGCAGCAGTAGGTTATGCTGTAGGTAACCTACAGAACATGTGCCATATTTGTCCAAATGGACTCTGCCAACTACAAATGAGAGGTTTCCATACCCACTAACTTTGAATATGGCTGCAAAGCTTCTAGGACTCCTAGAAAACTAAATGTCTCATGGTCTTGCACTCTTCACCTCTCAAGGTATCTAGGGTGAAGGCCGTGTATTTGTTTGATGTCTGACATCTTATTAAAGTGTTAGAAAACTGGAAATCTGTAAAGCCACTTGGGATGTATTTTCACCACCACTCTGCACAGGATCCACAACCTTCACAACTCTCAGATGCAAGGACATTGCTTCCTTTAGCTTTCTGAAGACATTCCAAACACATGATAACTTACAGAAGGAGGTAATTAAAAATAAGGCAATACACATCAGGTGAAAGATGATTTACATAGTCCCTTAGTTCATCTGATGTTATTTCCAGGGGGATTTCATTATTCACGAAATACCTTTTAGCACTCTTCTTTCACGGCCCTATTGCTGCCTTGTCTGTTGTATCAAAGAGCACATCTCCTCTCTTGGTTACTTGAGTTCAAAACACCTACACAGGCCTTCACAGTCTGTTACTGTGGTTGAGAGGGAGGGAGAAATGTGACAGACACTTCTGGTAGTGCTCACCACCTTGGCTCCAGGGATTGAAAATCTAATATAACTAGAAGGCACATAAATTTTAAGGACTAGTAATATATAATTTTGTCAAAGAACAAATTTATGCAGACAACTGTGGAGGGCAGTATTTTAGAAATAAGATTGGATTGGTTAAAGGAGTAAATATTCAAAATACTTCCCCTTTTCTTACCTATATTTACATGAATGTTTCAAACAAAATGTTTCATTGCTATCATAAAACATGTCTCCTCAAATATGGTGTGTAAATTTGGTTCTAAAATTCATTTTAAGTCATTTAAGCCACTAACAATCTGTGCTAAGATGTTCTTAAAAGAAATTGGGCATATTTTCAATACTTGGGGGAGAAAACTAATAGCAAATTTTAAATAACACAAAATTCCAGGTTCTCATAACAGAATATTAATAAAATTAATAAAATAAAATATTTTAAAAATTAATATTAATAAAATATTAAATTTTATTTTTTCTTCTTAAATAAGCTTTATATACATTTTATATGCATTAGAACATTTACTCAATGAACATAGATTTCCTCTGTCTAGTTTATTGCTAATTCTTATTGTTAGACCAGTTTCTGGCATTCAATAGTCACTCAACAAATATTAGTTACACAAATGTTCGCCAAGGAAATAGAGTTGCTGGATAACAACTTAGAGTCAATTTTTTAAAAGTGATGACTTGGGATTATAATGAATGCCGCTATAGTATTTAGCCAGAAACCAGTCTTGCTTAAAGTGCTTGGGAGGTAGGAGAATTTCCTCCTACATTCAGTGGTGCCAACTTGCGTTATTTTATCTTCTATATTTGAGATATTGTCTGTCTATTTTGTTTTATCCCTTTATATAGAATCTTAGATACCAATTCTTGATGTTCTCAGCAAACATTTCTGACAATGTCAATAATGATCTTTGCGGTCCTAAAATCTCTTCTAAAAGCCATAAAAGCAGGCACTGAGCCTTTCCTTCCTCCCCTAATCTCTAGTGCCAAGCCCAGCACCTAGATTATGGTAGACGATTCATAAATATAGTTGAACTAAGTAACAAGAAGTGCATCTTTGGAGGATAAAGACTACCACCAGCATCAGTCATCCTTCTTTTCATTTAGAGAAATCCTCTGATATTCCTTTTGTTTTATTTTGAATCCTTTTCAAAAGTTTTTTTTTTTTTTTTTTTTTAAATTTGTCGATACTAGGCATTTGAAAGAATGGGGGGATGGATTTTATGGATTTTTTCCGTGTATTTCTACAAACATATGAAGCGGTTCTAAAAATTTTCAAATGTGATTAGAAAGGACATTAGATTTATAATGATATTTCTATTGAGAATTGGCACAGATGAAATCACACATAATCCTTGTTTTGAGTAAATGCATTTTATGAAAAGAATAATTAGACATGCAGCCACCGAGAAGAAAATGTCTTCTTAACCCATAATAGAGTTTATTTCTTTATTTTTAAGTACTTCAACTTGACACTATTATCCTACTTGACAAAAATGAAAATATCTGCAAAAAATATAAAAAATAACTCATAAAAATAATTTATGAATAATTTTAGTTAAAATTATGAATAGCCACTTATTTCTTGGAAAAAAACATCTAAATTTCCATGCAAAAATTTAATTCCAAATTCAAACTTTACAATTTAAAAATCAATTTTGATATTTTACAAGATAATTACTAATTATTAAGATTTAATCAAACTGTCTTTATAATGAGTGAAGAAATCTATGATCTGGTCCCTTATTTCTTTCTTTCCTACATTTCACAAATGTCACTTGGCCTGGTTTTCTAGAACACAAATATTTTCCTATATTAATTAATATGATTGTTAGAACATATTTCTAATTTGGCCAATTTCAAAAGTATTTTGAAGTATTCCAAATAGAACTAATTAGTAGCTCATGAGGTAAAAGTACTGCCATATAACTATATCTTGTACACTGAACTATAAAATAGAGTAATTACTGAATCAGTTAAATACCGCATACAATCTGTATGCATTTTTTCTTTTAATTGCAAAGGCCTGCAATTTCGCTGAGCTAACTAACATACAATCCCCAAAACTGAGAATTTATTTGAATCATGCTGGGGGAATACCATTAAAGCCAAGGAAAAAAATTAAACAATGATGGTATTGTGGTAGGAGCTCCCAAGACCTCAACAGCAGAACTTCTGAAACCTCCAGCTGGACCTTTATTGACATAAGTTAGCTCCCAATTCTTAGCATTGTCTTTTCCCCTTCCTCTGAGTTGAAATTTGTGAGCACAAAAGAAAGAGGGACACAAATAAGATTATGACACGATTGCTAACACAAAAACCATATGTCAGAATAAATATTGAGACAAAGATTTTCACTGTAAAGCATTCCTCTACTGTTTTTCCACTTTTAAACATCATGTGTGTCCTCGGGCTGGGTGTGGTAGCTCATGCCTGTAATCCCAGCACTTTGGCAGGCTGAGGTGGGTGTATCACCTGAGGTCAGTAGTTGAAGACCAACATGGCAAAATCCCATCTCTACTAACAAAAAAAATACAAAAAATTACCCAGGCGTGGTGGTGTGCACCTGTAATCCCAGCTACTCAGGAGGCTGAGGCAGGAGAATCGATTGAACCTGGGAAGTGGAGGCTGCAGTGAGCCAAGATCGTGCCACTGCACTCCAGCCTGGGAGACAGACAGAGACTCCATCTCAAAAAGATAAATAAATAAAAATTAAAATTTAAAAATTTTTTAAAAATCATATGTATCCTCAACAGAGGTACATTTTAGCAGAAATAATTAGAAAATTTAGACATTAAAAGGTAGTTTTCAAGGACCACTCTATTGATTGTCAGTGGTGAAAGAGAAATTCACTGCTTACCAGCCATCTACCTATTTGTGGCAGGAGAGGAGATAAAGTTTATTTAGGTCCCCACTTCTTCATACACAATGGGAAGACAAGGCAAGATATAGATGTAGAATATAAATTGTTTCTGATTCTTCTTCCTCTGAAATCAACATTGCCTGCTACGGGGCAAGACATGGTGTAGATGTTTAATATTTGTTAAGTTAATGAATAAATGGGATAAAATGAGTTCACATTTTAAAATATAAGATAGGAAAGAGATATTCTACACTTCTATATTCCCAAGGTATCTGCTTGGTTTCTCTCCTTATCCACCAGCTTTGGAATATCAGAATAACAATTTTATGACTCTACTACATTTTTAAAAATGCTTGTCACAGCATTCCTCAGGCATTCATTAAATACTTGTTGACTGAGTGATCTACCCTTCCTCCTGCAGACTATTTAACCTGAGGGAGACTCCTGAATGAATCAAAGGCCTCTTATGGATTCCTCATCATGGAACTAGTCAGTTAGATCTGGGATATATGCAGTGGATGAAGAGTGAATATTCACTGTTATAATTTTTTCCTTCTGTTATGGGAAAACAATCCAAGAAACTTGATTTTAGGATAGAGATTTGGGCTTTAAGAATCTGAGTTGGATTATAAGTCTCAACTCCTACACTAAATGGTTCTGTAGATTTGAACATTCTATTTGACTTCTTAAGTTCTTCCTTTGTAAAATAACCATAGTAATACCTACTCTTCAGCGTTGTTGTAAAGATTCTTTTCTTTTCTGTTTCCTTCCTTCCTTCCTTCCTTCCTTTTTTTTTTTTTGATAGAGTCTCGTTCTGTCGCCCAGGCTGGAGTGCAGTGCCATGATCTCTCGCTCTGTCCCCTGGGTTCACGCCATTCTCCTGCCTCAGCCTCCTGAGTGGCTGGGACTCCAGGCGCTCACCACCACACCTAGCTAATTGTTTTGTGTTTGTAGTGGAGATGGGGTTTCACCATGTTGGCCAGGATGGTCTCAATCTCCTGACCTTGTGATCTGTCTGCCTTTGCCTCCCAGGTTGCTGGGATTACAGGCGTGAGTCACTTCGCCTGGCCTGTTGTAAAGATTTTAAGACTATCTGTAAAAATACCTGTCAAGAGTGGGCCACCAGTAATGATAGCTAAATATAGAATAGTAAAATTTAGACAATAATGTAGTAATTACAAGATCCTATACAAAACAATGTCCAGGTTTTCATGTTATTACAGATGTTGCAGTTACCTGAGGGTCATTTTAGAAGGCGAGTTCCAGGATGTTTGGGGATCCCTGTGTCTCATGAAGATGGTTGGGGAGGGGGGGACATTTGTCGGTTTCTCATGCTAAAACAAATATCTGGTAACACAGTAACTTCTTGTTAAAAATATTTGAAAAAATGATTATGAATATAACCCAGAAATTTACCTAGGCTAAGCTGTGCCAGACTTAAGGTCTCCAAACATATCATAGAATAATATGTACCTGGATAAAAGGATTGATTTTAAAGAATATGCCTCCATTTGTTTTGTTGCCAATATGTGATTCAGCCTGACATCAGACTCTGGTCACAATTTTCCAGTTCTCTTCTTGTCAGTGACATCATTTGATGAATAGCTTTGTGCAATGTGAGGCTTTCAATATATGTTAAACCAAGACAATAAAGATACTAACTAAACTGTTTTCTTTCAGTATAGAGAACCTGCAAAGATGTGATGATTTGGATTTTGTTTCAACAGTTCAACTAATAGCTGATGAATAAAAACAAAACAAAAAAAAAGAAAGAGGGAAAGACAGGCAGAGAGACAGAAAGAGATGGAGATTTGAATGGTCCACATTATTCACCTGTCTACATCTCAGTCAGTCAACTCTTGTCTTGGGGCAGAGTTGCAGAGTGAAACACGTGGCCTGGTAATTAAAGCTAACATTTGTTGACCATGTACTGGGCACTAAATACTGTTCTCAGCACTATCTATGTTCTAACTCACTTAAACCTTGCAATGACTCTAGGAGCTCTTTACTATTAACCCATTTTACATATATACAAGCATATACAACAATAAGTGTCTTAAAATGTCCTTTCTTGCCTAGGAAAATGAGAAGTATTCAAAATCTCAGAATTATGTAACATCTTAGGTTCATCTGTGATGATCTTAGACATTTCTAATAGTCGTTCAGGTCAGATTATACTGCATGAGTATCTTTGTTTCACACATGAAGTCACTGAGTCAAAACAATTGTATGATCAACAATGGTCACAAAATTAATGCATAATAGAACAGAGAGTAGGGGACTCAGGACCCCTTAGAAGAGGTCTGGAAAACACTCAAAGCATGTGGCCTGGGCCTTTCTTTTCACAGACTAGTAAATTCATTTTTATTTTGACAAGATCTTCTATAGTTTATTTATAAAATTAGGAAAAACACATTAAATATATGAAAGAATAAGTACTTGACACATTAACAATTAAGTATAATACTTTTATTTCTGGGGTTTCCTGATACTGATTTACGTACATTCAATCAGAAGGCTTCTATCTGAAAACAAAGACAATTATAATTTTGGACAAAAATTTGAGGAAATAAACATATAATAGTACCCTAGGTCTGATATACTCATTTCTCGCAGCCAATCCCAGCCCAAATGTTAGTTTACTATTAAGTAGACCAGACTATATTTACTAGGTCAATATGTAAATATTAATAGCAAAAGTTTCAAAGTGAAACCTAAACCTTACTGTGGGCATTGGAAAACAGCATAACTCTAGGCCCTGATGAATGACTGACCATATAGTAAGGAAGAAAAATAAGGTTGAAAGGAGATGGAGAGAAATACATAGTACTATAGAATGTATGTCTCAGAGATTAGAACTCTGATAAGCCCCTTAACTGATACCTGAAGGAGATCCACCCATAGCAAGAAACATGGAGAACCTCCTTTCACTAAATGTGATTCACTGAAAGCTCAATTGTGAATCATAAGCAGCATCACTTTTATGTATTTGTGACAAAGGCTAAATTTAAGAGCGACTGAGCATAGAATATATTTCCATTTCTTTGTGTCTTCTTCAATTTCTTTCATCAATGTTACAGTTTTCAGTGTAGAGATTTTTAAACTGCTTGATTAAATTTATTTCTAAGTAATTTTTGTAGCTACTGCAAATGAGGCTCTCTTATTTTTCAGATAGTTTTCAACTTGTGTATAGAAATGTTGTAGATTTTTGTATGTTTATTTTGTCTCCTAAAACTTTACTGAATTTGATTATTAGTTCTAAGAGTTTTTTTAGTAAAATATTTAGAGTTTTCTATATACAAGATCATGTCATCTGCAAATAGGGCAATTTTGCTCATGGATTGGAATAATTCATATTGTTAAAATGTCTAAAGTGATCTGCAGATTTGGTGTAAGCGATGTCAAAATACCAATGATATTCTTCCACATAAATAGAAAAAGTACAATCCTAAAATTTGTATGGAACCACAAAAGACTTCAAATAGTCAAAGCAATCTTGAGCAAAAAACCAAAGCTTGATGCACTACACTTCCTGACTTCAAAATATGCTACAAAGTTATAATAAACAGAACAGCATGGTAGTAGCATAAAAATAGACACATAAACCAAAGGAAGAGAATAGAGAACCCAGAAATAAATCCATGCACTTATAGCCAACTGATTTTTGACAAAGTTGCCAAGCACACACAATGGAGAAAGGACAATCTCTTCTATAAATGGTGTTGGGAAAACTGGATATCCACATGCAGAAGAATCCAAAGAATAAAGCTAAATTTTTATCACTTGCCATATTAAAAAATCAACTCAACCAGGCACCATGGCTCATGCCTGTAATCCTAGCACTTTGGGAGGCTGAAGGGGGCAGATCACCTGAGGTCAGGTGTTTGAAACCAGCCTGGCCAATATGGTGAAACCCCGTCTCTACTGAAAATACAAAAATTAGCTGGGCATATTGGTGCGTGCCTATAATCTCAGGTACCCAGGAGGCTGAGGCAGGAGAATCACTGGAATGTGGGAGGAGGAGGCTGCAAAGAGACAAGATCATGCCACTGCACTCCAGCCTGGGCGACAGAGCAAGATTCCATCTCAAAAAAAAACAAAAAAACAAAAACGAACAAACAAAAAAAAAAAAGTCAACTCAAAATGAATTAAAGACATAAACGTAAGACCTGAAATGATACAACTGTTAGAAGAAACCATAGAGGAAACACTTTATCATATTGGTCTGGGCAAGGAATTTTAGGGTGAGATAAAAAGCATAGGCAATTAAAGCAAATGGAGAGAAATAGAATTATATCAAACCAAAAAGCTTTTGCACAGCAAAGGAAATAACCAATAGAGTAAAAAGACAATTTACAAAATGATAAAATAAATTATAAACTATGTATCTGACAAAGGGTTAATATTCATAACTAGTAAGAAACTCAAACAACTAAACAGGAAAAAATAATATAATAATAATCCAATTTAAAAATAGATAAAAGACTTGACTAAACATTTCTCAATAGGAGACTTACAAATGGCCATAAGGTATATGAAGAAATGTTCAGCTTTATTTATTTATTTATTTGTTTGTTTGTTTGTTTGTTTATTTGAGATGGAGTCTTGCTCTGTCACCAGGCTGTAGTGCAGTGGCACCATCTCGGCTCACTGCAACCTCCGCCTTCTAGGTTCAAGCGATTCTCCTACCTCAGCCTCCTGAGTAGCTGGGACTACAGGTATGCGTCCCAACACCTAGCTACTTTTTATATTTTTAGTAGAGACGGGCTTTCACCATGTTGGCCAGGATGGTCCCCATCTCTTGACCTCGTGATCCGCCCTCCTCGACCTCGCAAAGTGCTGGGATTACAGGCGTGATCCACCATGCCCCGCCTAAGAAATGTTCAGCATTACTAAGCAGTAGTAAAATACAAATCAAAACTTTAGGGAAAAAAAAATCACGCGACACCTGTTAGAATGGCTATTATTAAAAACATATAAAATAACAAATGTTGTCAAGAATGTGGAGAAAGAGGGACTCATACACAGGTGGGAACATAAATTAGTTCAGCCATTATGGAAAACAGTATGCAGATTCCACAAAATATATAAATAGAACTGCCATATATTCTAACAATCCCACAACTGAGTTCATAGTCAAAGGAAATGCAAGCAGTATGCTGAAGAGCTATCTACACTTTCATGTTTATTGCTACACTCTTCACAATAGACAAGAAATGGAATCAACTTAAGCATCCATCAATAGATGAATGAATAAAGAAAATATGGTATATTTGTACAATGAAATACTATTCAGTCATAGAAAACAATAAAATCCTGTCATTTGTGGCAGCATGGGTGAACCTGAAGGACATTAGTGTAGGTGAAATAAGCCAGGCACAAAAAGACAAAACCGGATGATCTTATTCATATGTGTTATCTAAAGAAGTTGATCTCATAGTGTTAGACAGTAGAATAGTAGTTATTGGGACCTGGGGAGAGGAGGTGAGATAAGAGGATAGGGAAAGATTGGTCAATGGGTACAGCATTACAGATAGGAAAAATAAGTTTTGGTGTTCTATTGAAGAGTAGGTTGACTAGGGTTAACAATATTATATTGTATATTTCAAAATAGCTAGAAGAGAGAATTTTGAATATTCTCACCACAAAGAAATAAATCTATGAGGTGATAGATATGTTAAATACTCTGATTTGATTTTACATATTGTATACATGTAACACAATATCACACCGTACTCCACAAATATGTATAATTATTGTAAGTCCACTAAAATAATTTTTTAAATTAAAACAATAAAAAGGTTAAGGAGAGGATATTCTCTTTATTTATACTAGACACGGCCTATGTTTGGGGAAACTTAGGTCTAGGAGAATATACACCTGAAGGGTTGAAGAAGGTTTTTTATTAGTAGCAGTTAGGTCTATCATTGGGTAGTTACGGTAACAGCAGGAAACTAAGAGAGTTACCAAGAAAACAAAGTGAGAAGAAAAACCTTAGACATCTGGCATCCATTGAGACCCTGCCATATGGGCATTCCCAGTATCATCACGGGGCTAAAGTCCTGGTTTGGCAGATGAGGTCACAAGTCCTTTAAACATCAATTTACATATGGCCATTTTCACTTTGCAGGATTTTCTCTTTCAACCACTCCAGAAATTTTACATTCAATATCAAGTAATTTATCTTATTTATTCATAAGAATTGTCTTGTTACCTACATAATAATGATTAATATTCAGGAATTTTATCGCATCAAGGGACTGGTATGCAATATATATGATTGGGAACATGTATGGCAAAATCTACCCCAATGTGGTCTCTAAATTATATTTCAAAGAGCAAATCTCCACCCAATTTCCTTCCTTCCTTTTCATGTATCATATGGTTTTAAAATGTTGTGATTAAATCTAGAAAAATGAAACATTATTTCTGCAATGGAAATGTTGACAATGATCTTTCTTATTGAAATCTCTGCAATTTCAGATTAACACTACAGTTAATAATATCTTTGGGTAGAAGAAAAGATTCTTGGAGAATGGTGCTTCCGAAGGTTACATGTATTATTTTTTAATATGTCTCAGCCTTTCTGAATTCTCCTGGCAATCACTGTAATATAAAATACGGATTTCACAAACAGAAACAGAAGCTCAAACTCATTTTTTCTTTTTATATTAGTTCTGCCAAGTCCTTGATGCCTGCTATAGGAAAAAATCTGTATGTTTTTCTTGTAAAAGCTAGCAGTTCAGTCCATTCCCTCAGATGCCTTTTTTACTCTGTAGACACATTTTCTCATAGGATAAAAGATGAAACTAATGTTTCATCGCAATATTACAACATAATTTTAAATCATTGTAAATAGGTTGGTGGTGCTGGGGAATGGAAGAATAAAAGGTTAAACGTTAAAGAATTTTGTACCTTAACCTCTTGTTCCTTGAAAATTGAATGCATCTTTTTTTGCCTCATTAGGGTTTCATCCATTCATCCATTTATTCACTTGTTCTTACTTTCTGAGAAGCATTGATTGAACATCTTCTACATGTTATCTCCACCCTGCATGCTCCAGAAACAAAGAAGGTAAGTACTTAACTACAAAGAGCTCAATGCAATCATTTCTAATAAAGAACTATGAAAAAAAATTGCTGCCACAACCCAGAAGAGCCATAAAGTAGGCCTTGTGGATGGAGCCAGATTTTCCTATATGGTAACAAAAGAGCTACAAAAGCTTCTCTTTCCTATGTGCAACTACCATCTTTATTCAGTGAAGACACTTAATTGTCTAATGGTGCAAGCTCTCAAAGTGAATATGAAGAAGTCATTAACAATAGAGATTAGAATAAACTAAAAACAAAAATAGTAAATTCAGAAATGTTTATTTAATCCTTGCATGAAAGCATATTTGATATTATAATCACGAAATAAATCAAATCATATTTCCCCACAACCCACATTATGTTCCTTTAGTTAGACAGATACTTAGTAGATGTGGTCATTAACAGTTATTACTTTAAAAGCATACTACATTTGCATTTAACAGATGTTTAGTGAGTGCCAAGTGTTGAAGATATCATTTCGAAAATTAACATTTATGACGGGAGATTCATAAATTGTTGTTTCAGCTAGAAAGTGAATCTCTTCTAGATAATTGATACAGCTTAGAAAACATATATGTGATTTTTGTACCCAAAGATCAAATTAGGTTTTCTTCTATTTTCTATTTCCTGTGCCTACATAATATTTCTCCCTAAACTTCATGGTATTGACATAGGATATTTCAGCCTTTAGGTGTTCATATGTTCATAGACTCCTGAACTAATGAGACCTAACTTGGTCAACTGGCCTTTTATTTTTTCAAGTTGATACTATTCACCATAATGTACTCAGTAGAATAGAAGTGCAAATCTACCTAAAGATAATAAAAGTAACTGTTCTTTTGTACATTTTTGCATTAACAAATATGGTAATTAAAAATAAACATGGTGATCATAAACACACAAGCCCACATTAAGAGACTATGAATAAGGCTGATATATTTCACACTGTGCTTATGTTGTAATATTTTAAAATTGTCTTTAGGGGCTCTGGGGCCAGAGCACATCCTTATAAGTTAGTCTGCTGATATTTCTCCCTAAGGGATTTGATGTTCCTGCTGTCATTCATCCTAGACAACTAAGACTTTGAGTTGGCAAGCTTTTTTAAAAGCTAGAGGGTAAACTTGCTCTATGGGTCTTGGTGGAAGCAGGAGATAGAGAAGAGAATGGAAACCTTCCAGACTCTAAGTGGTTTTAGATGTTAAGGGGTGGGAGGGATATTGTGATCTTCCCTAAGCGACATAGAACTGATAGAACCCAAAGAACTGGTCTAGTAAGAGATCCCAAGGCAGATCTGGAATTGGCAGTAGTTTTTGCTTAATTTATTATTCTCCCACACTATTTTACCCACCTTCTGTTTCCTTAAAGTCAACACTAGCTTCAGTTTGACTGTGGAAAGCTGGAAATGCGATGATTCCCATGCACTGAATTTCTGCTCCAGACACCAGATGGGCGCATGACAATTGTGATTGGAGAGGGTGCAGGGGTCATCTTATCCACCACATCAGAAGCTGAGGTTAGGATTGTTAGGCCTCTGAGCCAAAGCCTGCATACACATCCAGATGGCCTGAAGTAACTGAAGAATCACAAAAGAAGTGAAAATGGCTGGTTCCTGCCTTAACTGATGACGTTACCTTGTGAAATTCCTTCTCCTGGCTCAGAAGCTCCCCGCTGAGCACCTTGTGGCCCCCACCGCTGCCCTCCAGAGAACTCCCTTTGACTGTAATTTTCCATTACCTACACAAATCCTATAAAACGGCCCCACCTCATCTCCCTTCTCTGACTCTTTTTTTGGACTCAGCCGGCCTGCACCCAGGTGAAATAAACAGCCTTGTTGCTCACACAAAACCTGTTTGGTGTTCTCTTCACAAGGACGCGTGTGACAAGGATATTGTGGCAAGAGATGAAAAGTGAAATGATGTGAAGAAACTTCATCCTGAATTCAACTAAAGCCCTGGAATACTTGTTCAAATAACCAGGAGACAACTTGGGGTTAAGCTATCTTGAATTTAACCTGTTTAGCTCAGCCAATACAATCATGAAATAAAAAGCTAACAGTCTACTATTTTGTTGTCCCTGGAAAAAGAGGCCTAAATAGTATCCTCTAAAGTTATGCAGAGCACTATCTGCATAGATCTAGTCAATGACCTTGCCAAGTAGCAGCATTAGGTTTCCAGCCTTATGTGCATCAATTCTTCTTTATATGCAGTAGTTAATTTAATACACTATATATCTTATCGCTAACTCCTTGGGAAACATTTGAATTTAGTTATTTTCCATTCTGTTTGGATGAACGGAGGCAAGATGGTGCACTTCCGGGTTCTTCATCCCCCCTCCCAACTTTTCCCGCGTGCGCGAAAATGCAGCCAGCGACCCAGGAAGGTGCAGACCAACTAGGCATGCGCCAGGTGATGGCACTCTGAAGAGACCAAGATTTACCTGGTCGCACCTGCGGAACGCCCCCCGACACGCCCGTGCCCGCCTATTGCCCTCCCACTCCTAGAAAAGCCGCTCGGGAGGGACGCCACCCGCGGCCTTCCTCAGTCCTTCACTCCTGTCGGGATGTCAGGACTCCAGGAACTCTATCCGAGAGCCCCACGGGGGGACTCTGTCGGCCTTCTTTGCCGGAGGCCGACAGACCTCTTCCCCACACCTTAGGTGACCAAAATAAACTTGCAGTTTTGCTCCTACACTTGCCTAGTCGCTGGTTCTTTTGTGCCCGCTCTGGTGGTCTTAGAAAAACAAGTCAGTTGGTGCCAAACCGGGAGGAGACCCCTCCTCAGGGCCCCCAGGGTCTGGGGAGCCTCCTCCTCCTCCTCGTTCCACACCGCAGATGGACCAGGACTGAGACCCGCTTCCCTCACTCTCACGGCCTCTCTGGGGTAAGTGCCCTTGTCTCCTCTTTACCTCCCTCGGCCAAAATCCTGCGCAGGTCCGAGGTCCATTTGGAGCCACCATGTGGCTCGGGAGACCCGTTCAGGATGGAGACGTCCGCCTGAAGGTAATCTCCACTTGGCTCCATGAGCCTCCAGTCTGTCTCTGCTGGTTCCAAAGGACGCTTTGAAGCCAGGCAGGGATCCATTTCCATTTCCATTGTGTCCATTGTGTAAGTAAAGAGGAAACAAACGGGAAACCCCCAGTCCAAATTTCCAAAGACCACCGGCCTCTCTGGGGTAAGTGCCCTTGTCTCCTCTTTACCTCCCTCGGCCAGAAATCCTGTGCAGGTCTGAGGTCCATTTTGAGCCACCAAGTGGCTCGGGAGACCCGTTCAGGACGGAGACGTCCGCCTGAAGGTAATCTCCACTTTGGCTCCATGAGCCTCCAGTCTGTCTCTGCTAGTTCCAAAGGACGCTTTGAAGCCAGGCAGGGATCCATTTCCATTTCCATTGTGTCCATTGTGTTGGTAAAGAAGAAACAAATGGGAAACGCCCCAGTCCAAATTTCCAAAGAGCACCCCCTTAGGGTGCCTCCTAGCCAATTTAAAAACCTTACACAAGACCTTAGGAGGAAGCGGTTAATTTTCCTTTCCACTGTGGCGTGATCGAACTCAGCAATTTCTGCCAGTGGCTAGGCAAGTGGTCCGAAATTAATTACATACAAGGCTTTTGGGCCTTACGCTTTCGTCCCGACCTGCCCTATACTCCTCCTTCTCTCCCCGCTCTCTCCACCCCCTCCCTTCCTGCCCAGACTCCTCCTTCCTCCTCCTTATCTACTAGTAATCCACTCGGTCCCGTGCCTCCTTCCGGGCCCCCAACTGGCTGTCTTGAGTCCCCTATCTCTGCCCACACCCTCCTACAGTGTTAGCACCTTTGCGAGAGGTGGCTGGGGCGGAGGGGGTAGTCAGAGTACATGTGCCCTTTTCACTGGCCGATCTTTCCAAAATTGAGAAGCATTTAGGTGATTTCTCAGCTAATCCTACCATATACATAAAGGAATTTAGATACTTTTGTCAGGCCTATGACTTAACTTGGCATAACCTCCAGGTTATCCTAACCTCTACCCTAAACTGACTGAGGTTTTAACCCATATACCCGGTTAGATCCGGCCTCCCCCACAGGGGCCACCATTTTGGCGTCTTATTTCATTTCTCAATCAGCTCCTGACATTCGTAAAAAACTTCAAAAGGTAGAGGATGGTCCTCAGACACCATACAAGACCTGGTTAAATTAGCCTTTAAGGTCTATAACTCCAGAGAGGAGACGGCAAGCTCGCCTTGAACAGAAGTTACAGCTCCTAGCAGCAGCTTTACAGCCCAGTCGTAACCCCAGGCCAGAGAGTACACACCCCACAGACTCCAAGGCTATGAAAGGAGCCTGCTATAAGTGCGGCAAGGCAGGACACTATGCCAACAGGTGTCCGCAAGGTCCCCGAGCCCCAACGCAGCCTTGCTATAAGTGCAAGGCATCAGGACATTGGGCCAGTGAATGTCCTAACCCTCGTCCACCAGCAACCCCCTGCCCTGCTTGCCAGCAGGGAGGACACTGGAAGTCTGATTGCCTGAGAACAGGTGCTGCGTCTCCACGTGACCCTCTTTCCCAGGATCCTGGGAGCTCCTTCCAGCTCCTACATCTGGACGACAACTACAACTGAAGGTGCCGAAACTTGGGGACCCCCATCACCCTCGCCGAGCCGCGGGTAACTCTCCTGGTAGCGGGTAAGGCAATTTTTTAATCAACAGCGAGGCTATCTATTCTGTTTTGCCGTCCTTCTCTGGACCTAGCCTTCCATCCAATATCTCTGTAGTAGGAGTAAGCGGAAAGCCATCCACTCCACAAAAACTCCACTCCTTAATTGCTGCCTGGCCAACAACTACTCTGCGCACTGGTTCCTCATTCCCAGCTAAAAAGGGCCCCTACCGAAAGCAATCAGTGGAAATCAGTTTGGCTTTCCCCCACTCGCCTCAAACTTACTAAATTTTCTTAACTATCTCATACTCCTCAACCTTGCTGGGACCTTCCTTCTGGGTTTTGCCCCTATTCCAACAAATGCTTCCATTCCTCGTTCCTATACTAATACTGTGCCTTATTTTATTTTTCATCCGTGCGTCCAAATGCCAACCATGGGCCCCGACCTTAACGACACCCCTTAACAGCAGGAAGTAGCCAGACAGACCATGGCGCCCCTTATCACTATTACCAATAAAAGGTTGGAATGTTTGGATGAACGGAGGCAAGATGGTGCACTTCCGGGTTCTTCATCCCCCCCCACCCCAACTTTTCCCGCGCGCGCGAAAATGCAGCCAGCGACCTGGAAGGTGCAGACCAACTAGGCATGCGCCAGGTGATGGCAATCCGAAGAGACCAAGATTTACCTGGTCGCACCTGTGGAACGCCCCCCAACACGCCCGTGCCCCGCCTATTGCCCTCCCACTCCTAGAAAAGCCGCTCCGGAGGGACGCCACCCGCAGCCTTCCTCAGTCCTTCACTCCTGTCGGGATGTCAGGACTCCAGGAACGCAGTCCGAGAGCCCCACGGGGGGGACTCTGTCGGCCTTCTTTGCCGGAGGCCGACAGACCTCTTCCCCACACCTTAGGTGACCAAAATAAACTTGCAGTTTTGCTCCTACACTTGCCTAGTCGCTGGTTCTTTTGTGCCCGCTCTGGTGGTCTTAGAAAAACAAGTCACATTCTACTATTGACAATCTGTCTTCACAAGTCACATAGAGCTGTTACAAACACAAATCACTTGGCATACACAATCCAAATTAAGTATACATTTGGCCTGTGTTGCTATTTCATGGTGTATTTTATTTTCCATTTTCTTATTTTCATTTTTCTCTTTTACTACCTTCTGATGGCACTGAAATGCCTAAAGAAGTAGATAAATATCTTGTTCTAACTTTGCTGATTAAAATGAAAACAGTTAAGCCTTGTACATTTCACAGTAATGAAGAAAGGCTCATAAACATTTTATCAGGTCTGAAAATTTGTCACCAGATGTATGTGGAACCTGTCTTGGTGAATCAGCCTTCGTGCAAATTTGAAATGTCTTATTAAACTTAAACATTGTCTCTGTTTCTTAGTTATTAATAGTGAATGTAGTTTTGTTTTATGATTCAAGTTTTCTTTAGAAAGTGACTTTATAATTGCACAGGAGACAAGAATTAATTATACTGGGACTTTATATGAAAATGCTTCATTTCTGAGTGGATGATGTTTTTTGTGTGTGCATCTTGTGCCTGTTTTTTATGTTAGTGGTGTAATCTATCTTTTCCTGAATTTGATAGAGGAAGCTGGCAATTAAGAATCTAATTTTGTATTTGCTTTTGCCAAAGCTTTCTTCCATTTCAACCCGTGAAAAAAAAATTTGTTTTTCTTTTTTTTTTGAGATGGAGTCTCTGTCACCCAGGCTGGAGTGCAGTGGCATGATCCCGGTTCACTGCAACCTCCACCCTCCGAGTTCAAGCAATTCTCCTGGCTCAGTCTCCCAAGTAGCTGGGATTACAGGTGCCTGCCACCGCGCCCAGCTAATTTTTTGTATTTTTAATAGAGATGGGGTTTCACCATCTTGGCTAGGCTGGTCTTGAACTCCTGACCCTGTGATCCACCCACCTTGGCCTCACAAAGTGCTGGGATTACAGGTGTGAGCCACCGCACCCAGCCGAAGTTTTTAACTTACCCCAACCCACAATCTCATCCCAAACATTTTTGTTTCTCTGGGTTTTCTTAGCCTTAGCGTGTTTAAATGAGTAACCATGCATGTTCGTTATACAAAACTTGTACCCCTTCTGGTAGATGTCCAAATGGAAGCTGGATATTCCTATCTTTTGCTTGTCAGGATAACTTCCAGATGACTGGTCGCTTCATATTTTCTTCCTTGAACATTTGGTTTTTTTTCCTAATTTAAAATCATTTTGACCTTTTGAAAGTCCAATTTGCTTGCTCTAAAAAAATAAACAATTCTGCCTTGGGCTTTGAACTGCTTTTTATTGTACCTTTTGATTTTTCCATTAATGTTTTTTAATCCTCCTCAACTCCAAATACTTAACAAAATTGTAATAACCTAGATATTGTTAACCATCAGAGCCCTATTTAATTATTCATTTGACCTCCACTTCCCTCTGTCTTTGCCATTCACCCATTCTAAAGTACATTTTAGACACTTCAGAATTTAGAGTCCACTCATTTCAACCTGTTTATATTCTTCCTACACTGTCTACATACAGCTAGAAACTAATGACATAACCTTGCAAATGAGAAAATTACATAATGAAAACTAAAATGTTTTGTCACATCCTCTGGTGAATTGCTCACCTAGATAGCTATAAATAGTATTGTTAAAATGACCTATGGTATTTCCTTCTATTGGGAGCTCTAGAGGCTTTTCATGTAAGCAATTGAAAAATAATTGTGTTCTTTACAATTCTACATTCCAGATTGTTCTGACTGCTAATATTAGAAAGAAAATAAAACTTCTTGGTAATGCACTTCTCAAAAACATGAATTCAGAATATAGCATGGGTTAGCAATGAACAATTTGGCCATCTACTTTCTTTAATATTAAAATAACAGAACCCCTCATTTTGCATAAGTAAAATATTTTAGTACACTGCCTCTAGTATTAAGGTTTCATCTTTACTTAGAGCACAGTTAACTCACTGTAAATGTGCAATTACATGCATCATTCTCATTTTTTAAAGTTTCAAAATGATTATGATAAAGTTGTAACATAAATTGTAAATGAAGTAGAAAAAGAAAGATATAATACAGGTCAATCTCTCAGTCCATAAAATTGATACAATTTACTTTTAAATCTTGCCTTTTACCCTAGACTCTTACTATATGTAAAGGAAAAATATCCTAAAGTATCAGGTGAAGGCCCTTTGATATTTCTATGATGGCAGTCTCATATATCACCCCCACTGGCACCCAATCAGTACCACCAAAGGCCAGTGTTGCTTCAGGGAAACATGGCTCCTGCCCAGACTGAAGTCATCATTGCATAGTGTGCATAGTGGTGCCTGAAAGCTGACCTCATAGAGTCTCTAGCAAAACAAGCAAAACAATATTTTTGAAGTCATGCTTTCTTAAGAAAGAAGTGTTCTAAACTCCAAAAGTTCCTCTTTAATATATCTAGTCAAACATATTTTACTTTAATCATACAGTCTCATCATAGGTAGTGTGTTGACAAGGACAGCCTTGATTTCAGTCAAAATTTTGTTCAGTCATTCATTCAGTTTAGCATTTGCCCTTCTTTTTACTTTCAACGCTATTCCGTTTTCGACTAATTTATATATTTATATGGATGGATAAGGAAGATAATGTAAATGAAGATTCTATGAAACACGAATTCATGATTGAAAGCTCTTCTACTGTTGAAAAGAAGAGTAAAAAATGCCACAACAAAAGGTCAGATGTGGGTGTCCCTGGTGTCAACCTCACCTGGTGGTCAGCCTGATGGGAGAGAATGGTAGAAATAGTCAAATAGGTTTAATGTAAAAAATTAATGCATGTGTGTTTTGAGGTGAAAAAAAATAAAAATAAATAAATTAAAAAAAAAAAGCCTCCAGGCTTGCTCCTTGCCTTGTTTCCCATATCCTGGGAAAGTTGCTAAACCTTTGGAAAACTTATTTACTCAGCATGATGCCACATTCCCCCTGGTGCCCATCCTGTGTTAGATTCACAGTGACTGAGAGAGTGTCCTAGATTCCCTACAACCTACATATGATGTAATGCATTCTCATATGCCTAATGATACATTTAGAAATGACATAATATTTTCTTTTTTTAGTAGAGACGGGGTTTCACCGTGTTAGCCAGGATGGTCTCCATCTCCTGACCTTGTGATCCCGTCCGTCTCAGCCTCCCAAAGTGCTGGGATTACAGGCTTGAGTCACCGTGCCCGGCCTAGCCGGGCGAGGTGGTGGGAGTCTGTAGTCCCGGCTACTCGGGAGGCTGAGGCAGGAGAATGGTGTAAACCCAGGAGGCGGAGCTTACAGTGAGCTGAGATAGGGCCACTGCACTCCAGCCTGGGCTACAGAGCTAATAAATAAATAAATAAATAAATAAATAAATAAATGACATAATAAACCAATGGGCTGAGTAAGTACAGTGTCAAAGCAAGGAAGTCTCCAAAGCTAATTGAGGGATCACCAATGTTGGCAGTAGAGACCAAAGTCATTCAACCAAAGAGACTTAAATATGGTTCCAGGATTCTTTCTACCACCATGAAAACACCCAATGCTATCTTGAAAACAACCAAAACAGAGACTTAAAAGGGAGACAGCACTAGTAAGAAATTTGGTTTTTGATTAGACTAACATCCCAGCATTTGGTTGGAGATTTTTTTCCTGTACTATTCATTTTATCATATCAATATCATACATGTACACATAAACACAAACACACATCCATCTTAACAGAGGCTTAGTTGGTTTTAAAATACAAACAAATAATGTTCATGGTATAAAGAAATTTTAGAAAATATCTAGTCCAGCTTGCATTTTTGTTACTATACATGGACAATTGAAGATGATCTAGAAGTTAAGGAATTGCTAAAGGTCACATAATTAGTAAACAAACAACCAAAATCCTAAGAGTTTATCACAGCCATGTGATAACTAGGTCAGTGTTTTTTTACACACAAAAGAGTTCATTAAAGTCACTTGTTTCTCATTTCAAATACAGAACTAATTGATTCGTTGTCTTATCTACCAGAAAAAAATATTTAATTATATGATGAGTCAGCATTATTATGAGTAATTTGGATGGAAAGTTAAATACATCCATGTTCCTTGCCATTGAGTTTACAATTGTTAGAAATGTAAATGAAAAACACATAAGAACATTATTTTCATAAAAGAAAGGGAGAAAATGCATGTATAAATGATTAGAATCCAAAATTGCTTATCAATTTATTATGGATTACAGTATAACTGGGGTGTCACAGACTCTGCCAATTGTTGAGTACAACTCTGTGAATTTACAATCTAAAACTCAATTTGACTGAAAGATTCCCCTCACTTCTGATGTTCTTTATCCCAAATACTCCTGAGAATCCTCAGTGATACTTAGATAAATTAATTAAATGAAGAGACTTTAAACTTTCCCAGTAGAAGATCCTAGGTAAAACCATTTTTTCTCTTAAAATTGCTGGGTTAGAGATGGGGTATTGAGAATGTCTCACAGAATCAGAGCTGCCTCCTGCTGCACTGCAGTCCTTTTCTCCAGGATCACTGCTCTTGTCAACCCTCTGCTGTCTTTCCTGCTTTGCTGTGTGGTGTCAATGCATTGCCCAGGCTGCTGCCATCTCCATCAAAAGAGATATGACCTCTAGACTGTCGTCTCCAGTGGTCTAGTGTTCTGCTATGCATCCGGGGAAAAAGCTTTTTAGCTTTGTGTCTAGCCTTCTATAAGCAAGGCCTTTTGTTTATATTAGAATTCATGCATTAAAAGAATATAGAGGTTCAGTCGGGTCCCGGCAGCGTCTGCAGCGCTCTTGTCTTCTGCGGCTCTCGGTGCCCGCTCCTTTTCGTTTCCGGAAACATGGCCTCCGGTGTGGCTGTCTCTGATGGTGTCATCAAGGTGTTCAACGACATGAAGGTGCGTAAGTCTTCAACGCCAGAGGAGGTGAAGAAGTGCAAGAAGGCGGTGCTCTTCTGCCTCAGTGAGGACAAGAAGAACATCATCCTGGAGGAGGGCAAGGAGATCTTGGTGGGTGATGTGGGCCAGACTGTCGACGACCCCTATGCCACCTTTGTCAAGATGCTGCCAGACAAGGACTGCCGCTATGCCCTCTATGACGCAACCTATGAGACCAAGGAGAGCAAGAAGGAGGACCTGGTGTTTATCTTCTGGTGAGCTCATCCTGGCACTTCTTCTTGTCACCTACCCCCTTTCTCATGATGGGAACTTCTGTGGATCCTGGTCAACCCAGAGATGTGGGTTTGGAATGGGATCTAATTAAACTAAAGAGCTTTTGCACAGCAAAAGAAACTACCATCAGAGTGAACAGGCAACCTACAGAATGGGAGAAAATTTTTGCAACCTACTCATCTGACAAAGGGCTAATATCCAGAATCTACAAAGAACTCAAACAAATATACAAGAAAAAAACAAACAACCCCATCAAAAAGTGGGGAAAGGATATGAACAGACATTTCTCAAAAGAAGACATCCATACAGCCAACAGACACATGAAAAAATGCTCGTCATCACTCGCCATCAGAGAAATGCAAATCAAAACCACAATGAGATACCATCTCACACCAGTTAGAATGGCAATCATTAAGAAGTCAGGAAACAATAGATGTTGGAGAGGATGTGGAGAAATAGGAACACTTTTACACTGTTGGTGGGATTGTAAACTAGTTCAACCATTATGGAAAACAGTATGGCGATTCCTCAAGGATCTAGAACTAGATGTACCATATGACCCAGCCATCCCACTACTGGGTATATACCCAAAGGATTATAAATTACTCTACTACAAAGACACATGCACACGTATGTTTCTTGTGGCACTATTCACAATAGCAAAGACTTGGAATCAACCCAAATGTCCATCTGTGACAGACTGGATTAAGAAAATGTGGCACATATACACCATGGAATACTATGCAGCCATCAAAAAGGATGAGTTTGCGTCCTTTATAGGGACATGGATGCAGCTGGAAACCATCATTCTTAGCAAACTATCACAAGAAGAGAAAACCAAACACCGCATGTTCTCACTCATAGGTGGGAACTGAACAATGAGATCACTTGGACTCGGGAAGGGGAACATCACACACTGGGGCCTATCATGGGGAGGGGGGAGGAGGGAGGGATTGCATTGGGGAGTTATACATGATATAAACGTTATGCACATGTACCCTAGAACTTAAAGTATAATTAATTAATTAATTAATTTTAAAAAAAAAGAATATAGAAATACATCAAACATCCATCCAAATTCTTGCTTAAGTCTAATAAAAATTGTTTTGTGAATTTATTTTTTCATTGTTTTATACTTTCACTCCTTTTATTTGTATCTTATCGTGTACGTTTTCTAATTACTTTGTGCAGAAGCAAGGAATGGTTTTATTCTTGTTTTGTAAAGGATGACATTTCGAATGAGAGTGCTCTAGTTCACAGTGTTAGTGACAAGGTTGAAATGAGAATACAAGTCTCCAGGCTTTAATTTTCTGGCATTTTCATAACCATGCATCATTTAATACTTTCAATCAGCATTATGGGCAAAGACTCTTGACAAATGTCTTCATATATATATAATACTAAATAATTTAAACACAATTTCTTCCCCAAATAGACTTTTTAAAATAAAAAAGTATTCATTCATTCAAGTAACAAATCATGGGCACCCTCCATCTTAACAGGAGGGTATAGAGCAGGTTTGGGCCATTTGTGACCAAGAAATGCCCTACATTTACACAGACATAGTGCCCATAAGCCCTATACTGTTGCACCGATGAACCTGCTTCCAAAAGTCTTACTCATCTGTCAGGATTTTCTCTTAAGAGTCCTATATTTTTTACTACACCCATGGAGGAGGAAGTGTAAATTAAGACATCCAGATTGGGATCAGGAAAATCTTTTTCTCTCCAGTTCTAATATAGTGTTATGCATAGAGTAGATTCAAAATATCTATTGAAAAAATAATGCAGAAAGTTGATCAAACATAACTTCACACAAATTATGGATAAGATTTGATTTTTTTTCCAAATGATCTTCTGGGAGCCAGGAAATTCAGGAGATATTCTTGTAAGTTAAGAAATTTTTTTTCTGGGTTTACAAATATAAAATTATTCTACCTAGAGAAAATAGATTAAATCCAGGTGAGGGTGGGGATAGAATTATTTTATTACCCAGTATCCTATTATAATCTTAATGTATTTCCAGGAAGACTAGATTGTTTTATATGAAATGTACACAGAGCTAGAATAGTTTTATAGAAAATGGCAATTACTTTTCTAATACCCCTGAAACGAGATGTCATTCAGAATGCAAAATTTTCGGGTTTGTAAAAAATAATAAGGTTCATACATTAAAGATACATGGTACCTGCTGAACGGTCTAAGATAGCAATGCCCAAATCAAATCCAGAAATATTTTTGGAAGCAAAATATCACCATCTCCTTTAAGCAGGAAATGAAGATTATAAATTGTCTTATATAATTTCAAACAGTCTTTGCTGCCAAAAGAGTAAAGGACAGATGAAGTTGTTACCAAGTGAATGGCAAATCTCTTTTTGGTTTTCAAAACTTTTAGGATTTTGGAAAAGAATAAGTGATTGTGGCAGACAAGTAATTGCAGCAGAGATAGCAGATAAAGCACTTGTGTTGCTTTATCTGCTATCTCTGAAGATAACTGAGAATTATAAGAACTCCATTCTGACCTCCAGATTAGGAACAGATACAGGTACCTATGGTTAACATGAGTAATATTGGCAGAAGTTGCCAAATACAGTTGGATTAGAATGCACAGCTGGGTAAATAATCATAAATATTTCTTTTTTGATTGACTCCTAACATGTGATGTTGTCTCAGTTTTACAGCAATGTCGCCAGCTGCTCCTTCACATTCTCCTTTGCTCTTGCCTCATTTCCTTAACTGCTCAATACTGAAGAGCTACAGTACTCGGACATATCCCTTTTTGGAATGCACCTGCTCTATTGATAATCTCATTCAGTCCGAAGGCTTTAAAGCCATATAAGTGCTTTCTAATTTATTCTGTACCTGAGACTTCTCTGAACTACAGACCCATTAATACCTCTGTCTTCTCTACATCTCCACTTGAATGATATGAGCATCTTCAGGCATAACATGTTCAAAACTGAATATTTATTATTCCACAAAATCCACTCCCTCTTGCAGCCTTCCAAAATGTTTTCATAGTTGTTCCAGATACAAATAGTTACTCCATTCTTTTAGCCATCTTATTATTCAAATATCACTATCATCTTATACTATAATTTGTTTGTATCTTTCTCTTATTAGAATATGTGCTTCATGAAGATTGGAAGCATGACTTACAATGTTGGAATTTAATTTTGTTCAACATTATTTGAGATAGATTATTTGATGATCAAACTGCTATTCTTAACAATGGCATGCCCTAACATTATTGCTTGCCAAGATTAGAGGATCTGTAACCATACAAAAGAAAAATCCAACATATATCATGGCATCATTAGAACAATATTCTTACTTTGATTTTCTCAAACTGTGTTCCTCATATAGTCCTATGAGCCTCTCCCACCATTCAAGTATGTAACAGGTGGCACATATAGAATAGTCTCTTCTTTGAGGTTCACAATCTCAGTTTCTGACAATCTTTCAGTAAAGTTGTTTTATCTAGAATTTTCCAGTTATTCAACAATGGAACACTTTTTGCATAATGTCTATTAGCACATTATTTAAACCAGTATTTTTTTCTGACAGTTTTTGGAGATGCTTCTCTAACCTACCTAAAACTATGTAAAAAGATAAAGACCTAAAGGGATACTCCCTGAACTAAACAGAGGCCTAGTTAAATGTTGTCATTCATATCTTTCCTTTGAATGTTTAGGCAAGCTGTCCAGGCCTGACATAGGGATGACATCTAGCAGACCTATGTGCAACTTTCTAGAAGTCTTTTTAAGGGGAAATATCTGTGTCTACTTCAATTAAATAGATACCAAATGGCTGCTGTCCATAACTATACTAGCTGCTGGCTGAGCTAGAGAACCTAGAGAAACATGAGATTCCAAGATTCCTCATGGTAGAGGTGTACAGCACAACTAAAATTAAAAGCAGCAGCAGGCCAAGCACTTAACTCCAATGCAGGTCCAGGGAAGGCATATTTATCTGGACTGCAAGTGACTCCACGGTATTTAGAGATCTCCTCCTGCTCAAGTCAATAGGACAAATGCTTTGGGTGTCAAGTTAGAGCTGGTTGCCTGAAAGCTCCAGGTAGACTGAGAGCATACTCATAAAAATAGGTGCTATAATTGGAATGTATTTGTTCCCTGAAAAATTCATACTGAAACTTAATCCCCAAAGCAACAGTATTGAGACGCTGGTCTGCCCTCATGAATGGAATAAGTTGCTCTTATAAAAGGGCTTGATGGATGGAGTTCACTGTTTTCCACCCCTTCTGTCTCTTCAGCCAGTGAGGACACAGCATTCCACCCCTCCAGAGGATGCAGCAATAAGACACCATCCTAGAAGCGGAGACCAGGCCCTCATCAGACACCAAACCAACTAGTGCCTTTATTTTAAACTCATGGCCTCCAGCTCTGAGATACATAAATTTCTGTCCTTTATAAATTACCCATTCTGTGGTATTTTTATAGAAGTACAAACTGACTAAGACAATAGAAGAACATATCTTCCCTGTTTATTGTCAGTGCAACAAAAACATGTTCAAAGATTTAGTGTCATAATACTTCATACAAGCAACATTCAGGAAGCCACATTATAAGACAAAAATGTCATGTTTCATCCTGGTGAGTCTAAGGTGAACTTTTTATTATCATCACCTCATTATAAAAGTAGAAAAGATTACACTGCCAAAACCACATCTGTTGAGCTAAGTATCCCAAGTCAACTTTTTCACACATGTAATATCATCTGGTTCAAAGGAATATTACTTAGCAACTTTGGTGTGTTACTGAACTAAATAGAAATGGGCAAAGTTTAAGAAAACTGATCATGTACAGATGATGTTAATTACATGCACTCTTCCAGAAGGCTCGTTTTCTTATTTACCCATTAAATTGCTAATATTTGAGTCTCAGAATTACAGTCTTTTTTTCCAAGAGGCCTTATTGCTTCCAACGCCTGGTACAAGGCCAGCATCATTATTTTGTACCTTTCTAGTCTCAGACTGGATGTTTTCTTCAAGTGCTAGATTTACCTTTTTTCAGCACCTATAAATAAGGACTATCTTTGTAGTTACATCCACCATCCCTCAAGTGGCTGTCCCTCTGGACTCTTGCTTTAGAAAGTTTGCTGTGACTTTGTACAGCCTTAAATCTACTATTCTTAACCTTTTGTTTCCTGTTTTTCCTCAGTCCCAATATTCTGAATTCTTTGTCTTTGTCACTGTATTTAAGAATCTCTTTGTTTTGAAAGGACTCTTCTCCCAGCACCAAATCTGAATCACCGATTTCTGACTTCATGCATTCCAATTCCTTCTCTACCCTTTTTGTTCCTCTTAATAATTCATACTTTGAATAAAAAATATACTCTTTTCTATTGACATCAATAAAATGCTATTTTCTGGAACATCTCATGTAGATCCTTGTCCTCATTACAATATGGAATTTAATATAAGTACATATTTGCATGTTAGGACTATCATTTCTCCTTCCTTTATATTTGTTGACATTAATAAGCATCCTATGGAAAAAGATCTGTAATATATGACCTTTCAGAAGCAGCAATTATAAATTCTTCTATATGTCTCTTGATCTGCAACTGACATTTGGCTAATTGACATACTGAAATTAAAAATGCATTAGTAAAATTAAGAATATTCAAGATAGGTAGATTAAGATAGTATGGAGATGCTACAAAGTCTTTAGTAAACATATTATTTTTTAAAACAGTGAAGTCTGCAATCTGGACTTTTAAGGAGTACAAACAGTGAGGTCTGTAATCTGGATTTTTAAGGAGGTTTGATCCCTAATTGGGTCTGTGACCAACACTGGTTTAGGAGACTTTCTAATAGCATGATTACCAATTAAGGAATTTAAAATCCTGCCTGTAGAATGTTATTGGGTTTGCCCCAATTGAACAATTCTATATAATCCATCATCAGACGACCTAAAAAGGAAGACAGAGAGAGAGAAAGGGAGAGAGAAAGTGTGTGTGTTAAGACTTCATTGAACTCACAGAACAGGTTGAGTGACCAGGTTGAATGTTTGCTTACCAATAAAATGTGTATTAAATAGCTTTGTGATTGATGCAATTTGTGTATTAAATGGCTTAGTGATCGATGAATTTGCTCTTGCACCTTGCTCTTATACCTGGAATGAGGTTCGATGGAAGAAGGTAATCCTTTCTTTAAACATCTTTGGGAGTTTGTCATTATCTGCCAAAGTAACATAAGTGTTGTGAAGGCCAAACTATCTTAAGTTGGTTTACAACACCTTACTTTTATATTTTATACATAAAACAAAAGAATACAAAATTGGGATATTGTCTGTAGTCCATTCTCAAGCTACCATCACATTTTCTTGGTGGGTGAAAAAAGGAGGAGGAATATTTTCACAAGCACAGTTTCAAAGTTTCTAATTTATGTAAGGGCTCTAAAGTTTTCCAAGCTATATAAAAATTTTAATGCCAAAATAGTTTTTAAAATAAATAAAATATGCATAAAATATATTCCTGGCATGCAACTAGTAACTGGTAAGCTTTTTAAAATTAAGTTTTTCATTTGAAAGTGATTACACATTTACATGAAGTTGTAATAAATCATAGAGAGAGATACTATATATCCTATGTCTAGTTTCTCACAGTGGTAACATCTTGCAAAATTGTAGTATAATATCACAACCAGGATACTGACATTGATACTAATGTAGTCAAGATACAGAACAATCTCATCACCACAAGTATTCTTCCAGTCACCTTTTTATAATCACAACCACTTCCCCACCACACCCCTTTTCCCATTATTAACCCCTGAAAGTCACTAATACGTTTTCATTCCTGTATATTGTCATTTTAAGAAAGTTATATAAATGGACTCATGCAATATGTAACCTTTCGATATTGGCACTTTTCACTCATCATAATTCTTTGGAGACTCATCCAATTTGTTGAGTGTATCGAATAGTTTGTTTCTTCCTTTTTCTGCTGAGTAAGTATTCCATATGGATATACTACTGTGTTTTCAAATTTTCACCTGCTGAAATGACATCTGGGTTGCATAAAGCTAGACATATGCATGCAGGTTTTTGCATGAACATAAGTTTTAATTTCCTGGGATAAATTCCCAAGAGCATAATTGCTAAGTCATATATAGTAGTTGTATGTTTATTAAGAAATTGCCAACTGTTTTCCAGAGGAGCTGTACCATTTACATTCCTACCAGCAATGCATGAGTGATCTACTTTCTCCAGATCCTGACCATCATTTGTTTCTGTCACTATTCTTTATTTTAGTCAAACTGATATGTGTGTAGTGAGAATTCAGTGGTTTGAGTTTTCACTTTTCTAACGATGTCCAACACCTTTACATTTGCTTATTTGATATCTATATATCCTCTTCAATAAATTGTCAGGTCATGTCTTCTTTCCATTTTTTAATTGCATTATTTAAATTTTACTCTTAAGATGAGTAAGTTATTTACATTTTCTGGATAACAGTCATTTGCAAATACAGTCGTATTATAATTATGATTATATCGCGATATTGTCATTAAGTTTTTTCATCAGGTCATAATTAAATGAATGAGTGATAAATTTTCTCAGGTCTTTTTTCTGCATTCATTGATATGATCATATATAATTATCATGCATCAGGTCAGTAGTAATATTTTCCTCTTAGACATTAATATAGTGAATTGCACTGATAAATTTTCAAATATTACTCCAGACTTGCATCCCTGGAATAAACTCTATTTAGCTAATACACACACACACACATACACATACATATATATATATATGTTTTGTGTGTGTGTGTGTGACAGAGTCTCACTCTTGTCACTCAGGCTGGAGTGCAATGGTGTGATCTCAGCTCACTGCATCTCTGCCTTCCAGGTTCAAGCAATTCTCCTGCCTCAGCCTCCCAAGTAGCTGGGATTACACCATCACACCTGGCTAATTTTTTTTTTTCTTTTTTTTTTTGAGACAGAGTCTCGCTTTGTCGCCCAGGCTGGAGTGCAGAGGCGCGATCTCGGCTCACTACAATCTCTGACTCCCGTGTTCACGCCATTCTCCTGCCTCAGCCTCCCGAGTAGCTGGGACTATGCCCGGCAAATTTTTGTATTTTCAGTAGAGACGGGGTTTCACTATGTTGGCCAGACTGGTCTCTAACTCCTGACCTCTAGTGATCCGCCTGCCTCGACCTCCCAAAGTGCTGGGATTACAGGTGTGAGCCACCAAGCCCGCCAATGGTATATATTTTTTATATACTTTGCTGAATTATATTTGCTAAGATTTTTTAGGGATCTTTATATTCATGGGGAATATGATAAATTGGGATGCATATAATTGTGTGTTAATATAGACTCATGTTAGTCATCTTTCATCATAGGATACTCATAATTTAGACAGTCAAGGATTTGAATGACAATCTCATTTTTTGACTCTTACCTCTCACCTAGCTTTGTTACTTAGAATACAAATGCATGTTCTTTTCTTCACTGTGACTTTTTGAAATGCTTCCTCTAGATAGCTACAGTTGCTATTCTTCGTTCATTACTGATACCATCACCACTGCAGGTTACCTTAGAATCACTGTCCTCCACATCATTGTGTTTGAAGTCCTCCTCCATCCCTCTTCTCATATTGACTCTAAAGCTCAAGGGATATCATATCTCCCAATTGAATACTGGCATTCAATTAGTGTAAGAAATTCTTTTCATTGAGATATTCTACTTATGTTAAACCCTATATTTATCTGTTTTTTATTTGTTTGTTTGTTTTTGTTGTTGTTGTTTTGAAAAAAGAATTAAGCCATGCCAAAGGACATCTGAGTGGCTCACTACATGCTCAAACAAAAAGAGAATATGCATTACAAATTCTATGGAGACAGCTTAGAGAGGGCTCCCTGCCTTCCAGAGAGGCAGTATTACCAGTAACAAACAAACAAACAAAAACAGCAAAATGAGACTGCCAAGTTACCATTTCTGCTTGTATATAGTTTATAACATAATTGGTACCTTTTGGAGCTGATGCATCAAGCAGCACATATATTTCAGCCCTGGGTTGCAATTCATCAGGTCATCATAACTAAATTGAATCTTCTTTTAAGTTTTTTGTGCTAGAAAGAATAAGGAAAATTTGGTAATGAAAAGTAAATGTCTGCCCAATGGTTTAATGGGTTAAAAAATTGTGAGAATTACTAAATGAATTAAACTAGCATGAATTGCCTTAAAAGAAGAAATCAAATCACCAACAGTAAAATTGGAAAACTTTAGAAACTACCTAAAGAAATAAATAAGACTAATATATTTTAATGTCTACCAGTGACATATGATCTTTTTATGAGTTTTTTTATAAGAAGAAAAAAGATAAAAGAGTTTGTGTTATTAGAGAGTAAGTAAATTATGTTTTTAATAGATATTGAATAAATGTTAGTTGAAATTACTCCAGAGACATGGAATCATAGCAGGAAATGGCATTCTGTAATTTTCTTTGCCTGATTTTCAATTAGGAAACACGAGTTTGGTTTTTTTTGTTTTGTTTTGTTTTTTTTTTTTTTGAGACGGAGTCTCGCTCTGTCACCCAGACTGGAGTGCAGTGGCCGGATCTCAGCTCACTGCAAGCTCCGCCCCCCGGGTTTACGCCATTCTCCTGCCTCAGCCTCCCGAGTAGCTAGGACTACAGGCACCCGCCACCTCGCCCGGCTAGTTTTTTGTATTTTTTAGTAGAGATGGGGTTTCACCATATTAGCCAGGATGGTCTCGATCTCCTGACCTCATGATCCGCCCGTCTCGGCCTCCCAAAGTGCTGGGATTACAGGCTTGAGCCACCGCGCCCGGCCGAGTTTGTATTTCAACTCCTCTGCATAGCTCTCTCTGGGCTTCCTGGGTGAGGCAAGCAGAAAAGGATTCTGTAATTGTCTACTCAGAGGTCATCAAAATAGTCCTCCTTTTATTTATTTCATATGTTAGTTTTAACTATTTTGTATTTGAAGAGACAGCCGTCCTACACTTTTTGCTGATATGTATCAGGTAGGTTGAAATTACAACTGAAATTGAATTAAAAATACATTATAAGCCTTACTTCCCCCATGATTTTTTGCCATAGAACGTAATAAAAGTGGTCTAGCACAGTGCTCTTCACATAGTTATGAGAAACTAGAGTGTGGACTTTCATTATGTATTCTCCAAGTATCTGCTCTAGCAAAGAAGTGTATTAAATCTCTAGGAAAGTCATTGAAGTTTAAATTTATGGGCAGACTTAGCCCATAAAATTGGGATGATACACAAACATATTTAGTCATACTGCCAAATCAACCAACACTATGAAGTAACTCAACATGCCTTTAAAAACACATTTATTTCACTGCAGAGTAAATGTATCTATGACTTACAGCTTAACAAATAATGGGACTTTAAAATACTTTTATATGTCATCTTGGATGTGAAATACACTACATCAGACCTGATCTATGCAGTGGACTTTTTCACTGAATATGGATCCAGGCACAATTTTTCTTGTCCTTAATTTATATGTAAAATCATGATCTGCAACTAACATATTAAAATATGTTTTTAAGTTCTTCTGAATAACTTGATGTATTTTAACTCGATTCTGTACTCTCTGATTTTATTGTAGCAATATCATTTGCATTCTCCGCTTTTCCATCAGTGGTAGCATATCATGTGAAATAGATGCAGCAAGAATGTTCATTATAGTTATATCTAACAAGATATGATGTATATTATGTATTTTTATAATTACAAAATTCAACAGGGAAAGTGTATTGAAATCCATGATCTTTCTGTAAGTTGCAAAGCTAAATATTGTAGAATAATATGTGTGATAAAAAGTGAATTAATTTTGAGTGCATATTCTGTACCAGACTCTGGGATAAATGCTTTACAAATATGAACTCACTTAAATCACTTAACCAGCCACTAGCATAAAAATTATTATCCCCATTTTAGAAAGAAGAAAATTGGGATTTCAATAGGTTAAATAACTGATCCAACAACAACATTTAGCATCTTATACCTGCCATTTAGAACTCATTATTTACTTTAAAGTGGTTTGTGAGTTCTACGGGCACACCACCCTGCCCAGTCTTGTCTGAAATGGTTTATGACATTGCACATGTAGAGAGATGAAAAAGAGTCTTCATGGAATTTTCTGGTATGGTTTAGATCCTGAGTAGAGAGACTGGTCTACACTGGTGATATGGCTCAGAAATGTGCCTCTATGCAGATACAAGATTCAAAGATGGGCATGGAGAGATGGACTCTGCTTGAACTTAAATTGATAGTGAAGGGCTCTAGAGCATTCTATTTACCCTATTTCCAAATACTGGATAAGCCTAGGTCTTTCTGATAAGAATTTTTAAATGGACATAATTGTGCATAGGTCTGCAAATAATAGACTAGCAATATGTTAAGGAAGTGTGGTCTCAACTATGCAAAAGAAAAGACATAGTTTTAAAGTATATATTATTTAAAAACAAACAAAATTTTGGAAAACATTTAAAGTAGACTTAGTCTCCAAACTAACAGATAAAAGATTAAAAGAAAGAGAAGCAGGCAGAGATGGGAAGGAGAAAACTTAAAGAGGAAAATAAAACAATGAAATATCAAGAAGTAAAACTTACAGTGATGGTAAAAAACAAAATGGCATCTAGAAATCCAAGTCAGTGATGCATATCACATTGAGGCAAAAACAAAGAAGAAAACTATGAGAATTATGATGGGGTAGAGAATAAAAAGATATAGATATGATGAACATTCCTGAAGAGAAAAAACAGAACAAGTGAAAAAGTAGCAACTATCAAAATCAAAATATCCTAGTCTACTGATTAAAATTTCTTACCATTCACAAAGCAAAATCAATGGAAGAGATTAATGTCTAAATCCATCCTACATCTTGTCTTCTGCTGTTATTTAAGGGATAAATATCCCTTCATCTAGGCAGATAAAAATGATGCAATAGTATGTTTAATTGCATGATTTTCATTAATGCTAAATTCAAGAAGGGAAGTTTTAAACTCTGAAGAGTACTGAAAGAAAAATTTGTGATCCAACAATTCTATACCCAATCAAGTTTTATTCATGTACATGACTAAGAAGATTTAAATCCTAAATGGCTAAATAGAATGTCTTTCATAAAATAAATATTTTATGAATGGTCATAAACTTAATTGAGCCAGAATACAGCTGACTAGATTATCCTCTTCATCAAAATGTTTAGCAGATTTTCTTTTAGGAGAGAGGCAATTCCTAAAATAAATTGATATTTTAAATGAATTTGTGAAAACGATCTCAAAATTAAAGTTCATTCTGCTTAATATACTCCTGGGTTCATAGTACCAGTGTTTTACCTCTGCCAACACTACTAGAGCTATGAAAACTCAACAAAAGATTAAGAGAATGAGAAGACAGGCCACACACTAGTAGAAAATATTTGCAAAAGACATTTGGTAAAGAACTATTATCCAAAATATACAAAAAAACTCCTAAAATTCCACAATAAGAAAACAAACAACATGATTTAAAAAGGGGAAAAAGACCTGAACAACCAACTCACCAAGGAAGAAACACAGATGTCAAATAAGCACATGAAAAGATGCTTAACACTGTATATCATTAGAGAATTGCAAATAATTAAATGGCAATTGACTACCACTACAACCGACTAGAATGACCAATATCCAAAACACTGGTTAACACCAATGCTAATGAGAATGTGAAGCAATTTCAGGAACTCTCATTCATTGCTGGTGGGAATGAAAACTGGTGCAGCAACATAGAAAGACAGCTTGGCAATTTCTTTCAAAACTAAATGTACTCTTACCATGCAATCCAGCAATCAATCACACTCCTTGGTATTTACCCAAAGGAGTTGAAAACATGTCCACACAAAAACCTGCAGATGATGTTTATACAACAGCTTTATTCTTAATTTCCAATACTTGGAAGCAACAAGTCTGTCCTTCAGTAGGTGACTGGATAAATTGTAGTACATGTTGACAATGGGATATTATTCTGAAAAAGCTCTATTCTACATCATTCCAACTACATGACATTCTGGAAAAGGCAGAACTGTGTAGACAATGAAAAGATCAATGATTGCCAGGGGCTAGAGAGAAGGAGGGACAAATAGGCCAAATACAGAGGATTTTTAGGACACTGTCCTAAAAACTTATAGAAGGTAGAACCGAAGAGTGAACTCTAATGCCAAAACTCATAGAAGGTGCAACACGAACAGTGAACTGTAATGTAAATGTTGGACTTTCAGTGATAAAGCCATATCAATGTAGGTTTATCAATTATAACAAATGTGCTACTCTAGTATGGGATGTTGATAATGGAAGAAGTTATGCATGTGTACAGGCAAGTACTATATGGGAAATCTGTGCTTTCTGCTCAATTTTACTGTGAATCTATTAATATAACTGCTCAAAAATAACCTTATTTTTAAAATTAATTAGGTAATTAATTAATAAAGGATTAGTTTGACATTGAAACAGATGTCATCTCTGTTATCTGACTACCTTTCTGTGGAATATAAAGGAGAAATTAACCTTTTTAAAGAGGCTTTCTGGAATAGAATGAGAATCAAAAAGTCCTCCAAACCTGGAACTTGTATCTCAATCCCAAGGTAGTTGAAAGTTAGCTGTATTTAATTATAAATCAACATGACACTCTACTCCCAGAATAAGTGCTTATACTTGATCCACAAAGCAGTGGATAATAGTAAGTGGACAAAATTTTTATAATAATTAGAAAAATAGAAATAACAACCACCATTATTTTCTGTAACATGCATTTATTGTAAGTGCTTTAACTATATTTTAATTTATTTAATTCCTGCAATGATATTTTGATGTTGGTATTACCATTCCCATCTTGGAGTGGGAAAAATTAGTAACAAATGACGTATTCAATATCACACAACTAGGAAATGATGGAACTGGAATTAAAAAGCAGGATTTTATTTATTTATCCACTTATTTATTTATTTGTTCATGCTGCCATCTAAAAAGTCCATCTATTTCTTACTTTGTCACTCTTAAGTCTGAGTCTCAGAGTAGGTTATTTTCTTTTTTCAAGTTAAACATTTGTCTTAGTCTGTTTGTGAGGCTACAGCAAAATACCCTAGACCAGGGGGCTTATAATTAACAGAAATTTATTTCTCACAGTCAGGAGGCTGGAAAGCCCAAGACCAAAGTCCAGCAGTTCGCTTCCTCATAGAATGCCATCTTCTTCCTCTTACCTCACATGGGAGAAGAGGCAAGCAAGCTCTCTCCAGCTTCTTATAAGGACCCTAATCCTATTCATGAGGGCTTTGTTCCCTACCTATTCACTTTCTAAAGGCCCCATCTCCTAATATCATCATGTTGTAGGTTAGGATTTTAACATATGAATTTGGGGCAAGGAACATCAACATTCAGATCATAGCAACATTTATACACTGATTGTTAAAGTTTATTGATATCTGTTGCTCCTTGATCTCTAGCAATCTTTTTCTGAAATTTATCTAACCTTATTAGGGACTAAAGAGTGGCATTCAATACCAACTAATGCTGAAAAGTCAGAAATTCTAATCATTTGTAGCTCACATGCTTCTATAAGTTCATAACGAAGGTGTTTTGTTCCATGAAATAAATATTAAAAATCACTTTGATCTGATAAATAGAGAGTCAGAAGCTGTGGCTGAATGCTGAGCCTGGATAATGCCTTATGCTAGCACCTTATTAAAAACCTTATTCAAATTGGATTCAGCTTTTACATACACACATTTGTGCCTTGGAAATAAAACCATGGCTGCATTCCAATAATCAAGAACAAATGGATCTAGGCATAAAATGGTTCTTCTTTCCTCCCTCTTTGGCCTTAGCTTGTTACTGAGATTTTCAGTAATCTTGAGACTCTAACTTGCCTTCCTGCCAATTCCTTCTTTATCCATCTGTTCACCTAAAATAGCAAGATAACAAAAAAGTACCCAGTTCAATAGAGTTAGTCATGGGTTCATTCATTCTTTCAACACTCACTGAGTGACTATATTGTAAATGCTGTGCCGGGTGCTTGTCTACTTTTATCATGTGTAGATAAAAGTAATACAACTTTATTGATGCAATATCCAGTTTATTTGCAATCTAATTTAATGTGATTATATAAATTTGGAACTCATTCTTGGGTGAGTTTTTAAATTTTAATTCTATTATTTTTTCTATGAAAGTTATTTTTAACTCTGAATTATCTTCACTCTTTATTTTCACTCTTTGCCTCAGATCTATTTGTCAGATGGGTAAACTTGGAATAAGAAATACCTCACAGAATTGACATAATAATTGAATGAATATTCACTATCATAGAGCACCCTGCACATAGTACACGCCAACATATGTTTTGATCTCTGTTTTCTTCTTCTCATTGGCCTGTGACTGGATCAGCACTTACAGTTGTTAAGTATCTTAAGTCCACTCTTTATGTAAATCAGAAAACTTAAAGTTCAGATAGAATTCCAGTTTCCTAAATGTCACTGCAATGCTTATCAACAACCCTTGATATGACTTTTATTCAGAGCTTTTATAGCATAGCCCAGTATGCTTCTCTCACTGTCATAATTTGTGATATTGTATAAAACTTTGTGGTTTGCCTCCTAATTTTAACTGAAGTGTAAAAGGTAGTCTTAACACACTAAGCATACGTGCATATGGAATGTCATCAAACAGAAAACTAGCTGTGTAGGCCATGAAGCATTGTTTAAGGCAAGGTTGCTGGCAATGAATAAGAATTAAGTTTCTGTGTTACAGACTTCATGAAACCTTTTCCTCATGAATATGCAAGGGAAAAATATGAGCAGAAAACCATTATACTCAAAAGGCCAAACAATGCGAATTGTTGGGTTAAGGAAATAATAATGATGTGAGAATCTGAAAATAATAAAGTAGCTAATTTTTACTGAACATCAAATTGTACTGGGCATTGTACAAAGTATGTTAGATAGATTATCTCATATACATTTCCAAGAATGCCAAAAGTGTCAAAAGTCATGGACTTTGACCGAAATTACTCAGCTAGCAAATAGTGAAGACTAAGTTTAGATCCAGGCAGTCTGTGGATGCTTTTAGAGTTTTTGCAAGACATTGCTATAGTTAAGTAGTAATTATGTAATAATGATTGATGACTCATTCTGTAAAGTTGTATTCCTTCAAATATGTGCCAAAATGTTTAGCATTCAAATGTATGAGCATTCAAATGTTCCTAGAGTAAGAACTAGGAAAATACCAAGCAGAGATTTTGAGACCCCAAAGGGATCTCTACAGGATCAATTACATGATCGCTTTCTATATGCAGGCTGGAGATTCAGTTAGAGCCACAGAAACCTGTACTAAAAGGGGCTCTATAAGGAAGAATCCTGGCAACTTTTTCATAGCAATGTTGCAAGACCTAGAGTTCCCTAGAGAGTAAGCCAAAGTAGGCCGGTGGATAAGAATCAGCCAGAGTACCGACCTCTCTTTGAAGGGCTTTCCAGTTGTAACAATTAGACAGCCGCACTGCAGAGACAATGACATTAACAGCAGTGGGGAAGAGTCAATGGCATGTGAAAATGGCCAAAAAGAGGAAAAACAAATGCTGAAAATCACTTTGAGTCTCTGAGCACAGAGTAGACCACGTCAGAGAAGAGTGAGTATTCATCCCAACTCCTTTGGGTTTTTGTTGTTGTTGTTGTTGTTGTTGTGTTTTCTGAGATGGAGTTTCACTCCGTCACTCAGAGTAAGATAAAGCCCATGACTCTTTCTCTTTAGATGACTAAAATTATTAGGAACTCTGATGTTTCAGGATAATGTCAGTCAAAGTTCTCTTGTAGGAGTGCAGTGGTGTGATCGATGTCAGCTCACTGCAACCTCCATCTCCCTGGTTCAAGCAATTGCCCTGCCTCAGCCTCGCGAGTAGCTGGGATTACAAGCTCATGCCACTACGCCCGGCTAATATTTTTGTATTTTTAGTAGAGACGGGGTTTCATCATGTTGGCCAGACTGGTCTTGAACCCTTGACCTCAGTTAATCCACACGCCTTGGCCTCCTAAAGTGCTGGGATTACAGACGTGCGCCACCATGCCCAGCAACCTCTTTGTTTTAATACCATTTCAGTTTCTGTAGAATCCATTGCTGCCTTCCCAGCCACTTTCTGTAGGACATTTCCAATCTCATTCATGTGTGGGCTCCATCTATTATTCCTCATATTTTATAATAGAACTTTTTATCCTTTATACTTTTAAGAATAAGATTGGTGGTGAAACTCAATTTTTATGCAGATGCCCAAAATAAAGACAAGTAAAAGAGAAAATGGTTTAAGTAAAAACTTACATCCCTATCAGTTTCACTTCTAACTTCCTTTTGCCCTGGCTCACATCCTTGAATTATCAGCGGCCCTGGAGATCCTCCAAAGATCATTAAGACTCCAAGAAATACCATTTGAAAACTAATGATCTAAAAGAAAATGTCTGAACTTCTCATCAAGATGCAGGAAACTCACTGAGTTCCTGTGGCCCTATTTCTGATCTTTCCCCTTCATACGTATGGTTCAAACAATTCCAAACAACATGCAGTCCCTGATTAGCCCAGGCAGTTTCTTACCATTGTGGATTTATAGGTGCTATTCCCATTGCATAGAATGTGTTACCACCACACATTTTTCTCTGTCAGAAAAGAATCCAGAACTAGTACATAACATCTCTGTAAAGCCTTTATTAACTCTCCTTTTAGGCAAATCACTCTCTTCCCTCTGTTCTCAAGAACTTTTCACTAGTTAATTAAGAGCTAATATCAATGCTATTAGCTTACTTGATGGTGATTATTGATGGATATAGTTAAACATTGATTACACTTCAAGCTCCTTTAGCTTAGGGATAGTGTCTTATTTTTCTTTTAATTTAAGTGACCTAGTTTGGCATCTTGTATATGAAAATGATAAATTGGTTATTTCATTTGAAAATTAAAATTTGGGATACTGTCAGTGATACGGAACTTGTCAATTATTATAGAGGTAATTGCCAGCAAAGGCAGTATTGCAATCCAGATCTCCCTGGAAACCACTGCAAAACCTCTGCTGTGGTTAGAAGGTCAGTGTATTTTCAACATTTTTGTGTTGCAACTTAATTACCAATGTGATAGTATGAAGAGGTGGGGACTTTAAAGATGATTGACTCCTAAGGGCAGAGCCTCATAAATTGGATTAGTGACCTTATGAAAGAGGTACATGTTTCTCTCTTTTGTCCTTCTATGTCCTCTGCCATATGAGGACACAGAAATCATTCATTTCACCCATGTGAGGATGCACCAAGAAGATGCAAGTTCTCACCAAACATCAGATCTGCTGATGCCATGATCTCGGACTTCCCAGCCTCCAGGATGGTGAGAAATAGATTTCTCTTATCTATAAACTACCCAGTCTGTAGTATTTTGTCATAGAAGCAGAAATCGACTAAGACACATTCCAAAGAAATTTAGGACCTTCCTACCATTCTCCAAGTTTGTGCCTCACAATTTACTGTCCCAGCTGGATTTCTCCTACAGCTAAATTTAGAGAGAGTAATAAAAGTTTCAAGAATTCGAAAGTGAATTAGATTGTAACGATGCTGACAGATCAATTAGTAACATCAACATTACTATTCAACTATGTACGTCCTCTGCCTAGGCATCATGGGTTAAACAAAGGAAATTAAGAGTTCACCCTTGTTTTCTAATAGATTACTGTCTATTGTGGGAGATAAAATGCAACCCTAAATTACTATATATTATGTATATGATAAACACTGTTAAAGTGATACCAACTGATTGTCACAGGAGAAGACAGTTCTTTCTAAGCTAAACTCATTTTCTAAGGAGACTTTCTGGAAGAATTGAAATTTGAGGAGCTGAAAGCTGGCTTTCAACAAACACTCAAAACAGGGGTTAAACATGATCTTTAGGTGGTGCATGAAAACGCCAGATATGATAAAAAGAACAAAAAAGAACCAATCAAGTAAAGTGTGTTTAGGAAGAACTGTGATCAGACTAGGTATATAATCCTGGAAAGGAGGTTGGGGCTAGATTGGCAAATAGTATAATTCCACTACTTATAAAAATATAGATTTTAAAACATAATCTAAATATCCATTTAAAAAATCTCTTTTTAGTAACATACATTACTTTCTTCTTGACTCAGAGCAAAATAATATTTCCCATTAAGGAATCCTCTGCTGTACACATTTTCAAAAGAAGATTTGACCTTTGTGCTATTCCAAAGGCAAATGTTTGTAGCATCGATGATCTGGAGACACTGCCTTGTTATAGCTGAGTAACTCAGTGAATTAGGTGTCACTTCTCTGCTTCACTAACCCTTTTTTTACTTGGTCCTCTAATCGGACCCTAAAATTGCAGCACTAGGGATAAAAGTCATTTATCATGATTTGATCTTAAGTTAGGAGGATTCCAAATTTGCCCTTCTTTACAATGGGCCATTTCTGGTGCTGCTTTTTCATGTTGGTTGAGATGTGATTAACTTTGATTGATTCAATGGTATTGATTTAAATAAACCATTTTTGCCTTACTGATTTGCAATCAATTGATATTCACACTCTTATTAGCTATAATGAGTCAGAAATGGCTAATTTTAATTCCAAACAGCAAAATAATTTTTCACATTAATTTCATGGTGTTTTTTTTCTAGCTCCATTTTTAGTTCTGATGAAAATTTCTGTCAATTAAGAAATATTGTTAGTGTGGCAGCAATGCATTCAACAAAATTGCAACATGTTCCACTGTGCTGCATATGGAATTTTTTATTTATTTATTTATTTTTTAAGAAGGAGCTTCACTCTTGTTGCCCAGGCTAGAGTGCAATGGTGGGATCTCAGCTCACTGCAACGTCCGCCTCCCAGGTTCAAGTGATTCTCATGCCTCAGCCTCCTGAGTAGCTGGGATTACAGACATGTGCTACCACACCAGGATAATTTTTGTATTTGTAGTAGAGACAGGGTTTCATCATGTTGGCCAGGCTGGTCTCAAACTCCTGACCTCAGGTGATCCACCTGTCTCAGCCTCCCAAAGTGCTGAGATTACAGGTGTGAGTCACCGTGTCCAGCCATATATGGAAATTGATAATTGTATTTGTAAAATGACTTACTGTTTCAAAGCCATTTATTTTTCTTATATTTTTTCAAAGAATTCTGTTGTTATGCACCCTATATCTTTATTATGTGCACGTATGTGAACTTCCCTTTTCTCTACACACCCACACAACATACTCCGCATTTAATGAGCAGTCACGATATTCTCATTTGGAGAGTCCTTGCTACTTACTAACGAGACACAAGAGAAATTTCCTCCTGTAATAGGCTAAAGAATTGGCACACTGTAGCTGAAAGAACTTTTAAGAATTCCCCTGATTCTAACTTAAATTTGAAACAGTAAGGAAGTATAGAAAATACAATTTTCTGAGTTTCTTTTTATATTTTTTACCAAAGCGAATAACGGAACTGAACAATATTGACTCTAGAAATACTTCCCTGAAAAGAAAACTAAAGCAGCTTGTGGCATTGTTTTCATTAAGAATTTTAAGCAAAAATTGCAAGACGGAGGTTTAGGTTCAGGTTAATATTACATATTCTGGGAAATGTGAAAACAAAACAAACTTATGTCATATAGATTATGACAAAAAAGAGATGTTATACATAAACATGTATTACTTACCACACCAGTTAATTTCTCAATTTCCACTCTTTCCCCACCATTGCCTTATTCATTCATTTAATGAGTAGATTCAGGGGAGGGAAAGGCAAGACTAATAGACATTGACTGCTCTTTTTTGGGAAGAAAATGTAGTCTTTTGGGGAATACATACAATCATGTAAATGTAGGAGTCTGATAATCAGCCCATAGCTCAGCATTCAGTAATAATAATAATAATAGCTTTTATCAGTTTATCTGTTATTCAGTTTACTTTCTAGCTTGAACTCCATTATACTAGGGGGCAGAAATTAAAGCTCAGCCAATTCTGTTAATTTTAGCTGATTCAGGGTAATCTCTTTTGTAGTTTTCCCTTGTCTTTTCCTTGGATAGTTTTTAAATCAGTGGCAAGAGGATGATCTCATGGAGTGCCATGGTGTCATGTAGGGGTCCTTGACTGGCATCTGTCCACTTTGTCACCTGGTGAGACATCTTGTCCCATGTGGTCTTGATGATTGGTAGAGACAAATTGCTATTATATCTACTTTGACCCTCATCAAGGCCTCTTGGCCCCATTGGCTCTTTGTGTGAGATGCTGTTCCTTTTCTGCAACTGACTACATCATGCTGCTATTCATGTGACCGCCCTAGAATGGATGGAGACTTTCTTGGTCTGTTTGTGCTGCTGTAATGAAATACCAGTACCTGGGCAACTTATAAAAAACAGAAATGTATTTCTTACACTTCTGAAGGCTGGAAAGGCCAAGATCAGGGCACTGACAGGTTCCCTGTCTGGTGAGGGCCCAGTGTTTCTGCTTCCAGGATGGCGCCTTATTACTGTGTCCTCACATGGCAGAAGGGATGAAACAGCAACAATGGGACAAACACTGAATCTTCATATGGCGGAAGAACAGAAGCTCCTTTATAAGGACCCTACTCTCATCTATGAGTGCTCCACTCTCACAGTTTAATCACCTCCTAAACGCCTGATCTCTTAATACTTTCATCAAGTTTCATCAAGTTTTAACAAATGAATTTAGGGGGACACATTCGGACCATAGCAGAGACTCTGTGAACCTATCTGATGAATTTGCCTGGGCACTATGCATGACTACACGTTCACCACAGCCCTATGAGGCTGGGTGCCTTCTCAGTTATGATTAAGAAAGCAAAGCACAAGCGTTCTCTGTTGTCAGTGCTCTTCACCTATCTGGAGTTTCATTAATCCAAATTCATTCCATTGAAGGACCTTTTTATTAAGGAGAGAGAAAAGTCTAAGTTTTTCTTTCTCTACAAATTCTCATTTTTGTCCCAAAAATAATTATCTTGGTTTACTTGGATAAAGAGAGGAAGGAATCAGAAATGTGGCTCCCTCCTAAAGAATCTATAAATCTGTTGTCTATGGTTTTCAACTAAAACTCTAAAAGATCATAAGGTCTTAGATCCTTAGAGCCTTAGAGTTTTATATTCAATACCAGGATTTTTGAATAAAAAACACACTTAAAAAAATTAAACCTTATTTTTGTTTCTCTCAGCATTCTTACTTGACATTGAGGACACAGATGTCAGAATATAGTTTAATGGGAAAAAGCCATATGGTCAAAACAAATGACCAGAGCAAAAGTAAATATTAATTACTGTCAAAATATTATAATGTCACACAAGTAACTATAGAATGTAGTAAATGTTATAGTACAGGGCATTGTGGCAACAGAGAAGAAAGTAATATTGGCCAAGTATTTATATATATATTTGCTATTTTTATAGGAATAATAGGTTTAATATTTTCCCTCTGATCTCAACTCCACCTAGAAGTTTTCTCGTAGGATATGCCTACATTTATGGATTGTAGTATATGTGAGATATATATATCTAGGATTATATTTTACTTAGATTTTCATATGTGTTAATTTTGTCATGAATGAATACATAAGGTTTTTGAATCAGTGACAGATTATCACTATTCATATAAAACCTATTATTAATCATTTGATTCCCCATATCACAATTCTTACCCCTGGGGAGATATAATAAAATTGGGTCAAGTGCTCTAAACATAAATAAATGCTTAAAAAATAAATCTGGATATGTATTATTTACGTAGAAGAGAGACGCAACTGTTTCAATTTTCTACTATTAAAAAAAGGAGATAAACCTTTACTCCTCAGAGATGGGATGAAAAGGATGCTGCATTCTCATTTTCATCTTTTGAAATATAAATAAATCAAAGGACCCGATAATCTCAATGTCTTTAATTTTGCAGCCTAGAGATGTTTCCAAACTCCTAAACCTCATTACCCATTTGAAATGTAAATATACAACTCTACAGTTGGTAGTTTTCTTTTGAGTTCTCACTATCTATACAGTTGTAAATTATTTCTAGGGTTTGCTTTTAGTCCAAGATCCAAAATTTCAGTAAAATTTTAATTTAAAACATCAGTAACTGTGCAAAAGCACAAAGATATTTTATCTGCATCATACATCTCAGGTGCAAATACACAGAAGATGCATGAATTCCATTGGATATTCAGAATTTATTCCATTCAAGTGTATCAACCATCCTCAGCTTCTGTAAATCTCAGTTGAAATGAGCTAATATTTATTTTTCACAATCTATAAAAATCTGTTTTATTTTTAATAAGAATCTATTACAAAATCCCTTTTATTTTTCTACCCAATGTCTGTCTCTGGTCTTAGTGTCAGTTTGAACTATTATTCAGTTGAACACAAGGTGTAAGAGGATTCTTGATAACCAGAGATGATATCTTTTTGGAAGACCAAGAGTGGACTTTGACAAAACTAATTTTACTGTATTTCTTATTGTATGTAACTCTCAGATAAACTTTATGAATAAAATACAACATATTTGCTAAAAATTAAGTCAAAGTTCACAAATAAAGATAGATCTCTAATTTTTGGATCAATGGCACTGGAAATATTCTGATGATAGACTTAAATGTTCACTGTCCAGACAGACTTACATGCTATTTAATAAAATTTTTTCTTTTTTTTGTACAAGAAGTAAATCATTTTTCCTTTACCCACCCATTATATTTTCTATAGCCACTTACTCAATTATTTACTGTTTCAGGACCAAAGACCAAATTGTTAAAATAAGCAACATTTATTTGTGAAGAGCTCTAAAAATATTTTTAATCCTTTGAATTAATATAGAAGATATTTGTTAATATGAAATTGACCAAAAATTGAAAACTGAATTAAAAATTAAAAAATTTTCCTTGTTAAATACTGTTTAGCTCCAAAAAATTTTAGTCTTAAAAGTTCTAAGACATTGAAATCAATATTTCTTTGTCTTTGAACAGATCTCATAACTTAGTAGCAACACTGTGACACAACCAAGACCTCTGTACAACCACCATTTATGAATATATTCACCAATTGAGACTGTAGTAAAATGGCTTGAATAAGACATTAAGCATTAGGAACATTAAATGTTCATCTTAATGCTGAGTTAAAAGAATTTTAATAAGTTTGAATTTGCATTTTCTCATTACTTCTAGGCAGTTAATAACACCTCATCCACTTCATCAGACTATTGTGTAAATGATAACAGCAAAGATATTCAAAAACTAAAGAGTTATATTAATTCAAATTGGAAAAAATGTCCATTATGTTAACTAACTGAGTGTTTCTAAATTGCTTCATGACATTTTCAACCTAACAATATGTGACTATCTTTTGCATTTCTAAATGTGAAGGTGCGATTCGTGGACTATATGACTGCTTTGAGTTCATTTATAAAGTGCTCGTAAAATATGAATATAATAGAGCATACTTCAAATCATCTGCACTTTCTGAGCTGAATCCTGTTTAACGTTTGATTGCAAGTGCACCAAATTGTTTTGTGTGAAGATATCTACTTATGCTAATTTGTTCAATCAAAAATATATAAACATAATCTGATGCAGCAAGCTGCACAAAGAGATCAAATTCAGTTTTTCCCTAGACTTTGTTTTCTTGAGCAAGCTATTTTAATCTGTGTAATTTTTTTAATCTAGGGAATCTACATTTCCAAGAGCAGGAAACATCAGGGATTTACAATTATGCCTAAGACCGTAACTTGATTTTCATATGAAATGGGTGCTTTTCTTCATATATGCTCTCTTTTGTTAAAGAAAGTGCTGAGGCAATTATCCACCAATACCAGGACAGGTAGGTTCACATAATTTTGCTAGTATTGGGCAGTAAGTAAATAAGCACAGATTGGTGGACAAGGTCACTGTTAGCTGGGAGTGAGGAGTAAAGAGACAGAGACTCTTTCGTGGATGATAGCACATTTGCGAGTCAGACTTTGAAGGAAACACATGGGTGAGTAGAAGTAAAAGAAACAGGATATGAAAAGGCAGAGGGACAGGAAACTGCTGGATCTCTTTGTAGTATCATGAGTAGCTGTGTTTTGCAGGACTTGTGCAGGAAAGTGAACAGTGAAGCCAAATCGTGGAGTGTAACCACATCACAAACATAACAAGGGAAAGTTCAGATTTTATCCCACAAATCATGGAAACTTGATGACAATTTTTAATCATGGAAATGGCATAAGTAAAGCTATTCAGAAAGTAGGAAATCTAACCTGTCAACATTCTAGAAGACAGCTTGGCTGGTGGAGAGATTAGAAACAGTTGAGAAGCTCTCAGGCATCATCCAGGGAATGGCATCAGGAAGATAAATATGGGAAATAAGGTAGTTAAATCCAGAGGACTTGTTGACTAGATAGGAGAGGTGAAAGAGAAGGAGCCAAAGGCAACTGTGGGTGGTAAAAAATAATATTAACAACCATAGGGAAATCAGGAGAGTGGTGACCGAGGGCAGCCATTCAAGTCTGGGATGAAGGAGGCAATGGCCTGCAAGAGATCACATTTCATGTTTTTATTATTCCATTCAGTTCTTTCTTTCTATTTGTATTTTCATCACAAATGAGGAGACAACATTACATAGTGACTAAGTAACAGCAGTTAAGGTCAGGCTAAAATGGTTTGAATGTCATCCATGCCACTTTCTAGGCGGGTGCAATTGAACAAATTTTTAGGTTCTCTGAACCTTGATTTTCTTAGTTGTTAAAAGGAAAATACACACCTACTTGTTATGAAACTTAAATGTGACAATGTACATAAGATAGCTGGTGGAACATACAGTCATCACACAACCCAACAAATGCTAGGGAAGTATATATATAATGTGATGATAACACTAGAAAATGTAATTTTCCTGAAGAAGAGAATCTGGAAAACATGGTAAATTGATTGTGGCTTGGTTTCCATTCCCTCAACTCCCAATACAAAACTTCTTGTCCTGCCACAGCCAAGCAACTGCTGGAACCCACTGGTAATAGGATGTGTAATAACTAAAGCCTCAGACTATGTTGGAGGGTGGAGGAAGGTCAGATAGGGGGAAATTTCTCAGGCAGAAATTTCTCTTCTCTAGTAGGCTGGATACATGAATGGAAAGTATACAGTGTATATGGATACAAAAAGAGAATAAAAATGGAAAATCTAAAACATTTAAAGGAAACTTAAAAGGTAATAATGAATAGTAAAAGGGATTAGAAAATTGTATCTAAGACAGAGGATGCTCGTGATTTTAATGAACAAGTGCATTGAACTCTGGAGTTTTAACAGCAAAAGACGTAAATGAATGAGCATTTTGAGGGACCTCTTTATCTGATGAAAGGAAGTATATTTGATCCTCTGGAGATATGAGCTTTCTCAGTGAGTCCTATACTACTGTCTAAACTCACAAAAAGGAAGCAATATCATATGACAATGTTTTCAAGAATCTTGCAAAAATGCAAACGCATCCTGAAATGTTCATAGTTATAATGGAAGCCAAGTCTTCTGAAAATGTAAAAGTGGGTGATAAAGAAGTTAAATATTCTCTAGAATATTTGATATTAAAAAGGAGAGAGAGAGAGAGAAGAGTTCAGGACTGTAGCAGAATTGAGGGAAAACTGTGCATATACTTGTTTGTCTTTAAAGCATAGGGAGACCTGGATGTGTTTGCAAGCTGCACTAAATAGTTTACTGAAAACAGAAGCAATGAAAATATACACTAAAGATGTAAGAAATAAAGGAAGCAGAAAATCATGGAAAAGTTTTAGGAGCTATGTGGAACCTGGCCTAATATTGTGCATAATAATAATAATCTAAATATTGGTGTATATTCTTGTTGTCTCTGTGACAACAGGGGCCACATCTATCTTAGTCATAATCTATAGATCCCAGTCTTCATTCAGGACTATAATAACCTCAAATAAGTATCTAAAGATCTAATAAATGAGTACATAAGATAAAAAAATTCAGAAACATTAGCCTTATAAGGAAGGGAAAGTACAATACACATAGAGTGGATGGCTGAAGTCTTTGCAATGAATCAGTCGAGAAGAAAAACTTCCAAGCAGAAAGATGAGATTGTCTTTGATGTTACTAAGAAGGAAGAAAAGATTTGGTATATGTGAATGGTTTGTGCTTCATAAGAAATGTTACTTTTCTTTGATAGTGTAGAGGCAAAAAGTAAACACTTTGGAGTCAGGCAGATGTAAGTGTGAATCCAAGATCTAGTCTTTATACGTTACATGATGTTAAACAAATTAACAATTTCAAAGAGTGTCAATTTTATCATTTATTAATGAGAAAATAATATTTAACTCACAGAGTAGATGTAAGGAATAAATGTGATACTAGAAATAAATCATCAGCCCAACTCTGTCACTTAGCAAGCACTACACCCACTGTAAGGTTTGGGTTTCATTGACTGATTGTGGAAGATAGTGACCTGACCTGGGGAGCCAAAAAGTAGCCAAAGACTGGCACAAGTTCACTCCTTTGTGACTTCCAGGGAAGGGCTTTGAGGGAAGTCTTGTCATCACTGGTGAGGCCCAAATGGGAATCTGACAGCCTGATTTCAATAGCTGGCTCTGCCACTTACGAGCTATGTGGCCTTTGGAAATTCACTTAACTTGTCTGTGTCTCTGTTTACTCATCTTAAAAATGACGTCTTCCTCACTGGGCTGCTTTGAAGACTGAATGAGTTAACGTATGTTAAAAAATTTAAAACAGTATCTGGCACGTAACAAGTTTGTAAACAACGTTAATGTTAGGAGGAAAGAATACTCAGGAAATGGAGATTTGGATACAAGATGTTTTCTTTAGAGAGAAAACAGGTAGAGTGGGACACAGAGAAATGGAAAGGGTAGTGATGAGGTGCAAGACAAGAAGGGACAGAAGTAAAGTGTGGGAAATGAACATAAAAACTCTGAAAGAAAACAGAAACGTGAAAGCTCATTTTAAGACTGGCTCAAACTGGGCATACATCATAGGAAACCAAATAGTAAACTATAATTCCATTGTTCTGAAAATTATGTTAAAATGCAAACAAAGCATCTTCACTTTATTTTTTTCATTTTTCTAGTATATCCCTTGTTCTAGTTAATTCTTAACAGATGTTTTTAGGGGAAAACATGGTTTTTTTGTTTGACCTGTTATATTCTTATTGGCACCTGTGATTAAAATACATACTGTTAATTTAAAACTTGAAGGATGGACAACACATTTTTTCAACATGTCTCAACTAGAACTTTTTAATATTGTAAGAATTTAAAGTGACAGAAACTTTGAATGTGTTGGATTCTAGTCAAATTTTAAAACAACACAATTAACATGAAATACTGAAAAGTTGAAATACTACTGTACGTATTTGTGACTGGAAGGGCTCTATTCTCTGAAAAAATGCAGAGTTCAAGAAAGTGAAATTCTTCATTTTTATATTCAACTCTTATTCATGTAGAAATTTATATAGTCTAGAAATATAAAGAGAAAATGACAGAAGCAAGGCACAGGGTGAGTTATAAGTCGGAGACCCATGAGAGCCAATGGTGGGTTGCAGTCCAAGTCAGAAGGTCTAAGAAGCAGGAGAACTGATGGTGTGGTTGAGTTTGAAGGCCAGCAGACCTGAGACCCAGGAAGAACCGATGTGTTGGTTTCAGTTCAAAGGCAAGGAAAAGATAACATCCTGGTTCAAAGGTAGAAGGATTCTCTCTTACTTGAGGGAGGGTGAGCATTTTTATTCTCTTCAGGCCTTTAACCAACTGAATGAGGTCCACTCACTTTAAAAAGGGCAATTTGCTTTACTCAGTCTACTACCATCTCATTCAAAACCTCCCTTGCAGGAATAGCCAGAATAATGTTTGACTAGACATCTGGGCACCCCGAGGCCCAGTCAAGTTGACGTATAAAATTAACCATTACATATGTGTTAATTTATATATACTCACAAGGATATATATCTCTCTGTGATAGATATGATATATATTTCACAGGGATAGTTGTGGGTACTTAAATCCTTGATACCAGTCTGTTTTGCTCATCTTATGCTGAGTCTTTGAAGTCAGAAGCATGCTTCTCTATGTTTCCCAGTTCATTCTCCTCTAATTAGTTTTATTCCTAGCAATGACCCTTCATCAGGCAGACGAATGCTATCTGTCAGATCCCTTTGACTATCCATAGCCCCAATCTTGGCCCTAATATTAAAACTAGGATATTTATGTAGGTGATATTTCCTAAAAATGATCTTAACAAATAGTTTTACTTGAATGGTGATTTGTGTGTTTTTTTTTTTGTTTGCTTTTTTGTTTTTTTTTGGAGATGGAGTCTTACTCTATTGCCCAGGCTGGAGTTCAGTGGCGCAATCTCGGCTCACTGTAAGCTCTGGCTCCTGGGTTCATGCCATTCTCCTGCCTCAGCCTCCTGAGTAGCTGGGATTACAGATGTCCATCACCACGCCTCGCTACTTTTTTTTGTATTTTTAGTAGAGACGATGTTTCACCGTGTTAGCCAGGATGGCCTCTATCTCCTGACTTTGTGATCCTCCCGCCTTGGCCTCCCAAAGTGCTAGGATTACAGGTGTGAGTCACCATGCCCAGCCAATGGTGATTAAAAAAAGAAAAGAAAATAGAAAAAAGGAGATGAGCAATCAGCAGTTCTGGATACTTTTATCCAGCAATTTAGGCCCAGGAAAATACAATGTGAAATTACAATTTGTTCCTCCTTAGAATTATATTTATTCTTGTCCATCAGTTACTACACAGAAATTGGATGGTGAACTGAGAAATATTTGGTTTTAAGAAGTTTTTGATTATAGCAAACCTAGAGAGAAATGCCACCAAAATTGAACATGGAATCAAATATTCTAAGTAATGGCAACATCTGAAAGCATAAATCAAATATGCATAACCTAATGAATTTGTTCTCTGAATAGAAGGAAGAACATTTTTTGGCATTACAAAAAGTGGCATTACAAAAAGTGAAATATAACAAATTATATTAGTTGATGGAAATGTGACAAATATCTCCATGTGAAGAAAATACTTTTAAATAAATTTTTAAAAAATATTGAAAGCATAATCGTTCCAGTCACTGTGTCAGGCACTGGAGCACAGACACAAATACAAGAGAGTCATTGACTTTGAAGACTTAAAATCTAGTGAAGAAAAAGAGACATTAAACTGAAGTTTCACATACTAAACTATAGAAAACAAAGGTTGACAAAGTACTATGGAAACACTAGGGAGAAAGAATCTAATTCTGCCTGGAACATTGAGAAAGTATTCTCAGAGGAGGTAACATTTTATCTGGGTTTTGAAAGATTAGATAGTTTCCAGACAAAGTAGAGACAGACATTCCCGATATAAAAGCATTAAAGACATCAAGATCTGGCCAAGCTGAGGTGTTCAGGGAATTTGATGTAAGTTCAATGTGACTCCAGCTCAGAGCTTAATGGTTCAAAGTTTCAGGATAAGAAGATATAGAAGTCAGGTGGAGACACTTTGTAAGTGCGGCCTTTCAATCCACACTAAGCGCTCAAGCTATCTTTTAGCCAAAGGAAAACTATAGATATGTTTAATAACTCTCTTGTGTTTTATTTTGAATTGCTACATACTCATAGCAAAAAAAATATGAAAACATTCAGAAGATATACCTAAGAAAATGAAAATCACCAGTTTCATAAAACGTCCAGAGATAACTATTGATAATACGTAGTGTCAACTTTTCCAGGTTTTTCTATGTCAACAAACACAAGCTCATGCACACACCCACACACACGCAAAAATAATATGTGTAGTGTTTTATTCCTTGCTTTTCCTATTTACAAATATATTGATTATATCTCTTCAAATTAATGAGTGGAGTTCTAAATTACTATTTTTTAAAAGATACATGATATGCATTATGGACATTCAGATTATATTGATATTGTAAATTCATAAGAAGAGCAATTATATTATCAAATTGGATTTTTAGAGAGATAATTCTGGCAATAATATGGAAGATCTATTTGGGTAAGTGAAAAATTGGTTGCAGAAAAGCCAGTTTGGTGCCTATGAGAATGTACTAGATGATTAAATTTGATGGCTAGAGATCAGAAAATTAGAGAAGAAAAGCTTATTCTAAGAGATATACCAAAGGCAATTCACTTTATTTGAACATAATTAGATATCAAAATTAGGGTGGATATATTTTTGTATATATGTAGTTTGTCTTTTTTATGTTGCTGAGTGCTATTTCTTTGTAAGAATAAATTATAAACAATTATATGGTAGGCTAAAGCTTCACCAGTGATGTCTGCATCCTAATACTTAAAACCTATGAATGTTACCTTACATTCAAAAAGGACTTTGCACATGTGATAATGTTAAAGATCTTGATGGAGGAGATTATTCTGCACTATCTTGTTATTGAACATTGGGTCCACTGTAATCACAATGATCCTTATAAGAAGAAAGCAGGAGGTAAAAAGAAGAAAGAAGGCAAATTAATGGTGGAAGTGACCCAGCCAAGAGCCAAGAAGTACTACATCCTCTAAAGCTGGAAGAGACAAGAAAAAGATTCTCCCCTGAAGCCTCCAGAAAGAATCTGCCTATGAACAACTTGTTAGTCCCCTAAGACTTATTTAAGACTCCTGACCTCTTACATTATAAAAGAATAAGTCAACATTGTTTTAAGTCACTACATTTTTGGTAATTTATCATAGCACCAATACAACTCTAGTACAAATTGTTTGCCTATTCTTTTGTTACTGGGCCTTACAACTATTTCCATTTTGGAGCATTTATGAATAACATTGCTAGGAACGTTTTTGCATAATAATTTTTTGGAAAAATTTACTTATTTTTGAGGTTCTCTGAGAAAAAAATTTCTGGGTCATAAAATAGTTGCATAATTATAATTTTGCAAATGACAATTTTCCAAAGTGGTTGTACCATTTTACACTCTCACCAGCTTCTTCACATTTCCACACAAATTTAGTATTTTTTAAAATTTTACATATTGTGATAGATGTATAGTGCTATCTTTGTATTTTTACTTTGCATTTCTCTAATGGCTAATATTTTTACATTATGCACATTTTCATATGCATATTGACCATTTGGTTCTCACTTTGAGATTTTGATGAAAATCATAGATTTCCCCAACAAAAATACATATATAAACTAAAAACATCTTACACATGATTTTAGGGGGTTCACAAGACTCAGAAGCCCTTCTCTCCTTAAACTCTTCACCCAGGCACATCCCCCTCTGCTGCTGTGTTTACAGCCCTGTCTCTGCCCACATCCTGCCTCACACTTCATGCTCTAGCAAATTTAATACCTGAAAGCTTTCTGCCCAGTTTAACTCTATCTTATGTCTATTGTTTTGAAATGCAATTCCTCCTTCAGACCTCAATTCTCATTTTACACTTAGCTCACTATTTGCTTCTCCAGAAACTTTTCATTGATTCCCCAGCTTTTTCTTTAACAGTTATCTCCTAGTACCCTGTCCCTATTCCTGTTACCAAACTTACTATACTTATTATATGTTTTCTTGCATATCTTTCTTTATTTTGAACATCTTGAAGTCAGTAATTCTATCAAATTGTATGTTAAGTGGAATTATGGTTGACACTCAAATATTTGTTGAATTAAAAATTAAAAGACAAAAAATTTAATTTAAAAAATAATATTGCCAGTAGTGATTACTTGAAATGACTTATCCAAAATCAGTGACTTGTGCAGTTGGTATAACCTTAAAGAAATTAGTACCCTGGACAGTTTGAGGGGGAGCTAAAAAGGAATGTTGTGAAAAATTAATTGAAATGCTTTTATACTACTCTGAATTTGATATTAAATAAGATACCTCTGCCTTGTTTTACTTCTGTAGAAACTTTTTAATATTTGTATTATGAACCATGTCCCATATAAATATTACTTTATTTTAAGATGTATATGTGTCTCTGGATAACATAAACTTTTTAAGTTAGGCTTTTTTTAATGTTGCAAAGTAGATGTTAAATAAATTCTTGTTACCTGGGATAATTTTGCCAATGCCAGAGTCATATCATTGGCCAGATAAAGCCTAAGTAGAGTCTAGCCTGACAAATGTCATCATCTGACATCAACACTTGGGCCAGCTCTGTTTTGTTACACACACACACACACACACACACACACACACAGAGTGAATAGACAAATTGAAGGCACAAATACACCAGGAACTAAACTTTCTAAAGAGGATGCCAACAATTCTTTCATCATCTGTTAAGCTTACATTTGTTCCATAGAAAGAAAAGGTTGATTCTCACTCACATGTCACGTTCTCCCTCACCAGGGAGAACGTAGGCTGCTGGGTATTATCCTGTCTAACCAAATGCAATTCTGCTCTAAAAAGAAAACAGCAGCTGAGGCTCAAGCATAGTCCTTCCTCGGAGGGGCTAGATTCTTACCACTCCCTATACCAAGGCACAGTACTATGGTCTTATCCATTTACTCATTCATCAAATCGTATGCATTGAAAACTCTGAAGCAAATTATCTGCTGAACATAGTGAGTAAAAAAAAAATTGTAAAAAGCATCCATGCCTTTTGGGACATATACTAATAGCTAGCATAAAAATAACTGCTTCTAATATTTTCCCTCTAATCATGTATTTTTAACCTATTTATTGTTAATAATTTTACTTTAAGAGTTAGGAAAAGATAAACTTTAAACTAAGAAAGACCTCGGTATCGTTTAGCTGTGTCCTCACTCAACTCTCATTTTGAATTGTAGCTCTCATAATCCCCAGGTGTCCTAGGAGGGACCCAGTGGGAGGTAATTAAATTATGGGGGCGAGGTTATACTCATGCTGCTGTTCTTGTGATAATGAGTGAGTTCTCATGAGATCTGATGGTTTTATAATGAGCTTTTCTCTTTTTTGCTTGGCACTTCTCCTTCCTGCCGTCTTGTCAAGAAGGACAGGTTTGCTTTCCCTTCAGCCATGATTGTAAGTTTCCTGAGACCTCCCCAGCCCTGCAAAATTGTGAGTCAATTAAACCTCTTTTCTTTATAAATTATCCAGTCTCAGGTATTTCTTCATAGTAGCATGAGAACAGATTAATACAGATTTAAATTTATCATTTACTTTTCTTCAAATATGTCCTTATTATTTTTCTCTTCCTGCAAATGTCAGAACTCAGCTGTTGTATTTTCACACATTTACTCCATCAGGAATTCTCTTTCCACCTTTGGCTCTTCAGTACTCTGACCTATTTCCAATATCACTTGCTACTTTTTCTACCTTCATCTTGCTATGAAAGACTCCTGTCTCTCCTTGAATAGCTCTTTTCTCACTACTTCAGAACTACTGAGCTAGCTATATCTGAAATAAGTGCTTTAAAATGTTCACTTATTAAATCTATTCTGCTGTTTCTAAATGATTAGTGTGACTGGGTTAAAAAAATTTAAAGACAGCCAGCCAGCGATATTTTTCCCAATCTAGGACAATTAATAAGCATTTCTAACAAGAGAATTGAAGTTTAAAAAATAAAAATATAAACCACTTAATTCCCATTGCTGGCAGAGTCTGAATGCTTAATGGGTATATGGAAAGATTTTGTGACAATTCTCCTATTCAAGGTTTTTAGCATGCTAGAGTTAAATTTTAGTGTTTCTAATATTATTTTTTTCTAGATTTTGCCCTAGAACAATAACTAATGCAGAATTTTTATGTATCACAAAAAATGTTTAAATTAAAAATATAGTTTGCATTTGTTAGCTATCACAAACCAATCATATTTATCCTGGTATTATTAAAATATTGAGGGGATGTTTTAAATGCTTAGGCATGAATTCACTCTCAAACAATACAATAAATATGTAGGATACTTGTTGAGTGCCTAATTTAATCTAGGCACTTTGATAAATGCACATAGCAGCACAGAGGAAAGAAAAAGATAGACATAGATAGTTTTATGTAAGTAATAGAATATGTGCCCCAATGAAAGCTTGGTACATAGCTTCCTGAAATGTTTTCATAGATTTTCTCCAAAATCAGTAGCTCAATGACACCTGATATATAGTTTAAGAAGTGTTATGTATGTTCTAACACTGTTAGGGATATTCCATTAATAATAAGCATTACAGTCATTAATTCTCCTGCATAAACTATTTTGAACAATATTTTGATTTATGATTATAGTTATTAAGCATAAAGTCAATAAGTGAATTCATATGAAATCATAAAAGACCCCAAATAGTCACATAATCTAGAGAAAGAACAAAGCTTGAGGCCTCATATTCTCTGATTAAAACATATTACAAAACTACAATAATCAAAACAATATGCAACAGGCATGAAGATAGACATTTAGAACAATTGAACAGAATTAAGAGCCCAGAAATAAATCCATGCATATATGGTCATCTGATCTTCAACAAGGGTACCAGGATATAAATGGGAAAAGGATAGCCTCTTCAACAAATAATGTTGGGAAAACTCGATATTCATATGCCAAAGAATGAAATTAGATCCTTACATTATGCTATACATAAAAATCAACTCAAAATATATTAAACATTTTTAATTTAAGACCTCAAATTGTAATATAAGAAAGAATCAGAGAAAAGTTTCTTAACATTGGTCTGGACAATGACTTTTGTGTATGACCATATAAGCACAGGCAACAAAAGCAAAAAATAGACAAGTGGGACTACATCAAGCTAAAAAGCTTCTGAATAGCAAAGGAAACAATCAATAGAATGAAGGAAATAATCAACAGAATAAAGAAGCAACCTGCAGAATGGGAGAAATGAATTCACATACTCAATAAGAGATTAATGTCTGAAATATAAGAAACTTCTATGACTCTATAGCAAAAAAACAAAAACAAAACAAAACAACAACAACAAAAAACAAAAAAAACCCCACAAATAAGCTGACTTTTTAAATTGGCAAAGGTATTGAGTAGAGAACTCTCCAAAGCATACACGTGGCCGATGGATACATAAAAACATGCTCAACTTCAGTTATCATCAGGGAATTGCAAATCAAAACCACCATGAGGTATCATCTCACACTTATTACAAGGAGTATTATCAAAAAGATGAATGATTAAAAAGTGTTGGCTAGAATGTGGAAAAATTGAAACCTTTGTGCACTGTCAATAGGCATATAAATTAGCATAGGCATTAAAATAGAGCTACCACATGATCCAGTAATCCTCCACTGGATATTTTACTCAAAAAAAATTGAAATTAGGTTTTCAAAGAGATATTTGCACTTTCATATTCAGTCAAGAGATGGAAACAACCATTCTGCATAGATGGAAGAATGGATGAGGAAAATGTGGCACATAAATACAATAGAATATTATTCAGCCATAAAAATAAGGAAATCATGACATAAGGTACAACATAAATAAACCTGGAGAATATTAGGCTAAATGAAATAAGCCAATCATAGAAGGACAAATACTACATGATTCCACTTTTATGAAGTGTCTAAAGTAGCCAAACTCATAGAAACAGAAAGTAGAGTGGAGGTTTCCAGGGACTGCAGGGGGTTGCTATTCAATGGGTGGAGAGTTTCAGTTAAGGGGAATAAAAAAGTTCTAAAGATAGATCTGCTGTGCATTATTATGCTTATGGTGAAGAGCACTGTACTTTTACACTAAAAATTTTGTTAAAAGGGTAGATCATATGCACTGTGTGATTTTACCACAATAAAAAAGAACTTGAATAGCACTAAGCTCTGTATAACAGACTTCATGGAGATATCCTACCTCAGCAGATCTCAGTGCTACAGTAATTATTCTTGAATTATTGAAGAAAGTAATTGAAGCGAAGCATAGCCTACAGCAGTTTTCAACACTCATAATTCAGTTCTGTTTTGGAATGCCTTTTAAAACTATACCTTTGATAGTCACACACTGTATTTGTGTGTGTTGCATTTATGGGCTTGTATTGTGGATCTCCACAGATTTCTTTTTGTCTCGGTCCACTTGTGTTGGATATCCATTCTCTGAGGAGAGAAAATAAAATCCACTTAAGTAAGATTCTCGTTTTTAAAATGTTTAGATCTGTGATTTGCAAACATTGTTGTCTCAGGCCCCTCTTTACACTCTCAAAAATGGTTGAGGTCTGCATTCAAGGTTTGTGTAGATAAAAAAAAAAAAAAAAGAAAAAGAAAAAACATTGGGAATTCCAATTGAGCTTTTATAGATATTAATTATATCTATAAATATTTACCATATTAGGAATTAAATTCATAATTTAAATTAGTATTTATTAATTCATTTTAAATGACAATAAACTATTGCATGATATATGATTAACATATTTTATGAAAAATATATTTCAAAATAATAAAACAGCAAATAGAATATAATAGTTATATACATTTCATCAAAGTTAAATTTTTTTATTGCAATAGTTTTGGGTTACATGGATAAATTATATAGTGGTGAAGTCTGGTATTTTAATGTACCCATCACCCTAAATAGTGTACATTGTACCCAATAGGTAGTTTTTCATCTCTCACTCCCTTCCAACTCTCCCGTTTTCTGAATTTCCAATGTCCATATACCACTCTATATGCCTTTGCTTAGCCATAGCTTAGCTCCTACTTATAAGTGAACATGCAATATTTGGTTTTCCACTCTTGCATTACTTAGGATAATTGCCTAAAGTTCCAATCCAAGTTGCTGCAAAAGACATTATTTCATTTGTTTTTACAGCTGAATAATACTCCATGGTATGAGTGTATGTATGTATATACACACACCTCATTTCCTTTATTCAGTCGTCAATTGATGGGCACTTAGATTGGTTCCATATGTTTGCAATTGTGAATAGTGCTTTGATGAACACACATGTGCAGGGTTTTTTTTTGTTTTTTGTTTTGTTTTGTTTTGTTTTAATATAATGACTTATTTTCCTTTGGGTAAATACCCAGTAGTAGAATTGCTGGATTGAATTGTAACTCTACTTTCAGTTCTTTGATAAACCTTTATACTGTTTTCCATAGAGGTTGTACTAATTTACATTCCCACTAGCAGAGTTTTAGCAGATCTTTTTTAGAAATGAGAGAAAGAAAAAGAGAGTGAAAAAGTCACCTCTCACATAGTTTCTTAGAAGTATTTTGAAAATAACTTTCATATCACTGATACTCAGAAAAGGTCTTAAATATAATACTTTGTGAACTGGTGGGTTAGCATATAAAAAGTACTTTCGGCTCCCTGAGAGGCTGGATGGAGGTGGAGGCTATGTCCTTGCGGTAATGGTAGAGGTGCTACAATAGAAAGCAATTTACTATGGTGCTGAGGTCACCCTAGTTAATGCTGCCTGCATGAAGAGGACAAATGTATAGAAAGACTCATGAGAGAGGGACAAAACCAGATTAACAAAAGAGTGGAAGGCTTCTGGACTGGATAAATCAGAGGAGCTTTTTTTTTTCTGGCTTCATAATGCCTTGGAAGAAAAAAGAACAAGACATTTTCATAAAAGTTCGCAATCACTGCTTGGACTCCCCAAATCTTGGAAAAATTAGATCAAAGTTCAAATCCGCGCTGTGGCAGCAATTCTTTGTAACTATATGGAGCTCCCTATTTGGAATACAAGAAAATAAGACTTTATAAGTAGTATAAAATCCTTTATCCTTTTTTTCAACTAAGTATATTATATTTGTCTTCATCTTGACAATCATATCTTTGTTTCACTTTTGATATGTCTGACAACTCTGTTTAAGAGTGATTATTCCAGTCCTTGATATTAGAGTATACATAGTGGATTTGGAGCTATGAAATACAAGTTGAGGTCATAACTTGGCAACCTAACAGATGATCTTGGGCAAATAGATTAATTTCATTACCTTTCTTTTATTATCCATGAACTGAATATAATAACATTTGTCCTTCAAGGTTATAGTTAGAACCAAATGAAATCTGCATTTGTTGATCTAAAGCACTCAACAAAGACAATAAATATAGCATTAATGCAATCAATTTTTATTATGATTATAAGTTTATCCTGATTATTATTAATATGGTCTTTTATTAGTTATCAAAATAATCTACTTAGGTCTTTGAAGATTTACTCATTTTCATTGCTAATTTTAAAATAAGTATTCTGTGATTAAAATTTAAAATAAAAACAAAATTTTAGGAGTTAAAAATTGATCAGTGGTATGTATTTAAATTATTTTGCATGTGTGACTTTAAAAATCAAACAATATGAAATAATCATATAAAGTCACTTTTTTGGAAAGGCACAGTATGCAAAGTATGATTTTAATTTCAAGGCCAGTTTCAGAAAAGATCAATTAAGGAATGACAGTAATGTGTACCCGTTATAATAGTTTTCTAATATTGGACAAAGCATAGAATTCCAAGTGATACCAGGGCACAATTCTAACATAAAAAATCTTTTTTTTTTGCATGCTGTGCAGACAGATTTACTGATTTTGGGTGCATCTAATGTAAGATGTCTTGCATATTCTTCAGTTAGGAGGCCTGGATTGGAGTACACAATCAGCTATTAAATAACTGCTTCCATGGAAAAGTTACTTAACTTTTTTGATACTTGATTTTCCATCTGTAAAATTGTGAAATGATAGTTGACAAGTCAAAAACTTTTTTTTTTTTTTTTTTAAGACAGAGTCTTGCTCTGTCACCCAGGCTGGAGTGCAGTGGTGCGATCTCGGTTCACTGCAACCTCTGCCTCCCAGGTTCAAGCAATTCTTCTGCTTCAGCCTCCCAAGTAGCTGGGATTACAGACATGCACCACCATGCCAGGCTAATTTTTGTATTTTTAGTAGAGACGGAGTTTCTACTACCACATTGGCCAGGCTGGGCTCGAACGCCTGTCCTCGTGATCTGCCTGCCTTGGCCTCCCAAAGTGCTGGGATTACAGGCATGAGCCACCACACCCAAACCAGAAACTTTTTTCAAGCTGTATTAAACTAAAAGATACACAAACGTGTCCATAGTCATTTGATTACATAAACAGATTTTTATTTTATCTTGTGGTAAGAATGCAACATGAGATCTGCTTCTTTCATGTGTTTTTAAGTGCATAATACAATATTGTTATCTACAGGCAAAATGCTGTACAGCAGATCTCTGGAACTTCATTTGCATAACTCAAATGTTATACCTGTTGATAAGCAATTTACCCTTCCCCTCTTCCACTGGTCCCTGCCAACCACCACTCTATTCTTTGCTCCTATGCTTTTGACTATTTCGATACCTCCTATCAGTGGATTTATGCAGTATTTGACCTTTTCTGATTGACTACTTTCTCTCTATCAGGACTTTTTTGTCTGGCTGTCACCCAGGTAGAAAACACTTTACTCTCACACCTCTTTTATGTGCATGGATGTGTTTACTGCATAACTGAGAAAGGAGAAGCAGTTTTAGAAATGATGGAACAAAGATGACAAAGCAGGAATGAAGAGGGGAGCCAAAATTTTGTCTGTTTCCTCAGGCCTAATTTTTAATGACTGTGTGAAACTCTGGGCTCAAACTCAACTACTTCAGAGAACATAGTGACAAAGTGTGGCACAGAGAAAAGGAAACTTTCTCCTCGCCTCTTCTCACACCTACCATTATTCCAACACACAATGTTTTTGATTATGTTTTTGTTTTGTTTTTTTGCTGTGGGAATATCTTGTAATACCTAAGGCAAACTATTCATCTCAATGTGGCTAAAACAATGTAGAACATAGATTGGTTTGTGCAACTGCCCAAGCCAGGGCGGACAGAGCTGGCTTCACTCTACCTTTCTCAGTCCTGTTTCTTCAGTATTGGCCCCATTTTTTAGACTCTTTCCTCATCACTGCAAGATGGCTGGCAGCTGAAGAAAAGTCTTTTTGCACAACCAGCAGCACCAAGAATCTCTTCCAATGTTCTCCACAGAAGGAGAAATAAGTTCTGTTTTATTTTTTTCCCAGAAGCCTCAGCAAACAAAACTTGGTGTCTCACTGGTTCTGACTGGGTTACACACCCATCTCAGAACGTATCCTTAAGAGCCAAGATACAGGACACACAGACAAGCTCTAAGCCAGGAGTCAAGAGTGGTCCATACTTGAAGCTTAAGGAGAAGGAGTGAACCTCTCCTAAAACCTCCTGACTGAGAAGGAAGCAAGAGTGTTATGAAATGAAGTTAGGATAGGATATATGAAGGATGGGAGAATAAATGCAATGACAAGACCTAAAAGTTCCCATTTAGTCACTTTTATGTTGGCAATGGTGTCCTGAGGGACTGTTTCAGCAAGCAGGTTTGCAGAAATAGCATGTGAAAATCCAGAGGCTGGAAAGGGAGAGAGGACATTCTACTACCTTTTCATGATGACTCTAGTCTATTGACCGGTATATGGCACACTAAAGACATCCTTTGTGAACTCTCAGAAGCAAGGAGGAAATATTTTTAGTGTCCGAGGAGGTGGGTACTTTGTGGTGAGATGTTTAAGTCCTCCAGAGAGAGTTTGTCTTCACAGGCTGTGGCTTTATAAGAAAAATATCTAAGAATGTTTTATTCTCCCCTCCATTATCTCCCAGCATCTTTTGACATTTCCTACCTGATGTTGCTTTTCAGGGCTATCCAGTAGAAATACAATGTAAGCACAAATGCAAGCCACATACACTGTTTAAAATATTTTAATAGTCACATTGTAAATAGTAAAAAGAGAAAAACTTAATTTTAATAGCAGACTGTATTTACCTCAATATACTCAAAGGATTATCACTTGAACATGTAATCACTTTTAAAACATTATTTAGGAGATATTTCACTTCCGTTGTGTTGTACTTGGTCTTTGAAATCCAATACACAGCCATATTATAAGTGCTGCATACCCACCTGTGGCCAGGAGCTACCATCTGGGGCTGTGTAGCTCCATTCTCCAGCCATATTAAACTCGTTCCTCTTCCCTGGTGTTTTCAGGTTTCTCTAACCTCATTTCTTATGAGAATGTTTCTGGACTGGAATATCCTTCTTTCATTCTTCCTGTTCCCAAATTCATGACTATTGATCTTGGTCAATATATTTTGTCCTGTCTTCGGCTATTAACACATTCAGAAACCCTTCATCATACCTGGGGCAAGTTATCTGGCTCTCCCGTGGTCCTGTGATTATCCAGTCACCCACATGTTAATGAGCATGACAGGGTTTTTGCTGTAAAGAATCCAAAGATCTAGTGAGAATGAGATCATGAACCGTAAGTCTCTTTAGGGCAAAGATTGTGTCTTGTTCATTATTGTATGTACAGAAGTAAGCCCAGTGACTGAAACAGAGTGAATATATAATAAATATTAATGGAATAAAAAAGAGAGGAAAGGATCACAATTTTTAAACATCTTGAACTCTCCTATAGTGTTTCTGAGGCTTCCATAACATTGAACTTTCCTACTGGTAAATTTTATTGTCTCCTAAATGATGAACAAATTGAAGTCCACCAATATCTACCTTCCTCAAATTCAGGAATGACTCACAATATATGGTAAACACAATGTGGACAATCTTTGACAATCTCTGTCAAGTTCATTTATAAGAGTATTTTCAAATAGTTATATCTGGCTATGTGATAAATAACTAAATATCAGATGATTTTCTTTTTCATTTATCATGTGCCAGGCATTGCGCTAAGTGTTCTATATGCATTATATCACTTAAATTTAATACATTATTAAATCTCAATAACACCCCGTTATTCCATCCTGGATGGAATTTTTTAAATTTCCAGTTGTAATAAGGTATAGTATAGTGATAAGAACAGGTTAAGATACCAACAACCTGAGTTTATACCTGAGCTTATGACTAGGCTTTTTAGTACGGTGGATTATTGCTCAGAAATATTAACTTCTTTCTACCTCTGATTCCTCTGATTAAAAGAGTGAGGTATATTTTACCACCACTTAACTTTGGACCTGGCCTTGTATCTTGCATTGGCAAGTGAGATGTTAGCAGATGTGGCACAGCAGAGGCTTGAAAGCACTTGTAAATTATTCTTATCTTCCAACTCTGCCATTTCCATGATAAAATATTTCCAGGTTAGCCCTTAAAAATAAAAGAGGAAGAAAAACTTTTGGAGTAAAGCCCAGTTGCACATCCCAGCTGACTTCCAAAGAACCAATAGCAAAGACTTCCAATCCAACCCAGCCAAGGGAGCTGCCCGTTGGCTCATTTATATCATCAAGAAAAGTTATGATTGGTGATTTAAGCCATTAAATTTAGGGCTGATTTTTATGAAACATTTTGTATGGCAATAGTGGTTTCAACATTCACAAAACAAGTATAACTACATATACCTCACAGTGGTATTGTAAATATTAATAGGTTGTGTTATGTAAAGGCTTGGAAGAATGGCATCCTGAAAGCACAATATGTTATTTTTTATTATTAGATTTATTTCTTTAATGAAAAATAATATGTAGCCAAGAGAGTTTTAAGTAACTTGCTTAGGGTCAACGAATAGTAAATGATGGCAAATGACTGAAATTTGATTCTGATTTTACAAAATTACCTCAAATATCTAAAACATTGACATTTGTGCATTTAAATTGGAAGCCAACACTATGGAAACTATTCCTGGGAAATGAAAGATTATAGTATAAACAGCAAGGGTTTTTGAGTCAGATAATTAAAGTTCACTGAATAAACATTTGAGTCTTCTTTTGTAGCCAGTCACTGCTGGGCATGAATAATTGATATAGTAGTTAAGAAGAAAGTACTTAGGCAGATAGTGACAGTACCGGAGTCCTTGGTAAGGTTTTCCTTTTAATGAAAAGCAGTCTCCAAATCATTTTCTTTTCTAACAAAGAGCAACTTGTAAAATCTAGCTGCAGGCAGACAAGCAAGCTGGAAGCTTGCATGGGTGAATGCTATAGTTGTGCCAATAGAAAGGCTACCTGTGACGGGGCATGATCAAAATGGCGGCTCTATCTTCCCTTCTCTTTGCCAGTCACGTGTGCAGTAAGGAGCAGAGGAGATGGCCCAATGGAAAGGCTATTTGCAAAAAAAGCTGGTGCAACCAGCTTCCCTACATGCTATTTAATGTCACACCCGGTTGAACCAACCTGTGGGCCCTAGGTAAATCAGATACGGCCTCCTCAAACCCGCCTATAAAATCTGCTGCAGTCTGCTGAAGGCTGGCTTTCCTTTTCGAATGCCTCTCTCTCAGGAGAGAGAGAGAGAGAGAAAGAGAGAGAGAGAGAGAGAGAGAGCTGCTCTCCTGTCTCTTTTCTTCTGCCTATTAAACTTTCAGCTCCTTAACCCACCCACGTGTCCGTGTCCTTAATCTTCTTGACTGGAGATGATGAAACCCAGGTATTTACCCCAAACAATGATGCTGATTCAGAACGTGAAGGTAAATTCAAGAAAATTTCTGTCTTGAAACAGCAGAGAGAGGATGAAGCTCTTCTTCTACCATTTACTGTGAGGGTGATCTTGAGTAACTGACTTAATGTTTCTAAGCCTCAGTTTTCTCATCTGTAAAATTGGGACATATTACTTCCCCTTAATAGAGTTTCATAAAGAATTATTGAAATAACTTATGTAACAGGAACTGATGTGTGCCACGCAGTTAGAAAATACTGTTTTCTCTTCTTTAGTCTTTTTGTTTCTTTCTTATGAGAGCACTCTCACAGCTATTTATGTATCTCATGAAGATGAAATAAAATTAGATTTTCTCAGAAGACCTCATAAGAGAAGAGAATTAATTACAAAGATGCTTTGAGAGAATTACTTAAGTACTCTCAATCATAATTGTGGAACTCAAATCACAAGTAAATAAAAACAATTTAACCAAAATTAAATCGTGTGATGGAATCAGAGGTGGCTCCATCAAACTGTAAGAAAAGTTATCTGCCTTTAGACTTCGAGGTTTCTAGTTGGGTATCTGCAGTTGTGCCAATGGGGAAACTGTTCTTGCTTTCTTCCCACCTTCCTGTCCTCCAACCTTAAGGACTTGAGAGTAAACTGAAGGTTATCACTTAAATAATCCATTTGAATATTTTCAAGTGCTTTTCTCTAATTCTGTGACAGATATTATTGGTTAAATTACCCAATATCCATACTCAACCCCCTATTCCATAACTTTCTCCATTCTAAAGAAAAGAAAAATTACATAAGCATTTTCCAGTCTTCCTTGCAATGTCCTTCCATTGGACACAGACCTATCCAGTGAGATATGAGGGGAAGTCTGCTGATGAATTTTTGATAAGTTTGTTATTCTGTCAAAAATGAGCCATTTTTACCCCTTCTCCTGCCCTGAACATAATTCTGACCTCTGGAGTTTCCTTAACCATTTTAAGCCAAAATGAAATGGATAGGAAGGGAGACAAATAATTTGTTTACTGGGTGATATTGAGGTATATGTAAAATTCTAAATATGTCTTAGTAAATACTGCATAGGAGTCAACCACTTAGAAAAGAGATTGGAATCAACTGAAATGGTGGATAGTAATTTCACCATATCTTGAAAACCATTGAGCCTCTGCCTTGAGATCACTGATATGTTACAAATATTTGGAGTAATTCTCCAAACTTCTGAAGCAACTCTTAGGTATTCTGTTGCTTATAACCAAAAACATTCTTAATAGACCCAAATTCACTGTCAGAATCCTCAAGTGATGCAGCACTATATAAAAAAAAAAAAAATTTATTTGACCCCCTGTCTGTCTCTCTGTCTCTCTTTCTTTCTCTTGCCCTCTCTTTTACCCTTTTCACTCTCTCTCTCTTTTCTCTCTTTCTTTCTCTCTCTCCCTTCTCTCTCTCTCTCTCTTTCTTTCTCTTTTCTCTCTCTCTGCCTCTCTGTCTCTCTCTTTCTTGGTAGATGGCTTTTAGGAACACAGAGGAAGGACATTTGCTCATTGCCCCCATTTGATACTATAGGAATATGCACCTCCCTTTAATTTACTCAATTCGCATACATCCTCATCTACTATGTTGTCATAGACCCAGTCCAGTTGTTAAAGTACTGGGTCATCAGTTCTAAGGCCCTGGCAAAGGTGGTGGGAAATAGATCCCACATAACTGCCCATGTCGAGAGCTGTATACCTAAATTGAGAGGGACATCAGGGGCAAGACTCCTTAGATTCATAGCCTAGATGCCCAAGGATGCCGTATAGAGCTTCATAAGATCCCTTTGGAGATACAACTTGCTTTAATACTTGGGAGAGTAAGTGAAACTCTGAAGCATTAGTACCTAGGAGGCAGGGATTGGAGGTATGTGGACGACTTACTTTTAGCTGCCAGTTCAGAAACCTTGTGCTATCAAGCCACCCAAGTGCTCTTAAACTTCCTCACCACCTGTGGCTACAAGATTTCTAAACCAAAGACTCAGCTCTGCTTACAGCGGGTTAAATACTTAGGGTTAAAATTATCCAAAGGCACCAGGGCCCTCAGTGAGGAACGTATTCAGCCTCTACTGGCTTATCATCATCCCATAGCCCTGAAGCAATTAAGAGGGTTCGTTGGCATAACAGGCTTCTGCCGAATATGTATTCCCAGATATGGTGAAATAGATAGGCCATTATACACACTAATTTAGGAAACTCAGAAAGCCAATACTCATTTAGTAGAATGGATACCTGAAGCAGAAGCGGCTTTCCAGACCCTAAAGAAGGCCGTAACCGAGGCCCCAGTGTTAAGCTTGCTAACAGGGCAAGACTTTTCTTTATATGTCACAGAAAAAAACAGGAATACTTCTAGGAGTCTTACACAGGTCCAAGGGACCAGTTTGCAACCCGCAGCATACCTGAGTAATGAAATTGATGTAGTGGCAAAGGGTTGGCCTCAATGTTTATGGGTAGTGGCAGCAGTGGCAGTCTTAGTATCTGAAGAAGTTAAAATGATACAGGGAAGAGATCTTACTGTGTGGACCTGTCATGATGTGAATGGCATACTTGCTGCTAAAGGAGACTTGTGGCTGTCAGACAACTGTTTGCTTAAATATCAATCTCTCATACTTGAAGGGCCAGTGCTGCAACTGTGCACTTGTGCAACTCTTAATACAGCCACATTTCTTCCAGACAATGAAGAAAAGATAGAAAGTAACTGTCAACAAGTAATTGCTCAAACCTATGCCACTCAAGGGGCCTTCTACAGGTTCCCTTGATTGATCCCGACCTCAACTTGTACAGTGATGGAAGCTCCTTTGTAGAAAAAGCACTTTGAAAGCCAGGGTATGCAGTGATAAGTGATAATGGAATACCTGAAAATCCCCTCACTCCAGGAACTAGTGCTCAGCTGGCAGAACTAACAGCCCTCACTCGGGCACTAGAATTAGATGAAGGAAAAAGGGTAAATATATATACAGACTCTAAGTATGCTTACCTCATCCTCCATGGCTACACAGCAATATGAAAAGAAAGGGAATTCCTAATTTTCGAGGGAACACCTATCAAACATCAGGAAGCCATTTGGAGATTATTATTGGCTGTACAGAAACCTAAAGAGGTGGCAGTCTTACACTGCTGGGGTCATCAGAAAGGAAAGGGAAAGGAAATAGAAAGGAACCGCCAAGTGGATATTGAAGCCAAAAGAGCCGCAAGGCAGGACCCTCCATTAGAAATGCTTATAAAAGGACGGCTAGTCTGGGGTAATCCCCTCCAGGGAACCAAACCCCAGTACTCAGCAGAAGAAACAGAATGGGGAACCTCACGAGGACATAGTTTCCTCCCCTCAGGATGCTAACCACCGAAGAAGGAAAAATACTTTTGCCTGCAGCTAACCAATGGAAATTACTTAAAACCCTTCACCAGACCATTCACTTAGGCATTGATAGCACCCATCAGAGGGCCAAATCATTACTTACTGGACCAGGCCTTTTCAAAATTATCAAGCAGATAGTCAGGGTCTATGAAGTGTGCCAAAGAGATAATCCCCTACCTTATCGCCAAGGTCTTTCAGGAGAACAAAGAACAGGCCAATACTCAGGAGAAGAGTGACAACTAGATTTTACCCACATGCCCAAATCTTAGGGATTTCAGTATCTACTAGTCTGGGTAGATACTTTCACTGGTCAGGTGAAAGCTTTTCCTTGTAGGACAGAAAAGGCCCAAGAGGTAATAAAGGCACTAATTCGTGAAATAATTCCCAGATTCAGACTTCCCCAAGGCTTACAGAGTGATAATGGCCCCCCTTTCAAGGCTGCAATAACCCAGGGAGTATCCCAGGCGTTAGGCATGCAATATCACTTACACTGTGCCTGGAGGCCACAATCTTCAGGAAAAGTCAAGAAAATGAATGAAACACTCAAACAACATCTAAAAATGCTAACCCAAGAACCTCACCTTGTATGGCCTGCTCTGTTGCCTATAGCCTTACTAAGAATCTGAAACTCTCCCCAAAAAGTAGGACTTAGCCCATACAAGATGCTGTATGGATGGCCCTTCCTAACCAATAACCTTGTGCTTGACTGAGAGACGGCTAACTAGTTGCAGACATCACCTCTTTAGCCAAATATCAACAAGTTCTTAAAACATTACAAGGGCCGGGCGCGGTGGCTCAAGCCTGTAATCCCAGCACTTTGGGAGGCCGAGACGGGCGGGTCATGAGGTCAGGAGATCGATACCATCCTGGCTAACCCAGTGAAACCCCGTCTCTACTAAAAAAATACAAAAAACTAGCCGGGCGACGTGGCGGGCGCCTGTAGTCCCAGCTACTCGGGAGGCTGAGGCAGGAGAATGGCGTAAACCCGGGAGGCGGAGCTTGCAGTGAGCTGAGATCGGGCCACTGCACTCCAGCCTGGGCGGCAGAGCGAGACTCTGTCTCAAAAAAAAAAAAAAAAAAAAAAAAAAATTACAAGGAACTTGTCCCCGAGAGGAGGGAAAGGAATTATTCCACCCTGGTGACATGATATTGGTCAAGTCCCTCCCCTCTAAGTCCCCATTCCTAGATACATCCTGGGAAGGATGCTACCCAGTCATTTTTTATGTGCCCCAACTGCAGTTAAAGTGGCTGGAGTGGAGTCTTGGATATATCACACTCAAGCAAACCCTGGATACTGCTAAAGGAACCCGAAAATCCAGGAGACAATGCTAGCTATTCCTGTGAACCTGTAGAGGATCTGTGTCTGCTTTTCAAGCAACAAACAAGAAGAAAGTAACTAGAATTATAGATCCCTATGGCCCTCACTTGTCGTATTTTTCTTTTTACTGTTCTTACCCCCTTTCACACTCACTGCACCCCCTCCATGCCAATGTACTACCAGTAGCTCCCTTTATGAAGAGCTTCTATGGAGAATGCAGCTTCCCGGAAATATTGATGCCCCATCATATAGGAATTTTTCTAAAGGAAACCCAACTTTCACCGGCCACACCCATATGTCCCTGCACTTCAAGCCATACATTTCAATCCCTGTATCTTTAGCCTCCTTGTTAAGTTTGTCTTTTCCAGAATCAAAGGTGTAAAACTACAAATAGTTCCTCAAATGGAGCCCCAGATGCAGTCCGTGACTAAGATTTACCATGGACTCCTAAAGCAGCCTTCTAGCCCATGCTCCAATGTTGATGACATTGAAGGCACCCCTCCCAAGGAAATCTCAACTGCACGACCCCTACTACACCCCAGTTCAGCAGGAAGCAATTAGAGCAGTCATCAGCCAACCTCCCCAACAGCACTTGGGTTTTCCTTTTGAGAGGGGGAAATGAGAGAGGACTAGCTGGATTTCCTAGGCCAACTAATAATTCCTAAGCCTAGGTGGAGAAGGTGACAGCACCTACCTTTAAACACAGGGCTTGTAAGTCAGCTCAAACCCAACCAATCAGGTAGTAAAGAGAGCTCACTAAAATACAAAGTAAGCTAAAAGCAAGAGGTAAAGAAATAGTCAAATCATATATCACCTGAGAGCACAGGGGGAGGGACAATGATCAAGATATAAACCCAAGCATTTAAGCAGGGTGTGGCAACTCCCTTTGGGTCCCCTCCACTTGTATGGGAACTCTGTTTTCACTCTATTAAATCTTGCAGCTGCAAAACAAACAAACAAACAAACAAACAAACAAAAAAATCAACTGTTTTAAAGACAGAATTTTTTTTTTTTCTTAAGAAAACATCTACTTCGACTAACAGTCATTAAGAAAATTGAAATGCCTCATAGGAACACATCACCTGAAAAAGGTAAAATAAATTAATATTGAAAACACCATTACTTTATGAAATATTTTGAATGTGTTGATATTTTCAAAATCACAAATAAAAAGAAAGCAAAGAGATATGCTATACAACATTGTGCTTAATTAACAATGCTCCATTTTACACTTAAAATTTTGTTAGGTCACTTCCAAGATGGCCAAATAGGGACAATTCCGGTCTGCAGCTCCCAGCGAGATCAATGCAGAAGACAGGTGATTTCTCCATTTCCAACTGAGGTACCTGATTTCTCTCATTGGGAGTCATTGGACAGTGGGAACAGCCCATGAAGGTCAAGCTGAAGCAGGACAGGGTGTCACTTCACCTGGGAAGCACAAGGGGTCGGGGGATTTTCCTTTCCTAGCCAAGGGAAGCCATGACAGACTGTACTTGGAGAAATGGTATACTTCTGACCAAACACTGCACTTTTCCCACAGACTTAGCAACTGCTATACCAGGAGATACCTTCTTGTGCCTGGTCTTGGTGGGACACACACCCATAGAGCCTTGCTTACTGCTAGTACAGCAGTCTGAGATTGACTTGCAACTCTGCAGCCTGATGAATGGAGGAGCATCCACCATTGCTGAGGCTTAAGTAGCTCACAGTGTAAACAAAGGCTTGGCAGCATAAACTGGGTGGAACCTACTGCAGCTTAGCAAGGCCTATTGCCTCTATCGATTCCACCTCTGGAGGCAGGGCACAGTAGAACAAAAGGCAGCAGACAGCTTCTGCAGACTTAAACGTCCCTGTCTGACAGCTCTGAAGAGAGGAGTGGTTCTCTCAGCATGGCGTTTGAGCTCTGAGAATGTACAGACTGCCTCCTCAAGGGGATTCTTGACCCCCCCACATAACCTGACTGGGAAACACCTCCCAGTAGGGGTTGACAAGCACCTCAAACAGGCAGGTGCCCCTCTGGGACAAAGCTTGCAGAGGAAGGATCAAGCAGTAATATTTGCTGTTCTGCAGTCTCTGCTGGTGATATTCAGGCAAACAGGGTCTGGAGTGGACCTCCAGCAAATTCCAACAGACCTGCAGCTGAGGTATCTGACTGTTAGAAGGAAAACTAACAAACAGAAAAGAATAGCATCCACATCAACAAAAAGGACATCCACACCAAAACCCCATCTGTAGGTAGACCAAATGTAGATAAAACCACAAAGATGGGGAGAAACCAGAGCAGAAAATTTGAAAATTCTAAAAAACAGAGTGCTTCTTCTCTTCCAAAGGATCACAGCTCCTTACCAGCAAGGGAACAAAACTGGATGGAGAATGATTTTGACGAGCTGACAGAAGTAGGCATAAGAAAGTTGGTAATAACAAACTTCTTCGAGCTAAAGGAGCATGTTCTCACCCATTGCAAGGAAGCTAAAAACCTTGAGAAAAGGTTAGATGAATGGCTAACTAGAATAAACAGTGTAGAGAAGACCTTAAATGACCTGACAGAGTTGAAAACTGTGGCACAAGAACTTTGTGATGCATGCACAAGCTCCAACAGCCAATTTGATCAAGTGGAAGAAAGGATATCAGTGATTGAAGATCAAATCAATGAAATAAAGTTAGAAGACAAGATTAGAGAAAAAAGAGTGAAAAGAAATGAACAAAGCCTCCAAGAAATATGAGACTATGTGAAAAGACAAAATATATGTTTGATTGGTGTCTGAAGAGTGGTAGTGAGAATGGAACCAAGTTAGAAAAAACTCTTCATGATATTATCCAGGAGAACTTCCCCAACCTAGCAAGGCAGGCCAACATTCAAATTCAGGAAATACGAGAACACCATAAAGATATTCCTCAAGAAGAGCAACCCCAAGACACATAATTGTCAGATTCACCAAGGGTGAAATGAGGGAATAAATGTTAAGGGCAGCCAGAGATAAAGATCAGGTTACCCACAAAGGGAAACCCATCAGAGTAACAGCATATCTCTTGGCAGAAGCCCTACAAGCCAAAAGAGAGTGGGAACCAATATTCAACATTCTTAAAGAAAAGAATTTTCAACCCAGAATCTCATATCCAACCAAACTCAGCTTCATAATTGAAGGAGAAATAAAATCCTTTATAGACAAGCAAATGCTGAGAGATTTTGTCACCACCAGGCCTGCCTTACAAGAGCTCCTGAAGGAAGCATTAAACATGGAAACGAAAAACCAGTACCAGCCACAGAAAAAACATGCCAAATGGTAATGACCATTGATGCTATGAAGAAACTAGATTATTAACGGGCAAAATAAACAGCTAACATCGTAATGACAGGATCAAATTCAAACATACCAATATTAATCTTAAATGTAAATGGATGAAATGCCCCAATTAATAGACACTGACTGACAAATTGGATTAAGAGTCAAGACCCATCAGTGTGCTGTATTCAGGAGACCCATCTCATGTGCAAAGATGCACATAGTCTGAAAACAAAGGGATGGAGGAAGATCTAGCAAGGAAATGGAAAGAAAAAAAAGCAGGGATTGTAATCCTAGTTTCTGATAAAACAGACTTTAAACCAACGAAGATCAAAAGAGACAAAGAAGGCCATTACAGAATGGTAAAGGGATCAATTCAGTAAGAAGAGCTAATTATCCTAAATATATATGCATCCAATACAGGAGCACACAGATTCATAAAGCAAGTCCTTAGAGACCTACAAAGAGACTTAGACTCCCACACATTAATAATGGGAAACTTTAACACCCCACTGTCAATATTAGACAGATCAATGAGACAGAAGGTTAGCAAGGATATCCAGGAGTTGGACTCAGCTCTGCACCAAGTGGACCTAATAGACATCTACAGAACTCTACACCCCAAATCAACAGAATATACATTCTTCTCAGCACCACATTGCACTTATTCTAAAATTGACCACATAATTGGTAGTAAAACACTCTTTGGCAAATGTAAAAAATAGAAATCACAATAAACTGTTTCTCAGACCACAGTGCAATCAAATTAGAACTCAGCATTAAGAAACTCATTCAAAACTGCACAACTACATGGAAACTGAACAATCTGATCCTGAATGACTATTGGGTAAGCAATGAAATGAAAGCAGAAATAAAGATGTTGTTTGAAACCAATGGGAACAAAGACACAGTGTACCAGAATCTCTTGGACATATTTAAAGTAGTATGTAGAGGGAAATTTACAACACTAAATACCCACAAGAGAAAGCAGGAAAGAGCTAAAATTGACACCCTAACGTCACAATTAAAAGAACTAGAGAAGCAAGAGTAAACAAATTCAAAAGCTAGCAGGAGGCAAAAATAACTAAGATCAGAGCAGAAATGAAGGAGATAGAGACACAAAAAAAGCCTTCAAAAAAAATCAATGAATCCAGGAGCTGGTTTTTTGAAAGAGATCAACAAAAGCAAGACTAATAAAGAAGAAAAGAGAGAAGAATCAAATACACACCACAAAAAATGATAAAGGGGATCACATATAAATACAAACAACCATCAGAGAATACTATAAACACTTCTATGCAAATAAACTAGAAAATCTAGAAGAAATGGATACATTTCTGGACATATACACCCTCCCAAGACTAAATCAGGAAGAACTTGAATCTTTAAATAGACTAATAACAGGTTCTGAAATAGAGGCAATAATTAATAGCATACCATCCAAAAAGTCCAGGACCAGACAGATTCACAGTCAAATTCTACCAGAGGTACAAAGAGGAGCTGGTATCATTCCTTCTGAAACTATTTCAATCAATAGAAAAAGAGGGAATCCTCCCTAACTCATTTTATGAGGCCAGCATCATCGTGATACCAAAGCTGGGTAGAGACACAACAAAAAAAGAGAGTTTTAGGCTAATATCCCTGAAGAACATCGATATGAAAATCCTCAATAAAATACTGGCAAACCAAATCCAGCAGCACATCAAAAAGCTTATCCACCACAATCAAGTCGGCTTCAAATGTGGAATGCAAGGCTGGTTCAACATACACGAATCAATAAACATAATCCATCACATAAACAGAACCAACAACAAAAGCCACATGATATCTCAATAGATGCAGAAAAGGCCTTTGGCAAAATTCAACACCCCTTCATACTAAAATCTCTCAATAAACAAGGTATTGATGGAATGTACCTCAAAATAATGAGAGCTATTTATGACAAACCCACAACCAATATCATATTGAATGGGCAAAAACTGGAAGCATTCCCTTTGAGAACCGGCACAAGACAAGAATACTCTCTCTCACCACTCGTATTCAACATAGTGTTGGAAGTTCTGGCTAGTGCAATCAGTCAAGAGAAATAAATAAAGTGTATTCAATTAGGAAAAGAGGAAGTCAAATTATCTCTGCTTGCAGATAACATGATTGTATATTTAGAAAACTGCATTGTTTCAGGCCCAAATCTCCTTAAGCTGATAAGCAACTTCAGCAAAGTCTCAGGATACAAAATCAATGCGCAGAAGTCACAAGAATTCCTATACACCAATAATAGATGAACAGAGAGTCAAATCATGAGTGAATTCCCATTCACAATTACTACAAAGAGAATAAAATACCTAGGAATTCAACTTACAAGGGATGTAAAGGACCTCTTCAAGGAGAACTACAAACCACTGCTCAACGAAATAAAAGAGGACACAAACCAATGGAAGAACACTCCATGCTCATGAAAAGGAAGAATCAATATTGTAAAAATGGCCACACTGCCCAAGGTAGTTTATAGATTCAGTGCAATCCCCATAAAGCTACCACTGACTTTCTTCACAGAATTGGAAAAGTCTACTTTAAAGTTCATATGGAACCAAAAAGAGCCCACATAGCCAAGACAATCCTAAGCAGAAAGAACACAGCTGGAGGTCACATGCTACCTGACTTCAAATTCTACTACAAGGCTACAGTAACCAAAACAGCATGGTACTGGTACTAAAACAGAGATATAGACCAATGGAACAGAACAGAGGTATCAGAAATAACACCACACATCTACAGCCATCTGATCTTTGACAAATCTGGCAACAACAAGCAATGGGGAAAGGATTCCCTATTTAATAAATGGTGTTGGCAAAACTGGCTAGCCATATGTAGAAAGCTGAAACTGGATCACTTCCTTATACCACATACAAAAATTAACTCAAGATGCATTAAAGACTTAAATGTAAGACCTAACACCATCAAAAACCCTAGGAAAAAACCTAGACAATACCTTTCAGGACATAGGCATGTGCAAAGACTTCATGACTAAAACACCAAAGACAATGACAACAAAAGCCAAAATAGACAAATGGGATCCAATTAAACTAAAGAGCTTCTGCACAGCAAAAGAAACTGTCATTCGAGTGAACAGGCAACCTATAGAATGGGAGAAAATATTTGCAATCTACCCATCTGACAAAGGGCTAATATCTAGAATCCATAAAGAACTTAAACAAATTTACAAGAAAAAAACAAACAACCCTGTCAAAAAATGGGCATATTATATGAACAGACATTTCTCAAAAGAAGACATTTATGCAACCAACAGACATGAAAAAATGCTCATCATCACTGGTCATCAGAGAAATGCAAATCAAAACCACAATGAGATATCATCTCATGCCAGTTAGAATGGTGATCATTAAAAAGTCTGGAAACAACAGATGCTGGAGAGGATGTGGAGAAATAGGAATGCCTTTACACTGTTGGTGGGAGTGGAAATTAGTTCAGCCATTGTGGAAGACAGTGTGGTGATTCCTCAAGGATCTAGAAGTACCATTTGACTCAGCGATGCTATTACTAGCTATATTCCCAAACGATTATAAATCATGCTACTTTAAAGACACATGCACACGTATGTTTATTGAGGCTATTCACAATAGCAAAGACTTGGAACCAACCCAATGTCCATCAATGATAGAGTTGATTAAGAAAATGTAGCACATGTACACCATGGAATACTATGTGGCCATAAAAAAGGATGAGTTCATGTCCTTTGCAGGGACATGGATGAAGCTAGAAATTATCATTCTAAGCAAACTATCACAAGGAAAGGAAAGCAAACACCTCATGTTCTCACTCATAGGTGGGAGCTGAACAAGAACACATGGACATAGGGCAGGGAATATCACACACGAGGTTGGGGGTTGGGGGATGGATAGCATTAGGAGAAATACCTAATGTAAATCACAAGTTGATGAGTGCAGCAAACAAACATGGCACATGTATACCTATGTAACAAACCTGCACGTTGTGCACATGTACCTTAGAACTTAGAGTATAAGAAAAAAATTAAACTTTGTTAAAAGGTAGATCTCATTTTGTTTTTTAACACAATAAAAAAGTAAGTGTTTAATTCAAAGTCAAGGTGATAAATTTTCTCAGTCTTTTTGACACAACGAGTCCACATTGACCTCTCCCTCACAGAATTTATTTACCATCCCTCTAATTCTGCATAATAGGCATGTAGTCTATGTTGTATTGTAGCCCATGTACTAGAAGAACGTTTACATTCAGCCAAACAATGGCATAATAATCAATGATTACTAATCAGTTCCCTAAAAAATAAAATTCAAGCTTCTCAAAGTCTGCCACCAATTCCTCTGTCTTTACATCTCAATCCTCTTCATCAAGAATATTCTGCTTCAGCCAAAATTCAGCATCAAACTCCCTACCACATATATCATATCCTTTTCTAATTACTCAGACCATTCTGTTTGCATCTTTAAGAGCAGAGATGGTGCCCACAGAGCCAGGTTTTGGAAAAAGACAAACCTGGCCCTGGCTCCCATCTTGAATTACTTACTTACTATTTGTCTTTGGACAATCTTTCTTCAACTTTTCTGATCATCAAATTTCTCCACTTTCAGATCAAAGATACTGATTTCTTCTTTGTCTTAAATAAAACCACTCATTTTAAGAACAATGAGCAGTGCCTCAACTATAGGAAGAACTCCATGAGTCTTAACTTCATTTCATTTCCAATTTGACTTGCCAATGACATGAATGTCTGTTGAATGGTATGGACTCTTGCACTTCAAAGTCCAGATGACAAGAAATTTTCTCACAGTCTTTTTGATGGAGCGATTCCACAGCAATCTCTCTTTTATAGAACTTATTTACCGTGATGGTTAATATTGAGTGTCAGCTTGATTGTACTGAAGGGTGCAAAGTATTGTTCCTAAGTAAATCCGTTAAGGTGTTGCTGAAGATTAACATATGAGTCAGTGGACTGGGAGAGGCAGACCCATTCTCAGTCTGGGTGAGCACTATCTAATCAGCTCCCAGTGCAGCTAGGATAAATGCAGGCAGAGGAATGTGGAAAGACTAGACCGGCTGAGTCTTCCGGCCTCCATCTTTCTCCCATGCTGGATACTTCCTGCCCTCAAACATTAGACTCCAAGTTCTTCAGCTTTAAGACTCGTGATCTGCCAGGAGCTCTCTGGCCTTCAGCCACAGACTGAAGGCTGAACTATCGGCTTCCCTACTTTTGAGGTTTTGGGACTCGGACTGGCTTCCTGGCTCCTCAGCTTACAGACGGCCAATTCTTGTCATCGTGTGAGTCAATTCTCCTAATAAACTCTTCATGTATTCATCTATCCTATTAGTTCTGTCCTTTTAGAAAACCCTAATACACTTACCATCTCCCTAATACAGCATCATAGGCATGCAGCCCATGTTATACTGTGTATGACTTTTTTGGTATGTCCTACTACAGAGTATACATTCCTTGCAAGTGATTATTATTCATCCTCTTGGTATCTCTATAATTTTGCACAAATAATTTAAATATTTTTTACAAAATGTGTTTGGTTGTAGAGACAGATCTCGTAGTTCTAAATACAGATATACCTCATTTTATGACACTTTGTTCCATTACACCTCACAGATACTCTGTTTTTTACAAACTGAAGATCTGTGGCAAAGCTGCTTCTACCAAATGTATTGGTACCATTTTTCTAACAGCATATTCTCACTTTGTGTCTGCATGTCACATTTTGGTAATTCTCCCATTTCAAACTTTATTATTATTATTATCATTATTATTATTATTATTATATCTATCATAGAGATGTGTAGTCAGTGATCTTTGATTTTCCTATTGTAATTTTGGGGGGACGCCATGAAAGGTGCCTGCAGCAACCTTAATTGATGCATGCTGTGTGTTTTCTGACTGCTCCATGAACCAGCCATTTCCCAGTCTATCTCTTTGTTCTCAGGCTTCCCTATTTCCTGAGACACAAAAATATTAAAATTAGGCCAATTAATAATCCTACAATGGCAGAGAAAGTGAAAAAGAGTTGCATGTCTCTCACTTTAAATCAGAAGCTAGAAGGACATGTCAAAGTTGAGATAAGCCAAAAGCTAGACCCCTTGCTTTTGTCTTTGCTATTGTAAATACTGCTGCAAGGAACATATGCATGCATGTGTCTTTATGGTGGAATAATGTATATTCCTCTGGGTATATACTCAATAATGGAACTGCTAGGTAGAATAGTATTTCTGTTTCGAGTTCTTTGAGGAATTACCACACTGCTTTCTACAATGGTTGAACTAATTTACATTCTGACAAGCAGTGTGTAAGCATATTATACACATATACATAAGTGTATAATTTACATTCTGACAAGCAGTGTACGACCTTTTCTTTGTAAGGTTAACACTGTCTGTTACTTTTTGACTTTTTAGTGTAGCCTTTCTTACTGGTGTGAGATAGTATATATCATGGTGGTTTTGATTCACATTTCTCTAACAACTGTGATGTTCAGCAATTTTTTATGTGCTTGTTGGCCACATGTATGTCTTTTTTTGGGGAGTGTCTGTTCAAGTCCTTTGCCCACTATTTAATGGGGTTGTTTTTGTTTTGCTTGTAAATTTGTTTCTTTATAAATTCTGGCTATTGAACCTTCATCAGATTGCAATATTTGCAATTTACAAATATTTCCCCCATTCTATAGGTTGTCTGTTTATTCTGTGGATAGTTTAGGTTGCTGTGAAACAGCTCTTAAGCTTAATTAGATCCCATTTGTCAATTTTTTTTTTGTTGTTGTTGTTGTTGTTTCAATTGCTTTTGGAGTCTTTGTCATGAAATCTTTACCAAGCCTTGTGTCCAGAATGGTATTTCCTAGGTTATATTTCAGGATTTTTATATTTATACGTTTTACATTTAAGTTTGTAATCTATCTTGAATTGATTTTTGTAAGGAAGGGGTTCAAGATTAATCTTCCCTATGGGTAGCCAGTTATCCCAGCACCACTTATTGACTTATTGAATAGGGAATTATTTATTTCTCCATTGCTTGTTTTTTGTTTGTTTGTTTGTTTTTTCTCTGAGATGGAGTCTTGCTCTGTCACCCAGGCTGGAATGCAGTGGTGCGATATATGCAACCTCCACCTCCCAGGTACAAGCGATTCTCCTGCTTCAGCGTCCCGAGTAGCTGGGACCACAGGCACGCATCACTACACCCAGCTAATTTTTTGTATTTTTAGTAGAGATGGGGTTTCTTGTTAGCCAGGATGGTCTCAGTCTCCTGATCTCGTGATCCACCTACCTCTGCCTCCCAAAGTGCTGGGATTACATGTGTAAGCCACTGTGCCCGGCCCCCCATTGCTTGTTTTTGTCAGCTTTGTCAAAGATCAGATGGTTGTAGGTGTGCAACATTATTTCTCCACTCTATTGTGTTCCATTGGTGCATGTGTTTGTTTTGGTACCAATATCATGCTGTTTGGGTTACTGTAGCTTTGCAGTAGGGGTTGAAGTTGTGTAACGGGTTGCCTCCAGGTTTGTTCTTTTTTCTCAGCAGTGTCTTGGCTATTCAAGCTCTTTTTTTGGTTCCATATGAATTTGGAAACAGTTTTTCTAGTTCTATGAAAAACATAATTGGTAGTTTGATAGGAATAGCATTTTATGTTCAAATTTTTGGGCAGTATGGCCATGTTAACAACATTTATTCTTCCTATCCATGATCATGGAATGTTTTTCCATTTGTGTGATCATCTCTAATTTCTTTGAGCAGTGTTTTGTAATTTTCCTTGTAGAGAATTTTTACCTTCCTGGTTAGCTGTACTCCTAGGTATTTTATTCTTTCTGTGGCAATTGTGAATGGGATTGCATTCCTGATTTGTCCCTCAGCTTAGATGTTGTTTGTGAATAGTAATTCTCCTAATTCTCGTACGTTGATTTTGTATCCAGAAACTTTGCTGAAGTTGCTTCTTAGATCACAGAGCTTTTGGGCAGAGACTATGGGGTTTTCTAGATATAGAATCATACTGTCTGCAAACAGGGATAACTTGACTTCCTCTCTTCCTATTTGGATGCCTTTTATTTCTTTCTCTTGACTGATTGCTTTGGCCAGGACTTCCAATACTATACTGAATAGGAGTGCTGACAGATGACATCCTTGTTTTGTGCCTGTTTTCAAGGGGAATTCTTGCAGCTTTTGCCTGTTCTGTCACTGGTGGCTTTTATTATTTTGATGTGTGTTCCTTCATTCCCTAGTTTTTGTTGTTGTTGTTTGTTTGTTTGTTTGTTTGAGACGAAGTCTGCCTCCGTCACCCAGGCTGGAGTGCAGTGGAGCCATCTCAGCTCACTGCAAGCTCCACCTGCTGGGGTCACACCATTCTCCTGCCTCAGCCTCCCAAACAGCTGGAACCACAGGTGCCTGCCACCACACCGGGCTAATTTTTTTTTTATTATTATTTTTAGTAGAGACAGGTTTTCACCACGTTAGTCAGGATAGTCTTGATCTCCTGACCTCGTGATCCATCTGCCTCAGCCTCCCAAAGTGCTGGGATTACAGGCGTGAGCCACCGTGCCTGGCCCATTTCCTAGTTTTTAACATGAAGGAATGTCAAATTTTATCAAAAGCCTTTTCTGCATCTGTCGAGATGCTCATGTGTTTTTTGGTTTTAGTTATGTTTATATGATGAATCACACTTACTGATTTGTGTATGTTGTGCCTCAACCTTACATCCCAGGGATAGTGCCTAATAGAGTGTGGTAGATTCATTTTTTGACGTGCTGCTGGATTTGGTTTGCTAGTATTTTGTGGAGGATTTTTGTAGCTATGTTTCTCAAGGATATTTGTCTTAAGTTTTGTTGTTGTTGTCGTTGTTGTGTCTGCCAGGTTTTTATATCAGGATGATGCTGGCCCCTTAGAATGAGCTGAGGAGGGAGGAGTTCCTCCTTCTCAGACTTTTGGAATAATTTCAGTAGGAATGATACGATCTCTTCTTAAATCTGGTAGAATTGAACTGTGAATATGTCTAATCCTGGACTTTTTATTGGTGGTGGTAGGCTTTTTGTTACTGATTCAGTTTTGGAACTCTTTATTGGTCTGTTTTTGGATTCAGTTTTTTCCTGGTTCAATCTTAGGAGGTTGTATGTGTCCAGGAATTTACCCATTTCTTATAGATTTTGTAGTTTGTGTGGATAGAGCTTTACATAGTAGTTTCTGGTGGTTTTTGTATTTCTGTGAAGTCAGTGGTCACATCTCCTTTATCATTTCTAATTGTGTTTATTTGGATCTTCTCTGCTTTTCACCTTATTAGTCTAGCCAGAAGTCTATCTCTCTTATTCATTTTTTTAAAGAACCAACTCCCGGATTTGTTGATCTTTTGTATGGTTTTTGTATCTGAATTTCCTTCAGTTCAGCTCTGATATTGGTTATTTCTTGTCTTTCAATAGATTGAAGTTGATTTGCTCTGGCTACTCTAGGTTTTCTAGTTGTGATGTTAGGTTATTCATTTGAGATCGAACATTTTGATGCGGGTGTTAAGTGCTATAAGCTTCCCTCCTAACACTGTGTTAGGTGTGTCCCAGTGATTTTGGTATGTTATATCTTTATTCTTATCACTTTTGAAGATTTCTTGATTTCTGCCTTAATTTCATTGCTTACTGAAAAGTCATTCAGGAGCAGGTTGTTTAATTTTTGTATAATTGTATGATTTTGAATGACTTTCTAGTATTGATTTATATTTTTATTGTACTGTGTTCCCAGAGTGTGGTTAGTTTATTTCAGTTTTTATGAAATTGCCAAGGATTGTTTTATGTGTGGTCGATTTTGGAGTGTGTACTATGTGGTGATGAGAAGAATGTACATTCCATTGTTTTGGGGTGGAGCATTCTGTAGATGTCTATTAGCTCCATTTGATCAAGTATAGCATTCAGGTCCTGAATACCTTTGTTAATTTTCTGCCTCAATGATCTGTCTAATACTGTCAGTGGGACATTGAAGTCTCCCACTATTATTGTGTAAGATTCCAAGTCTCTTTGAAAGTCTCTAAGAACTTGCTTTATAAATTTGGGTGCTCCTGTGTTGGGTGCATGTATATTTGGACTATAAGAAACTAGGGGTGAGTGGAATTACCCTCCCTGTCACCTTGGTGCAGAAGTAGGCCCACTGGACCGGAAGCTCTAGCAGGCATGACTCACTTGGCTACCAGTGAGGGAGGTAGGTGGGGTCACTTGCTCTGCCTTCCGGGTGGGAAAGCAAGAAGATGCATCCTCTAGATGAGTTTACACAGAAGTGGGCCACTGAATCAGAAACCTTAACAGGCCATTGTTCAGCTAGCTAGCAGTGGTGGAGATGAGTGGGGTCACCTGATCTGTTATCCTGTTGTTTCCCAAGACAACAAGTGACTGTGCCCTCCAGTTGAGTTCCCACAGAAGCTGGACCACTGGACCACAAGCTCTTACAAGCATTGCCTATCAACTATCATTGGTGGGAGTGGGTGGAGTTGCCTGCCCTGCTGTCTGGGTGCCCTCAGGGACATCAGGAGGTTGTACCCTCTGACTAAGCTCACACAGAAGTGGAGCCACTGGACAGGAAGCTCTAGCAGACCTTATCCACAAAGTTATCAGGGACGGGGTAGATGAGGTCACAGGCGCTACCATCTGGGTGTTTTCCAGGACAGTAGGAGGCTGTGTCCTCTGACTGAGTTCACACAGAAGCAGGGCTGCTGGGCAAGAAGCTCACGCAAGCGTTGCCTGCCTGGCTACCCGTGGCAGAGGTGGGTGAGGTCACGTGCTGTCCTGTATAGGTGTTTCCCAGGACAACAGGAAGCTGTGCCCTCCAGCTGCGTTCACATAGAAGCAGGACCCCTGGGCCAGAAGCTCTGGCAGGTGTTGTCCTCTGGGCAATCAGTGGCAGGCGTGGGTGAGTCTACAGGCCCTGCCATCTGGGTGTTTCCCAGGATATCTGGAGGACGTGTCCTCCAGATGAGCTCACAAAAAAGTGGGACCGCTGGACCAGAAGCTGGAGCAAGGGTTGCCCACACAGTTACCGGTGGTGGGAGTGAGTGGACTGGCTGGTCGAGTTCAGGCCAAAGCAGAACTCCTAGGCTGAAAGCTGGTGCCAAACTCTGTCCAGCAAGGGGGAGTGGAGCAATGTTACTGCTCCCAGACACCACAACTATGGCTTCTATTGGGGCTAAGATGATGATGCACTAGCATATTGGTCTGCTCTGGGGTCAAGGATTATAGAGGTCCCCTTAGACTGGAGAGTTGCTCCTGCAAAATGTCTGGGTAGCTCTCTGCCTCAGTCTAGAAGCATGGTGGGGAGATGTGAGGTGTGGGCAGGAGTCTCCCATTCCCAGTCTTGCTCAGGTCACTGTGAAGATCATGAATCCCCCTCGGGGCTCTCACTCATTCACCCTTTCTCATATTGGAGAGGTTTTCCTGGCTCTGTGTTGAGCTCAGACAAGCTAGTGTCCAGCTTCGCTCTTTGCTTTCCGTAGTCCCTTGCTGCCTTGTGGATCCTGATGTGATTTCTCAGATGGTCGGCCTGCAGGGTCAGTGTTCACTAACCCTTTTGTTTCCTTTCCAGAAGGGCAGTGCACACGACGTGCTTCTAGTCCACCATCTTGGCCTAAACTGCTCAGGATATTCATGTTGTTTTTGTGTCTGCTAACACAACGTCTATTCTGCAGCCCACAGATCAAGGAGTATTTTTCAAACTTCAAGTCTTACTATTTAGTAAATACACTGCATAAGGCTATAGCTTCTAGAAACAGTGATTCCTCTGATGGATCTGGGCAAAGTAAGTTGAAAAATCTTCTGCAAAGGTTTCACCATTCTATATGAAATTAGGAACATTTGTAATTTATGGGAGCAGGTCAAATTATCACAATTACCAGGAGTTTAGAAGAAGGGGAGTCCAACACTCATTGATAACTTTGAGGGATTCAAGACTTCAGTGGAGAAAATAACTGAAGATGTGGTAGAAATGGCAAAAGAATTAGAATAAGTGGGGGCTGAGCATGATACTGAACTGCTACAATCTCATGATAAAACTTTAAGGGACGAGAAGTTTTTTCTTATGGATGAGCAAAGTGAGTGTTTTCTAAAAATGGAATCTACCTCCTTGTGAAGATGCTGAGACCATTGTTGAAATGACAACAAAGGATTTAGAATATTTCATAAACTTAGCTGATAAAGCAGCAACAGGGTTTGAGAGGGCTGACTCCCATTTACAAAGAAGTTCTACTCTGGGTCAAATGCTGTCAAACAGCATTGTGTGCTACAGAGAAATATTTTGCGAAAGTGTCCATTGATGTGGCAAGCTTCACTGTTATTTTATTTTAAGAAATCGCTGCAGCCACACCAACCTTCAGCAATCACCACCATGATCAGACAGGAGCCATCAACATTGAGGCAAAATTGTCCATCAGCAAAAAGATTACTACTTACTGACAGCTCAGATGATCATTAGCTATTTTTAGCAACACAGTATTTTTAACTAAGCAATGTACATTTTTAGACATGATGCTATTGCACACTTAATAAGACTACAGTATATAAACTAACTTGTGTGTGCACTGGGAAACTGACAACAAATTGTGTGACTTCCTTTTTATTGTGACATTCCCTTTTTTGTGTTGGTCTGAAACCAAGCCTGAAATACCTTCAAGGTATGCTTGTTTATCAAAGTTACCTACTTTTTGCTTGAAATAGAGAAGATATTTCAATTGAAATAATATATTAAAGGCCAAGTACATCCCTAAATCTCAGGAGAAAACTACAGCCTGCTTGTAAATTGGGTAACCTATTTTTCTCTGCAGTAATAAATACGTGTCTCTGTCATGGTTTCTATAATAAGGTTTCAACATGAACTCCTTTTTGAAGAATTGTCACCTAGGAAACAAATTTTAAATTATTTTCAAATGGAAAATCTCCCAAAAAGGACTTACAATTTTGAATTTCATACTTCTTCAAATACATAATCTCAAAAGAGTATTCTTTCACTGACCTGGCAAAAATTAATTGGATGAAGTAATACTTAAGTTTTTCATTTTTCTGAAAAATGCTCACAGAAAACACTAATAAAAGTTTTCTTATTTACTAATTTTCTACAAAATTTCTCATTACTTGTGTCAATTCCAATGTCATTCGAAGATGGAATTTTTACAGCCCAATTGGCAAAATTAGCAACATTTTAGGAATATGGTAAGATTATCGTGTCTTTTGACATGTAATGTGATGGCCATTATTTCTTTAGGAAAGAATTTAGCAAACGGCAAGCAAGGCATAAGAACACAATTCTTTCCAAAATCAAGCAGCATAATTCTAAAAGGAAGTAAGGGGGGAAAAAAAGAAAATTATTGAGATTGCATGTCACTTAGAAAATATATGGGAAAATAATATTGAACTAGAAACTAATGTGTATTAATGCCTATTTATGCAATATATACTTCATATGTTTATATAGAATCACTTAGGTCCTAATATTACTAGTTTATGAAGGTTGATAACAGTTTTCCTGATGATTTTGTCAACCAGTATTTCTCTTCACTCTACTGGATGATTGTCTTAAGTTATTCATCACTTAGCATTTTTCAAAAGCATTAAATCCCGATAATATTAATAGCAATAGTACCATTTTAAAAGGTCATTATTATCTCTGCTCTTTTTACATTTTTTAAATGGGTATCATCTAAAAAAAAAACACACATTTTTTTTTTCTCTACTAAGTAATTGAGAAAACCCATAGCCATGAGTGACTAAGCAATTGTTTCTGTTCTGGGTCTATACACTTTCTTGTTATCACCTTTCTTTCATGCACGTGTTTGTTCTCTGTTCATCTTCAGTTCTAATGATTGTCCCTGTGCCAGGCTCATACAGCTTGGTCTCCTATAATTTCTTCCGTTGGTAAAATAAAGTGCATATTTTTATCAAATATTTCTTTTTAACCTTTAACTATTTCTATATCTATTTGCTGTTTGCACAATCTGTGTGAATGCTGAAAGTGTAGCTTTTTTGCCAAATCCTTAAAAGTTCTGGGAATGTCTGCCTCTGAAATGCCTTCTTCACTGTGGGGATGGATGTTTCAAGAATTAGTGTGTTTCAGAGGGGAAAGGAAATTGTTGAGTGTATTCCCACTGTTCCTTTTCTGTAAGCCACTACAATTTTAACTAAATTAATTTCTCCTCTCCCCAAATATTTACTGAACATTCCTGTATATAAGACACTGCATCTGATTCTAAAAATATAGCAGTCAGTGACACATAAATACTTGCCTTCATGAAGCTTAACTTCTAGTGGTGAAGATAGACCATAATAGTAATTAAATAAGTAAAATATGTAGGACAGCAGAGAATGATGAGTGCTATAGGAAAAGGTAGGGAAAGTCATTGAGTAGGGTCAGTGTGGAAATTGTTGCAAATGTTAACCAGGTGGTAAGGGCAATGCCCCAGTCTTGCAGAAGCAGACAAGTTTGTTTGTTTTTGTTGCTAATTACTGCCTTGAGTGTTTTCTCCATACACTTCATGTATTAAGCAATAAGCAATATGTTCCTCCCTGACTCAAGGGATGGAAAACAGAAAAAAAGGGCTCTTGGCTCCTTTTATATCCTAATATAGTCTATACTTAGAGTATGTTTAGTACAGTGAAAAATTGCTCAAGTTGAATCTACCTGCATCAAAATCATCTGGGATATGTGTTCAAATTCATTACGTATATCTCAGCTGCATTCCAAACCTATAAATCAGGATCTCTGGGAGGTGGGCTCATAGTGTCCACATAATGAGGCACCTTACCAGGTGATTCTTTTGCATGCTATTTACAGTAGGTAAATGGCTTCAATAGAATACTAGGAAGAAGTAAGAAGGGCCCTACCCTGGCCCTGCACTTTCAGGTGCCTTGCCCCGCTGGGTAAGGCAGCTCAGTTCTCTGGAAAACAATCTCTGAGACAGAACTTAGGGTGCAGAAGGTTTATTAGGGAGAGCGCTTATGATAATTAACTGTGTAAGAAAGGGAAGGAAAGCAAGTTTGGATAGAAGGGAAGTCAGGTTACATGACAGCGTTGGCCCACCACAAAGGAAGCACTGGAGCTTAAATCAGTGTTGCTCCCCATAGGGACAAAATAAGCAAGACTTTACATGCTGACCTATATCAGTTATTGGATGTGGGCTCCCAAGGAAGAATGAAATCTTGGGCTAGGTGGCTGTCTCTCACTGAGGCAATTCCTGCAAGTGCTCAAGACCACACTCCAGGTACCCAAGACCCTGGAATTCCCTGCTTAAATAACTCTCAAACCCACATACAAAGTCTGTGTTGGCCTCTTCCCTAGAGCTAACAGCACCACCAGTGGATGCATTCCAAACCCAGAGAAGTTGTCAAGGTGCAGCTGTTTGTAGATATAAACAGAGTTCACAAGTGCAACGTAACATTGCTACATGCTTATGTTCAAGGCCACTCACACAGCTGAAGTGTGATGGAAAGAGCGTTGAACGGGCTGCCAGCCCAGGAGTCCACAATTTCTCTATTCAAACATGGGCTTTCAGGTTGTCATGTAGAGTTAAATAACGAGGAAGGGTGTCAGGACATATTTTATTGAACAGTTTACTAACTTATAATTTTTATTATTTACACACATAGTTTATGGTTCCCTCTTGTACTTGTTTCTAGGCCATGCAAATATTTTCAGTCCTGCACAGTAGCATTTCCTATTATGAGAGGAAAAGAAAATATTTGGTATTCTTTCTTTTATTTGCACCCTTTAAGTTATTGCTGTTCAGGAAAGTAAGGAACTATAGTAATGTATTATTTACTTTGAAGAAGTAATCTATTAAGCGGAACCATTATCGTAGACTTCCGGCTCTTGCCTACTAAAGCAAAGAGATCTTCTCAATATTAATGATGATGATTTAATTTACATTATGAGCTTTACTGTCTGGTAGATTGGAGAAATGAGAGAATCCTATCAGTACATATTTCCAGGTACTTCCTAAGTAATTGTCCACAGAAGCTCCCCTAAAATGTTGGCTTAGTATAATATTGCAGGGGTCACATTTAGGTTGAAATGAGAAGAGTAGAAACAGCAAGTGTATATTTCCCGGTCAATGCCCAGGCGATGCTGCCTCTGCAGTGGGATGCTCTCTTGAAGAAGGGTGACCTCTTTTTATTTCTTACTGATGATAATTTGAAGTTTGTTTACTTAAATCTCAGTTTTTAGGATAAACCTGCTCGCTTTTTGGACATTTAAAAACACTACATCACCCAAATACAGAAAAGGATAAGAAAGAACATTTAAATTCCCTAAAACCATTTCTATTGCCCAATCTATTCACAATTAATATTTTAGTGACTGCTCTTACAAACAAGAATGCACATGTAAAAATATAAAAATATATTCGTTTTAGAAAAGTAAGATGGTACTATATATATTCTTGCGATCTATTCTTTGCTCAAAATGTTATAGATCTCTTTTCATGTAGACCCATGTAAATATACATTCTTACTCTGAACCACCACTTAGTATTCCATTATGTAGCTATAGATGTAACTTGTCTTGATCATTTTCCAAATGCTCTAGAAAATATGTTTTGTCTGATCCCAAGTAACTTTTTTTTAAATCAGTTTCAGTTAACCGCAAAGAAGGGAATAAAACAGCTAAAATTTGGTTTTCAAAGTGTCTTAATTGGTAAGATGCTAGATATTTTTAACATATTTTATTTACTTACACGTGCTTTAATATGAGAATTCAGAACTTGATTTTTCTTTATAGGCTAGTAGTTTTTATATTCATTTTTAGAATTACTCTACTGACTTGAAAATGTGAATTTTTGTTAAGTAACAAATTACTTCTGAACACAAAACTTAGGCTAAAAAGAATTGTTGCTAACTCATCATATTGAATTCTAAAATGAAGAAGCCACTTCAACTTAAATAAACTGAGTAATTTTTTGGTGCACAGACATTGCTGCTTTATGTTCATAGTAGAAAAGAAAACAGGTTCTCATAATCAGCGTTTTTGAAGCCATGCTCCATCATTAGTCAAGACATGCAGAGTCAAGAAAGTAACTCATTATCTAAATCACTTATTGGGAAAACATAAAAGCAAGAAGACACTTAGATTCTGTAAAAATCAGCAAATTACAGTAACTTGTTTGACTTGTAAGTTATTTTTGACTTTTTTCCCTTGTAACTCATTTTTCTTGATTGTGAAAATAGTAACCTTACTGAAAAAAAAGTTAGCACAAGATCACATTCATCAAAAATTTTAAAACCTAGCTGCATAATTGTGCAACTTTAAATACCTCTTGTATTTGCCTTTTAATGGCAAAAACTGCAATTACTTTTTACCAACCTAAATAGTTGTTTTAGACAAATCATTTATTTCAAATAGAAGACTGTGTGAACGATACTTCATTCCCCAGATAACATACAAACACAGATTCTCTACAACTAATTGGCATATCTGTACTGTCTTCAGTGACAGTATCAACTCATGAACTCACTGTTTGCAGAACCAAGATAGAAAAAACAGAGAATCTGTCTGATGCAGGATTTTTCTCTGCCACTTTGCCAACCAGAGATCTCCAGCTGGCGATACCCCTGCCCAGGCCTTGCTCAGCCTCAGGTTCACCACAGGAGGTGCCCCACCCACCGGGCCTGTGTGTGGTGCCTGGCTTGCACTCCAGGGCAGATCATGCAGCCACCACCACTGAATGCTCATCCCTGTCAGGGGAGGGGTGGTGTGGGCAAGCGAGTGTGGGATCTTGCTGGCTGGTCTGAGAGCTAGTACAGGAGTGGGCTCCATGTGGGGCTTGCAGCTGGACTAGGTGTGTATCAAGCAACTTCTGCAAGGGACTCTGGTGTTCAGATGAGGGCAACGTGGTGGCACCCAACCAGGGAAGCCTTCAACCCCGAAGCCCCGGAGGGGGTGTTACAGTATGTTAACAGCTCTTTGAGTCCCACTGCAGCCTGAATGATGGGGGCATGTTAACAGCTCTGTCAGTCAATTGTCCCAGTTTGCCCTGTGGCTCCCAGGCTGGACCAGTCCTGCCATTGCTTCCCATTGCATGGGATAGCTGCTGGGCACTGGCAGGGGGTGGAGGGCTAAAGTGTTACTGCATTCTTTATACCCACATCCAGCAGAATCCCAAGTTCTTGACCTGTGTCCAAGAAGAATTAGATTATGCTGACAATCAAAGGGTGAGGAGGGCAGAGAAGAGTTTTATTGAGTGACAAAGCAGCTCTCAGTGGAGAGGAGATGTATTGGTCCCCAACTGAAATCAGATGGTCTCTCTCCCAGTGTTGCTGGGTCTGGGGCTTTTATGGGCTGAGAATGGGGGAGTGCATGCTGATTGGTTTGAATATGTAAAAAAAAGGCTGAAACAAAGGCACCACTCAAAGGTGGGCACAACAGTGTAAGAAACCAATTACAGAAGGGTATGTGTATGTAAGATAAGTGAAGGGTGACGATCAATCAGAGGAAAGCATGCCAAATGGGAAGACGGATTCTCAACCAGGTCCATGGATTTATCCAAGGCTTGTAGTCTGGCTTTCAGGCTTAAAGGTGGGATTTCACTGGGGACCCACCCCTATCACCCTAAGGATTTGTCTGCCTTCTGCCACTATCATGTCTTCATAGCATATTCACCTTATGATTCTAGTCTAGAATGTCTACAGCCTACACTTTAAGAAATATTCTTTTAGCATTTATGAATAAGAGTGTAACTAATTTCCTTAAAGTGTCTGGATGCTTTCTAGATAAATGAGAGTCTCTAAATTGACACATTTCTCTTCTTACCTTCCAATTCATGGCTGATAGAATTGGAGGCTTGCTCTGCTCTTCATCTGTGTGCATGAAGCCCTGACACACAGCCTAACAGTTAATGGCTTCTCTGACTCTCATCACTGTGGCATTCCATTCCTTGGCTACCAAATGGATAGAGCACCAGGATCCACAATAATGACATCTGCCTCACCTGGTGTATCCCCAGCTGCCATCTGTGATTTCTTCTCAGACACACCTTCTGGATAGAATGAATGCCCAAACTCTGCAACATTCCCTAATCTTACCACATCAAACACTAACCTAAACTCTGCTTGAGTTTACCTCATCCCTTTCCAGGTATTGGATTATTCATTCAATTAAAGAGAGGCTTGCAACTGCCATTTCTACAATCTCTGTTTCTACTGAGTCTCTGTTGGCAAATGTTACTTAAGTTCAGCATCCGTATGCGTGAATTCCCTCATATTATGAACAATATCTAAGCAATGATAAGCATAATAGATAAAATGAAGTAGCTTATTAAATTCATGAGTTATCAAACTGAGAATAGGACCCTGAAATAAAAGAAATCATGTCTTTTTCTGCTTATTTGGGTTAAGTTGTTGTTGCTATTGTTGTTGTTTTGTCTTTAGGATGATGAGGAACAGTTTCCTGGAAATCTGCCTAGAATGAGAAAATGTGGGTAAAGAAAAATTGAGTGCTTGGGCAATCTGGTGGTGGCAGGAAGTCAGGGGTGTATGTAGGAACAGATATAGATAGGCTGACAAGAAAAAAAAGAGGTGATACAATGAACAATATTGGGTATCTATTCTTGAACCCTTTCCCAAAGTTTCTTGGTTATTTATTCAAAGCTCTGAATAAATCTATTTAAAAAATCCATTGTATTCCAGTAAGAAGTCTTCTACTCTCTGCAACTGGGCAACTGCTGACTCACTTCTAGTAGACTAGAATTTATTCCATAAAGAAGGTATTAATGATACTCGGAACTGAAGGGCACTAGGTTACAGGTGCAAGCAGGACTCTGGTACTGGAAGGAAAAAAATGGAGGTAAACAATTGCATACTCAGTAATGACACTTTCACCTGTCTTGACCAGCTAGGCTTGTAAGACTCATCTCTCCCCTGACCTGAAAGTTCTACTCTGAAGGCTCTGATCAGTTGAGGGGAAACAGCTAATTATACATGTGTGTCTGTTAGTGAAGCATGGTTATCTCTGGGTCATCCACTGCTTCTCTCCTTTGTACTTTTTTGTATCTTCCCATTTTATGTAATAATCATGTGTTTCTTCATCTGGAAGCATAAAAATTAAAATTCATTGAGAAATACTTGTACTAGGCACTATACTAAGCAATTCAAATATATTATCTCATTTAATTCTCACAGTGATTTTATAAATTAGGCATTGTTTAATCTTAATAATTGAGGAGACAGGGCTTTAAATAAATTGTTCAAGATCAGATAACTAATAAGTGATAAGGTTGGACTTGAACCCAGTCCGTCTGGTTCCAAGTCTCCTTAAGTACCCTAAAATACCCCAAATAATTTTAAAGCATTGGTTTTAAAGGAAGAGCTTTTAGACTCCTCAAATTGTTCATTCTAACACTTCCACTAAGTGGAAGTATGAAAACACCTGATGTTTGATACTTGATATTTCTACTTTGATTGATATAAATGGGTAGAAGTGCTATGGGGTGCTGGTGATACTGTTGAGGTGATGTCTGGAGAAACTTCGGTTAGAATATGGTGAGTCTAGGTAGAGAAATGCAAGCTGAGAAGGGTGCTGCAGGTAGTTTACCTTCCTCTGCGCCTGACTCACCTTTAAAAGTGTATACATCTAGTTCATAAAATGAGGTACTACAGAGCCATTAACCAGATATTTCCAAATAATATCTGAACAGTATTGATAGAGGCAGGAGGCAGAGAACTCTCCTAGGCAGATATGGGAGGGTGTCCCCAGATGGTCTGACCCACCAAGGACGTTGTACCCAGGGGGCTTCCCTAAACATGCCCTTGGTGAAAAATTCTGTCCCTTAACACATGCACAGTAAGGGATATAAATCAATGTGAAGAGACTCAGACTAAGGGGTGGCAAGCACAACTGGAAGGACAGGGTGGAGCTGCCAGGAATTGGCACTTTATAAACATAGAGAACCCAGCCCCATCAGTGGATATATAAAAGCTCTTGAATTCAACCTGCTTTCAGGACTCTTCTTTTTGCTGAGAGCTTCTTTTTGCTTAATAAGTTCTACACCACTCACTTTTCAATATCTGCATGCCTAAATTTTCCTGGTTGTGAGACAAGAACCCAGATTTAGCCTAGCTAAGGAGTGTAAAGTCCTGCATCAGCATTAAAAATTATCGTAATGTAATGTTACTATGGAACATGCAAGGGAAAATTTTAATATGACAGATAAAAATAGAACAAACCAACAGAAAAATCAATTGAAAAAGAGAAAACAAGAAAATACTAACCAGGCAGAATAAAATAACAAAAAATAAAAGAAAAGGAAAACAAAGACACTATGCACACTATTCCTATTCTGAGAGAAATAAGAGGTGTTACATTCATGAAAAGAACAAAGTAAAATAAAAAGGATAGATTCAGAGAACAAAAGAAGCCTTGAATGCTGAAAATACAATGGTACACAAGAAAGAATCAATAAGACATTGAAAGATAAAGTTGGAGAAAACTGCCAGAAAGTAGAACCGAAGATGAAAAAAGAGAAGAAAAGAAAAGGGAAGATCATTAGAGAAAAACTCCAGAAAATCCCTCATAGGGTTACCAGAAATAAAGAACTGAAAAAATAGAGAGCATGAAGTAATCGAAAAAGTTTCAGGATTATTTCTGAGGACTGGAGAATATGAATTTTCTGTTTTAAAGCACTCATAAAAATCACCATAAAAATGGAAGAAAAGCAGACTTAACCCAAATCACTTGTAAAAACCTAAGAAAAATGAGAGTCAAGATGAGATTCCACAAACTTGGATAAAGAGAGAGAGCAGAAAGTGTCAGATGAAAAGGGAAAGAAATAGAAGCTACAGGGAGACCTTTAGCATCTCAGGACAAATTAAAGGAGTTTTTCAGACGTGGAAGTCCAGAAAAGTCAACCTCCCATGTACCATTTCGTAGGAAGCTTTGTTTGAGGAAACCACACAAAAACAAAGGAGGAAATCAAGTAAGTGGAAGACATGAGATTTGGAAAAGAGGGGCTACATCAGAGAAGCAAAGAAAATTTTCACGATGGTGAAAAATGTGACATCCTATGTTGAAATTGTATTTCCAGCATGGAGGCTACCAGTCCAGTTTCAGACAAGTCAATAAACAGTCTCCAAGAGTGATTTCTAAACTGTATAAAATCTAAAGAATGCTTGACGCATCTGAATGTATTAAAAATATTTTGGTGAACTACGGAGAATTTCTAATGAATCAGGATACTAGCCCTTGAGTTCAAGTGTTTGCTACTGGTAGGGAAGTAGAAAAGTTAGATTAAAATTAAAAATGACTTTAATATATAGCATTATATTAAAATATGATAAAAAGAAATAATAAAAACAAAAGAAAAATAACCTGAGAAGAGAAAAAATGGTTACAAAGAATAAGAGATTAAAGAATTCATAAATTCTGTTTGCCATATTTGACTCTGAAGGAATATGAAGCCTTTTAAAAATTAAATTTATTCTCAGAGTTCTTCCATGTCAAAATTTCCAAAACAACTTGCTCTATTTTTTAATAAATTTTAAGAGTGTTGGGCATGCTTTGAACAATATTCACATTGTTAGAATAAATATATAGAAGACTGTTCCAATGAAGAAAAAGCATCTGGATAAATTAGAATATGTATGTTTGTTTGGAAATTGTCTTACTAATTCATAGTAAGTAATAGAAAATTAATGCAATCTTCAAATTTTTGAGTCAGTATTTAATAGATTAATTTTCTCATTTTGTTGAAGGTGAACATATTTCCACAACCTGTATAATTCACTCAAAATTCTGAAGAACATACATGGAAGATTCTCAATTAAGATTAAAAACTCACATTTCACACATGTACCCTAGAACTTAAAGTATAATAAAAATAAAATAAAATAAAATAAAAACTCTCATTTCTTCTGTTTTCCTGCCTCCAAATTTAAGAGCGGGGAGAGATGAGGTGGGACTATGTCTTAGAAAAAATAAAAGGTATATATTTTATGTTTGAAAGATTTGCTACAGGGCAGAACAGGTTACTGAGTTGTACAAATCACAGTAGGTATATCAACAAGTAATTATACGTCAATTATTCAGTAAAAAATGTAATAGCACTGACATTTACCGAATCAGAGAGATAACAAAATAATGACGAAAACATAGTCTCCCTCTAGAACTGATAAGATGATCATGAAGATTTTTTGTATCAGTATAGTAAGTGATAATATTTTTTTGCTCCATATTATGGCTAAAAATGAGCACATAAATACATGTAATGAAAGCAACTATTTAATGACCTTTCTGCTTTTAGAGACAGCCCAGAACTTTGCCAGTCTAAGGATAGTGTTCCTTTCATCTAAGTTGAAATTCGGAGTTAGAGAATTCTTTGTATTTGCCGAGAAAACATTCAAACTTCTCATATTTTCCTCAAGAGGTATCTACTAACTAAAACATTTTAGATCATGTGGGAAATTCAAGTGCTTACATGAATATTAGCTCTTGGTTGCTCTTCTAGATTTTCTAAGTAATTGAAGAATAAATGGAAAAGAAAAAAAAAACTGAACACAAGCCAAATTTCTTCTTTGTGCAGTATTTCTTGAGCCAGCAGAAGAAAAATAGAAAGGCAGAGCCTATGTGTTTTCAAAAGATAGCATTTCTGCCCCCTAACAATAAGAAAAAAATGTGCTATAGTTATTTGTCTGTCTTTCTCCAAAAAAAAAATTTTTTTTAAATACTGGGGATTAATACAGACATCCACAATCATTCCAGTCCCAAACAACAAATTAAGATCTGAGCAAGTGCAGAGAACTGTTTCTGAGTTTACAAGTGCCCCCGTGTGGAAATGAGCAATTATTACTCTTCCACAATTTCATTCTATTTGCTTACTATCACACCTGCTACCTTGAGATTTCTGAAGATTTCTGATGAAAGTCGTTCAATTAATCATCCCAACAAGATCATTGTGAATTTTTTAGCCACTCGGATATATTTGATGGCACCATTGATAGATGTGAACCAAAGATACAAACAAGCATCATTTTGTTTCTCGTATCTCTAATGCTTACTGTAGTTCCTGGCACAAAACAGAAGACAAAGACATATTTTTTGAATTAATAAAATTATGATTGTGCAGTCACATAAGCGAGAAACCAAACGGCACATTCATTCTTCTTCATACTCATTCGGATGGTGATTATGAAGTAACCAAGTTCCATTGATTGCAATTCTGAAATTTCGCTCAGATTCAGACATACTCCGTTTTGCTATCCAAGTTTAATTCCAAAAAGTTTCTTCTCTGATCATTGGTAAACTTCCCCTAAATGACCAGGTTTGACCCAGCGTTCACGACTAGCAGAGGTATTCTACAATCGAACACTGATTAACTGTCCTTCTGGCCTTTAAGAAAACTGAAGTTGAACCTCTAGTTTGTTTGAGTGAGAAGATTGGCACATTTCGTCCTCAAAAAAAAAGAAAAAAAAAAAAGCTGTAAAACCGAATAAAATGTTTAAAAACAAACTTTTTCAAAGCCCTAGAAATTGATGCATGGTAACAATCAGAAATAATGTCTTTTCTGTAGCGGTCGATACTTAATACTCTAGTTGTCCATGTGGGTAATCATCCTTTGAAGTCATTCAAGGAATAATGCATGATTGAATTAAAATTAAAATTTCAGGTTCCAATTCACATTTGTAAAGAGCTTGCTTATCTCAATATATTGGCCAATATTTTCATTAGATATTGCTTTGATATTTTTAAAAAGATATAAATACGTTGTTGGATTTTTTTGTTAATCTTCAAGATCCAAATTGTTAATAGTATATTTAAATTAATAAAATTATTTGGTAGTAGAATAATTCTAATAATAAAATAAGGTTAGATTTTTTACTAAACTAATACTTTTATGTACCTTTGTGTAGCCCATTGTAATTAAGACAAACAAAAGCAATAATAATTTTGAGCTAAAATCCTATTAGAATTAATTATATTTATTCAGATTTTATTCATGAAGGAAAGAAGGAGGCATATGTATTTGACATTGAGAATTCAGAGTGCATTATCTTATAAGAGATTCTTTTAAAACTTCTCATTTTATCAAAATTATGAAAAATTAGTTTTAAATATAGGTCATGAGAATTGACAATTGAGTAAAGAGGAATAAAACTTGTATTATTGCAATAATATAAAAAATTATTTTACTTATCTCTTTTCTGACCTCTGTTTCTCAGTTAATTTGTGATTATTATACAAAGGTTGAAATAAAATGGTTTCCAGCATATTAGGGCTATGGTCTATGCTGTTACTAATATGACATTTAGCAAAAATTAGTTTGAAGAGTTTTCATATTAATATGCCAGTGCTGAAACACAGATATGCATGTTGTGCAGTGGCATCATGCTGTTAGCTGGTAGGGACTTTTTTCCTCCCCATTTAAATAGAATTCCAAAAATTAACTTGATTCTAAGTGGGCTTTCTACCTTTTGAATACAGGAATAATTTTCGTCTAGTAAATTTAGTTGTTTTGTGTTTTCTCATGGAGAAAACATGTTAATAATTCAGAACTTTTCACTCTAAAAAATGTTTACTACATATATTTATAATGTACACTTCATAAAATCCTAATTATATCAATCAATACAGAAATCTAACTCCTTGTCTTATATACTCAAAAATATTGATATAAATAAGAACCATATACGTTGAAATCTTAAAATTACTAAGTATTACAACTCCAAACAAAGAGATAACTTCAGTGAAAGTACTTTTTATAAACCTCATGACACACATTATTGTACAATGATCCAATTTTCTCTAAGGCTCTAACCCTCATTGTGATGCCCATATCATCTTTTCTTGTTTCCCCAACATGTATGTCCGTGGGTACTACAAATGTGATGACATCATTGCTCTGTTTAAACCCCATCGGGGTTCTCTGTTGACTGCAGAGAGTAGTCAGAGCTCTTTGTTTACCTTGCTAATCATACTCCTGTTTCTCTCTCTGGCCAGATTAGCCTATTATTACTTTCTCTCAATTATTATATCAGTAGTAATTGAGTATTTCCAGTTACCCAACCAAACCATGATGCTTCATGCCTCTTCCCATTTACTCAAGCTGTTTTCTCTCTCAAGAATTCCCTCCTTTAAATATCATTAGACTTTCTCCACCTTCTTTCTGCCAAACTTGTCAGATTATTAATCAATCCCTAGATTCTCACCTCCAAGAGAAGGTTAATCACACCTACACTGTGCTACTTGTGTTTCTTGCCCATGATTCTATGTTGTATTTGTAACAATGCGATTTGCTCATTTCTCTATCTCATCAAACCGGCTGTGTGCATCTCAAAATCAGATACTACATCACCAACATTTAATAATGTTGAATCCACACAGTGCATTCCAAATAAATGGTTGCTCAAAGTATAAAAGAGCAAAACTGGAGACTCAGAGAACCACACAGAAGCTTGAGCCCAAGAACTAAGCAGGAACTCTGTTCTTGTGGAAACAAGTCTACGATCGGAGATTGAACCAAGGAGAATGACTTCCTGTTAGGGGAGGTGCACATCTCTGAGCACCAAAGCCTTGGAAGCCACACTACCAGTCATTTAATATCAACTATTTCATTTTTGTGTTTTCCAGACTTCAGTCAATGGCATATTCTTTAATGCCTTTTGCTATTTTTGCCTAAGTTGTATACATAATGTTTGCTTAATATCTTTGTTTAAATTGACTCACATTTTACTCACTAAATGTATTTTAATGAAAATCTTGCATTACTATAAATAGAAAATTCAGTGTTATGCTCCAAATTCACAAATTACACTTAAAAATAAATGTAACAGGAAGTTAGCTTTGGCTGATGGCACAGTAGGTAATTAGGACAAATCCTCCCACTAAAAACAACAAAAAATCTAAACAAGATATTTTTAAAAGTTTGTTTCAATGCACTGGAGATCTACCAAGGCAAGGAAGAATTTCTTTAGAATTTAATAAGAATTTAAAAGCAAGATCTGGGAGAATATAGGAAACCAGAGGGTGGAGTTTCACACTTTAGAATCACCTTTCTTCCTACAGGTACTTGTTCTGTGATTCTTAGGAATCAATCAGAGCTTTCAACATATTTGCATGTCTAAAGAGGAAAAAAAATAATTTCAGGGCTCAATAAAGAGGGAGGCTAGTAAAGCTGCAGGCTTTTATAAACTGAAATCTCTGCCCCTAGAGAAATGGCACAGTTCTGATCATTTTAAAGCATTAAATTTTTTTCTGGCCATGGTACTTTCTTCTCTTGTCTGTATTTGTTCATCCTCATCTAAGCCTCATCCACCTCCAGAAAAGACTCCCACTTTCCATTTTTCTTACATTATACCCGCAGTGCCTGTGTCTAACTTGTTAAGTGGCAGTCCTTCACTAAAGATAGTTTAACGTTGCAGTGGTCATGTTAGGGAAGTTTTGATTCTAACAAAGTTTTATGGCTCTTCAGAGCTCTAGGACAAAAGGGAAACAATGATCTATTGTACAATGGTCAGCCTTTTGAGTTGTTATGAAATCCGTCATGATGTACGCACTCTGGAAATATCTCACCCAGATAAGTAGATCTTAAGGAGACTCAGCTGTGTTTTGTGAGACAGCTAACTGAGTGGAGTCCATTGAGGTTTCCTTAGGTAAAGGAGGGCTAATCTCCTCAGGCAGGGATATAAGTATTATTTTTCTGGCACAGAAGGCTTGGTAGAACTTAAAGAATTCAGTATCCCCAGCTATAACAGAAACTGTCTAAATGTCCTATTTCAATTTTTAGGATCCCATTTCTTCCCAATCAATGCCCTGACTTTAATAGAAGGCACCTGGAGAGGTCAATTCAATTTGTCTTGTAATTAAGCCACTTGCAGGATGGAGCTCTGGATTTAGTTTTCAGAAATCTTGGCCATATAACTGTAGTAAGCAATGATTTTCTTTCAGGGAAGATATAGAAACTTTCAAATAACTTATGCAGAACTTGACTTGGGGATTTCAAGTCCTAAGTTCATCAACTTATTTCTCCATTTTTTCCAGCACAGTTAGAAGCAGCCAGCCAATTCCATTGAATTACTTAGTTCAATGAAAATGTTGTAAGGTAGCAAATACATAGTCACCCAGAACCTTGCCTGCTATAGATATTTGGCTAGGAGTATCCAATAGCAATCAATACTTTGCTTATCTCTATTGCCACATCCTGCCATGAACTATCAGTGCTCTCTTTACTACTGAAAATAGAGCCTTAAGTGCCTTTAAATCTAATCATATTTGGTCTACTCAATTCCAGGAAACCCAAAGTCAATTCATAACGCTCCTCCTTCTGCTTCTGTTCCTCTAATCTACCAAAATTTGTATCATTTAGAGTTCAACCAAAGAAGCAGAACCAGTGGAAATTATATAAGAAAAGATTTATTGTAAAGAATTGGCTCCTGAGATTTTCGGGACTGGCTAGGCAAGTCCAAAAACCATAGGTCATTTGGTCAGAAAGGGCCAACTGGAATTCTTGGGCACATGCAGAAGCTGCTGTCCATAGGTAGAATTTCTTCTTCAGAGAAGCCTCAGTTCTGCTTTTAAAGACCTTTCAACAGATTAAATTGGGCTCACTCATATTGTCTAGAATACTCTATCTTACTTAAAATTGATTATAACTTTAATCACTTATATAAAATACCTTCAGAGCAATACCTAGATTCCTATTTGATGAGTAATGGAATTGTAGCCTAGCCAAGCTGACATATTAAAAGATGATCACGCCAGGCATGGTGACTCACGCCTGTAATCCCAGGACTTTGGGAGGCCAAGGCGGGTGGATCACCTGAGGTCAGGAGTTGGAGACCAGCATAACCAAAATGGAGAAACCCCATCTGTACTAAAAATACAAAATTAGCCTGGTATGGTGGCACATGCTTGTAATCCCAGCTACTTGGGAGGCTGAGGAAAGATAATCGCTTGAACCCGGGAGGCGGAGGTTGCAGTGAGCAGAGATTGTGCAATTGTACTCCAGCCTTGGCAATAAGAGTGAAACTCTGTTTCAAAAAAAAAAAAAAAAAAAAGGTGATCACATGCTTCTATGTGTTGTTTAATATTAACAGGAATTATTTTTGAAATTTAAAAATAATAAAATACATGATCGAAAGTTTTTTCAGTGAAATGACAGGGGATATAATTTGAAGGTTGTTTTCTTCTTTGTACTTCACTTAGGCAATCACATTCCTGGGATCCATTTCCCTTCCCTCACTGACCTTCCTTCAGACTTGGCCTACACTCCCTGTGTTTGAAGTATCAAAGACTGGTGACATAGCACATACGATAGTTATTGGATGGTAGTCCAAACGAATACAGCTTCCAAAGATAGTTTTCTTTCCCTGAAACGATAGGTTACATCCCAAGATAATTTTACTTTTAAATCCCAGGAGCTCTATCATCTCTTATTACATCAAAGCTACCAGTTATTCTTTATAACAGACTAAATTCTGAACTTCAGACGAATAAAAATGCACAATGACTATTAATCAATTTTGAAAGTCACATTAACTTGAAAAACTAAAGAGGAGACACTTTGCCATTGTGTCTACAACAGCACAAAGAGAATCCAGTCCCACAGAGTTTGATATTCAGTCTCTTGGCTGGCATGGGCTATTATCACAGCAGATTCAATTATGTTAAAGACAAAATATGACATTCTTTTAACACATTTTGTATCAATTCATTTTGTTCTGTAATCTTATTTGGTCTCTGTCATGTTCTAAACAGTTCAGCAGAAAGATGTTACAAACCACTATCCCCGTTTACACTGATTCATTTTCCGGGAAATCTCCATGCTGTCTCTTTTCATTAGAAAAGAAATGACTAACCATTCAACCGGGTATTTTTAGTGCCCTTGGCAACAAAACAGGGTGACTTCTTTTTAATAAAGTCCTGTGGAAAAGTCATCTGTGTTCTGAAAACATTTATCTCAATTAATTTTTTAAAGAAAGAAAAAAATAATGTCATATCCTAATTAAAATACACTAGACAGAGCCCTGTTAAAATATGATGAGAACAAAATCATATTTATAAGTGATTTAAAAGTAGAAGAAAGATGCTGCAAAGAAAGTAACATAGAGGACCCACTTATTTGTTATTCATGAATTATTAAACAGATTACTTTTTTTCTTATCTCAACTTTTCAGAGTATTCCTCTCCTTTGTCTTTTATCATCTTCATCAAGAACAGAATGAGAAGAAACCAAAAAAAAAAACAAAAAAACAAAAAAAAAAACAAAGAAGGAGAACTGAATGAGAAAGTTGTCCCTAAATATAATTGGTTCCAAAGAATTGCTGGTTTATAAGGAAAATGTTTCATACATGTGACCTCTAAGGAGTTGTGGAATAAAATTGTTTATATTCAATTGAAGTATTTGTCTTTTCAGTTTGAAAGACTTGGGTGGCCTTTCCCGCCCAAGAAATAGACTGATGATACCCGAGCTGGTATCAGTAAAGAGATACTGTGTTTGTCTCTCTGAAACAGGAGATTCTCAGGATGGGTGGGGTGAACCAGGATGTTTATGTAATTCTTTACTGTTAAGACATCTTTTCTTAAAATTGTCTTAATCATTTAATCTTCACAATTATCTCATAAACTAGATGCTTTTGTTTCTGTTTTTAAAAAGAAGAACTTGAATCTTTGAAAAATTGAGTTCCTTTCCCAACTTCACAAACCATTTTGCCAACTCTGAATCCCATTGATCTTTCTGTTAGAATACCCTTCCATCTCAGAGGGTGTATCTTAGGCTGTGCTTCCTTCCAGAGAGATAAGAGCCTTTCATATAGGCTCAAAGATTTTAACAGTCGGAAAGGAATTCGTTTTATAGAAAAATAGAGACCCAGAAAGATAAATTAACATATTAATAAAAACTACCAAATAATGGTAGAATTAGGACTAGAACTTCTTTTTTTTTTTTTTCTTTTTTTTATTATACTTTACGTTCTAGGGTACATGTGCATAACGTGCAGGTTTGTTACATATGTATACTTGTGCCATGTTGGTGTGCTGCACCCATCAACTCGTCAGCACCCATCAACTCGTCATTTACAGCAGGTATAACTCCCAATGCAATCCCTCCCCGCTCCCCGTGGTAGGCCCCGGTGTGTGATGTTCCCCTTCCCCAGTCCAAGTGATCTCATTGCTTAGTTCCCACCTATGAGTGAGAACATGCGGTGTTTGGTTTTCTGCTCTTGCGATAGTTTGCTGAGAATGATGGTTTCCAGCTGCATCCACGTCCCTACAAAGGACGCAAACTCATCCTTTTTTATGGCTGCATAGTTTTCCATGATGTATATGTGCCACATTTTCTTCATCCAGTCTGTCACTGATGGACATTTGGGTTGATTCCAAGTCTTTGCTATTGTGAATAGTGCCGCAATCAACATATGTGTGCATGTGTCTTTATAGCAGCATGATTTATAATCCTTTGGGTATATACCCAGTAATGGGATGGCTGGGTCATATGGTACTTCTAGTTCTAGATCCTTGAGGAATCGCCATACTGTTTTCCATAATGGTTGAACTAGTTTACAATCCCGCCAGAACTTCATCTTCTGATTTTCACAGCAGTACTCTTACTACTAAACAAAACAACTTTATGTCTTATGATTTTATTGTTCATGGATAGTCTTGCTATGATACCTACATGGCAGAAGGTAGAGTCAAAGTTACCAATTTGGAAGAGACTTTCAAGGAAACCAAGTGAAATTGATCCAACTTGTAAAATAGTCTGAGCCAATATGGCCCCTCAAAATTGCTGGCTTCATTTTAGTATCATAACAGCCAATTTTCACAGGCAAGTGAGCACTAAGGACTCTCTTCTAGACACCTACTGCCAGGTATCAAAGCAATCATTAGAGTGAATTCCATACACATACAATTGTTTATAACAAACAGGACCTAAGCGAGTCATGCAACCTGTTCCCTAAGCTCAATGAAATCCCAGCTCTCTGTCATTTAAAATGATTTGATCATGATTCGCACAAAATCTTTCCTTGATACAAATGTGACAATATGCTAAAGACACAAATCTGCTTATCTACTTGTAAGCAACAGACAACCAGATTCTTTCAAATTAGTGGCAAAGTATCAGACTCCTTGGGAGTAAAAACCCAGGAACCACCAGAAACATAGACTGCAGGGCTTAGTGTTCTTGTAATGACCAGTGTCTCTACAGTATTTCTAGTCAAGTCACAATCTTGTTTACTACTCATTTTATCAATAGAGTTCTTTTTGCAACATGAGTTTTCCTAGTTAAATGTCCTCTAATGTTGATAAGAGATAAATAAAACTGAAGCCCTGTAATAGTCATTTCTGATGTATGAGCAGGGTCTTGCAAATTGTATCAAGGTCACCTGTAGAGTATGTTACTTGTGATGGTAATTAACCATATCTCCTGAGAGAGAATTAACAGATACATCACAATGTCTCTATTGAAATATTTTAAAGTAAACTACATAGCAAAGGGATAAAACGTTGTTCTAGGTGGAAACATACATATTCTGATTTGTGCAATCCAATACGTTGCCCCCGTCTGAGTCTTTCTGTATTGCTTTTCCTCGCCTTCCTAAAAATTATTCTCAGAAAATTCTACAGTCTACATTTTCAGACATGCAAAAATCTGTTCAAAATATGTTTAAAATTATTTTTAAAGATTTATTTAGTCATGCAGCATTCATTTATTATCATTCTAATAAAAACTTACGTGGGAGTCTTAACTATGATGGCAATCCATGTGGCAATATATCATTTGTTATAAAAAGACTGCTTACATTAAATAGTTATCACTTTATTCATCGTTACCATTAGACTTTATAGAAGAAGGCAGTGGTGATGAGGCCGGGTTATTTTTAACATCACAGACACCAGTGTAAAAATCAGCAGTTGGGAACTTGGGAGGCAGGTTGGATCCCAGAGCTACTTATAATCAGGATTCCTTAGATGAAGGCCATTAATTCATATATTTATGTAGCTGATTTCAATATATAGTCCAAGTATGGAGACTACTATTAAAAATATTTCTGCTTCTTGGATAATTTTCCCTAGATGCCATTATATACTTAAATACAAATATAAGAAAAAAAACTGCTCAATACCTACTGATAATACTTTCAGAGCCCCTTTATTATGTTTTACTTCAGAATAGAAACATTTTTACACCAACAGAAGGAAACAATTGACAATAAATAAATGCACTACATAAAATGAATTACATAGATCTAACCAAAGAGTTAGGAAGAGGTCCTAACTGGCTGTATTCTGAACACATGACTGATTTATTTGAACTATGAGTGTTTTGTCTCAGTTTTTCAGTTAAAATAGTTTCAAGCATTTCAGGGTAACACACAAAGTATGTACTTCCATTTTCCTGTAAACAGAACTTGACATGATTCCACCAGGTCCACTTTCTCAAATGGCAACAGCAGACATGTCTGAGCCGCACCTGTCCCACTGAGAATGGCATATTCATGCCATATTCCTAGAGTTCCTAGTCCTTCCCAAGCCTAGGTTCAGTGCTGCCCATGGGGATTTGATTTTATGACCTATGAGTTCATGAATCACAGACATACAATCAGTTAGCTAATGCATAATGTGACGTAATTAGGGCTATGCATAGCTGCATATTGAAGTCTCAGAAGCGTAATCATCAGAGAAAAATAAAACTACCCGAAAATGAGTATATAATGGTAGCATTTATGCAAATTTGAAAACAAAAAAAGCAATATTTTACTTTTTAAAAATATATAACGGTTGTATTGTTTATAGATACAGGCATAAGTAATAAAAAATTTAAAAAGTGGAGAAAACACACACAGTGGCAGGATCATAAATGTTTCTAGTTAGAGAGAGAGGATATAGAAGAGTGATCACATTCTATCTATGTCTGTTTATGTTCTCTAAAAGACAGAGACAGAAAGGGAGAAAATCAAATGCAATAAAATGCTATCATTTGATAAATCTAGGAGATAGTATTTTTCATTACATTTTCTGTAATGTTCTGTATATTTGAAATATTTAATAGTTACAATTAAAGTATATAGAGTTATAATTCTAGAATAAATTCATTCTTTGTGATAAAAAAGTAGTAAAATCCATTTCCAATTGTGAGTAAACAAGTGTCAGGGTCCCTTCTGTTTCCAAGCGGATACTGTGTCATCACAGAGTCTGTCTGTGGTCTGTGTCCCTGTCATTTGTGACCCAAGCTAAGTTGTGCTGAAAGATGCATTTTTTTTTTTCCTATTCTAGAGTCATTTGGTTAAGTTTTCATTTGGAAACTCAAATCAAAAGCGCATGCTCCAGAGAAGACATCAACTCATAAGCCTCATCTATTTTTACCTTTTATCAACGAATTTTGGTTAACATAATGGATATTAGAAATGACTAGCTGTGGTGGGTTGTCCTGTTTCTGGAAGGAATAATGAGCTTGTGGATTTTAGGTTGCTAATGAACTAAGATGTTATATGTTTTACTAAACAATAACGAATTACAACCTTTAGTTGTTAGTCTGGCATGTAAGGAACTTAGAGGTCACCACTCTGTCATAACAACAAGTAAAAAACGGAAAAATCTGGAAAATCATACATTCTTCTTAAATCTATAAGAGAAGTGAGGTCACAGGAAAAATCACTGTCCCCGAAATAAGAGAGACAGAAAGGCAAATATAGAGACTCACAAACTACTGGAGCAGAAACCTGAGTGGGAACCAGTACTGAAGTAGGAAAACTTAAAATGTAATTGACTAATTAGGAGTTAAGAAAGGGTAAAACTGGGAGTAAATACTCCAGTAGGGTCCCATCATAGAGGACACTATTAGTCTATTTTCACACTGCTGATAAAGACATACCCAAGACTGGGCAATTTACAAAAGAAAGAGGTGTATTGGACTCACAGTTCCATGTGTCTGCAGAGGCCTCCCAATCATGGCGGAAGGTGAAAGGCACTTCTCACACGTGCAGAGCTTGTGCAGGGAAACTCCCCTTTTTAAAAACCATCAGATCTGGTGAGACTTATTCACTATCATGAGAACAGCATAGGAAAGACTTGCCCCTATGATTCAATTACCTCCCACTGGGTCTCTCCCACAACACGTGGGAATTCGAGATGAGATTTGGGTGAGGACACAGCCAAACCATATCAGGTACCCCCACACTTTTTTGGCTTTACCTACAGGAGATGAAGTTGATTCTCCACAGTAAACATGAGAGATAAATCTCCAGCTTCCAGCAGGAGAAGGATTCTGTTTTTTACAGAGCCTGTCCCTGAGAGAAACTATTTTATCAGATCCTGATCTGAAGGGGTTTTACAGGAGCCTAACGCACCTGGGAAAGTGAAAAACCCAACCCTAACCCTCTCTAGCTTTTCATATGGGGGATGAAAAATACTTAACTCCATCACCGTGTAGCCATCCTGTACTGGTCGATAAAACTGAGGGACACCTGTGAAGTTCACAGTCCGAGGACATAAGCTCACTAAAATACTGAGACATAATCATCGGACTCTAGAATGCTTGCTAAATGCCCACACCTTACCAGCACATCACTAAAGGCCTAGTCACTAGAGTTTATTTTACCCACTACATCATGTCCAGCTTTTAGCAAGAAATTACAAGGCATACTCATAAAAAAACATGAAATCGTGTCCTTCACAGCAACATGGATGCAGCTAGAGGCCATTATCCTAAGCAAATTAAGGCAAGAATAGAAAACCAAATACCGCATGTTCTCACTTATAAGTGGGAGCTAAACATTGAGTCCACATCGACATAAAGAGAACAATAGACATCAGGGACTACTTGAGTGTGGAGGGTGGGAGAAGAATGACGGTCAAAAAATGACCTACCAAGTGCTATGATTACAACATGAGTGATAAAATCGTTTCTACACCAAACCTCAGTGACACGCAGCTTACCCATGTAACAAGCTTGCATATGTACGCTGTGAACCTAAAATAAAAAGATGAAGAAAAGGAAAGTAAAAATGCCCTAAGGCTAAAAAAAAAACAATTACAAGGCATACTAAAAGACAAAAAACGCAGTGTAAATAAGGAAGGCATCAGAACCACTCTCAGACATGGCAGGGATATTGGAACCATCATACTGGGAATTTAAAATGATAATGATTAATGCACTAAAGTGTCTAATGGACAAAGTACACAACTTGTAAGAAAATATAGGTCAGGTAAACAGAGAGATGGAAATGCAAAGAAAGAATCAAAAGGAAATGCTAGAGATCAAGAACACTTTAACAAAATGAAGAATTCTTTGATGTGTTCATTAGGAGACTGGACATGGCTGAGGAAAGAATCTCTGCACATGAGAATATGTCAATGGAAAATTATAAAACCAAAATATGAAGAGAAAAATGATTGAATGAATGGAACAGAGTATCTAATAACTATGAGGTAATGACAAAAGATGTAACACACGTATAATGAGAAAGCTAGAAAGAAAAGAGTCATGAAACATTTGAAGTAATAACAACTGAGAATTTCCCTCAAATTAATGTCAGACGCCAAACCACAGATCCAGGAAGTGCAGAGAAAAACAAGCAGAATAAATACCCAATAATTTGCACCTAGCCTAAAAATAAAAGGTCAAGAAAAACCTTGAAATGAGTCAGAGGAAAAAAAAAAAAAAAGCTTACCTATACAGGAGCAAGATAAAAATTCCGTCTGACATCTCAAAACTTATGCAACCAAGAAGAGAGTGGAGGGAAATATTTAAAATGTTGAAAGAAAAAAATACATCAACCTAGAATTCACTATCCTGCAAAGTTATCCTTGAAAGTCAAGGAGAAATGAAGTCTTTCTCAGACAAACAAAATTGAGGGAATTTGTTAAAAGTAGATCAGCCTTACGAGTCGGGTGGATCACGAGGTCAGGAGATCGAGACCATCCTGGCTAACACGGTGAAACCCCGTCTCTACTAAAAAATACAAAAACTAGCCGGGCGAGGTGGTGGGCGCCTGTAGTCCCAGCTGCTCGGGAGGCTGAGGCAGGAGAATGGCGTGAACCCGGGAGGCGGAGCTTGCAGTGAGCCGAGATCCGGCCACAGCACTCCAGCCTGGGCGACAGAGCGAGACTCCGTCTCAACAAAAAAAAAAAAAAAAAAGAAGTTATTTAGAGAGAAGAAACGTGATACAGCTCAGGAACTCAGATCTGCATGAAAAACAGAAGAGGATTAAAGAAGGAATAAGGGAAGATACCAAAATTTTCATTTTTCTTATTCTCAATTGATCTAACAGATAATGATTTGTTTAAAATAATAATAGCAACGATGTATTTGATGATTATAGCTTATGCATTAGTGAAATAAATGACATCAATGATACAAGGATGATGCAAGGGAGGAATTAGGAATATTTTGTTATTGTAAAATACTTGCACCACATACAAAGTAAAATAATTTTATTTGCAAATAATAATGAATTACTCTTACCACTCTTGTTCAACCTCTTCCCTCTGCTCAGAATGTCCTCCCAGCCTCTGGTCTAAATGAAAAACATCTCCTCCTTCCCTAAAACCCTAAGAAACATTACCTCTTCTATAAAATCTTTCCTGGTCTTCCTCCCCAGCCATCTATTATTGGAAATACTTTGATTTCTTTCTTTCCATTGATTTTTCCACATTGTATGTAGATGTCTACATTAGTGCCTATTTCTCTGTGTTGTATTTTTTCTGTTAGGAATAAGGTCTACATATTGCTAATCTTTATACTCTAAGACTTTAGAAAACTGTAAAGTCACATACATATAGATGTTATTATCCATATACTGCTAAGACTGAACTAGGGTTTCTTGAGTATATCTCTTTGGGACAGCCCCCACTTATATTTTCCTATGAAATGCTAGACACAAAAGAGAAGTTCAAAGTTCAATTGCCTGAATTAAGAAAAGTGCTGCAATGATGACTTTGTCACCAGAGGGCATCACTGACTCAACAGCTGCTTCTCTAATGCTAAGACATTTTAAAACTTTGTATTTAAGTTTCCTTGACTAAGTCAAAAAAGGATTTATTGAACACATACCTTGTGTCAAGCAGTGTTCTAGGTCTTGGGAAATACAGCAATAAATAAAAGTGACAAGGTTTGTTTCTTTGATCTTGTTTATATTTCACTCACAACTGATGGTTGGAAACAGCCTAAATTCTGTCAGCCTTAGGAATCTAAACTTGCCTAGATTTTGTTTCCAGTGTGGGAAACCAGGTTAATTTTGAGTTCTCCTTCTGTCACTCAGTCAATAAATACTTACTAAAAGCCTACTATGTGCTATATTTGGATTGAGTATTCAACAGACAAGACAAAGTGGCCTTAACTTTCAAGGAAGTTACAATACAATAGAGAACACAAACACTAATTTTAAAATGTACAATTGTGGTCAGTGATAAAAAGGTAAATAAATTACAAGGTGATTTCACAGTATGCAAGTGGGTAAGCTAATTATTTTTTAGAGTTTAGGGAAAGCATTTTTGAGGAAAGAGAACATAACTCCACTACCACCACCACCAAGATGAAGCATGGGTAGAAATAACTTAGGGAAGAATTTCTATGAGGATGTTCTAGAAAGAAGTAACCAGAAAGAGTCTAATAAAACACAGCATGATGCCCGAACAAGGGAAGAACTGTCTAATCACAAACACAGTTTGATATAGTAGCTACATAGGAAGCTGTACTAACTTTTCTTTTGATGATCTGGGATATGTCTGCTAATCTGGCTCTTTACCTAATGTAATCTCAGCCGTACAACAGCCTCATGACAAATCTAGAGCCATAAGAGTTTGGGACAAGACTGAGAGTGTTGCTGAATAAAATAAAGGAAATCTATTGCGTTTAAACAGAAGACTAACTTCTATGGTAACAAGATATGGAATAAACAGCCAATAAAATAAAAAATATACAAAAAGTTTACAAAAAAAGATGCATTATAACACCAGGTAATTCAAATTAGTTCCACTTTAAGTAAGAATAGTAATTAATCATCTCAAAGGTACTGGAAATTAAGGATAAGGCCCACAAGAAACCAAAGTACTCTCATGATATGAAGAATGAGGCATGACATTTTAGGTATATTTAGCTAGCTTCACGAATGAAAAAAATAAATTTGTTATATTTTTGCTTAAAAAAAAAAAAAGTAGACCCAAGAGATCACCCTCTTCCAAACAGGGAAATCTCTGTTCTAAATAAAATACATTATTCAGCTTGCATGTTTTTTTCTCACTGACATCCTTGGAAAGTGATTTGAGAATTCTATAATCCAGGAAAGTATAATATAAGGTAGCTGTAAGGAGAGACTGAAATGAAGAGATATACTATTATTACTTTTGTCTATTTAGTATTTCTTTTCCATTCTTTCTCTGGCGACCAAGCTAATTTTATCTAGGGTGAAACAATTTCATGTGGTTCTGTGGAGCCAAAGACGAGACAAACAGGGCTTTGAAGAGCTCTTGTGACAGTAATTAGTTCAATGACGATCATGTGATCCAAGTCACATTAATTTGCTTTTTTGTGAACTTTTCTTCAATTGCTATCTTAAAGACAACTTTTCCACTGAGGTTTTAAGTTTGAAAGATATGAGTATATGGCTTGATGATGAGAGGGACAGGATGTAAAGTAGCTCCAGGATCTAGTCATGACTGAAATTTGCCATACTCCATAACTTCCAAGAAATTTGGTGTGAAGTATTCTTACCCCGCTTGCAAGTGAAAATAATTCTTACTTATACAGAATATATTACAATCTATTCTTGTTATATACATTTTTTTAAATCTTGAATTTCAAACTTGAAATGTTTTCAAACATAGTAAAGTCATAATTCCTGCATTAATAGGCCGTTGAATCCTGATACTTTGCATTGTTCATTAAGCAACTCTAAAATCATTCAAAAATATAAAAAAGCAAAGCAAGTCTATGAGATATTAGACTACGAGACTTCTGGGATTACACAAACAACACAATGGCTTATGTCAGATTCTGAGGTCATGAATTTCTCATGCAAATAAAAATACATGTAGGAAATGAGGTGGATTAGTGAGTGAGTGCAGAGAAAGAGTGTAATTTAAAAGTCATTATAAAATTTACCTACTAACAATGTAGGACGCTACACATGCAGTTATAAATGTACCTTAACAGGCTACAAAATGAAACAGAATTTTTGAAGTGTTTAGCTCCAAGCATAAAGCTGCTGGAGTTGACAAGTCCATTTTTAATATTTGATTTGAAAATCTTGGGCACAGCAGTAACAACTTAAGATGCAAATTAAATTTTTCAGGAAACAGAAGAGACAGATATTTTAATTGCATTTCCCATGAATAAAATGTTATAAAGTCCCCCACTGGAAGGCAAGCAGCTTTGTTTCACAGTCTAAATTTCACTTTGGATGGTCTGGGAGGAAGTCTTAATGTTATTCTCTTTTTTAAATTTTCTCCTCCAGTTTGTATTAAGAATCCTCCCATACCCTGATGTCTTAGGATGTTGTCAGAAGAACTACCAGGACACAAGCTTTATTTTAAAAGGAGTTAGTTACAAATGAGACCGAGTGAATGGGCTACATGTGACCTAGGATTAGAAGTGAATGCCTTGGAAAGGCAGTTCCCTCCAGGTCTACCTGCCCAGCTAACAATGAACTTGGGTTTGCATTTCAACACAATTTGCAATTTTTTTGCTTTAAGAGATATAAGTGAGCCTAAACTAAAAATTAAGTCCCTTGTTCCTTGACCAACCAAGGGTAACTAGCCTTTTCTCCAGATGTACATGTGGCTTGTCACAGCTTCATGTTCAACTCTTAAGACTAACGAGATGGTCTGAATGTTTGTCTCCCCTCCAAATGCATATGTTGAATTCCTAATCCCTAAGATGATGGTAATAGGAGGTAGGGACTTTGGGAGGTGATTAAGTCATGAGGGTGGAGTCCACATGAATGAGATTATTGTCCTTATAAAAGAGGGCCTTGAGAGGTCCTTTGCCCCTTCCAACATGTGAGGTTACACTGAGAATATGGCCATCTATGAACCAGAAAGTGGGCCCTCTTTAGACACTGAATCTGCTGGCATCTAGATCTTGGACTTTAAGGTTCTAGAACTGTGAGAAATAAATTTCTGTTGTTTATAAGGTATCTAGTCTGTTTCTTTTTTTATAGCAGCCTTAACAGATAGATAAAGAAGGTTAAAAAATGTTATTACTAACTCTATTAGTGCTGAAATGAATTACTGTATTATCTCCCTGATAGATTCAGAGGCTCACACATGGGGGACTGCACTTGATGTTCAATGCTTTCCCCATAATACAATAAACATAGAGATACATAAGGGCTTGCAAAGAAAAGAGCAGTAGAAGAAAAAAAATGACCTTAGGAATTACATTTTCAAAGGCAGTAAATTGTCATGTTCCTGTATTGACTGACAGTGACCAGATTGCAGACTTCAGGACCCAAAGCAATATCAACAGATGAAGTTACAGGATCAGAGGTGAGAGCATGTGGCTTTAGCTCAGGGCCTGGGACTGTCATGTAACACTTGTGTAAAGTCAGTTCAAGCCCACGCTGAGCTGGTCATCACAGTGGCAGCTGGGATAAGAGACAGGTGAGGCTGAGAGGCTCTGACATGGTGCATAAGAGGTGTCTAATACACAAAGACTGATAGAAAACTTAGTTCCAAATTTGCATACAACCACTGACCAGTGCAGCGAGTTTACACATGAATTTTGTGTATTAACTCCATTTCTTTTAGACATTTCCAAAACTTAATCAATTTTTTTTTGTCTTGAAACGAGCAAGACTCTGCAATTTTAACCAAAGGTATAACCAAAAATAAAAAGTGCTATTGATAATACTGAACTATATAAAATACATAAGGGGAAGGCAAGATTCAATGTCATATATGATGGAGAAAATTTTACATTTTGACATATTTGAGATAGTTGGAATCCTACCAATACAAATCTGGCATCAGGGGCTTCTTTTCCCTCTCATGATCCAAGACATTTAGTGTATTGAAAATATTTTTCAGTCTTATTTTTATATCTATTTTATATAATCTTAATAATTCACAAATTTTTAAATGTTTATAATGAAGTTTTTATTGTGTATTTATAACTCTATGTAGAGTATATATGTACATATCTACAATTTACATATATAGATAACAGATATGTAGATATATATGCATATGTATGTTATGTTTATGTATGTTATCTATATACATAAATTATGGAGGTATACTATGTATATGCATATATGTGTTATCAATATACATAAGTTATAGATATATACAGCAATATAGAGAGAGAAAAAGAGGGAAAAAGAGCAAAAACAATTATGTAAACTTTATAATTTGCTACTCTGAGGAAAACATGAAACTGATGTTTGTATCATTTATTCTAATTGGTCTAATGCATATCTTAACATATTACATTAAACAGAAAGTCAATTGCACCTCACTGATGATACTGTCCTCATTAACAATGATCCAAAGAAGAACTTATACTTCAATTAGTTTACAGCTATTCTTGGGAAATGTAAACCATTACTCTGGAATTTTTGCATATTTAAATATTTATGATTGGTTTACACATATTTATACTTTAATAATTCTGTATATTAAAAGTAAATGAAAACTGCTTTAAATGTGTAGTGGAATTGAGTAAATAGATGGCAGGTGGTAGGTGCCAGGTATGACTGGCATCTATAGAAAAGGGAAATTTGAACACAGACACAAACACACTGAGAACACCATGTGAAGGTAGAAATCGGGATGGCACATCTACAAATCCAAGAACTTCAAAGGGTGCCAGCAAACTACCAGCAGCCAGGAGAAAGACATGAAACAGATTCTCCTCACTGACCTCAGAAGGAACCAACCCTGCCAATGCATGATCTTGGACTTCCAGCCTCCAGAACTGAGACAATACATTTCTGTTTAAGCCACTCAGCTTGGGGTACTTTGTTATGTCAGCCCTAGCAAACTAATACAGTGATTTGATTCCAAAGAGTGCAGAATGGAAAGAGAGAGAAAAGAAGAATAACTTTAAAGTAGATAAAATTTACAACGATCTCAGCCAGGTGATCAAGGTGACATCAACAGTGATGAGTCATAATGATGGTAGGCGTGATGTGGTGACAAAAGCACTTTACCTCTGTGGCCTTCCTTGTAAAACACCTAACCCCAGTCTGGTCACGAGAGAAAGTATCAGACAAATCCCGACTAAGTAACATTCTACAAAATGCTGACTAGTGCTCCCCCAAAATGTCAAGGTCATCTAAATCAAGGAAAGTCTGAGGAACTGTCGCAGCCAAGAGGAGCAAAAGAGACATAATGACTAAATAGAATGGAATTTTGAATGGGAGTAAGGAATAGAACATTGACTTAAAAGGAAGAAAATCTAAAAAACATTATGAACTTGAGTTAATAATAATGTGTCAATATTGGTAAGTTAATCATAAAAGATGTGCAATATTAATATATTAATAACAGAAAAAAATGGATATGGAATATATGAAAATTCTCTGTACTATCTAGTACATTTTTATGTAAATCTAAAACTTAGTTCTAAAATGAAAAGTTTATTTAAAAAATAAATTAAAATTTGATCAGCTGTATGTTTTGTGATGTGTTTAGAGTACATAAAACAAAGAACTGTGAAACACAGATATATTTAACATAAAATGCAGTTTGCAGTAACCCCCATGTGCTCATAAAGGTTAATGTACACATTAAATAAAAATAGTACTATAATAGGCCATTTATGTAAATAATGTAGTTCAGTGAGGCAGAATATAAATTTCAAATATTATCTGCAGCACTTTTTAACCTTTTAAAAGTATAATTAATAAATCATTTGCCCCTGTCAGGTTGCTAAGAATCATAATAATTTTTGACATAGTATCCTTAGACAGTTACATAAACAACCTGTGGTTCATTTATTTTCAGTGAAACAATAATTTTTGGTTCTACAATACTAACTTAAGAGAAAATAAAGGAACAGAATGAAAGATGTATTGGTAGATTTTATCTTCGGTATTATGTGCAAAATCAGATTGTCTGGGGATTTGCACGGAATTGTTCTGTCATTCTTCGCCTTGTCAATTTCAGGCCGCTGCTTCTTAACATCAACACAAGACAAGATAGACCATTTATGAAAACATCTGAGGCACTAAGATACCAACTCATGTATGGTATATTAACTTTCCCAATAGAATAACACTTCTTAAGAAGACATTAGAAATGTTTTTACTGAGAATTCTGTATCTGGGAATAATAAATTAATGTCTTGCTTTCTATTTGACTAACGATTAGCATTTATCATTGCTTCGGGAATCAACACAGTTTTATCTGGTGGAGAACTGCTAGTCTGAGAGTCTTCGAATCAGGGATTATTGTAGAAAATAGGCCTTACACAATTGTAGGAAACACAGTTCCAGATGAGAGATTGAATCAGAGATTAAGTCACCAAGTAGTCAATTAGAGAAGCCATGTCCTTCCAGCTAGAGACCTGAAGGGGAGTTTGTGGAGAAACCTATGAAATGCTATTGCTTCTGAGTAGCTACTGCCTCAATTGGTCAGTAGGACCAGGAGTAAGAAGAATGACTGAACACAGAAGAGGCATCTTTATGAACGTCTGTCACTGCATAGAGTTGGGATAAGACCTTTGGAGAACCATGGCCACTGCCTTATTTCTGCCTTCAGAGTTCACAGAAGTACCTTTTACCACTCTAATTGGAAACCATACAGGAAAATGTAGCTCTCAGTATAATCAATTTAACCACAGTGGGTGTCATATGTATATTCTGTCCTTCTAAAAATCAGATAAAGCTATGAAATATGTCTGTGCTTGAAATATTTTAGTCTACACATATGCAGGACTTTGTTAGAACACTGATTTGACCATTTCATTACCAGAGTATACCCTTTATTAGGCAACTTAATGGGCTTAGATAATGACCTTTTAGTGAGGATACTATAAGTTGGGGTTTCACAATGATGCTGCTGGTAAATGCTTTCTTCAGAAATTTATGAAAGAAAATAAGAGATACCAATGGTACAGCTGTGATTACATCTATGTCTGGATGCAGTCATCAAATATATTATACCTAGAGACCAAATCTATTATGGAGTGAAATTCTGCTGGAAGAGATGGGGAAACAAAGCCCTTAGAGGGTCAAAGAATTCACAGAACAAAAAGCATACAGTAGGAGATAGCACAAATAATATTTAAAAGCAAGCATTAGACCATTAAACTTCTGAGTCAGATGTCAGACAAGCCCGGGTCTGAGGCTCAGCTCCCTCACTTACTAGTCACTGGACCCTCATCAGTGATTCACTCCCTCTAAACCTCACCTTTATCATTCTATGCTTGTATAATCCTTGCCAAAAGAGAAACTGCTTCAAAATTTTATCATGAAGAATAACAATAATAACTGCCTATGAAAACTCAACTGTACATAGTGCCTGACACACGTGAGTACTCCATAAACAGTTCCAGGAAGGCAGGGATTTTATCTATTTTGTTATCATGAAATCATCAGCTCTTGGCCCTGCTTACTAGCCTCTCAGATACATTAATTAATTGAGTAACTAATGACAGCTGTTTGTATTGCTATTCTTGCATTTGTTGGTGTCATATACTGAGGTGTAAAGTATTCATAAGGAGATATATCATGATTGGTTTGTTTGTCTATCTCGAAACCACATAAGCATGTGCTGCTTTCAAAATGTTTAAAGACAGATTTGCCATTGGGTTTCCAGTATACCAGGAGTCTCTAAATTCTGAGTGTAGCCATGATAATCAGTCTCTTCTAACATCCCCATTGCTCAACAGCCTTTTTCCACATAAAATTCTTCACATGAATGCTTTTTTAAAGGCTGCTGGTGATCACTTTTGATTTTTACTTCTGGCCTCAGGCACTATAGCGTATCTTTGCTGAACAAAATGCTGTTATTTCCCAGAACTACTTTGTAACATTTGAAGTCATATGTCATGCTGTCTCTCTTTTTTTCTTCTCAGCTCCTAGGAGTAGCAAATGCCATTGTTGTTTCATATAATCTTTACAGAGTCTTGCATATAAAGTGGGGATCAAAATGTGCCATTTTAAAGCCTACAGCCATTTCTAAACTTCAGGGTAAATGCCAACATTCTCCCTTTGTACCTACTGGGGATGTTTGGGTGACCCTATTAGCCATGCAGATATAAGGTAGTGTAGAAATGAAAATGAATGTGCTTCAGACCAAACTTTTGAGAATTCTGTTTAATCATTTAATCATGTAAAAGGCTGTATTTACTTTGAGTTGACTTAGTCTTTGCAGAGATAATTATGTGGTTAGGACATGTAAGTTTCCTCTGGCTGAGTCAGGTAGGCAGAGTGAATAAAAAGCTGAGAAAGGATGAATTTGTCCACCAAAAGAGAATTTGATTATATCCCAATAATATGTATATAATTTTTATTATACTATGGTAATATATTTTCAATAATATGGAAATAAGCCAGCAGCTTAGAAGACATATCCAATGTCCAGAGAACTTGCATCAAAGAGAATATCCAAAAATAGAGAAAGTTTTGAGATAACCAGTTTTAATGTTTTCATTTTTACATTGTAATTCCTTCCCTTTTAAGATAATACACTCTACAGGCAGACTGCATGGGCTGAAATCCTGAGTTAATCGCATATTAGAAATGTGTCCTTGGGAAATTTATATATCCTCTCAGTGCTTTAGAGTCCTATCTATAAAATGGAGAAAATAATACCTATATCCCAGGCTTGGTAGGATAATTAAATGAATATATAAGTATACACAATAGAAATGATATTATTAAAGCAGTGTGTAGTTCACAGCAAGTACTGAATAGGTGATTGCTATTTTACCAACCATATTATTGTCCCCAAAGGTAAGTAAAATCTTAATCTTGAGAACATTGCAATAGCTGTGTTTAGGAACTTATGAGCATGCTTTGGGATGCTCAGGAATAAGATGTGGTCATAAGACGGCTGGAGATAACGTGTAACGGCGGAAAACAGGTCATGTGGAAAACAGGATGGATTTCTAGGACTTGTCGGGAGTGATCTCAGAAATCCTTGGGAAGAGACCTAGACTTCCAGCAATTATCCAGTATGGGGGCTTAGATTATTGGAGCGTGTACATTAAAAGTACAGATTGAGTATCCCTTATGTGAAATGCTCAGAACCACAAGTGTTTTTGAGTTTTGAATTTTGGGGATTTTAAAATATTTATATATACGTAATGAGAGATCTTGGAAATGAAACTCAAATCTAAACATCAAAATGCATTTATGTTTTATATAGTCATCTATATATCTTTATATATCTATCTACATATATCTATATGTCTTCACACGTAGACTGAAGGTAATTTTGTATGTTTTAAATAATTTTGAGCATGAAACAAAGTTTGTGTATATTGAGCCATTAGAAATCGTCACTGCTTATTAGAATACCCCCTGGAAATTCTTTCCTCATTGGCTTCCAGGATGCTACATTCTCCTAGTGTGACTCCTGTTTTTCTGGATGATTCTCAGTCCTTTAATAGCTTCTCATCTCAAAGCTGCTGGTTGGCATATATTGGCCTTCATCTCTATTCTACCTATACCTCCTAGATGATTTTCTCTAGTCTCATGGCTTTAAATATCATCTATATTATAAAGTCTCTCAAATGTGTATCTTCATCATGTACATCTACATTAAGCTTCAGATCCACATATACAGCTATCTGGTGACACCACAGATGTCTAAGAGCTATCTGAGAGTTAACATGTTGAAAACATAGCTCCTTTTCATTTCTCACCACCTCGCCCCGCCAGAGAAACAACCTCACTCTTTTAGTAGCAGTTTCATTAGTTCAATTGTACCACAAAACCTTGAGGTCATTTTGACTCATTTCCTCTTTTTTCATCTTTGATCCAATTTATTTACTGGTTGATTCCAACATCAAAATATGATAGAAATACTTAGTGTTATTTCCACTGCTAATACTCCAGGAAAACCATCATATCTGGCTTGGATGAATGCAATTGGCTCTTAACTGGTATCTCCATTTTTACTTTTATTTCCCTAGATGTATTCTACATATAGCAGCCACTAGTGCTACTTCAAAAAAAAAAAAAAAAACCTATCATCTTCCAGCCTCCAGAACTGTGAGAAAACTTATCATCACACTTCTCTTTAAACTGCTCAATGCCTTCTCTTTGAAGTTGAAATGAAAGACAAATCTTTCTCTGTAATTTATCGGGCCCTGCTACCTTTTTGACATTATTTTCAAATACTTGCTTCTCATTCACTTTGCATCAACCACATTGCCCCCTTAGTTGTTTCTCAAATAGTGCTCTGTGCTCTTTCTTCCCATTTCCTGGACAAGTCTTCATCTAGACATTCAAAAGGCTAGTTCTCTAGTGCCCAACAGGCTATCAGCCAGGACACAGAAACTACATTAGGTATTTCAGGGGAGAAGATTGGGTGTGGAATTGGTTAAGCAGGTACTGAAGGACAGGAATGCTGAAGGCAACATTAAGGCTAACATGACATAGTAAATGCAGGCAGCAGCTACCACTGCTCCAACTGGGACAAAAAAAGGGGAGGGTTTTAGATTATCAGAGCCTTGTCACTCAGAGGAGTGTCCATGGAGTTGTGACTCAGATATCTGATAGTGGGCTGGCCATCTGGCATTGGGAGCTTGGGAAATCAAACGAGGAGTTCCATGAGGTTTGGTCTCATACCTCAGAGGAAAAAAAACTGAATGGTGTCCCTCCTCCCACCCCAAATCTATGTATTGCAGCCTTAATTCTCAGTGTGACTGTATGTGGAGGACATTTAAAGAGGCAGTTAAGGCTAAATATGATTAGAAGAGTTGGGGGCCCTAATGCAATACGGCTGATGTCCTTTCAAGAAGAGGAAAAGGCACCAGGTATGCGTGCACACAGAGAAAAGCCATGTAAAGACACACAGCCAGAAGGCAGCTGTCTGCAAGCCAAGGAGAGAGTCCTCAGGAGAAACTTTGATCTTAGAATTTCTGCCTCAAGAACTGAGAAAAAAAAAATACCACAGACCCAGCCTGTGGTATTTTATTATGGCAGCCAGAGCAGACTGACACAGACCACTACCTGTGTGTACTGATGCTCAGGGGTTCGAATGGGGAGTGAGGATTCTGAGTTGGGGACTCTAAGGAGTCAGAATGTGACTGGTTCAGAAAGTGCCTGAAAACTAAGATCATCTATTTCTTCCAGAGTGAAAGGATCATTTCTAGAGTGATGCTGTCAGGAACAGAATAGGAAGGAACAAATCATTTCTTCCTTCTGCACTCCAGTCTCCCTCTAGTGAATTCTACTGGAAGAACTTACAAAATCATCTGACAATGGAGAAACAATTTGCAGAGTCCCAACTGCCAGCAAGCAGAATACAGCATCGGAATCACGTGATCCCTGGCTCTATTCATAGAGAGGAAATATGGTCCCATAAGTCTTAAGTGAGCACTGAAAATCTGTGTTTTTAAGGTGTCCAGTTGATTTTGAAGTTCAGCTTCATTTGAAAGCTCCTGACCTAAAACAAACCTCTTGTTTTGTGGTGAGGAAACTGAACAAAGGGCAGTGAAGTGTCTTATGGTCTGTAACTCTGAGGTTCTGGCTACATGTAAGGAAAAAATTAGCACTGAACATCCTAAGCATTTGCCATTAACAACCACTGCCTGCTTAGCTTGGTTGATTTGTTTTTCCGTAATTGGATTTATTCATTCACTGGGTATAAATGGTGTGTTTCGCATTAGCTTGAATTAAAAGAGAATCCTATATATTAGATCATAATAATATATTGCTTTTTTTTCTAAATAGGAGATGGCCAATAGGGTACCATAAAACACAGCACTTAGCCCAGTGATGTCTAACAAATTGTTAGATATTTAGAAAAGAAGTATAATAGAAAATTAGTAAAACGTATGGGATGGTGGATAAGAGAGTAAATGATATAGCTGACAATAAAGAGGAAAGTGGAGTTAATAGATCTGCAGGGGGGTTTTGTTTATATAGAATGAACAAAGTGGGAATTCATATGACAAAATTCTCTTGTCAACGTAGTATGAAATGAAAAAATATTCTGGTAAGGTATGAGCAGTGTTAGACTAGGGTGTAGCTATCATTTTTGTGTAAGTGGAGAAACAACTCTTTTTGTCTTTAATAAGCAGATTTGGTGGTGAATAGCATTACCTCAGTCTAGGGCACTGAATCATAAATCTTTACAATTTAGTTTTTTCTTTAAAAAAAAATCCAGATCTTTTGTCAAAGGAAAAAAATCAACGTCAGTGGAAGGCACTCTAAATGTATCCTGTCCTCTATACATTTTAAAACAGCACTATTATTAGACAGTACACTACAAGAATCAAATGAAGAGTAATTATAGGATTTTATGTTTAAGATTAAAATACAAACCTGGCAATATCTGATTACTTGGCTTGTCTTTTCCCAATTGTACGAAAATATAAAATGATTTGTATTAAACTTGCTACTTCTCAAAGACAAAGGAGATAGTTCTTGGTGTTAGAATCATGTGAGAATTTTTTCCCTGAATTTCATACACTGCTCTTCCACTGACAACAATAAGCAGAGAAACACATGCATAGGACTTTGCATGACATCTACTGGTTAAGTGGGTACATGATACAAAAGCTCATTTTTCTTTGTTCCAAATATATCAGTGGATAACCTCTCCAAGGCTCCCCGTGGAAGCTTGAAAGACTGGGCTGAAAGACTTCCTTTCTCCCAAAGGGTTCCATAGATCCATTCTGTAACCCATGGGATTTCATTTTACACAAATGAAAACTAATAAATTAGACAATAAAAGATAGTCTAGTTGTAACATCTGGGCTTCCTCATCTCCTATATCTGATTATTTCCTTAAACTCTAGAGTTTTCCCCTGAAATATGTTAACTTGATAAATCAGCAAATGGAACTGGCTTAGAAGTTTGTGAATGACTGAAAGCAGCAGCATGTTCTAGTAATACAGGAAGTGTGCGGTAGGGTTGGTACCTTGTCACACATTGGTAGTGATCTGAGGGTCAGGTGGAAGTCTTCAGCATCCAAAAATACTTTTTAACATTACCTTAAATTTCACTATTAGAAGGTTTTATATTTAAACCCATGCAAACAGGTGTATCCCTTTCTTAACATGAAAATAATGCAGTGTGTCTATTTTTGTGCTGACAGCTCTCCACTGTATTTGCCTCCTATCCAGATCCTTCCTCTGACCTTCTCTATGCCCCAGGTGTTGACCACCGCAGACTGAATCGCCCAGGTTCCCTTCTTGGCTGGCTTCTAGTTGAGATGGCTAGTGAAAAGCACTAGCAGGAGATTGATCAAAAGGCAGAAGGAGTGAGATACTGTGTCATGGTGTTTTTTTCTCACTTCCTCATTGCCGTCGTGCTGTGTCTCTTGCAAGAGCTGTGACTCTCCATGAGCATAGTTCCTGTATATGGCGCCTCCTTCAGAGTACAGGAACCCAGTACTGTCAATTTCTAAGTGCCCCACCACCTCCCTATATCTTTTGTTTGTTTTGTAGCTCTGCCTATGACTCTTTAAGTAGTGACTTCAATAGAGACTCTATTTGAACCTTCTACTTATGTGCCAAAAACTTTAACAACACCTTTCTAGATGAGATTCAGTTTACATAAAAGGGTACATAAAAGGAAAGAAACAGAAGAAGGGGAGGGGTAGCATGCGAAGAAAGAAGAGCAATAAAAGGCCAGGAAGCTAAAAAAAGGGACCTCAAACTCTTATTTGGCTAAGGACTTTTCAAAAATGATGCATGTATTTATATGAAAGTGTTTACCTCCTCATCTCCAAATTAACATTCTGTGCCTAGGGGTAATTTTGTGCTTTGTTCCATTAGAACTTAAGCTCTATAAGAGAATGGTAGTTTTGGGGTTTTGCTGTTGCTTTCTGCCTGCATCTACTGATAACCAAATATCTAGAATTGATTAAACTTCCTTGTTATTGCAAATATTAGAAACATGTTTATATGTTAATTACAACAAATAGGTTTTGTAAAGACAATTGAATCTCTATTCTGTCCTTCAGAGAAATTATTTAACCTTTTCATGCTTGCACTTTCTCATCTATTTAATAGGATACAGAGTAATATAATGGTTAAGAACAGTGATGTACTGGTAAGTGTTTATCAACTGTCTCTCCAGGAAAAAAAATAAATTATAACATTTGCTGATCTCTTTGGAGTAAATAGTCCCACTAAACTCCTTAGTTTTCTATTGCTGCCATAACTATTTCCTTCTTATGCTGCATCTCTCTGACCCTACTCCTGTTTTCACTTCGTTTTCTCTGACCACAGGTGGGACAGGATCTTTACTTCTAAGGAGTCACGTGATTATATTGAGTCCACCTGGGTAATCCAGGCTACTCTCCCATCTTAAGGTCCTTAACCTTAATCACATCTACAAAGTCCCTTCCGCCTTGAAAAGTAATATCTTCACAAGTTACAGGGATTCAGACATGCATAACTTTGTTCATGGGGACCATCATTCTGGCTACGACACCCACAATGGACAATTTCAAGCAACCAATGTAATATCAACTGGTTCACAAAATCCCTGATAATTCTTCAGTTCTGTGAGCCAGACGAAATCACTCCTGCTACCAGAACTCAGAGTGTAAGTTTCAAAATTAAAAAGTCTGGGTTTGAATTTTGACTTGACAATATGACTTTGACCAAGTTGCTTCTTTCCTATATCTCAATCTTTATCTGTTTAATGGTGATAAACGTACTCCAATTTCACTGGGTTTTTAATGAGAATTGAAAACAGAGATAATGCATGTAATTAGAAAATATGAGTATTCAATGTATGTGATGAATTATTTTTATGTTTCTATCATCTTTTCAAACATTTTTATGTTTGATAGTAGGAGTACAAATGTTTCTTATCCCAGCAAGCTAAAACATTAAATACCAATGTATACAGTGATTAAGTAATTAGAAAGTTCAGAGCACTTCTTTTCTTCCCAAGGCACGTGTAATTTATGTTCATAATGATTATTCTAAAATGTATCAAGAGGCTCAAAGACCTTCTGAAACTTCAAAGAAAGACACACTCAATTTGGCAGTGTTAGTGTTACTTCAATTTTGAACTAGCCAAATTCTTAGTTGCTGCTATTAAAATTTTCTAGTAACTACAATATCAATGCTTAAGAACAAAGCACCTTAAGCTAGCTAGGAGTAAAGCTGGAGTAAAATGGTCTTACAGTATAGTCTTGGAAGAAAAAACATTGTTGTGAATATACTCCTCTCAGTAAAGGTATGGATGAAACAGGAGCGAGGGGCTAGAGAAGGTGGGAAGACTGACAGGACGTTATCTTGAGTAAAATCTAGGTTACAATATCTCATATATTTGATACATGGGGTTGGAGATGTCACCTTACATCCCTCTTAAGGCTTCTGACCAAATAAATGTTCTTCAAAGATTTTTCTCATCTCAAGTATCTAAGATATTTTATAACTTTGGAGCCACAACAAGACTGCCATATGATACACAATTGTTCATTTATTTAATAATTAAATATTTATTGTAAATATTTGGAAATTATTCATAAAAGAAAACAAAATTGGACAAAAGATATGTGAGGTTCAGATGTGATCTGCAAGTTTGCTTATGGCTCCAGCCACTTGTTCAAATTATAGAGAGTAGTTTCTTAGCTACCTAAGGTCATGAAGTATTTCAGGTATTGATTCTCTGTCTAGTTCATTTAAATAATATAGAAATATGTGAGAGGAATATCCCTGATCTCAAAAACGTTATGATTGAAGTAAGGAAAAAAATGAGATAATGTGTACCAGCAAGAGCTAAGTAATAACAAATGAATAGTCAAAACAAACAAACAAACAAAAACTACAAGAAGCATATGGCTAAACAGAAAAGGGTAACAGGGTGAGGTGTACAATGAGTTCAGAGATCACTGTGAGTTGGAAAAGCCATGAAGAAGAGAAGACTTGAGAACCACATCAACTGATTAGAGGCTTGAAGGGAAGAGTATATTACAGGTAGAAATAATTAGCATGTGCAACAGGCCAGTTCTGTATGTGATATGTTGTGGGACAGTGAGGAGAGTGACTGCACTGACCTCTCTTTTTATTTGGGAATTTTCTCCTTTAAATCTCAAATAACGAATTTCTATTTCAGCCATCTCACACCAAGCTTTCTAGCTTTCCTTATGAATAACAAACAGGAAAAGCTATAAAAAACTAACTTCAGTTTTCTGTAATTTTTTTTCTTCTTTTTTTCTCATGCAACTTTTTTGGCATGGCCTCTACTTAAAGCTAGTCATCTGTTTATTTTTTAAAATCTCTAGCCTCTATTAGCAGGTGTAAGATCAAAGAAACCTGAATTGTAACCACCTAGCCAGGTTTTTAGGGACATCAAAATGTCAGAGGACAAGATAGCCTGATGGAGAGAAGGCTTCATATCAAAAACCACAGTCGTGACACCCTCCTATTCTCTTTCAGGCTCTTCTTGTTCTGTTTCGTGTCATTTCCACGTGAAAATAAAAGTATTCTGATAAAAAGAATACTAAATAAAATCAAGGAAGAATAATTATTACTGTTTCTCTACGTTTTAAAATCAGTTTTATATCGATAATCATACTTCCCAAAATTTATTTTGCATTGACTCTCATCCACGTTTCAGCACAATACACTGATATGAAAAATATATATCAGATTAAACAGTTTATTTCACAACTTTTATTTCCAAGGCAAAGATTAACTGTGACTACTCCCCCATGAGGTAAATAGAAGAATCTCCCTTCCCTTTCTTTCCCTGATTCTATAGCTGGAAGAGGGTACTCTACTGGAACTACTTAGTCTGCTAACCCAACCTCAAGCCACAGAGAACCTAATACATTTTATTAGAATTCTGTGAAGAATTGAAATGAAAACTCAAAAAGAATGAGAGCAGAGACTTAGCCAGGCCTGGTTTTGCTTACTGTTATGTCCTCAGAAAGTAGCAGAGTATATGGCACATAGACATTCAGATAGCATATGCTGAATGAAAGAATTGGTGAATGAAAACTTCTTAAGGAAAGAAACTTTTACAAGTCCTTGAAGTCACAATTCTAGCATTGTATCTGACCCAAAGTTTGATGGTGTTCAATAATTTGTTTAATGAAAAAAACTGTTATAAATAATTAAATAAAAGCATAAAATCATCTCCACTGAAAAAAATGCACGTCTCTTCAAACGGGATGGCCTCGACGTCACATTTTCTTCTTCTTCAGAATTAAAGAGTCTGGGTTTGAATTTTGTCTTGGCAATATGACTTTGACCAACTTGCCTCTTTCACTGAGTTTTTAATCATGGGTTTCTTTAATCATGAAGATACACAAAATTTTAACTTAGCCGCTGACTCTACCATCTTGTCATCTTAAATAACAAATAGAGAGAGACTCTTTAATGGAAAAAATATATTTGGAAATAGAGCACTGAAATGGGAATAAGCACGTATAAACTGTATGTGTATTCCCATTGCAAAGCTCAGTTCCCAAATAAGTATCTTTTCCATTAGAGAGCTTCTCTCTGTTTGTTATTTAGATTTACACATATGGTGACAGAACTGGGATCTGAAAAGTATCACTTGCAAAGAATCAGTGATGCTTGGAACCTGTGTGCAGTACCCATTTGAACCCTTTGAGCTCTCCACTTTAATGGCCAGGCTTTTCCACCCTGGCGAATCTTCTCTCAGGTTGAGCCCCCCTCCTTTTGTCAGTGGCTTTAAATGGATCTGGTTTGGAAAAAGTCACCTTAATAGAGGACCATACCTTCCTCTGGGATAATAAAACGGGTTTTTTTTTTTTTTTTTTTTGTCTTTTCTTGTAAGTCCTTTCTGATATAAACACAAGTATCTTTTTGGATTAAGTGCTTATGATTGCTACAGAATGTACATTCTGTCTATGAAGCATATCTTATTTGATCACCAAGTTTAATATTTTATCTGATCTGTACACCTATGTTAATATCTTGTGAACATTTTTATCTTGGCTTCTTTTGATTTAGTTTGATATCCTTGCTTGTTTATGAAAACCTGAGTGTGGTGGCTCATGCCTGTAATCCCAGCACTTTGGGAGGCCAAGGCGGGCGGATCAAGAGGTCAGGAGATGAGACCATCCTGGCCAACACGGTGAAACCCCGTCTCTACTAAAACTACAAGAAATTAGCCGGGCACGGTGGCAGGCGCCTGTAGTCCCAGCTACTCGGCAGGCTGAGGCAGGAGAAAGTCATGAACCTGGGAGGCGGAGCTCACAGCAGAGATCTTGCCACTGCACTCCAGCCTGGGCGACAGAGGGAGACTCTGTCTCAAAAACAAACAAACAAACAAACAAACGTTCAAGGTGATAGGTGTAAGATGGCTAACTAAAAGCCACTATGGTGGTTACAGCCATCTAAAACACGAGTTTAAACTCCTGACATTTCCTGATTGCATTTATAGGATTTTCTTTGCTCCTGGGAGATTATTAAGAAATGGAATGGGATTCTCAAATACTGTCATGCCAGGTTTTCTGGGAGTCTAGCCAGCTACATATTAAGGTCTGTTCTTGTGCACATGTTAAACTGATAGACAAATTACATCAGGAAAATTCAGAACTCAAGTCGTCATTACTGGAGAAATCTACAGCTACAGATTTAATATGCAGAGTCTTCTAATTTCTCTCTATGCTTTTTTTTTTTTTCTGCTTTTTTTCAATCTGTTGACTTTTCTACTGGTGTTAAGATAAAAGTCACTGCTTATAGCGTTCCAGCTAAGACATGAATATAAATAGATATTCCAGAGAGATAGATGATAGAGATGTCTTAAAGGCCTTTCAAATTAATGACTTTGCAAACTAAAATAGCTCCCTGGTTTCCAAAAACCTAGACACCTTTTAGAAATATAAATTTAGGTGTGCTTGACTAGCAATTGTCTATGGTGGTAGAAAATTTATTGAAAATTTAATAATCCAAAAACAGAACTAGATAAATGTTTATGTTAGGCTCTCAGATCAAACAGGTCAAAATCTTGACCTCAAGGTAATATATGGTATATATCCAGCATAAAAATTGTGATTTTCCTTTCACATAGAGGGCAAAAAGAAAAAGCCAGAAATCAAAAATTTAACACTTGGTAAAATTCTTTCCCATCTGCATTTTGCTAATTAAACACATCTTACTAAAAAACAAAAGACAGATTTTTTATGAGTTCAAGGCTATTTGAAGACTTTGTTTTTCTTCTGTAATTCATCCAGTCCTAGTGAAAATGTAAACACTGAAAATTTAACCCTAAAGTTTATTTGAAAAGGAAAACAAAATGGTAAAAGAGGCTTTAAAAATCATATTGCCATACAAACTGCTTTACTGAAATTTTGATCCACAATATTTATTAGATTATCTATCAGGCAAATGAAGTTTAGCCACATGAGCAGATTCCAATTTTGTTAGAAATATTGTCTTATACAAACTGGTTAGTTGATATTACTACTTCAGTGCTAGAATTCTAAAATGAAAGTTGTAAGATTTTGTGTGTGTGTGTGTGTGTGTGTGTATACATGTGTTTAGATTTGTTTTCCTGTATGTACATCTATTATGTGTTTTATCTACATGGTATGATCTAGCATAGTTGACCAGAAACCCCTTCAAGTTAAATGAGTCCTCACATAAAATATAAAATTATTAATTAAGCCAAATGCCTCCTAGTTCACATGAGTTAAGTAAATCTTTAATAAATATGGTGGTTTTAAAATTATGAGTAAAACACAAATTGAAAAGCCTTAAAATAGTCAGCATATATTCTTGCCTGGGTTTACTGGTCAGATAGTTTTTATATTTACCTTTACCAAATATTTTAAAGTATCAGGTGTTGACAGGAAGGTTATAAAACTATAAATCCAGCCTAAAACGGGGAGATCTTTGTGTAATTTTTAATAAGTAAGACTAATTTAATATTATAATCATTAATTTAATGAAACAGCTGTGTATTCTGAGTTATCAGAAAAATATCCATACATTTAAATTTTAGGTTCTTTCTTGGGCGATCACACAATATTCACAGCTATAAATATAGTTAACAAAGAAATAACTTGAAATGATGACTAGCTTTGTCTGATATCTCAGTTCTCATAAATAATGTAGGTGAACTGTTAAAAAATTAAGTAAGTCTTTTCATGTAATTTGAAAACTTAAAATCATGTTAAGTTAAATAGTAGATACTCATTCAATGTCAGAGTCATTTCCAAGTAGGATTAAAAAATTATAGGAAAACATGTTTCTAAAAATTATAAGATAATTATTAATAAAACACTGATATGTTACACTTAATTCAAAATTTTGCCTTCTAGTTTAATTTTCACTAAAATTTAAGACTACAAAGACTTAAAATTTTTAATTAATAAAGTTCTGTCTACAAAGTGTGCCCTAAAATATATAAGATGTGCTTTTAATTAAAAAATAGTATAAAAATTATTAAAATATTGTTTATTAAGAAAAATAACAATTTTGTTTAATTTGGAGGTTATTTCAAGGTTGCTTCAAAATATGAATTAAAAATAGAAACAAGATAGAAAGAAACGAGTAAGTAGAAGAGAGATGTGAAGAACGTTATGAATATGAAGAGGTATTTTAGGTAAGGAAAATTAAAAAAAAAAAAGAAAGTAATTTTGTATGAGAAAGAATCTCACATGGTGAATTTTTTTCCTAAAGTAAAATGACTGATTATTTAAGAAATATAGAACAAAGCAGAAAGTACAAGCTTGTCATCAATTACCTGAGTAAAGCTGTGATAAGATTCATGAAAAGAGAATTTATGAAAGGACTTTTGTGTGCAATTGACTATAATTAAAAGGGAATTATTTGTGATAGTCTTTCTAAAGATTGAAACTTGATATTAAAAATACACTAATACAACACTAAAAAATTGTGGTCTTCTATTTTAGAAGAAGATTTCTCTTACAATATGGATTTACTCAGTATACTTGTAAGAGGTTTTGATTTTTGATTCTGAAACCTGCTTGTCTTTGAAACATTCAGATTTAGATCTCAGGAGCTGAAGTTTTGCTTACCTCACTGCATGTGATTTGCAGGTCATCCATCATTGCCTTCTGGTTTTTCTCCCCTTGAAAAAGCATACATTTTTGCTTGGGTGGGGTGACAACTCTTTCCTTCAACCTTTTTGTCAAATTCTGTATGCTTATTTTTTAAAATTCCATATGTTATAATGGCCTGGCACTGAAATGTTTATATGAATATCCAGAAAAAGTATTTTTTCCTTCAATATAACTTGATTCTATACTCCTGGCCTTTGTTGATATGTCTGAGTTGTTCCACATAACCAGGTAACTTCTCATACCGTTAGTAAGAACCATGTATTCCCCTGCTGAAGGTACTAGTTTACTTGTTTATGTTTCTCTATAATGTAGTGTACCCTTATAATCCCAGATACACTCTTCCTATATCTGATTAAATTCAAGCACCTTTTATCAGGTTTGACTTCCAGTTTATCAAAATGGGCTTCCCATAAATAGGATCAGTCACACTACAGGAGGTTTTGCTTTACCTTTTAGGTAACTAGCCATAGAAAATGGTTTTGTTTTCTCAAAATAATTTCTGGGTTGTCTTTGTTAGATTTTTATTACTTTGGAAAACTGAGCTTTCAAAGGGTTAAAGTTTTTACATCCATATATATTTCTGTATCATTTTTGAAGTATTTTCATTATTACTCTGGTTAAATAAAAAATTATTATTTAGCAATGACCTGTAATTCTGTTTTGATCCAGTGTTTTGAACCTTTTGAAATTTTTGGCAGGTTTCTCCAAGATCAAAATACCAAATTAAGTCTTTCTGACCTAAAATTAACTCTGGGGTTTTGCAGTTGGATGCCTGGGAAAAAAAAAAAATATATATATATATATATATAATAATATGTAAAATAATTATTTAATATTTATATAGGTATTAAATAATTAGACCTATTTAGCAAATTGTATGAAAAGCATTTGGAAATAATAAATGATACTAGATCTTTTTGCAGTTACATCTATGCGTATGTTAATTGATATAAATTTCTAAAATGAATATAAGTTTATAAAAACCTAATGTTATCAATCATAATTTTGATTATATATATCTTTTCCATGGCTATATTTTTATGTCACCAATGTGAGTACTCTAAAGATTATATGAAATTTATAAAGCTTGATGGTATTAATGCAACACTGTCAGTAATGATTCTGGTTGTTACATGCTGCATGTAATAGAAATAACTAAATTTCCTTGTCATTTGGGAATGTTCATCAGATTTTAATCATGGCTATCTTAAGTTTTTGTCATCCACAGTTAGTTATTAAGTTCTTCTTTAAAAGTATTTGCAATCAGCTATAGTCCAAAATTGCTTTTTGTGGGAAAACTCTAACATACAATTTTAAACACAAATTTCTTACAAGATTAAGATGCATAAGCTAAATATAAATTTCCAAAACTCTAATAAAGAAACAGATGGGTTTATAAAACTGCTAATTAAGATAAAGCAAACAAATATTAATTACATAAAATTAAATAATAAAGATTATTTTTATTACTTTTATTTAAAACAGCGTTAGTCCTTCACTTAAATGTTTTGTTTTCTAGATTTAAGAAAGTTTTCTCTCATAAGCTATCTATAGTTTTACAACAATTTGGTAAAGTATACTTTCATGAGTGAGGTGTGGATTAGTTGCCCTCTCTGCTTAGGCTGGGAACTCTCCAGGGCAAAGCCCAGAGACTCCAAGGGTCATCAGTTCTCACTCTACTCTGAAAGTGATCCTTAGTGGGTCAGAAGCCAAAGTCAGTCCCCTTTTTCTGTGTGCTTTGGGAATACTGAACCTAGGGAAGAACAGAAATTAATCATCCCTGAATTTTTGCTTAATCCTCCTTTCAGTCCTTCAAGGTGCTTACTATTTTCTCCTTTGGTCGACTGAAAAAGCCACATGAAGGGCCAGGAATCAAATGTGCAAGGGTCTTTTTTAAAAACCTATGTCCATTATTTCTACATTGAGATACCTCCTTCCAAGTCTTATAGAGGAAGCTTCAGGGAACGAAACAGTCTACCAAGGCTCCCCACTCCTACGTCTGTTCTCACCATTACCAACATTCTACTCCGCTCAAAGTAGTTGGCTCTTAAACCCAGTCCTACAATTCACCCCCTTGATTTCATTTATTCTCTCAGCAAACATTGAACAGGCTTTCTGCTTAGTGCTGAAAATACAGCAATGAACAAGACAGACAGGGCCCTGCTGTCTTGGACTTTACAATCTGGTAGGAAAAAGAACAAAGTAAATAGGTCCTTGTCATTTTGCTTTTACCCTATAGCTTAATGATAGACTTTTAATTCACCACTCAATTTTCAGCTCTGCCTCTTCAACTGCCAACTGATCTTTTAAAAATACCATACTAACTGTGGGCTATTCTTGCTTAAATCCTCTGCTGATCACTCAGACCTAAAAGACTCTATGGTAAGTTCCTTGAGTGTGGCAGTCAAGGTACTCCAGAAGCTGCCCTTACCCTTCAGCTGTTACCTGCTATTTCTCCCCCATCATAAACACCGCAGTTCAGCTGGATGACTCCTTATCCTCCCAATATGCCATCTCAAATATTTCCAAACAGTTTGACTTAGTTGCCAACATTTTTTTTTTAAATGAGAGATCTCAATGTGAACAGAAATCTGTATCTCTACCTCATCTGTCAGCACTGTCCACATTTCATTGTGGCAACAATTGGCTGAAGCCAAGGAGTGATTGCCTACTCTAGATTGGGCATGGATTTTCTGAAGTGCCAGGTGCCCTCCTGATCTGAGTGTGATTTCCTCATTTATGTTGTCTGCCGCATAGGCGTTTGTGCCAGTGATCCCCATACTGCACTACCTTTTAAGTAGAACAAGAATGAGAGAGCGTGTATCGTATAATGTTAACAACATAGATATGAGTCAAAACCACCAGATTTTGAATCATGGAGAGGTTTCCTGGGGCAAAAACTTTCCCATGAGAATTATCTTTGGCAGACCAAAGACCAATAACCCAGAGACTACTGAGTTTGAAGTAAGCTGTAATGTGACACGACTGTGCTTTATACACCCAGCCAGAAAATAGCATAATAGGTCAAAGGACTCGTTAAAAAGAGACAAGTTTTTAAATAATACTTTTATGAACAAAAGTAGAGATGTTTTCTTTTTATCCCTACCGGATTCCTTCAAAATTCAGAAATTACTTATGAGTATTCTTATTTTTCTTTGTATAAGCTCAGTCAAAACCTGCTTTGTAAGCAGGATACAATTGGAAATATTGTTTATATGACCAAGGCTTTGACTAAAAGTCAAAGAATGCACATTCTTAACTACAGTTAACTTAGTTAAGTTAACTAAGTTAAGTTAACTAACTTAACTCAGTTAACTGTTAAGTTAACTAAGTTAACTGTAGTTAAGAATGTGCATAAAATCCCTGGCTTCAAAAGATCCCAGACATACAATGAATGAATAAAAATTGTCACTTCCTAACAGGTCCCAGAACTTAAGACAATTGAACTGGATCTTGAATTCTCTTGATTTCCTCTAATATTTGGCTATAGCTCTCCAACTCAAAACAAAATCTGCCCTGTTTCTAAAGCCCCGTGAGCTAAAACTAATAGATTGTAAAGAACAAACCTCATGCATGATATATGGACCATGTAAAAAGTTTATAAAGCTGCCTGATGTCATGACCCAAGACATTAAAATTAAAACCAGCAGTTAATGTTTTCATGCTGTAGACAGCCTTCCCAAAATGATGGAACAAGACATTATATTATAATGAGACTTTTACCACCCTTAATGCTACCTTTTTACTTGCAGAATAATGGTGTAATTGAAATTTCACAGTCAATAGCTTCTTCTGGTAACTTAAACTTAAAAAAAAAAATCCTTTAGTATCCATTGGTTATATAAGAAAATGGTCATGCTATTGATAATACCACATGCTATACTTGAATAATTTCCTTGGGAACGTTGAGACCCAGAAACACAAAATAAGGAAGTGGCCACGTGGTTACAATAGATCTCACCTAATTCCTTTTGGTCATAGGAATAATTCAATTGTTTTTCTTTAAGCCCAGGTTCATGGCTCAAAGCCGTTATGTAAACTGGAATTGTTATATTACTGTTAATTTTACTTTATATTTTTCCTTTTAAAACTCTGTGTCTATCACTTGTTAAGGTTTTGCAGATGCACAAGTCCTAAAAAAAATAATGCTGGGCCAGCATTTTAAGATGATCACTAAAGACACTGAAACAGACAAAATTGAACTTAATATGGACTCCAGTCACTTCCTTCAAACTTCCCTTGTCGCTCAAATGTGACTGAAAGGGTTTTAACACTGATTTCTAATCATCAATCACTCCCTGTGGTATGGGACAAGACCAGCAACTAAGATAGAACCGTCCCTACATGAGGGCACATCAAAACCTATCTACAGGATTATTGATCAGTGATGCTTTTGGAGAAAGATCTTGATCAAAAGGGGCAACTGTGAAAGTTGGCGAAATCAAGATGGCATCACTAATATTAAGAAAACCCTGGGCTGGGTGCGAGGACTCATGCCTGTAATCCCAGCACTTTGGGAGGCTGAGGAAGGAGGATCACAAGGTCAGGACATCGAGACCATCCTGGCTAACGTGATGAAATCCCATCTCTACTAAAAATACAAAAAAAAAAAAAAAATCCAGCCTCCAGCCCAGCGTGGTGGCAGGTGTCTGTAGTCCTAGGTACTCGGGAGGCTGAGGCAGGATAATGGCATTAACCCAGGAGGCAGAGCTTGCAGTGAGCTGAGATCACGCCACTGCACTTCAGCCTGGGCAACAGAGCAAGACTCTGTCTCAAAAAACAAACAAACAAGCAAACAAACAAAAAAACCCTGAAAAATCGAGTTAAGGGAGGCCATGAAGATAGCGTACTTACATTAGTATGCCTGATAATGAAAAATACTCCACAAAACCACAACCTTGCACAAAGGCCATCTCAACCTTACACAAAGAAAATACTTCCGCAAGTATATCTGTTCAGTAACTGCATATCTAACCTTGAACTGGCATTACTCACCCTTGTTATTGATTTTTGCAGCCAAAGATAATTATTTAAAAACAATTATCTAATTCTCCTCATTATTTTCTTTTAAAATCTTTTATCTTCCTTTACCTCCTTGGATATGCACATAGTGTACTACAGTCTGCATACCCCTATTCTAATACCCTATTCCCAAATGAACGTATTTTCTCTCAGAAAACCTCTCTCTGTTATTTAGGTTGACAGCCCTAATATAGCCAAATAAATACATTCCCAGTTTGCCTGGCAAACAGAACACCATGGAAGCCCCAGGCTTCAAACTAATGAATAGAGACTTTTCCATTGATGGTTGCAAATGGTGCATGGAAGGTTTAAATTTTCATCTGTTACTGTCACTCATGATGCAAATGTCACTGCAGGTAGGCTTCTGACTTTTCACCTGCCAAGGAAAGTATCTTTGCAGAGTCCAGGAAGAGATGGATGTGTTTTCAAGCAAGTTTCCTGTGTACAATTGTCAGATTAATGAACAAAGCAGATATTTCAACTAACGAAAGAGTGGGCGTCCTTCTCTAACTCAAGGACCACAATCCATCAGTCTAATGCTTCTCCCAGGGCTCAGGGAGAGGCTTCCTCCTGTTCTTATCTACTTGACCTCAGCATCAATCCAGGTGCTTTCTGTTGGATAGAAATCATTCAATTGTAATGCCCTTTAGAGTCAGCCTTAAGTTTCCTGTACTTCAACTCCCAATTTGTATGAAAAGCTTATCCGGAGATGACATTTCTTATAAAAGCATTGACATTTAGTTTTTCTGCTCTTCAAAATTTTTTCTTGAAACCTTGGCAGACACTAATTGCACTTCTGATCTATTTTCAGAAAACTGAACTAGAGAGAAAGAGCTATGCTCTTATTTGATGCCCGGGCTTTTGTACAGGCCCTTCTCTACCTTTCCTGCCTGGTGGATTTATAGTGCTTGACTCACATTCATTCCATGTACATGATGTACTTGATGCAAAAAGCAACACTACCTTCATTTTCACCCATAGTACCCCTTGTACCTCTCTCTATCCTAGCACTTGAGTCCTGGAGCATATAATTCTCCCACACGAGTATTATCTTCTTGAGAACAAAAACTGACTTATTTATCTCTGAATGCTTGATAATAGTAAATGCTCAATAAAATGTTTGTTGATTAGTGTGGTGAATGGATAAAGAGATAAATGGGCAGAAGGAAGGAAACTGCTTGTATCAGAGTCAGATCACTCTCAATATGAAGACAGGGGAGGAGAAATCTAATTTATTTTCCCCAGGCCCCAGAGATGCAAAGATTAATGAAACATTTATCTAATTCTCAATGTAGCCGATTAGTGATGCAATGCAGGCATTGCCTACTAATTAGTCTTCTGGAAACACTCCTTATAAGTAGAAATTCTGAAAACCTTTTTAGTAGTTGTAACTGATTGATAATCACAGTATCATCTTTCTCAGCCAGGAATAGTCAGGGTGGCAGATAAGGTGAGATGGGGAGATGATTGATTGACTTTCTTCCCACACAGTCTGAGTTGGAAAAAAATTAAGTTGAGGAGACTTATATTGGCATATATGATAAGCCAAAAGTGATTCAGAGATTTCCCAGAAATCAGGATAACTAGGAAGCCTTTTTTAAAATTTGAATGATTGTATTTTGGCTTCTCTGCTTCCAATAAATAAAATTCTATGCTATAAAATAAAACTTTTTACTTCCCTATGTTCATCTGAATTTATTTTCTTTTTCCATTATAAATGATAATAATGATTTTTTACTCATAATTTTTACCTAAAAACTGAGTTTCAGCTAGTCTCAAAAAGGCTTTTGCTGAAAATATGTGAAAAACTACCCAAAAGAGCAACCTCACAAATAGGAAGATTGACTAACCTTCTTATGGTTGGAACTGAGAGAGGCTAGGAAGGTCCCATGCCCACCTCACCCACCTATCACATGTCACAATGTTTAAATTTGCACATGGAAATGTATACATTTCCATATTACATTTTTCAATCTTTTGGAGGCCGTTCACGGGAGTGATAACACTTACTAGTGTCAAATAGTCTTCACATTGAGTTTGCCAGATATGTGACACATGGGCTGCCATGCCATCTTCATTCTCCCTCCTTCTCCTACAGGCTGGTCTTGGCACTCATAGCCTCAGATTCCTCAAGACAGATTTCCAGGCAGCTGTCACAAAGGGATTGAAATTGACCTGCAAAATGATACCTCTTCTTTAAATGATAGCTGAATTCTTCCTAAAACTTGCTTGGAAGCCCCGTCTTTCATCTGTGATCGTTCAGGTGAGTTGGAATATGTGGCTTATATTTCCCTCCATAAAAGTACCTGTTTGCAAAATGATACCTGTTTGTTCTCCAGTTCTTTTTTTTTTTTTTTTTTTTCTTTTTTTATTTTTTATTATACTTTAAGTTCTAGGGTACATGTACATAACGTTTATATCATGTATAACTCCCCAATGCAATCCCTCCCTCCTCCCCCCTCCCCATGATAGGCCCCAGTGTGTGATGTTCCCCTTCCCGAGTCCAAGTGATCTCATTGTTCAGTTCCCACCTATGAGTGAGAACATGCGGTGTTTGGTTTTCTCTTCTTGTGATAGTTTGCTAAGAATGATGGTTTCCAGCTGCATCCATGTCCCTACAAAGGACGCAAACTCATCCTTTTTGATGGCTGCATAGTATTCCATGGTGTATATGTGCCACATTTTCTTAATCCAGTCTGTCACAGATGGACATTTGGGTTGATTCCAAGTCTTTGCTATTGTGAATAGTGCCGCAAGAAACATACGTGTGCATGTGTCTTTGTAGTAGAGTAATTTATAATCCTTTGGGTATATACCCAGTAGTGGGATGGCTGGGTCATATGGTACATCTAGTTCTAGATCCTTGAGGAATTGCCATACTGTTTTCCATAATGGTTGAACTAGTTTACAATCCCACCAACAGTGTAAAAGTGTTCCTATTTCTCCACATCCTCTCCAACATCTATTGTTTCCTGACTTCTTAATGATTGCCATTCTAACTGGTGTGAGATGGTATCTCATTGTGGTTTTGATTTGCATTTCTCTGATGGCGAGTGATGACGAGCATTTTTTCATGTGTCTGTTGGCTGTATGGATGTCTTCTTTTGAGAAATGTCTGTTCATATCTCATTAAACTAAAGAGCTTTTGCACAGCAAAAGAAACTACCATCAGAGTGAACAGGCAACCTACAGAATGGGAGAAAATTTTTGCAACCTACTCATCTGACAAAGGGCTAATATCCAGAATCTACAAAGAACTCAAACAAATATACAAGTGTTCTCCCAGTTCTAAGGAGACTTACTGACAGCTGGCGAATATAAAGAAATTCACCTATCTTGATCTCAATATAAGGTGATGTAAGTGATCATGGAAAAATTCCCTGTGATAATTCTGTGATTATCAGTAATCAAAATGCTAGAATGACTCTAAAAGAAAGGAGAATAATCTGGATGGCTCAACACTTGAGGGAAATGAGTGACATAAGTTTTTGTTTGTTTGTTTGTTTTGTTTTGTTTTGTTTTTTATATACAAGGAAGACTCCATCTTCATCTTAATTGACTTTGTGTATAATTACCCCATATCCATGTTGAATACTGTCATGCAGGACCCCAAGAGAAATACAGAAAGGCATTTGGTTTTCCCTCAGGAAGTGTTCAGTCTAAGGGAGAGTTATGTTGCTGAGCTAAGAAAGCATAGAGAATCATTAAGGAATTGAATGAGAGTATAAACTCAGGACAGAGAAATCACAATTTTGTCTGTCAGTAAAGCTGGCAAATAGCATGGTATAGTCACTTAACTGTTTTAATTTGATATTTCTCAAATCTCAATTCTTCTCAAACCATCTTTACCATTTTGTAGCCATTTCCACATACTACTGATATAATTATTTAAATGATATTTAAAAATCAACTTGTTGACTTTTAAATAATCTTTTTATTTCAGAGTAATTTTAGTCTAAAAATGTGAAGCTAGTGCAGAGAGTTCCCACATACCTCACACTCCATTTTTCTTGCTACTAACATCTGGTGTCAGGAGAGTGCCTTTACCATGATTAATAACTCAAGACTGATACATTATTATTAGCTAAAGGCCATAGTTTTCTTATAATTCCTTAGTTTTTTATTAAACTAATAAAAACATTACTTCTGCCATTACTTTTAATGGCAAAAACCACAATTACTTTTGCACCAACTAGTACTTTCTATCCTTTTCATCTTCTAGGATCCCATCCAGAATACACATTACATTTAGTCATCATGTCTGCCTAGGATCCTCTTAGCTGTGACTAAGACTTTTTTTTTTTATTTTTGATGACCTTGACAGTTTGGGAGATTATGAGTCAGGTATTTTGTAGAGTGTTTCTTAACTTGAATTTGTCTAATGTTTTTTGCATGATTAGATGGTGTTATAGGTTTTATGAGGAAGACCACCGAGGTAAAGTTCCCTTCTCATCACATCCTATCAGGATTGCACACTGTCCAGATGAGTTATCCCTGTTGATGTTAGCTTATTTATTTTTCACATCAGCCTCCCTTCAGAAGTCAAGATCAGATCACAGTTTTGATGTGCTGTTTGTATCTTCTAACACATTTTTTCACAGTCTTTTATCTTTGTGTTTCAGTTTAGGCAATTTCTGTCAACCAATTTTTAAGTTCACCGATTCTTTTCTCAGCTGTGTCAAGTCTACTGATGAGTTCACAGAAGGCATCAGCTCTGTTCTCTACTTTTATTTCCAGTATTTTCATTTGACATCTTCCTGTAGTTTCCATCTCTCCACTGAATTATCCATCTGTTCATCCATATTGTTCAACTTTTCCACTAGAGCCTTTAATATATCAATTGTGGTCATGTGAAATTGTGGTCAGATAGCTCCAATATCTGGGTCATATCTGAGTGTATCTGTATGTATCACTTTGCCTATTGAGAGTGTAACATGTTGCTTACTTCTGTGTGTGTTACGTAATTGTACTGAAAGTTTTACATTGTGTGTAGGACAGCAGAGACTGAAGTAAATAGCATTCCTGCCTGGAAATGGGTATAGCTCTTCTGCTAGGCTTTTAGTTTATGGGAATGCAGGTAAGTAAGAGTTGAGCTGGATTTGAGTTTAGCTGTTGTGGTGATACCTTCATTGCCTCACTGGCTTCCATTTTCTCTACTGTCACCTTATGCTTAGGGGTTGGTTTTCTGGAAGGCTTCTCACCATGTTCCTGCTCTACTCTCAGCTCTAGGTTTTCCCTGTGCTCTTGCCCTTCAGAGAGGCTTTCTCTGCAAGGTTTTCGCCCTCCCCAGTCAAAGACAGCCATTGCTTGTTAGGTAGTGCTTGCTAGCTTTCTGATGGTGGGCAACAGGATTTTCTGTTGCCCCGATTCAGTCTCGTATCATTGCATCTCAGAACTCTCACAATCGTCCTTCTCCCTCAGTGGTAGAAAATCTCTTGTGGTTTGGCCCAGTAGGTTTTGTACCCCTACCAAGATGTACATTTTCCTTTCATGAGCTACAGTGGGTCCTGACCTGTGAACTGTGTGTGGTAGGGTTTGCTGTTCTTCTCCCCAGTGACATAGGCATTTTCTTCCAGAGGGAGCATTCCAATGGAATGTTCTGTCTTTCTCCCAGGTTGTGATCTCTCCCTTTCTCCAGGCCTGAACCACAAGGGAAGCTTTCTGTCTTTTCCCACCTGCCCCCAGTCTTTCTTGTGAACACCCAGTGGAGAGCTGTGAATAGCCTGCATGCAGATACAAATTCCCCTTCTGTTATCAGTTCCCAGGGCTTCTATATTCTCACACTTTTCCACACTCCATTTTTAGCAACTCTTCTTTAAATGTTAGCTGAACTCTTCCTAAAACTTGCTTGGAAGCCCCGTCTTTCATCTGTGATCTTTCAGGTGAGTCGGAATATGTGGCTTGTATTTCCCTCCGTAAAAGTACCTGTTTTCCTTCAACTTTGGGTTAGTTGGTAGACCTGTGACCTCAGCTCTCTGATACATTCAGGAAACTGTATCATTTTGCAGAATACCTTGCTATTTCTGACTGCTAGGGTGTAAGCAATGCTTTTCTCAGTTTTTATAACCTATGCAAAAGCCAGAAGTCCCTGGTACATTTTCAAATAAGCATATAATAACTTGTTAATGTTCATCCTCATCTACCTGGAATTATCTAGTTTACTACCATATTATACATATCAGACTTTGGGATATTTTCCTGTACTAGACGAAAACTGGACTGGATATCAAGAACCCTGGATTGTACCCCTGCTATACCACTAACTAGGTGTGTAGCCTGTGGAAAGTCATTTATACATTTTGGATTTCAGTTTTCTCACCTGCAAAATGAAGGTGTCACATCTTGTTGATCCTGAAGAGTCCTTTCTAGCTCTAACTTTGATTACATTTCATATTTTTAGAAGAAAAACATATTTTCACATGCTTTTAATTGTGTGTACATTCTTTACTGAATAGAGAGTTGAAATTAGAACTTGGACAAATGTTCCCTGTAATTTAAGTACTTCCTAGCAGCAAGTTACATGCTTGATAAATTGCACTGAGTGGTAAATGTTACTTTAGGAAGTGAGAATAGTAAACAGCCCACAAAGAAGGCCTGTGCTTTGCTGGCTGAATAGTTCATTAATTTCAATAATTGATTTAATTATTGGCAAAATATAAATCCAGAGCAGCTGTGACTCTACACATAGAAAAAGAAATGAGATTTTCTGTAAATAGTAGCCATAGAATTGCACCTCAAATTTCCAAAAGGAAGTTCAGTGTACAACTCACATGAAAATCAAATTTTACAGGATCTACACATTTTATAAAATATATGTGTTCATTTTGTTATTTACTTTTTACACTAAATAGAGTATCCAAATAAATACTACATTTATTTAAGTGTTAATGTTAATGTTTATCTGTTTTTAAGATTTCAATTTGTCTGGATTTAAAGCATAAATAAAAATTACTTGTTAAATTGTTTTACAGTAGAAAAGCACAGGATTTAATATAACTATTAATAGTGAAAAATGCATGCAAGCATATTTATTTTTGGCTTGTCATCTCTCTGCTTGTCCCCAGAAGAGATATTGATTTTTTAACCTATTTGTTTATTCTTGTTCTCTAACTTTATTTGATAAATTTGACATGGAATTTGTGAAAATGTCAAGTATTACTTTAGATATATTGCATTTATGTTGATAAATTATTTAAACTGACCATAACATTGCCCTGTCATACCGCCATTCCCTGAATCTTGTGAAAGAGCGGTGCTTCTGATTGATCAGCAGCGTTGTTCTAGGTGAAGTATGGGGTTCAGAGCCTTTGGTTCCCAAAAGCAGCGTTTGACTCAAGGTGGCCTTTCAGATATGTTGTGCCCAAAACTCTACTCCTCTTCTCTGCAGTGTTGGGTCAAACTCAAGAAATTTCTCCTATAATTTATCTTTTTGTCCTTTGAATTAACTTATTACCATTAAATTTGTTGACTGCATATCATGCACAAATGTCACGTGTGATGATGTAGTGAGGCATATACAAACATAAGTAAGACAATTTTTGCTTTTAATATGCTTACAATTTTAGGAAAAACATAGACAAGGAAATACTCAACATTGTGAGGATGAGCATCAAACCTGATAATCAAACAAGCTCTATAGTTTCAAACATGGTACCATACATTTTTGCAGTGCTTTATAGCAATGTTTGTGAAATCTGATTGTCAGGATTATCTGAGGAACCTACTGAATTAGAATCTCCAGTTTGGGGCTGAGGATTTGAATATTTGAAAAACTCAACAATGATTCTGATAACCATCCAGGTTTGGCAGCCACGTCTTTTGGGTTTAACAAAGTGAAGAACAGTTTATTTAATTTATTTTTTTTTCTGGTAAGATACCCATAATTTTATGGAGGGATGTACTTTCATGCATAGATACAGAAGGAAGGTGAACCATGATGGTACCAGAGCTTTAAGGAAGAAGAAACTACTGCTTGGCATTAACGTGGATAAATGTGTTGATTGCATTATTTCTTGTCACTATGAGTGTACCAAGTAACCCTGGCACTCTCCTGGTCATCAAGATGTATTTAGGATGGTCCAAATACTGTGAGGTGAAGGTTCTTGGTCATGGGTTTTGCTGTGATCTTTTCTCCTCATAGCCATGTGAAAGAAACTACTGTGCTATAATCATGAGTGAAGGCAGCCTATGGACAGTCAAATGATTGATAATGTTGAGTTTGAGAAAATCACCATGAATTAGTAATAGCGATGAAGGGCTTCCTGTATATCAGAAAATGCTCTAAATCTCTCCCTACCTGTGCTCTTATCAGTTATGTGAACTAAAAATTCACTCTGTTATCTAATCTAGTTTGAATTAAATTTTGTCCTACTTTCAACCTACGTTACCTAATGAATATGTTCATCAAACATTTATTGAGTACCAATTTATGTGTTACACACTTTCTCAGCACTTGGGGCAAATAAACAAACATAACTGAGAATCTCCTTGCATTTTATTGACTAGATGCTCACAGCTGTATCACAAGTTACTAATAACTGGATATAGTTACTTCTTTCGGGATGGGGCTGCTACAGTGTTTGTACCTGGCCAGTAAGTCTAGTCATCTGATTAATGTGATCATTTATTCAGTAATGATTTATGAGAGCTTTGTGAGCTAATCATCTGAGTTAATCCACATTAATGTATCTTTTAGATAATATGCTTCTTTTCCCAGATTATAAACGATTGCAACATCGTTCAAATGCCTCTGCTTCCAAGAGGAATTTAGAACCAGGGTGGAGTTTTGCATATTTTAGTTTTCATCAGAAGACTGCCTGCCGTATGCGTAAAAGGACAGATCTTGTTTTTCACCCTTAATCACGATTTCAACTTACCAAGCTTGCCCAAAACTTTAGTTTGAAGTGGATGAACATTGTGCTGAACTCTGTTTTCTTTTCTCATAGTCTACTATATCCTTCGGACCCCATTTGCTCATCTTCTACTCCACTCTCTATTAGAACATCCACTAAGGAAAGGATTGTACATATGTGTTGCCCGATGGAAAGACTTCAGCCAGGATCTCTTTTGCTTGGTCAGCATTCGAATGAAGTCCAATCCAGCTCATAATCCTGCACTCCCCAGCTGTGAGGGCTTTGCACTTTCACATTTCCTGCTTGACTCCTCAGGTGTTTGGCTTCTCGTGTCCCAACCTGATGTTCTAATAGCAGTTACTCATACTTTCGGTAGAATTTTGCTCCGTGTGTTTACTCACTGAAATATTCGTACTATCTTATTTCTTCTTGGAATAGCAATGGCAAGCAGGTAAAAGAGACTTGGAAGGGAAAAAAAAGCATCTAACTCAACCTGTGTGTTCCAACACAGCTTCCATTTAACTCTGTCATCCCCTAAAACTATTCAATTTTTTTAAATTAACTTCTTTAAATCACTTGTGTTTCCTGTTTTATCTATTTTCTGTTTGTGATATTAGTTTCTGTCAATGTGGATTACTTAGTAAATTCTCAAGAGACAGATGGTGTTATGTACTTGGTTCGAGACTTGGCAAGAATACACAGTCACTAATGGACTTTTTGATATTAAATATTTTAACAATTATATTCCTTGGACTAGTAATACTAAAGAAAAATATTTTTAATTCAAAACCCCTTGTAAAGAGGGTAACTCTTGAAAACTAAAGACCTTGAAGTGCTCCTGTTTATGTTGGTTATATTTAACTATACTTCCCGTGTTATTAATTAAAACGGATTTTTTTTTTGTTTGTATTTTGTTTTTTGTTTTTTTGAGATGGAGTCTCACTGTGTCACCTAGGCTGGAGTGCCATGGTGCAATCTGAATTCACTGCAACCTCTGCCTCCCAGGTTCAAGCGATTCTCCTGCTTCAGCCTCCTGAATAGCTGGAATTACAGGTGCCCACTACCTTACCTGGCTAATTTTTGTATTTTTAGTAGAGAAGGGGTTTCACCATGTTGGCCAGGCTGGTCATGAACTTCTGACCTCAAGTGATCTGCCTTCCTCAGTCTCCCAATGTGCTGGGATTACAGGTATGAGCCACAATGTGTGGCCAAAACAGAAACTCTTGATATTTTTATTGATTAATTCATTTATAAATAACAACTATATTAAACCCATTATATGTTAACATAAATAACATTTTCACTAAAATAACTATATTTTCCAAAACAAATAATAATGAAGAGTGACATCGTTTCAGTTTTTGCAAATTTCTTTAACATCTGGTCTAATACAACTCAGCTGAATTTTCATATCTTCTTTTTCATTCAGTCATCACACATCACGCAGCCTTTGCAAAATTCCACTGTCTACTAATAAAAATGAAAAAGAAAAGCGCAGATAACATATTGGTAGCACCATTAAGTGCCTTTGCCTTGTCTTTTGAGATTCTCTGAAAAGGTTCTAGAGACCTCACCACTGCCACCATGTTTTGAGAGCTGCTACTCTGAGTGATAATCAAACTTAAAGAAACATCAGAGGCATCTTACTGTAAGTGCGATCTGGAATAGCAAAAATGGCATGTAGAGTTTCATCATGAAAAAGGTAAAAAAAAAAAAAAAACATATAATTTTATTTGTCCAACCATGTAGCTTGATATTTACCTGTTCAGATGGGAAGGCGACAAGAGAGAGACATCATCCATCACCTCCAGTTCTGTGGCTGCCAGGTTTTCTGATGGTATGGGTATAGCCACGAAGGTCCTGGTGTATGGCACATGACTTGACCTTAACATCTCTGTTATTCTCTTCATTTAGAAAGTGAGTTTATGTCTCCCACCATGAACCCTTCTAACAAATTGACGAAGCCTATAAATTCTATCCAGAATAATGTTTTCAATGTTAAAAATGAAATGCATAAAATTAAAAAGAAAAATTTATATGAAAATAAGTTACCAACATATTTTATTGAGACATAATAAGAAATGGCCTTTTTAATAACCCATAACATAATCAAATCTAATGACAGATAAATAATCAATATTATGTCAAAGTGGTGATGTGCATAAACCATATTTCAAGATATCTGAAACCATTGTAAGGTGATATGAAAACATATTTATATTGGGATAAAGTCAGGTACAACTAATATTTCTGTGGTTTGTTGCCTATATTCATAGTAGGTTAGTAAAATACAAATATAATTGTTTAAACCATCTTTTTCTTTTTTATACACTCCCTGAAATCTATCCATAGATGGTTGGAGACCTACTAACTCTAGCTTCAGTCATGTTTTAGAGAGAAATGTTTCTGACAATGTTATTCTTGGAGCAGCAGCATCACAATCACCTAGAAACTTGTTGGAATCGCAAATTCAAGGGTCTCACTCCGGACCCCCTGGATCAACAACTGAAGGGGGGCCCAGATATCTGTGTTTCTCCAGGTGCTGATGTACACAAATGTTCTAATAGTTCATTTACTGTACTCATGAGCAAAGTGTGTCCTGCATTAAGGAAAAAGCAGTCAACTAAGGCACATAGTAGAGAACTGGAACAAAAGGGATCCCTTTCAGAGGTTATGCAAAATTTCTTGCACAGAATGATCCATGCAAGATCACAGAATACTAGGAAAATAGAAGAGGACTTGGAGACCATCTGCTCCAGGAGTAATATTCATGTTAAATGACAATTCAATTATGTTTATACATGTGTTGAAAACTACAAAGTTTAAGAATGAGGGTTTTGGTCAAATTTTAGTAAATGAATGAATGAATAGAGTCAGGTTTAACTATCTGTGTAGATGAATGTGGAGATGGCGGAAAGTAACAACCCTCAAGTAGTATATTTGCTCTCTTAAATATTTCCAACTCTCTTATCTGTAACTAGAAAAAGATTTTGAGGAAAATATGTAGGAACTTGCCAAAAGACAACAGAAAGTTAGTTCCAGAGCCTGAACTAGGAGCTCGGGACCTCTAACTCATAATCTAATACTGATGCTCTCTTATATGTCATAGGGCAGTAACTTCACAGCCTGTACAATTTTATATGCTTGGACCTCAGAGTCTCCTCCAGAAGATAGATTGTTTCTTTCCAAGATTTTACAAACTAGGTAAATAATTCCTTTAGATAATATCATATTCTGGCCAGGCACGGTGGCTCACGCCTGTAGTCCCAGCACTTCAGGGAGGCCAAGGTGGGTAGATCAAGACCAGCCTGGCCAACACAGCAAAACCCCATCTCTACTAAAAGCACACACACACACGCACACACACACATACACACACACACACACAAAACAGCTGGGTGTGGCAACGGGCGCCTGGTAACCTCAGCTACTCAACCTGGAAGGCAGAGGTTGCAGTGAGCCAAGATCACGCTAATGCACTCCAGCCTGGTCGACAGAGTGAGACCCTGTCTCAAAAAAAAAAAAAAAGAAAGAAAAGAAAGAAAAGAAAAGAAAAAAGAAAAAGAAAGAAGAAAAAAGAGAGAGAGAGAGAGATCACATTTCATTAAATGATTAGGATTGCCGTGGCTGTTTAAGTTGTTTACATGCTATTTGAAACATTGGAAACCCCAAGCCAAGCCAAGTCAAGTCATCCCTTCTAGAAAGACAATTTAAGACATCGATTTTATAAAGACTCATGCACACGTATGTTTATTGCGGCACTATTCACAGTAGCAAAGACTTGGAATCAACCCAAATGTCCGTCAGTGACAGAGTGGATTAAGAAAATGTGGCACATATACACCATGGAATACTATGCAGCCATAAAAAGGGATGAGTTTGTGTCCTTTGTAGGGACATGCATGCAGCTGGGAACCATCATTCTCAGCAAACTATTGCAAGAACAGAAAACCAAATACCGCATGTTCTCACGCATAGGTGGGAATTGAACAATGAGATCACTTGGACACAGCAATGGGAGCATCACACACTGGGTCCTATTGTGGGGAGGGGGTAGGGGGGAAGGATAGCATTAGGAGATATACCTAATGTAAATGATGAGTTAATGGGTGCAGCACACCAACATGGCACATGTATACATATGTAGCAAACCTGCACGTTGTGCACGTGTACCCTAGAACTTAAAGTATAATTAAAAAAAATAAAAAATAAATTAAAAAAAAGACATCAATTGAAACAATGTTACTGAACAAAGAGAAAGTAGGATTGTTTTCTTGAATGAAGACATATAATTCAATGTACCAAGTTAAAATGGAAAAAAAAAAAAATCAGACCTGGAGAGAGGGCATTCTAATTGTAAATACCAATGAATAATGGAGCACACTTCAAGGGAAACACTAGAAGATTCATTGCTGAGGAATGGATCCGAGAATAATTTCTCATTTCAAGATTTCATTCCATAGAGCTTTAGGTTAGATGAACAATTTACTGCTGCTGTGCCTTATTTTTCTATTTGTAAACTCAGTAAACTTTCAAGACCATGTTGTTTATACTCTCTTACAGAATGTTGTCCGAACCCCTCTGATATTACCAAGGAATATTTACCATAGACCTTGAAATTGGAAAGGGATTTCCTAAAAACTAAAGTAGTTTATATTCCAAGTAGTTTAGCTAAGTGACATTTTATTATAGATACATTTTATGTATAGGAAAAATTAAAACAATTTGTAAAGTTTTTGATACAGAAGAATACTAAGGTTAAATAAAAAATAATCTTACACAAAAATCATGGAACTTGCCTCCCAAAATTCAATGGTGAACGAATATTTAACCTATGCTACATAAATAACAACAGAGAAAAAATAACTGGGGAGAGTTCAAGGTTATTGTAGGAAATATGTGCATATAAATAAAAGACTATGGCAACGAAAGTGCCCTTCCTTATACTTGTTCATACTGTCACCATGGGGAAATCTTTTGAATAGGCTTCTGAGTCCACATAAAGAAAAGAATTAGGAACACTAGTCTAACTGCTACAGAGAATTGTGCAGTCATGCCAAAGTTTCAAACAGGGTAACATTTAAATTAAGTGACTCATGGCTCTGGAAAGTATTTCTTGTTCAAAGTTGTATAATATGGGTGGACCGCAACAATTCAGAAACCTTCACCCAGATTCAACAAAAAAATCTCAATTAGTGTATATGATGAAATAATAAAATTCATAGGATTACTTTAAAAAGGGACTTGAGAGGTCATAAAATCAGAAAATAAAATCACAAGCTCTACAATTTAGAAGGCAACTTAGCAATCTTATAGTATAATTATTTCTCATCACTTTTTTTGCCTTACTCTACTGATCAAGCATATTTCTGAACTCTACTTTCTTACCTTCTATGCAGATAGTTCTAAATATAATTAATATTTGTATTAATGACTTAAAGTTATCAGTCTAAGAGGACATCAGTTTTCTATTGTTTTGTAGCTAGTTATCACATACTCAGTGACTTGAAATAGCACCTATTTATATGCTTACTGTTTCTACAGTTGGAATCTAGCACATTTGAGCTAGTCATTTGATCAGGGTCCATCTCAGAAGGCCAAACTCAAGGTGCAGCTGGCTGTGTCCACATCTGGAGCTGTGGCTAGGGAAAGATACACATCCAGGCTCCATCAGGTGGTTGTCAAAATTCATTTCCTTGTGATTGTAGAACTGATGTCCTTATTGTATTGCTATCTGTCAGTGAGGATTTTTCTCTTCTTCTTGAGGCTATCTTTGGACCAGGTGCAGTGGCTGACACCTGTAATCCCAACACTTTGGGAGGTCAAGGTGGGAGTGTTACTTGAGGCCAGGAGTTCAAGACCAGACTGAGCAAGAGCAACATAGAAAGAGTTCATCACTACAAAAAAAATTTTTTTTTGAATTAAGAAAGAAATTGAGGCTACACTTGGAGTTTCACCAGGTGGCTCCTTCTACTTCAGGAATGGAGAACCTTCTTCAACTGGAATTTCATTCATGTTGCTTTTGACTTCCTCTGCTGAGACCAAACACAAAAGGGCTCAGGTGACTAGGTCAGGCCCAGTTGAATACTTTCCTAATTCCATTTAACATTACCAAATCCCATGCATTAAATCAATTTATAGTCATAATTTGGGGAATTATTGAGTGTATATGACAAGAAGATGAGAAATCTGGGGGAGTCATCCTACAATTCTGTATACTATAGAATTCCATGGAATGGAGAAGCTATGGACTTTGAAATCAGAAAGGGAGGGGTTAAAAACCTGACTTTGCCACCTGATTTATTTATAATAAGTGCTTAAGAAATATTTGTTGATTGAATAATGAGTGAAAAAGTGAACAAGGGAATATGTTAATGAATGAGCTTAACATTTCAAAGCCTATTTCATCATTGAGAAAGAAAAATAACAGCATTGAATTGAAGGATGCTTACGAGAATAAAGTGAGATTATACACAAAGAGATCTTGGCACACAGTTAATATTCAATAAATTGGTACCTAGTGTTAATCTTTCTACAGTGGCATAATATCTAGGCTTACCACTTTTATAAGGACTCCTACTGTTTCTGGTTTGCTGCAGCAGTCTGCTGCTAACACCAGCAATAATTCCAATCTTTGCATTTTTCTTCTCTTTCCCTTGCTTGTACAGCCCCTGGTTCTGCTACTTCTTTGATCAGCATTAAAGTCAGATATCTTTAATAGCCATGTAGTGTTTTCTTCCTTATGCTTAGTAAATTAGTTGTATCGGTCGGGATAATAGGGGTTTACAACAAACAAAAAAATGCATTTTTACATATTTACATGCTACTTGTCACAAGTAGGCTATGGATCTCTCCCACATCAGAATCCAGGCCAATGAAATACCCCTCCCTAAACCATTGCTAGTCTCAAGCCAGAGAGGAAGGGAACATGGCGGAACCACGCCATGGCTTACTAAGTACTCTGAATCATATGACCAAGCATAACATCCATGGGACAGAATGCATAATTCCCCCACAGTAGAGCAGCAAATATTTTAATACAATCAGTCTCATTTTAGTGTTCATCCTTATGTAGTTAGTGGTTTTCAATTATGCTGCTCCTTTCTGCTTTATGTTCAGGTACTGTTTTATTGACACCACATTGTTGGTTTATGTGCTTGGAGATGTATTATGGAAGCAGTCATAATATTCAGCTTTGTTTAGAATTTATCTCACAAAATACATTAGTTTAAAATTATAACTAAACGTACTCTGGAAAATATCACCTACTTATTTGTTTTGTTTTAAAATCATCCTAATTTAGATATTCTTTTTTTATATTCATTTTTAATGTATGCTAGCCACTTTTTGTAAACCAGCAAACCACAGAAATACCCTTGTTCAGAACATTTCAAAATTGAGAAGGTAATTCTTTTCTTTTTTTTTTTTTTTTTTGAGACGGAGTCTCGCTCTGTCACCCGGGCTGGAGTGCAGTGGCCGGATCTCAGCTCATTGCAAGCTCCGCCTCCTGGGTTAACGCCATTCTCCTGCCTCAGCCTCCCAAGTAGCTGGGACTACAGGTGGCCGCCACCTCGCCCAGCTAGTTTTTTGTATTTTTTAGTAGAGATGGGGTTTCACCATGTTAGCCAGGATGGTCTTGATCTCCTGACCTCGTGATCCGCCCGTCTCGGCCTCCCAAAGTGCTGGGATTACAGGCTTGAGCCACCGCGCCCGGCCCTGAGAAGGTAATTCTTTAGAATGTCAGTCAGTAGCATTTATTGGAGAGTGAATTGAATCAAAGGTACATTTATTTCATAGTACTATCCATAGTTTATACTTTCAGTTTTCATTTCCTGGTAATTCAGAGAAATTACAGTAATCAATTCTAATGATCAATAATATATGTCATCTTTACAGTTGCTTTGATCAAGGAAACAAGATACAGTGTAATGTAAAGACCTCCATAATGCACCAATTCTTGTAGATAGTACTTTGTTTCTTCATAGCGAATGGAAATTAGCCATTTCAGAACATTAGAACACTACTTTAGCCACAAAATAATGTACTATCGCATTGACAGTATATTGACCATAGGTCAAATTATTCCCTCTAACTCTACAATAACTTCATAATTAAAAAAAAAAATGTATCCTGCAAAACAGATCTTTCACTACATAGAAGAATTTTTGACATCTTGAACATTTCCTTAATTTTATCTGTGACACAGAGGCCCCCTCGTGGTGGCATCTAGGTATTTGCAGTGACTATTTCTAAAGAAGAGTTTCAGGCTGTCTGGCATAAACAGAGCCTTTCTGGTGGTGTGAGGCTTGGATCAGTTCAAACTTCTGAGGATCTTGGCATATGTAAAAATTACCAAAAATAAGTCTAATAAAGACAGAATATATTGTGGTGTATTTTAATTTTTTTAGCATACACAAATGCAATGGAATATAATTTTATCCTTTAAACAGAGAGAAAAGATCAAAATATTAATTCAAAGTTTTCTAGATGGAGGTGACATGTATTCATAGAACCAAGTTTAAAGGCGCACACTGAGCAGATTCCAGGGAATTCAGTTAATCTTTGTGATATTGGTGGGCTTTTCTCGTTAACTACAATTTTAAATTTGAGTTCTTCTGTTGATGGGGGATTAAGCCAAGTGTTCCTCCTTCCCAACCAGTCCAATTCCACGCCTCAGCTCCTCGGTTCCCCACCCTGCCCTGCTTATTCTTGTGAACAGATAAATCATCTCAAATGAGGACTCTAAACTAAGAGGAAAAAATGGGTATTCAGCATAGGACAAAGCTTGCTCTGTTTCCTTTTTTCCCTCCTATGTCACACTTGGTTCAGTAATAATCATGAAAAGTAAAAATAAAAATTGAGAAAGTGTTTTGGACAGGAAGTGGAATATGATAGGCAATGTTATTAAACTTCCATGGTAAGAGTGTGACTTGAGGTCTTCATTAACCTTACAGAATACTCAGGTACATAGCCAAAGATTCTGATTTAAAAGGCTGTTTTGGTCCTGTGAAAGTGAATTTGAATATCCACTCCAAGGTATCCTGGGTCAGTTTAGCGTGTGTGTGTGTGTGTGTGTGTGTGTGTGTGTGTGTATAACCTTGGCTACAAATTAGAGTCAACTGGGGAACTTGGTAATTCTGATTCCCAGAACACACCTGACTAATTCAACCAGAATTTCTCAGAAAGGGTCCAGGAATCTCCTCAAATTCTAGTATGCGGCTAATTTCAGAAACACTGGGCTGGAAAACAAAAAGGTCACAGGAGTGTCCCCATCAGGCTAAGACAACCAGGGACACACCTGAAATTCCGCAAAGTTAGATTTCTTAATTCATTGCCATGAAGGACTTGCACACAGAGGCACTGTGAGTACCTCAGTAAACAAAAGCAAAGATGGAGTTATTTGAGTACACAGGAGGAGGGTGGATGCTAGTGTTTCGATAGGCTGAAAGCAAAGCAGAGCTGTGGATAAAGGGGTCAACATCAGGTCTGCAATGCAAAGTGGACCCAGAGTTTTCTTTCCTTGGCAGCAGGAATGTTAAGATAGATATGCAGTGTGGTATACAGAAACCCTTTATCTGAAGCTCTGCAGCTGGGTAGAAATCAAGAATGCTTTTCTGTGTCAAAATGACTTAGATCTTCCAGGCAAGAAAGGAATACATCTTTCTCATAGATATGATTTCAGGCAGGAAGGTTTCTGATAATCCATGATTTGGGAGAACAAAAATTTCTCAGTGTATAAGAAAGCAACAGTCACTCAAAGAAGCGGACACATTAGAGCCGCAATAGGTGCTTGGAGGAAACACTGATTCCTGTTAACTTCGCAGGTGACTTAATCGGTGTCTGTTATTCCAACTTGATGAATGGTGGGACAGATTTTTACAGTCTGAGCTAATTGTTTTACCTTCTCAGACATGACAGCTATCCCCACAAAGTTGCTTCCAATAAGAAACATAGGGCGTAAAAAGAGGATCCCGATAACATGTCAGTGTGTAGATGTCATTCATGAATTAATTCAGCAAAGATGTATTGCGTGCCTACTATGTGCTGGGCTCTGTGCAGGGAACTGAAAATTCACTGATGAACACTACTCAATCCTCAGTTCTCAAGAAACTTACAAACTGGTTGGAGAAAAACACAAGTAAATAGGCAATTACAACAGTGTATAGAAATGTTATAGCTAAATTTAAAATAAAATTCCACTGACAATTAATCCAGTCTGGGGTATTCAGAAACTGAAAAAATATTATCAGATGTTATGGAAGAGAGAGGAGTGGTGGGGAGTTGGGTGTAGGGAAAGGGGCAGAAAAGTGGAAGTAAAAGAAAAATGACTTTGAAAATAGAATCATCTGACTTCTAACCGAGACTCTACTGCAGTAACTCAGAGTTTTCTCACTTGTAAAATAAGGAAAACAAATCAGAGAAATATTCATTGAGTACCAGACAGAGTTCTAAGTAATAGGAATACGTCAGTGAAAAAAAGAGACAAGCACCCTGACCCTTGCGTAACATCAATTAAAGCAAGTGTTTTTTTGCAGAAAGTAAATAAAAACCATAACTAGTAAGTAAATTATTTGCTATGGTAGGTAATCAATGTCGAGAGGTGGTGGGGAGAGAATTGCTAGCGGAGGAGTCCTGGGAGAGGTGGGGGGAATTGAAGATTCGTTGTGACATCTGTCAAAATGCGTAGGCAGCACGGGGCATTCTGGTGAGGTTAGCTCACAGAAGTCATGCTTAGCTAAGCTAAGAGGGAATCCCCTGGACTGTGTCAGCCACAATTTTGACCTCACTCAATATTTCCCTGTTCTTCTGACTTCAGAAAGCCTGACTTTGTACCTTAGATAAACTTCTTATTCTATAGCACAGTTCTGGACTTCTCATTGAGATCATTTCTGAAAAAGCAATCAGACAGCAGTTGACATTTCTTGCAAACACTGGTAGCAGTTGAGAAGTTTAAGGCAGAGCCCTGGTTTGCTTATAATGTTCTAAATTTCCCTTAGCTGTTCTTTCCCTTTCTTTCATTCCCTACTTCAATGAAAAGCTGATTAAACCATGGTTCTCAACACCCACGCTTTCGCCCCCCCACCCTCAAAACCAGAACGATGTGTAAGAAATTTGGCTTGTCACATTCACCAGGATGAAGAGGTGTTTTGTTAATTTGGTGGAGACGGTCAGGGATGCTGAATGGTCTGCAATTTATGAGCCAGTGCATGTTAATTTTTTGAAAACGGATTTCATTTACAATGCCAATAACTTCTCTTTAAGAAACACTGGGTTAGGAAAACAAAACTTTGCCCAAAAGATTTAGCTATTTCGAAAATTAGATTATAATGTGCTCAAAGCCTACCTACCTCATTTGTTAAGGTGTTTCTATTTTAGTTTAAAATGTTTCAGAAGGGTGAGGTGTAGTAATGCCTATAATTCCAGAACTCTGAGAGGAAAAGGCAGGTGGATTGCTTGAGCCCACGAGTTCGAGGCTAGCCTGGGCAACATGGTGAAACTCCATCTCTACAAAAAATACAAAACTTAGCCAGGTGTGATGGTCTGCACTTGTAGTCCCAGCTGCTTAGAAGGCTGAGGTGGGAGGATCACTTGAACCTGGGAGGTCGAGGCTGCAGTGAGCCGTGACATCATGCCACTGAGCTCCAGCCTGTGCAACAGAGTGAAACTCTGTGTGAAAAAAATTAATTCATTAATAATAATAGTAAAATACTTCAGAATATACAAGGAAATATGTATGTGTTCATTTAATCTACATTTTAGTGATAGTCAATTGCTGTAATCAAGAATTTACACTCCAAATATAGTAAGTATCCAATCAAGATGACTATGGACATATGTTTTGGTAATTCAAATAATAAATGTTACAAGATTTTATTTATAAAATTTGATGCTTAATAATTAGCAAAATGGTGACCGTAATGGTTTTTTTCAATAGTGAAATTGGTGTTATTAAAAATACATAGATTCTAAATGGTAGAGCATTCTTGCACCTCCATGGTGTAAAATAAACCCATGAATAATCATGTTCAAAGCTTAATTGCTAAATGGTCCTGAATATAGAATACGGTTAAATGAACTATGATAAACTATCATTTTGCTCTTAGGTATATACTGGGACTACCGTCTAATCGATGTGAAAATTTTAATGTATGCATATAATAGAATAGTATACATTAATGAGAATGAACCATTGCCACACACAACATGGATGAATTTCAGCAACATAAAGTTGAATTTAAAAATCAAACATAAAAGAATATATACTGTAAAATTTCATTTTAACTATTTTCAGAAATTGATTATACCAAAATTAATTGTGCTATGGTTATAAAATAGGATATTATATTATACAGTTATTAAAACATTCAAAGACATTAAAAACTCATAATTTAATAAGAGTAATTTTTAAAACTATATGTATTATATATGACTCCCATTCTGGGAATAAAATATATGTATAAGTTTCTAGGAGCATAACAAATGTGTGCAGAGAGATATCAATCAGGGTCCCAATAAGAAATATAGTGATATACTCAAATTAGAATAATAAAAGAAGGCTTTACTTTAAAAACAGGAGAGCAGGATATAGGGGAACTACAAGGAATAAATAACACAGTTACTCCAAACAACAAGAGAGCTATTACCACCCCTAAACTTGAAGAGCTAAGAAGAAGACCAGTTACCAAAGCACAAGAGAGAGTTGCCTAGAGGTGGCTTTCTTGAGAGGAGCAGTGGTTGCAGGCGAAGGAGACAGCCAGGCCAAGATGAGCACAGAGAGGAAAGGGAGAATAGTATAATTCACTCTCCTTCCTCCTCTCTGTCTTCTGCTGGGGCTTTGCATTTGCACTAAGCCAACAAGACATCTCTGATGTGATCTATACAGGTTGGCTCACCAGACAGAGAAATGGGTACACAAGGGTATGGGTGTGGTTATCAATACTGAGGGTGTTCAGGGGCAGGTCTCAACCAAAGTGGCACGGATTACACATGGGATTGATTTCCTGGATTATTTTAGGAGATTCTGCAGGTATGGTCAATTGTTTTCTTTATATACCTTTATATTGCTTTACTGTAACAACAATATGTGCAGTTTTTGTTTTTTTTTTTTAATTCTAGGGGAAAAATGTATCTGTGTGTGAAGAGATGTGTATATGTGCCTGTGAATGAATGTATGTGAGTGTGTGTATGAAAGAGAGAAAAAGAGGCAGAAGGGGTGTGAGAGGGAGTGGTTTAATGAGATTGTATGTGTGCAGGTGAAGTGGTATAGGTAGAGTGAGATGTCGTGTCTGTGTGTGCATGTGTCTGTGGGGGAGGCATATTAATGATTGTATGCGTATATGAAACGTGGAGGTGGGGTATAGTGAATGAGGACATTTGTGAGAGTGTACGAGTGGATCTGAAACTATATGTGTATGAGGTGTGTGTGTGTGTGCACATGTATTTATGTATGTGAATAGGTGTGTTTCTGTGAGATAGTTGGGAATGGGGTGTGCAGGAGGGGTGTGTTTGTGACAGCGTATGTGAGGTGCACAGGTGGATGTGAAACCATGCAGATAAAGGGTAGGCCGGTGTGTTTGAGGGTGCATTTGTGAGATGTGTGTGGCAGGGGTGTTTGTGAGGGGACATACATATTAGCATGTGTGCATGCAGGTAAACACATATGTGAGTGTCCTTAGATACATCTATACACATAGAAATAGAAATATTTTATTCAAGTAAAAAGAAAACCAGAAGAAATTATGCCAAAATGTTAGTAATAGTAATCTCTAGTGGCAGGATAAGAGGCAAATTTCATTTTCTTTACTTTTTTGTTCGATTGCAATCAGGAAAACAATGAACATTTTGGTCTGTTTTCTTTGCTCCAAGAATATATGAAAATATTATTGTACCTTTTTGGCAGCATGTAAAAAAATCTTGACTAATAAAATATTCCTTTATGGGACTATGTTTGAAAATTGGAACCGCCTGTTTCAATATATAACTGAACAGATACCTAAATCCCTGGTTAATTTGTAGAAGGAAATCTTCCATTTAAATTTGAGAACCATTAAAACATTTAATTTTGTAATATAACTTAATTAATTCCTAGGTGTTCAATAACTGAAACTAATTGCTACTGATGTTTTCAAGCCAACGACCTAATGGTTTTTGCATTAATGAGTCAGTGAAACTAGTTCAATGTCCCATTTATATCAAACTGCTTCAGAGAGCTAAAGGGCTTTAGGTTTTCCAAAAACTCAAAGCTTATGCTAGACATTAATAGTGATTATCAATAGAAAGAGGGGTTTAGATAAGTTTTAATTTTTCTTTCACTTTAGTGTTCTATTTACAGATGTTTTGTTTGTTTTTAATGATGTATATCTAGGGTTTATGTAATAAGGCTTCTGTTAACCAATTTTAAAGCAGGTTTTCTTCCTAAGTAGAAGAAATAGGCCTTGAATTCTTTCACTGAAAACTTATTTTCTCTGCACTGCCTCATTTCACTAGTAACAATATATGGAATTTTCCCTCTTCCAAGTTATGATTTTATAAAGGAAAAGTTTGTGGCAGTAAATGACTGAAGTGTTATTCTATTTTTAATTTATTTCGAGCTTAGACAAGTTTTTTTAAAGTGAGTTACTACCACCGACATCAAGTCTTTCAGCCCAATTTATTTTATATTGTTTACTGTAGGCTCCATGGTATCTATGTAACTTGAATTGGTTGCCTGAGTCGACCAAAAATAAAATTCTAAGCCCCCCAAGATCTGAACAAGCCCCTCCTCTCAGCCAAGGGCATTACAAAGTTATCCTGAAAAACTAGTTCAGGCCATGATGGGAAGGGGAGATTAGACATGCCTCATAATACCCTCCTCTCTTTTGGAATTCAGGAAAAGCTGACCAGCATAAACATCAACAGACCTTAGGTCTGATAAGAAATATTTATAATCTATTCTCCCTAAAGCCTGCTACCTGGAGGCTTCATATGCATTATAAAACTTTGGTCTCCATAACTCCTTATCATAACCCAGACATTTCCTTCCTGTTGATTCCAGGTCTTTAGATAATAACTGTTTCAATCAATGCCAATCAATAATCTTTAAATCTACCTATGACCTGGAAGCCCCCACTTTGAGTTGTCCTGCCTTTCCAGATTGAGCCAATGTACATCTTACAAGTATTAATTGATGTATTATAACTCCTTAAAATGCATGAAAGCAAGCTCTACCTCAACCACCTTGGGCATATGTCATCAGGATCTTCTGAGGCTGTGTTATGGGCCTGTCCCTAACCTTGGCAAAATAATCTTTCTAAATTGATTGAGAACTGTCTCAGATATTTTTGGGTTCATACTTGAAATCATGGAAAACAAGTTTAATGTTATGTAGATAGCAATTAATAAGTAATTACATATATCAGATCTTTTCTTCACACTCAGCTTTTAAAATGTGAACAAGTCAAACTCAATTGCAAATGCTAGTAAGTGAGGCCAAACTGAAGACAGTCATGATTGCAAAACATAATCACTCAACCAGAGAGGAGCACTCACACCCAGGAACGCTTTCTATTGTCTGATCTGTGCTTCTCCCTTTGTCTCATCTGATTTCTCAATAGCACATCATTAAATAGACTGACTTCAAATAATATCATTTGGAAACTGCTAGAAAAATGTTAACAGAAACAGTCTTAAAAACTCACCATGGCCGGGCGCGGTGGCTCAAGCCTGTAATCCCAGCACTTTGGGAGGCCGAGACGGGCGGATCACGAGGTCAGGAGATAGAGACCATCCTGGCTAACACGGTGAAACCCCGTCTCTACTAAAAATACAAAAAAAAAAAAATTAGCCGGGCGAGGTGGCGGGCGCCTGTAGTCCCAGCTACTCGGGAGGCTGAGGCAGGAGAGTGGCGTAAACCCGGGAGGCGGAGCTTGCAGTGAGCTGAGATCCGGCCACTGCACTCTAGCCCAGGCGACAGAGCAAGACTCCGTCTCAAAAAAAAAAAAAAAAAAAAATCACCATGTGCCTTTTCCTAGGGGTAAAGGAAGAGTGATCAGGCTTTTACTCAGCTGCTACATCAAACCACTGCTGTGGTTCAGTGAACACCTTATTTTCCCACTTGAATTTGAGCTCTTCTGCAAGATCGCTCCTGCCAATCTTGCGGAGATGTCGAGCCAGGAGGCGAAGTTTGTCAGTGAAAGTTGGAAGCGATTTTTTCCAGAAGCAAAGAAACTCATGAATCTGTTCTGTGAGATCATCAGGGTTCTTGAGTTTGATGAGCTGAATGGTGCTACGGTGCAGAGGGAGAGTTGAGGAAAGAGACTCAGCGTTTTCTTCTGAGAGCTCCTCAGCCAGCCAATGGAGCAAGTTATCCCAAAGGGCTTCTGTCAGGCACAGGAGGAACACTCAGAGTTAGGACTCTTTCCTGGAGGATGCATGGGTCTAACCCTCCACACCTGTTTATAGGAAGTCTCCCTGCTCTTTGGTTTGGCCTTGGAGCATGGTGCATAGATATCAGACTACTTAGAGCAACAGTCAAAAGCCTCTGAATCGCTGGCATTCTGGGATCATCTCCTGAGGGCACTAACTATTGCAGAGAGTTTTAAATGCTTATGAAATTTTAATGTACCTGAGAACCAAGAGGGTGTGTTAAAATGATTTTTACACTCTGCTCTACATAATCTAATTGAGAAAAGCTAGGGTAGGAGCAAACTTGACATTTTTAACAAGCTCCCAGAAGATGCTGGTGCTGAGGTCCCCAACCATGCTTTGAGTAGCACTGTTTATTTGTTTTTTGTTGCTGTTGTTGAGATGGAGTCTTGCTCTATCTCCAGGCTAGAGTGCAGTGGTACGATCTCAGCTCACTGCAACCTCCGCCTCCTGAGTTCAAGTGATTCTTGTGCCTCAGACATCCAAGTAGCTGGGATTACAGGCACGCGCCACCACACACAGCCATTTTTTTTTTTTTTTCTGTATTTTTAGTAGAGACAGGGTTTCACATGTTGGCCAGGATGGTCTCGATCTTCTGACCTCGTGATCTGCCCACCTTGGCCTCCCAAAATGCTGGGATTACAGGTGTCAGCCACCATGCCCGGCCTAGTAGCACTGTTTTTGAAGGGTCATTTTAGGTTCAAAACCTATTTCTCCTTATTAGTGCTAATCTGATGCATAAATTATACCAGCAGCTAGTCAATCCTCACACACATCCCTAACTATACACACAATCACACACACACACACAAACACACACACGACACCATCTACCACCCAAAAACAATTCTGTGGAAGATCCCTTACACCAACACTTTCCACTGGGCCATCCTCTGTTGACTCCTGTTCACCTGTTGTTATGGTTGTTACTGATATATAACTTAGATCCATAACTCTGAATGAAACCTTTTTCTCTGTCATCTGTCTCCTTTCACATTCCAGCCCTCCCCTGCATCATAGCCACTTTCTCCCACTCTCATGCTCCACCCCTGCACCAGTTTCCCTGGTCTGGTGTTAAGCAAGCATTCTATCTGCCTTCCATTCATTACTCGACTATTTCTTCCTCCTACACACTCCTGTAAATTGCACTCTGATTTTACAATATAAAGCCACCTTTCTGCGAAAACAAGGAAAAGGGGCCAGCACTTCCTTCTTCTCCATCATCACTTTCAACCCAGTGCTCTGCTACCTCCATGCAATGCATTTAATTTGAAGTCCATGCTATCTGGGCAGGTTTTTCTCGTCCCATCCACGTCATCAGCAACACTCTGTAGGCAACTTCATCGGCAGCCCTGCGGATCATCATTCACACCTCTGACCCCAGATTATGTGGTTCCTAATTTTGTCAACTCCAATGACATGTCTCGTGATGCCAAACTAGAAACTGACTTTCAAGGCCAATCTTCATGTTTCATGCTCAGCCAGAATTATTCTACCTCCATGGTTTCAGCCTCTTAATATTATTGTTGACCTCTACCTCCTAAACTTATTCCATGGCCTCTATTCTTTTGCTTCTGCTCAATATGCTCTTTGTTGCCATCAGTACTATAGTGATCCCTTGGTGTCCCCCAGTCATTCAGTCACCTCTGCAGAGTCTCACATATCTCTGTACCTGCACTGTTCCTAGTGATCAACTATGCACATCAACGATAGTCTTGCATCCACTTTAAAATATGTTGTCTTTTTTAGCTTTCATTTTTCTCAGTTTGTCAATCTGAATCTTGAGTTATTCAGATTGCATTCACTTACCTGGGCTGCCTGATGTTAGGAAAATATGTTGAATGCGATCAACAAACTGTAAGCTATGTAATACCATTTGAGCCCTTAGTCACTTGAAAATCCATTAAGAATAATTTTTCTAAACTCAATATAAGTTTGTTTGTAACAATGACATAAATCTTTTCTCCTATCCTTTAGCCCCAGTCTCAATCTCATTCTGTTTCTCTCAGCCCATGTCTGCTTCTACTTCACCCAAAGTCATTTGACTTGATTTCTCCTAACTTTGTTTTCATTTCAAAATTACTTTCTTACAAAATCTCACCCCTCTGTGTTTGCTGGATTCCATCCCTCACACTATTTTTCATCAAGTATTTTCCCTTCACGCCTGTCCCTTAATCTCCCCTTCACCAAGGCTCCTTCCTTGCTTCCTACAAACACTCTCAGGCCTCCTCTTCCCTTGTTTCTGCTACTGTGTCAAGCTATTATGCTATTTCTCTCCTCCTCTTTATCACATATTCTTTTAATGTCTAATGTAAACTCGAGGCCTCAAGTTCCTCACTATTGACTCACTACTTAAACCTCTGCTTAGGGGTTCTATGCCCTTCTTCAAAACTCTATTGAAGCTTTCCTTTCCAGTCTTCTGAGAGGCCTCCTAATTATTACGCACTGCACTGATTCCTGGCCTGCATCTTCTCTGACTTCCATGGAGCATTTTACTCCTCTTCTTGGAGTCCCTGGCCTCCGCTGCTTCTCCTCTTTCCTCTCTTGCCCTTTATCAGCTGTCTTTTCCCCCTGCTAACTCTCTTCCTCCTATATTCTTTTCCCTCTGCTAACTCTTTTCCTCCTAATACTGCTGCATTACTGCATCCTATCTCAGACCTCTTCTATTTCTGTCCTCTCCCCTCAATGAATGAATGCATCAACTCTTACTGACGTTACCCTATGGGAAATATCCTAGATCTACCCAATCTTTATCTTTTGGCATTGTTTACCTAAATCCTGGTATAGCACTCCAATATTCATCTCCTAATTATCTGTCAGTGGATACTACAGCCAATACAAATGTCATATTTCTAAAATTAAAATAATCAATGATGGCCTTTCCTTCTCACTACTTGATCTTCCTTCACTCTATTCACTTTCTTAGTTAATGCGACCACTCAGCTGAGCAAGCTGAGACATGTGATGTTATTCACATTTTCAAAGCCTATTTCTTATCCCCTGCACCCAAGTCCTGATGTTCCTAACTCTGAACATCTCAAATATTTGCTCTACTTTCCTGCCTTGCTGACTCAATCTTAACCGTGTTCTACCTAGCTTCTTCCTTGCTTGTTGCAGGAACCAGGATTCTTACTTGTATCCCTGCTGTCAGTTTTGGTTCACCTGAAAGTCTAATCTGATCTTGCCAGTCCCCTGTTAACGAATTATTTTTTAGGGTCTTCCTATTTTCTAAACATCTTTACTAGGCATTTAAAACTTTTCATGTTTTCTCTCACTCAAAATGTCTAAGCTCATCTACCATCACCCTTCCTACAGCAGTTCTGATGGCATTGGTCATGTGGGAGGACTCGTGTGAGGACAACTATCTCCTAACCTGTGTAAGAAACTAGAACTTCCTAATACCCATAAGAAGGATCCTTCTAACTTTCTACTCTCCAGTGACTATTGATGATGGCAGTGATTATGCTTTTATCTGGACATCAGATTCTTCAAAGGTTAACAGCATTATTAAACTTGCAAAGCTTTCATCTATTGCTGTTGTTGTTTTCTATATCATCTGCTCTCTTTTTAGATACAGTTTATTTATCCCTGAAAGGGTTTATAATATGGTGTTTATTATATCCTATTCCTAATGGAGTTTAGTAAGACCTGAACATTTTCTGTACCAATCTGTAAGGGTAACCCCTGATTAAAAGTCTATCATTCATAGTGGGCCTGATGCATTAGTAAGAAAATCCTCACTGATGTTTTTTCAAGACCAACAAATTATCACATTAGCAGCTACTGACATCACAAAATAAAATGTTTCAAGAGCTAAAATAGAATAAAAGTTTCCAATTGCACCCTGAAATCTGTAGCATTATTATGTAATTGAATTATGCATAATGACAACCAAATATTAAATGTTTCTTGTGGTTTCATATCAACATATACCTCAATTTCAAATATATTGACTTCAAATGTTGATTTGAATTGACCATACTTCAAGATTTACAACTTAGGAGTCAACATTTCAGCTCAAAGTATAGTCATCTATTTAGTAAACTAAGCAACTGCTAGTCATATGAATAAAATAAAACTCAGTAACATTTATATTTCTTGCAGATTTCAACTCAGCTTTAATTACATGAATATTTAAGAATGATAGCTTGGTTTATTTGTGTATGACTTTGCAGGAAATAAGTATTTATTGGACCAATAAAGTTAATGATTGTTTAATTGGAAAGTCACTTTCTCCATTCCTTTTTATGAAATGATTCACATATATATAACATATAAGTGGGGTGGGGAAGCACCATAATGATGACAAAGCGAATATTCCTCACCTACAGGATCCTTAGAAACTCTTTGGGTTCTCTGTGGACGGTTGATTAATTTCTTATGCTATTGGGGGAAAGGAACACAAAATAAACAGAAGAAATAATTAATTTGTGAATAAGTTACAACAGAAATTCATCCAAACCTCATCTCTATTTGGAAGAAGTACTGAATTGCATACCTCACAAAATTAAATACTGTATTTGTGCATGCATACTCAGCACTTGTTTTCCTAAGTAAAGCAAAGTATACTAACCCAAATATTTCAGCACATTTAAATTTAAGAATACACATTTAAATATTATTAAAGCACTCAGATTAACTCTAAATGAACATTTTCCAACCAAAATTTAAAACTGTTAAACCAGCTAGCATAGAGCAAGCTACCAGCATGCTATAAAGATGCTATTTTGTATTTTGTAAAATCCCCTGTGGGGCAGGTGCTTTGCCTCAACACTCAGCACAGCACCTGGCACCTAACAGGTTAAAAGCAATCAAATCAGTGAGCAGATATTATTCGAAAATCAACATTTTATCAAAAAGTAAATAGATTTATTTTGCCAGCTTTCTACAGAGTCTGCAGAACAGTTTTTTCTCGGGTAATATGAGATAGTGGAGATAGCATATGAGATAAAATAAAATTATCTGGGTTCAGATACCTAGCCAGTGGTTGAGAGCATTGCACTTTGGGGAATTTATTTAAGTGCTCAACCTCAGCCCTGAAATGCCTTTATGGATGCCCACATCACAAAGCCTTGCACACAAATGTTCACAGCATCTTTATTTGAATTAGCCAAAAACTTGAAAGAACTAAAATGTTCTTTAGTGGATACATAGTTGAACAAACTATAGAATATCCACACTACAGGATACTAAAGTAATAAAACAAAACAAAACACTGATACATAGGACAATTGGCAAGGACCTCAGGGCATGATGCTAAGAGAAATATTCTAGTCTCAAAAGGTTATGTATTCTGATTATATCACATTGTTGAAATTACAAGATTATAAAGATGTAGAACAGATTAGTGATTGCCAAGGGTTAGTGATGGAGGGGAAGGGGTGAGGGAGCACAAAAGAGATCTTTGTGGTAATGGAATAGTTCTATATCTTGAATGTGGTAGTTACATAAATCTATACCTGATAAAATGCCAGAGAACTATACATACACATTGTATCAATGTCAACTTCCTGGTTTTGATATCTTGCCATAGTTATCTAAAATGCAACCACTGAGGAAATCTGGGTAAAGAATACACTGAACTTCTCTGTACTATATTTTGCAACTTCTTGTGAATCTATAATTACTGTATGTCAAAACGTTTTTTAAAGCTTATTTCACAGCAACGATACGAGGATGATGTAAGTGTTACATGTTAATGAGTAGCATACTGCTTCCCACTGAGCCCCCTAATACAAGTTAGTTGAATCTGAATATCACATTTTATAGGCATTCTTGTCACAAATGTTACATAAACATGGAAGCATATAAAACTTCCATTAAGAAGTTTTAATGGGAAAAAAATTAAGAAACATAGCATGAGTTGAAGTATGTTATTATACTATAGCACTGCAAAATAGCACATATAATTTTCAAGGCATCAGCTATGTGTTTGAACCCCTCAAAATATTGAAAGAGAAATACCAGTTTAAATAATGCAGCAGATTGTATCATTCCCATCAAAGGGCCTATGGCCTTGGACAAGAGATACATATTGAGACTTTTCTTTGTATCAGCAGTTTTTCCCCCTCCATAACTCTTTGTTCACAGATGTCTCATCGCATTTTGATGCACACAGAATGCTTCCAGTGTTTAATTTTTTTTTTCATGTACATGAAAATGCAATTCAAGTACTTCATCTGATGCACAACCATAGAAGCAGTGAATTGGGGTAGCTCAGACACTTCTTAGACTTCCAGGCACTGTGTTGGTCGCCCATGTGGTCCCTTCATAAAGGATTTTCATAAAGGATTTTCAGTGTTGCCTTCTCTTCCCTTCCCTTTCATTTTCCTCCTCTCCGTGCCCCCAAGTCTTTTTTGCACAATTTTGGTCTGTGCACTCTTTTTGCTTGCACACTACCTTTTGAACCTCCTTGGTGCTCAGGCTCAGCTACAAGCAGAACAGTCAGCCAACATTTGGCCTCCTGCAGTCTCCCCTCTCACAGGTTCCCAGCATCCCTACGTGGCTCACTGGATGCCTTCCTTAGAAGAAACAGCTCTCATTCCCACGTCCCCCCCTACCCCCCCCCCGCCCCACTTTCCTCTCTTGCCTCCTTGCAATCAAAAGATGCTTTTAAAGGCACTTCTCTGCTTCTTATTTGGTTTTTATTTGCAGGTTCTATTCCACAGTTTTCCAAGTCTAACTCTGTAACTGAGTATCCTAACTTCCAATCTCAAAATTCATTTTTAAACTTTTTTTTTTCCTTCCTTGATTTTAGCCTTGAAATATACTTTGAAACTGTCTGTTTCTCCCTTTGCCACCAGGCACTTCTGTGAACCATGCTTGCTTATCTAATTATGTGCTTGCTTAGAAATTCCAGGGGCCAATCTTGAAACAAACCAGGCAGAGAGACCAAGCTGTGAAATCCTCCCTCTTAGCGGGAGTTACAAACAGCCCACCACTACCAGGCTGAAGTCAGGATCACACAAACTGGACCTCCAGATGGGCGGTTATGCAAGATAGCCCTTACAACAAGACACACAGACCTGCACCTTCCTGCACGACTCCTGCATGCTTTCCACACCTTTTCCCTCTTAGACTCCTTCACTCAGCCCAAAATGCTGAAATAGTCATTTGAAGGCATTAATTTGGCCTTTCCCCCACATGCTAGCATTTAATTAGCAAAACTGCTTTCCCTTCAAAACAGTAACAATAACAACAACCACAATAACAACAACCACAACAACAACAACGACAAAAGGTGCCGTTTGATTACATTTTCTCAGATTCTATTTGTGAAAGTAATATTTCTTATTCCTCTTAAGTAATCTGTTTTATGTTAGTGTTGCATATTTTAATTTGCCACCTACGACATCTTAAATGCCACTTGCAACATGTCAGTGCGCTGGAGAAATGCTGGACAAATTTAAACGTGACTCTCCAGCTCTCTGTAAACTGTTTCCTTGCTGCACAATCCACATTTAAATGGGTATAGTGGGGCTTATGTGGCAGTTTTCCCTGAATTATAAGCCTCTTCAGGGCATCAATATAAAAATATAAGCAATTCAGATATGTACAGATGTGTCACATTTTATGCTGTTAAGCACGATGCAAGTCTTATCTATTTAGAAGTCATTTTAAAAATTGAAATCAAAGACAGGCACCTACACCAGAAAGAGGTATGAGTGTCTTGAGCTTTATAGCCACTATCATTAGGATTCTTTTGATTACTGACTACTCTTTCCTTGCTTCCTAATTATAGCCCTGTATTGAATTCTTAAAGCAAAGTAAACCATTTTTTACTTGAACTCATATGTGTGAAAATTTGATCTTTTGTGTGCAATTCAACAAACTGGAGTTGGTTACATCCACTCAGTTACCCAGTGTTCTCTCCCAAGGAACCTCCACAAGTTTACCGTCCTTGGAGCTTTTCAGTGCTCCAAGATCCAGCCATTATCAGTCTTCCCTTTACTCAATAGACTTAATGTTTTTGAGGGCCAGGAAGGTATATCTCATTCCTGTATATGTCAGACATCATTGTAGATAAGGTGTTGTACACACAAAGTGGTAAAAAATATTTTATTGGCTGGGTGCAGTATCATGCTTATCATCCCAGCACCTTGGGAGGCTGAGGCAGGAGCGTAGCTTTAGCCCAGGAGTTTGAGTCCAGCCTGGGCAACATAGCAAGACCTCATCTCTACAAAAAAAAAAAAATACAAAAAAAAAAAAAAAGCCAGGCATAGTGACTCACTCCTGTGGTCTCAGCTACTTGGGAGGCTGAGGTAGGAGGATCACCTGAGCCTGGGAGGCAGAGGTTGCACTGAGCTGAAATCATGCCACTGCACTCCAGCCTTTGTGACAGAGTGAGACTCCCCCACTCAAAAAACTTTAAAAAAATTGTGTTCACATGATGATACCGTCTCTCGATGTAAATGATACGCACCTTCAAATTCTGCCATATTTTCAAGGAACTGCTCAAATTCGACCTCTTTTATCAATTAGTTTCTTATTTGAGAATTTATACACTATGCTCTCACACAATTTAGCTAATAACTTAATATATTGTTGTTAATGCCATTCATATGTGTTGTTTGCCCTCCCGAATTAGACACTCAGTGATTTATTGTGTCCTCTTCTGCATCTTCTATCAGTACTTACATTTGCCACATGTTAAGCACATCATACCTTTCATAAATACTTAATAGCCAGAGGGGCCCTCCATGGACAGTCACAAGGATTATTATCCTCATACATGTAAGGTCAGCAGTTTCAGCTGTTCACACAATCTGCACAGCAAGGTTTTTATGTATCCATGAAGATTTCTTCTACTATTTCCTACAGAACACATTTCAGATCTCCGCTGCTTTTTGAAAAACACATGCCTTACACTCTGTCTACCACTGTCTCACATGTGTTTAGTTTTCTTTTCGTTGAGAAAATTAAGCAGTGGGCTGGGCATGGTGGCTCATGCCTGTAATCCTAGCACTTAGCACTTTGGGAGGCCAAGGTGGGTGGATCACCTGAGGTCCAGAGTTCGAGACCAGCCTGGCCAACATGGTGAAACCCTGTCTCTACTAAAAATGCAAAAATTAGCCAGGTGTGGTGGTGCACGCCTGTAGTCCCAGCTACTCAGGAGGCTGAGGCAAGAGAATCGCTTGTTCCCAGGAGGCCAAGGTTGCAGTGAGCTGAGATTATGCCACTGCACTCCAGCCTGGGTGACAGAGTGAGACTCTGTCAAAAAAAAATAAAAAAATAGGCCGGGCGCGGTGGCTCAAGCCTGTAATCCCAGCACTTTGGGGGGCCGAGACGGGCGGATCACGAGGTCAAGAGATCGAGACCATCCTGGCTAACACGGTGAAACCCCGTCTCTACTAAAAAATACAAAAAACTAGCCGGACGAGGTGGCGGGCGCCTGTAGTCCCAGCTACTCGGAAGGCTGAGGCAGGAGAATGGCGTAAACCTGGGAGGCAGAGCTTGCAGTGAGCTGAGATCCGGCCACTGCACTCCAGCCTGGGCGACAGAGTGAGACTCGGTCTCAAAAAAAAAATAAATAAAAATAAAAAAAATTTTAAAAAATGAAAGAAACAATAGTAGGCAGTGGTTCTCAAACCTGGGTGTTCCTGCCAATGAACCTTGAGAAACGGGCCAAAAAGGGAAGCTCACACTTTGATTCAACTGGTCTCAGATAAGGCCAAATTTGGAATAAGCCACTGGGTGATTCTGATGCTGAGGCTGAGTGACTGCACATAGAAAAAGCCAATCAAGTATCAAGCCCTACATGAATTATCAACTAGCAGCCCTATAAATGTACCCCAATGAATGCATGGAAGAATGAAAGAAATATCTTTATCCAAAAAGTGATGACAATTTCTAATGTCACATCAAGACAAAAGTAAACCAGATTGCTTCACCTTACCTAACTCTATAGGGATATAGCAATAAAAACATTAATTTCTATTAAGTAACTTCATAAATTACCTTACAGGAGTCACACAGATAACCTAGCTCTGGGGCCCATCTCCTCATGCAGAAATTCCAGCTTCTGGAAAATTTTTTCTCAAGTATTTCTGGCAGTTCCATTGGCTTTACTCTCTTGGTATCCACAGTGTTCCACTAGGTGCCCCCAGTGCTCAGCTGGACCATGCAGCCCTCCACACTCCTTCTGTGGGCACAGCAGCTTCTCCCCATGCATCTATCATCATGTAGCATGCCATGATGGTTTCTACCTGTCCTTCAGTTTTGCTTTCATGATGCCACATAGCTCCAGCTGACATCTGTGGTTTCCACAGGTTTGCACAGCTGCTGTCCTACTGCTGCTCTGTTAGGTCCCACCAGCAGTGATACCGCTGCACCTGCTCTATACTGAGCTCTTGGTCCCTCTTGTTTCTCTCCCAAGGAAAGAAATTCTCGTTAGTGGCCAACCTAAGCTCTCTCTCCAGGTATACGAGCTGTGTGGCAAAACATGATAGGATGAAGAAAGTGGCTTCCTACCCCTCATGCCATATGACATTAAAGTAATATTCACTGTGCCCTGATACGCCACAGAACTAAATAAAATAGGCTTTCTGTTTTTTTAATTAAAACTTTTTTCCATCAGACATAATCATACATCTAAGGAGTGGAAATGAAAGATAGATTTTACCAATAGCTGCAGTGCTCAACCCTAAACACTTACTGGCCTCTGCTGACCAGAGCTTTCAGTGTATAATTTATATTTATATATTTCACATATATTTAACATACATTATACATAATTATGGTATATAATAATGTATATTATATTTATATTATATATTACATACTTAACATGCAACATTTAATACATTCATATGTATTTAATATATTTATATGCTAAATTTATAAAATATGTTCACGCGTTTTCAGGTAAAACCATCCTAACTTCCCTGCATACAGAATTCTGTCAAGTCATATCTCATATACCCAGTTATTTCTGAAACTCAGGTTCATTTCTTACCCCAGAAACACCTCAGCTTTCATGCAAATAACTTTCTAGGCTGTTTACTTCTCTGCACACTCATAAGGCATGTCTGGAACTCTCAGAATTGAGCCTGAGCTCAAATCTGAGTTGTATAAAAATTGCTTTCTCCTTGGTTACCTCATTCGCCTTTCACTAAAAAAAAAGAAAAAAAAATGTGTGGAAGATGAAGAGCTCTTACTGTTTTCCTCTGTGATACATGCAACATTAAGGATCAAGAGTGATTAGGTTTCCTGGTTGAGAGCTAACCGCACTAGTCTCTGACAGTTCTTGGGACTGGAAAGAAGCTCAATACTTCATCCTTGGCAGGGACTCACCCTCATTGTAATGTGCTTTCAGGGAGCTTTGGGGTGGTACTGGCACTGACTAAGCTGATGTCACTGTAGAAACATGTGCATGAAAACAAGAGTGAAAGACAATGCAGTGGAAAGACAATTGCCATTGTGGACCAGCTTTAGGGCTGATTTGTTTGGTGATAGCACGTCATCATTGTGCCTTCCCAGCCGCAAAGAATGAACACAGCTCATTACAGGGAGCAAAGCAAAGATAATGGGGCTCCTCACGATACCCAGTAAAACCTAAGGTGAAAGTTAGAAAGGGGACAGTCAGGAAAATCATAAACCCTTCCCACCATTTTAAACATATTTTGAAGGGCTAAGTAGAAAAAGCAAAATGTTTGGGAGGCCGAGACGGGCGGATCACGAGGTCAGGAGATCGAGACCATCCTGGCTAACACGGTGAAACCCCGTCTCTACTAAAAATACAAAAACTAGCCGGGCGAGGTGGCGGGCGCCTGTAGTCCCGGCTACTCGGGAGGCTGAGGCAGGAGAATGGCGTAAAACCGGGAGGCGGAGCTTGCAGTGAGCTGAGATCTGGCCACTGCACTCCAGCCCTGGCAACAGAGCGAGACTCCGCCTCAAAAAACAAAAAAAGAAAAGAAAAAAAAAGAAAAAGCAAAATGTTACCTTTGAATACTAGAGCAATATTTTTATTATCTTATTTTATTTTATTTCATTTTTTGAGATAGAGTCTCGCTCTTGCAGCCAAGGCTGGAGTGCAATGACGCGTCTCGGCTCACTGCAACCTCTGCCTCCTGGATTCAAGTGATTCTCCTGCCTCAGCCTTGAACTCCTGACCTTAGGTGATCAGCCCACCTTGGCCTCCCAAAGTGCTTGGGTTACAGGCATGAGCCACTGTGCCTGGCCAGAATGCCCTATTTTTAACTGTACCTTGTGCAGTCACTAATTTCAAGGGCAACCGAAACAATACTATTGCCATTTGGCATAAGAAGTTGTAAAGTTTGTCCTCTGTAATTTCTACTGCTTCCCAGTTCTTGCAGACTCCAGTGCAGAGCAAATTTTTGTGTAAAGTAACACTGTAAGAATTTTCTGATACCTTTAGCACCATTTAGCATGGATGCCACATAGCCTTATAGCTAAGCATCAAATTTATACAATAAATGAAAGAAAATGGCATACTGTTTTTATTAATTTTATTATTTACCCTAGAGCACTTATGCATGAAGACATTCTAATAGGTTATTATTGTGATACCTGTGGCAATAGCTCTTTCATCCAGCTGCCCTAACCTCATACTCCTCCCATTCCCACGTACTTATTGTAGGGCTTGCTTTTAAATAAGTCTTTTGTTATTAAAAGACACACAGGTAAAAGTGATAGAATTAACAATAGACTAAGAAAGTACATATAATTAGTATTTTTCTATGTATCTTTAGCATGGAGTTTTACCAGAAGCATTTAGGGTATTATAAGTCCTGACTTTTCCTGCTTACTGTTCTTTGTATTTATTTTGCATATAGACCTCTTCTACTACATAAGTGTCGCCATAAGCAAATGGCAATGCTTAGTTTATAATGTCAAATCATAACTTGTTTATAATGCAAAATCATTATGAATTGTATGAGTCATACATTATAAAGTTCAGCATACCCTTTACTGTTATGCAATAAATGAGCTCAAGTTAAGCAAAACTTGAGCTCATTTATTGCATAATAGTAAAGGGTTATTTACTTTATTATAATCTTATCACTTTTACCGGTATGTATTTTAGTAACAAAATAAAAGACTTCTTTACCTGAAAAATCCTACGCAGATATCACAATAATCGCCTATTAGAATGTGTTCATGCATAAGTGCTCTAGGGTAAATAATAATAATAGTAAAGAGTATGCTGAATTTTATGATGTATGACCTCAAGTTTTGCTTAACTGGAGCTCATTTATTTCATAACAGTAAAGGGTATGCTGAATTTTAAAATGTATGACTAATACAATTCTTAATGATATTACATTATAAACAAGCTAGACATTATATTGATCAAGAAAGTAATCTGGAACAAAAATTAATGCTAGCATAAAAACTCTGTGCTGTAGTTATGTGTTCAACATAATCACAAATCTAATAAGAGCTTATGTAAGTATCGAGTGAGGATGTACATGTAACTATATCATTGCAAACCCATAGCAATGGTTTGAAGTGTTATTATCCCCATTTCACAGATGTAACTTTTCCAAGGTAATATGGCTAGGATATGGCAAAACTAGTCATGAAACTGAGGTCTGTCTGAAGCTCTAACAATAAATAATACTTCCTCCAGATAATAATACCAGCTACTGTAATTGCCATGTACCAGGAATTACTCTAAAAACTTAAAGTATGTTATAGAACCTTGACAGTATAATATGGTATATAGTCCATCATAAACATACACACACATCCTTGTGAGGTTATTATGCCTATTTCACAAATGAGGAAACAAGTTTAGAAAGATAAAGTTATTTGACTAAAACATACATGCTAAATGACAAATATAACATTTAAACTGACATCAGTAAGAATCCAGGTACTGTATTTGTAACTTTAAGTTAACCTTTGTATGTAACATGAAGGTTGTAATGTGGAGCTTTCCACTCAGTTACTTCAGTACCTCCAGCACTACGCTAACTATTTACATTTACAAATTTTATTGACTTGGTGGTAGTATTAGATGGAAGTAAAGAGCTCAACTCCTAACATATTATTCATTAAACTTGTAATCTTAAGCAAAGTAGTCCCTTTGTGCCTCAGTCTCCTCCTTTTAAAAGTAAAGATATACAATGCTATTAGAAAGAGGCATTGAGTTACATCATGTATCTGAAATTAGGGTATCATATGTAATAAGTGTTCAAAATAGTACCAGTTATTACTTAAAGTATTTTTAAAAAATATTTGTAGCCTACATAAATACATTTTAAAAGAAACACTTCTATTTAAACCGTAAGTGGGAAAACAATTTCATCTATATAAACACAAGAAAACCTTAAAAAATACAATTAAAACATGACAATATTATTAAATTCTGTAGCCAGCCAAGATCTCTGAACCCAAAAGTTATTCTCTGTTAAAAAGCAAGCTTTGCAATTGTTAAGGAGATATGAAAACAAGTTAACAACAACCTGAGTCCTACTCAGATTAAAGTGTAAAAAGAGAACATTGTTTCACTGTTTTGATTCCTTTTTACTGAAAGCTGGTGTGTATATTGTACTAAAACAGCACCTGCAATTCCAAACTTTGGGAAACAGCAGTATAACCAAGCAACCCTTTTATTTGCTGTGAGTCATATCATTCAGTGTAAACTTATATGAGAAATATTTTTGTCTTTCAAAACTGTACAGATAACATTTTAAGGGGCATGAATGATAAGTCACAAACAAAGTGCACGGAGCATGAACTCATAACTTAAGACGGAAAAAACTGGAGCTGTCCTGCTCAAGGAACGGCTGTCATCTCTGCTCTGACAATGAGCTAAGAGCTGATGTCACCATATGGATAGAACAGAAAAACACTAAACTGTTCAGAAGTGGCAAAGCATTCAAAATCAAGATGGCTGAAGAAGCCTGCTTCTGACTCAGGAGCTGAAAAAATTTAGGTAAAGAGAAAAACCACTATCCAAGGCTACAGAAGTTCTATTCCAAAGCTTAGTCTCGACAAAAGGTACGACCTTCCCTCCTAACTGGCTCTTTTGAAAGACCTAGATTTGCCAAACATTCTAAAGGTACAAAGGAAATGACAGGCGATATGACATAGTGGTAAAAGTGGTGGACATAAGGAAAACAAGGATCTAGCTTGCCCAAGGAATAGAAGGAAGCCGGTAAAACATGAAAGAAAAACGACCTTGTAGTCTGAGTCCTCATACGGTCTCTGCTCCTGTGTAGTCCTACAGGCTGAGCCAATAAATTAAACTCTCTTACTGAAGTCTCTAACTGATTGAGATAATGTCTACAAATGACAGGGCCTACATCAGTAATTCAACAAATGAACCCACATGCAATGTGTAGGCCCTGATTGGATGCTGTTTGTGAACAAATCAACTGCAAAAAGAAAAAAAATATGGAGTCACAAGGAAAATAAGGTAGGGCTGGGCAGTAGCTTATATCATGTCATAATTACTAATATTATTGGGTGTACCAGTAGTAATGTAGTCTTGTGTCTTTTTTAAAAGTTTTTACCCCTTAGAGAAACATTCTGAAGTATTTACACGTAAAATGATATTGTACCTGTGATTTGCTTTAAAATACTCCAACAAAACAAACCCACAAACCAGGGTACTACACAAAATAAGTATGGCAGAAAATGATGGGAGGTGGGTCCATGTAGGTTCATTGTATATTTTCTCTGTTTTTGTGTGTATTTAAATATTTGTGCATGCTTACATGCATGCCTACGCACACGCACCCGCAGACAAACACACACACAGTTTTTTTTTTTTTAAATAAGTAAATTAAAAGATACCAGTACCAGCACTCACCAATAATCTGCTGTTGTCTTCATGAACTTTCTTATAATTGCGCAGTGTAGAACTTCCTGAAAACCTAGGCAGAAATGTTTGGCCTTCAACAGAAAAGGAAGTACCTCCACATAGAGAGGTCTGGAAATCAGCCCAAATCCACAGAGAAGTAAGATTATAGTGGAACAAAATAAGAACAGAGTTTAGAGCAAGAAGTGCTGACCAATAGTGGTCCCACTTGGAGGTAAATACAGAAATTAGATACGGAAACAAAATCAGGCTACTAGCCATCATGGAAGTAGGTGTAGATCTGCGACTTTGTTTAGCTCAGATCTTTGCTTCAAACCCATGCACAATTTTTTATCCAGCCAGCTTTATATTTTGCTTCCTCATTGTTTTTTCAGTTGCTTGCTTCTTAGAAAATCACTCTTTCGAGTTGATGGGTGCTGACGAGTTGATGGGTGCAGCACACCAACATGGCACAAGTATACATATGTAACAAACCTGCACGTTATGCACATGTACCCTAGAACTTAAAGTACAATAAAAAAAATATATATATATAAAAAAGGAGATCACTCTTTTATAACATCAATCTCATTACGTTTTTTTCAAGTGGAGGGAGAATTGATACATTTCTCAGTCCTTGATTGGACAAAAGAAGACAGCTTTAGGCCCCTGGTAACCAGATGGATGAATTCAAATAATTCCAAAGAATCTAAGGAGTGGAGACAGATAGAAGGAAGGGACATCCAGGAACGTCTACAGATATAAAGTAGGCAAAGATCTGGATATTTCAGAAAATATAAATGGAATATATATATGGAAACAGTGAAGAAAAATTATCAAAAGCAGTCTGGAATAGATAAATCTGATTGCTAAATGCATGTCTCTATTTTCATTTTTTACCTATTAATGGGCAAAGTAGGTGCACCGCATGAGGTTGCCATGAGGGTTAAATGACATAATGCACATAAAGCACTTCAAACATGCAAGCGCTCCATAAATCTAAATAATTGTTACAATGCATAAGATTTTGCTCAGTATTCCAAGTAATTTTGGCAAGAGCAGATGTCCTTGACCCATAAATACAGCTATGTGGAAGACGCTATTACTTCTTAAAGCAGTTCAACAAATCAAAGAAAGATATACAGCAATGCCAGAACTTGCATTAATATTAACCTCCTCTCTTTATTGTTCCACTTTTAGATTATAATCCCAACAGGTTTTGTCAATCCACTTTAATCCTGTCCCTATTTATTCCTGTGCCTATTTAACTCTTAGCATAATTCTTTCTAGGTTATTCTAGGAGATTAAAAAAAATCCTGGGCCAGGTGCAGTGGCTGACGCCTATGATCCCAGCACTTTGGGAGGCCAAGGTGGGTGGATCACCTGAGGTCAGCAGTTCGAGACCAGTCTGATCACTATGGTGAAACCATGTCTCTACTAAAAATACAAAAATTACCTGGGTGAGATGGTAGGCACCTGTAATTCCAGCTACTCGGGAGACAGAAGAATCGCTTGAACCCAGTAGGCAGAGGTTGCAGTGTGCCGAGATCGTGCCACTGCACTCACTCCAGTCTGGGCGACAGAGCGAGACTCCGTCTGAAGAAGAAAAAAAAAAAAAAGGAAAGAAAATTTCTGATATTTTGTTTTGGTTTGGCTTTTTGGATCATAGCTATAAATAGTTTTTCCAACAGAAAGAGTAATCTGAATGTTTCTGGGAAAGGCCTGGGCAGCCACACACCAAATGTCTCCCTCCCAGGTCTTGCCACAGTGTGTGAAATCCTATTAGTCATTCCTTTAAAGTCATGAAAGGCTTCTGCTAGATGGAACTGCTAGCTGGAAAGAAAACAGGTAAGGCTTCTGTCAGCTATTAAAACTCCACCTTCAATTGCTTTTTCAATTTCCCCAGCATGCTTTCATTTATTCATTAAAGAGTTCAGCAAAACATTATTGAATGCATCCTCGGGGAAGGGATTACAAAATTGAATGAGCAGTGCTCTCAGTCCTGAGAAACTCAGTCTCAAAAGCAGACAGTAGTATAATGTTAGGAGTGTTCCCATTGAAACCAGACAAACTTGGTTTCAAACAGTAACTTTGCCATTTCCCCTTGGGGAAAACCTCTCTATGCTTCAGTGTCTTAAATGAAGAAACCTTTATTAAGATTTTTCTTTTTTTTCAATAAATAAGTCAATGTGTAAATGCTTTGTCAAGTTACTAGCAGGAAATAATTTAGTAGATATTCGTTATATTATCATCACCATGATTTTTATATAAATAAAAAATTATAATGGACCATAGCTTTATATATATATAAAATATATGTTATATACATAACATATTTTATATATAATATATGTAATATTTTATATATAATATATGTTATATATATATTCAAAGTGCTCTAGTTACAGATACAGTGTATCTAGTTACAGATACAGGTACAGTGCAGTGTCTAACACTGCCTGGAAAATTTAAAGTCTTCTTCTAAAGAGGGTATAATAGGGTTAAGTGTGGAGTCATTGCTGTCACAATGGCAGCCTGTGGGACGAGTCTTGGAAAGAAATGAGGCTTTAAGTAGAACTGGAGCAAAATATGTTAGTTGCGGAAATGTAATATAAAAAGGTTATGACGATGAGCTGTGGGAGTTTGTAACAGGCCCTATATGCCATGGTAACTGGCTTGGACTTTTGATCAATAGACATCCAGTGAGGAGTTTTGGAAGAGTGATAAAATCATATTTGTTTTAGAGAAAAACCAAACTGTCAATTGTGAGAAAAGCAGCCTAAAGCAGATAAGGGAACTGGTGACAGGCCTCCAAGGAAAATGTTGCTATCATCTATGTGTTAGGGCAATATTAGAGGGACTGAAGATGAAATGCAAGTTTAAACAACACTTCCAAAGTAAAATCAACAAACACCGTATTATATCACAGGACAGTAGCTCAAACCAGTGTACTGAGAGTAACCTTGGAAATCCCCTTCACGACTTCCTCTATCTGCCAATATTCTCCTGCCACCCAGTCCCACACACATTCACTCTATTACCAAGACCTGTTGATCTCAAATTCTGAATCTCTCTCCAACTCTGTTATTTTTTTGCTGTCCTTACTGTCATGATCTTACATAGGCTCTCTCCCTCTCTTCTGTGGACTATTTCATTAGCTCTTTATTTCACTATTGCTAAGCTCATCCATTTCTAGTTTATCCTTATAGGCTGTTGTAGTAAAATTGCTAACAAAACTTGATCATATCACTCTCCTAGTGAAAATTTTCCAATGGCTTTCCAATGGCTTGAGCCATTACTCAAAAGATAAAAGATCAACTTAATTATAGACAAACCAGATACCTATGTCTCCATCCTTAATTATGGCCATACCAGTTTCAAGAATAACAGTAGATCAGATATTTTGTGGTTTACTCAAAAACTAAGGGTCTCTGGCTTGCATGTGCTCTCTATGTCATGAAATCAATCACAGTTTTTTGGTGAATTTTGACAGAAAGCTTGTTTACCACAATTACAGCATCATTTAGTTAACCTAAGTAAGGAATTAAAGGCCCTCTATAATCTTTCCCCAACTTATTTCCAACACGACGTTTCCAAATCTTCCCCTGAAGAAACACAGTTGCATTCATCATCCTTTCTCAGAACACATCTTGTGCTTGACCACTTCAAGGTTTCTACTCCTGCCATCTCTCTTGTGTGAAACTCCTTGCCCCTTTCTCTCTTCCTCTCCAGATCGTAAACATTCTCTGCAATCATTCTGCTCTCTGAAGCACCCTCTGGTCACCTCAGTCCACAGGGATCACCCCCTTCTCTGAAATGTCCTAGCATTTAACATCTTACTCTTCATTTGCAATTAACAATCAGTTCCTGTCTTTTGTTATTGCTGTATTGTTGTATTCAATTATTATTTATCTCTTGCTTTGTTTTATAACTTTTAAAGTGTTTATACTTTATTTCCTAAACTGGACTGTAATTTCCTTGAAAGCTAGAACTTTGGCTTCTATTATTATTATTATTATTATTAGGCCTTACACAATATCTTGTAGGTATTAGGCACTTTGTGGTTTCTAATTAACATGTTGACTAATACAGTACATCTACAGAAGGAAAAATAAAAATGAAAACAGTTGAAGTTAATGAACTAAAATCTGTTTGGGTTAATGAGCATAATTTTTTACTTATTAAATGTTATAATTTTAAGAGAATAAATGCATACACATCAATGACTTTTTAATTATTAAATTTATTTAAATGGGCAGGAATATGTGTGCTTCCTTTGTAAAAGAAATAGCAAAAGCTCTATGACAATATAGTGACCAATTCCTGTTTAGCTATACTGCCCTCCAAGCAGAGGAAACCTTATCTTTTAAAGTCAAGGGTTGAAGGAGGAAGAAGGAGGGAGGGGTTAAGAGGGACCAGAGAAGGAGAAAGGGGAGAAGGAAGGGAAAAAAGAAGGTACAGAGGAAGAGATAAAGGGGAGGAGAGTGGAGGGGAAAGGAAAAACACATGGAAGGGGAACAATAGAAAGGGATGGGGGGAGGAGAAGGGAAAGAATCTCTTCTCATTAAACTGGTGGTCAAAGTACTTTCCAAAAAAGAACACAGGATCCTGTTTCTGACTAAACCAGCTTTGTTCATGTTCCCCTCATGTTCCTCTTAGTGACATAGTCAAAACTGTGGCTTTGAAGGTCATTCTGGTTGCCTGTAGGAAAATGGGACTGCAGACATGAGGATAACATGTAAGGGAGACGCATGGATTGCCAGAGTTCTCCCTTCTTCATCCATCTTTCTCACTGGAAAGAGTGAGAAGATTTTGGAAACTTTCAGGGGTTAAAAAAGTTAACATAATATTTCTACTTACCAAGATCCTAGTGGCTTTCTCCTATAATTGATAGGGGAAGGGACATGAAGCACCAAATATGTTATTGGCATTAACTCTAGTATAGAAAGCATGACACTAGGTTATGGAAAACTTAAGAAACACCATGTGGCCACTATTCCCTCAAAAACCACAGCAAGAACAACACAAAACAAAACAAAATCCTGGTTTTTCTTATAAGACATTCTTCTAATGTGCTCTTTCAGTCTCCTTTTTAAAATGCCTAGCAATAACATAGTAAGTTTCATTTTATCCTTGAACCCTAATATAATTGTGTTAAATTACTGCAACTAAGAAGTCTGAGTAGAATTAAAATGCTTGTGGATGTAAATATTTTTAATGGTTCAGAATCATCTCATTTATCTAGTCAAAATTGCTTTGGTATTTCGTATTGTTGGAAAAAATAATATAGGAACAACATTGCCCCTAGCAGAGCAGTGGGATGGTAATGAAATCCAGTGGTGAAAGTGGCCATTCTGACCAACTGATTCCTGCACTGCCGTCTGCCTGCTTCCTCCCTTTGACACAGCAAGTTATTTAATGTGCTGAGAAAGAAAGTGTTGAAGCTGTATCATTATTTACTAGAAATCACATGTCAGGAGTTCAGTTTTAAAAAAACAATAATCCAGGAAGTTCAGGCTAAGCAAAACTTGGGTCAACAGGTCGCTTACGTAAATACGTGGGTTAGATTTTACTGGGAAACTCCAGCCTCGAGTAGGTGACAGCAATCAGATCTGCAGCCCTTCTTTCCTTCAAAGCAAAACCTCCAAGTAGGAGGAAGGAGTCAAAAGCAGTCACAACCCAAGCTAGCACAAATAAGCAAATGGCCTGCAGTCACCTATCTGGTGTGACTTCAGATGCATGCACACATGCACACACGCACAAAATATTCTCTCCACTCCCTTTCACCTAAAGAACTTTTGAGAGTGTTTTTGAAACTTGCCTTGTTTCTGCCAAAGTACAATTATGTACAGTGTGAACTGAATTTACTTGAACATTTTGTGAAAGGAGAAAGGCTGAGGCACAACTTAAGAAAGATTTAGGGGTGAATCATTATTCTTTTCAGCTACATATTTTCAAATATATTGTTTATGGGATCATTTTCAGAAGATTATATGCAATATGAAGTATCACCAGGATGTTTCTTGTCTTACAAACCCATCATCTTTCTGTAGCCCTCACATGCGTGCTGACCATCACAGCCTTCCTTCGAGTCCTTGACTTGAAACGCGTGCCCATCTCGGAGTCTTGGAACTGGCTGCATCTCCCACTTGGATGCTCTCCTGGCCATACAGGAAGGTTTTGGTCTCCTGTTGCTCCGCAGCCCTGTAGTCCCCTCCACAGTGAGGTCTTCCCAAGCTATCCCACCTACTAATTCACACGATGAATTTTGTGTCCATCTTCTAATGCTAATTTATTTTCTTCTTTGGCACTTCTAACTTTCCTCCTTACATTTTTGGTCCATAAATTGCAAGTTCTATAGATATATACCCATTCACTCATGTTTATTGAGCATCTCACTTACGCCTGACACCATTCCAGGTACTTGTGATTTGGCAGTGAACAAAAAATGTTCCCCATCTTCACAGAGCTTACTTTCTAGTTATGGAATAGAGAGTTTTTCTGCAAGAAATGTACAAATGAAGAAATACATGTAAAAATGGAGAAATGATTTAGAGGAAAAGAAATAGGGCAGATTAAAGAGGATTAGGAATGTCAGGTTGTAGGGGTAAGAGTAGATTGCAACATTAGAGTCAGGGTAAACCACAGAGAGAAGGTGAAGTTTCAGCAAAGTGAAGGATGTAAGGGTGACAGACATGCAGGTATCTGATGGAAGAACATTCCAGCAAGGGGAATCACTAACAAAAAGACCTAAAGCAGAAGCAGGTGTGGCATATTCCAAAAACTCAAGAAGGTCGCTGTGATTGAATAAGTGAGGAGGAGAGTAGAGCAGAGAAGGCCCTGGAGTCAGTGAGGGCCAAGTTCACACAGAGCCTTTATTCTGAAGGAAGCTGGGAGCCACTGAAGGATTTGGAGCAGAGGCATGAGATGATTTGACTGATGCTTTAAGGCAGTAGTCCCCAACTATTTTGGCACCAGGAACCAGTTTCATAGAAGACCATTTTTCCATGTTGGAGGGATGGTTTCGGGATGATTCAGGCAAGTGACATTTATTGTGCACTTTATTTCTATTATTATTTTATCTTAATATATAATCAGATAATTATATACCATAATGTAGAATCAGTGGGAGCCTTGAGCTTGTTTTCCTGCAACTAGAAGATCCCATCTGGGGTGATGTGAGACAATGACAGATCATCAGGCATTAGATTCTTGTAAGAAGCACACAACCTAGATCCCTTGCAGGTGCATTTCACAATAGGGTTTGCACTCCTACAAGAATCAAATGCCGCCACTGATCTGATAGGAAGCAGAGCTCAGGCAGTAATGCAAGCAATGCAGAGTGGCTGTAAATACAGATGAAGCATTGCTCACTTGCCCACCGTTCACCTCCTGGTTCCTAACCTGCCACGGATTGCTACCATTTCATGGCCCAGGGATTGGGGACCTCTGCTTTAAGGGATAATTCTGCCTCTGAGTTGAAAACATGCTATAAAGAAGAAAGGGAAGAATGAGACTCTACAAACCAGAACACTACTATACATTGAGGCTTTTGGGATACACTGTTTGTTGAATTAATTAATATATGAATGAGTGAACTACAGAGGCTGTAGAATAAGAGACAAAGAGATCCCCACAAGTATGAAGTAAAAGTGATATGTCTTTTCATCTTTATGAATCAGATACAGTATATTTACATCACACTTTATAATTTTGTGCTTGGTTCTATGCCTATATACATGTATGTAAATATTTGCTGTGTGTTCTCTGTGAAGCACTTTTAATTTGGACAAATACCTTCACCTGTTTTATGCTACATGTATAAATACCCACATGGTGTCATGTTCATTAAGGCCAAGCTGTTACTATATTAGGCTACTTCCATTTCCTGAAAAATAGCACATTCTAATACTGCTTAGTTGAGGTGAATTTTTAAAATTCTGAACTTTATGAAATAAGTCTCATCTTGCAAAAATAAACATCATGGTTTCAATTCCCATTTAGTTACACTAGTTTGAACAGAAAAAAGTTCCCACAGCCACAGATTCTTTTTCAACCCAGCAAACTTATTTCTGAAGACTTTGGGCACAAGAAAGGGCCCAGGGAGTGAATCTGGAAAGCCCTGTACAAACCCATCTGGGATAAAAAGAAAGCACAGATGGCCTATTGGCAGTAGATGCATCTATGAAAGGCAGCAGACATTTAAATGTACTATTTTTAAACATGCCAATATAGTTTCAGGATTATCAATTTCCAGGCTGAGTAATTGTAAGGTTTGCAGAAATTATCTTGTTCATCTAGTTAGTCACAAATATTTATCAAGCATGTAACTATCTCTCCGCACTGGCAATAGAGAGTTGAGTGGGACAGGGTCTGTGCCTGTGCAGTTTATTGAATGCATTCTCAATTTTGATAATGTCACCCTTGGGGAGAGAAAATTCGTCCTTGGGTGAGACACAAAAAGACTTACTCTTTTAGATGTATAAAACACAGATAAATATGTAGTATATAAACAGACACACAATATATCTGTGGTAATAAAATTTCACAAGGAGGGGTGATTAGAAAAAAGTATTTCAGGAAAAAGACTCCCTAAAAAGCCATTACAGCAACAAGGGAAGGAAACAAGCAAGTGGTTGTCATGAAATATGGTAACTACAGTGATAAGGAGAGTACAAAACGCTGTAGCTCCATATACCAGGAACACTTAACCTGCTACAAAGGAGGAGTGAGGGAAGGCTTCCTTGGATAGGTTGCACTTAAGCACCAATGTGAAAGAGGTTCAGTAAGAATTATTCAGGCACATAGGGAAGGAATGGTGCGTTAGAAGCAAAGCAGAGAAGAAGCGGATGCAAAAGTACTGGACAATCGTAAACACAGACTTTTACTGAGGAAAATCTTCACAAACCCCTAAATTATCTGTTGGCTAATTTGGCTTGACTAATTTGGCTACTTTTATAAAGTTAGGCAACAGAGAAAACACTAAGTGAAAGCTGAATTCCTGTTACATTTTTGGACTTCATGTCTGTCCTCTCTGACATAAGGGCCTTTCTTTCCATGGTCTGCCATCATCTCAGTAATGCCCTTACCCCCTCTTGCCAGAGAATTCCAACCACCCCTGGCTTGTCTCCCTTTCATCCTCTCATGGCAGCACAGCAACATGGTGCTCGCTGGAAGTAATGTGCCAGCTGAACTGCCTGGAGAGCAGCCCTTATGTACCCCTCTCTACTCCAGATCTTCATGTTGATCCACATCGATGCCTTAGCATGCCAGTTAAGAGTTTGTAGAATCAAGCTCTAAACTATGGAACAGAGAGAATTTGAGCATTCCTTCAAGTCAATAGTTCTTAAACTTTTAGAATCTGGAGAAAGCTATAGACCTCCCCTTATTCATCAAGTCATAGATATTTAGGGTGCCTGCTATGTGCCAGGCACTTTTCTAATCACAGAAGAAGGAACCTGGATAGAATAGACAGGGTCCTTCATTCACAGAGTTTGCTTTTTAAAGAAGCAAAGAAAAATAGAAAATATATGAACAAATAAATCTAAAAAAATCAATGATTGGTGTTAGGAAGTAAATCGAGAAAGGGTGACAAGTTAAAAAGAGACTTCAGATTGGGAGATAAGCGAATGAGAATAATAAATGACATCTGAGCTGAGGCCTGAATGATAAAGAAGCAGCTATGGGACTATCTCAGGGAAAAGTGCCGCATGCATAGGTAACGGCCGTATGGTGCAAAGTCTTACAGTGGAAATGAAAATGCACAGAAGCAAAACTGATAGTAGATGTATACCAGTTTGGCTATACTGTCATGAAAGTATCATTTTCAGTATCAATGGCTTAATCAATTCCTCTACTTATGCATGCTTCCCCGGGACCGTGGGATCTCCTCAAAAACAGCAAGCAAGTAAAGTTAATGTCACCAGGAACCTATTCCTCTCTACTGAGGGCTGCTTTCAAGTTCACTGGTTGGTGTTCAGGTCATGTCATTTGTTAAATATTTCTAATATTATCTCTATACTAAAGCATAGTACAGACATCATACATCAAATGTGAACATAGATGCCCTAAAATCCATCTTGTATCTTTGACTAATAATCCTAGCTTTATGTGCTAACAAAGTGACAGCTTAATAGCCATTCAACACACAGGAAGCAGATTTCTTGGGTCTGAATTTTAGCTCTGCCATTTACTTAGCCATGAGAACCTGGGCAAGTTGTCTAAAATGTCTGTGCTTCAGTTTCCCACAAAGTAAGAACAATTATGTATCATAGGACTTTTGTGAGGGTTTAGTGATACAATGCATGTATACTATTTGAAAGGCCTTTGACATATTAGACATTACTACAATGGTTATTACACAACTTGTTAATTCCTGCTAAACTATACTTAACACCCCAGTCAAATGCACTGTATTTTCTCCCCCTAACTTGCCTTTTTTCTTCATTTCCAGTGGCTGAATTTCCACCAACTTACAAAGCTCAGATAAAATGCCACAAACACCACAAACTTCTACTGGTTACAGATTGTAGAAAAGCCATTTCCCTTCTCTGAACAACTATTAGTACCATCTAGTACCAACTATCAGTACCACTGTTTATATCATCTAAATATAACTTCAATCAGTTACTATCTTACAACGTAATTTTGTGTATATGTTTTGTGTACTTATTCACTAGATTATAAATTCATTTACAGAGGCACTATTCCATAGAAATATAAATTGAGATACATATGTAATTTAAAATATTCTATTAATAGCAACTAAAATGTTTAAAAAATAAAAGAGGAAGTTAATTTTATATATTTTATATAACCTAATATAACCAAAATATAAATTTACCATGTAGTCAATATAAACAAATTATTAATGAGATAGTTTATATATTATTTGTACTGAGTCTTTGAAATGCGGTGTGTATCTTAAACTTACTGCCCATCTCAGTTTAGACTAGCCATATTTCAAGTGCTCCATAGCCACATATGGGCAGTAGTGACCATTCAGAACAACACAGCTTTAGGGCATGTATTATCCTTTACAGCTCTGTATTTATCACAAAGCCTAGTGCAGCACATCCCCTATTTCAGAAGTTCAATGTTAATATTCGCTAAATTACTTTAATGATTTATTTTAAATCAGAACAAAATCTAACCACATGCTAAACACATTTCTGCTAGTCATACACACAAAAAATATAAACATGAGAAAGTGATTTTAGCTTTCTTTAAAGAATAAGAAGTTTGTTTTTACCTCAAGATTAATGAAGTAAATTTTTCAGTTATATTTCTTATTAAAAATGTAGTTTAGATTCACCAAGTCCTGTTTCACTGAAAGAAATTGTAATACAGAGCAATAAAATGTATTTATTTGTGTGTTAGACATGTTCAAAGAAATAATTTAATCCTACTTTCTGACATGAGTAAGAATTTTAGGCAAGCATAACTCATGAAACAAATATGCAAAATATGATAAGTTTCAATGTAAATATTTTGAGGTCATTTTGCTCTTCACCATGACTTTTCCTTAAAATGATGTGCTCTGAAATGCATTTTTTTCATCAATGATTTTCCAGTGACTCAGAGGCAGTTACAGAAAATGCATGACATTATTTTCATAGTTAGCAACAACATGCTGTGAGGATCAAACCAATCTGAAGCATTCTTGTTAGAAAGGCTGATACCAACAAAAGGAGGAATCCTAACATGTTTTCTAATACTCTAAAATTGGACCTACCTACTCCTTCTTTATTAACTCTATTCTTACCTTTTCTTTTAACTGTGCGTGTCTCTATGCCTGCAAAACTGATTGTGTTACAGAATTATAAATAATTAACAAAATGTAATAATTAGAAAAGTAAAATAACTCACCTTTGGCAATTTCAATGGTAATTTGCAAATTGGCAACTGAGAATGGTTTTCATTAGTTACGAGAGATTGATTCAAGTTGGGGACTATCTTTCCTTTAGGTACTTTATAAATGACAATGGTGCCTTTATAATGAGGGCAGCTATAGTTTCCAAATTCGTCCACTTCTTTGATTTGGAGTTCCAGCCTAGGTTTTCTTTGCAAGTGAAAAATAAGTGTGTAGTCTTTTCCATAATCTTTCCCATTACCTAAATAGAAGTAAAATGCATTTATTACCTTTAAGATATCTCACTTTGGGAGGCCAAGGCGGGCGGATCACGAGGTCAGGAGATCGAGACCATCCTGGCTAACACGGTGAAACCCCGTCTTACTAAAAATACAAAAAATTAGCCGGGCGTGGTGGCGGGCGCCTGTAGTCCCAGCTACTGGGGAGACTGAGGCAGGAGAAGGGTGTGAGCCCGGGAGGCGGAGCTTGCGGTGAGCGGAGATCGCGCCACTGCACTCGAGCCTGGACTCCAGAAGGAGACTCCATCTCAAAAAAAAAAATTAATTAATCAAATATATATATATATATATGTGTGTGTGTGTGTGTGTGTATGTGTGTGTGTGTGTCACTTTGTGTTACTTAATTTTCAAAAATCCAAATAATTATTTTACTTTAAAAATATGACTAAAACTTTTGTGTATCATTATCTTTTGTCAAAACATAACCTGACAAAGGAGCAATAGGCAGAGACCATGTAGACTGCTCAAAAGATTTCTCATGGGTTGTTGGGCCAGGTGCTCTCTGGCTACTTCTAAATCAAATAATCTTTAGCTTTTCCTTCTCTATTCCATTTTGATATAACCAGAAACTACTAGAAATATTCAGCTTTTGCAATATTTAGAAAATTATTTTCACCCGTTGAGAATTATCTTTCTCCTTTCCCCTAACTATTCATATTGCGACCTCACAATAGACATTCCAGAACTGCACTCTCCTATAACATGTGGCAATTTAAGTTTAAATGAAAGTTAATGAACAGTAAATATAATTAAATTTAACTCCTCAGTCTACCTACATTTAAAAGTCTCAGTGACAGCATAAGCATAAAGGCTACCATAATGAATAGCACAGATATAAAACATTTCCACAATTGTGAAAATGGACAGTGTTGATCTAGAACTTTCAGGTGTGATAGTTATTGAATTTGTGTTACTGAAATTTCTATGAAAACCTGATGGATTCTCCTAAAATGATAATATATAAATGTTTTATCAACTCCTTACTGAAAATTCTAGAGTTTTTGTGAACATAACATTTCACTCATTGGGGTTTTACCATGACAATCAGAATATTTTACCTTGTTATTTCAACAGCAGAATAAACACTACCATGTTTCCTAAGGCAATATATGTCCGCATCAAAATTTATAAAACTTGTAGGAAGCTATAATGTAGCACTTAAGATAATATATCTTGGATGTATAGATCTAGGTTCAAGTCCAGCCTCTATGATTTGTGTATTCTGTAATATTTATCTGTTAATATTTGTCCATTGTTTTTCATATCTCTGACCTTTTTAGAGACTTCCCTTAGCTTCTTTATCCTTAGCTTCCCTTAGCTTCCTTACCCTTAAAACAGGAGAAATAAAGCTTAACTCCTAGGATTGTTTAGGAAATGAAATGAGAAAATATGGATACAATAATTATCATAGGACCTGGCACACAGTAAGTGCTCAATAAATGACAGCAATGATACCAAATAATAAGAGGTAGGATTCTTGCACTATTTTGAATTTGTGTGCAAAAAAAAAACCAAAACAAAACCAAAATCAAAACCAAAAACAGAAAAACTCAGATGCTTTTAAAGAAATGTCAAGATGAAGCTTTTTTTTCTTTTCTTTTCTTTTTCTTTTTTTGAGACTGAGCCTCACTCTGTCACCCAGGCTGGAATGACACAGCTCCACAGTGGCACAATCTTAGCTCACTAAAACCTCCACCTCCCAAGTTCAAGTTATCCTCCCACCTCAGCCTCCCAAGCAGCTGGGACTATAGATGTGTGCCACCATGCCTGGCTACTTTTTTTTTTTTTTCATAGAGACGGGGTTTCACCATGATACCCAGGCTGGTCTCGAACTCTCCTGAAGGCAAGCAATCCACCCTCCTCGGCCTCCCAAAGTGCTGGGATTACAGGCATGAACCACCAGACCTGGCCAAGATTTAGCTTTCATGTCTACATGGAAACTTCCTTTGGCTACTGTAAGTCAACATACAGTTGACTGCCCAGAGTTTTCTCTCATGGAAAACGTTCCATTTTGCCCAGGGAACAAAGACTTCAGTGAGAGATGTAGACGATACCAGGACCCTTCTCCTGGTCCTGACTGCTGGAGGTCGTTTTGGTGATTTTTCTAAAGCTCAGTTAAATCTAGAAATAGAATAACTCCAGATTACAGAAGGTGTAGGAGTAGATCCCTTTGCAAAAGTTTATATTTGAGATGCAACTTGGCTACTTAGAAAAAAAAAAAAAAACAGATTCCTAGGAGACGAATGACTAGCCAGGGTTTGTCTTCTTAAGAGAGTCTCACTTTGGTTAAAAAAAAAAAAAAAAAAAAAAGTGGATTATTTGGAGTAATTTAAATGTTATCTAAATAGTAAATTAGGTAAATTGGAGTTTCCAGCTCACTGGAGTGACACCTGGCTAACTTCTGCTTCCATACTACTAGAGTGCTATCAAGAAAAATTGTACTACTTTGGTCCCTGTGGAATACCAATTAGTAAATTTCCCCTTCTATCCCTTGAAAGACATTATACTCTCTGTCGGGTGCACAATTATTCATAAGAAATGATTTATACAGAGGATATAAGGACTGAGGGTGAGGCATGGCCACTCTGGTTCAATTGAGACCTAAAACGTTTACCAATTTTTAAAACTAAAGATCTCTAGGGAAACTCTCTAAAGATCACATTTATATATGAAGTAGGGATGAAATTATTGAGGATTTACTAATAATAAATAGCAAAATCTTCATGTTGTAAACAGAAATCATTTTGTAATTTTTTAAAGTTGGAGTTTCATTGTTGTTAAGGCATAATAATATATTTTAAAGACGTCTGGTCCCTGAACAAAAAATAGATCCAAAACAATAGAAGTTGCATGAAGAAATTGCACTACTCTGTTTTTTTCTCCCTCACTGGCGTATTTAAAGGAGAAATAAAAGAAAAACTCATTCATTCCATACCCAAAGTGTAAAATCAACCACTAGTTGACCTTCTGAGAATCTTTTTCTTCTTCTCAATATCTTACGTATATAGTCCCCTAGAAGTGTCTTGAGATAGTAGCTATTTAGTAAATACCTGTCATGTAGAAAGTTCCAGAATTTACTTATATTTTGTGGATTACCTGCTGTCCCTTATAGCAATACATTTTCTTCTCAATAATGAGCATTAAATATTTTTCATTGATGACATAGAAAATACAAATGTAAGAATAAATGTTTTTGCTCAGAGAAGTCAGATAAAAAAATTGAAAGGTCTAGCAGTCTGGGAAACCAGAAAAACCCTGTGAGAACCACTGGCTCAGTGTATTTTCATATTCTAACCCATTCTCCACCAGCTCTACCTCTAAGCCATGCTGTCTTTTGCCTGGTTTACTGCAATTAAGCAGTAACTGGTCTCCCTGCTTCTCCTCTAATGCTCTAAAGCCTATTCTCAATGCAGTTATAATCTAACTCAGATCACTTCTCTGTTGAAAAGCCTTCATGTTTCCCCAAGTCACTTAGCAGAAAAGGCCGTCTTTCCCATGGCCTACAGGGTATGATCAGTTCTCACCTCATCTCCCACAACTTGCGCTCACTCCCTCTGATCCAGCCATCTCAGGCTCCCACTGTTCCCCACACACACAAGGCAGGTTTCCACCTAGTTCACTGGCACTGGAAATCCCTCTACCTGGGATAAACTCCCCTGAGATAGGATTATGGCTTGCTTCCTCACCCTCTTAGAAACTTCTTTTTTTTAAATGTCACCTTTCCAGAATGGTCTTCCCTAAGATAAAACTGCAAGCCTGCTGCATCCCTTAAGATCCCCCTATCCTTTCCCTTCTTTATTCTTCTATAATTCACTTTTCAGCCCAAATTAAGTTATGCATTTTATTTACTTATTTGCTTATTCTCTGTCTTTCTTCATTAGACTTTAATATACATAAGGTCAATAAATTTCTGTTTAGCAAATTAAAGAATGGTTATTATATAGGTGTACAGATACATGTAGAGATACATCCCATAGAATATCTAGAAAAATCACTGCCCTAGGCCAATGGATATTCAGGGCAACTTTAAAAGACGGACTTGATAGGGCATTACTAGATGTTATGGGTGATGCTATGTTGCCATTATATAAAATCATATTAAAACACTTTCTGGCACTTTCTGGATTTTGTATGCAGTGGGGGCTTGGTTATCTTGCAATAATCCAAGTGCTAAACTGACAACTCTCACCTAGAGAGTGAAAGCTTGCTGTAGCTTGTGTCCAGAAGAATGCCAAAAACCATTATAAAAACCAAAGGACACACCTATCCATCTTCCTTCCTATTAGAGATAGAAATATAGTCCATGTCCTGTGACCTTCACTGAAAAGCCATTCATATTCTCTATAAGTGAATAGAGAGATTTTGGCATTTTCAAAGGGCAGTAATCTAAATTTATTAATTAAAGTTTTAAATACTTTTAATTGCACTTAATACTATAATTTTTTTTTCTAAACTTGAGTCTTCATTTCTTTCAACAAATACTGAGTTTCTTCTAACTGTCAGACTCTGTCCTAGGTGCTGGAGACTGAATGCTGACCACCAACAGGACAGTGCCTCCACGGATGGGACTGTGGTAGGAGAAACTGGAATTGATCAAACAATTAAATGAACGAATAGAAAATTGCATGTGACAAAGGCCACAAAAGAAAAAAGGAGGATCTGCAAAAGTATAATAGAACTATTAAAAAATAAAATAAGTTCTGACATAATCAGGAAGGACAGAGAAAGCTTCTCAGAACATGATCTTTAAGGTGAGACCTGAAGATACAGCAGGAGAGAACTGGGGATGAGGGTCGGGGTGGGGAGGGCGAAGAGAATCCTCCAGGCACAGAATCTCTAGCTTTATCTCTTTGAGATTCACAGAGACTACTCTAGGCCCTGATAAAAGGATGGATCAATTCTTTTACCAGGATGAGGTATCAATTGTTTACTGAGGATCTTTTCCCTCTTAGGCAGAGAAAAACCCAATGATGCTCCAGATCTGAGCCTGTCTCCCTAGGAAAAGCAAACCTAGGATCTGGGTATCCTGCCTGACTCATTTTCCTTGAATGAAGACGAACTCTTCCCCATCCCTTATACGGAGGAATTGCACAGGTGCCGGCTGCCTTGGATGCGCTTGGTTTAGCAGGTGCTCCCTGGTCTCCACAGCAGGCAGTGGGATATTCAGTAACACTGCTTGTGAGTAGAACAGTAACGCACTCCTGTTTAGGGTGGTTGGTAAACACAGCTGCTGTCCACAGTATTACAGGAAAATCATTTGCATCATTAGTTTGGGTGGAACACTTCTGGTTAGTACTATGTATCATTAGAGAGATTTCTCCAGGGTGGACGCTGTGGTTTCTGCTCCGGAAGCCAAGTAGGAAGGGGCCTCTTCCACCCTTCCTTCCTCTCCTCCCTCTCTCTTCCCTGCCCCCTTCTCTGCCATCTTTGTCACTTGCTCACTAAGTCCTGTCAGCTGGTTCAGATGCTGAGATCTTGTATGTGAGAGTAGAATAGACACTTAAAATTGGGACATTTTAGGTCTCACTTATTTCTGAGATATCAAAAAAGGAGGGAGGGCAGCATCAGCTTCAAGTCTTGTCCCTTCTTTGAAGCAAAAAAGAACCAATGAGGCTTGGAGCTATTTCTTAAATCAGAGAGAAAATAGGCATAATAAAATAAATGGGATCCATATTAATTTATAAATAAACAGAACACATCCCCTCAAGTCAATGTAGAAAGCCTCCTGGGCCAGAAATCTTCATAAAACCTGTCCTAAATTTTCCCTCTCACCTCATTTTTATACACACACCTGTTAGACTCTATTTCACCGCAGGGCAAGCAGTTAGAAAGAGGAAGGTGTTGACTTAATGAAAAAGAAATTGTTGTGATGGCAACTCTTTCAAAGAACATTTGCTTTCTATTCCCACACAGCTGTTTTCTCTTCATGTTCTTTTTCTTCCTTTTCTCTTTCTCTTCATCTCTTTCCTTTGACCGCTTTAGTCTCATCTATTCATTCACTTCTCTAATCTCTCCTGCCACCTCTCATATTCATCCTGCTTGCTTTCCTCATCACTGTTACATAATCATTCATTCACTACACACTTATCAAAAGCACTTGCATGTTCATTGCAGCACTATTTACAATAGCAAAGCCATGCAATCAACCTAGGTGCCCATCAGCGGTGGACTGGATCAAGAAAATGTGGTATATATACACCATGGAATAGCATGCAGCTACAAAAAAAGAACAAAATTATGTCCTTTGCAACAAAATGGATGCAACTAGAAGCCATCATCCTAAGCAAATTAATGCAGAAACATAAAACCTAATATTGCATGTTCTTATAAGTGGGAGCTAAACTTAGATGCACATGGACATGAAGATGGCAACAATAGACACTGGAGACTACAAGGGCTGAAAAACTCATTGTTGAAATCGCTCTCTAGATATAAGTCTATCAAACATTGTACAGAAGAAAATGAAGATGATAGTTTGTTTATCAGTCAATGATATTTCTTCAGTGCATTTGATTAAAGTGTACAATAACTGGTAATACATTACTTGTATCAATGTTTAGTTGGGTTGATATCAAACATAAAGCATTTTGTAAAGAAAAAAAAAAGCTTTGGATATACCAGTTCCTATGTTAGGCTCGGAGGATGTATTAACAAGAAAGACATGGTCACTGCCCTCACGAAGTTTTCATTCTGGTGAAGGGTAAAGGACATAGCATAACTATATGAACAAAAAGTAAATAAGTTAATTAAATAATTTCAAATTGTCATAAGATTTAGAGTGAAAACAAAAGTAGCATTAGAGAAATACGGGAAAAGAAGTAAGCAAGGTACATACGTCATGTAGGTGATCTCAGCTCACTGCAACCTGCAACCTCCACCTCCCAGGTTCAAGCGATTCTCCTGTCTCAGCCTCCCAGTAGCTGGGATTACAGGCACCTGCCACCACACCAGACTAATTTCTTTTTTTAACTGAGTAGAGACGAGGTTTCACCATGTTGACCAGGCCAGGATTGAACACCTGACCTCAAGTGATTTTCCTGCCTCAGTCTCCCAAAGTTCTGGGATTACAGGGGTGAGCCACGTACCCAGCCTAGATCAATTATTCTTAATTTCTTTTTCGCCATAGACTCCTTTAGAGTTTGGTGAAAACTGCCCATTGATTCTCAGAGTAGTCTTTGAAAAATATAAAATAAAATACATGGAATTAAAAATATGGCAATTATACTGAAATATAGATCTATTCACATATCTTTTGGCAGTCCACTGACCCCCAGGTTAGATTCTTTGTAAAACATCTTAAAGAGTTTGGATATTATTTTATAAAACATCTTAAAGAGTTTGGATATTATTTTAGATAGAATAGGAGGTAAAAATAAGGTAACCACTGGTATAATATAGTATGATATTACCACATGGTAATTGATTTCATATGGCCAATAATGGAAGCATTTAGAAGGCAACTTTATTGTCGTAGGAAAGATATGATCCTAGTTTGGATTCAGATAGTAACTGTGGAAAAGCCTATTTCTAAAAAGTATTACTTAGAATCTTCCTGTAAAGGAACATGCATTCCCTAAGTAGAAAATAAAGAAATGGGAATGGAAGAAGTATAATACATAAGTCTTTTTCTCTTCCTACTTCCTAAAGTCTCTCGTCAATCCTCTGAAGGTTTCCTTAGTAACACAAGTTTAGCAAACTCTTCTGAAGAGCTTGTGGCTTATAGCCCATAAAATATATAAAAAGATTTCTTTATACTTACTTGAAGCAAATATGTTTCCAGTAAATCTTAAAAGAAGTTGTTCTCCTTCTCGAACTTGGAAATGACGAGATGGCTCTGGAGGTCCCCCAAACCCTTCCAAGCGCAGGTTCTTAAGCACCTGGCTTAAATCTTTGGAAGGCACCACTAAAACAGCTATTCTATGTGGATTGTCCTTCTGGTGAGACAGCACTATGCAGGCAGTGGTGCTGAGCATGGCTTCCTCTAAAGATTTCACAAAAGTAACCAAATGACTATTGTCCATTGTGGAAGAGAGGTGAAGTACAATAAACCTGCATGGAAGAAAGAGGTGAGACCCGAGGGAAAAATGCAGCGTCAAGAATATCACTGATACCTAATAACACCCAAGCAAACAGCCATTATCAAACAGATGTCTTTTAAAATCAAATATTCTCAAGGCCAACAGGTTAGATTCATTAATGGTTGTAAAGAAACTCTTGGCCATCAAGAAACCGGCTCAGGCTGGGCACAGTGGCTCAAGTCACTTGGGAGGCATCCCAGCACTTTGGGAGGCCATGGAGGGTGGATCTTTTGAGCCCAGAAGTTCAACACCAGCCTGAGCAACATGGAAAAACTCAAATCTCTGTAAAAAAAAGAAAGAAATAAAAAAGAAACCAGCTCAAATCAAACTGAATTCTAAAACATGTTCTTAAACAAAGAAGTCATACAGTCTCAGCTCAACTTTAAACATGGCAGCATATTTTAAGTTATATTTTAATTAGAATTACAAAATAGCATATTTAAAATATAGAAGAGAAAGATGAGCACAATAATTTATTGACTCTCCGTAGGAGGTAGAATATATACCATAATTAAATGGGGATTGAAATATGCATCTCTGTGTAGGTGGGAAGGATCGTTAGGATGGACCTTGGTAGGGACTGCATTATGTATCACCCTCTCTGCACACATACACATTCATGTGTTGAAGTACTATCCCCTGGTACCTCAGAATGGGACCTTATTTGGAGATAGGGACTTTACAGAGGTAATCAGGTTAAGGTGAAGTCCATTAGGGTCTTCTCTAATCCAGTATGACTGGTGTCATAAAAGAGAGAAATTTCAACACATAGAAATGCATAGAGAGAAAACACCCTGAGACCATGAAGACGGCCATCTGCAAGCCAAGAAGAGAGGCCTGGGCAGATCCTTCCCTCACAGCCCTTGGAAAGAACAAACCCTGCTAGCACCTTGATTTTGTGCTTCTGGCCTCCAGAGCTGTGAAACAGTAAGTTTCTGTTGTTTAAGCCCCCAACAACAATGCGTGGTACATTGTTATGGCAGCCTTAACAAACTAATACAAACCTCTTTCCCTGGACTGGGATACCCTTTCTCAAATTCTTCTCCAGTGATTTGGCCTAAAAGAGGCCCTCACCCGGAGTAGCCCTACATCCACAGATAAGGACTAACCAATGTGGGGCTACAAAGCCAGCCACCTTGGTACTCGTACTGCAGAGCTCCCCAGAGGGTGTCAGGCTACAGAAATACTTCATCCGAAACCATCGTTTTTTCCATCTTCCTCCTTTACCCTACAGGATTTACCCAAGAGCTCTCTTTCAATGAATCACTTGCTCTTCATCTCAGACTCTATTCCTAGGAAACTGGATTCAAGAAAATCATAAATGTAAAACCTCCCATTATGAAATAAAAGCTATCTTTAGATATATGATCACCTGTCTCTATGAGTGGCTACGCTTCATGAACCTTAAATCTGTCTAAAACTCTTCTCATAATGGGCTGTCTAGAACACATGGAAATCAGAAAGCAAAATGAGGGCACTGAAGTAACAAATTCCGCTCATCTATACATAGTTATGAGATATGCATAATATGAACAGTTCATTACTATCTCCATGGAATTTCAGAAATGAAGGTGCTATTTTAAAACTATTTTGGAGTTAGCAGAAACCTGTAGTTATGAGTGCTTTCCAAAAGTACTTGTTTAACTATCATAAATGAAATTACGGATAGCATATCCGTGTCAATTCTGGTTTGCATTTTAAGTATCCTTTAAAGAATGGTTAATATTTCTATTTGAAGAATTAAAATGTAATCTTACTACTCCATTTCTATAAACACCATTTATGACCATCAGAAAAGAGTATCATCAAATTTGATTGTTTGTTATTGTATTACCTCTGCAAATGTTCATTCAATTCAACTGATATCAAGCCGCTCTGTATGGTTTTCACAACAACATCATCAAGCTCACACCAACCACTGTCTTGGCTTCTAAATCCCAGTAATTTCAAACATTCACCAGCATTTTTCCCAGGTTTTCTTACAGAGGCACTTTTTGTCCTATATAATGGTAACAGAAGAGATATTGGTACAATTTACATGGTATAAATATCACTTAATGCTTTCATTCTTTCATTGTGAATGATCTAATAATAATTCATTAAGTACACACTATGTGCCAGTAATTATACTTTGCACCACAAATACAGAGATCAAACTATATAACCCTTGTCTACAGAAGCATGTAGTAACACAGTATTATCTGATTACAGCACAAGGTAACCTGTGTGATAATTAAGGAAACGTACACGGTGGTTTAGGAGCAGAAGCAAGAGGCTCGGGAAGCTTGCAAAGTTAAAATGCTAATATTTGAGATGAGCTTTGGAGAATGACAAGCTTTCTACAACTGTCAAAATAGATTTAAGAGAGTACCCAAAAACATTAATAAACTCACTGATGTAAACCCAAATACTCTAGAATAGCAAAGAGTGGTTGTAAAGCAAAAATGGTAAGCGCACAAACCCAGGAGCAAAACTGTCCAGTTTCAAAGCCTGGGTGGCTCTGCCTCTTATGAATTGTATGACCATGAGCAAATTATTTCATTTCTCTGAATCTGTTTTCTTACCTATCATATGAAAATAATAATAGTACTGATACGGTTTGGCTATGCCCCCATCCAAATATCATTTTGAATTGTAGCTTCCATAATTCCCAAATGTTGTGGGAGGGACCTGGTAGGAGACAATTGAATCATGGGGGCAGTTTCCCTCCATACTGTTCTTGTGGTAGTGAATAACTCTCATGAGATCTGATGGTTTTAAAAGGGGTCTCTCCTTTTGCTTGGCTCTCATTCTCTCTTGCCTTCTGCTATGTAAGACATGTCTTTCACCTTCCACCATGATTGTGAGGCCTCCCCAGCCACATGGAACGGTGAGTCCATTAAACCTCTTTTTCTTTATAAATTATCAAGTCTTGGGTATATTTTTATCAGTGGCATGAAAATGGACTAATACAAGTACCAACATCATGGGATTAAATGAATTAATATTTGTAAAGCACTTATAATTGTAGTGAGCATAAGTAGTATTAATATTCTAACTCTACTTTCTACTGTAGGCACAGCCAATTTACTTTCTTGTACAATTTTCCTTCTTGTGTAGCCTGCCCCACCCAAAGGCCCTGAAGAAATTGGCTGTATGTGCCATGTTATATTTTTCCTCAACCACAGCTCATGTGACTAACAGTATACCAATTTCCAATGGACAGCCAATTTGATTATCTTTCTTTGGGATTTGACTCAGTGGTCTAGGGACTGTAACTTGTCACAGTCCTGTTTCTGTGGTACCTTGGTCAATGAAAATTAATAAGCAGAAAGATTATTCAGAAAGGAAAAATAGATGCTAAGAGAGAAAAGGAGAAAAATCAAGAGGAGAGGATCCATATAGTCCTAGAGATGGAGAAAGCAGAGGTTCACTATTGTAGCCTCACAATAAACTGTTTTCTTGAATTTGTTTAAGTGAACATCTGTTCCCTACAATTAAAGGAAGAAAAGTCCCTAATACTGAACATCTTTGGGTTAAAATACCTAGTCTAATGATGCTACCTACACTCCACAAAGAGACAGAGCCAAGGTATATGAATGGAGACCAGAATGTGAATTTCATATATTCATTTGTGAAGTGAACTAGAGTTAAAGGCTTAAAAATCAGCTTACTTTCACAGGTTGACGTGTCCTATGACCCATGGATTCAGATTAGAAACTGAACTTGATTTAAAATGTCTACTCTGAAAACTTCTTACTCTGTATTGGTTACTTCAGGGAATCAGCTAGATTAAAATTAGGAGCTTAGGGGAAAAATAACATTTACTTTTATGCTACTGGGTTATAACCACAGATATGGTAAATTCTATAACCCTTGGAAGTTAATAATTTATTCACACAGGAAGTTACACTCTCACTGAATCCAGAATGTTGGTCATTTACTAGAAAATGACTTGAATGTAATTTTTTTTCTGATAGCATTCATTCACTTTTTTTTCTGTCGAAAACCTAAATTATCTGTGGAGACCGACAGACTCCCAAGGGTGGTGGGGCTGTCCCTAATCCTAGGACCATTGGGTATATAATCTAAGGCAAATAGTGTATTTGTCATTCATTAATGCTCCTCACCAGAATATCCAATTTCGCCCTGATCTGAATATATGACAGGGTTACACTTCCTGGACTCTGTAGTTGAATGGGGCCAAGTGACTAGTTCCAGTAAATGATGTGAATGAAAAAAAAATATGTGTCACTTTGAGGCCAAGCACTTAATTGCTAATATGGGTCTAGCCAAAGATCTTTCTTCTGCCACTGTCATAGCAACCGAACAGTGGCTGCTCTATCTAGAGTGAAGATGACCAAGAAGCAGCCTACCTTTGATGGCCACGACAGATGCAAAGATTGTCATTTAAGCCCATGGGATTTGAGAGTTTTGTTATCATGCCATAACCTAGGCTAATCTGCGCTATATCTGTCTTCTGGTTCCAGTGATCCCATTCAGTGATGAGTTTGTGATAGATCTGGAGTGAGAATAAGGCCCTGGGCTTTTATGCATATTCATAGGGAAAAAGCTTCCTCTTTTCCACTGAACTTGGACTTATAAAGATGTAGCTATGTTGCCAGAATCAGGAACAAGCATGTCAGAGAATGGAATTGGCACAGAGGAAAGCAGATAGAGATGAAGAAGAGAGATTAGCTTCTTCCTGGTTGAAGAAAAAATATATAGATAGATACATCCTCAGATTTTTAATTTACATATATCAAAAATTCTTTTTTGCTTAAACACTTTGGATTTGCTTTCCTGTCACTTAAATCAAGAGTCCTTAATGATATAAAGATTAAACTTAAACTTTAATAGGCACAGTCCACATTCAAATTAAATAATCTGATGGTATACTTGTGTCTCGCAGCTGTTAACAGCTCTGCAACTAAACTATTTCCTTAATATATGTTATTAGCAAAGTGTGACAACTAGTATTGTCTGACAGTGAATAGCACTTGATCAAACTCCATAAAAAGGCAACATGCTGACATAGTGATAGTTCCAAAAATAGTAAAGATTTATTTTTTAAATGTGCTTATTTTAAAATGACCAATTTTGCTTGGGATTCACGCAGACAGTACTAATCTCTCTGAGGTTACTGATTAAAATGTCATGCTACTTTATCTGTGGAAAAAAATAATATATGATACAGAATTTGACAAGCATTCAAACCATCAAAATTCTCATTCTATATTATATTTTACTTTCAGGATATTTTCTTTGTGATATTCATCATGCATAGATATTTAAACGTGAATGTCACCCATGTTTTGAGGTTAACTTTTTCTCAGAAAACTATAATTATTCATTAAAGTATTAATTTTAAATGGTATGCTGTATTCAAAAAATTTAAAATATTTTCCCATTTTTTAAGTTATTCATGTTGATTATAAAATTCCCTTAAAACGGAAAAGTAAAGGGAAGAAGAAAGTCCACATAGCCACATTGTCTGAAGTCAAATATTATAATATATTGATGAATTTCTGTTAGTTTTTATTTCTACATGGATTATTTGTCTTTAAAGTGGTGAAATATTTGACGTATTTTAAAACATTTCATATTTATGTTAATATTATATCATGAATATTGCCATATTTATGTCAATATTTGACATATTGTATGACAAATTGTGTACCTTAACTTTACCATTTGTAATCGGTGTAATCGTTCTTGTATATCAATTCAAATGACCTGAGTGCCTACCACACAGCTGAGAGAAACATTCTCTCTTGATATAACTGTATATTCTGACTGTGGGTCCATCTACTCTTGGAGCTTTACTCAGTTCAAGGTGTCACCGTTACAATTATCGTACAGAGGAAAAAATCCTACATAATCTAAGTAGTCCTCAGTCTTCATGTATTGTCCCATTCTCCTTTGCTTTGCTGATGCTGCTGCTTCACTGCTATTGAAAACAAAAGATTCTCCATGATCTGATGCAATGCCCTCGTTTGGTGTATTTACCTACGTGTGCCACTACTCTGGCAATAGCTTTTAAGGTGAGGAAAAACAAGAAAACTCTCTTTCCACTGTTATGCTATATGTGATTCAGTTATTCCACCCTGAGCTTGAGCTCCCAACGACACTGTACCTTAGTAGACCCATGCACCCTGGCCCCCAACATGCCCACACAGTAATTTTTTTAAAGAAAATTTCACAGTGCTAGAACTGTCTTATATTTTATCTAGTTTCTGGACAAAAAAAATGAGCATAGGTCATCCTAGGCTGAAATTTAGTCAACCATTCAAATTTCTTTCTCTATTATGCTATCTTTTCTTGCCAGCTGACAGCAGAATATCCACTTAAACCCAATAGAAACGTTTCAATAATGTTGCACCTCAGGAAAAGAAAGGGAGTGATGACTTCAATCTCTTTCATCTCAGGAGACTGTTCACTCTGTAGATTTGCCTGTCTATCCCTAGGGACAATAAGATTCATATACCAAAGAGTATACAGATAAGTAGATGTATTGGATAAGACTCTTTGGGGTACAGGTAACAGAAACCCAAATTCATTTTACTTAGTTATAAGTGAATTAATTATAGTAATCCTTGATTGTTAATAGGGAAAACAGACAAATGTGGAGGGCCTCAGATAAAAACTCTGTCTGGAATTGGAACATCATCTTTATCTAATTACTTCTCTTCTCTGTATCTTTCCTTTTTTATCTAGTGCTATTAATGATCATTCTTTTTCCAGCAGCAGAAATCATGGTTGTTGACAACTCCTGAGTTTTATATCCTAAGGTATAAGCTACACCCAAAATTGCCTTTTTTATTAGGCACCAGGGAATTACAATCAGCGTCTTGTGGTTCAAGTGTTTAATTATATGTAGGGATATTAACGAATACAGACGCTCCCATTGCATCTGCATGGATAGAAAGGGCAATTTGTAGAAATTGTGGTACAATTCCCAAAATATAATGTGTCTAGCAGGGAAAACAATAGATATACCCTCCAGCCTGCATTTTCTCAAGCCTAACAGTACACAGTTACATATTTCCCAGTTAAATTGCCTAAACACCACACAAACGACATTCAAAAGATTTTTCACAAGATTAAAAAATCTGCTCCAATGCACCTTAATATTTTGTTTCTGTAACTGGGAAATAGATACTATTGGGAATTTTTCAAGGATAGTTTCTTTTATATTTAAAAACTAAATTATTTCTCACTTGGCCTTCTAATTCACAGGGAACCTTATTTTCTTACAGAAAATAGTATATATGAATTAAAAATACTTCTAAATACACTACCTCCAAGTTTAACACATGAAACAAATCTTATTTTCTCTGTAAGCATTTACTTCAAAGTTTAACTGAAACAATTTCACTCTATTAAATGAGATTTGCCTGTGTTGACAATACAGCACTCACTGATAAGCACAAAGGAAAATGTAGTATGTATGATTTCATTATTTATAAAATTGTCATTTCCTTCTTAGGTAGATTGTCTAAAATATTATAAATTTAATACACAAAATCCAGAATTATAAATAACAAATTTAGAATAATCTCTAGTTTAAAACAACTAGATCTTGATAAATGCCCTTTTTGATACGTATTTTTTTGGCTTGCATACTTTTAAAAGAATTTTTCGATACAAATTCTTTTGAAATTTTCCAAACTCCTCTCCAAATAAAATGTGTGAAGTCAGGGTCGCAACTAAGGGAGAAACCAGGCAGGAATGAGGGGATTACTAAGATGGCAAGCACCTTTCCTGTAATGTAGATGCAGGAGCATGAAACCGTAAGCAATAATCAAGTAAGCAGAACACGAAGCTGTCAGTCCTTGGGGTAACAGCCATGTGGGAAAGGTGAACTTGAGATCTTCACCAAGACTCTCAAGAAGGTTAATGTAGCCCCAGGTAAGTAGCAGATGGTTCTCAGCAGAGGTGGGAACAAATGCCACCTTGAGGAAAGCAACTCCATTATGCCTGAAGAAAGCTCACGTTTGCATGCTCACAAGCAAAAGTTCTCAAACAAATTAGAAGGCAAATACCATGGATGACAGATATAAACACTCCCAAAGACTTCAGATCTTAGAATTAGGAGATTTAAGATGAAAACAACTATATATGAAAAGTTTAATAAAGGACAGTATCCCACAAATAAGTAAGCAGGAAGAAACTCTAAAGATAATTAGGGAGATTAAATAAGGGCCAAGTAGAACCTTTTTCGTTTTTTGTTTCTGTTTTTGTTTTTTTAAACAGGGTCTCACTCTGTCACCCAGGCTGGAGTGTAGTGGCGTGATCTCGGCTCACTGCAGCCTCAATCTCCTGTGCTCCCACCTCAGCCTTCCCAGTAGCTGGGAAAATAGAACTTTAAGAAATAAAAAATATAATTGTCTAAAACAAAACTCAAATAATAGATTAAAAGTACATTTTTAAGGTATGCGTTATTTTTGCCATTTCAAACTGGAATGTGAATAAATTGCACAGAATATGGCACATAGAGACAGAGAGATGGAAAACATAAGGGAAGTAAAACAATATGGAATTTAAAAAGAGGTGATCATTTGTCAATTTTGGCTTTTGTTGCCATTGCTTTTGGTGTTTTAGATATGAAGTCCTTGCCCATGCCTATGTCCTGAATTGTATTGCCTAGATTTTCTTCTAGGGTTTTTATGGTTTTGGGTCTAACATTTAAGTTGCTAATCTATCTTGAATTAATTTCCATATAAGGTGTAAGGAAGGGATCCAGTTTCAGCTTTCTACATATGGCTTGCTAGTTTTCCCAGCGCTATTTATTTATTTATTTTTAGAACTATCTTAACAAATTTTATTTTGCTGATATCTTTCTTTTATGTGTGTGCCAAAGTGATGGCCAGTAAATATCCACGTCTAATTAAGTCCAGAAGAGCTCCTTCAATAAGTGTAAAATGAAAGTTATGAGTGATAAGAAAGTGTCATGTCAGTTTAATTGGCAGCATTTTCTCTTTCTTAGTGGTTCATAAAATAGAGCAGTGTTTTGCTGTCGATGGTGTCTTAAATTCGGTGAATATTCAAAGTTAAATCTAATGCTGAACAGCGGCTGTGTGCAAGGTGGGTGATGTGTGTGCTGTGTGTGTTCGCTCATCTAATGCTCATGACACCTTGTCAGCTGTGAGGGAGGAGAGGGAACTGGGGAGCCCCGGGGATGGGAGTGCAGGGTGCAGTTTAGAAAGTGGGAGGTGGTCAGGGGTGGCCCCAGGAGAGGTTTGAGCCAAGACTGCAGGTGGCAAGGGGGTTATGCCTGAGCCTGCGGGGGAGGGGGGTTCCCAGGTCCCAGCAGTTCTGCTTTTTTTAAATTTTGGAATCCTTTCCCCATTTCTTGTTTTTGTCAGGTTTGTCAAAGATCAGATGGTTGTAGATGTGTGGTATTATTTCTGAGGGCTCTGTTCTGTTCCATTAGTCTATATCTCTGTTTTGGTACCAGTACCATGCTGTTTTGGTTACTGTAGCCTTGTAGTATAGTTTGAATTTAGGTAGCATGATGCCTCCAGCTTCACTCTTTTGGCTTAGGATTGTCTTGGCAATGTGGGCTCTTTTTTGGTTCCATATGAACTTGAAAGTAGTTTTTTCCAATTCTGTGAAGAAAGTCATTGGTAGCTTAATGGGGATGGTGTTGCATTAAACTGAAGAGCTTCTACACAGCAAAATAAACTACCATCAGAGTGAACAGGCAACCTACAAAATGGGAGAAAATTTTTGCAATCTACTCATCTGACAAAGGGCAAATATCCAGAATCTACAAAGAACGAACGCAGACAAATTTACAAGAGAAAAACAAACAACCTCATCAAAAAGTGGGCAAAGGATATGCACAGACACTTCTTAAAAGAAGACATTTATGCAGCCAACAGACACATGAATAAATGCTTATCATCACTCACCATCAGAGAAATGCAAAACAAAACCACAATGAAATACCATCTCACACCAGTTAGAATGGCAATCATTAAAAAGTCAGGAAACAACAGGTGCTGGAGAGAATGTGGAGAAATAGGAACATTTTTACACTGTTGGTGGGACCGTAAACTAGTTCAACCATTGTGGAAGACAGTGTGGTGATTCCTCAAGGATCTAGAACTAGAAATACCATTTGACCCAACCATCCTATTACTGGGTATATACCCAAAGGATTATAAATCATGCTGCTATAAAGACACATGCACATGTATGTTTATTGCGGCACTATTCACAATAGCACAAACTTGGAACCAACCCAAATGTCCAACAGTGACAGACTGGATTAAGAAAATGTGGCACATATACACCATGGAATACTATGCAGCCCTAAAAAAGAATGAGTTCGTGTCCTTTGTAGGGACATGGATGCAGCTGGAAACCATCATTCTCAGCAAACTATCGCAAGAACAAAAACCCAAACACTGCATGTTCTCACTCATAGGTGGGAACTGAACAATGAGAACACTTGGACACAGGAAGGGGAACATCACACACCAGGGTCTGTTGTGGGGTGGGAGTAGGGGGTAGGGATAGCATTAGGAGATATACCTAATGTAAATGATGAGTTAATGGGTACAACACACCAACATGGCACTTGTATACATATGTAACAAACCTGTACGTTGTGCACATGTACCCTAGAACTTAAAGTATAATAAAAATAAATAAATAAATAAATAAGGTGGTCATATACACATCTATATATCTATTTGGAAACTCAGAAAGACAGGATGCATACAATGGAGAAGTGCCATCATTTGATTAGAAAGCACATAAGAACTTTTCAGAAATGTGAAAAGGCATACATCCACTTATTCAGGAAGCACAATATATTGTATTCAGAAAAGTTTAAAATTTGCATCTAGACACATCATAGATAAATGTGAAACACCAAGTGCAAAGAAAAGATCTTGAAAGCAGCAGACAAAATAAAGCAGATGATCCATAAAGTTATGAAAATTGCATCCACTGCAGTCTTCAGAGTGGCAATAAAGAGTGACATGATATCTCCAAAGAGGTGGAAAAAAATCATTTTTATCCTAGCATGTTATAGCAAATGTGGTAGGTGGTCTCCAAAGATGACCCCTAGTGAACTATGCTCTCTCTCAAACAAACCAGAGTGACTCAACTTTAACCTATGGAGTGCTGCTGGAGAAGAAGAATAAAATGTGTCAGGACAAATATAAGTATATGTGATCAGAGAAATAAATAAAAGCAAAAGAATAATTGAAAATTTCAGAATAGTGGTTAAATTTGGTGGGGATAAGTGACTGTGGTGAGGACAAAGGGGATTGAATGAGGTGGGGCAAGTAAGGAGATGCATAATTTTATCGATAACGATCAGTTTATCATTTGATATTAGCTGTACTAGTTGTCCATTTCATTATATGGTATGACTTACATATATTTTATAAATATTCTCAGGTGTGGATTGCATATTACCTTTGAACAACTTAATCTTAAAAGCAATTGCATTATGTCGGAAATGTCTTTTTTCATGGGCAAAAACCATTTTCCTGTCTAACTCTCTAAAATATTGATTGCATAGTAAGGAATAAACTCCTATTTAATAAAGTATTTTCCCCTTTACTGCCATGAGATATCTTTTTTGGCACATAATTAAATGACTCTCATCTTTTCCCTAGAAATCATTCAGATGTAAAGGAACATAGCACAATACGGACCTTTCATTCTTAATCTTCAGACTATGCTTTGGCCTCAAATAGTTTTTATCTTTTTCATTACATGGGGTATGGATTGCTTTTTGTGTTTCTATTTCCATAGAAAATGTCCAACTGGTTTTCATTCTTTGATGAAAGAATGTTAAATAAACAGTTGAGATGGATTCTCATTTGCTTGTTTTATGCTCCACTAGATGGAAAAAAATGTACCTACTATGTCTGAGACTAATAACAACATAGCACACTGTAATGTATCAATTTAACATTGTCAAAAAGTGCAGATGAATTTGCAATACAATTTACATTTCCACAAGTTTACTCATTAATTTATTTAATTTACCTAGTGTTTTTTAGCAAATACTATGTTGCAATTGTGCTAAGTGATGACATGCAAAAGAGAAAACATATTATTGCTACAGTAGAATGTAGGATGTGTACAAAGGATGGGGCTGGCACAAAGAAAAAAAAAGAGCACTTGATTCCTCCTAGAGAGCTTAGGATATCTGCGCAGAAGAAGAAAAAGTTCAACTGAAACTTAGAGAATAGGCAAGAGTTTATCAGTTAAATGTGGCAGAAGAAAGATTTTCTAGAAGAGAAATTATGTACAAAGGCAAAAAAAAAAGTGTCAATTTCTGGCAACTTGGCCAATTTAACTGATGACAAATAGCCATTTTCCCACTCCACAGGAATTCTGGACAAAATGTCACATAAACACACACACACACACACACACACAGAAACACACATGTGCACACACACACTTATATGAACTCAAAAGCTGAAAAAGAAATCCCCTCTAGATCTGGACTCAAGCATCTAAAAAGTAAGAATTCTCTTTCTTCCCTAGGGAACTCGAGGAATTGATTCTGTGGATGCTCCTTCCTCAATCGGCCTCTTCTTCTCAACGCCAAACATGCACATGTGCCAGGGGCTCGAGGCACAGTTTAATATCTAGTCCCAGATATAAGATACAACCTCCAGCTGCACAGGGAGGGAGTTTGAACTAAGTCTTGAAGCTGGGATCTCGGAAGCGCATAACTGGCCATGAGAGAGGCATAACCCTCTCTGGTTATTTGGTTATTGGTAGCAATAACCAAAACCCTGTTGCTTATTGGCTCAGGAAAGTAGTCAAGAAGCACGCACACACAAAATTAATTGCTTTGGATTGAGGGAAAAGGGAGAAGAAGAGCTGATATTTAATATGTGATCAAAAATTAAAATCAATACTTGGAAATGAATGTCTAAGGGTAAGAGCCATAGAACAGAATCAGTATGAAATTCTGCAAGATTACACTATGCTCCTAGATAGATGATATAGTGTTATACATCATGTTAATAGATAGATCATTCTAAAAGAGACCATAAAATAAATATGCTTAAATAATTAAAGGAATAAAGGACGAAATACAGTTGAACCTTGAACAACACAGGTTTGAATTCTGTAGGTCTGCGTGTACACAGATTTTCTTGCTCCTCTGCCACTCCTGAGACAGCAACACCAACCCCTCCTCTTCCTCCTCCTCCTCAGCCTACTCAACATGAAGATGACAAGGATGAAAATCTTTATGATTATCCACTTCCACTTAATGAATAGCAAATATATTTTCTCTTCCTTATGATTTTCTTAATAACATTTTCTTTTCTCTAGCTTACTTTATTATAAGAAGCAGTATATAGTACATATACCTTACAAAATATGTGTTAATAGACTGTTTATATAATTGGTAAGGTTTTTCTCCTGGTCAACCGTAGGCTATAAGCAGTTCAGTTTTTGAGGAGTCAAAAGTTATACACACATTTTCAACTGCTTGGTGGTTGGCACCCCTAATTCCCCTGCATTGTTCAAGGATCAACTATATAAAGCATAGTAAAACAATGAAGCAGATTGGAAAAAGCACTAAGCTTTTAGAAATGTTAATTATAGTGAGTAAAATGAACAATTTAAACAAATGATAAAAAAAAAAATGTGTATAATAAACCTAAGGAAACCACCCAAGCCCATCATATAAAGTATTCAAAAATATCAAAGTAAGATTATGAAATATGGACAATAATATGAATTATGTTTAACTCGTTTATATTCATTGTCATAACAGATATTTTACGTATATTATCTTGCTTACACTTGCTCTTAAAAGTAGACACATATCACCATGCTGATGTTTTGTTTGTTTACTTTCCGTTTTCTCTTTCATATAAATTTTTACTTTCGAATTTTTCTGCTTTTATGTTATTTATGCTCAATATCAAATTTTAAAAATAAGAATAATACTTGCTTGTTCTCGATATCTTGAATCTTATTAAGTCAGCTTATTAATTTTATCTACTTATCTTGTTAAGAGCATGTGAGTAGTCCATTCTGAGAGCCCTTGTATTTAAAAACAAAACAGAAACAAAATGGCGTCCTTGTAGGTTGAAAACCCTAATTTCTCAACCTTGCCCTTTGAGAACTTGAGAACTTTGAAGATTTTGGTCCATTTTTATTTCCTGATATTAATGTTGCAAAGAATAAAACTGACACCAGATTGATTTCATTCCTTTTTTACATAATCTGTTTCTGATTAACGGATGCTTACGGAATTATGTTTTATTTAAACTTACATTTCAGTTTACCATGTTATGTCTAAGTTGGGTCTTTTTTCATAAATATTTTCTAGTAACCAAGGCTTTAATCAACATAAAAAAATCAAATTCACCTAGGCCTTTGATTGTTGCTTTTTAAATGATTGCTTGGCCTCTTCTTCAATGGTACCTATAATTATCAGTTTGTAGCACTTTGAAATGACTCCGTATCATATTTCGGTCCCTTTTCATCTCATCTTGTTATCTTTATGACACATCCCTTTGTCCTTTCATCTTTTCTTCATCTATTCTGATGATTTTCTGCTAGTGTTTCTTGGCAATTATGCTTACTGGCTACAACTAAACTTATAAAATAGGTTTCTTTAATATTCTCCCGGAAACTATAATTCTCATTATTCAAATGACTGTGAAACATCAGGATGATGCTCTCTCTCTCTTCCTTTGTATTTCTACAAGTTTGTTTTTTGTTGTTTTTGATATTCTTTAGAAATCTTGGTATTGATTTGTTTTTCTTCAAACACCATGTAGGATTTTGGGTTTTTTTCTTACCCTTGAATGAATGCTCAGCCACCAATTATTGTTTGGTAGCTATTTGAATCTCGTTATTGAATCTAGTGATGAGATCCCTTTGCATAATACCTGATTCAATTGTCAGCATCTAGCCATTTTTACTGAGTATAATTCCTCTGGACTAAGGTATGTCTTTCTCCTACCCATGCTGACTAAATTTCCAGTGCTTTGAATAGATTGAAGCTTTCAAAATGCGCCACCCCAGCATGCATTTCTGCTAGGGTTCTTACTCTCTCCATCTTTATCTTTATACTTGTGGGAATTTTGGGGTCCATAATAGCTAAAATTATTACCTTTTTTTGGATCCGCAATATTTTCTTTCTAGATTAACGGTATTTCATACTATTTTAATACAGAATTTAAATACAAGATATTTGACTGCAAGTTTTAATCATCTAAGCTTCTTTGTTTGACATTAAGCCAGTTCACAATATTAGAAACTTACTCACCGGCTGAAATATGAAGATGTAATCCTATTTATTGTGGCACTTGCTCTTCTTTTATGATCTATCTCAGAACCAAGATTGTTTTTATCAAGGTATGGAGAAAAAGGTAAAAATACAGTCACTGGCTTCTGAAAAGGATAAGTTGATGGATGCTGAATGTGAATCACAGGGCTTGTGGATTGGACTGAGTAGAAAGTATCTTGCTGTGCTTTTAAATGTGCCACCAGAGCTGGGTCAACTGGTTGAATCTAAACAAAAAATATATTTTTTCTTACATTTTAATAGAAAAGATGCAAACTATTGCTACATTTCTAATCCAGTTTTTTGAAAATTCTATGGAGCATAGTTTTATACATTTCTCTATACATTGTTAGCTGTAATCAACAATGCATTTTATAAAATATTTATAATGTATAAAAGAACACAGTATTTGGGCCCTTTTTACAAAGTCTTTCTGAAATATGGGTTCCCAGTCTTATGTTATAAATAACCAAGAAACAGACTTAATTGCAGGCAACAAAATGACCTAGAAAACAAAATAGATGTTTTATAATGATTTCTAATTAGGACTATTATTAGATCAAGTGATCTTTAGAAACTAGAAAACATGACTTGTTTCTTTTCACATAAGAATGGTTAAAAATAAAAAATAGCTAAGATGATTCCAACATTTCAAAGTTCATGGAAAATATCTATAAATAAGTTATTTATTATATGTTTTCTTCCTAATCGTTCTTCTTCACTTACCACTTACATTAACAACTGGGAGAAATAGAGAGGAGAGCATGGGAGGGGAATGAGGGTAGATGGACAGGGAACATTATTTGAGGAAATAAGTCTTGAAAAATATACATTTACATGCCCTTTGCAAATAGTGTTTGCATATATTAAATCCTTACTCCCAGAAAATGGCTGTTTCATAATTAAACAGAACCAAATATTTATTATAATAAATATTGTAATTGATTGTCCTCTTTTTTGCCACCCTCTCTGATCAAAATCTTTGAATTATATGAATGTTCCAAAGTCTGTCATCAATTCTTTCATAGTCATGCAACATAAATTTTCCCTATAAATATCATAAACAAAACAACACAACACAAAAGACTAACTGCGAAAATCTTTCGAATAAAGAGAAGATTTATTTTTTAATGATATTTAATATGCTCAAAATCATTACCTTATTGCTGATAGCACTATGTATTAGGCCATTACAACTACATAAAATAATCCATTTATTGTTATATTAAATATTGGTACCTTCTTTGTTGTTTAGAACCATGCTCGATGACCCACAAAATCTATGAGCAGGAACTCACCTATTTTTAATATGTTTACCTTTAACTGCACAAGTACTGGAGAGGCAAAAACTCCTGGAGGGTAACTTAAGGATATTCGGGAATCCATGCTTGACTTAAGAGTGAGGCCTTTCTTTGTTACTGTGAACGACTCTTTCTTTAAACAAGACACAACAGAAAAGATACCCAATTTGTAAACTTTTACTGAAGCACAGGTCCCCTGTATGGAATAAAGAACATTAAAACAAGCTATAGCACCGATTTGAAAAATATTTGCTATATAGACTCTATGGATTGTCAAAAAAATCTATACACTCTTTATTTAATCACCTACAATTTAAAATGATACCAGGAACCTAAAATGGATGGTCATTTTATGAGATTAAGTAGAAATCGATAAGAGTTTCTCAAATTTAGACTACAAAATCAAAAACAAAAATAAACATATTTCTTAAATTTAAATTAAATCTTCCCCCAAAATTGTGCGAATAATGGGCAATTATTTTCAGTGTTTTCACAAATATTATTGTTCCTAGAATTCTAGCCTCCATTAGTGAGAATTGATTTTAAATATTGACCTTTATCCAAAACATTCAACACTGTTTTAGAGAATCCTAAGGACTGGCATTCCATTATTTGTATACTTTGCTTAAACACTATAACACCTGTGCTGTCAGCAAATTCTTTCTTCTAATAGCTCACAATATCTTAGGTTCCCCAAATAAAGTCGTTTTCTCTATGTCTCTCCTCTGTGCAGTGGGAGCAAATGACTAAGATATTTGTGTTTCTTTTTATATAACGACATTCAAATTTATAATGCATATATACAGACACATACTCAAGGTTTTTATTGCACAAAAGGGAACTGCGTACATAAATCAAAACAAAATGATCTTTTCCTATAATCACCAAAGCTTAAAAGAAGGAGGCAGAGTTACAAGTCATTTGGTCTATTCATACTTCCCCAAACAGCAGCCAGGCTCTGCCCCAGCATGAGTGGATAATCATGCTCACATACACAAAAAAACATTTCAGGGACAGTCACAATGGAAAATAGTCTACCATTTGAAAGCTGACTAAGGAAGAGGTTTCACAATATCGCTGAATGAATCTGTCTCTGGGAAAATTCAGGGCATGGTGAATATTATTAATTGGCCAGAGGGAAAATTGTGAGAAGTGAAAAAGAAAGATCTTCTAGAAACCAATGGTGGTTGCTGTGCACTTCGATCATATTTGATAGATTCTGAAAAGCCAAAAGGGTTTTTAAATAATTAGAATTTGAAAACGTCATACGATCCACATAAAAATTTGGAAGGAATCCAGAGTTTAAATTTTTTTCTTACTATAAAGAGAAAAATTCATGCCTGTATTTGTTATGATAGACAATGATTCCCCCTCTCTCTCTCCTTCTCTCTCTCTCTTTTGTCTTAATTATCCATTTACTAAACATTTTCCAAACCCATTTTATGACAAGTGGGCTATGAGCAGTTTTCGCTTTTATTGTGATAGTTACACAGACTGGCCAAAATTTAAGAGCTCCAATCAAGGGCAATGCTGACTAGACTATCATACCTAGAAACTTCTGATACTAAATATAAAATGTATTAGTTGCAAGAATTGGAGTAAGTGAATGGAATAGGCTTAGCTTTCATATTCAACTATAAAACCTTATTTGAAACCCAGAGAAAATCAAAATCACAAAATAAATTATATAATAAATAATTCCATGTATATATGGATTTTTTTTTTACATTTATTCCCTGCCCTCCTCATCAAATGACAACTTACATAAAGCTGAAAAAGATAAATATTTTAATTGTTTAAAAAGAAGTTAAGTGGCCCAAAGAAAAACTTTAAATATTAGTATCCATAAACTCCATACTACGTTTATTTATTTTTATTTTTTTATTTTTTTGAGACGGAGTTTCACTCTTATTGCCCAGGTTGGAGTGCACAGGTACAATCTCGGCTCACCGCACCCTCCACTTCCCAGGTTCAAGTGATTCTCCTGCCTCAGCCTCCCGAGTAGCTGGGATTACAGACATGCACCACCAGGCCCAACTAATTTTTTATTTTTAGTAGAGACTGGATTTCTCCATGTTGGTCAGGCTGGTCTCGAACTCCCGACCTCAGGTGATTAGCCTACCTTGGCCTCCCAAAGTGCTGGGATTACAGGTGTGAGCCACCGAGCCCAGCCTCCACACTAAATTTAATAGTTATTATATTCTCTCTTCACAGCATATGAATTTGTGATCATACAGAGCCTCAGAGTTATTATAATTAAAATCTGACATGAAAATGATAATTTATTAACAACTAACATGTGTTTATAGGCTTCCTTCTCTCTTCATAAGTGTATTATCTATTTAATTCTTACAACCATACCAGGTAGACACTATTATCATGTTCATCTCTCAGATGAAGTCACTGAGTCACAGCAAGATTACATAATTTTCCCAAGTTCACACAGTAAGAAAGTGTAGAAACCATATGTCAAACCTAACCAATCTTCTTCCACAGCCCACATCTTAACTACCACATATACTTTCTTCTATGTATAGACCAAATTTTGTTTCTGGACTTATTAATAATCTCAAGGCATACACACACATACACAAACTTTTAAATTTTTTGTACATTTTCCCAACCCATGAATAACAAAAATTAAAGCTACTATCATCTGGGGATTCTAACATCCTTAAATTTAGACAAGGGTCCATCATAGTAGAAATGTTGGTCTGAAGTTAGTCAAAAGCACAAAAGTAATTAAGCCATGATTTTGATTTTGTTTCCTAGGTGAAAAAAATAACATTTGGTAGGTGTTCAACTCAAGCTCTCCATTCCTAACTTTGGCTAATCATTTCCATCCTTTGATCTTTATTGATGGCAATAAATTGTGAATGCACTGGCACAAATCCAAAAATCCTTCCATTTATTACTAGTGGAGCAATTATATCTACACTACAATCTATTAGTCTGAGTAATATTTAGAAGAGCAGCCAAACAGCAAATGTAGATATAGCCAAGAACTTACTAACCTTATAAACTCCCTTCATTCCTTCCAGTGAATTTGGGTTTAAGTAACTTGATTGAAGGTTTGTGTCACACACTTTCACCATGATATCTCTGTAATTTCCTCTGTAACGTGCAGTAAATGGAATTGCAATGCCTATTGGAAATGGAATTCTCTTTTCCTTATCTGAGCATTCAATAGTTACGACGTTGCTAACTAACTCTTCATTATCACCCACTATTAAAGAACTCATGTTATTTATTATCCGGCATTCCAGTTGTTTTAGAACATATGATGGTGCTGTAATATAACAAGACACTTGGGGGTCAGTATCATCACTCAGCACATCAAGATACCTGAAGGGGAAAAAAGAATGTCATTTTTCCAATTATTTGATTTGTGTACTTTACAGCTAAATGCAGAAAAGCACAGACTCTAGATCTACATTGTCTTGGTGTGAATTCCAGTTCTGATCAAAGCTGTGACCTTGGGCAAGATCCTCAGCCTCTCTGTGCCTCAGTTTCCTCAATGGTAAAATGGTGATAACATAGTAACTGTCTCATGGGAGCATGAATTGAATTAAATGAACCATTACATCGGAAGTAATTAGAGCTATATCTGGTACACCATACGTGTTATACATATCAGCTATAATTAGTTTTGCTACCATTGTTATTTAAGCAATTGATTCATTCCACAATATAAAGCTGAAGATTGCTGAAGTTTCTTGGTAAAATCAGTACTAATACTTGAATAATTTCCTCAATTGTGAGGAGAGGGAGTAAACATATATGAAGTATTGTAATTGTCTAAACACACTAGATCAAATGATGATGGTGATTATATATTTTTAGAAAAGCTGAGAAAGATACAAAAAAAACTGTAAATTTATCATTAATCATAGTAATTAGGCAAAGATTACTTACAATCTCCCAAAAAATCAATCCAAAATTTTATTTTGATCATTCATTTTACTCTTTTTTAACCATCAAATTTGCCGAGGATTTTAGAATCATAGATTTGAATTCAGATTTGAGATCAGTCACTATTTACTTGACTTTACAAATTAATAATTTTTATTAAAATAGCTAATATTTTGCTGCTTTCTATTAAGTAGTTTTTAGGCTACACACTATTCTCACAACTATTGTATCAGGCAGGTGCTACTAACATAACTATTTTACAGATAAAAACACTGAGGCTTAGAAAATTTAACTTTCTTTCAAAGATCCCACAGATGGTAAATTTTAGGATGGATAATTGGCTCCATCTAGCTTTAATGTAAAAGTCCAAACTCTTGAATCTAATATCATAATTCCTTAAATCATTCAAAAATGCTGGTTACTTTATTCATTGCAAATTGAAACTAACATCTATTTCATAATAGTGTGAAGACTGAATGCAATGAAACATTTAAACTTACAATAATGTGTTGGCCTAAGATGTGTGCTCAATAAATGCTGGTTTTCTACATTAAAATGACCAATTTGAGTTCCTCTTTTTTTTACAACCCATTTATACCAGTGAAATGGTTGAAATACTGGCAATGTTGAAGAGAAATAAGATGATCTATATTTAATAAAGCATTAATGTCCAGCTCTACAATAATCAGATTTTAGACATTTTTCAATTACTGGTAAATAGAATTTTAAAGTGCCATTTAACATAGAAATCCAAAAAATATGTAGAAATTTCAGAGAGGGTCATTGATTTATGTTTACAATTCTAAACTCATAGCTAGAAGGAATAGAAAATGACTCAGCACATTGTTCTGCTTGAGTATTCTTTGGTGATGTTGATAAAAGTAATTCAGAAAATGAGAAACATTGTTTAATAGAGGATACAGTGACCCAGCATTGTATAACTTTAGGAATGACTCTCCTCTGTGTCTTGGAAACCATATTAATACACTTTTCTTCCAGGAGTTATGTTTCTCAACTGACAGATGAAGTAGGACAAGTAGACTTTTAAACAGTTCCATTCTCTCTAGCCTTAGTCAAATAGATCTAGACTAGACACTAAAATACAGTTACACGGTAGTTACCAAACAGCATGGCACTGGTATACAAACAGGCACATAGACCAATGGAACAGAATAGAGAACCCAGAAATAAAGTCAAATACTTACAGCCAACTGATCTTCAACAAAGCAAACAAAAAACATAAATTGGGGAAAGGACACCCTATTCAACAAATGGTGCTGGGATAATTGGCAAGTCACATACAGAAGAATGAAACCGCATCCTCATTTCCCACCTTACACAAAAATCAACTCAAGATGTATCAAGGACTTAAATCGGACCTAAAAGCATAAACATTTCTAGAAGATAACATCAGAGGCCCAGCACTGTGGCTCACGCCTGTAATCTCAGCACTTTGGGAGGCCGAGGCGGAAGGATCACCTAAGGTAAGGAATTCAAGACCAGATTGACCAATATGGTGAAATTCCATCTCTACTAACAATACAAAAATTAGCTGGCATGCTGGCAAGCACCTGTAGTCCCAGCTACCCAGGAGGCTGAAACAGGAGAATTGCTCGAACCCGGGAGGTGGAGGTTGCAGTGAGCTGAGATCCTGCCACTGCAATCCAGCCTGCGGGAAAGAGCAAGACTCCATCTCAAAATAAAATAAAATAAAAAAGATAACATCAGAAAAACTTTTCTAGACATTGGCTTAAGCAAAGACTTCATGACCCAGAACCCAAAAGCAAATGCAACAAAAACAAAAATATATAGGCCTTAACTAAACTAAAAAGCTTCTACACAGTAAAATAAACAATCAGCAGAGTAAACAGACAACCCACAGAGTGGGAGAAAATCTTCTCAATCTACATATCCGACAAACGACTAATATCCAGAATCTGCAAGGAATTCAAACAAATTCACAAGCAAAAACAAACAATCCCACCAAAAAGTGAACTAAGGACATGTATAAACAATTATCAAAAGAAAATATACAAATGGTCAACAAACATATGAAAAAATGCTCAACATCACTAATTTTCAGGGAAATGCAAACCAAAATCACCGTGCAATAACACCTTACTCATGCAAGAATGGCCACAATAAAAAAAAAAAAAAAAAGATGTTGGTGTGGATGTGGTGAAAAGGGAACACCACTTTACATTCCCGCCCTCAGTGTAAAAGTGTTCCCGTTTCACCGCATCCACACCAACATGTTTTTTGTTTGTTTGTTTTTTGATGTGAATGAGAAAATAAAATGTTTGTTTTTCCATTCCTGAGTAACTTCAGTTAGAGTAATATTCTCCAATTCCGTCCAGGTTGCTGTGAATGCCGTTATTTCATTCCTCTTTATGGCTGAATAGTATTCCATGGCATACATATATGTGTGTGTGTATATATATAATATCTAATATATTATATACATTCCATATATAATATTTATATAATATATATACATAAGATATTTATATACAAATATAACATATAATATATAATATTACATATAACATATAACATAAATACACAATATTATATATAATATATAATATATAATATATATTATATAACAATAATATATAATATAACATAATATATAACATATATAATATATATATATAATATATAATATATATATAACAATAAATATATTACTATAATATATAGTAATATAATATTATATAACATATTATATATTATATATAACATATAATATTTATATAATATATAAATATAAACATATAATTTATCTTATATATTATATAGTATATATTATATAATATTATATAAATATATATTATCGGCCTATTATATAAATATATTATATAATATATATTATATAACATATAATATATAACATATATAATATTATATAAATATATCATATAAATATTATAACATATTATATAATATTTATATAAATATATAATATATGATTGATTATATAATCATATAATATATAGTATTTATATATAATATTCCACATATTGTTATATATAATATGTAATTATATATAAGTACTACACACAAATACATTATATATTATATAATATATAATATATAATATAACATATATAATATATATTATATAACATATTATATATTATATAACAATAATATATAATATATATATATAATATATATATTATATAACAATAATATATAATATAACAATAAATATATTACTATAATATATAGTAATATAATATTATATAACATATTATATATTATATAACATATAATATTTATATAATATATAAATATAAACATATAATTTATCTTATATATTATATAATATATATATATAATATATTATATAAATATATATTATCGGCCTATTATATAAATATATCATATAAATATATTATATAATATATCATATAAATATATTATATAAATATATCATATAAATATTATAACATATTATATAATATTTATATAAATATATAATATATGATTGATTATATAATCATATAATATATAGTATTTATATATAATATTCCACATATTGTTATATATAATATGTAATTATATATAAGTACTACACACAAATACATTATATATTATATAATATATAATATATAATATACACACATATAATATATTATATATAATTATAATTATATAATATAATATATTATATATGTATATTCACACACACATATATGTATGCCATGGAATACTCTTCAGCCATAAAAAGAAATGAAATAATGGCATTCACAGCAACCTGGGTGGAATTGGAGAACATTACTCTAACTGAAGTTACTCAGGAGTGGAAAAACAAACATTTTATTTTCTCTCTTATAAGTGGGAGCTGAGCTCTGAGGATGCAAAGGCATAAAAATGATACAATAGACTTTGGAGACTCTGGGGAAAGGGTGGGAGGGAGGTGAGGGATAAAAGACTACACAATGGGTACAGTGTACACTGCTCAGGTGATGGGTGCACCAGAATCTCAGAAATCACCACTAAAGAACTTATTCATGTAACCAAACACCACCTGTTCCCCTAAAACCTATTGAAATAAAAACAAAAAGAAAAATTTTTTAATTAAAACTTAAAAAAAAAATACAGGTATGTAGAACATGAAGACATACCAGTTAACAATGGACTGCACATGTAATAGTGATCCTAAAAATTATAATACTGTATTTTTGCTGTACCATTTCTATGTTTAGATATGTTTAAATACACAAATACTTATGATTGTGTTATAGATGCCTATAGTATTCCATATAGTAACATACTTTACAGTCTGTGGCCTGGGAGCAATATGCTATACCATATAGACTAAGTGTGCAGTACGCTGTACCATCTAGATATGTGTATGCACATTCTGCAGTGTTTGCATGATTGACAAAATCACCCAACCGTGCATTTCTGTGAACATATTCCCATCTTTAAGTAACCGATGACTGTAATCACACTGGTTTATTCTAGCCTTATTTTTCCCTTTTTGTGTACACCAGGACAGCCAGGAAGAGATAGGTTTCTTTCAGAAAGCTATCTGGGTTTATCACACACATCTTTTATGTGGCATGATGGTTTCCTCGGCTGAGGGATTGCAATGAGTACTCAACTTCTCAAATACACAAGCGAAGCACAATTGGTTTGGGTGCTGCAAAGAGGAAGTCACTAACCAGGAAACACCTAAAGGAGGTGTTAGAGGGAGTAGTTCAGGCAATGACTCATTAACCGATGCTTTGAGTCATTTCTGAATGTGAGAATATGAAGCTTCAATGTTTTTCTCAAGTGAAACAGGTAACCACATATAGACTACTTTAGCAGTTGTTTTGTCAGAGCAGTAGTTCTTACAAATCATGTAGGTCTATCATGCACTGAATACCCTCAAACATAAAATTCATCAGACTCTCTGACCTTTAGAAAAATTACAGCCAAATTAGAACCACCTCTTCATTTTTTTTTTTTTTTTTTTTTTTTGAGACGGAGTCTCGCTCTGTCGCTCAGGCTGGAGTGCAGTGGCCGGATCTCAGCTCATTGCAAGCTCCGCCTCCCGGGTTTACGCCATTCTCCTGCCTCAGCCTCCCGAGTAGCTGGACTACAGGCGCCACCACCTCGCCCGGCTAGTTTTTTGTACTTTTTTAGTAGAGACGGGGTTTCACCATGTTAGCCAGGATGGTCTCCATCTCCTGACCTCGTGATCCGCCGGTCTCGGCCTCCCACAGTGCTGGGATTAGAGGCTTGAGCCACCGCGCCCGGCCACCTCTTCATTTTATAGCAAGATAATTAGGGTCAAGGTGAGCAAAATGACTTGCCTAAGATCATGGTCCTCAAAATGGTATCATACACCTGAAAGGGCATCAGCACATCACAGCAGAGATGGGGGTAATGGAACAATGGTGGTAAGTGGCAGGTGAAGAAAGTGGGAGTTTTGGGAGCTAAAATAAACGAATAGACTAACATTTGCCTGGTGTGAATATCTGAAAAAGTAGCCTGGTGTTAGGTTGTTTAAGTGATTTTCTCATTTGACCTTACCAAATAATCCCAGGATGTATATATTATTTCTACAAATAAGAAAATGAGGCTAAGAAATGAAACAAGTTACCCAGGATCATAGAATTAGTATATAATAAAACAGAAAGTGAAATTTAAGTTTGTTTGATTCCCAAAACAAATAATTTTTTTTTTCACTTCTAAGCGTGTTATGTTTGTCTGGGAAAATATGGGTGTGAATATCTTATTTTATAGGGACAAATAGGGCCTTATTACCTCTTTGCACAGGAGATAAAATTTACAAAATAGATGGATCTTTCTCACTTTTTTGAAGTCATGGTCTCCTAGAGAATCTGATGACAGTTCTAGACCATATCCAGGGAAATGAAATAGGAACATACACATTCCTATCCAGGACTATATCCAGGAACATACACATTCAATTTTAGGTACCTTCCAAAGCTCATCCATGAAATCCCAAGAGTTCTACAGACACAGGCTTAAAACTCATAATGATTTTCTTGAGAATATAAATAAAGTGAATCCAAGAATAAAACATTCTCTCCAAATCTTCTAACTCCCTACAGTCTTCTAGTTTTTGTTACTGTAATTGAAATAGCAGTAATTTGCAAAGTGTTCATGATCTGGACAATTGATCATTTTAACTACTTTCCTGTCTACTCAATTCTTTCCTCTTTAAAAAAAGGTAATGTGTTTCTTAAAGCTATAAGAAATATAGCTTTAAGAAATATAGCAATATTAATAATAGTGGCTATATAAATTTTCATAGGAGTAATTCAAGCTGAATTACTGATTTACAATATCTTTGGGAGATATGAAATGGAAATTTTATTCATGTGTAAATACTATGCATGTTGCTATAGTCTAAGTGTTTGTGTCTCCTCAATATTCATGCATTGAAATCCTGGCCCCCAAGGTGATGGTATTAGGAGGTGGGTCCTTTTGGGAGATGATTAGGTCATGAGGGTGGAGTCCTCATGAATGAAATTAATGCCTTTATAGAATAGGCCCAAGGGAGCCCGTTCACTTTTTCCACCATGTGAGGACAGAGCAAGAAGGCACCTCCCAGACATCAAATCTGCCAGCATCTTGATCTTGGATTTCCAAGCCTCCAGAACTGTGAGAGATGAATATCTGTTGTTTAAAAGCTACCCACTTTCTGATGTTTTGTTATAGCAGCCGGAATGAACTAAGACATGTACTGACTATAGAAACACATACATAAGTAGGCATACTGAAGCACTTCCCACATTGCATTTACTTACTCCTTTTCCATTATGTTATTCTTGTGCTTTATATTCTCTGAATCATTGGGAAGAGTACTATTTATATATTTCTTGGAGATATCACATATTATTGAGGATGTGGTCATATCTTCTCTTGGGCTTTCTGAGGTTTCTTGAATTTTTCTCTCTGTTGTCTGGATTATGCCATGAATCTCTTTCCTGTTGTCATTTATGTTCTCAACAGTCATGTGTTGTATTTGTTTATCATCTTCATTTTCTGCATTATCTGGAAATATTTTGTTCTGTGACTCTTCTTGCCCCAGTACACATCCTTTTAGTGATGTATTGTTTTCTTTTTCCACTAATGTTGAACTCATCTGTGTTTTATTTTTTTCTAACTGGACCTGGTTTGTGTAATGACTGTCCTCTCCATTTGTGGGAGAAACAGTAACTGTTTCTATGACATTTAGTTCCCCTTTTGCAGCAATGTCTGCTGCTTTGGTATCTTGAATGGAGGACATTGTCTGCTGTGGAGTACATTCATCATGCATGCTGCATAAATTACACATCTCCTTTTCTTCTTTCTTTAGAAGTGCAGCAGTGCTCCCCAAATGTTCAGCTATTTTTATGAGGCAGTCTATGAAAGTAACGATTTCTACACACACATACATAGACACACAAAGAATAAATACAAAACTAAACCAAATTATGTTTCTACACTGCCATCTAATGAAACATGGCAAGATAATTTTAGAAACCTACAAAGACCTTTACTGGGCATTTAAGCCAATCTCATGGAGGAGAAGTAATTGTACAACTGTCACTCTTTTAACAATTGTAGGATTTACAACAAACCACTTTTAACATGGTAGCAAAGAGTAAATCTAATCCCTCTTGCTTATAAAATAGATACTTTGAATATTTAAAGACAAATGTCATAACCTCTCGCTCCCCCAATAAGAACTGAAGTCAACATCTCCCTCAATTGTTTTTCATTTGCTATGATTTTGAGAACTGTTCTTTTGCCACTGGATGTACAACAGTTTATCAATGATCCATTTAAAATACTGGGCTGAAAATTAGGTGAACACTCCAGATGTGGCTTCGTTGGCGGAAACACCATACCTCCATTATTTCTGCCAATGTAGATGCTATGTTTTGGAGCCCTGTTACTGCTATAAGAATTAGACTAGGTTCATAGTATTCCTCCTGATGAATTTGTGATCACTGGAAATTTTCAAATTAGTCCTTCAGAGAATAGCTCTGACCATACCAATTCTCTGATTGGAACGTGAAGTGACTTTTCAAAGCCTGCTAACTCAGGTAAACCTTCTTCATTCTGGAGTAAACTCTCAGTATGGTCAAATCTGATATAATCTCTCACTCCATCATCATTCTTCCCACGCTCCTATTTGTTCATCCTGCTTCTCTTCACTACTGAGGTCACCTGATGACTTCTTGCAGGCTTAGTGCCTCTCTAGTCTTTAGAATTCAGTTCTAAATTAAAGGAATATGTAATTTAAGGCCCCATAACTTAGTGTTTTTAAAATTATCACCAACTCATCCCTTCGCCAAGTCCTTGTTTTTTTCTGAATATATATTTGTCTTGTTATGTTGCCAAGGACCGTGTTCCATTCCCTCCAGAGATTAAAGGTCTGATTTTGGGCTGCAGCTGATGGCTTCTCAGTCATGCTGCCTTTGGAAAGATTTCCCTGATGCCCACTATTTGCCCTTTAGACTGAATTTCTTAATATTGTCTACCCTGGATTTCATCATAGATGGAACCTGCCCACTTATCCTGATACTGTATTATTTAGAGTTGAATTTCATGATGCCACCTATATGCTTATCTGGAGTAACTGTTGTTATCTAGGATTATATTCATCGGATTCCACATTCTTCCTGCCTTACTATACTTTTCCACATCCATAACTGGACCTATTCCCAAGAATCCCTCTCCAGCCTCAGTGTGTGGGGATCCAATTCCCTATCCCAACCCACTCCAGTCTTCCCAGTAATTTTGCAATTAATAAGTCTAAGCTCAAATGACCCTAGAGATAGAATATTATATTCTGATTTAAAAAAAAATAAAAAAATAAAAATAAAAAAACTACTAGCTCTGCCTCAAACTAGGCCTGTATTTTCCTGTCTCTTACGTCTTGGATCCTACAAAAACTATTTCCTGCTGCATAAGTCCAATTCATTCTTTAAACTTCAGCTTAAATACTACATTTTTCTAGCAAACTTCTCAATTCTCCACCCTACAGATGGGATTCAAACTGCTTCTGAAGTCCAAAAGCACTTCATTCATGTGTTTCTAATGGGACTGGCCCCAGTGTCCCTGGCATTATTGTGCATTTGTCTCGACTTATTTCCCGTATGAAATTGTTAGTCTCTTGTGGACAGAAACTCCATCTTAGCCTTGTTGGTATGCTCATAGTCCCTCTCAGATCTTGCCCTAATCAATATTTCTTAGAGAAAGAATAAGTTATTAAAAAAATACTTGCCTTTTCTCCAGACACATTGATTCTCCTTGTCAAGCAGCACATGCAGCTGCTGGCAGGTGGAATGCAGGGTGCCTGCGGTGTGCTCCAGCAGCTGGTAAAGGGCCCTGCTGAGCTCCTGACCCAGAAAGACCACAGTGGCCATCCAAGTGGCCCCACCAGCCCCCTCACAAAGGTCATCACCCAGGAGTGCCTGCTTTAGCATCTGGTTTTGTCTCCAAATCTGCTTCAATATTTGGCTCAGTTTACCTGAGCCCATGTATTCCGTATCCATTTTATGGTCCAAAAGTGGTATTTTCTCTCCTGCCAGTAAAGCCTAAAGGTTTTGCAAATTCAAACTTGGTGATGGTTATGTCTCCTAAACTCTAGGAGATGATCCAAGTCAGCTAGCCAAGCACCTTCTTACAACATAGTGGTTTATTCAGTTTGGTGTTGACCAGTGAAAAGTTACTAGGTGACCAAAGAAGGGACGTTACTGTACTGTGGGTGCTACTGTGTACAGAATACATTAATCACTGGGGTAGAGCTAACTCACACGATCCAACTCTCTATGTGAGTTTTACAAAATCAATATACTGTGGAAGTCCCAAATACTTTTCAAGTTTTCAGGCAACAAAATATGGATTCCAGGTGGGATAAGAAGTTTATTAATCAAAGGTAAACTGTTAGAACAATATTGCTGGCAGGATTCCTGTAAACTTAAAAATATTTATGAATAAAATAATGTGATGTCTGATTTGCTTCTAAATAAGCATAGGGGTTGGTAGAGGTATAAAATTTGCTGTAAGAATTAATAAATGTTGAAGCTGGATATGGTTCCACATGGGGTCTTGACAAGTCACTCTAATTAATGTGTATATGTATAATATTTGTATAACCAAGAGTTTAAAAAGATTCCTCTACTGGAGCAGAGCCTATTGCCATTGGTTAGGTAAGTATAATTAGCATCTTCTTATATGGTAAATCTGCAGAGGCTGAGATAAGAACTTGGCCTCTAATAATTTCCCTCTAATTGGATAAAATGCCCTTTCACTGAAAGAAAGCAAACCTGAAGAGTAGCTTTCTCTAAACTAGCAAGGAGTCTTTACCATGTGTAATTAAAATTCAGATACAACAAGCTCTCCCCACTGCTGCCTGTCTGCCTGCCAGCACATCATATATGGGGCTATGCAATATAGCACTTGAGGGTATTTGGAGGAAACCAGAACAGTCTGCCTCCCTCTCTCCAATCCCACTGCTCAAGGAAGGGAGAACACACACCCATGCCAAAGGGAGAGGGCAGTGAGTACATTCCAGAGAGGCTCATGTTCCCTCAGGGGTACTGGAACAAAATGAAAGCTTTTCAAAAGGAAGCCGGAGTGCTTCCCTCCCACAGGCAACACATTATCTCATCTTAAGCCCTGGAGTTCTAAGAGCTACACTCAGGGCACCTGGAAGACAAGATGGGAAAAACAAGCCCAGAGAAAAAATAATGAAGAATGACTGCCACTGCACTAAAGACTGTCAAAGCCTCTGAAGGAAAAGGAAAGGAGCCGTATTGAGTGACTGGTGGCTGTGGAGTGGAGAGGGGCTCCTTCGCTATTATGTGTCTTGTTTTTCAGTTAACTTCTGTTCACTGAAAAGGGGACCTTTTTTGCAACATGAGTTCCTATCACTTCATGGATTGGATCATATAAATCTTCTCAAACTAAAGACTCACTCATTCAATTTTATTTTCTTCCTCTTACTCCTTAAATAGATGTCATTCTCAATAATAATGTATACATGGTTTTAATTCAATGCCAATTTTGAAAACTCCTATAGCATTTACTGTGGGACAGGAACTAAGTGCTGGAGATCAGCCCTTTTTAGGACTTCAAGAGACAGGTGCATGAACAGATTATTAAAATAAAGCTTGGACTGTATTGAGAGCTAGAGGAGAAGTATAAAGAAAAAGTATCATAAAAGCTTTGAGGAGTTAAAAAAAAATTCTGCTTAGAGGCCTGGAAAATGTTTGAATTAGAAACTAAAGGATAAGCAGGCTATAGAGTAAAAGAAAAAAATATTCCAGCATAGGAAATAATATGATCAAAGTCATGGCATCATGAGATTACATAGTAGGATCAAAAATGTAAAAATATGGCTTTGGAGGAAGGTTCGGTTAATGAGTCAAGAAAAGTAGCAAATGAAGAGCTCAATAATTGTGGAGAGTGAGGAGAAGAAATTAGAATTTTGGTTTACAGATAAGAGAGAAATTGAATAGATTTAAATCAGGCTGCAATGTGATGAAATCTGTGCTGCAGAGATGCAGCTGTATTAGACAGCAGAGATATAAGAGTTAGAAGGCTTGAAGGTCTGTAATAAAACAGCAACAGAGCAAATGAAAGAAGGGGATGGCATGAGAGGGGATTTGAAGTATAGTGGATAGAACTTACTAAACTTACCAAACCATCAGATTATAGGGAGAGGACTAGAAAGCACTGAAAATGCATCCATTTATTTATTTGAGAAATAAATATACTAAGAACTATGCTTAGTATTAGCATATGACCAAAATATTTAATTTAGGTGATTACATAGACTATGAAACTATTGTTTAATTTTAGATTTGTTGAGTTTGAGGTAACTCAGAAAAATTCCTTAGAATGTGTCTGAAGTTTAAAAATTAGAATAATATTGGCATATTTGAATGTCATCAATAAATAAGTGGTAAATGAATCCCTGGAAGTAGAAGAGATTAATGGAGAATTTACCAGGCATATTTTAAGTATTGAATAAAACTGATCATGAAATGCTGCTTGATCACTTCAGCAATCTACATTTATTTCTAGATATGTGGGAAAATCCTTTCTCAGGGAGAAAAAACAAACCCAGACATTCTCTTCGTTTCATTCACATTTGCTATCCTCAAGTTTAAACTTGTTCTCTGTTTGGCTTCTTGTTCTCTGTTTGGTCTCACTATTTGCCAAGTGAGACCTACCACAGGCCACACTGCATTTACTTGTTAAAACATGCATCGGCATGTTCCTTCACCTTGTTTTCCATTAATTGATGTCACTAACCACAGAAAGAACAGAAATTTGCAGTCAAGACACCTACAGAAGTTCACTGCAGAAATTCATCTGAATGGTTTTAACATTTGATTATCATCTTCATTGTTGCTACTAGTTATTATGACTCCTTTTACTTTCTTACTGAGAATTCAGTGCTTCCATTGATGTTAGTTTGCAGTCTTGAATTCATACCATTATATGGTCAAAAGACAATAGTTTTTCTTAACATTAAAAGTATCCAAGTGGATTAGAAATAAAATTCCAATAGTAGGATAGTTCCTGTTTACTATCTAAAGAAATAAAAATATGCAATAGGGCTATCAATGACAGGCTATTAATTCCAAAGGAAGTGAAGACAATAAAGTTTTAAAGCGTAATGAAGAGTGCTATTTTTCATGGCATTTATAGTGGGTAGTGGTGGGTAGGTCAGATGTAAGTAGAAGAGTTATGCATGCCTGAAGTATCATGAGTCAATGTTATTAGTTCTATAATGTGATTTTATTTTCATTGAATTTCTGTAGTTGCCTACATCAGAGACTTTGGTACTTACAGTCCAGAATAATTGTTCCCCTTTTGAACATTCATATTGAATGTCTGGTCATCTTTTGTCTGTTTAAGATAAACTCATGCATTTGGATGATGGGTGGATGGAGAAGGAAAATAAATTGTTTTCTTTTTGTTGTGTTTTTGTTTTCTTTAGTAACTTTCGGACTAGTGAAATATAAATTATACATTCAAAATTTTAACGTGCTTATCAATTTTAAAATGTTTTCAAGGACCAAGTGGTAAAAATCAAAGCTGCTAACACTTCTGAGTAAACAAAGTAGATTAGATATATATTCCATATCTGATTTCTAGCGAGATGCCCTGAAAAGGATAAAACAATATACAAATCCCAAAAGATAAAGAAAATGGGTGATAATAGACAAAAGATGTCAATGAACTCCTGGAAGACTAAAAGTAGATGGGCAAGTAGTGAATAACCAAACAGAGCTGAAGCCTAAGCACCCAGACAGTGGAAAATAGGTGAGTTCTTGTCACAGAATCTCAGCAGTTCCCGGAATTAGAGACAGTTAGGACCTCTGAAAGTAAAGGTAAACTTAGGGCTGTAAACAGGTGTTTTTGTTGAAACTCTGTTTGGAGAGCAGGTAGATTCCTAGATTCCTCTCTTCTGCCCCAGAGAGCCAGGCAACAATCTCTCTCCCACCCATCAGAAGCTAGAGACTTCCTCTATGAATAAATGGGGGCAGCAAAGCTCAGCAGAGTAGAGAACTGGAGGGGGTGCTATGCTGACAATGAGGTTAAGTGAAATTCTACAACGTTAAATTATGAGATCCCGCTCTATTCTTCTGCTCAACTCCAAGAACATAGGCTGGGAAACATAACCTCCCAGGCAGAAAACGCAAAGTTTCCTCCACGGAGTAACTGAACACTCCATGAGAAAAACCTACTGACAGTGAAACTTACAGTGTCCCTCGCCCTATTTTCAACCCCAAAAGTCTGCTCTGCCCCCGCCAGATCATCCACAGTAAAGCTCCACATCATATAAAGATTCCAAACTAGGCTCTTCATGCCTCATTTTAAGTGGAATAACAACCAAGGAGGTCGGGCATTTGAAAAAGCCTCTAATATAAAGCTAGAGACTAAAGTATACAAACACAACTAAAGAACTTGGGCGGGGGGGGGGGGGGGGGGGAACACAGAACTTCCCTGTGTTTACAGGAAAGAGAAAATATCAAATGCATCTATAATTAGCATGTTCAGAGTACTAGGATAAGAAAAAATAATGCACTCACAAGTCAAGAAAATATTTTCTTTAAAAGGGGAGCATTACGGCAATGAGAAAAGACTCACAAAAATTGACATATGATAATAGAATTTTCTTAATATGGGAAAGAAAAAGAGGTTGAGTAAATTCCCCAAAACATCAAACAAAAAGACAAAGAGATGGACAATAGGGGTAAAATGGAGGTTAAGAAAATTAAAGGTTAAATCCAAGTGGTCCCACTAATATGAGTTCTGGAAAAAGAAAACAGAATGAATGAAATTATCAAGGAAATAATATAGAAATATTTCTCAGAATTAAAGTATATGATATTCTAGACAGAAAGAGCCCAGAACAGTATATGCAAAAAATAACCATAACCAGTCATATCAAATTCACACCAAGGATCAACATTCCAGTAGCCTCAAAAGAGGGAAAAAAGTGTCACATTTAAATCAAAAGGCATTGAACTTCTCTACAGCAACACTAAGACCTAGCAAATAATAAGTTGTGATTTCAATATTCTGAGGGAAACCTCTTTCCAATTCAGGATTCTTTTTCCGCCAAAGCATCATTCAGGTGTGCAGAGAAAGAAAGGGCATTTTCGGGTATGCAAATATTAAACTATTTATCTCCCATGTACCCATTTTTGGGAAGCCACTCACATGAACTCTATCACAAGCAACAGAATGACACAAGAAAAACGCAGACATAGGAGTCAGGAACTGGAAAATCCAGCAAAAGAGAGAGAGCTAAATCAAATGCTTTAAATGATGTCCCAGAGCGACAGTAATGCTGTGGTCCTAGAAAGCCCCCATTCCAGACTGCAGTAGTCACCGGAATGCTTCAGAAGTCTGTCTGCAAGCAGAAAAAATTGAACTGACAAATTAGCTGATGTTTTAAACATTTTAAGAGAAATTTTACAATTCTGTTAGAGAATTGAGGAAAAGCATTGTTGATTATTTAGCAACAAAAACAAAAGACAATTATTAAAACTAGCAAAAACTAAATTGTAAAGAAAAGGATATATAATTATAGTGTATTGCATAGTTCTGTTATGAATAATATTGACATAGCCATAATAATAAAGATGTCCGTAATTACTTTAAAATAAAAACTGTGATATATGCGTATTATTAGGATGGGCATAGGAGGCATGTACATAGAGAATGTATATAGCAGCGTGGATACAAGAGAGCAAAAAGTCTTATTTCTAGAGCAGGAAGTCAAATATTTAAAAATAAATCAAACATTTAAAAACAAAGAAAAACTATTAGGAATCTGGAGGTAAGTGCCAGAAGAAACTTCTAGAAAGTTTAATGTGATTGCCTCTGGGAAAAGACATGGGAAGGAACTAGGCAACTGCTGACTTCCAGGAGCTAGTCTGGCACCACCAGCAAAGCCCTGAGGTTGCTATCAGCTGTCCTGGTACTCACAGCCAGGTGTTAGCATTCTGTTGAACATTAAAAAAAAAAAATCACATGACATCATCTACTATGATGGATCAAAACAAATTGAAGATCACTCTACAATCATGTCTGAACACATGAGCATTGTTTAAGCCACAAAATACAAAACATTCCTCTCTCTCAGCTAATACGAATGAGGACTGCTTCTTAACAATTGCATCTTTAGCATTACTCTAGTCCGCCCTCTCTAAAGATAAGACTTATTGAGATAGCCAATCACAGATCATAACCACTTTTAGACAGCATCCAATTCAGAGCAGGAAACTTTCGTCGGGTCACCCAACCAAAGCCCAAATCCTATTATAAGTCCCTTTTAACATCCTTTACCTGAGACACCCCTGGATTCTCTGTGGTATGAGTTTTTCCTCACTGAAATGGGTAATGAGTCCTGCTTATTCAATTACAGGTGTGCTGCTGATGGCATTATACTGGAGGACAATGAGAGACGCTCAGGCACTTGGGGAGGGCGAAGGGCAAGCTGCAATGATCTGTTGCTTTTCTTTCAAGTTGTTGTCATACTATATGATTTTTAAAACTATGTGTGTTATGTTACTTTGATATAAACTAAATTCGCATGTTAAAAATGAAATAAGCCAAATGTTGCATTCCCTAGGGATCCTTCGATGGTGATATTAAGGTTGACACAACGCATAACTTCAAGTGGGTTACTTCAGATCAGCTAACATACACTCTGTTGAGTTTGTAAGAAGTAATTCACTATTTGAAAATGCTTGGAATGGGCCGGGCGCGGTGGCTCAAGCCTGTAATCCCAGCACTTTGGGAGGCCGAGACGGGCGGATCACGAGGTCAGGAGATCGAGACCATCCTGGCTAATACGGTGAAACCCTGTCTCTACTTAAAAATACAAAAAACTAGCCGGGCGACGAGGCGGGCGCTTGTAGTCCCAGCTACTCGGGAGGCTGAGGCAGGAGAATGGCGTAAACCGGGAGGCGGAGCTTGCAGTGAGCTGAGATCCGGCCACTGTACTCCAGCCTGGGTGGCAGAGCAAGACTCCGTCTCAAAAAAAAAAAAAAAAAAAAAAAAAAAAAAAAAAAAGAAAATGCTTGGAATTTGGTGGCACATGCATGCTCAAGAATGAACTCAAATTTAAAGCAATCAAATGAACTGGGCATGAATTTCAAACAGAGGTAGAGTAATATCTGGTAATGGCTTAATATCAAATATTTCATCTGGATCACAGAGCTCTAGATACAGCAGAAGGTCAACAAATGTTTGATGATTAAGACAATGTTGAAATGTAATAAACAATTCACACATTCTTTTAAGAAAATCATGTCATTCTCCCACCTAGAAAATAATTAATAAAATTCCTTAATATCACAAAATATGTGGTCAGGTTCATATTTCCAATTGACTCTCAAAGGCCACAATTATTTTTACACAATTTTTAAGAAGTAGGTTCCAAATAAGGTACTCAAAGGTAACTAACTCTCTTTTAATAATTCTCATATGAATTATGACAACTGAAAAATGTATTAAAAACATTATATGCCAACAATGGAGAAATTTAATTACAGGCTAGAAAATTATCTTTCATTTTTGTCATTTTTATGTGGATGAGGAACAGAGGTAAAGGAATTAATTTGAAAGAAGTCACCAAAATTGAAAAGTCAGTAGACATATTTGCAGAGATATTTTCATTCCTTTGTGTTTAAGTAAATTCTTTACTATTCCATTAAAGTAGTTATTGATTTTGAGATGTTTTGTTTTACATAGAAGTTTAGTATTGAAAGTTCTTATTGGCAAGTTCTGCATTCACTATGTAAATAAAATGGTTTAGTGTGAAGAACTGAACTAGAACTGAAAAGTAATTATGAGTATTCAATTATTTGGTTAACAAAAGCTCCTTCTTAACACCATTAATGGCCTCTGAAATTAACATCAGTGTTTTGGATTATAGCTTTGCAACATGTCTCCGTGAGTCATTGTTGTGTTTGTAAAGATTATGACTCTATACAGTCATGGGCCTATGACATGAAACTAGTGAAATAAATTTTCATGAAATCAATGAAATAAAAACTAGATAGTTTTATCTTCTGTCAAAATCTTCTGAGACAGATGTTAAAATGAGGGTGTGCCAGATGCATTGCTACAGTATACTTTATGGTATCATAGTATTTGGAATGTGTTTCTGTGCCATCTTCATTGCTGGACTTCCACCAAGATGTGACTAGTGATTTAAGAAGTAGTTCTGAAAAAGACAAAGAAGAAACACATGAATGAAAAAGAGTTTCTAAAAAAGGAGACAAAGAAAAGGTCTCATATGTTCTGACACTAACATATTCCTCCCAAATCACTTCCAGGTTCTCTCTTTTACTTCTGGACAATTATAACAAAATTCATCAATTAAATATGACTGTCCTATTTTAGATCTTACCTCCTTAAAAAGTCCTTTCTACCTGCACTCCATGACATCTCTTAGAGATGTCGTACACTCATCCCTTTGAATGTTGAATTGTCAGCAGAAATATCCCTTGCACTGTACAAATAAATTTGCAAGAATCAAATTCTTTAGCATAAACTCAACACTCAACATCAAGAAAATTCTATCTTGAAGTAGGGAAATGATACAAAAGTTTCACATATATATATGTGAGAAACAAAGACTCTTGAAGGCTCATTGTGTACAAGGTCATCCTTCTAGTAATGATGAACACTATGGGCTCCTGAGGTATTCTCAGCTCATGCACATTTAGCTGGAAGAGCTCAAATATTTCTAAAAAGCAACAAATCAGGCATTCTTTTGCATCATTTCCCTACTTCAAGATAGAGTTTTCTTGATGTTGAGTGTTGAGTTTATGCTGAAGAATTTGATTCTTGCAAATTTATTTTTACAGTGTCAGGGATATATATATATATATATATATTTTATATATATTTATTTATATATATTTATATATATATAAAATAATGGACAATATTAAGCTCTTTAGAAGTATAACTATTTCCCCTCTTAGACTGTTGTTATCTTGACACATTTGACCTTATGCTATCAATTATCTTACATTATTTATATCCACTATAGGTATTAACCATGTCCAATATCAGAAGAGAAAATGTTATCAATCTTCTTTTTTATTTTACTTCCCCTCATCATTGTTCTTATCACCAGGTTCAGGGACATTCTAGAACCTCAGTGAGTGGCAATGAGTGGGAGGAACAGCCATGGCTGGACCTAGGCTAGCATGTTTATTATGAAATCATCACTGGCATCTCCTTTCTGGCCACGTTTCCCATCCACCTACCCCTTTCATTGTACCTTCCAAGTTACTCTTTATCTCTTGCTGCCTTGCATCATCTGTCAAAAAATCACCTGAATAAAGCCACTTTCATTAGAGTCTCGGCAGGTGTCGAGTCTCCTCATCAGCATTATTTGATTATTATTATTATTAGTTTTGAACACAGTCTCACTGTGTCACCCAGGTTGGAGAGCAGTGGCATAGTCTTGGCTCACTGGAACCCCTACTTCTGGGGTTCAAGCGATTCTCATGCCTCAGCCACCAGAGTATCTGGGACTACAGGCATGCACCACCACACATGGCTAATTTTGTAATTTTAGTAGAACGGAGGTTTTGCCATGTTGGCCAGGCCGGTCTCAAACTCCTGGGCTCAAATTATCCACCCACCTCGGCATCCCAAAATGCCGAGAGCCACCATGTCAGGCCCTATTTGAATTTTTAAAGAGTGAATCTGTAATAATAAAATCTGAAGCTTCTATGGGATGTCTTTCCAGGTGCATCTCAGCCTATGTGTTAGGTTTGTATGTGAAATGATATCATTAGGAGCATTTGTTTTCAGCACTGTCAGAAATACATAACTACTAACTGTTTCATTTCTTAGTTCAGAATTAGCTGTAACACTCCAAGGAAGTTGCATTTGATTTTTTAAAATTTATTTTAACTCCTTGTGATAAAAATGAGAGCAAGGGTGAATTAATTTCTATCCTAGTGGAGAAGTCATTTTTGTTAGGACAGAGGCTATCCAAGATTGTGCTACTGTTTAAAGATGTTATTGCAGTTACTGGCAGACCCAGATAACAGCTCTGATGTAATCCCAGATTCCCATATTGAATTAAATCTGATTTGGGTTATTTAGGTCACATATTGAAGAAATGCCCTTTCCGTGTCATTTCTCTGTAAATAGTGGGTGTCCTTTGGTTTTCTCTATAATATACATTTATTTTTGGAGCTCATTAAACAGGTTAGGCAATTTAAATAGGTCTAGTCAGTAGACAGGAGTTAAAGCTGAGGATAGAGAAACTCTCTGTGGTATTATCTAACACACAAGATGAGGGTTGTTCTTAATTCTTGGCTCCTACCTACAAAAGCACTGAAAGAGCCATTTGAAAATAAGGTCTTAAAATTAGATCCATACTTGAAATGAAAAAAAAAAAAAAAAAAAAAAGACTTATCGCCTTTTATATTTGCATTTCTTAGGAATATTAATTTTGTTTTAAAAGCAAAAGGTTTAATAGATAGTGGATGTTATAAGAGCCGTTTTGTCCAGGTGGGGGTGAGAGTAAGAAAATTTGAGCTTAAATAGTATAGTACAATTTGCTTTCCTCATCTCTCGTCTCATAACTGCTTTTGCTGCAAATACGTGGTTGCAATCGCTTCTTAATCTTAAGTCAATCTGCATTTTTGAAAGTCTAAAATAAACTGAGTGCTTAGGAGTTAACGATCTCATTATACTTCAGTAATGGTGCCATATGAATTCATGTGATTATACAGGATAGTACAATAAAGTCAGAACCTCTGATGGGAAGTGGCTTTCTTGTGTCTTGAAGGAGTTAATTCCTCAGTGTCTCAATTATGTCCTAAGAAGGACCGAAGGTACTAGGAAATATATGCCAGAATGTTCAGTACTGGAGGACTTCTCTTATTTCAAAGGTACAAGAGTAATAATATATTCACTCATGGAAGAAACTGTTGCCTCTGTTTGGGCTCTTTTAAAAACCACAATTTCATTCATTAAATTTTCAAAATGTTAAAGATAGCTTAGAATAGTAAAAAGGAGTAATTTCTAAAAAACTGATGATTACTAATTCAATATCTGGAAGTACAAGGAGCCCTCGGATCATATTTTATGAAACAAGAGGTAAGATTTTAAGATATGCATTGTCAACATATTCAAAATAATTTTATTAAAAATCTCTAGATTTTTTTTTTTAAAAAACAGACTTTCAAATATTTTACTGTATGTCACTTGGTCTCATTTCAGCAATAAGATCTAAACTGAATACCTGGAGAATAATCTCAACATTCAAAGATAGCATGAGACATGCCATAAATTAAACAACAACAACAACAAAAAAAAACAAGAAAATATCTTCAGTATGTTTTTTGAGAAGCGGTAATTCACACGAGGACTATTTATGAGTAAATTAGGTTGTTATGATGACTTTTTAATGAAAGTTGGAATTCTTGTTCTGGTCCAGAGAGATAGTCATGTGTTCGAATGACCTTGAAGACTGTTTTTTTGAGCCATTACGTAATCCAGCAGCTGTGGCAATGCCCTTTTCTGAGATACACAAACAAAGAAGCAAACTGGAATAGACAAGTGAATTCTTGAGAAAGTTTGCACATCGCCATGTGTGTAGAGCATCAGCCTCCATACAACATTAACTGTTTCCAAATGATAGTGGTGATGCCCAACCTGCAGTTTAGGTGTGAGATTTGGGTCAGTAATTGATGTCACAGCCCATCTAGGGATGACTTTAATCAACATCACCTGTGAGCCATGAATAGCACAAACAGCAAGTCAAGATCATCAACAGTAATCCACTACAGGGAAACCAAATGTATTACCAAATCTCTGCTGGCTAAAAATGAGCAGTTATTCTCTGTATAACTACATATTACAGAGAATAAAGGCCCTAAAGTGAGTCATTTGTCCATCAGGCAATATATAGTGTTTATTGTATACTAAGCACTGTTCTAACCTTGTAAGTGGCTTAAATAGTTTTTCTCTCTGTGGATCTTAAAAATCTAGCGGGAGTGACTAAACTTGCATTTGATAAAGATCAAAGAAAACTAAAAATGTGCATTCAAAAGAAGAAATGAGCAATGTATTAAACAAGCTGTTTAAAGAATGCATGAAATAGACAAGAAAGCAATGGAAACACAACAAATAGATGTCAAATATTAAAAACTCGAGATGTCCTCAAATGCAACTTCAAACTGTTGCATAGACCTCGATTTGTGGAAAGAACGGGGGAATCACAGTTGAACTAATAGTGCAGCAGTCAGGTTAACTTCACAGTGAAACCAGCCCCAGGGATGTAGCCACAGCCTCGAAGCTGTTTGTCTCCGTCAGCTGGTTACACCAAGCACATCCTGTTTCCATGGGGACAAGAACTGGGAAGCAGCCATATCTTGAACTTAAAAGAAAGAAAGAAGGATCTTCTGGGTTATGTACCAACTCATTATTAATGATGAGACATTCTTTTGCTCAGTCCTTGAATTTCTCATGCTGGTGGATTTAGTTTAATTTGGTTGACTCAGAGAAGACTTTGTGGATGTGAATTTGAATGAAAACGCAAGGTTTTTTTTTTTTATTATTATTACTTTTTCTGGCCTACAATGTGTAAGACATGAAAGAAATAATTTTACTCCCGCCTGCTCTTTCTCTAGATGTTCCTGGGATTTTTACCTCTGCTGTATATTACTTGCTAAAGCAACTTTTCCCCTATGTTTACTCTCAAATGATTTTTTTGGATACAAAAAGGAGAAAACAATGGAAGTATATATTATCAGATAATTACTTCTAGCCCCTTTCAGCCAAATCTTGAGATTTGAAGTTTGGATCCTTTACAAGTCTTCAGAAAAGTGTTTTATGCTATGGCTGATTGCATTAACTACACAAGATACAGTTTCCTTTAAAGTTTTGAAAGATACATCTTTTGGACAGCCTCAATATTAAGGTAAAATATAGCTTATAGCACTTCATAAGGTCAGGCTCAAAGGACTTCTCACAAGTAGACAATTCTATTTCAACACTTTTGAAGAAAACAACGGCAACCACTGTAAACGGCTAAACAAAACATCAGAAATAGAATCAATATCAGTGGCATCTAAGTATACATACAGAGTTACACATACATTCTATCATAAATTCCATGTGTTATAGAGAAATAAAATTCATCCATTTTGGTGAATGTTAATAATTTCCACTTTCGACACTCAGCTGATCAAGATAACATAAAAGCTTGTTTATTTAACGAATGTTCACTAAGCATCTATTATGTGCTTTCACATTTGTGTGTCTACTCTTCTAGGCACTGAGAAGAAAAGTTTCATTTCTGAGGCAGCTGAAATTAAAGTATGTATCTTATATCCTGTTTGTGTAGGTTAGCCTACATGATACAGCTAGCTAGCTAACTATGTTAGTGGGACTTAAACAAACACATTTCTATTGCTATGTAATCTGCCCATATCATATAATTTTGTTTGGATATCAAAGTAATGCTACAGGTAAATAAATACTCAACCTGTTGCAGCATGCAAGGACTATCTGATATTTCACAACAAAGTTAATGCCAAGGTCCTTCAGATAGTATTGCTCTATCATGACTGCTAGAATAAAGTAATTAGTAACAGTTATGCTTGAAACAAAGCAAATTGCTGTATTTCTGAATAGTTACTGAGTCTATTCTGTTGTTGTCAAGCTTAGAATCTTTTTTTTTGCACAGTATATACCAAAACAGTATGTTTTTAAGCTGGTTATATAATAGTTTCACAGAGCTACTATAATGACTAAGAAATCGTAGATGCTTTTGTTTCATTTTTTTTTCCCAAAATGAATTAGCTCTTTTGACTGGTTAAGGATCCATTTTCATGACATCAGACCACTGAATGGAATTTTGAGTTCTTAGAACTTCAAAAGCTTCATTATCTGATGTAACATTCAAATCTAATTTGAAAGGAAATGCTTCATACAGTCCACGTCCTCAGAATGCCTTTGTAAAGAGAAAAGAGTTAAGAAACTTCCTCTTGCATAGTCACCTCTTATTGTCATTCTTGATGTTTAAATGTTGAAACAGAGTAAGAGTAAAATTAGAAGAAATCATACAATTCCACAGCTGGAAATGATCCCTTAGGTCTTCCTAGTCCAACTTTCATATTTTATGAATGGAGATACTCAGGGAAGAGTTAGCTGGCTCTCATGATACTACAGAGCCAGATCTGTAACCAATCAGCTTCGTATTCCAGTGCTATTACCTGACACAGGTTAAACAAAAAGATTATTTCCTTTCAATAAAAAGCTATGAGATGTAAATTCACATGCTTGCTTGAATTGAAACTATTCAATTTTTCACAACTCCTTTCAGTATTCTTTCTTCTTTTGTTCTTTTTTTAGAGATGAGGGTCTTGCTTTGTTGCCCAGGCTGGAGTGCAGTGACATAGTCATAGTTCATTGCTGCCTCAAATTCCTAGGCTCAAGTGATCTACCCACCTCAGCCTCTTGAAACTCTGAGATTACATTCTTAAGCCACGGCACCTGGTCTGTTTATTTCTAAAACTTCTTCAGTGATTTGTAATCATGGTTTGGGCATAGTAAATGCTGATATATATGTACATATATAATTTATTTAAAATTTTATAGCCTACTTATTTCCATCCCCTCTAAAAAATCCAACTATTTAAGCTTACCTAAAATAAACTCACAAACAATATGAGTACTACTAATAAAGTTTTAAAAATAAAAAATTTTACAGGGAAAAGAGAAAAAGTATTACTAGGAAAGAGGAAACATCATTCTTAAGCATTGAACTTCACACTGAGTTTCCTGGCCATCAAGACAATGGCAGAATAAAGTCTTAGTCCCATTTTTATATGAAAAGAGGTATAAAACATTTCTGCCAGGGAGAGAAAAGGGGAGGTAGCTGAGAAAGACTTGGTTTGACCTTGGTTGAAGAAGAAAAAGAGGGAAGGAAGAAATGAAGGAAAGGGAAGGAAGGAAGGAAGGAAGGAAGGAAACAAGGAAGGAAGGAAGGAAGGAAGGAAGAAAGAAAGAAATTTGAATGGAAGCATTTTAGATGGGCCCTGCCATTTTAAGGAATGATCACCCTAGCCATCAGGTATGGAATTACAGATGATTTTAGCATCTAGATCTTTACGTAAAGGATATTAATATAATGAACAAGGTCTCCAAAGGAGGCTTTGAAAAAGTATCAAAATGTCTTCCTGGTTCTTATATTGAATCCAGTGAAAGCATTTGAACATTAAACTGTCCTCCTGGGAAATAATTTTCTTTTAGGCAATAGGGTACTAACTTAGCATATTCTTGATCATCTCAATGGAAGCTGAAATAGAAGATAAAGCAATGGAAGAAATGAAGATTAGCTTATCCTTTATATATTATATATATCCTTATTCATATATTAGATCAACTATGCTTTGGGCCAGAATAAGTGTCAATCTAATCAATGTTGCATTATATTCAGTGAGGTGAAGTGTATCTTCACCTACTCGGATTTCCTGGAACTTGGAAAAGGTTGCAATATTTTCTTGGATACTCTTTCAGAGAAAACTTCACTCTAGACAAAAGATGAGTGGAAGTGAGTGAGAACATAGGCATGGAACAGGAAAATTTCCATGGATGTTCATCTGTGTGGTCTCAGGACAACTGGATTTTCTCATTCTAAGTACAGAACTTTCCAAACATAGCCTGGCTTCTGTTAGGGAAGGCAGGGTATGTGAACTATGAGTGTAAACTCTATATAAAGAAACTCTTATTTTGAAACTCTATGTAGCGAAGAAAAGGTCTAGAATTAGCACCCAGGCAGTTTTGTTGGTCTAATCAAATTACAGATGTCAATTTTTCTGAATTATTTGTTTATTAACTTTCCTTTTTTTCCCTCTTTGGTGCTAGATCTTATTTTCTTAGTATGCTAATATTTTTTCTTTCGCAGTTGTGTTTATCCATGTCATCCAAGAAGGAAATAGCAGTACCAGATTAAACGTGTAAGAAATGTATTACGGGAATGGCAAGGGAGAGAAAAGGGGAGGGAGCTGGGAAAGGCTTGGTCTGACCTTGGTTGAAGAATAAAAAGAGGAAAGGAAGGAATAAAGGAAAGAAGGAAGGAAGCAAGGAAGGAATTAATTTGGGTGGAATCATTTTAGATGGGCCCTGCAGTTTCAAGCAAATATCAATATAGCCATCTGGGAGGTCTCAAGCCAAAACTCTCTACTCTCAAAGGACTTCTGGGTTTCCCAGCAACAAACCTGCCTTGGCGTCACTGCCACACCCAGACATTGGCCCAGAGCCAAGAAGTAACTGTGGTCCTAAAGCAACTGAGGCAATGAGTTTCAGAGCTTAGCAGCTAGAGCCATTGGTTAGTTACATTCTCAGCAGTCAGGGGTCCAAGATGCACATTCTCATGGCAGCCACAGCAATATAGATATTATTGCTCTAATGCACCTTGAGCAAGTTAATCATATTACTTCCCCCTTTTGTCTATTTGTTTAATATATCATAATTAAAATCATTTTTTGAATATTCACTAGGTGACAGTGTTAAAAGATTTTCACACATTATGTCATTTCATCTTCTCAAATACCCTGTTATGATTCCCATTTTACAGATTACTTAGTTCATTTTCTTACACAAACAGGCTATGATACACTATTATATTACCTTGGTAAAACTAAGAACTACATTTCCCAGAATCCCCTCACCTATATAGTCCCTTCCCAATATAGGGTTAGCAAACAGAAAAGCTTGCGAAAGATTTGAAAATTGGAAGTGATGCAGCAGACAATAGTCTGTGAAAGCTGTTTTGCAGTCTGAGGAGGTAATGGATAGATTGGTGGTGCTCAGTAGGTTCCAGTGTGCCTTCATTCTCTGCTCTGCTGCTAGGTCATCCTCCAGCCTACTGGCCCTAAAGATCAATGCTGGCCTCAAGACATACTTCCAGACATTTGGCTGTGGACTCCTAGAGTTGTAGAGTTGGTCTCTGCAGGGAGCACTTCCTATGGGCTCCCCTTTGTGGCTCAAATTTAGCAACTGAATATACTCAGCTTCTCAGATTAGCTCCTTGCTAATTTCTTTTCTGATCCTTTAACTCCTCCTCCCCCCACACCTTCTAGTTCCTTCCACCATTGTATAAAGTCTAATTCCTATAATGAGTCCTTTTTCCTAGAACACACAGGGACTTTCCTCCTCTGCCTGAACCTTGACTGATATAGCACCAGTGCAATAAACATCTGTTGAAGGAATAGACAATTTACGCCTAGCCCAGGGACTGAGATCTATGCAGTTTGGACTCAGAGACCAACATCCTCTATTTTGGATTAAAGCAAGCAGAATTCATTTGTTTCAAATACCAAATGCGTGAATGAAATTTGACCAGCAGTTATCGAAATTAAAATAACTCACTTGTAATGTGAAGTACCTTATTTGTAGTTTCTCAATGTAATATTTCATCCTACTGTTTCACAATGTGTGATATGTAGAGCCAAAATTTTGTTAAAAAATTAAAAGAGCATGAGCACCTACAAATGTACCTGGTTGAGACTTGTGATTTTTGCATCCTAGAATGCAGAGGATAGAAACAGGGATTATCAGTCAAGCTGCTAATATTAAATAATGTCTACTGTGTCTAAAATTGCCTGTAAAATGTATCTTCAAGATGCTCAATTAAGTTATTCAATATTATTATGTAATTTAAGAGATCCCGCCCTACCCCTGCTCTACTTCAACCAGATCTGTATCCGTTTCATCTATTTTATTTTCATTTCCTCTGAAGATTTTGTTTGAACAAAGAAGTCTTTTTTCTTTTCCTTTTTTTTTTTTGAGACAGAGTCTTACTCTGTCACCCGGTTGAAGTGCAATGGTGTGATCTCAGCTCACTGCAAGTTCTGCCTCTTGGGTTCAAGCGATTCTCCCACATCAGCCTCCCAAATAGCTGGAATTACAGGTGCCTACTACCACTCCTGGCTAATTTTTGTATTTTTTTTAGAAGAGACAGGGTTTCACCATGTTGGCCAGGCTGGTCTTGAACTCCTGACCTCAGACGATCCACCTGCCTTGGCCTCCCAAAGTGCTAGGATTACAGGTATGAGACACTGGGCCCGGCTGAACAAAGGAGTCTTCCAATATAAAAATACTTTCGAAACCACTAGAATGGATTCTCCAGACGTGCTCAGATGTATCTACGTCCAAAAATGAAAATATCTAAGTTTCAAGCTGAGACCATTACTACAAATATAAAATATACTCACGTAACCCATAACGCTTAGGATTCTGTATAAAAATTTCTGTATTAAAATTCTGTCTAAAAATCCAAATTTTTATAACATTTAGAAAAGTATAAATTTTCTATTTATTTGTTGAAGAGTATCACTGTGTTTACATGATCTCCTAAGAAATATAAACCTACACTTTTTTGAAATTGTATTGGTGGGTCCAGTGAAGTTGTTAGTTACATTCGGTGCTTCTTGAAGGCTCCGGAATTCAGGAGAACGTTCATCAGTTAAAAATATCATAAATCAGAACTTCTGGATTTTACGAAACGAGAAAATTAAGAAACACTGACTTTCGGAGATTCTAAGACATTGTACTTTGTATTAATCAGCATTAGTAAGTAAATGAAAGTTACTAATACAAGAAGTAAATGAAAATTACGTACAAAGGGATTTAAAAGCTCTCTAGTACTAAACAAGAGAGATGTAGTTATTTACAGTGCTCTTCCCAAAGTGAATGCATGGAAAAATATTTGATAAGGTAAAACAATAAAAGAGAGATGAAAATACAGAAAATGAAATTAGAACTCTATATAAGTGGAAGCCATATTAAGGGGCCTTTTTAATTGACTAATTTTTCTAAAGTGGTAAATTCCTTATAAGTTAGTGTTTATTAGTTAAAGTAAGCAAAATGTGGGAAAACATTAGTCTTCAACATTGAGCCATTTGCTTTTAGTGTTACAATGTTTGCAATAATTTTTTTTTGTTGTCCTGTAGTTACTTTTGTACATATATCTTCAAAAGAAAATGACTTTTCATAGAAATGTCTATAGAATGTTTTTGATGTATTCTGTCTTCATGGACTTTGGAATGGGTTGCTGTTATGTTGATTTTTCTCTCACATGTAGTCCAAATTAATCTTATAGATAATCTCATAGATAGCTCGATGGTTTTCACATGTGCATTCATATGTTTAGTTAGAATAACTATTCTTTATTGCCTACAATGTGACTGTTTTAAGTTAATTAGTGAATAATGTATTATTTATATTGTTTTCTTACTTATGATTCATTTAATCCATTAATCCATTGATTGTCAGTAGTGATCATGACTACTCCCTGACCCTTGCAGACATGTATTATTCATGGACTCATCTGCATGGGCTCAGTGTAGATCTTTTAGGCTTTAACACAATTCACATTTTTAATTTTTTTTTGTTTTTTGCATTTTATTTTTTCTCTTTCCAACGCAACAATTTTTTAAATTTAATTTAAGTTAATTTTGAGTTCCGGGATACATGTGCAGGATGTGCAGGTTTGGTACATAGGTAAACATGGGCCATGGTGGTTTGCTGCACCTATCAAAGCATCACCTAGGTATTAAGTCCCCCATGCATTAGCTATTTACCCTGATGATCTCCCTCCCCCTGGTCCCCCACAGGCACCAGTAACCACAATCTACATCTTAATAGCACCACAGCAATATAGGGGGTATTTGTTATCTCTAGATGGAACAGCAACTAGTTTCCAATGACTTTATATTACTTTTGAAGAAGTTGGATGCACTTTCCATCATGATCACAGAAAAATCAACACTCTCCTATTCTTGTCAAAAACTAATCTTGTATTGACCCAAGCTCCATGCCATCCCAGGCAAAAGGTCTTGCTATTCAATTTATAGCAGTAAGGATTGCCTAGTATTAAATACTTTAAAGCTAAATCAAAATATTTGATAGAACATTCATGTTTAGCCTAGAAGTGGATGATTCTATGACAAAAACTGCTAGTTAGACTCTGTATATATATAAAAAAATCCCCAAATAGCTATCCTCCTTTTATTCTGTTAGTAATAGAAACCTGGAATTTAATAGAGCATATGAATGCCCAGATAAGGATTTCATTTTTCTGCCTCCTTTGAAGTTGGATGTAGCCATTTGATTAAGGTCTAGTCTATAGCATATGGGTAAATGTAATGAACAACTTCTAGTTCTGGTCTATAAAAGTGTATACTGTGTCCTTTCTTCTTTGCTTCCCAGCAACTGAAAAGTGGATGTAATGGTAAGAACTAGAGTAGACATATTTGGCCATAGGATGTATGCTGCATGTTGATAGGCTTGGTGGTTGGCTGGCAAGTCGGCTGCATGGTTGGGTATTGGTGAGGACTCTCTTCCTGCCTGCAGACTGCTGATTTCACCTTATATCCTCACATGGAAGAAAGAGGGCCCAATAGTTCTCTGGGGTCTGTTTTATAGGGCACTAATCTCATTCATGAGGGCTCTACTGTCATGACCTAATCACTTTCCTAATATCATAATATTGGGTATAAGGACTCCAACTTTGAATTGTGAGAAACACAATCAGTCCCTAAGAGATAGAAGGAGCTGGATCTAGTCCTAGACTACTTACATGAACTAAGAGAGCAAAAAACCTCTATCTTATTTAGGTGACTGTTGCATTGTCCTTTCTTGCCACATCCAAACAAGTTTGTTAACTTATAAAACCCATATACATAAAAATCCTATACTGGACTATTAAATAGAGTGGTTAATTCTGGCCTAACTACTTACTCCACTTTTGAATTTGAGCCAAATTATTTAAAGTCTCTTAGCCTCAGGTTGCTATAACTTCTATAAAATGTGGGTTGCAGCTGGGCACAGTATCTCACACCTGTAATCCCAACACTAGGAAGGCCTAGGTGGGTGGATAGCTTGAGCTCAGGAGTTTGAGACTAATCTGGACAACATGGAGAAACCCTGTCTTTTCAAAAAAATATACAAAAAAATTAGCTGGGTGTGGTGGTTCATGCCTGTAGTCAGTCCCAGCTACTCGAGATGCTGAGGCAAGAGGATTGCTTGAGCTCAGAAGACAGAAGTTGCAATGAACTGAGATTGTAACACTGCACTTCAGCTTGGGCAACAGGGTGAGACCCTATCTCAAAAAAAAAAAAAAAAAAAGGAATTAAGAAAAAGCTGAGTTTCAGGCATAATAAACAAAATAATTTTTTAGAAATGAAGAAAATGTGGGGTTGTTAAGAGGGTTAAGATAGTTAATTCGCTTAAGTGCATGCCTCTATACTTGACACAAAATAAGCCTTCCCAAATAGGAGGTGATATTATTAAAGCAGTATTTAACCCGTTCAGTTATACAGATGTATTTTTGGCAAATAACTATCTCAAAAGTTTCTTTGGAAGTTACGTTTGTCAAGACTGTGTGTCCTGAGGATACTTACAGTGATATCTTTTAGGACTTTTATTGACATTTGTTACCATCCACTAACAAATTTTCTAGGTTAAATTTTTCCATAAGATAGAGCTTTATGATTTTAACTACTATTTGGCTATGAGTACCTTGCATTCAGAATTTTTTAAGTAAATATTTTAGATTTATCCTTAGGGACTTCCTCATTTCATTTCTATGAAGAGCTGGACTGACCTACAGAGGTCCATATCCTAGGGGTTCTATAACTCTCAAATGAGCTTGTTAGCCCTACTTCTAGCCTGAAGTCTATGGACCTTGAACAGACATCTAGAATATCTGCCTGCTGGTAACATTTTAAAGATCATTTACTTTAAATTCATGCCTACCAGAAAATTCTCAATAGCTTCGCTGCAAGAAGTAATATTCAATAATCTTCTGTGCGTGCTACCTATTGGCTATGAGATTCTCTAATTACACTGGACCATTTTTTTTTCAAAATGTGGTTCAGTAAATTAAATGCATTGTACAAAAAGATGGTTTCCCGATCATGTACATTTAGGAAATGCTAAATTAAACAAGATTAAACAGCTTTCTTTCAAGCAGGAATCCCTTGAAGACTTTAATATGGTAAAGGTAAGCCATAGATCTCTAGGAGAGAGTATTGATTGAAGGATTTTCTAGGATTACATGATCAAGTAGTTCTTGTTTTTATAAAGCACTACATATACCTAAAACCATAGTTTGGAAATGCTTAATATAAAACGTTAAGTTTGATTGGCTTAAGGAAGGTCATTGGAAAGCCTCATGGGTTTCTGCTGACATAACTGTCCCAACAGATTAACCATTAGTTAAATGTTTTCTTGGATCTATTTTTTGCTCCTTAACCCCCCTTAGACACTATGCATTAAAATAATCACTATTGGCCGGGTGCGGTGGCTCAAGCCTGTAATCCCAGCACTTTGGGAGGCCGAGACGGGCGGATCACGAGGTCAGGAGATCGAGACCATCCTGGCTAACACGGTGAAACCCCGTCTCTACTAAAAAAATACAAAAATCTAGCCGGTCGAGGTGGCGGGCGCCTGTAGTCCCAGCTACTGGGGAGGCTGAGGCAGGAGAATGGCATAAACCCGGGAGGCGGAGCTTGCAGTGAGCTGAGATCCGGCCACTGCACTCCAGCCCAGGCGACAGAGCCAGACTCCGTCTCAAAAAAAAAAAAAAAAAAAAAATCACTATTGCAAGGGCCTGTCCTCAGTCCCAGTTCTGGCTTTTGTCTTCATTGAACCTTGCAACTGAGGTCCCTGTAGGCCTAATAGCCAAGAACCTTAATTTTTTCGAGGCTTTGACATGCTGTCTTGCCTAGCAAGCAAATCCATTTACTTTGAATTCTCCATGATATTACTGTGATATTATTCCATGAATTCTCCATGATATTATTGTGGCTTGCGGATGACCTGCCTGGTAATGTTATTGACTGAACCCATTTTTTTCTCATGAGCTGTTATGAGTCATAAAATTATTTTCAATGCTCAATGATGCCACAAGGAACCTAATTGGAAATTAGAATTTAGAATGCATAGGTAGACTCCGAGAAATCATAACTAAATTACAAATTCATCAGAAGAAATTCGAATCAGTAATTATTGGCTATATTATTGATACCTGAGAAGATATGTGAGGGAGTGGATGGAATACTTTGAAAACTTGTCTCTTGTTGTTGTTTCACAGTGTTTAATAAGAAAATTATCATCGTGTGAAGGCCTATACCCAGGACACACCTCACTCAGTGAAAGATTTCTATCAATAACACAGATGAAAGCTGCTGTTGAAGTCTGTTATCTGGGCTAACTTTTGGCTATGGATGCAAGAAGTCATTTTAATAGTCTAACTCCAGTCACTATTTAAACTAATAACAATCCAATCCCATAGTGTGTTGCTCTGATATAGTAATTACAGTGAGCTAAGCTATGTATCTGACAGTGATACTAAACTTAAGCTCCAGCTCTACTATTTACAAAGTAGGTTACCTTGGGTGAGTTAACTAAACTCTCAAACCTCATGAATACCCTCATCTATAAAATGAGGCTAGTAATAGAATCTAATTCATGGAGTTGCTGTGAGGATTGAAAAAGATAGTTTATGTACTGGGCTCGCATATGGGTAGTATTTAATACATATTACCTAATATTAGTTATTAATTAGTATTAGTATTAGTTATTGTTAATAATAAAAAAGAGATTATGTACTGGGCTTGAATATGGATAGTATTTAATAAATATAAACTGGCAGGGTGCAGTGCAGTGGCTCATGCCTATAATCCCAGCACTTTGGAAGGCTGAGGTGGGTGGATCACAAGGTCAAGAAATCGAGACCAGCCTGGCCAATATGGTGAAACCCCGTGTCTACTAAAAATACAAAACAAATTAGCTGGACATGGTGTCACACGCCTGTAAGTCCCACATACGCGGGAGGCTGAGGCAGAAGAATCACTTGAACCTGGGAGGTGGTGGTTGCAGTGAGCCAAGATTGTACCACTGCACTCCAGCCTGGCTACAGACTGAGACTCCGTCTCAAAAAAAAAAAAAAGAAGAAAAAAATATATATATATGTATGTATATAATAAATTTAAAAATATAACCCTAGTATTAGTTATTAATTAGTATTAGTTTTTATTAATAATAGAGTTATTTATGTACCGGGTTTGCATATGGGTAGTATTTAATAAATATGACCACCCACACATACATGCATGCACACACTCCTTTAATAATAAACAACTCCAGCCTTGTTGATGTAGTGGCTTCTTTTTTCCTAACTCCAGTTTCCTGAATGATATACTTGGCCAAAGGCTCTTATCTCTTATTCTTAGTTTATGTCAGATATAGTGTGTAAAGCAAGTCTGAGGTTCAGCACTGAAGAAGGTAGGACATCAATTCACACATCAGAGGCAAATGCCAGCAGTGTGTCTTGAACTTTACTAGAGGCTGTAGGGAGCATGAGAGAAGACTGTGGTAGGCCTCTGAGGACACTTAATTTATTAAAGAAACTTAATGCACCAAAAAGGGACCCAAGAGGGATGTCAAAAGCTGCTGTTTGTGAGGAAGTATTCCCAGCATCTCAAGAGCAGCTGGCGGACTGGACTCTAGCATTGGTTGGTCGGTGGGTGGGGGATGGAGTAGAAAAGAGAACTAGGAAAGTAAGAGCCAGAAAAGTACAATTGCACTCACCAATTCACAGACCGCCCTTCCTCTCAATCTCCTTTTCCCCTTGACTTGACGCTTGAGGGGCCAGATGCAGCAGCTAGCAAACAAGCAAGGAAGTGAGCATGTGGGAAGAAAAAGTTTAGCCTTTGCCATTTCACTCACCACACCAAAACAGGCAAGACAGGCTTTCAGATTTAAAGCAGGCTTGTGAGGGAGGGGTGGTGACTGAGCACAGTAGGCTTTATAATGAATGAACTGTACTAGAGTTAGTCTTGCATACCAGATTAGACCAGACACTTTTATAATATAAATTAATATTTTTGTCATTGACACAGATGAGAAGACTAGAAGACCTACCCTATATTTCATTTGGGAGCAGGAGAAGTATAAGTTCAGAAGCACAGTTTGGAAGGGACAATAAAAGAAAAACTTCAGTTCTTTAGATTTCATTGTTCCCTGTTGAATTCTGCTGTATCAATAAAACATTTACCTAATAATTATTCAAATGGTTTGCTTTTTATTTAGAAGTTCACTCTGTAGATTATAACCTAATAAATTAAGTTGCTTTCTTTTATATGAAACAATTGCTTTGTAAAAACTGTCTTCACCCAGTGCATAAAAGGAGTATTTCCAGTGCTGTTTCATTTTCTTGTTCTTCTGGAGATGAATGAAAAACAAAAATCTCCTTTTTTAGTGTCCTAGAAACTGTTTTGAAAAAGCCAAGCATTCGTGGCTGAATGAAGGCATGAGCAGTAGTTCCTTTATAAGTGAAAGAACAGTTCAATCAAGCATGACTACCACAGTTTCCTTAAAATGTTTGCAAAATCTACTGGGCAGATACCATGTTTTCTGATTGCTAAACTAGATTGAAGTAATGTGGGCATGAGAGTTTCCACAGGAAAGAACACAAAACATGACACAGGATGCCACAGAAGCCATGTGGAGTGAAGGAAATGCAAACCTGTAAGTTAGGCCTTTGAAGGTCTGTGCACCTGCTGTTCAGCATAACCGAGACGGTATGTCATATTTCACACATAGAAAAATGATCAAATGGCAGATAGATACCTTTTCTAAAAGAATGTGTGTTAGAGAAACTGAGAACACTACCTTTTCAACTAGAAAAACAGGATATATGGATTTTTGTTTTCTAAAGTAAGAACAACAGATTTCACTGGCCATACAAGTTACTAGTAACCTATGTACACACTGTACATTAAGTCAATGATTAATGTCTTTTTAAATCATGTGCCAATTTCTGGAACTAGCTACAGGGAAAGTAATTAGGTTAGCATCTTTACTGCCCAATCTACCAAAAACTTTTCATGAAGTGCTGACACATTCTTATCCTCTGTTCCCCTTCCTCCGATCTATTTTTAGTTACTTGGTTTGAGGACAATTATTGAATTTGTTTATACAAAACAAAAGGAGCACCTCACATGAAAACAAATTAAATCTTCCCTAATTGCTTAGAATTCGACTGTAGAAAATGGAAGGATGAATTCACTGGATGTCCCTTTTATTTCTCTAAACACGGACGTATTGAATTATAAATACAAAATAATTTTATAAAGACCTCAAAAGATTAATTATTCCTATGTATTATTTGTATGTTATGGTCTATAAATGCTCAGATGCCATGACAATTCTATAGATTAGACTGTGGACTCCTTTGCACATATGGCATAGTAGAGTGGGTAAAAAGATGGCCCTAAAATTGTATATGAGCTACCAAGTAATGCATTTGAAATTTAATCTCTGCATGTCCATGTGTTCAGCTGAAATATGGGCATAATAATAGTATCTTTCATTAAAGGTTCATTTGAAGATTATATAAGGTAAGGAAATAAAGTGAATTACATTCTCCCCCTCTTAAATCCACTCAATGACTTTCTATTGCCCTTTTGATAAAACCTCCACCCCGAACATGGCCTCTAAGACCCTACAAGATGTGGCTACCCATACATCCAACTTCATCCTGTCTACTCTATTGAAAATCTAGCTGAAAGCTTTTTTTCTTCTTTTTCAGTTCCTCCAAAGTTCCTGCTTTTTGCTGCCTCCAAGGTTTCACAAATTCTCTTCTTTGCCTAGAACACATCTCCACCCTCCTCCTCACAGCACACATAGCTCCCTCCCACCCAGCCTTCACATCTCAGTTTAAATGTCACTTGCTTTAAAAGGGCTTTTCAGATTTACCAATCAAAAATCATTCCTTCTCCTTATTTTTCTGTAGCATAGAATGTTGTTTTTAATATTTACCACAAATGTTTGTGGTTCCTGGTTTGAAATGAATGGACAGATAGACAAGAATCAGGCAGAAGAGTAATTCAATACTTCTTTTATCAATTTTAGACATGTCAGGCTCTGGAAGCTATGGTTAGATCCAAACTTCCCATAGGTCTTATAGCTTGGAAAAGCAACACAGAATTCTGGCTTTCTGAGGGCAGCCCACACAGAAAGAAAGAGGAGATGAAGAAGAAGGGATCATCGGGCCAGTGCCTCCTTCCAAACACAACAAAAAATAAATTACTGCCCTATCACAGGCTGAAGGTGTGGAGTGGAATGCAGAGAAGGCAAAAAAGGTTAGGAGGGTTAGAAATTCCCTCCATCTGAACTAAAGACTGAAAAAGCATTTCTACCACCTCAACTAAAATTTATGAACTTGAACCATATGCACTGACTGTTTTTGAGGTTAGAGACAAATATAACCATATTCATATGATTTAAACATAATTATACACGGAAATGTATACATATGGAAATATGTATGTATGCATGCATCGGTATCCTATGGAGTCTATGTAATATAGATTTATACATGTATACTATACATATAGTATGTGAAATGTATTATTTGTGTGTATTCATAATACATATATATGCCATACACACACATATACATATATACACATTTGTGTAATTATTTGGGTAATATCTGCTTGGCAATCATACCGTAAGCTCTAAAATGAGAGTGAAGTAGATCTACTTTGCTTACCACTATAGCTTTGTGGTTCATCATAAAATATCTATAAAAGTTAGTTGAATAATAGCTGTAAGGTATTTGACATGTAACTTGACTTATTTTAAGAACTCAGTAGATGGTATCTATTATGGTTGTACTGCTTCTGCTTGTGCTGATAAAATAGTCTTAACATGTTGGGTATTAAATTTTGGTCTGGACTGTATATTTGTAAGACTTCCATTTCAGAAATTCATAAGCTTGCCTCAAAGGTTGCTCATACAGTTTAACAGACTATAATTTCAGGTAACATCTCCTAGTTGCAACCTCCACAGCTCTGGAGTCATAACCCCAAGGAGAAATAGGGTGAGGAGCGACTATAGCAAACTAAACAGTGTATGTATTGCCCAAAAAAGGCAGCCAGTTTTCCAATTCCTTTTTTTTTTTTTTTTTTCTGAGATAGAGTCTCACTCTATTGTCCAGGCTGGAGTGCAATGGCACAATCTTGGCTCACTGCAAGCTCGGACCGCAACCCGGCTTCAAGTGATTCTCCTGCCTCAGCCTCCCAAGAAGCTGGGATTACAGGCATGCACCACCATACCCGGTTAATTTGTATTTTTAGTAGAGATGTGGTTTCACCATGTTGGTCAGGCTGGTCTCGAACTTCTGATCTCAGGTGGTGCACCAGCTTCGGCCTCCCAAAGTGCTGAGATTACAGGCATGAGTCACCTCACCCAGCCTCCAATCCATTTAGACTTGCTTTGGCAAGTGTGAATGCAGTACTATCAGGCCTTCTGATTTTTTTTCAAGAGAAGCTAAAATCCCTATGTTAAAATAAAAATACACATTTTGAAAACTAAAACATTTCTGTGGTCTGTATCATACGGTGAACTTTTTGCCTTCATGCTACTCACAGGCAGTTAGTCTGTGACCTCTGCTTTTAGAACTACTAATACTTTTTGTGTATTTCACTTACCTTTTACATTGATATTATTCTGTGCTTTTCAGATAAGTTTTAACAGCTTAATTTCATTGCTTTATAAGAAATCTATTTCTAGCCGTTGCTTTTGCATTTCTACCTCTCTCTTTTGCTTCTCCAAATCCCTCTTTCATTTTTTTCTTGATGTCAGAAGAGCTTTTAAAGCTAATGATCTATTTTAAGTATAGCATTTTTCACAAAAAGGAAAAAATGGAACTACACAGTATTTTCAAGCCACATCACAAAGAAATCCATTTGTTCATGTGTTTAGGAAACTCAACTACAGACATACATGAGAAGAATTGACACATTAAAGTGGAAGCAATGAATTTATATACAGTGAATGTATTTTGTCTATAAATCCATTGGGCAAAAGTTAGGTTTTCTTTCATTTCTCTTAGTAATAATTTTTCTTGTCTTTTTCTTTACAATTCAACTTTTGTTTCAGACTCAAGTGGTATATATGCAGGTTTGTTACTTGACTCTGAGGCTTGAGGTGTGAATGATTCCATCACCAAGTGGTTAGCCTAGTACCCAATAGGTCGTTTTGTAGCCCTTACCCCCTAATCCTTTCTCCCCATCTAGAAGTCTCCAGTGACTACTGTTGTCATCTTTATGTCCGCGGGTACCCAGTGCTTAGTTTCCACTTGTGAGAATATGTAATATTTGGTTTTCTGTTTATGAGTGAACTCACTTAGGGTAACGACCTCTAACTGTGCCCATGTTGCTGCAAAAGACATCATTTTGTTCTTTTTTATTGCTGCATAGTATTCTGTGTTGTGTATGTACCACATTTTCTTTATCCATCCACCCTTGATGGGCATCTAAATTGATTCCACGTCTGTGCTATTGTGAATAATGATGAGATGAATACATGAGTACATGCATCTTTTTGGTAGAATGATTTATTTTACTTTGGGTATATGCCCATTAAAGGGATTGGTGGTTTGAATGGTAGTTCAACTTAGTTCTTTGAGAAATTTCCAAACTCCTCTTCATAGTGGCTGAACAAATTTACACTCCCACCAACAGTGTATAACCATTCCCTTTTCTCTGCAGCTTCACCAACATCATTTATTTTTTGACATTTTAATAATAATAGCCACTCTGACTGGTGTGAAGTGGTATCGTATGGTTTTTATTTGCATTTCTGGTTTTCATTTGTATTTCATTTTTGGTGATTAGTGATGTTGAGCATTTTTTTTCTTATTTTTGTTGGCCACTTGTATGTCTTGTTTTGAGAAATGTCTATTCATATCCTTTGCCCACTTTTTAATGGTGTTATATGTGTTTTGCTTCTTGAATTGCTTAAGTTCTTTACAGATTCTGGATATGAGACCTTTGTCAGATGCATAATTTGCAAATATTTTCTCCCATGCAATGATTTTTCTTAGAAACATTTTTCCATAGAAAAATAAAACTAGATTTTTAGGTTAGCAGTGGCAGAAATTACTGGATGTCAACAAATTTAAAATGCAAATTTTAAATTTAATATTAAAATAAATAATTAGAATTTTTATATATTGGGTATCTACAAAAATGCTCTTTGAGATATTTTTAGACATAGATTTTTATCAAATATCACACAAAATCACACTGCTCTGTTTCCTTGTCTTTCTGCAGTAACCCAGTGCAATTTTTTTGAAGATAATTTTGAATCATGAACTCAATATATGCAGTAATGCAAGTAATTCAAATGAAGTGATGACGATATAAAACACTTGATCACGATCAAGTTCAGGAGCATGTAGGCAGTGACAATTATGTTGTGACTGCCACCTGGCCAACACTAATTCATTTTAAGATGAATTCCTCTTTCAGAAGAAGTGTAAAAATATGCATATTAGTATTAATGAAATACTCTCATCTATAGTGCTTAAATGAGTTTCTGAAATATTAACTTCATAGGAAAACTTTTGTTAACTTTCCTTTAAACTTTAAAAATTTTTAAAACCTTATGTTTAAAAATAAATTATTTCCACAACACCATCAATTTTTGGTCAACGATTGAATTGACTGAATATTTTTCACTGCCCCTTTGTCTAGGGTAACCTACAGTGCCATCCACTAAACTGCTCTCTTGCTTTGAGAAAGAATGAATAAAACTTTCAAGTAACTCATAGCTTGTAACAAAGAACTGAAAAGAGTCAACATAATGAATACAAACATTTCAGATTTGATAAAAACAAACATTTACCTAAAGCTCTGGGTTGGGTACGTCAGGGAATTCAAATAGTAATAAAAATATTCCAGGCCGGCCACCGTGGCTCATGCCTGTAATCCTAACACTTTGAGAAGTCGAGGCAGGAGAATCACTTGAGGTCAGGAGTTTGAGACCAGCCTGGCTTACATGGTGAAATCACGTCTCTACTAAAAATATAAAAATTGGTTGGGTGTGGTGGCAGGCACCTGTAATCCCAACTACTGGGGAGGCTGAGGCAGGAGAATCATTTGAACCCAGGAGGCAGAGGTTGCAGTGAACTGAGATCGCGCCATTATACTCTAGCCTGGATGACAAGAGCGAAACTCTGTCTCAAAAAATAAAATAAAATAAATAAATAAGTATTCCAAGTGCGCATAATGCAAGACTGACTGACAAGAGTATTCAATAGAGGTAAAAAATCAAAGGGCAGTAGGAGAATCAGGAGAGAGTATTATAAATTCCTGAATATAAGATACATCATTTCTCCCAAATAAATGCCTCAAAACAAAAGGTCCTTATTATCATCAAAACGTTAAAAAAGCCTTCTCTGAGGCATCACAGCGTAATACTTAATGCATGTACTTTGAATTCACATTATCTCTGTTCAATATCTGATTATTTACTGCTCGTGAGTTCTTGGATAACCTTTCAGTTTCATCATTGGCTAAAAGGGAGATACTGATATTACTTACCTCCTAGCCCTGTTGAGAGAATTTACAAAGCTAACAATGTGTCACAAGGCCTGGTACAAAAATATATGTGTCATAACATATGTATTATTTCTATATTTCCTCCTATTATTGTACATTAATCTGAATGGCAAAGTACTAAATTCCCGAGGTTGAAGAGGTATCAGCACTTTCCTGTTTATTGCAGCACTGGTCACAATATCTAAGATATGGAATCAACTTGTGTCTATCAATGAATCAATGGATAAAAAAAAATGTGGCATGTATACACAACAGAATACTATTCAGCCTTAAAAAAGAAGAAAATCATATCATTTGTGACAATGTAAATGAACCTAGTAGGAATTATGTTAAGTGAAATAAACAAGGCACAGAAAGACAAATACTGTGTTATCTCACTTACACATGTAATCTAAAAAAGCTGAATTTATTGGAGAGTGGAATGGTACTTACCGAGCTGGGAAACGGGGGAGTTGGGAGTGATACTGGTGAAAGGATACGATATTTCAGTCAGATAGAAGAAATAAGTTCAAGAGATCTAGCATACAATATGGTGATTAAAGTTAATAACAATGTATTGTATTCTCAAAAATCCCTGAGAAAGTAGATTTTTAGTGTTCTTACCAAAAAGAATGTAAGATAGAGCATATGTTAACGATCTAGTTTTACCCATTCTACAACATAAACATATTCAAAACATGCTGTCCATGATAAATATATACATTTTTATTTGTCAATTAAAACTTTAGGCCAGGCGCAGTGGCTCACGCCTGTAATCCCAGCACTTTGGGAGGCTGAGGCGGGCGGATCACGAGGTCAGGAGACGGAGACCATTCTGGCTAACATGGTGAAACCCAGTCTCTACTAAAAATATACAAAAAAAATTAGCAAGGTGTGGTGGCAGGTGCCTGTAGTCCCAGCTACTCGGGAGGTTGAGGCAGGAGAATGGCGTGAACCTGGGAGGTGAAGCTTGCAGTGAGCCGAGATCACGCCACTGCACTCCAGTCTGGGCGACAGAGCGAGACTGTCTCAAAAAAAGAAACCAAAAAAAACCAAAAATCTTTAAAAAAGAATTTACCTTTTTCCAGGCTTAAAAGAAAGCTTGTACCTAAAGCAGAGAATAAGCTACTGAACAAATAAATATGAGGACATGAAGAAAAACGTCTAAGCCAAAGTTCCCCAAAAAATACAGCCTGAGACAAAAACCTGTATGTGAGCACTTTACTAGGGAGTGGATACCAGGGAGCAGGGCTGAAGGATAGGGCTGAGATGGAATACAGAAAGACAAGGAAAAAAATATATCATAAACATGCCTGTAGTGGCCAGGCTCGGTGGCTCACGCCTGTAATCCAGCACTTTGGGAGGTTGAGGTGGGCAAATCACTTTAGGCCAGGAGTTTGAGACCAACTCGGTCAACCTGGAGAAACCTTGTCTTTACTAAAAATACAAAACTAGCCGGGCATGGCAGTGCATACCTGTAATCCCAGCTACTCAGGAGGCTGAGGAAGGAGAATCACTTGAATCTGGGAGGTGAAGGTTGCAGAGAGCCGAGATTGCGCTACTACATTCCAGTTTGGGTGACAGAGTGATGAGACTATGTCTCAGAAAAAAAAAAAAAAAAAGCCCATAGTGTTGAAGTCGTTGAATGTTAAAATTTGAAAATGTGAATCAAAATATTTCATAAAATATAAGTGGAAAAAGCAGTATATTTTAAAATATAATTTTACTTCTATAGATAATCATGTAAATTGATAAATAAGTAGACATTTGCTTATTTTATCTATATACCTAATATTCATATTTGGCAAAAGCATTACTGGATTTTCTTTTAGAAAAAAGGGAAAGATTATTTTAAATTCTGTTGTGTAAATAATTCTGACTATCAGAAATTTGGAAAGTCTTGAGAAGGAGGTAGGATTTGAATCAAATCTTGAAGAATAACTTGAGAAAATAAACTAAAACTAAATGCATTGAGTCGTTACTATTTTTTAGGTGCTGTAGATCTATAATCATAATTCTCATAATATTATTATTCTCAGTTTACTTATGGGGAAACTGAGGCTCAGGTAAGTTAATGAATTTGCTCAAAAAAATGCTGCAACCTATACTGGTTCCATTTTGAATGCAGCCTTTTCCAAGCCTTCTACTTTTTCCAAGAGACAAAACAGCGCAGAATGGATCCTGGAGAAGACTGGGTTGGAATTCTGCCTCCCCTACAGTCCTAATTGTTTGATTTGTGTAAAGCACTCAATTTTTCTGTCTCTTAGGTTTTCTTATCAAGGAGATAACAACATCTCTCCAAGGAACTGTTGAGATACTTAAATGAGCTCTTGTAAGTAAAATGCCTGGAATAGCAATTGGCACATAGTGCTCAATGGGTATTAGCCATCATGTTGTAAGAAAAAGTAGGAGGAGGAAAAGGAGGGAGAGAGGAGAGAAGAGAGTGAGGAGAAAGAGGAGAGGAGGAAGATTTTCACTATCTTAAATTGTCTCCTTGACAAGTAGAGTGTATTCGGGAACAAGGAATCACAACAGTAAATACATAGATAGGCATAGACACATGTTTACCTGGTTTTTTACTAAAACTCTGGGAAAAATGGGCAGGAGCTGGTCATTGTGGAATCATTCCAGCCTAGATGAAAATTACTGGGAATATATGTTCCAATGGTCTTGAAAGTAAACAGATTTTCATACTTTTTTTTTTTTTTGAGATGGAGTTTCGCTCTTGTCGCCCAGGCTGGAGTGCAATGGTGCGATCTTGGCTCACTGCAACCTCCACCTCCCAGGTTCAAGTATTCTCCTGCCTCAGCCTCCTGGGTAGCTGGGATTACAGGCACACACCACCATGCCAATTTTTTGGTATTTTTAGTAGAGATGGGTTTTCACCATGTTGGCCAGGGTGGTCTCCAACTCCCAACCTCAGGTTATCTGCCCGCCTCTGCCTCCCAAACTGCTGGGATTACAGGTGTAAGCCACTGTGCCTGGCCCATATCTTAATCCTTGTTAAGCCAATTTCCCTGTGTACTTTGCTCTCTGAATACCTCACTGTGAAGGCTGCGAAATAAAAAATTTATACCCTAAGAATATAGCCTAACTGTGTTCAATGTATTCACTATTTACTACTTAACTTCTTTAAGTTTCAATTAAACCTATATTTATAAAATTGAAAAAAGAATTTTAACTCACACATGTTGTGTATACACAGCGCATATGTGTTAGATATTTGGCTAGAGTCTGGTGACTATCGATCAATTAATGAAATGTAGCTTTTGCCATATTTCCACAGACATCTTTATTCTCCTCTATATATTAAGATTCATTAAACCAGAATACATCTTATAACTAATGTAAACGTTCAATAAGTGAGTACTGTTCTTCTTTATTTCCCAGGGCTATTCTGAAGTCATTGTTGTACCTTGTAGCATTTACCTTTATTTCCCCTTAGAAAACACTAAATCCAGAGATTGCATTGTAATTGCTAACCACTGTATTTTCAAAATGCCAAACAGTGATTAATAATTTTTAAACAATAAATGAGTAATTAATAATCAAAGAACTAAGATATTTTTGCGAAGAGGGAGAAAGACAATTTCTCAATTACTTTATAAAATCTAGCAAGCAAAGTAACTTGAGGACACAGCAATGCTTGAACCTCCCAGACATAACTGATCTAATAATTTTTATTTATAACCCACCTTGTTTAGATGGGTTACAATGAGAAAAATAGAGCCAGGCGCGGTGGCTCACGCCTGTAATCTCAGCACTTCGGGAGGCAGAGGCAGGCGAATCACTTGATGCCAGGAGTTTCAGACCACCCTGGCCAACATGGTGAAACCCTGAGTCTACTAAAAATACGAAAATTAGCTGGGCGTGGTGGTGCATGGCTGTAATCCTAGCTACTCAGGAGGCTGAGGCGGGAGAATGGCTTGAACCCAAAAGGCGGAGGCTGCAGTGAGCTGAGATAGCACCACAGTTCTCCACGCTCCAGCGTGGGCGACACGGCGGTACTCAGTTGAAAACAAAAACACAAACAAAAAAGAGATAAATGAGAAGTATGTGAGAATTTGGAGAGGGAAAAGGGGAAAAGAAAACACACACCCTCCCCCGCAAAATGAAGACAGAAAAGAGCCACATAAATAAAATTCCTCCTATAAATGCTATAGAAATCCAAAGGAATAGTTTCCGTGGTTTGGAAAATGTCAATAAAGCTTTCCTGGTGGAAATGAGGTCGGCTATGAGGTATTAAGTTCAAAAGGAACTGGATATTTGGTATCTCTAGCAAGACAGAGCTGCTTCAGAGTCTCCCCAGGGAAAGCCGGTGCTTTTGGGCAGGTAGTGTGGGTGAAGGTGATGACTGAAGAATCCTGAGGGCCCAGGTTCCTGGGAAGCCTCTCTCTTTCGGCACTTCACCAATTATCTCATTTTCATAATAAGGTCTGCACTTTCCTTAATTGCTTCACTTCTATTAACAGGAACAGGGGAAAGATAAATACATTTCACCTTTTAATGAAGAGAATTTCAGGTAGTCTGTGGGAGACGTTTATTTTAAAAAAAAAAAAAAAAAAAAAAAAAGCTGGTAGGGGCAGTGTCTCAGGTCTGTAATCCCAGCACTTTGGGAGGTCGAGGCAGGTGGATCACTTGAGGTCAGGAGTTTGAGACCAGCCTGGGTAACAAGGCGAAACCCAGTCTATACCAAAAATACTATATATATATATTACCTTGGCTGATGGTGCGCCTCTGTAATCCCGGCTGCTTGGAAGGCTGATGTGGGAGGACAGCTTGGACGTAGAGGAGGGGGCCCAATGAGCCGAGACTGCGCCACTACACTCCAGCCTGGGTGACAAAGTGAGACCCTGTTTCAAAAAAAAAAAAAAAAAAATAGTTGGTTTGTGAACTCACTCGCAAACAACTGGGTTTCACAGACGCTTAGATATTTGGAGGTCTACAAGGGTTCCTTGGGATCCCCTATTTTCGTTCGCTGCCTCCTTTGTCAGAGTACAACTCAAAGGGGAAATGCCCCTCTGGGATCTAACCATCACAGGTGCAAGAAGGAACAAATTTACACAGAAGCAGCCTGGGGAAATTAGTGCCCTAGATGAGTCTTCAGTTTGGGAAACGCTGAGATAACACTTTAAGTACTTGGAAGAGTAATATTAATAATCAGTCGTGGCGAGGTTCCGCCCATTTGACATTCAACCCCCCATGAGTACGCACAGACAAACCCACTGGCCAGGAGGAGCCAACACAAGGTCCTGGGCATCTCCGTCCCAGGAAGGTGGGTAATGCCCTTGTCGCTCTGGGCTCCAGGACGCGCCCCCGCAGCTTCCCCAGCGGGGTCTGGCGCCTCCGGGCCAAGGTGCGCCAGGTGGCGAGGGTGCCAGGCGCGGCCAAATCGCGGCGGTCTGAGTCAGTCGCCCAACTATGCTGCGGAACCAGGGCGGCCGGCTGGGCCGCCCCCGCTGTTGAGCTCCGGCTTCCCCCGCGCGGGTCGCCTGCTCCCCGCCCCCGCGGGCCGAGAGGAAGCGACTGCCGAGGCGAGGCGCTGGAGCACCTGAGCAAGGCGCGGGCGCCGGGCTCGGCGTTTCCGGAGCTGAGCGCGGGTCCGCGGCCCGCGCTCTCCGCGCTCCCCGCCTCAAGGTGCGGCGGCCGCGACGCGCCGGCTCCACTAACAGCGCCGCCCGTGCGGCAGCCGCCAGGCAGCAGAGGCGGCTGCGGACAGCCGGCGGGGACCGGGAAGGAGGAGGCCTGGCGCCTCTGGCAGAGTGGCGAGGACTGAGCGCCCAAGGCTAGGAGAGACGCTGGCGCTGCGCTTCCCAGTGCCGCCTCACCTCGCTTTTAGAACTCCGCGACCCGCGCGTAAGGCGAGTACCCAGGGCCTCGGGAGGGCTGGGCCGGGATGGCCAGCGCCGGGGTGGGAGGACCCTCTCTGGAGGGGTTGGGGCTTTTCGACACTTCACCGAGTAAATTTCCTGAGCGCAAAGTGCCCTGCGCTGGTGTCCGCCCCTTGGATTTCGCGTGTGGGCGTCTGAAAGGAAACCAGAAGCCGGTAAGTGATCCAAGAACTCCACTTCTGGGATTTGACCCGGGAGGGTGACGATCCGGGTAGACAGCTAGACATTCCCTCCATTCCTCTCCCCCACCTCCAAAGAAGAAGAAGCTGTAGTGAGTTTCAGGCACCAAATTATTTACTCGGTAGAGATCATGACTTTGCCTGGGTGTCTGTGCTGCCCCGCACCCTGCTTGTTATCCACGTTAAGACGACTGGCCTGTTAATTAACTTTAATTACGATCTTTTGGCCTCCACCTGCCTGAACCCCATACCTTGCACGGAAACCTGTATGCAGTGAGTTTACCAGATTGATCTTTCTTGTTTACTTATGGAGACAGTTCCCTTGGGAGAAGTGGTGACCATCCTATTTAATAAAGTAAGTTTTATTTTCTCTCATTCTGGCTTGTTTTCTTAAACACTTCTCCCACCTTGAGGTGATCTAGTTATTTTGATTTGGGGAAAGGGTTCGTGGAATTATATAGCCTTTGATAATCAGAGGAAAATACAAGAAAATAAACTAGTTTGTGTGGAATAATGACATCTTAGGCTCTTGTAAGATAGGTATCCTGATAGCAAATTCTTTTCTTTTCTTCTCTTTTCTTTCTTTCTTTCTTTTTTTTTTTTTTTTGGCAAGCTTGCCCTTGAAGTAGGCTGCTCGGTAGAATACAGCTTTCGTAAAAAAAAAAAAAAAAAACAACAAGAAGTGTATTGAAAATAAGCTATTTTTAAAAGTACATTTAATAGGATGTCATTGTTATTGCCAATAATAGTATTGTACTTACAAGCTGAGTATTGATTTCCCTGCACTTAAGCACTCTACACCCCCACGGGCTCATGGAACTTTGCCCATAAGTAATTGGAAGACGAAGTTATGGGTGTTTTAAAAAGGAAGCTAACTTTTTTAAGGAAAAAAGAGAAATACCTTTAAACTCTTATTGATGACTTCCATACATTTACAGGAGAAATATTGAGAGAAAATGCTCACGATATTCTTTGTCCAACAACGTTTAAAGAAGAAAAAAAAGTGGGTCATGGAACTAGGCTAGGGTTAAGTGCAAATATCTTCCTGGCTTCTTTCCAAACATATTTAACACATACACATTTAAGGTGGTTCCTAACACGAAGAGGGTTTTATATAGATTTGTCAGTACTCAGAGATTTATTTAAATTAAAATATACCTAGAGGGTGACAGAGCTTGTTAAAACTTATTTATATGGGTGTGCATGTGTTTGTATTTTTTCCTTCCTCTGTAAACCTGTCAGATTTTATGTGGCTTGTCTGTAAAAGGAGAAGCTGATGGTACGTTTAAAAACAAATTCTTGTTTTTCTAATGTCACTGCAAGCTTCTTGCAGTGTAAGGCTCATGGGTATGCAATAATACTTATCAGATCCAACTATTCTTGGATACTGGTCAGATTATAATGAATTACAGTTTTCTGAAGAACTTTTACATTAATGCATTGAAACTATGAGGTTTTTAAAGTCTAGTTAGGATTCTGAGTTATAGACTTCATGGTATATGAGAAGGTTTTTTGTTGTTGTTGTTGTTGTTATTGTTTTGTTTTGTTACTTTCTAACCTACCTTCCTACAGCTGTGAGAAAGTTTGGTGAAAGTGACTATACAAATGCTAAGTATAAATGATAGTCATTGCTTAATAGTTTTCTTTTAGCACACATTTCCACCTGCCCTCATTTATTTATTGATACATTTCTTGGATACAATCTTTGCACATGCTATGTTGTAAGAATTTTGGGAATTCTTGGTGAAATATTAATTAGGTAGAGAACTTCTTAATAATCTGGGAAATATGTCTTAGCTTTGACCACATACAGTGGATGTAAGATTAGAGGCTATGAGAGGCTGTCTTAATCTTTTCTGCAAAGTTCTGGACCTTGTAATTTATCATATTAGTTATTACTTCTAAGTATTGGCCAGATTAAATATGTAATGGTAGTTCAACCATTTTGCTCACTTGTTTCTGTCTTTAAATGAAACAGCACTCAATGGTATTCTCCTCACGTGATCCCTTCTAGTTAGAAAGTTGTCCTGTGAAATTTTGTTTCAGTTTCTGTTCAGCACAAGCTTACTTATTTACCCATGCTGCAGAGAAAACAAAGGAGGCCTCATTTGGGTTGAAGTAGTCATTTTGGGGGGCAGATTTGAGGGTTTTTTTTAGAGTTCCTGAGAACTCATGAAGGATGATGGGGCCACTTCTGTATGTATTTAAAACAATGCTAAAATATAAAACGATGTGGAAATTAAGGTCATAAAGTTGGATTTTTCTCACTATTACAATTTAAGTGCTTTTTTGGAATATATCAAATTCTTTGCAAAAAGTTGTTTTTTGTGGTGTTTTTGGTATTCTTGATTGGCACTTACTGAGTAGTAATGAACTGATTGTTCATATATATGCCATTTTTCTTTTCTTATAGTCATGTCTAATCTACCCTTTTAGATCATAAACTATTGGAGGGAAGACTGTGTCTTCACTTTCTTTTTAGCCCTTAGCACTGTTGTCAAATCAGATAGTAGATGCTGTTATCTTGAACCCCAAATATCTCCCTGCCTTATCTTGGAGTGAGTTGCATTGCTTAATATATATTGAATGAATACATGTAAGAAAAAATGGACGAGTAAGGTAGGAGACATTCTGAAATACCCTGTTTTTATAAGAAAAAGAAACTTCGACAGTTGCTAAACCAATAGGAATAAACCCTCAAACTCAGTTGGAAAAGAGGTCAGGGTACTATTTATAAATGCAAAGAGAGGAAACACTCACAGTAGGCTATTCTGAAACATCTGGTTGTTTGTCTAAAAATATGACATACATTCAGAAAAATGGTGGAGTATACATTTATACAAAAGTTTTAAAATTCTGCTTTTGTAGAAACTCTGGAAGAATAAATCATCCTCTGATATCCCAAGAATTATGGTTCTACCTTAGGGATCTCTCCATTAGAATTAAAAAAAAAAAATTCTCAAATCCTAATGAATTAACTTAAAATCTGGATGGACAGCTTGAAAGACAAAAGACTTACAGAAGTTAAGGAGATTATCAGGCATTTAACTTTTGTGATATTATCCAGAACACCTAAACCTAGGTATCTCCTGTGCTACTAATACGTTGTTTTACTAAGTAAAGGAATTAGCACTTGTGGTTTTCACTGGATGGAAATTAATGTTAAGTTTTAGTTTTTTTTATTGTGTTTTTCAGATTGCACTATAAGTAAAATAATTAAAACACAGCTTAGAAAATCCTTACTCCTTGATCCAAGCTACGAGATGAATTTGCCCAGAGCCTACCTATTTTCAGCTAAAATTTCCATTATTCTTTATCCAGAAGACACTAATTAAATGCTTGTTGCTTACCAGGCACTGTTCTAAGATCTTAATGCATATGGGCTCATTTCATCCTCAAAATAGCCCCATGAGGTAGGCACTATTACTTTTCCTGCTTACAAATGACAACAGTGAGGCTCAGGAAAAGAGAGGAATTCTCCCAAGGCCACACATGGCAGAGCTGGAATCCCTGGTAAATCGCTGTGCTTTGTGTCCCAGGTGTTAAGTCTTCAGGTGAAATTGTCATAATTCTTACAACTCTAACTACATCTATACATTACTACATTAATAAAACTATGTTAACTGCTGTGTTAGGTGCATTGTGGATTTATTAGAAGAATGATTTACAGTGATAATTTAAAGGAATGTAATATTACTACACAGACAGAAGAATTCCATTCAAACCGAGTGCAATAGAGTGGTATGAATATGATTAAAGGCAATATTGTATACAATGGGTAAATTAATAATAGCCAACATTTATGGTGCAGTTGTAACTCATGTCAGATAGTCTTATATATCTGAAATATTTGACTTGTTTAATTCTAATAGAAATACTACACAATATGGGGTATATTACCCTTGTTTTATAATGAGAAAAACAAGCTTCAGAAAGCTAAATAACTTAATCAAGATACATAGTTAGAAAGTGGGGAAGCCTGGACTGGAATTCGGGCATTGTGCTATCTATACTTACGCCTGGGTGGAACTAATAAGGGATTGAGGAGGGATGGGATAGGCAGGGAAGCCTCATGAGTGTGGTGTTACCACACTTGGAAGGCTTGAATTGGCTCCCAAATGAGAGCAAAAAAGTCCAAGGATGTACAGGGATTTCAGTTTGAATAAGAGTTGAGACGCTGGCCCAAATCTTCTGGTCTGTCTTCTGATCTCCTTTTTTACTGGGTAAAAAGAACACATACTATAAAATTTACCATCTTAATCATTTTTAAGTGTGTAGTTCAGTAACGCTAAGTATATTTACATTGCTGGGAAACAGATCTCCAGACCATTTCCAGTTGGTAGAACTGAAACTCTACGCTTGTTAAACAACTCCTTACCTCTCTTTCCCTCTCTGGTAGCCACGGTTCTACTTTCTATGAATTTGACTATGGTAGATACCTAATGTAGGTGGAATCATATATTTGTCTGTTTTATGACTGGTTTATCACTTAGCATAATGACCCCCAGGGTTCATCTGTATTGTAGCATATGACAGTATTTCACTCCTTTTTAAGGCTTCTTACTATTTCATTTTGTGTATATACTACACTTTCTTTATCCATTCATCCATTCATAGACATCTGGGTTGCTTCCACTCCTTATCTACTTTTGCACTACATTTAATATTAAACCTTTAAGACCATAGTCAGGTATCTTTTTTGTATTAATACTTTCTTCTTCTTTCTTCTTCTTGCTTCTTCTTCTCCTTTTTTTTTTTTCTTGTGACAACGTCTTGCTCTGTCCCTGTAGTGGCGTGATATTGGCTCACTGCAACCTCCGCCCCCTGGGTTCAAGCGATTCTCATGCCTCAGCTTCCTAAGTAGCTGGGATTACAGGCGTATTCCACCATGTCCAACTAACTTTTGTGTTTTTAGTAGAGATGGGATTTTACCATGTTGGCCAGGCTGGTCTCAAACTCCTGACCTCAGGTAATCCACCTGTCTGGGCCTCCCAAAGTGTGCTGGGGTTACAGGCGTGAGCCACCATGCCTGGCTTTAATACTTTATTTTCTTCTCAAGCAGATTTGTATTTGTATTTTTTTTATACGATAACCATTGACTTCATGTGGGCAGTGACTACTTCTTTTGGTCATATTTGGTTATTTGATTTTGGCTTCATATTGTTGCACTCTATCAATTGTACTATAGTCCTGTGTTAGCTGTCTTTCTGCAGTGATAGATGCAAAATAAATTTTAATAGACGAAATTCTACATTACCATTGCTTTATATAGCAATTACAAAGATGTTCTCCCTTACTTTGTCATTGGCTGTCAACTCTCAGGCAATTAAATGTAAATGAATGTAGGCTTCCAGGTTTAGCCACGTACATGGACACATCAAACTTAAATGGTGTATACAACTTGAATTTGCAAGATATGGTATATTTAAACAGCATTTCCCTAGTGTGAATATAAGCGCTTATGAATAGCTAGACAAAGGAGAGGGAGACTATTAAGTCTTTGCTACCACTTTACTATTAAATCAATTTTATATCTACTGTGAGGCATTACAGTTTACAGCACAAGTTGTGGAGTCTGACTCTCAGAAACACTTAAATTAGTGTTTCCACTGTTTATCTATTGCGTGACATTCAGCATGGGATTTTCCTCCCTGCAGCTGTGAGGAGTAAATGAGATCCTACACAAATGGTTTGCAAATACTCCACAACTATTGGCTATTATTATTAGCAATGCAATTCTGAGGGAGAATGAAAGAAGATGGATGTGTTTTGTTGGATGGGAAAGGAGTAGTGGTTGAGGTAGAGAACAGGGGCAGAGGAGGTAAGAGCCCGTGAGTGACCTCAGTTAAAAGAGATGACCACATTGAGGGAACTGGGCTTCCTGTAAGGGGTTTAATGGGGCTGATGTTGCCACACTAATGTAGGTGAATGGATGGCGGAGGAGACAGATGCCAAATGACCAGTTTTATACTTTTTCTGGGGGATAAGCACTCAGACTAGAAAAATAAGTTAGTAGGCCTGACCTTCATCCTTTTGCAGTCTGCTCTATACTGTGGGACAGAGGAAAGAATGCAACCATAAGCATATTTTCTCTAAAATACTTCCTCTTCTACATGGTTCTGGGGAAGAGTCAAATTGAACAGTACTTGAAGTGATTATCTTGATAGTAGTTTGCTCAATGTGCAAATAACACAATAACCTATTTCTGTATTTTGTACTGAAGCAAAGGTGGTGTATTAGTCCATTTGTATTGCTATAAAGGAATACCCGAGACTGGGTAATTTATAAAGAAAACAGATTTATTTGGCTCACAGTTCTGTAGGCTGCACAAGTATGGAACTGGCATCCACTCAGCTTATGGTGAGGCCTCAGGAAGCTTACAGTCATAGTGGAAGGCAAAGGGGAAGCTAGCATATCAGATGCCAGGAAGGAACAAGAGAAGGAGGGGGTGCCAGGCTCTTTTGAACAAGTAGATCTTGCATGAACTCATAGAGAACTCACTCATTACCATAAAGACCACACAAACCATTCATCAGGGATCCACCCCCATGACCTCTCACTGAGAGGTCCCCTCCTAGACCTGCCTCCAATATCAGAGGTCACATTTCCACGTGAAATTTGGAGGGGATAAAACACCCAAACCATATCAGATGGACTTCTAGAAGACCTGTACCCTCAACTAGTTAGTTCAGCATGTTGTCCATATGGAGACTTCCAATTTTCCAAGGAATTAGTGATTTCTCCACAATAAATTTATTAGCAAATAATAATTTGTAATTTGATTTTGGCTTCATATTGTTGCATTATATCAGCTGTACTGTAGTCCTACATGAGCTACCTTTCTACAATGACAGATGCAACAATAAATTTTGATAAACTCAATTCTATATTACCACTGCTTTATATAGCAATTACAAAAATGTTCTCCCTTAATTTGTCATTGCCTCTTAACTCTTGGACACTTAAATGTAAATATATGTAGACTTCTGGGTTTAGCCACGTACATGGACACACATCAAACTGAAGTGGTGTATTACAGGGACACTTGAAGGCAGGGACACTTTTCTTTTTTATCATCTATAGTATTGGGTGCCATACTGGGAACTGATTAATTATAGAGAGTTGAAGGAGTAAAAATCATAATTGAATTTTTTACTTGGGTACTATCGCAGAATGTCACAGTCACTTTTTCTGTCTACTGGCGTCACTTAGTCATTAAGACCAGTGAAAGCATTTTCTTACGTATTTCTGAATCTAATCAAGGGATATAGTTCCAATCCATTGGGAACCACTGTTCTGGAATACAACCAGCTCTCATTGTTATTGGAATTTGTAAGACTTGTATTGAAAATGTTGAAAAGTTTCATTATTCATTTAGCAGCCTAATTTGTAAATCTATATTGATCCTCTGACTACTATTAAGCCCATTTTCTCACAAAGTTTCTAACTTTGCTAATAATGTGTTTCTGATTTTTCAGTGATATGCTCCCTTTTTGTTTTAATGGATTGATCATATGACTGATACGATTGTACTATGCTGTTTTCCATCCTGTCACATATAGTCAGGCAAAGGTGATTCTAGAAGTTGTCTGAATGACATCATGGTTTAATGAAGTAACCCTTGGTTTTCAGTGTTTTGCTTTCCTTGTTCAACTAGGAGATTGATGACAAAGCTCTACTGGTAATGGGTGATGGGGAGGGAGTTTGGGAGGGGCTTACTGTAGTGACTTTCCTTATTCAAGACATTAGGAGGGGGAAGCTTGTCCAACCTATTATTATTATTAGTTGAGACAGGGTCTGCCTCTGTTGCCCAGACTGGAGATGAGTGGTGCAATCTCAGCTCACTGAAACCTCCTCCTCCTGAGCTCAAGCCATCCTCCCACCTCAACCTTCTGAGTGGCTGGGACTACAGGTGTGCACCACCACACCCAGCTAATGTTTGTATATTTTGGTTAGAGACAGTTTCGCCATGTCACCCAGGCTGTTCTGAAAATCCTGGGCTCAAGCAATCCGCCCACCTCTGCCTCCCAAAGTGCTGCAATTACAGGCATGAGCCACCTCACCCAGCCTGGCCCAACCCATGAGTTTTTAAAAGTCCCACAGATGGTTTAGGATGTTTCTAACTGATACCTCCTGGCCGACCCCTCACACTCAACTCCTGATTTGAGGACCTCTGTTAAGGTTAGATGAATTGGAGAAATCTGTGCTTGAAATCAATATGCTCCATACTAGTTTGATTACTTAAATAGACAACATTTTAAAACAATGTGCACCTTCCAGTCCTCATCACAAAGCAAGGAAGAAGTTATTCAGCAAACATTTATTGAGCTGAGCAGTGAACAGTAGACAAGATCCCTGCCTTCTTGGAACAGTCAACAGATATCAGCAGTAGTAGATGCCATGGAGACAGATAAAGCAGGGATAAGGGATGGTGAGTCACAAGGCATGCTTGTATAGCATAGATTAGGGAGGGACCACCTCTCTGAAGAGGGTGCATTTGAGCAGAGACATACCAAAGTGATGGAGTGACTGGAGACATGGGTGTATGCTGGAGAAGAAGGTTAGAAAGAGACAAGATCAAGAGGTAAGGTCTGAGGAAGGAACAGAAAGGAGGCTGGCTCTGAGGCTGTCAAGTGGTGGAGGGTGAAAGTCAGGGAAGATTAAGTTTGGAAGTCATAGGGAGTGATATGGTGTGACTTTTCTTATGACATTAATCATTCTGGCTCCTGTAGTGAGAATCTACTGTGTTGGGGAGAGGGAGCCAGGACAGAATCAGGAATATCAGTCTAAGAGGCTATTGCAGTGGTCTAAGAGAGAGATGATGGTGGCTTAGGCTGGAATGTGAGCAGGGGAGATAGATAGTGTTACTGAATTCAGGATATAGTTTAAAGGCATAGCACAGTAAAGTAACAAGGTGCTGTTCATTGAGTGATATGGTAAGCTGGACATGTAACAAGTGCTCCTGAATGTTACTTCCCTTTCATCGCCTCATGGAATTGGTTTGGGATAGCATGGGGAGATACACAGCCATGTCTGTAACACCAACTGTTTATACATTCTCTAAATATGTACTGTGTATACATGATGCACCATGTTTATAAGCAAGTAATCTGGCATTCATTGTGCAGCTTATATGGGTTTGTCCTGTTGGCAGAGTTTATTATAATAAAATAATAGTGATAATGGCAACATTTACTTAGAATTTGTAATGTCCAGTTGTTGTTATAAGTGCTGTGTATATATTAACTCATGCAATTTTCACAGTAACCCTATGAAGTAGGTACTAATATTACTCCCGTTATTTTTGACTAAGAAACTAAAGCACAGAGAAGTTAAATACACAAGATAGTAAAGCTAGTAAGTGTAGGAATTGGAATTCAACACAAGTTGTCTGGATTCAGAGTCTTGGCATTGATATTACACTGTCTGTGGAACAGCAGAATATAGTTAAACACTTGCTATGGTCTGAATGTATGTGTCCCCCATCCCCCACTCCTGATTTGTGTGTTGAAACCTGACTGCTCAAGAGAATGGTATTAAGAGGTGGGGCTTGGGGGAGGTTATTAGGTCATGAGGCCAGAACTGTCCTGAATGGAACTAGTCTTCTCAGAAGAGAGGACTGAGGGAGCTTGTTTGTTTGCCCCTTGCCCTTCTGCCACGTGAGGACACATAGAAGGCATTATCTATGATGTCTGCAGGCACCTTGACCTTGGACTTCCCATCCTCCAGAACTCTGAGTAATGCATTTTTGTTGTTTATTAATTATCCAGTCTAAGGTACAGATGTTCCCCAACTTATTATGGTTTGACTTGGGATTTTTCGACTTTATGATGGAGTGAATGTGATATGCATTTGGGAGAAACCACACTTCTCTAGTGATGCTGGGCAGTGGCAGCAAGCCTGGCTCCCTCTCAGCCACACGTTTTCAGCTTATAATATTTGCAGTATACAATGGGTTTATTGGGATGTAACTTCATTGTAAGTCCAAGAGCATTCTTATTTTGTTAAATCAGTCTGAACGAACTGCGACAACACTCTAAGAGGTAAATAGTGTAGGAATACGGAGAAGAATGCATTTCTTGTTCACTAGAACTCTTGTGAAGGAAAGTGTTTTAGACCTCAGAGAACAGAAAATTTAACTGTGGGGACACAATGACTATAGTGGTGAAAATAATTACAGCAACGAAGTGAATGTTTACTAAGCATCAGTACATGCTAGGCACTATGTGCGAGTCACTTATGATGGATTATCTCATTTAATCTTCACCAATGCTTGGTACTCTGGAGTATTTCCATTTTATGGGAAAGGAAATGGAGACATTGACATAGGCACGGGCCTATATTTACACTGCTAGAAAGTGGAGGAGGTGGGATTTTAATTTAGTCTTACTGCAAACTTATGTGCAGAATGTTAGATGGGGGATTTTATCCAAGAGGAGGATAGTGATGAGCTTAGGCTCAGGTGGGCTGGTATAAAGCATGTCTGGGAAGCCTCAAGAACTTAGAACTGTAATTACCACATTTTTTTCACACATCCCAGTTATAATTGGAGGATGTAACACGTGTAGACTCCTAGGACCCACAGCAGTTGTTGATGTACAGAAGATCCACAGATCAGTACCTGGAAGGTCACTGATCTAGAGTGTGGCATACATGCCATAGACTGCAATTGGAGGCCAAAACATGGAGAGCCTCAATTTCGTATTAAGGAGCTTTCACATACTGAAATTTTATAGTTAGTCATGATTATCTCTGTGTATCTAATGATGTGCTTGGGGCTAGAGCATCTAAGGAAAGAACTGAATCTGTGAACACTCTTGGGTGTTCACACAGTTAAAATGTCAGGCAATTTGGAGGACAGAGTTGACATTAACGTGCAGTGAGGATTTTAGGGCTGTGGGAGGGAGCCTTTTTCATGGCATGAAAAGGAAACAGATTCATTAACCATATTCAGCATGTTGAGTGATAGAGATGGTTTTGGGTAGAGCTTTTGGTATATCTTTATTTGATTTGACCACCTAGGGAGTATATATGTATCTGCCAAAGAAAGGAAAGGGCTGTGTATTAAAATGAAAGTACACACATATATACCAAAAAACGAATACAGTAGGGTTCTCAATCTCTTCTGCCATTTTTATCAGCCTCTCTCACATCTCTTAAACATGTTCCAAGTGCTTTGCAAAGCTCTAGTATAGAAATTATAAATATATGTTAAGGAAGGAATGATTCATTCTCTTTTGAGGGGTTGATAAGAACCCTTCACAGAGGAGGTAATACCTGCCTATTTATAATTTTAAATGGTGCTTAAGAAAACAGATAGTGTATGCAAAAAGGCATGGAGCTACTAAACAGCTTGTTGCCTCAGGGAAATAATTGACAAGAATGGACTAAAGTGAATGAAGAATATTGGCAGAATTTTTGAAAGGGTTGAATATGAGCTTGTAGTTGATACAGAGGAATTCCTGTGTCACAGGAAATATGAGCATGGTGTCTGACATATAATTGCTGTTTACATCAATAGCACCTGCTATTATTATTGCTAGAGACAAAAATGTGATTTGGCACTATAAGCAATATAAGCATAGACTTTATCTGGTTGAGCATGTGGAGTTACATACCGAGTTTGTGTATTTGATAGTTCATTGACTGATGCATGGAGACTGGGCTGAGAGATTTGTTCAGAGACCATTGCAATAATCCAGGCAAAAGATGTCATGAGGTTTGGAACCATGACAAAAGCAGTAAGGATGGAGTAAGTGTATTAGTCAGCTCAGCTGCTATGACAAAATACCACAGACCATGTAGCTTAAACCACATACATTTATTTTCTCACAGCTCTAGAGGTTGAGAAGTCCAAGATCCATTTGCCAGCTGATAATTTTCCTAGTGAGATTCCTCTTCCTGGCTTACAGATAGCCGCCTTTTCCCTATGTCCTTACGTAGAGGGCTCTGGGACCTGACGGAAAGAAAACTCGCTGGTGTCTCTTATAAGAAACTAGTGCTATCTTATCAAGGTCCCATCCTGATGACCTCACTTAACCTTAATTCCCTCCTTGGAGGCCCTGTCTCCAAGTACAGTCACAGTAAAGGTTAGGGCTTCAAGATATGAATTTTGGGAGGACATAATTCTGTCAGTAGCAAGGAGTAAAATCGGGAGCTCACCTGCTTCCTTAAATGTGGTGGATAATACAAAGGTGGACTTGGGAATGCAGTCTAGGTTTTAGATTTGGGGTAGGGATGGATCAGGAGGTTTCTTGATGTGTATGTGTGTATGTATTTTATTGAAATTGTTTTTCTCCTATTAACGTTTTTGTGGACATTGGTAAGCAAAACTGTGACTTTTTATAATTTATTCTACTTCAGAAGGAAAATGCTTCTAATACTCTCAAGTTATTGGCCAATTTATCATGTTTATAAATTCTAAAGTGGGTGAATACATTATGTCCACTTATTGTTCCATTGGTAGTAATTATTTCCATCCTGTGATAATGCTAGTAAAAATAGACAATACATTTGTTGCGAAATAATTGTGTAGAATAAAAGTGGCTTATCTGAGAATTGAGTTTGTGTGTAGTGTTGAGGTGTAACTTTTCTTTTTTCAAATCTGTCTATCTATCTATCTATCTATCTATCTATCTATCTATCTATCTATCTTTCTATCTATCTATTTTTGAGATGGAGTCTCGCTCTGTCTCCAGGCTGGAGTGCAGTGGCACCATCTCAGCTTACTGCAATCTCTGCCTCCCAAGTTCGAGTGATTCTCCTGCCTCAGCCTCCCGAGTAGCTGCGATTACAGGCGTGCACCCTCCCCCCCACAGTTAATTTTTGTATTTTTAGTAGAGACAAGGTTTTACCATGTTGACCAGGATGGTCTTGATCTCCTGACCTCAATTGATCTGCCCACCTTGGCCTCCCAAAGTGCTGGGATTACAGGTGTGAGCCACCACACCTGGCTGAGGTGTAACTTCTTTGTGTGTGACATTTAAGAATTTTAGGTGTTACTGTGGGATGCCTTATTGACAAAGGGATTTCCTGCCTTTCATCATTTATTTTGTATTTTTATTTCTCTGCTCCTGCAGTGTGTCCTGAAGAAGATATATGCTTTCCCTTTTATCCTATACCTGTTTGTTACTGCTTGCTGATATTTTAAAATAGTTGAAGCAGTAGCTTATGGGCACTTGGCATGTAGCATATGCAGAGTCCAAGATATGCCTTTTGTAGAGCTATTTCAAGGGGTTTTTCAGTCCTGCATCAAAGCCTGCTCAGGGAAATTTTCCTTGTTTGGGTGTGTCTCATTTTATTACTTCAGTATATATGTGTCATGCCTGCTCTGTACTTTTTTGTTGACACACAGTGTACAGAAACTTGCACATATGCATTTTCATAAACTGAACACACCTGTATAATTAGCATCTGGAAAAATGGACTTTTAAAAAAAGTTTAATTATGTTGTTTGGGAGAAAAATAAACTTTTATGAATCTGCTGTGTACTTTGGGGGACACATGACCCTTAAACCTTTACCTTGTCCTTTTATATTAGCATATTTTCTGTTGTCTAATGTATTTAAGAATTAGCTGATTATTCAATGTCATATCTTGTATATCACTATTGTTTACATATAATGCTGCCTGCTTTTATGAAATGAAAATTATTGAACTGAGAAATATGTTCTGACTGCTTTTTAAGTATTTGAAAGAAAGTGCAGTGAAAGGGAAAGTTGTTTATAGTCAGTTACTGTTAAGAAAATTGCATAAAACTTGAAAGTCAAAAGAACATTCTTTCAGTGCCTTTGCAGGAATAGTGTTTAACAAGACCACCTTAGAGATATTTTAATCCCAATTTTAATTCCTGTGCTTGACTTGGCTATTTATTATTTGAGTAGCACATAGACACTGAGAAGTTACCTGTATGCTTATAGATTTTTGTCCAGTAGAAAAGATAACCCCAAATGTTATGGCTTATTATCCTGTAGGACATTAAACAGGTTTTTATCTAACCTAGCTATCCTAATACTTTAAAAAAACCTTTTCTGATGGACTATATAAATCTTTTCCACAAATGCTCTTGGATCCAATCTTACTGACTTACTGGTTCCCTCATTTTTAATTAAGAAGTTGAATAAAGCTTTTGATATATGTTTATTTGGTACGTGTGTCATTGTCATTTTTTTTCACCTTTTTGAAAGTCATAGTTTGATGCTGTCATAGCATTTCTGTCCTGTACCCTCACATACGGAGAAACTGGTTTTCTAGGGCATGCAAAGCAATGCACAAAGATTCCAAATGCAGAGTGAAAGTTAGTGTCCTAATTTCTGTTGTTTCTTCAGAGAAAGTGTATAAAAGTAAATTTTAATAATTAAAATAGCCTAATCATTTTTATTTTTTTTCTAGGCTTAAGCACATAAAGCAGTCACTGTGAAGAAAATAACATTTTAAGAAACTTTTCTGTCACAATTGATAGAGGAAAAGCCAGCAGAGAAGTGCATCTTCTTGTGTGTGTATCTCATCGTGCCACTTTTTGTAACTCAACTTAGTAATGAAGCCACCATTATGTCCTCAGTCAGTGAAGTAAATGTGGATATAAAAGATTTCCTAATGAGCATTAATTTGGAGCAGTATCTCTTACATTTCCATGAGTGTGGTTTTACTACTGTGAAGGACTGTGCAGCAATAAATGACAGCCTGCTACAGAAAATTGGAATATCACCTACAGGTCACCGTAGGAGGATACTTAAACAGTTACAGATAATCTTGTCAAAAATGCAAGATTTTCCAATATATGCAAATGTTCATAAAACAAAGAAGAATGATGACCCTTCAAAGGATCACAGTGTTCCATCTTCTGATCAGAATATCTGCATGGAACTTTCCAGTTCTAGTAGTGTTCAGACACCTAGCCCACCGCAGTTGGAGACTGTTACAAAAAAACTTGAAGACGATGCAAGTGTGGAAAGAAGCCAGTATCCTCAATCAGATAATAAGCTGTCTCCTCCTAAATGCGACTTCCCCACTGCAGAAGAACCACACCTGAATTTGGGTTCTTTGAATGATTCTTTATTTGGTAGTGAAAATATTAAAATGGAGTCTTTGATTACAAAGAAGACTATGGATCACATAATTGAAGAACAACAAACAGAAAAAGTTAAATTGATCTCAGAAAATCTCAGTAAGCTCCCTAACGCAGACTCTGAATGCCTTTCTTCTGTTGGCTGTTCAACATCAGAAACGAATTCTGGAAATGGAACAAATGATTTATTAGACGGATCACCACCATCCCCATTCTTTAAGTTTCAAGGAGAAATGATTGTAAATGACTTGTATGTTCCATCATCACCAATTCTAGCACCTATGAGAAGTCGTAGCAAGTTGGTTTCAAGACCATCTCGATCTTTTCTGCTAAGACATCGGCCTGTACCAGAGATTCCAGGGTCAACAAAAGGAATTTCTGGGAGGTAAGAATCTTTACAATAAGCTCTAAGCATTAAATTTGAGGGAATTTAGTGATTTTTAACAGTTATATTTTCAGTGTTCCTTTCTAAATTTGACTATATTCATTTACCTATTCAACCAACATTTTCTTTTAAAAATTTTCCTCCTCCCATTGTGCATTATTTCCCAGAGTCTGTTTCCAGTTTATAATGCCTGGGACTCTTTAGCTTTTCCCTATTTAATTGGGGGAACATCCCTTCCCTTAATTCTATCTGGATATTCCTTTCCATACCAATTCCCCACACCTAGTATTGTAGTCTTTCCATTAGTGCAGTTCTCATATTTGAAATGTTGACTCTGTCTCCGCATTAGATGATTTGTTCTTTGACAAAGAACATGTTTTTAATGTTTGTATCTCTGCTGCCTGGCACAATGCTTGGCACCAAGTAATAATTCAACACACATCTATTGAACTTGGTGTTTAGTCACTGTGCTTGGTAGGAAGGATGCAAAGAGGAATACGGTGACTTGCAGTCTCGTGTAGAAGTCACATGTAAAAAGATGGTGACATACAGCTCGGTATGAAGCTAGCCTCACTAGAGATGAGACCTCTGGGACCCAAAAGAGGGGCTCTACCAATGTGGTTCTTCTACCCAGGTAGTAAGTCATTGGTATCCTGAAGTAACAGGAGGATTACCTAAACAGTTTGGGAGGAGGTAATTTGTAGCAAAAGAGGTCATCAGCTTTAGCTTTCAGAATTTGTGACTCTCAAAGTTATACCTAAAATAGTTGTGGTTTTCTCTAGGGTTGGAGTAGGATATTGCTTTTCCCATTAAAAGTTAACACTTGTCTCTCTGCTGAGACACGAGGCTGTTCAAGTTTGACTGTTACTGTAGTGGCACTAAATGCTTTACACACTTCCTGCACAGGCTCCAGGCTGGAGTTTCAGCAGGATTCCTCTTTTCTCCCCATGCCTGCTGTTCCCTCTACTCCCTTTGAATCTGTGGCTGCCTCTGATTCTCTTGGCCTTAGGTACCTTTGGTAATTGCAGTGCAAATAGTATTTGCAAGAGAAAAGGTGGCAATTTAGTATTTGTGAGAGAAAACATGACCATTTACAAGACTCTGTTAATATAAGTATCTCCTATTAGAGCATAAACCTTTTGATGGCAGAGGCTCTAATTAATTTGTCTTTATCTTGACATCCCTAGTACCAGTAGCAAAGTCTGGTATTTACTAGAAAATCAATATAGTGTCATGTATTAAACACATTTATTAAACAACTAGTGTCATCTATTAAACACTAGTTTGGTTTATAATTTTGCAGGGGTTATCTAATGTTCACAGTGGCCCTGATAGGGTCTCTGTGAACTTGGAGTAGGTACTGTTCACCCCATTTTACTTATGAGGTAACTGAGGCTTGGGTTAATTTCTCCAAGTTCACATTCACATAGTGAACTAGGATTTCCTACCAGTACATCTGACTCCAGATCCCACTTCCTTAACCCCTCATTGAGTAAATATTGTTGAAAATGTTGATTGCCTTTATAAGAATTGGATTATTTATTGGGATTGTAAAGGACACTCATTTTGTTTGACACTTTAGCTTTAAAATAGTTTGCTAATTTTGAATAATTAAAAGAAAGTGAAAGAAAAATGACAAGTCTTCAGATGGCAGATGCTTTTGACATGCCAGAAAGTTTACTATGTGTACACACATTAAAGCTGCATCTTTGCCAGAATTGAATCCCTTTGGTAGCTGTAAAGGATAGTCTCACATAAGAAGCATTTGATTTAAGTTTCAAACAGCCCATGCTAATTTTCATGAATTTTACAGGGACTCTTGATACTCATTTAGTTGTATAGGGGAAGCAAAATTCCACCTCTTTCTTCTTAGGGTCCCAGCTGGGCCTGAGAATTAAATGGATATAAAACAGATTAACGGGAGAAAAGCATACAGATTTATTTCATACAAGTAATACGAGTATTACATGGCACGAGAATCCTCATAAAGAGATAAAGACCCAAATAAGCAGTTAGAGTGAAACGCTTAAATAATGAAATACAAAAAGAGCACTAAGTTGTGAAAAACCCACTAAATTATGTGGGGAGGCTTAAAAGATACGTTATTTAACAAGGTCTGTACAGAATTCTTTGGCCTCAACCTTCCTGTCCTTGAGGACAGGATGTTAATTTCTTTCAGGGGAATTTCATCTTCTGCTTTTAAGGAGGCTGGAAGATCAGAGTTCTCTTTTTACACCTGTTGTTTTCCAGTACTTGAATTAAATGCCCTTTATTCAAAATAGTCAGTATGCCAGAGTGGTATATTTTCAACTTCTTCCATTATAAATGTAACTTTGTATCATATGAAAAGCTCGTTAGTCAATTTGTGACTGAGTCTTTGAGAGTGGAAACTACATTAAAATTAGTAGTAAATAATTTAGTACTAACTATATCATAGCACTTTTTTTTTCCATGTGATTTTTAGGCCAGATTACCTATTCTAACCTTTCTTTTCTTTGATTGTGGTGGTTAATAGCAACAATGCTTTTGTGGTGCTCAGATCATAAAATGAGCAAATAAATTATTTTCAGAGTTCACTGTTTGTTTTTCCTAGTACTCCTTTCCTATGTTGCAAATAGTAATTCCATGATTTTCAAGTGTTGTAATATGACTTTTTAAATAAAATTGTGGGTTATGTAATGTGAATTTCTCTTTGGTCAAGTGATAACACCTGCAAATGATATTTAGTGCATTCCTTGATATACCAAATGAAAATATTTCTTTATGGCCTGTGTTTTTAAAGGAATTACTAAACATTTCATACAGCTGTTCAAAGGAATATGGATGTCGACTTTGAAGTGTTTTCCTGACATAGGGCTCTTTGTTTTTCTCTTCCCGACACGTGCCCTCCTGCCTCCTTCCTCTCAACATAATCTGATATAATTAATGCTCTATCAAACTTTTTGTCTTTGTTGCAGACTTGGGTTCTTCCCTGAATTCCTGCCTGCTCCTTTTATCTGGAGAGCTGGCCTGGACAATAACCTCAGGTTATCTTTTTTTTTTTTTTAATCTTCTTCTTATTATTATTATTTTCACTTTTTTTTTTATTATACTTTAAGTTCTAGGGTACATGTGCACAACGTGCAGGTTTGTTACAAATGTATACATGTGCCATGTTGATGTGCTGCACCCATCAACTCATCAGCACCCATCAACTCGTCATTTACATCAGGTATAACTCCCAATGCCATAGCTATCCCCTCCCCCCTCCCCATAACAGGCCGGTGTGTGATGTTCCCCTTCCCGTGTCCAAGTGATCTCATTGTTCAATTCCCACCTATGAGTGAGAACATGCGGTGTTTGGTTTTCTGTTCTTGTGAAAGTTTGCTGAGAATAATGGTTTCCAGCTGCACTCATGTCCCTACAAAGGACACAAACTCATCCTTTTTATGACTGCATAGTATTCCATGGTGTATATGTGCCACATTTTCTTAATCCCGTCTGTCACTGATGGACATTTGGGTTGATTCCAAGACTTTGCTATTGTGAATAGTGCCACAGTAAACATACGTGTGCATGTGTCTTTATAGCAGCATGATTTATAATCCTTTGGGTATATACCCAGTAATAGGATGGCTGGGTCATATGATATTTCTAGTTCTAGATCCTTGAGGAATCGCCATACTATTTTCCACAATGGTTGAACTAGTTTACAATCCCAACAACAGTGTAAAAGTGTTCCTATTTCTCCACATCCTCTCCAGCACCTGTTGTTTCCTGACTTTTTAATGATTGCCATTCTAACTGGTGTGAGATGGTATCTCATTGTGGTTTTGATTTGCATTTCTCTGATGGCCAGTGATGACGAGCATTTTTTCATGTGTCTGTTGGCTGTGTGAATGTCTCCTTTTGAGAAATGTCTGTTCATATCCTCTGCCCACTTTTTGATGGGGTGGTTTGTTTTTTTCTTGTAAATTTGTTTGAGTTCTTTGTGGGTTCTGGATATTAGCCCTTTGTCAGATGAGTAGATTGCAAAAATTTTCTCCCATTCTATAGGCTGCCTGTTCACTCTGATGGTAGTTTCTTTTGCTGTGCAGAAGCTCTTTAGTTTAATTAGATCCCATTTGTCAATTTTGGCTTTTGTTGCCATTGCTTTTGGTGTTTTAGACAAGAAGTCCTTGGATCTGCTTTCTGCTTGGAGGGCTCCCAGGGACTAGCAAGGCCTCCAAGTGAAGGTGGTAAGGAAGGAGATATCTTTTGAACTATCTCTTGAGAGCTAGATCAGGACTAGGCTCCAGCACCAGCTCCTTCCTTTTTTTAAAAATTATATTTAACATTCTGTGAAATGATGATCCACATATGGCATGTAATTATTTTTTTTATTTGGCTGCATTGTCTAAGGAGTAAGTAAGTACAGCTCATAAGGGATAATATCTTTGACATTTACCTTTATGTCACTGCTTTTCTGGGCAACTTTAGTGATTAAAAATATTTTTAAAAATAAAACCTGTAGGTATGCTGAATGCTCACTTTTATAATCAGAGTTATTCATTACTTTCTCTACTTTTATATTCAGATTCTTTAAACAAACCATTTTAATTCTGATACCAATGATAGTTGTCTTTGTCTCTCTGGCTACCATGACGAAATACCGTAGACTGGGTAGTTTAACCAATAGAAATGTTTCTTATCGTTCTGGATACTAAAAGTCTGAAATCAAAGTGTTAGCATCCTTTGGTTTTGGTGATGGCTCTCTACTAGCTATCAGATGGTGGCCTTCTTGATGTCTGCTTATGTGAGCTTTGTTCCTGGGCTGAGCAAGAGCGAGCCATCTCTGGTTTCTGTTTTTAGAAGGCTACCGGTTCTATTGGAACAGGGCCCCACCTTATGACTGCATTTAACTTTAATTACTTACCTAATTTAAGTACAGTCACGTTATGGGTTAGAGTTTGAAGATATGAATTTTGTGGGGTGGGGATACAATTTTATTCACAACAGTAGTTTTTCTTTACTTGCATAGAAATTTGTTAATTCTCTATTTAAGTAGCAGAATTTAGGTATTTTCAAAGGGCTTAGAAACATACTGCATTCCACAGGCAAGGACTGTTAGTCCATCACAATTGAACATCTGCAGGTTTCCTGTATTTCCAGATTTAGGGTTTTAAAAATAATAAAATTGACATAGGGAAAATATTAATGAAACATTTACCAAGTTAATGTGAATCAGAATCATTGATATTTTTGATTTGGGTTTTATTTTTATATTTCATTATTATTTGGGGTTTTCAAGCATTATTTCCATTTGAACATAAGTTTTAGCTTACTAAAATAAAGCTTTATTTTAAAATTTCCCTTTTTTGAAACTCCACAAATCAATCTGTAAATATACATGCTTTATTTCTCAAGCTTATTTACATATGAGATGATTTCTGAGCCCTTCCACAATGACATGTATTACCTGGATATGTTTATGATGCTTGGGGCATTTTTTCAACAAGGGTTAGCTTGTGATTCCAGAGCACTGAGGGGAAGGGATAAAGGGGTGCGATACAAAGATGAAGATGAGATTATGACTTTCAGGGAATTTATGAGGAAGAAGGAGAAGGAGGTACCTTCTCAGTGTTTGGAGGTAAGCTAGTAATTCTGGCTTCCTGGTCAGAAACTCTAGTAGGAGTCATATTTTAAAAATAGTTTATTTCCTACCAATGAGATCACTTGGACACAGGAAGGGGAACATCACACACCGGGTCCTATTGTGGGGAGGGGGGTGGGGGGAGGGATAGCATTAGGAGATATACCTAATGTGGATGACGAGTTGATGGGTGCAGCACACCAAGATGGCACATGTATACATATGTAACAAACCTGCACGTTGGGCACATGTACCCTAGAACTTAAAGTATAATAATAAAAAAAATAGTTAAAAAAATGGTTTGAAAACCACAACAAAAATATTAAGACAAAGTTATTTATAAATTGAAAAATTTCAAACATGCATAAGAGTATGCAAACTATCATGTTATCGTATAATACCATCTAGATTAAAAAATAACATCTTGCCATAGTGGACCCAGACTTTAGTTTATTGAGAAATAATAAATTCAGCTAACTCTTCTGCCTCCTTCCTTTGTGCCCAGAAGTAACAAATATTCTGAAACTGGTGTTTATCCTACTCATGCATGCTTTTGTACTTTTACTACAGATGCAATAGCATTGCTGTAGATGTTTTTGATTAATGAAAATGATATTCTTTTATAGTTTGGTGTTTCACTTAATATTTTTGTGATTTGTTCACATCAATATATGTGTTTTATATAATAACTGTTGTATAATATTTGATTTTAAAAACACAATTTATTCTCCTAGGTTGTTGACACCTTTTTCACTATTACACATATAAAGTGTTCATTTTGAGGACTTTAAGAAACAAATGCACACATTAGGTTTACCAGGAGGACCAACAATTTTTTTCTGTAATAAAAATAACATGTTTTGCTGAGTTTTTATATTATGTAGGCCCCTGCCTTATGCTCTTAAAAGCATCATCTCATTAATCATCATAATATTCCTAGGCAGCAAGCCCTGGATTTTTCCCCCTTCAATAAATGTAGAAAGCAGATTCAGAACTTTTAAGTAACTAGGTTAACATCATAAAAGTATAAGAGCAAGAGAGGATGATGACTGTGGTTCGGTTTTTAATTTTCACAAATCAACATGCCTTATATTTCAAAGTTAAAAGCAGTTTTCAGGATAGCTGGTGGTAAAATAGTAGAAAAGAAAGACAAAATTGATCTTGAATCTTGGATTTCTACTTCTTAGCTGTGGGACTTGAGCTGGGAGAACTTCCCGCCTTTATTGGTAGGATTAGGACACCAAGTCCTACCTCATAAGGCTGATACAAGGAATTAATGTGAGCTGTAGATAAATAAAGCCACTTGCTTTTTGCTTTGGGCATAATAGGTGTTAGAATATAAGAAAGGTTGTGATAATTTATTAGTAGATAGATGAAAATGTAAGTTGCTACTCAAGAGTTTTCAGAACAACTTACTTCCTATATTTTTGCTAATTTTTCATGTCTAGCAGTTCAACTGAACTTGGTGGATAGATTGGTAATCCCTTGTAGGTAGATATTAAATGAGGCAATCAATACAAATTATCAAAAACTTTTTTCTTCACATTTTATTTATTGGTAAAACCAACAAAATATTGCTTTAAAATTCCACTAATGGGTATACTTAAAATATTCAAAATCTTTTTTTTTTTTTTTTTAAATTTAAGTTAAGCATTGTGGCTTAGGTCCTGGGTAAGGAACAAGACTGCCTGTGTTTGAATCTCAGATTGGTTACTTATGAGCTGTGTGAACTTGAGTAAGTGACCTAACCCTTTTCTGTTCCAATTTTACCTACATGCAGATAATAATCTTATTTCTTGTTGTTTTATTTTTTTATCTGTATACTATATGTTTGTGTGTACACATGCATGAATCTTTGACAATGGGCACACATTCTGAGAAATATGTCATTAGGTGCTTATGTCCTTATTTGGGCATCACAGAATGTACTTACACAAACCTAGATGGTATAGCCTATTGCATACCTAGGCTATATGGTAGAGCCTACACTTCTTAGCTACAAACCTGTACAACATGTTACTGTATTGAATTAAAATTGTAAGACAATGGTAGATATTTGTGAATTTAAACAAATCTAAACATAGAAAAGGTATAGGAAAAATATGGTGTTAAGATAAAAAACAGTACACTTGTATAGGGCACTTACCGTGGGTGAGTCAGTGAGAGGTGAGTGAAGGTGAAGCCTGGGACATTACACCACTGTAGACTTTATAGACCCTGTACCCTTAGGCTACACTAGATTTATAACAATATTTTTTCTTCAATGATAAATTAACTTTAGCTTATTATAACTTTTTAATTGTATTTAACTTTTCAAGCTTCCTACTGTCTTGTAATGGCACTTAGCTTAAAACACACGTTGTACAGCTGCACAAAAATATTCTTTATATCCTCATTCTATAAGCATTTTTCTATGTTTAATTAATTTTTAAAAAGTATAAAATTTACAACTCTTCCACGTTCCCATCTTCTGGAAGTTCTTCAGGGACAGTTACATGCATGGAGCTGCCATCACCTATGATAACAGTGCCTTCTCCTGGAATACCACTTGAAGGACCTGACCGAGGCTATTTTACAGTTATCTTTAAAAAAAAAAGTGGGAGGAGTATACTCTAAAATAAAATAAAAAGTATAGTAAATATATGAACCAGTAAAATCACTTACTATCAAGTATTATGTACTGTGCATAATTGTATGCACTATACTTTTATATGACTGGCAGTGCGGTGGATTTGTTTGCACCAGCATCATCACCACAAACATGAATAACGTGTTGTACTGTGGTGTTGCAATGGCTACAATGTCACTAGGCAATAGGAATTTCTCATTCTCATGTTCTTATTGGATCACTGTCATATGTGCAGTCTGTCATTGATCAAAACGTGTAGGGGATGACTATACACACACACACACACACACACGTGCTTATATGTAAAAATCTGAGACCTATCTTGCATATTGTAAATGCTCAGTAAGAAGTAGCAATATTAATTACTAGTGCAAGTTACCAAAGATGTACAAAATTTGAGTACTGCTCCACTCAAGGGTTCAAATCAGTAGTAAGTACTTGCGTTAGTAGTACACAAATGTCAGGAAACAATTACAGCTTTACAAAAGTATCAAGAATATGGAGATAAAGAACAAATAAAGGACACTTTAAAAAAAAGTTTTACCTTTTAGGTATGACCCAAACGTTATAGCCTTGCCCACTTTGTGATCTTAAACAAATTGCAGTCTTATAGTGAGTATATTTTTAGTCTAGCTCATTTTGCTTAACTTTGAGAATCATTCATGTTTGTGTCTGTGGTTATAGTTTATTCATTTTTACTGCAGTATAGTATTTTATTGTGTGAATATGCTATAATATCCATTCTTAATTTTGTTAGATATTTCATATTTTCTTCCTTATCCAATATTCTGTGTGTATATTTATTTGTAGGTTTATTTATATAATATATATTATATTTATATAATATAAATATGTATATACACATATAAATCAACTTAGACATAATTTGCATATAAAATAGACTAATTTTTCAGTATATACATGCTTATGTGACCACTATAACAATTAAGATTTAGAACATTTCCATCACTCATCCCCACTTTTCCTAAAATTCTTTTGTGACCATTTGCAGTAAATTCCCAACTTCCTGAATCAAGCACCTGTAGATTTCACTATTAGTTAGTTTTGCCTATTTGGGAATTTTATATAAATGGAATCACACAGCAGGTCATCTTTCATATCTGATGTCTTTATTCAGTATGATGTTTTTGAGATGTGTCTGTGTTGTTGCATGTCAGATTGTTCTTATTGTTGAATAGTGTTTCTTTGTGTGAATCTCCAATTTGTTTATCCATTTACCCATTGACGTATAATTGGGTGGTTACTCTTGAGGCATACTTGTATGCATGGCTGTTGAGTACAGATCTAGGAGTAGGATTGCTGTGTCATGGGATTTGTATATTTTCCATTTTTGTAGATAATGCAAAATGGTTCTTATAAACTAGTTGTATGAATTTGCATTACCATCAACAGTGTATGTGCATTCCCCTTGTTTCATACCCTCAACATTTGTGGTTTTTTTTTTTTTTTTTTGGTTAGCCTTATAGATACATGTGTAGTGTTATTTTATTGTGGTTTACATTTGCATTTTGTGATAACTAATGAGATTGAACACCTTATGCCCTTGTTTATTGACCTTTTGCTACGTTTGTATCTTTGGTGTGATGCCTTTTCAGATCTTTCACCTATTTTGGTTTTGGTTGTTTTAAATTGCATTTTTTTGTGTGTTTCGTAAGTGTTATTTATTCTTAAGAGTTACTGATAAACTGTGGGTATAAACCCCTTATACAATATATCTTCTGCCTCTGCATATTGTTTTTGTGTTCCTTAATTGTGACTCTTTAATGAATAAGAGTTCTTCATTTTAATTTACTCAAATTTACCCATACTTTCCTTTAGAATTAAAACTTTTATGTCTTAGGACACATGAAAATCTTCTATTTTTATCTTCTAGCTGTATTGTTTGACCTATTATACAGGGATTTATAATCTATCTTGAATTGATTTCTGTGTCTTGTCTGAGGTAGGAGTAAATTTTCGTTTGCTTCCATATAGATGTACAGGTGATCTAGTCTTTCAAAAGACCATACTTTCTTCATTGCTACAAATTGACCTCTTTGACTTAAATGCAATTGGATCTCTGTGGTTTTTTTTTTGTTGTTTTTTGTTTTTTTAATTATTTTAGTTTCAGGGTACATGTGCTGGGTTGTTATATAAGTAAACTTGCGTCACAGCTGCTAAGCCTAGTACCCAATAGTTATTTTTTCTGATCCTCTCCTTCTTCTCACTTCCCCTCTTCTAGTAGGCCACAGTGTCTGTTGTTCCCTCTTTTGTGCTCATATGTTCTCATCATTTAGCTCTTATTTACAAGTGAGAACATGTGCTATTCGGTTTTCTGTTCCTGCATTGGTTGGCTAAGGAAAATGACCTCCAGCTCCATTCATGTAACTGGGTCTCTTTAAGTGGGTTCTTAATTCTAGTTCAATAGCCTGTTATCCTTTTTATCAGTAATATAGTGTTTTAATTACTATAGCTATATAATAAATCATGAAACCTGGTAGAGTATGTCTTCTCACTGTACTCTTTACAAATGTGTCATTATTGGTCCTTTCTTTTTCACATGTATTTTAGAATCAGTTTGTTAAATCCCACACGCGTCCCTCCCTGTAACTCTTGATTAGAGTTGCGTTGACTCTACAGATTAATATAGGGGGTATTGTCATCTTTGCAATATCTAGTATTTCATATATTTTTAATTAGATTTTTTTATAATTTTCTTGGTAATGTTTTCTAATTGAGTTCTTGCAAATCTTTTGCTAGATTTAATTCTAGGTTTTGGTAGTTTCTTAATGCCCTTATACTATATGGCACCATTTTAATGTTTCATTTTGTTTACTGATATTTGGGGATAGAATTGATCTTTATAGATCAACCCTATTAGTAAGTTTGCTAAAATCATTTTTATTTTTATTTTTGTATTTTGTATTTTATTTGTTTATTTATTTTTGAGATGTCTCACTCTGCTACCCAGGCTGGAGTGCAGTGGCGCTATCTTGGCTCACTGCGCCCTCCGCCTCCTGGGTTCAAGAGATTCTCCTGCCTCAGCCACCTGAGTAACTGGGATCACAGGCACGTGCCACCATGCTCAGCTAAGATTTGTATTTTTAGTAGAGATGGGTTTATCCATGTTGGACAGGCTGGCCTCAAACTCCTGGCCTCCGGTGATCTGCCCACCTCGGCTTCCCAAAGTGCTGGGATTAAGGTGTGAGCCACCATGCTCGGCTGCTGAATTCATTCTGAAACAACTCCTTTTGAGGTCAAAAAATATATATAATAAATTATAATCCCTTAAAGCATGTAATTTGATGAGTTGTGAAAGATACATAAACCTATGAAATTTTTACCACGATCAAGAAACAGAGCAGTTCTGTTACTTCTAAGAGTTTCTTAGTTTCTTATACAGTCCATCCCTGTTTCACATGCTCATATAGAATAAGTTAGAATATGCAGTCCTGCACCACGCAATGATGTTTTTGTCAGTGATGGACCACAGATATGGCATTGGTCCTGTAAGAATATAATGGCTATACCATATAACCTATCTGTGAAGTAGGCTGTACCATCTAGGTTTGTGTAAGTACACTCCATGATGTTTGCAAATGATGAAATTGCCTAACAACCTATTTTTCAGAATGTATCCCTGTCATTAAACCATGAATGAGAGTATTTCTTATGTCTTCTTTTGCTCAGCATGATGATTTTTGACATTTATTTAATTAGTTTTTTTAGTAGTTTTTTTTTCTTTCAGCTGGGTGATATTCTCTTGGATCCATACACCACTATTTGTTCATTTACTTCTTGATGTCTATTTGGGTTTTTTCAAGTTTTTGATTATTGAAAATAAAGCTGCTGTGACCATTTGTATACAGGTCTTTCTGTGAACATCTGTTTTCAATATTTTTGGTAGGATTGGAATAGCTGGGCTTTGAAGTTTGGTGAATGTTTATTTTTATAAGAAAATACAAGCAATTTTCCAAAATGGATGCACCCTTTTACATTCCTGCCAGCAGTATTTATTTATTTATTTATTTTCTGCCAGCAGTATTTAAATGTTCTGATTATTCCACATATTCTCCAACATTTGATATTTACAGGCTATAATTTAGCTATTCTAATGTGTATGTGGTGGTATCACACATTCATATATTTTGTGATACAACTATTTACATTTTTCCATTTTGTTTATTTTATTTATTTTCTGAGACAGAGTCTCACTCTTTTACCCAGCCTGGAGCGCAGTGATGCAGCCATGACTCACTGCAACCTCAACCTCCTGGGCCGAAGTAATCGTCCCACCTTAGCCTCCCAAGTGTCTGGTACTACAGGCATGCACCACCACACCCAGCTGATTTTCGTTTTTTTTTTTTTTTTTTTTTTTTTTTGTAGAGATGGGGTTTCATTATGTTGCCCAAGAAGCTGGTTTCAAACTCCTGAGCTCAAGAAATCTGCCCACTTTGGCCTCCCAAAATGTTGTGGTAACAGGCATGAACCACTATGCTCAAGCTTTAAAAATGGCATTTATTATTACTTATTTTTGTAGAGACAGGGTCTCTCCATATTGCTCATGCTGTTCTTTTTGTTCTTGTATGTGTGCTTTGTTTTTATTTTTTTGAGACAAAGTCTTGCTTTGTTGCCCTGGCTGGAGTACAGTGGCACAATCATGGGTCACTGCAGGACTCCACCTCCTGAGCTCAAGCTGTCCTCCCACCTCAGCCTCCTGAGTTGCTAGGACCAGAGGTGATCACCACCATGGCAGGTTAACCCATTTTAGAATCGAGTTGTATTTCTTATTACTGTATTGTAAGAGTCCTTTTTTTTGGTTTGGGCAAATCACTTGTCACTAGTGTGTGACATTATAAATTTTAAATTTTCGTAAAGACTACATTTCAATGTTTGTTAGGGTTTTAGTTTTTTATTCTATTTAAGGAATCTTTGCCTACTCAGATGTTACAATGATTTTTCTCTCATATTTTTCAGAATTTCTAGAGTTGTAGCATTAAACATTTGGGTCCCAACTCTACTTTGAGTTAATTTTTGTGCATGATGTGAAGTAAAAGTTGACATTTACTCTTTTAATCATTGAGATATCCAGTTCCAGCAACATTTGTTGAAAGGGCTATTCTTTTTCCACTGCATTTCTTTGGAACTTTTTTCTTAAGTCAATGGACCAGAGATGTGTGAGACTGTATATGTGGACTTTCTATTCAATTCCATTGATTTATATGTCTTTACTTTCAGCAATGGCACAATGATTATTAGCTTACTGTAGTTTTAGATTAAATATTGAAATTGTATAGTATAAATCTGTTAGCTTTGTTCTTCTTTTTCATTTTTCCTTTTTTTAGATGGAAAAGAGAACTCTGTTATATTGTAGAAGGACTTCATCACCCTCTGCTTCTCCGATGTTTACCTCTGCCATTGCTGTTATCATGTTGTGTTCTAAATAATTACCTGTGATACCTTCCTCCCGAGACTGTAGAATCTTTGAAAGAAGATCTTGTGTGTATTTTCATATTGTGTCTACAGAGCCAGGCATGTTTTTGACTATTATAAAGCCAAAGACAAAAAGCTACACAAATACTGACATCTAGTTAGTAAACTCTTTCTTTCAGAGATATGACTAGCAGTTTTGAAATTACTTTATGTGCATACTAGCATTGGACAAATGTGTTTACTTACTTTTGTGAATTATAGATGTGAGTAGCAAACACTGGTAAAAAATTTCCTTTGCAAAGAAAATCTCTTTCTTTAAAAGTCTAAATAGAAAAATACATTGTGGAAGTTGGCCGTTCATCTTTTTTCAAGTCAGAATTAATTTCTGAATTTTTTTTTCTACCCAAAAGAATGTATATCTCTCTAATAAATCCTTCACTTAAATATAAATCATAAATATTTTCTCATAATATTTTCTAATAATTTTAATTGTACTCCTAAATATCTTAAATATTTTCACTCATAAATATTTTCTCCTTTGCTTTTTAAGCTATTTTCGTGAAAGAAGAAATGTTGCTACCTCAACTGATAAATCTGTGGCATGGCAAAGTGAGTCAATGTGTTTAATTTCTCCTTAAATTAGAGCTCATTTGATAGTCTTAACTGTGTTAAAATCATGATTGAGAAGGCAGCCCACCTGTGGTATAGGGAACAATGGAAATAACTGTCTGCCAGCGTTCATAGTACCTCAGACACTTTTAAAGGGGACTGAATAAAAGGCAATAAAATACACTCTGACTCCTAGAAATTTGTACATGCTAATGTAAAAAGTTTTCTTTTTATGCAAGCTTCATTTATCATTAGCCACAGTTGCAGGCATTTAACTAAATTAAATGGTTTCTGGCAGTCTGAGCTACAGAACAAAGATATATGTATGGAAAGTGATTTTGCCATGGTAACTGGAAAGGGCTGTCATTGTTGCTCTGGCAAATTGAACAGTGACAGAGGCTTTTCTTTCATTTTGAAAATTCTGATTATACAAGTTTGGGAACATTCTTTTTGACAATAAGATGTCAAACACTTGGGTACTGAATCCTTAAGAGAAATTTTTGCCATAGTAGAAATGCAAATATTGAGAATTATTTTTTGTAGATTAGTATAATTCAAGGATGATGGAACTTCTCTTCAAATAATTTATTTACAGATGCGTTAGTAGCTATGGCATTAGAGGAATTATTTTAAATGCCTTCTGGGATTTTAAGTAATATCTAGCTATTATGTTGGTGACCTTTTTATAACTATTTATTGTAAGTTATAGAACTAAGCTTAATTTTCTGGCGTTTAGAGTGTTTCCTTATTTAGGAGTTATTATAAATGGCACCATGACAATTTCTTTTGTATATGAGCAATGTATTTGGTTATATTGATGTGGATCCTAGAGGTTGGCAAGGACATATGTGACAGGTTGCAATTTAAGGAGCAGTAAGTTATGTTTGTGAAGCAAATGGTGGATACCATGAGTGTTATATCAAGACGATGAGGAGAATTGATTTAGGGATAAGAATTAGCATAATTTGGACTCTTACAGAATAAAGCTTATGTTGTGATAATGCCATAAAAAACTCATGCTTTTAATCTTTTTTTAAAAACAGTATTTCACATTATTCACATCTTTCCATTCTCATCCTATAATTTCCCTAAAAGATTCAAATGAGGAGAATTCATCTTCCATCTTTCCTTATGGAGAGACCTTTCTCTTCCAGAGACTAGAAAATTCCAAGGTTAGTCCCATACATTTTAATTGTTTTCCATAATCAATTATTTGCTTTTCTGCCTATTTGTACCTCTTCATTTTTCTCCAAGCTACTTGAAGAATGACATTATGTTGAAGAGTGAAATTTCCAGTCAGCAAAATTTTTGTTCAGTAAAATTATGGTAAAATCTGTATCTTTCAATATACATTATAGAAACACACTTTTATTTTGACTTCGGGAATCCAGGATAGTGAGTTTTAAAAGTTTGCCACAAGATTGGGTTAATTAAACAAAAGACAAACTCTATAAAACTTAAACACTCTCTAGATTTTTGCTTTGCCTTGTAGCCAAGTGCAGACTTCCAAAGTGCATAGGCTTCCAATTGTGTATATATTTTAATTATTTAGCGTATCATTCATTCCTTTCTATTACTTGTGCTCTTTTGCTACATTATTTCTTGGTCTTGATAAAAGAGAAGTTGGAAGACAAAAATGTATTAAATAAAAGTACATAAATTTTATTTTTGGTTAGCATCTTCTTTTGTTCTTACTTGAACTGATGAGTTAACGATTTGAATAAAATAGTGAAAAAAAATCAAAAGTCTGTTTAATGTAGACTATCTTTTTTTTTCTGAAAATTGATCTAAGTAATTAGACTTATTTAGTTAAACTCAGATATTATGGATTTTTGTAGAATATTGCTACACATACAGGCAAATCCCCAAACCCAAAAGCAAAACAGTATGTGTTTTTTGTTTGTTTGCTTTTTTAATAGAAGCGACCTATAAAGAATGAATTTTTGACCCAGGAAGAAGCACTCAAAGGGGAAGCAACTACTGCAGCGAACTCTTTTATCATCAAATCAAGGTATGAGATCATGATTGATGATGATTAACTATTTAGAATAAACTGTTATACAATGTTGACTTTTCATTCATAGTATAATATTGTGTGTCAGAGAAAATAGTTTATGTTGATAAGTTTAAAATTTTCCTCTCTAAATGTAAGCATAACAGCACCCATTTTATTAATTGAATTATGCTCTATAAATCAAGTAAATAGTTGCATCCTGTGGCAGATTATTTTGTGTTTTTCTAATGGAAACCACACCCCCGCCCCAAAGCAATACAAGTGACTGTGATTGCACATTAAAGATGAGAGGTTATGTTAATAAAAAGGAGCAAAGGGCAGTACAGAACATCACTATGCAAGTTGCAGACTTTTACAAGTGTAATATATTATTTTTATTGGAGTTTCAGCACTGGCCAGAAGCATGGCAATTATCCAGTTATTTGGATCACACACGGAGTTAGAATTTGTATGCAGCAACTTCAATTTTGTTTTTCTCTCAGCTTTATTGGAACTTGGCATACTGGATCATTACCTGATATTTCATTTTCTTTTTCTTAATTTTTAATTTTTGAGATTACATAGTAGATGTATATATTTCTGGAGTACATAATATATTTTGATACAAGCATAATAATCACATCATGGAAAATGGAGTATTCATCCCCCAAAGCATTTCTCTTTTGTATTGCTAACAGTTTAATGAAACTCTTTTAGAGGGACGTTCATTTTATTTTTGTCTTTCATTTTCTAAGGCTAACATTGTTATAGGTTTCCCTCAGTTAAAGCTAAATAATTAAACAGCTTCAGTAAACATTTGACATAATCTAATATAATGCAAAATATGAAAGGGCCAGGCTAGATTATTCTTAAGGCAGTAATCGTTTTTAGAATGCTATATCCAGAAAGATGTAATTTGAGCCCAGGCATATCTGTTTCATTGATTAGCAAAAAATGTCCTTTGTCGTTAATGAGTTGATCTATTATGTCATTCCTTGAATCTGTAGAAATATGCCTAGCTATTATGAATGCATTCCAATAAATATTTTGCATTACATAGCTTTTACTTCCTGGATGTACACTGACCCTTTATTGTTTTCTAGCTAGCAGTGTGCTGCAATATTTTTCCTCATCAGCATTGCAAAATAATACTGATGCTCTCAGCAGCCAGGCGTACTCTCTGTTTTATTGCATTATGGTGAAACATGGGGTCCTTGGAGTTGATTAGAGGATAGTAGAGAGTGATAAACAAGTGGGAAATAAGATCTCCATATAGATGAGTTAATGGTCTATGATGTTGCCCAGAGACATTGGGCTGGCCACTTAGTTGTGCTATTAAAGATGTTTAAATTGTGATGTGAAGAATATACCCAGTCTCCATCCTTAGCACCTGCACCTAACCGTCCAAAATAAAAGGGATAAGATTAAATTATACCTAAGAAAAAACTTGTAGTAGTATTCACATATGTCATTGGTTACTGAAAGAATTTTACTTAGTTTTTCTGGAAGAGTTAAAAAATTTTCAATAGGATTGATTGAAGCTCTAGGATTTTCCTGGCCTTATGTTTCTGTTATTGGTTATTTATAAATTTTCAAAATGTCACTGATGTCTTAAATCACATATAGCACTTTGAAATGTTTACATCATTTTTCCATTTAGCATATATGATAACAGAAAGGAGAAAATAAGTGAGGACAAGGTGGAAGATATTTGGATACCTCGAGAGGACAAAAACAATTTTTTGATAGACACTGCTTCTGAATCAGAATACTCAACAGTAGAAGAATGCTTTCAGAGTTTAAGAAGAAAAAATTCAAAGGCATCTAAATCTAGGACTCAAAAAGCATTGACTTTGGACTCCGTTAATAGGCACAGTTATCCATTAAGCTCAACAAGTGGAAATGCTGATTCATCAGCTGTTTCTTCACAGGCAATATCTCCCTATGCCTGCTTTTATGGAGCATCTGTAAAGAAGGTTAAATCGGGATGGCTGGATAAACTCTCTCCTCAAGGGTATGTATGTATTCATTTATTTCATAAGTGGCATATTTTTAAAATTTGAAGTTTATTCATTTCTAAACCTTCTGGGATACTGTTCCCCCACTCCACCTCCACACACACACACATACACAGAGATACCATTTTTAGGGACTTTCAGCACGCTTTTGCCAGTGCTATTCTTTAGACATAAGGAGAGAGATGTGCAATGCAATGCTGCATTAAGGTCCAGAATCACAAATTAAAATAGAAAATTATGACTTCACATCTAATTTCTTAATGTTACCTTCTAAGTTCGCATCAAAATGGGCTAATCTGTGTCCCAGTATGTAACAAAGAAAAACAAGACAGACTGAGTTAGTATTACTCAGCCCACACTGTTTGGCTTTTACTCATATCATAACAGTGTTCTGTTTGAGAATACAAGGCTTATTGTAGTTAGGGAAAAGTACATCTTTGTTAGGTTTAGGTCTTCACTGTTATTGATATATTGTTTTAATTTTTGTATGTTACAAAGAAGGTCAGAGTTCCGTGAATATTACACTTTTCAATGGATTTATCAACAGATGTTTACAAAGAAACTTTTGTCCTTTAAGCATTTTACAGTACTGAGAAGTCTTTGGGGAAGGATTATATTTAATTAGAATTGTTTTCTAGCATCCTGATTTTTAGATGTCTTTTTGAAATATTTACTTGAAATGTTTTTCTTGAATTATTAAATGATTTTGAGATTAAAGCTTTCATGTATCAGTAGCTAATGTGGTGAGTCCCTACAGTGTGCTGTTTTTCTCTCCTATTCTCCTGAAATGTATGTCATTTCTAGAAAGGATTGGTTTGATCTAAAATAATTTTAATTGAAAAAAAAATCTGCCAGAAGCGGCATCAGATGACTAGTAGAAGCAGGAATTACATTTCAAAAGATAGCAAAACACCCCAAAATTATATGGTTAGTAATTATATGTTAGTACCTTATATATTTTCATCCTTTAGGAAATTTGATTTTGAATAAGCCAAAGCAGAGTACTTCTTACTGTCAGCTATGTGTGTCACTTCTTTCTGGTTACATTATGATGACAAAACCCTCTGCTTTTTCTTTTTAGTCCTAAGTGTTATTGGTAAGTGCATATTCAGATGTCAAACGTGTGGATCACTGCTCAGGTCTGAACACTAGTGGTGTTGAGAATATTGAATATTCTTGAATTCATTTCTGTAAAATCTAAGTATTTAGGGAGGTCCAAGTGCTCTCTTAAAGTATCACTGGAAGAAGAAACAGACTTTGAGTACAAAGCCCCCAGCAGCTGTGGTTTCCTGTAGGTCTCGGGTGAGATCTCGCCCTTTACAGGGTTGGTCTGTTTATGCTGCAGGCACATTGAGAAAGTTTCACCATTGTTGGCCACCTCTGGGACAGTTAGGATATATTCTGTCTCTCTTTTTCAGAACTTTGACTTTCCATTCTTTCTATTCTGAACCTGCCTAAGGTTAGATGCTGTAAGTTTTCTGGATTTATATTTTTCTATTTTGGGGGAAATAATTGCATTTTCTGTCCTAAAGCTCACCCCTGCCCCCCCCATCCAAAATACCAGGATAAATGGATATAAGAAAAGAAACCAAGGAGCTTGGTATGTCACCAAGAAATTTTAAAACTCTTCTACATGATTATATTGCTATGACTTGAAAGAAATATGTGTAGCTGGCCAAAACGCATGCATTCATTAAATCAGAAGTAGAATCCAGAATTTTTCCTTTCCTAATTAGACTCTATAGGCTATTGTGAGAGTTTAAGATGTTCATTAAAGTAAACAAAGTGATGCCTACCCCTTCCTTATGCAGTGGTTGCTGAGCTTTGTTTAACTCATGGCCGCATGTCTCTTTGATGCAGACAGCACTGATTGAGATGGGATTCCGAACTCCATATAGCAGGTGTCAACAAACTTTTTCCATAAAGGGTCAGGTATTAAATAGTTTAAGCTTTATAGTCAAATGGTCTCTGTTGCAACTATTTAACTCAGCAGTTATAGCATAAAAGCAGATGTAGCCAATGAATGAGGCTGTGGTCCAGTAAAATACAGAAGTGATAAAAAGCGGAGGTCCTCCTTAGAGGCCTCTGCATTTGTATTTCTTTCTGCCCAAAATGCTCTTCCCCCAAGAGTAACATGGCTTGAACTTCTCTCAAGTTCATACTATAATGTCTCCTTTGCATTTAAGCCCTGGCCACCAAATTTAACACTACAACTGTTGCTCTCCCCTGCCACCCCACCACTCCCTTAATTACTTTCTTCTACAGGGCTTACAGGCCAGATGATTTATTTATTTCATACAAGCTCCGTGAGGACAGGCATCTGCATTGCTTTTCTTGTGCTGTGATAGCCTTAGCGGAACACTGCCTAGCTCATGGTAGATGCTTAGTATTTGTTGTAGAATGAATCTGTGAAAAACCTAGCATTAGACATATTTTCTTTTAATTTTTCTAAAACAGCAATTTATAAGAACTTTATAATATAGGCTGCTGAACTCAACAACATATTTGTGGCTGAAAATCTCCAAGAACCATTGATAATGCTGTTATACATTAACAGGGTAGTGGACTCTTGGTGTTTTTTATTTTTTTTCATAATTGTTTCCCCCTTAAAGACATGCACGTAAATTATCAAAATACAATTGTCAAAATACAATTTAAAAACTAACAGACACATTCTAGTTTATACTTTTTCAAATAGTGTATGCAGCTGTCTTTTGTTTAATGAATGTCATTAAACAAAATAATCACATTCACAATCTGAACTTATTTCATGTGGTTATCTATTTACTTTTGAAATGGAAATGCCAATTCTGAATCAATGCCTAATGTGTGAACATTGCCCAATATATGGTTAAGAATATAATTGTATGACACTAAACAACAAAAGAAATACTGAAACATTTCTGGTTTAATATATGAAAAGTTGTTTAAATATTTGAATGACCTAAATATAATATCCCTAAAACTAGTGGTTTAAAAACTGTATGAAAGAAACAATAAAATGTGGAATTTTGGGGGCTGTATTTTGAATAGGTCAAAGCAGATGAAAAGCTTAATAAGTGATACTTGCTTTTAAAAACCTCTCGCTGGTTTTGAGGATTAAAATAAATCATCTTCTTCACTTTTTCTCAGCTGTAAATAATAAGCTTTTCAGCAGATTTGTATAGATGCAAATATGAAAGACTGGATATAATTTATTCCAGCATTTCCCAAATATGCATCTCAGAAGAGAAATGTTTGAAGCTGTTGTAAAGAAAAGGGAACATGGTTGGATGTGCTGTGCCTCTTCTAGGAGATGCATAAATTAACATCTCCAAGAATATATGCAAAAGAAACCCTTTTGAATTTTTACAATACTATTTTCTAAAGATGTTTCTGTGTTCAGCATGACATACAGAGCATCTTTATAAAAACTGCTGTGTGTATTAAAGAATTTCTATTTTACTTGAAATGTTTTAGGACTTTATTTCTTACTTGGGGAAATTCCTCTTTTTTAAAATTTAACTTTTTTTTTTGGCCATGAGGAGTACTGATGTGGCAGTGTGAGCCTGAGACAGCTAAAGTTGATCATGTGAGGTTAAGTCAACACTTGGAGATGGTGAAGGACACAGATGAGCAAGATGTGTTCCTGATCTTGTTGTAGCTTCCATTTAAGGCAGAAAAGAAATGTATATGTGAATAGCAATAAAACCCAAAGACAAAAGTATAATTGGTACGTACAGAGTCCTGAGGTTACCAAGGGTTGAGAAAGCATTTCTCCAAAGACCTTCCAGGAAGGAGAGGGTAGCAGTTGAATTGCCCTTTGGAAAATGGATAAGATTTTAACTGACATTTTTAGTAAAATGCTTTTCTGTCTAGAGGGAAAGGCAATGATAGTGGTGATATCTAGATGTACTTGAGGGTTGAGATAGTGAGCAGGTGGAGGTTGGAGTTATTTTATTGAAGATGGACAGTTGGGTTCTAGGACCAGGAGAGAGAAACTGCCAGTGAAAAGCGTGTCCAGAGAACAGATAACTAGGGAAAGTGAAAAAGCCAATGATCAAATACCAAGAAAAGGTTAGATCGCAGACAGTGACTGGGAGTCAGAGCTCCCAGAAGCCAATAGCCCAAGACCTGGGAGGAATTCAGAGCTTATATTGTTTGTGCCTTTGTCAGTTTCCATGTCATCATCCAATCTCCAAGGCTCCTTTATTGGAAGAATTCCCCACCTGGCTACACAAGTGTTTGAGTGTCTTGGGTCTCTTGGTACACTTTCTTGGGGATGCAGTGAAAGGCAGGTGTAGCAGAAAGTTGGCAAGTCCATGTTTGACTAGGGTGTTACATATCAGTCACCTTGTTGAACTTAAAAGTGAATACGAAATCCTTGATAAAAGGTATGTTTTCTTTTTTAATCTGAAAATTAGATGGCCGTTTCTCAAAGCACTTGCTACTGGTAAACATTGTGCCAAGGAAATAAAAAGCTTTAATATTGTTGCAGTTTGAGGAGGAAAAAAGTTAGTTTCAGTCTCCATAATATTACCTGGTTAATTCCTTTCAGCCATCTTAGCTGCAGAGAAATGAATAGGGTTTGGAATCAGACAGACATCATTCATTTGCTGTGTGACTCCATTTCTTGGAACCTCCATTTTTCACATAAATGCATGAGGTCAAGACTACTTCTGTGAAATCATTTGGAAAAGTAGGTAACTTTGGGCCTCACTCTTAACTGATGCTCAATAAACCTCGATTTTCTTTTTCTTTCAGAACACCATTTTATTGCAGAGGACCTTAAATAATGTTACTATGAGTCCCAGTCAGTTCATACTTTGATAAGTACAAGGTAAACACACACTGAACTTTCAGAATTCAATGTTTGATTGTTATAAAAGCACATAGTTTATGTGTCAGAAAGTAGTACATAGCTTATTTAAATAAAAGGACATGGATGCAGCTGGAAACCATCATTCTCAGCAAACTATCGCAAGAACAGAAAACCAAATACTGTGTGTTCTTACTCATAGGTAGGAATTGAACAATGAGATCACTTGAATACAGGAAGGGGAACATCACACACCGGGTCCTATTGTGGGGCAGGGGCAAGGGATAGCATTAGGAGATATACCTAATGTAAATGACGAGTTAATGGGTGCAGCACACCAACATGGCACATGTATACATATGTAACAAACCTGCATGTTGTGCACATGTACCCTAGAACTTAAAGTATAATAAAAAGAAAATTCAGTTTTAAGTAGGTATTTCCAGAATATATTAGTACCTTGATATTTTAAACTCTGTGACCCGGGGTATGATACTAAACATATTTCTATCGAACTATTAATAGTCCATCGTCAGTTTCTGATAGTGACATAACGGAGAGGTTGTTTGAAGGGATATAGTGAAATGTACTGGTAAGAACATTATTACATATGTATTAATGGAGCAATAAAGGAAAGGCATTATAATAAAAAAAAAAAGGTGACATTTCCTCCCTCCAACCTCTTCATAAGGGGCAGCCCCTTTCAACTCTTTTATAGTTACTTTTAGCATTTGTTTTGTATGTCTTATTATTTTTATACTTTTTTTTTTTTAACTGTTCAGTGTTAGGGATTAGCTGTTGATGTACCACCATGGAAGATCGTATTTATTCATTTTAACCACTGTTTCCTCTTTCCCTTCTAGACACAATTCCTATTATCCTTTTAAAATAGTTACATAAGATATTTAGATATCTGTAACTGTGTTTTATATTATAACTGTAAAGGCTACTCATTTTTGAGCAATGTAGCATAGTATGAATAATTTTTTTCATTGACAATGTTTAATTTTTGTTGAATTAATAATTGTTGATTTTTTCTTTTGCTTACTTTTTTTTTTTTTTTTTTTTTTTTGAGACTGAGTCTCACTCTGTTGCCCAGGCTGGAGTAAAGTGGCGTGATCTCGGCTCACTGCAACCTTCACCTGTCGGGTTCAAGCAATTCTCTGCCACAGCCTCCCAAGTAGCTGGGATTACAGGCACCCACCACCATGCCTGGCTAATTTTTGTATTTTTAGTAGAGACGGGGTTTCACCATCTTAGCCAGGTTGGTCTTGAACTCCTGACCTCGTGATCTACCCTCCTCGGCCTCCCATAGTGCTGGTATTACAGGCGTGAGCCACCGTGTCTGGCCTGTTTGCTTTATTTTTAATATGTGTATTCCTTCATCTGAAAATTCTTCCTCAAAATATGAATCTCTGAAGTAACCAAAATAAATATACCTATCAATTTCATCATCCGACTGCCTGCTAAGAAAACTTTAGTTTGGGCTGGTTGTTCCCCAGGCTGAGTGCACACTAGCATCTTGGAATTCCCTTGTATCATCTTTGGTATTCTCTATTCCTCTCTCTAGTGTTTTTGTCTTTCCATCTTTTCTTTAGATAAAGTACAACTCTTTGAAGCTTCCTTTCCTCTCTCTAGTGTTTTTGTCTTTCCATCTTTTCTTTAGATAAAGTACAACTCTTTGAAGCTTCCTGAGAAAAGGTGGATAGGGAGTCAATGTTTTCAGACCTTCCATGCTTGAAAATGTCTTTTTCTCCCCCCTAAACATTGTTATTGTTGATTTATTATGTTTTAGAAACCTTAACTGGAAAGAATACTTCTCCAGATCAGCAATTTATATTCGAGATTCCTAGTAATCTAGAGGTAGTATTGAGAAATCTCATTTTTGATTCTTTATACATAGCCTATTTATCAGTTCTTGGAGATTTTCTTGTTTTATTCTTCAATAACTTTTTTTTTCTTTCTAGAATTCCTGGTAGTTTGGTGTTGGACCTCTTGCCCTGAAACCCTGATAAATATCTAGTTTTTCAATTTTCCCTTTCCACTCACTAGGAAGTTTCTTCAGTTGTGTTTCCTAACCCAGTTTTTGTTTTGTTGTTATAGTGTAATTAACACACAAAACATTTTCTTTTGACTGTTCTTTTTATGGCATAGTGTTACTTTTTCACAAATAAATCCTTTTACTTCTCTGAAGATATTAATACTTTTTTTTGAAGCTTTCCTATAGAGTCTATTTCTTTTAACTTTTTGGAGGGGTGATTTTGTCTCTATCTTTTACCTTAGTGGTATTTTTCTCAAATGTCATGTTAATCTTGAGCTGTCATTTTAGAGTGAAATATTGCAAAACTGATTAGAAGCACTGTAGGCTCTGATGGTCTTTGCTATTTGTTTCTTGTAAGACGATCATGGTAGGTTTTTTAGTAATATGTTTACATACAGAAGCCTCATGCTAGTATCTTTTAAATGAATCTTCTTCCTGAGCGTTATAGGCCTGGTAACCAGTTTTTTTTTTTTTTGGAGACGGAGTGTTGCCCTGTCACCCAGGATGGAGTGCGGTGGCATGATCTTGGCTCACTGCAACCTCCGCCTCCCAAGTTCAAGTAATTCTCCTGCCTCAGCCTCCCAGGTAGCTGGATTACAGTCACACACCACCATGCCCGGCTAATTTTTGTATTTTTAGTAGAGATGGGGTTTCTCCCTGTTGCTCAGGCTGATCTTGATCTCCTGACCTCAGGTGACCTACCCACCTCGGCCTCCCAAAATGCTGGGATTACAGCATGAGCCACTGTGCCCGGCCTGGTAACCAGTTTTCGGTTGGCTCATGAGGGAAAGTGGACTTTGAGTATTGGTAGTTATGATGTAGACTTTTATTTGATTCCTCTACTTTAGTATAGCTATGCCTGAGTCTCCTAGCCCCAAAACCTCCTGTTTCATTCTGTCCATTGAATAAAACTACACTATTATGTTGAGTGGAGGCAGAGAGACAGTTTTCCAACAGTGCAAAGTGGGGGAGAAGGATTCTGTGATGTTGGAGTGCAAGTCTACATCTTAAACTGCCTTTCAACTTATCCACTATCAGCGCCTCACCCTCACTTTCATAGTCACTTCCAGAGTTACTTGGTACCTCTATTTCCTGAGATTTTCAGAGGTAATGCAAGAGTAAATGTGTTTTCCTCTTAATTGAATCTAATGCTGACTTAGCGATCAGTTTTTATCTCTCCTTCTGTTTCCAGATTTCTAGCTATTGTTACTGTCCTTGACTTCTCTAGTCAGTGTTGGTTTGCAGGCATTTATTTATTTTTATTTGTTTCTTAATCCTTTGATGTCTTTTAGTGAGGTCTGGGGAGGAGTAGAAGTAAATGCAAGCTTTTAACTGATATTTTTAACTGGAAACTGGTTCATGATGTATTTTGTATGATATGACTCCATAAAATGAAGAAGTGTGAATCTTTTAACGTAGCTTTTTATACACCACTTTATGAAAGCACTAAGCTCTTTGTAGATATGTTTAAAATTAGTAGTTGCACACTAAAATTCAGGCTTTATCATTGACTTCCAAGAATCTTTTTAGCCCCTGGAATTTTATGTTGAGTACCTTTTTTTTTTTTTTTTCCTTCTCATTTTAAGATGTAGATATAGCAGAGATGGAAGCTGAGATTGAAGATACTTTTTTTGTTTTATTTTCATTTTTTGGCCCCAGCTCATTTGGTTCATATAATCTTGGAAATTGTTATTTCGGTTTGCTTAAAAGTGAGAACATGCTCTTTAGAATAGAGAAGTGCTGGCATTTTATAGAAATATTTTAGTAATTCCTTGCATCTTTCTCTCTCTAAAATACTTTGTTACTGCATCATTTAAAACTCTTCTGCTTCTTAAAAGAGTAATTGGATCAACAAATAATTAGCTGAATAAAAATGAGTAATTAGATAAATAAAAATATATACTTATAGAGATGGTAGTCCTAGAAAATATTGGATCTCGTTAGGGTTAGAGGAAGGAATAACATAAAATATGCTGTGATTCTTTAGGGCTGTATAAACAAGGCAGATGAATCTGGAACAGCATGGTGATGATACTTTTTCCTTTGAGATTGTTTAGAATACTTGAGAAGTATGTTTTCCATTACCTTAAATGGCATGATTAATAAAAGCCATACATTTGACCTAATATCTTTGATGTTCTTTCCAATTGTGTGATTTTTAAAGGTGACAGTTTGGTAGCCTGTCTCACCTTAGATTAGTATCATTGGTTAGTTAGCATGCTTGTTAGATACTAGGATTTGTTTTTTAAGCATAAAGATGTAATATTAAAAAAGAAAAAATACTCTGCTGGCACTTAGGAATGAAATTAAACAGGAGTGCCTCTGTGTGAGTACTTCATAAATAGAGATTTAATTGTGTGTGTATACAGTGTTGTTAAGAAATAATTTTTAAGAAACACATTTTGAGACAACAAAAACTGATACCAGATGGTGAAGCTGTTTTCATGAAAGCAGTTGAAACTTTACACCACCTGCCCTACCAGAGCTCAAGGGAAGAGTTTATAGAAATCTGTTCAATAATACTGCACAAGCCTTATAAATTATTTGAAAAAAGCTTCTTAAAGAAATGTTTCCCTTCAGAACCCTAAAAACAAAATAAGATAAAACTCAGGCTAATGTGTTTCATGTCTGCTTTACCTTTTTTCCTGAAGGAATTCTGAAGCACTTTGCAAGATTGAAGTTACATATAAAATGTAGAGGTCAAATGTTATTACTACCTAAAGGGATGTCCTAGGTACCTTGCTATAAAATGTACTAATGTCTGTTTTGTGTAGCAGTTAAGAGCAGTCATTGGGAAGACACTCCCAGATATGTTCTTTATTAGTTGTATGACTTGGACAAATTATTTAACCAACCACTGCCTCTGTGCCTTCATCTCTGAAATGGATGTAATAATGTTACCTGTCTCACATAGTTGTCTGGAGGATGAGTTAATATTTGTATGTGGCTCTACACAATGCCTGGAACAAATGACTATGTGTTTGCTATTTTTATTACCAAGTGTAGTAACAAATAACTTCTCTATTGACTGCAACTTTAAATCTATTTTCTGTGCAATAATGCATCATTATTTCAGATCTAATTTGTATTGTGTGGTAGCTGGAACATAGACTAAGATGGCATTGTCTTGTATACATTATCTTTTTCTGTTTTTTAAAATTTATGAAGCAAATTAAGCTAGTAATTGAAATTAACTTTCAAAGTACTTTAGCAAATTCTTACAGTGTATATATTAATTATATGTCATTACAATGAGATTAATTGCCAGATAGTGAATATATGTTTAGAAACACATGAGAGGAGTATTGAACTTCTGCACAGAAAAGATAATTCTTAAACATTTAGAAATCATAGATATTTATTAATTTAATTTTACATTGGCAGTTAGAAGCACAGGACTTCTCAAGATTTTCATTTTATTATTTAGTTGAAATTTTGATTAATTTGTAAGGTTTACCAATATGAATTAATTTAAGTTTCCATTTGCTAGAAAAAGGAAGGCTGGGATCATACCTGTAATCCCAGCACTTTGGGAGGGCGAGACGGGCGAATCACCTGAGGTCAGGAGTTCGAGACCATCCTGACCAACATGGAGAACTCGGTCTCTACTAAAAATACAAAATTAGCCAGGAGTGGTGGCACATGCCTGTAATCTCAGCTACTCAAGAGGCTGAGGCAGGAGAATGGCATGAACCTAGGAGGCGGAGGTTGTGGTGAGCCGAGATCGCACCGTTGAACTCTAGCCTAGGCAACAAGAGCAAAATTCTGTCTCAAAAAAAAAAAAAAAAAAAAATAGGAATAGTGCTGAGAAAAGATCTAAGTGTGAAGTTTTATCTTTAATTATTAGAATTCAGTATTGAAATTCACATGTGGAAAACAGCTAATTGAATGTTGATAGTTTTAATGAGGAAAATAGTTTATTCAGTGTTTATATGAATTTAGTTTAAAAATGAATTGGTTATTTTACATTTTTAAATAGGAAAGTATCAAATACACACATTTTAAATAACCATATTTAAATTTTTCTTTTTGTTTCCAGCTTTATTGAGATGTAATTATCAATGATCTTATTTGTTTAAGGTATACAGTGTGATGATTTGATATCCCTATATATTGTGAAATGGTTAACACAAGCTAATGACATAACTGTCACCTAACAGAGTTTTGTGTGTGTGTGTGTGTGTGGTAAGAACACTTAAGATGTACAGTCTTAGCAAATTTCAGGTGTACAATATGTTATTATTAGCTATAGTCACCATGCTATATATTACATCTCCAGAATTTATTCTTCTTCTAAATGAAAGTTTGTAACCTTTATGTGGGATCTATGTATATGTGGAATCTAAAAAAAAAATAAACTCATAGAAACAGAGTAGAATGGTGATTAATAGGGACTGAGAGATGGGGTTAATGGTGAGATGTTGGTTAAAAAGTTTTTAATTCAGCCAGGTGTGGTTGCTTATGCCTGTAATCCCAGCACTTTGTGAGGCCCAGGCGGGTGGATCATGAGGTCAAGAGTTCCAGACCAGCCTGTCCAATATGGTGAAACCCTGTCTGTACTAAAAATACAAAAATTAGCCAGGCGTGGTGGTGTGTGCCTGTAGTCCCAGCTACTCGGGAGGCTGAGGCAGAAAAATCACTTGAAGAAGAATCACTGGGAGGTGGAGGCTGCAGTGTGCAGAGATTGTGCCACTGCACTCCATCCTGGGTGACAGAGCGAAACTCCATCTCAAAAATGTTTCTTTAATTCCAAAATGTATTTTGAAATTACATGGAAATTAATGGTGAACTTTTCAAGCTTTCTGTAGGCTTTTATTTATTTATTTATTTTTTAATAAGGTAGTGATGGCAGTGGCAACCAATCTGGAGCCACTGCTGCCATCAAACTGGCTGCAGCAGAGAGGTGCGGCCAGGGCTGCATACTCCACAGAGATGGCGTGAGCCAAGGACAAGTGGGAGCCCCGCCCCTTCCGAGTTGATAGAGCGGGAGCTCCTCGGGTGCAATTGCAGCTGCCAAGTTGTGGCTGTGGGACCCAGGCCTCCCACTCCGTGGAGCAGACAGCAGTCCTTCTCTCCTGGGTGTAGCTACAGATGTCCAAGTCGTTGCTGTGCGTTCAGGCCTCCCTGTGTTCTTGGTGGAGGCTGGGAGCAGTCAGGAGCCCTGTGTTCCTGGTTGCAGCAGCCGCTGCCCAAGCCAAGGCTACAGAGCCAGGCATCTTCGCACTCTTGGGGACCAGAAGAGTCCCCCTACCCCCGCAAGCTCAAAGGTGTCTGCTCCTACTGCCTGGCCTCTCCCTGCTCCCCGTGTCCACTCCTATCTCAGAGCAAGATTGGGGCCGGGGCCAGGTGCTGTCACAGCCCATCTGGATGTGTGCACTCTTGCGGAAGTGCTGATACGCCAGCTCCCTGCTGCCTCCGCCCTCCTCTGGCCTTTGGGTCCTGATGAGCATGGGAGGGAGGAAAGCTGAGGGAGCACTGAGGGCAACTCAGCACTGGCCTGCAGAGACCTCTTGGCATGAACAGCCTGGGCGCTGTGAACAGCAGGAGATGAAGCTGGACCATGGGCAGAAGGGAGCAGGTCCTCGGTGAAGCCCCACCTTCAGGCCAGGGAGGGCCTGAAGGTTGGGGGTCGACTAGTCCTGCGGACCACAGTAGGAACTTGTGGTGCCTTTTCTGGGCCTGCCTATGGCCGCCCATGGACCAGTTGGTGTGCACTTCCTCCCGTGAGGCCCATAAAAGCCCCCAGATCAACCAGAGCTGCGCAGACATCAGGACGACCAGCTACAGGGAGGAGCTACCCACTCCGGGGCCTACTCTCTGCTGAGAGCTGCAGACATCGGATGACCTCACTGCAGAGAGGAGCTCCCCACCCAGGACCTGCTCTGAGCTATTCTGTCACTCAATAAAGCTCCTCTTCCCCTTGCTCACCCTCCGTTTGTGTGTATACCTGATTCTTCCTGGACACGTGACAAGAACTTGGGACCTTAGAGACGCCGGGGCTGAAAGAGCTAACACAAACAGGACCGAAACACTTCGCCTTCTCACCGTGTTATGCGTGAAAACAAGGAGAGAAGAGCTGCGGCCCTTCAGGGAACTGAGACCTGGAAGCGCCCCGAGGCAGGGCTGTGACTCCCTCTTTGGACCTCTTAGGTTCCTGTAGTCTCAAGCTTCCAGCCGCCCACCATGTTTCCTGGTGGCAGCCGTGGAAGCTGCTTGTGGTGTGCCCGGTCCGGCTACAGCCTTGCAGAGAGCCGGTGCCTGTGCAGACACCTGGTGCTGGCTGCCTCGCTGCAGCAGCCAGCGTGCCTCACTGTGTGCAGTGGCTGGACCCCATGCTTGCTTGCTCACACACCCCTCACTGCTCCACACCTGGCTCGCCGTCAGCAGTCATGGGAGCCAGGCGGGTAGCGTGAGCCGAGCACAGCCTGCTCACCCTGAATGGGTGAAACAAGCCCAGTGGGCTAGAGCAGAACTCAGGCAAAGGCACTGCCAGCCACAGAGGCTTCTGACCAGAAAAGCAACACCCCGAGGATCCTGCAACAGTAGTTTTACAAAAAAAGTGTTTATTTTGTCATATAAAAATCTGGTTTTTAATATTTGCAAAAATAAAATTAAGGATGAAGTTTTTCAGTAGTGTTTATTTCTGTATTTATACAATTGAAATTCAAGTAAATATCTTTCAGTGAAAAATACATTCATTTGTTTCTTCACTAAATATTAGGTATGTTTTGTATGTGAGAAACTATGATAGTTACTGGTTTTATATTGATGAACAAAACAGAAATGGATTCTGTACTCAAGAATCTCAACATCTGTTGGATGTGATGGATATATTTACCCTGATTGATCATTACACATTGTATACATATATCAAAATGCCACATTTACCCCGTAAATATGTCAATTAACATGTATCAATAAAATGCATATTTTGCAAAAAGAAAAGGCTCAGGAAAAAGAAATTTAGTGTGGGTGATATATGAAGCAAAAACAAATATAAAATTACACGTTTCTCTCTGCAAGAAAACAGAGAGACCTGAATGATCTGTGCATAGTCAGAAATGGTCACTTGATGGGAAAGACATTAAAGGTGAACTCTCAAGAATAAGCAGGAGCCAGCCATGTTAGAAGCAGGCAGGCAGCATTCCAAGCAGAGACAATGGCATATGGGAAGGCCATGAGGCAAGAAAGAGTATGGAGAAGAGAGGCAGTGTGGCCAGAGAGTGGTGTCCACAGAGTATGTACCCGCAGATTTTGATGGCTGACTGGATGAATGGATGACTGCAGAAGCCAACTTTCAATGGTAGAAGTGCAGAATAGCTTTCTCCACCTGTAGGACGGTTGTTCTTTCATCTGCTACACCCTGTGGCTTCTCATTCCATTTCACTGTGGGCTGGGATTTGTCTTATGTATCTGTCCCTTCATAGAATGTTAAAGAGATTTAATAATCTTTAAAACTATTGAGTTAAAAATAGATGAAGACGTCAAATAGTCACCTGACAATTGAGAAAAATTAAAATAATTGGGAGAATATCTTAGGAGCTGATTCTCTCAGAGGCTGAGGTTTTCCTCAGAGAGCACAGTAGTAGGGTGTGTCTTTTGCATTATGAGCGCCTGAGAGGGGAGATGTTGCTAGTCAGATGCTGCATCTTTGACTGATCCGTAAACCTAACAAATACTAAGTTATCTGCCCTCCCTCTTTCCCTTTTTCTGTGGACACAAATATTAAGTTCCTGGATGATGCCTCAGACCACAAACTGTCTATCAAGATGGTGATGGAATTCTAAGAAATTTTATGAGTTGGAGTGGCTGCAGTTAATCTTAAGTAAGAAATGTGAAAATAGGTTGTAAACCTTTTACACTTGATGTTTTGGCAGGTTTCAAAACTTTGAATTTAATTCTGAGTGTTCTAAAGTTTCTTGCATTCCCTCAACTTTTCTTTTAAAAGATGCTGATTATATGAGTGCTGATCATTTGAGATTTTATTTGTCTATCATCCCGCACATGGTGCCAGAAGGACTGTGCTTTTAATCATGCCACTCATTCCTTCAGCAAATTCTTTTTCAGTACCATTTTCCTCTCTGCGCTTCTTGCTGATCATACGGAAGGAAATAAATATTGCCCTTGTAAAGCATAAGACCTGGTGTGGGAGACAAACATTAAGCAAATAAACAAATATATAAAATTAGAGGTTGTGTTAAGTGCTGTGAGGAAAAGCAGAGGGTATTGTGAGAGAGAATAACTTTGTTATCCACTTTGGATGGGGTCATTGGGGAAGGATTTCTTTGTAGATGATTTAGATGTAACTGAAAGATAAGGAGTCAGCAAAGGGAATAGTGGGGTAATGGGAGGCCCTAAGGCCTCTATCCCCCACAGATGTTAATTATTTTTATCTTAAAATGGAAGATTATATGTGTAGTTGAGCTCTAGCTTACTGTTACTCACAGTGTGAAGTGGGTTGTGTCCCAAAACAAAATCTTGATTTACTGAATTACTGTTTGGATTGTGTTAGAAGGTGTGTATTTTTCTGCCTTTAAGTGTGGAAGAGAGAAACATGAAGTGAGCAAAAAGTGACTAATTTATCCAGTGTATAATTATTATGTGTTTGCTTAATGTATCTTTATCTTTTAACGTTCAATGCTGATAATTTAAGGAACCCTGGGTTGCTGGAGGAAGTGAAAGCTAGATGCCTCTAACACTGTTGGATGTTGCAAAGTGAGGAAAACCCATTGCAAGACAGGCCAAGAAAAGTTAAAAAGAAGCTGAAAGATGAAAAATATGATGGAAAGAGGGCTGGGTGGTCAGTTGTGGTAACATGCTTTTAAAGTAATTTTTTTTTTTTTTTTGAGATAGGGCTCTCACTGTGTCTCCCAGGCTGGAGTATAGTGGTGCAGTCATAACTCACTGCAGCTTCAGCCTCCTGGGCTCAAGTGATCCTTTCTTTTTTTTTTTTTTTTTTTTTTTTGAGGCGGAGTCTCGCTCTGCCGCCCAGGCTGGAGTGCAGTGGCCGGATCTCAGCTCACTGCAAGCTCCGCCTCCCGGGTTCACGCCATTCTCCTGCCTCAGCCTCCCAAGTAGCTGGGACTACAGGCGCCCGCCATCTCGCCCGGCTAGTTTTTTGTATTTTTTAGTAGAGACGGGGTTTCACCATGTTAGCCAGGATGGTCTCGATCTGCTGACCTCGTGATCCACCCGTCTCGGCCTCCCAAAGTGCTGGGATTACAGGCTTGAGCCACCGCGCCCGGCCTCAAGTGATCCTTTCACTGCAGCCTCCCGAATAGCTTGGACAACAGGTGTGCGCCACCGTGCCTGGCTATTTTTTTTTTTTTAAATATATTTTGTAGAGACAGGGTTTCGCCATGTTGCCCAGTGATCCACCCACCTCAGCTTCTAAAAGTGGTGGGATTATAAGCATGAGCCACCACCCCTGGCCGAAATTTTTATTTTATTTTTCTGTAATTAGAGTTAAATATGAAGTGGTTACATGCTTTTAAGACCTTTACATGTTCTTATTACATCATAGTTAGTTCAATGCTTATATGTGAAAATGTCTGCACTGAAGAATCTCAAAAACTTTTTTTTGTATTTGATCAGATTTGGTATAATTTTATCTTATGCAGAACATATTTGCTAACGATTAATTTGGGAGGCTTGCTGTATTTCACTTGCATAATAGATGTGTGGCTGGGGAACCAGCTCAGAGACAAGCTCTCTACACTTCCTGAAGTTCTTTTTTTGTTAAGTCTTCTGAGAGCCAAGGAAAGTTATGCCAACTCCTTGTTTTAAACATTTTAGAAAATTGCAAAAGCACAAGGTAGACAGGGTTGATGTTTGTTTAGAAATAATATTTTTTAAAAATAGGAAGTTCATTTTCATGTGTTTTCTGTGTTAAAGACCAAAAGTACCTACGATTATCTGCCTTCAGGGAAGGAGAATATAAAATAAAAATAAAAAGCAATCCTAAGTAAAAACAGTTCTTCACTTTCTTCCTTACATAGTCAGAAAAATAGTTTCTTTTTTCTTTTAAGTCTGAAACCTGTGATTATATTATTTTGCTTTTGTTTTTCATGTCAGTAGCCATTTTAAACTACCTTTGCCTTTCATATGATCATTTAAAAATAATGTTTCACTGAATTTTGAATGCTTATAAATGATTCTGTATATTTGTTCAGGTCTTCTTTAGCTTATTCAATCAAAATTAAATATGTTTTCCGTGTAAATCCAATTGACAAAGCCTTGTTATTTTAGTAAGATATTTATGCCCTAAAACAAAAGTGAAGGGAACATAAAATAGATATATAAGCTTAATGAGGGATGAAAGCTTATATTATTTTGATAAAAGGATTATCTTTATTATTAGAAATGGATTTAGTGTGGCGGGCGCCTGTAGTCCCAGCTACTCCGGAGGCTGAGGCAGGAGAATGGCGGGAACCCGGGAGGCGGAGCTTGCAGTGAGCTGAGATCCGGCCACTGCACTCCAGCCTGGGCGACAGAGCAAGACTCCGTCTCAAAAAAAAAAAAAAAAAAAAAAAAAAGAAATGGATTTAGTGATAGTGTTTCTGACCATATTTTATTTTGCACTCAGCCTTACAAATGTGTGCAACAACACTGTTAATTGTGTCATTAAAAAAAAATCCTGGGTCAACTGATTAGAAAGTACTATTATGGTATGTGCCATGGCCAAAACTGTATATTATCATAATCTATTGATGTCTATGCTGTTTAACAATAAATGATGATATATTTACATGGTTACATTACACCTGTATTTAACAATCTAAGTTCATAGTACTTGAATGTAAAATAACAATTTCATATGTTTTGCAGAAAACGCATGTTTCAGAAGAGATGGGTGAAATTTGATGGCCTTAGCATTTCTTACTACAATAATGAGAAGGTAAATACATTTTACAGTTTTCAAAAATTTTTTTTTATGCATACTAGATGTACTTCAGTAAAGTAAGCAAGCAGTTTGTTTTTTAAGAATAGGAGGTGGATTCTCAACATGAAAAGAATTTGAAGTTGCAACTAATAACTATCGTACCATATGCTTAGTTAATTAAAATCAGATGATTTTTGTCTTAAGTATGTACTTTCTCTTAACACACTAATTTTAAGATTTAACCACATGCTTTTTTTTTTTGTAGCTCTTAATCTAACATTATTTTCTCATTATTTAGAGATTTTCACCCCCTAATATTGGCAATACCTATGGTTCTAATAGAAATTTAGGCATCTTCTTACATATTGCTTCTTTATTGCTGCAGGACAGAAGAATATATGCTTTTAGACAGACGGTAACACATAGTGCAACATAACACACACTGCATGCTCTATGGCTGAGAATTATGGAAGATATAGAGAGGTGTTAATTGTTTGATTTCACTTTGCAGTGACTCAGAGCATCAAATGGGTATAAACACACCTCTTAGAGGTTTGCAAGATGGTTGGATGAGTATTTTTGAAAAGCTGTTGTGTTTTTTTTTTTTTTTTTTTTGAGACAAAGTCTTGCTGTGTCGCCCAGGCTGGAGCATAGTGACACCATCTTGCCTCACTGCAGCCTCTGCTTCCTGGGTTCCAGTGATTCTCCTGCCTCAGCCTCCCAAGTAGCTGGTATCACAGGTGCACACCACCGTGCCTGGCTAATTTTGTAATTTTAGTAGAGACAAGGTTTCACCATGTTGGCCAGGCTGGTCTCGAACTTCTGATCTCAAGTTATCTGCCGCCTTGGCCTCCCAAAGTGCTGGGATTACAGACATGAGCTACCGTGACCAGCCTTAAAAGCTATTTTCTGTTTTAGCTAATTTTTTTTTTTCTAGTTTGCTTGTACATTTGAATGTTAAGACAATTCGTTCCCTAGGGTGAGTAGAAGGTAGTCTGTATAGCTGACAGAATCTCACTGCTGGTTTTCTCTATCACCTGTAACCTTTTCTGGTTTGATTGAAATGAGGAGGAAAACTACTCAGGAGTGAGACAGGCTTCCATGCCATAAGACTGTTGTTGGTGATACCATTATTTTCATTTGAGATAAGTTCTAGTAACTGTGTCAAACTGGACTATTTTTCTCTCTTTCTCTCAGTTTGTTCTTTTAAAGCTCATCTCAACTACAGTGAAGAGATGAGGACCTCTCACGTTTGTAGTTATTGATGCAATGAAAATGATGCAGCTTGGTTTGAAATTGAGATTAAAAAGTTCATATAAAAATGAGATATTGCAAATCATTTAGCTTAATATTAAAAAGTTTAAGTTGTTATTTTCTTTGACATTTCATCCATTTATTGTCTAGATGGTTGGTTTCATTTTGGCAAAAAACAGAAACACTGGATTCGGTGTTTCCTAAAAGGAGGCATAGTTTCTGTTGTAACTCTTCTAGCAAAAGGAATGCATAGGTGTAGCCATTGCCGCTATCGTGGCTGGGTGACCCAGTGTTAACAGCTGTGTGAACTGAGCACAGTTCTTTTAATGTTTAAATGGGCACTTGAGGAGCATGTGGTTGGGCCTTTGGGAGGTAGTGTGCAGAGTTACACATTCCCTAGGTTTCTTCAACTTTCCTTGAGGCCACCAATCATGTCTCTGTAAGGACTTCCTCATTATATCACAGAAAATGGCATGATCCAAACAGCTCTGGTATTTTATCCCCTGTAAAGAAATCGAACTCACCCCCATTTTCACCCAGCTGTGGGCAGAATTGCCCTGTGATCGTTTCATTGTCTCAAGATGGTAGATAAATGACAAACTTGACCTAGATGTCTGTGTGTTACAGGCTCAAGGGATGCTTTACAATTTCTTTCCTTAAAGAAAATTTTATACTCTGAAAAACACAGGCATTGTGAGCATTGTTGTCATTTGAGTATTTTTTTTTATTGTCTTTATCTTGTACTGTTGCAAGACAAATATAAAAATCAGTGCTACGATGTTAAACATTACAAGATTTTTCTTGGGATCTCAGATTTTAAATGAGCCATTAGATAAACTACAACTTTCTATGGTTATAGTGACATAGTATTTTGCTTGTTAAGTATATTTTGATCACCTCTGGGGAATTATATTTTTATATTATTCTACCAGAAATATTTGCTTGTTAAATGTATCATTGTTATAGGTGTGTAGGTTATTTATTAAGGAATTGTTTTCTCTTTAACGGGATCTGTTGGAAAGATAATCATTTTTTGCTCCCTGTTTCTTTTAGTACAGTGCTACTTGACTTATTTCTAGTGACAAAATGGGTTAATGTTAACATTTTCCTCAACAAATAGTTAATTATCTCACTAGAGGAATATTGTTATAAGTTCCTTTCATTCTTATGCAAACTAAAATTTGGAAACAGATCACGTAGGGGATAAACTGTAAATGTTTTTAGGCATTCTAATTCCTGCTGTCTGGTCTCAGCCACTACAGACTTAGAGGAGAGGAGCTTTTACACTGTCCCCAAAGATGCTGTGCCTTTTCCCACCTCCTTAGGTTGACCGACAGTGGAAAGATGTTATCTTCCTCTTTTGAGTTTCTAGAGCACTTATTGGTCTAGTTTTGGCCTTGTATTGCCATTTTAACCTACTTGCGTTTGTAGGGTTTCCTTTGTTAAGCCAATCATGTCATCTGTCTCTGCCTAATGATCTTTTTAAACAGTGACTGAGTATACACTATGGGAAACTGGAGGATGTCTTTTCCTACATGTTCCCCTTGTGTTTTTGTTCTTCCGTCTGAGACTCCCCAGCCATTGCCATCCATCAACATTCTGTGCAAACATCAAACCCATCTTGTTATTCACCTCCATGAGTCTTTTCTTTATTTTCTCCAACATATGACATTTGAAAAATAATATGCAGGAAAATTCAGAAGGAAAACAAACTGAAAGTAGAGAGGCAAATCAGAAGACTGTTGCACTAAGCCAGGTGTTAATTTATTTTTATTTTTATTTATTTATTTATTTATTTTTATTTATTTTTTTTTTGAGACGGAGTCTCGCTCTGTCGCCCGGGCTGGAGTGCAGTGGCCGGATCTCAGCTCACTGCAAGCTCCGCCTCCTGGGTTCACGCCATTCTCCTGCCTCAGCCTCCTGAGTAGCTGGGACTACAGGCGCCCGCCACCTCGCCCGGCTAGTTTTTGTATTTTTTTTTAGTAGAGACGGGGTTTCACCGTGTTAGCCAGGATGGTCTCGATCTCCTGACCTCGTGATCCGCCCGTCTCGGCCTCCCAAAGTGCTGGGATTACAGGCTTGAGCCACCGCGCCCGGCCAGGTGTTAATTTATTAGCATGTAAACTAATGTATAGGCTCAGTGGAGGCTCAGCAGAAGTGATAAGAAATGAATTTCAAGAAATATTAAAAATGAGCCATTCAGAATATATTTCTATAGTATTAACTACATGAAACATGGTGAGGAACATAGATAAATGACTTGAAGCCTATTTGGGGAGACTATATTAATCAAATGATCACATGGGTAAATATAAAGTCACTGTTTAAATTACAATGAATAATTGTTATAAAGGAAAAAATTCAAGTTGTTGTTAGCTTAAATTAGGGTTATCTGTGAGGATGAGGGGCCTGAGAGATTGTGCTGGTCAGTGAGGCTTTCTTCAGGAGGATATATTTATGCTGAAATATGAAGGAGGAGGAGGCCGTAAGTATGTGCAGATGGGTGTGAAAACAATTCCTTGCAGAGCAAGTGTATGCAAAGGCACTGGCTTGGGTAGAAATGTGATGTATTCAGGAAACCTCAAGAAAACCAATGTGACAGTAATTCAGAGTTGGTGAGTGGTGGGAAGGAAGTTGATTCTAGATGTGGGGAGAATGCAAGTTATGTGGGTGCAAAGGAACCAGCAAAGGTCAAAGATGACATCATTCTATTTCAGATGGACTAGAAGAGTTGATATTTTAATGGAGAGGTATAAAGAGAGCGTAAGTCTTCAGGTGAAAGTAAATTCAGTTTTAAAGTTTGTGGTACGTATGAGATAGTTACATAAACTATTGATTACTTGAAATATGGCAGTGAAATTGAGTGAAATTAATAGGTAAGAAAGGAAGAGAGAAATTTTAGATTACTCTGAATAAAGTTGGTAGAGCTGGAAGACATTATATTAAGCGAAATAAACCAGGAACAGAACGTTAAACAGTATATATTCTCACTCATGAGGAAGCTTTTTTCACAGTGAATCTTACCAAAGTAAAAAGTAGTACAGAGAATACTAGAAGCTGTGAAGGGTAGGAAGAAGGAGGGCATAGGGAGAGATTTGTAAAGGGCAGAAACTTACAGCTAGAGAGGAGGAATAAGTCCTAGTGTTCTATAGCACTGTAGGATAACTGTAGTTAACACTAATTTAATATAGTTTCAAATAGCCATAAGGAGGATATTGAATGTTTCCAACACAGAGAGATGATGAATATTTGACATGGTGGATATGCCCATTACCTGATCTGATCATTACACTTTATAGGTATCATGACATCACTGTATCATAACGTCACCATGTATCCCATAAATATGAACAATTATGTGTTAATTTAAAAAATTTTAAAAAATAGTGGAAAGGGATTTTTATAGGGAGAGAAGATAAAGTAAAAAGGAGAAGAAATAAGTTGTTTACTAAGTGCTTATTTCTTGACCTCCTTCTGTCTTTTCTGTATAAGGTTGCCCATTCATCTTCCTGAATCATAGCTCATATACCATACTCAGTTTTGGCTGCATGGGAGGACATAGGAGAGCCTTCACTGCATTCGTATTTAAGGTTACATTAAAGAATGGATAGGATTTTGATGGATAAATAAAGTCAGGGATGGGAGACTGTAACAGAGCTAGTGAAGGAGAAGAAACTTTAAAAAATACTCAGAGATAATGCCATGATGATATAGTGTATCTCCTTAAATAGCAGAAGAGGATATCCTTCTGGTAGAATTCCATGATGCTAATGATGACTGTCCCTTACCATTGCTAAGGCAGGAGTTTATGGCTAGGAGAAATATTAAATTTAATACTTGCTTCCTGCATGGAATGGTTTGCTTTTTTTCCGAAACAGTTATATCTGGGACCTGCTCAAAAGTGTGGGTTCCAAGGATAATGCTATGGAAGGGAAGAGAAAAAGAAATCCCTTGAGGATGTATCCAAACTCTTCTAATATTCCAGACCTTCTATAATGTGGCCTTGGTATGCGTTATCAGTCTCCTGTCTTTTGACTCTACATTGTTGTTCTCTTATTTCTCTGCTTTACGCCTCCATTATTCGGTCTTTTTGACCAGAATGCCTCCCACACACTTGTCTATCTGCTTAAAATTAAGGTTTTTTTTAAAAGTCAGGATTAAATACCACCATGTTTGTAAAGATATCCCTCACAGCCTTTAAGCAGAATTGAGATTTTCCATCTTTGTACTTTTATATCCCTTAGTTTTTACTCAGTTTTAAACTCTTCTCTCATTGCATTAGCTGGCTTTTCATTTTGAGGCTCCTTGAAAGTATAAGCACTCTGAATTTTCTTTCCAACACGAGACCCAGAAATTATCAAGAGTTGATGTGCAGTAGTTATCACGACATGATTTTAGAGGGTCCAGGAAAATGAAGGTGGATAAAAAGTTATCAAAGTCCTAAGAATGACCTTTTTTTTAAACAAAATTTGTAATACTTATATGCTGTTTGGAAACAGACAAATCTGTCTTTTTTATTCTTTTTTCGTTGGAGAGTAAACATTAAAATGATTCAGTGTGAGGTTGAGATGCTCATCGTCAGAGCTTTGAGTAACATGGTTAATTTAGAAAACCCAGTATGTGTTTAAGGTATATTTTGGTTCCAAATATGTGACAGACTTGTTTTAAAATGGTTCAGTTACAGTACCTGTTGTGGCCAGCAGATGCCTGCAAACACCATAAAATCATATTGAGCAGATGGTTTTAAAGAGCATGCTGCTGGTTTTTGGAATTCTGTATTGCTAGTCTAGTAGGATTGCTTGTATTTGATTCTTTCTCTTTTAATTCCAGATGAAGAGAAAGTTGAAAAGACATCTCACTTCAAAGAAGGGGACATTTAATAGTTTCTTTTCTTAGATATTACTTGAGAGTATGACTGGACGTATTATTTGTATGTCATTTAAAAAATTTGGATTGAAATTATAAAAGAGAAGCAGTTGTAAATAGTGTGCCATTCCTTTTTGATAAGATCAAGAGAATTTCATTTTCATATGTCTTCTCTTTTTTTCTGACCAATACAGGAGATGTATTCAAAAGGAATAATTCCCCTTTCTGCTATATCAACAGTACGAGTTCAAGGAGACAACAAATTTGAAGTTGTTACAACACAAAGAACTTTTGTTTTTAGAGTAGAAAAAGAAGGTAAGATTTTTTTTGTCCCCATGAAATACTTACATTAATTTATGACTAATCATATTAATAAACCAGTTAGACTAGGAATGTCAAGAAACCTTTAAATATATTACTTTTTCATAATTTACATTTTAAAATTAATTTTTCAAATGCATAATGTTAAAACATAAATAAGTTGACAAGTTATTTGTTTTCTTTTTCATGCAACAAATATTTAGTGAGAAGCTATTGTGTGCTGAGGACTCATACGTTCTGGGTATACAGTTGTGAAAAAAAGTGGACAAAATTATCTGCTTTCATGGAGCTAGCCTTTGAGATGTTGTTTTAATAATGCAAAATGGTTATTTGATACGCAAAAACAATTTTTCTAACTATTAGTTGGTTTTATGGACATTTATGGCAGGCTTTAGCTCAGTGACTCCCAACCTTTTTGCACCAGGGACTGGTTTCGTGGAAGACAGCTTTTCCATGAACTGGTTGTGGGGAGATGGTTCCTGGACGATTGAAGCACATTACGTTTATTGTGTGCTTTAATTCTATTATTATTACATTGTATATAATGAAATACTTATACAACTCACCATGATGTAGAATCAGTGGGATGTCTGAGCTTATTTTCTTGCAACTAGATGGCCCCATCTAGGGCTGATGGGAGACAGTGACAGATCATCAGGCATTAGACTCTCATAAGGAACACACAACCTAGATTCCCTGCATGCGTATTTTATGGTAGAGTTTGTACTCCTGTGAGAATCTAATGCCACCGGTGATCTGACAGGAGGTGGAGCTCAGGCAGTAATGCCAGTGGTGGGAGTGGCTGTAGATGCAGATGAAGCTTCGCTGGCTTGCCTGCTGCTCACCTCCTGCTGTGTGGCCCTGTTCCTAACAGACCATGTAATGGTACCAGTCTGTGGCCTGGGGTTTGGGGACCCCTGCTTTAGCTGACTGCACAGGCACAGTAATCATTCCATTGTAGATTTAGGAGCATCTTTTATATTTCTTGAATTCTTTTCATCTACATAATCTATGGGACACTTAATGGTAAAAGCTGATCCCAAAGATGGCACATGTTTTCTGGATTGAGTTTACATGTGTATAGAGAAAGCTTTTCTGAATTTTGTTTGAATAAGGGTGAGGGAGGAGCCAGAGAAGTTAAAAGTTCTCTGTTGTGTATTTTATTTGAGTATCGTAATATGTCATTACTATAAATTTACTAGTTTTATTAATTTAGGTAATACCATCTCATTAAGAATTATGATTTTAACTTATGGACAACTTTTATTTAGGAATAGATATATAATTCAACCTGATTTTAAAAGTACTTCTTTGTGCTTTAATTATTTGAATAATAATGGTATGGGAAATTGACTGAATACCTGATATGTACCAGACACTTTGCTAATTCTACATTTTCACAACAGTCTTATAATGTAGGTAGTATTACAATTATTATCCTTTATTTTTTGAGATGGAGTTTCACTCTTGTTGCCCAGGCTTGAGTGCAACAGTGCAATCTTGGCTCACTGCAACCTCCGTCTCCTGGGTTCAAGCGATTTTCTTGGCTCAGCCTCTCAAGTACCTGAGACTACAGGCAAGCATCACCATGCCCAGTTAATATTTTTTTTTTGTATTTAGTAGAGACGGGGTTTCACCATGTTGGTCAGGTTGGTCTTGAATTCCCGACCTCAGGTGATCTGACCGCCTCGGCCCCCCAAAGTGCTGGGATTACAGGCATGAGCCACTGTGCCCGGCCATTATTATCCAATTTTTACAGATAAGAGTGTTCACCACCAGTTGGAAATGACTACAGTGTTAACTATTATGGGGCAACATTTTCTTTATTTTAAACTGCTAGATTCCTGGTACGTATGTCAGTGCATAACACATAAAAAGCAGTCAGTAAATATTATATACCACTAAAACGTTTCCATTGTTTCTTGGGGTACTCAGTAAATGGGTACATTCCAGCAGGCCTTCACACTGGAGCAGCGTGGTTCAAACTGTGGATTACTGAGATCAACTTAGTGGTTTATGATGTCACCAGAAACACTCTCCCTCAATCAAAAGACAAACCCCAAACAGAAAATAATAAATATCAAAGTGCATTGCTTACAGTAGGTGTTATGTTGTGAAACATATCTATCTATGTACATAGTGTATAGATGTAACAAAGAAAGTTTCTTATTTGGTATTTAAAAATAATGTTGAACTAAAGCTAGAGTCCCAGAGTAGGAGTCAGCAAACTGATCTGCAGCCTTAACCTGGCTCAGTGCCTGTTTTTGTAAATGAAGTCTTGTTAGATAACAACCATTGTCATTCATTCATTTCTCATTCATTCTCACTCAGTGGTATCACTGAGTAGTTGTGGCACAGACTGCGGCCAGTAAAGCCTAAAATGTTTACTATTTGATTTTTCAAAGAAAAAGTTTGCAAACCCCTGCCCTCAAGCATTTTACCTAGAATTACCTGCATATATGAGGAGCCACTTTTTGTGAATTACTGCCTGAAATTCAGAAAATTTTCCACAGTTGTGATACTTGATATGGGACTTCCATTTGAAATCACAGTTTTTCTCTTACTGTATTTCTTGAAGCACGTGGCATTGCTTCTCTTGAATGACTATCCTGGCAGTCTTTCCTTATGGTTTGGTTTCCACCACCATGAAAGGTAGCTGCCTGTTTTTTTGAGGTGCTTATCACCTTTCTCTTGGCCTCTCCAAATAAATTTCACATTGCTACATAGCCTGCATTTTAAGATAGACATACTAAATAAAGCTTCCAACTTGTATGAAAATCTGTTTAGCCATATTTACGAAGTTAAACAGACACGTTTTATTTAAGTAGAGTGTACCAACCCACACATGTTTAAAAGTTGCATGTTCACAATTGACAGATAAATCCTTCTGTGATGTATAGTTCATCTTCGTTATATAAACTTAGGACAGTATAAAAATTTCAAAACTTCAGTATAAATTTGTTGTTTTTAAAATAAGTTGTAGGTCTTTAATTTTTGAAACCATAGACATATTGCTTCAGTGAAAACACTGTATACACATGGAACTACTGAATGAGTTACTTTGATTGAAAGTTATTTTTACATAGTAACAACTCACGATTTTAAAAATAAATGTGTGTAGAGGTGTGTGTACATATATATGTATATGTTTATGTATCTATATGTAGTATGGAACTTTCAACAGTATACTAAATATGTTTTATTAAGTTATCTTTTTTCCTTCCATGTATACAAATGGTTGATTATTTTTATTTTGTGGGAATTGGTAGATCAACTATAGTGGCTTAAGGACTTTGACTTAATGAACTTTAAGCTAAATTAAAGTCTATTTTGATTGAGGGAAGAAGCAAAATCAAAGTTTAGAACAAAAAGGAAAAAGTTTTGACATCTTAACAGATACGGATTCTTTATTTTTGGTGAAAAGGCTTTGACCTATCTACAATAGCTATTCTTTGTTTTCCCTGACCAGTGTTATTATATCTAAACTGCTGCATCACCCCCTGGTGTTACTAAGACAGGATTATAGTTTGGAACATATATAGTTTGGAATCTTTTCCCTGCAAGTTTTCTAAGGCTTCTATTCCCTCCCCCCCCCCACCACCAATTTCCTAATGAAATATTGTTCTTCTCTTAGTTGCAAGTGAATTTTTTGAAATAATAACATTTAAAAAGAACACTTCCCCAAGTACAAAATTTGGTCTGACTCCTGTTGTTCTGAAGCAGAGTCACTGGAATTGGTCTGTGGGTCATAACAGCTATTGATCTCTCCAATCAGTCTGTATTCCTTTGCACCTGTAGTCACACATGGAGATATGATACTTCAAAACACTCACGATGTTTTGAGTGCACACTTCTCATGGTTAGAAGAGAGCTTAAGAATTTTGAGCGGGCATTCCCTTTCCAAGCCCATTTTCAGAACTGGTGCTCACCTGCAGGCCCTGTGCTTCTCTCCACCTTAGCAGATTCTAGACCCTGTGGGTGTCTCTCAGTTCTGCTTTTAGACAACATCATACAGTCATCCAATGGCAGCTCTGATACTGATACTGAAAAGTCTTTGTTTTAATTAAAAAAATTTTTAGAAGAACATATAAATGCCCCCCCCCTTAGTTGTTTTGGGCAAGCAGACTCTTACCTCTTTTGAAATCATCAATGTTTTTATAAGCAAGGCATGAAACATTTACTATCCCTTTACTTACTCACCCTCCTTAATCTCATTAATGATGATTTGCTAAGTGTTTCCTTTGAAGACTTCATGATATTCTGGAAGTTTCTGACATAATGTATTTTAGGAACTTGGTAGGACTAAAAATTCTGTTTAAAATATTCAATTGTGGGGCCGCAAGTCTGGTTTTGAAGGCAATCTCTTGGTTTTAGGGTGACTGATGTCAAATATGTATCTCCGTCTCTGACCTGTTCCTGTACTCCACGGTCATATCCAGCAGCCTACTTGACATGTCAACATGGCTGCCTAGTAGCACCTCACACTTAATGTATCAAAATTCCCATTTCCACCCGCTCAGCCAGACTTTCTCCCTTGTAATCTTCCTCATCTCAGCAAATAGAAGCCTCAGGTGCTCAGGCCATGAAGTGTGGAGTTATTCTTGAATCTTTTTCTTCTCACTTCACATCTAGTCCATCAGCAAATCTTGTCAGTTTGACTTTGAAAGTGTGTTTAGATGCTGACCAATTCTCAACAACTCCACTGCTATCAGGATTGTTTTAATCATCTCTCATGATCAACTGTTGTCATATTTTTCCTGTACTTGTCAGAGCAATTATTCAGTAAGAAAGTCAAATCATGTCAGTTCACTTTACATGCTCCATGGATTCTGCATCTTTTTTTTTTTTTTCCTCCCTTTGAAATGGAGTCTTGCTCTGTCCCACAGGCTGGAGTGCAGTGGTACGATTGTGGCTCACTGCAACCTCCACCTCTCAGGTTCAAGTGATTCTTCTACCTCAGCCTCCCGAGTAGCTGGGACTACAGGTGTGCGCCACCACGCCCAGCTATTTTTTGTATTTTTAGTAGAGATGAGATTTTCACCATGTTAGCCAGGATGGTCTCCATCTCCTGACCTCGTGATCTGCCCGCCTTGGCCTTCCAAAGTTCTGGGATTACAGGAGTGAGCCACTGCGCCCAGCCGGTTTCTGCATCTTACTGAGAGTAAAAAGTACTTATGATGTCCAAAAACCCCTGCATGATCTGGCCCTGGTCTTTCTGTCCTATCTTTTTCTGTTCCCTTTCTCCTGTACTATGGTTGGTTCACCTACAGGGGCCTTTTGTTCCTTGAATATACCAAATCTGCTGTTGTCTCAGGGCCTTGTTACATGTTCACCTTATCCTGGAATGCTCTTCCTCTGCCTGCTCCTCAGCTGGGAACTGCTTCTTTACTTCCTCTTCCTTTAGGTTTTTGGTTAACCATCCCCTTCTTCTGATGCTTTTTATGTACCCTGTGCAAAATAACACTCCCTGGGCCCCTCATCTTGTGTTTATGTTACCAATTGCACTTGCCACTTTGTAATGTATATTTAAGTTTATATTGCCTTCCTCCTTTCACTAGCGTGTAAACTTCCAGGAGAGTAAGGTCATGGTCAGTCTTGTTCACTGTTCCATTCCTGGTATTCAGAATGGGTTTTGGAACATAGTAGGCTTAGTGAATATTTGTACAAGTGAGTGGTTATCAATTTGAAGAACAATCCTTAGGTGCAGGCACTACTTCTTTCTCTGATATTGATCAGGAATTTCATTGAGGGAACTTTAGTTAGATCATATTATCATATCAAAAGTAAAGGTCCAGCTAAACTTTATTAGATAATGTTGTTGATGTTTTGCGTGGCCCTTATGTAGTAATCTCTAGTGTAACCAATCCCTTGTTACTAAGGAGTATGCCTACTGCTAAACCCAGTAGTCCAGAGAATATTGTCTCAATTTTTCTTAAACCTCTTTTTTTATTATTATTGTTCTTATGCTCTAAGCTGCCGTTCCTCAAACCATCAAGAACTGATTTGAGGTTTTAGGAATTTGCTATTGTATTTTATTTACATTCTAGCATAATCACAAAAAAATGGCAATTTCAACACTTATTCTTTGTTTTCTCCCCTCCCTTTCTTTTTGTCCAGCCTGGAATGCTATTCTTAGAGACAAGTCATATCTAGGTCAGAGCTTGTTTCCTGAAGAAATGGTGCTTAGCACAGTGCTAAGATCAAGATAGACACTCAATAGATATTTGTTATTGGAAAGAATAAGAAGTATCTTGGTTTGAAGAACAAGCAAAAGCTAGCACAGTATCTAAGTTTGCCCTAGGCTCTTGTCCAACAGGAAATCATTATTTGGTTTGGAATGTTGTGACTTATCAAAGCATATTCCCCCATATCTCAGGATGCACACATTGTATGGGCGAATACAGATGACACTTGTAATCTGTTTTATTGTATTTGGATTATCTGTTCCATTGTTTCTTTCCATTGGCATGGGTAGTTCAGAATAAACTGAATGTTACTATTAATTCCTGTTCTTCGTCTTGATTGTTTACTTCCTCTTAGTAACTGAGGCCCTCAGGAGCTAGATAATTCTTCTAGGCTATGTGTTGAAATTCAGGCAAAGTAAGCTTAATTCCAACAGGTGCAATTGCCAGTTTTAAATTAATTCCTGAGAAACTGAAATATATGCTAGCAGTAATCTAAAAGCCATAGACACTTAGGCCCAACTCATTAAATTATGACCTACATTTCAAACACAGTGGTTTATATGGATTAGCACAAATAAAGAAACAAACAAACAACCATTATGTACCATTTACTCGGCAGGAATATCTTGTGTGAAACTAATGATCACGAGTAATAACCAAGTTAAGTGGAAGGTCTGTTGCTGTAACTGAAAATGTAATAAGTTATTGTAGTGCAATCTGGATCTGTTTATGCAGATGGAAAAATGTAGAATAGCTGCTGCATATTGACATTGACTTAGCTACTTGAATATTTTAATGTCTTTTAGTTTAGGATGTATAACAATACTAGGGACATTTGATAAATATTTCATCCTGATATATTGCAACAAGCAGGAACTCATTTTTTTTTTTTTTTTTTGGCAGATGAAGTTTCACTCTTGTTGCCCAGGCTGGAGTGCAGTGGCACGATCTGGGCTTACTGCAACCTTAGTCTTCTAGGCTCAAGCGATTCTCATGCCTCAGCGTCCCGAGTTGCTTGGCTTACAGGCACCTGCCACCATGCCCAGCTAATTTTCTGTGTGTGTTGTTAGTGTAGACTGGGTTTCACCATGTTGGCCAGACTGGTCTTGAGCTCCTGACCTCAAATGATCCTCCCCTCTTAGCTTCCCAGAGTGCTGGAATTATAGATGTGGGACACCACACCCAGCTATCAAGCACCAATTCCTGGAAGATTATGTGACACCTGCAGTAACGCACTATTAAATACGTTTATAAATAAACATTTTGACTTTGGTCATTAAAGACACAATCAACTGTTTTTATTAGTTTTGAAGGTGAACAAGAACAATTATAATTGAAAAAGTAAGACTCATTATGAAATAACTTTGGATTCATGTTTAAATATGAGTAAGTTTAATATGGTGACTTATTTCAATCCACAATTAAGTCACTGGGCAGACCTGTCTGAGAAGGATCTGAGAAACTGTCCCATTTCCCAAACTGGGCTCTGCTTTCTCTTCTTCCTTCATCCTGTGAAAGCTTTTACTACCTGTGATTCAGTATGTTTTGCTTTATTTCCTTTTGCTTTGACAACTACTTCTCGCTGTGTTCTGATAGTCCAATTTCCAGCCTTATAGATATAATTGTACCTCAAGGTTTGCCAGTTTCTTCCCTTTTACACTTCATGTTTATTCATTTCCGTGGGTCTTCTCATGTACAGGTTACTGTTGTTCACATAGTGCTATCAGTCTGCCTGGATGCTCATGGCACGGCACTGAAAACCTGAGGTTGTTCTGTTAACTAATTGGATTCTCCTTTGCCTGGCCAATTTCTGATGCCATGTTACCTTTCATTCTAAGTAATTTGTTTTTCTTATCAACACCCATCATGTTTGTACAACTAATTTTTTTCACTATCCTAAATGCCTTAATTCCTTGTAAGTCATTTTGTTTCCATTTTCACAGTATTTTAAGTCTCCGTTGCCTGGTTCCTGAGCTTCAGGCTTCCAGTGTGGTCTACCTGTCATTGTCGGTATTATCATAATGTCTTTTTATTGCTAAGAATGCTGAAATGGTTTTCCTTTGTAATAAAGACAACATTCCTAAACAGGCAGTATGAATTCTCTGGTCATATTCCCATTATTTCCGTGTGAGTTCAGAATTATAAATATATTCATTGATAAATTATCCCTGAATGGATGTTGGTTTTTCTGCCTTTGTTCTTATAGTAACCTCTGCTCAGAATCCTATTATCTTCCCTCTTCCAAATTCCAGTTTTGTCTTTTGAATTGCTCTTCATCTCAATCTCTACCACATGTACCTCTTTTTTACCCCCATGGTTCCAAGAAAAGTTGTTCGAGAGTTAAAACATTTGATTCTGCTTATTTTAAAGCTAACTTGCTATATGACCTTCAGCAAATCACTTATCTCAATTGACTCACATATTATTTGATACCATTTATATGACATTTATACTACTGTGTTCCATTATGTGTTCAAATCTTGCTTGACTTATAGCTTTAATTGCTCTTTGGGGACTAGATCGAATTCCTATGCCTGTCGCTTAGCTTTTGTGGAAGGAGTAGGAGAACCAAATTTTAATTTGCCAGGTGAAATGCTATTGTTAATTACTGTGTTGAGAGTGGAATGGGAAAGTGACACTGAAGCAGGCATACTCTAGAGTGGGTTCCAAATGATTGTTTGGAAGTAGGATTTTTGGGGTCTTTGAGTAACGGACTTGAAACATAAAAGCTGTTAATTATTGGTAGCAATATCACATTCTTCTATTAAAAGAAAATCTAATCTAATGAATGATCTAAAAGAGGGCTTCTCAGATATTAAAAGGGATAAGGAGCATCTGTAGTTCTTTTGAAAATACAGCCTGTGCTTCATCAGGTCTGGAGTAGGGCCTGAGATTTTGCGCTTCTAATAAACTCTCAGGTAAAGCCAATGAAACTCATTTCACGAAAACTCTATAGTGTTACTCCTTTTCCCTCAAAGAATTGAGTCATTGGTCTGTTTACAGTAACATTTAGATTGTAGTTGTGGAAAGAATCTGTCACTTATGTGTTGCAAAGAGCGTGGATTTCTTCTTGACGTTTCTATATCTATGTAACTTATATATGGATTTATGTATTTTCTCCTGTCTTTATTTTCAGAGGAGAGAAATGACTGGATCAGCACACTATTAAATGCACTGAAATCACAATCCCTTACCTCACAGTCTCAAGGCGTTGTTACACCTGAGAAATGTGGATATCTTGAATTGAGAGGCTATAAGGCAAAAATTTTTACTGTGTTAAGTGGAAACAGTGTGTGGCTTTGCAAAAACGAACAGGTGAGCTCTGTTATAGTCATTGCAAATTGCTGCTATTTTATTGTAGTAACAACTATGTTTTGTTTAGAAGAATTATTAGTGATTTTACTTATAGAGTCTTGTTTTGGCATTGTGTACTCCACTAAATATAACGAAGAAATAGTGATTTTGTTGAATTTTCTTGGTGTCTCCACCAGCAAGAAAGTATCTATATCAAACTTGAAACTGGACATCACCTTTTATGGTATTGAGGAAGTAAAATTATTGAAAATAAGTTTTGAAAAATATTATTTGGTTGAAATAACATTATACAACTACATGAGAGAACAATTAAGGACCAATGAACCAGTACAGCTGGTGATGAAATAGGACCCATTCTGCACCCTTTTATTTTTGATAGATAATTGTAGGGTAAACACAGGTAACATATTTGCTTGAGTTTTCAGAATATTGGTCTGTTTTATTTTGAGCAGATGTATGTGAGAGATATATACACACACACACATACATATGCATATATACACACATGTCATATAAGTACAAATTCAAGTGCACATACATACATACATCTACCTATACACACATATCACATCTACATAAATAAAATCAATTCAAATTATTGGTTTACTAAATTTGATTAATATCAAAGGACTCAATAGAGTATTTAAATGTTTTGATGAGTCTGATGGTAAACTAAAATTTTAACAAATCCTGTTAGCTTCATTTCATTCCGTAGACTTTTTTCTAACATTGCTTGTTTTTAATATGTATATGTTTTTAATATGTATAATATATAATTATTTACCCTTTTTGTTGGAATAACTCCTTTTAAAACCTTTCAGCCTAGAATATATTAGATGCTTAATAATTGTGGAGTTGAACTGTGCACTTTAGTTAGCTGACCTAAGATGAACTCATTTTATGATACCTTATTATGGGTTATAGTAAGCTGGAATATAAATGCTGACTATTTTTATAAGAAAAATAGGAATATCAAAACAAATAGTTTCAGAACAATTAACTATAGGCATCCTCTGAACTTTAGTGTGAACTTACGCATTGAATATTTTGGAGGATAAGATACCTTAGCCAATTAACAGTTGAAGGCATCATCGAGCACTCTCGGCTTATTAATAATGTGGGTAGTTAGTATATTTCTCAAGAATAGCTTAATAATGTGTACAAATTGAATATGAACATTTCAGTCTACAAAATAAGATGATTGCAACTTTTCTTATTGGAATGGAGGTTAAAAATGCATAATTTGCATGTATCAGTATGGAAGTTACTCTTCCAAATTAATTGAGGTATTCAGTTTACACTTGCATAGACCTGATAGCAAGATTTGATAGACTTGCATAGAGTTCATATGATTAATTTCATTGCTCACATTAAACTGTCTGAGTTTCTGTTATTCTCTAGGAATACGATAGATATTTAAAAAGTTTTATTAACACTTTCTGATTAGTGAAAATGTACATGAAATTATTGCTTTAGTATTAGGAATTGAGTGTGAAAAGCGTAATGAATACTATTTGCTGAGTACCACGTACAATGGTAATTAATTTGTAGACATTTCCTTTTAATCTTCACCACAAATGTAGGAGGAAGACATTTTTTGTCTATGTTTTGTAGATGAGGAAAATGAGGATTAAGTAATAAGTCTAGGAATTACAGTTTATAATGCAGAGTTGAGTTTAAAACTGGAGCTGTATAACTCTAAGTCTACCTTCTTAACCACTCTACAAACTGCCTTTTTAAAGTCTAGGTTGAAGAGAAATTTTCGGACTTGGGAACTTTTAGAAATAGCCTAAGGATTCTTTCACTGAATAATTTAGTTGTCCAGGAGTTTCAGGGTATGCCTTCAATAAACATTGTATACCATGTCAGGCACACTAAAAATGATGAGTTTACTGAGAATAAGGACACAAGTCTTGTCTTCCAAGAGGAAAAGTCAAGACCAGAACATATGATGGATGGTGAGGTCAGTGCAGTAACAGGTTGTACAGGAGTTACAGAGAGGTGCAAAAAAAGGGCATCTAATGAAGTCAGTGCATTAGAAGCATTTCCATGTACATGAGTAATGAGTATATTCTCCTTAAAATTTAAAGCATTAAGGCTCAACCCCTCTCCATCTTTTGATAAGTAAACTTTTTTATGCTTGTATACAAGGTCTTTTCTATGCATTAACATATATATATGCACACACACACACATCTTTAAATGTATACTATCTGTGTATATGTGTGTGTGTTTAATTGCATCATATCACATGGATTCAGGTCTTAAGGGACTTGGTCTTTAGTCAGTCTTAAAGAACTAGTTGACTCAAGAATGAACCAATAAGGAAGGCCGTCCACGTTCAGACCCTGGCATACCATTCCCTTTTCATCTGTTTTTGCATCCTGGTATATATCTTTTTCCCCAGAGGAAAGTTGCCCATTGGTTTTCTCCCTTGATGGAGCACATGTGAAAAACCTGGTGATATGCTGAGTAATGGGTCAGAGGGCTTTCTGCCAGTGAGGGCAACAACCTGTGTTTTAGGAAAAGCACTAAACAATCCTAAGATGGTTTGATTCAACTTCAAAAAGTTTTATACACACACACACACACAGTAATCTTGTGTATTTTTTTAAAGATGGTGAAATGAATATGTTTATCATAAAAATGTAAGTGATGTTAGATTTGAACCTCTGTATCTTAATTTGTGTTGGATTTAATTTAGTGACATGCAACAAGGCTTAATTATTTTTATTTTAAAATGGGATTTATCGCCCACATAATAGCACGAATAGAATAAAAAAAAATGAAATTGACCTATACCACCCTAACATAGGAACTATTTTTATTTTTCTTGCCACTAATTTATACATAGTTTTACTAATTTACTTTGGCAGTTACTCCAGAGAGAGTAAACAGACAGTGGCTAGAGGTAGAAGGGTAGCTATTACAGCAAATGTTGAGGAGTTATTAAAGAGGAATCTCATTTATTGCAAAGAAGATTGGACTGGGAGGTTGCAGTTATGGGTTTTTATTCTTGTTCTACTATTAATTGGCTCAGGTAATTAAGTTAGTCTCTTTAGGTTTAAATGGCATCATGTGAGGAAGGGAGATGGCTTACTATCTCTAAGGCCATTACTTAAGTTGCAAGTTAAAATTCAAGATTTCTGAGCTCGTTTCAGATTTGTTAATTCACAATTTCTGAAAATGGCTTGTAGAATCTGAATTCACAAAAAGCACCACAGGTGATTCTGTAATGGATGAGCCAAAAAGCACACATTGTAAAACACTGCTCTCAGTTGTTTTCTTTAAAACAACTTAAAGCCTATCTTTAGACTTTAAGATGAAGTGGAAATAACTATGAAAAGATTTGTAAAAACATTTGTTAGGGTGGAAAATGGCATAGTAGAAACTGACTCAGATTCTTTACCTAATTACCATGCTGCAAAACAGTGGGGTGCTAATATCACATAAATTAAATGCAATCCCTTAAATATTTAGCACCATTTCACAACTGCTTTCTGCTTTAATTTTTGCACATTTTCTCCCATTCCTTATCTCTGCTTATGTTTTGGATGCCTGCAATGTGTTATAATATGACAATTTTTTTCATATTATTATTTCAGCATTGTATAAAATGACCTGTGTAATTGGGTTTGTATAGGTTACACTATAGTGACCATGTTTCTGGATTCATTCATCCATGTGACACATGTAGGGGCATTTTCTCATTTCTGGGCACTGCTCTAGACATGAGGGGTACAGTGGTAACCCACAAGATCTCTGCTTTCTGGGCCTTCCTGTTGGGGTAACACATAGTGTTAAATAAATCAATGAGGTTTCTGGTAACCTTCAATATGTAGCCTTGACTTCCTTTCTGATGATGATGATGATTATTATTATTGGCAAGAATTCCTATGACCCCTTCCTCAAGAGTAGTTTACATTGAAAATGCTACAGCTATGTGATAGGCATCCAGTTACATTATAACCTGAAAAGTGTGAGATTTATCATTTTTATATTCCCAAATCGACAGTGTGAATATTTACTTTATTCACTGCTATATCCTCAGGCAATAAGCTAGCACTCAGTAAACATAGGTAGGGTGAACTTGTTAAATTAATGATCATTTATAACTGTTTTTTTTGACAGGAGAGTTTTTTTTTTTCCTCCAGTTCTCTTTTAAAATGATTTTTTCTCAAATTGTCTCTTCATCTTCTTTGTCCATTTATTTATAGGGATCTTATGGCTTTCTTGCTAATTACTTTATGCTCTTTATATAAGAGAGACATGAATCTTCATATTTTCTACAATTTTTTTCTGAACTATTTTGCTTTTCATTTGTCAGTTTTTGTTTTGTAGAAATTTTGTTTCTGTAACTAAAGTGTTTTTAAATCAGTTCAAAGCTAATAGAGCTTCTGTATTCTGGAACAAAAATTATTTTGTAAATTATTTATCCTGAAATGATAGAGGTATAGTGTGTAAGTCAGAATTTTTTAAAGTTTAAATAAGGTAATCAAATATGGACAAAAATTTAAATATGTGAATTCTTAAATAAGTGGTATTGCTGGTTGAAAGGAATCTCTGCAAATGGACATGAGGAAGATTTAAGACAACTGGCGTTGGTTTCCATTTGTTCTGTTGTCCTGTCAGCCAGTCTCCCTTCTTCTCTTGATACTTTTTTAAATATCATGTTAATATTAATGAATTCATTAAAACCAGATGTCTTACTTGGTGGGTTTGGTATCCATTTGATGATAATTGTGGCATTGAGGTTTTAACTACATAAACTCACTTGATTAAACATTTTCAAATCAGGGTATAACAAGAGACTCATCCTCCCTCATTCCCCCCAACATAATGTTCCCTGGTGTTCTGGCATGGGAGTGAAACTCTAATAGAATTTAAATAGACCTCATAGGGCGACGGGTTGTGTGGCACAGAAAGGAGCAGCAGGATGGAGGTGGTGGCCTCAGATTCTCTGGGTTCTGTGTCTGGCCAAACTCTGCATCTGGTGTTTCCCAGGAAAGCTGGTGCCAGTGTCATACAATGCCACATCTGTTTTCAACAAATGTTTAAGCACCGAGTTCTTAAATTCCTGGCATGGAAACCTGGCATCCAGTAATTCCAAAAATAGGTTTGAAATTTCAGCAGATTTGGGGTTAACAAACCCTTCCTTATTTTTCTGTTTAGGAGTCAGTTTTGTATTTTGCTCTTTCACTGTGTAGTTTTAAAAATGTAGTTTTTGCCAGGTTGTGTTGCTACAAATTCATATGAATAACCTATTTCAGTATCTTGGTATTTACCATTAATTCTATCTGAATGTTTAATATGGAATCATTGGTATGAATACTTTCTGTAATTATTAAAAAATGGAAATATTTATATTGAAGATAAATTCTGCTTTTAGAACCCTCAAAAGAAAGAATTAAGTGGGTGTATCAGACCCTTAATTTATGTTGCTTTATTTACTCTTATAATAATATAATGTAAGGTAGACCTGACTATTTTCATAAATGAGGAAACTGAGGTCTACATAAACTAAATAACTTGCCAATGATCAAGCAGCCAGTAATTGGCTCAGCTTCGATTCTCCCTAGGTCTGACCTGCAGGGCTCACCTGGCCATTGTACCACCCTTGCAGTGGCCAGATCTGCGAAGCCAAGCCTAGCCATTGTTACTTTAGTGGGATTCATGATTCTTGACATCCTACATTCTATCACAGCAAATTCAATTTAAAATATTGCTTACTTCAGAATCTATTTTCAGCCTTCTACTTTCTATAATACTAAAACTCTACCCACTGAATTTTTGTGCTACTGTTTTTTTCAATCCAGTTTATAGCATTTTAAAAGTTGATAGTTTGGCTTATCCCTGGCTCATGCCTATTTTTCTTAATAAGAATAAAGCTCACAATCAGATTGTTGTTAATGGGCAATTTATTTTTAATTTAGTTGAACATTTACCATTCACATTGCATTCTATTTTTAAAAATTTATGCCTGCTAGTTATTTTTGGACAGGACTTTTTTTTGTAATTAAGTTTTAAATAGATACTATGTTCAGTTGGCTTCAAATTCAAAAGGTATAAAATGAAAATAATAATAACAAAAGTTAGCTAGTCTTGTGTAGCACTTACTGTGTTCCAGGCATTCTTTTAAGCATTTTTATTGCATTAATTTAACCCTCACGAAAGTGATGCTGTAGGTACTACTGTTATCCCTATTTTGCAAATAAGTGAACAAGCGAGAGAGGAATACCTGAATAAGAAACCTGGTCTGGGTTTTGTCCTTTGGCCAGTCAAATGTCACAACCTTTGGAAGGCCTGTTAGGAAGATAACTCTCTCTTGTGGGTTGCATTCAGTATGCCTACCACCAGGCTTTTTTTTTTTTTTTTTTTTTAATAACACTTACTGCATTTTTGCATTTTTCTGTTATCTCATTTTTACACCAAAAACTTCCCTAAGGCAGATACCCAGACTTATGCTTTTGTGCAGCCCAAGGACTAAGCACAGTTTCTGGCACAACTAGGTACTTACTAAGCACTGCTTTGCTTTGCCAAGACTGTTTTCCCATTAACAAATGACTGTATCTGCTCTGCTAACTTCACAGAACTAGGAAATCAAACAAGAGTTCATAGCTGTTTGTAAACTTCATAGCATGCACAAATAGATATTAAACCAATTACAGAGTCCATGCTATATGCTTAATGAAGACGGATGCTTTTAACACCTCTGGACATTAACAGAGGGGTTGCCACCCAGCACAAATAGGATCTCAACAATCCAATATGTCATCCTGTTCTGGCCTGCTTATTTCAGATTGATAGTCTTAATTATTTCAAATGGTTTTTGTATATTCTGATTGCATGTATTCTACAGAAGCAGATAAAATTGAGTCTTTTTGGTTTTCGTTTGTAGAGACAGGGTGTCACTATGTTGCGCAGGCTGGTCTTGAACTCCTGGCCTCAAGCAATCCTGTCACCTGTGCCTCCCGAAGTGTTGGGATTAAGGTGTGAGCCACAGTGCCTGGTCAAAGCGAGGAGTATTTATGTCTTGACAGTTACATATTGCGTACTTATACTGTCTAAACTAGTTGCATAATGGTTTTGCTGTCTAAATCAGTGTTTCTTGTCATTGGCCACATATAAAAGCCATGAGGTTGTACTTTTGTTTTTGGAAATTAAACATTCTTAGGTTTTGCCCCCAGATTCATGGAATCAGGGTCTCCTGGTGGGAGGGAGAGATCACCATAGGTAATTTTTATGAGTATCTAGGGATGAGAAGTATTCTAAACATGTTCTAAATACTGTCTAAATACTGTGAAAATGATGGCTTAATTAATGTCCACAACTTTTAACAGAAAATGCAGTTGTTTCATATATGATAGCTCTCAAGAGCACTAACATTTACTTTGTTACTCTAATGTATATTTTACAGTCAGTTTATGCTGGTCAGTTGTGTAGATATTCTAATTACTCAAAACCATATGGCCATGGCAAGCAGCTGTTAAGTAGGTGGTGCGGTGGCTCACGCCTGTAATCCCAGCACTTTGGGAGGCCAAGGTGGGCAGATCAGGAGGTCAGGAAATCGAGACCATACTGGCCAACATGGTGAAACCCCGTCTCTACTGAAATACAAAAAAAGTTAGCTGGGCGTGGTGGCACATTCCTGTAGTCCCAGCTACTCGGGACGCTAAGGCAGGGGAATCGTTTGAACCTGGGAGGCTGAGGTTGCAGTGAGCTGATATCATGCCATTGCACTCTAGCCCAGGCAACAGAGCAAGACTCTGTCTCAAAAAAAAAAAAAAAAATTCATCTTTGCCTTGTTTGGGAGAAATTTGGGGTGTTGACCAGCTAGCACTCCCTTATTTTAACAGAAAGTACAGCTTTACATGTAGACATTTTATGATTTGCTGTGGAGATGAGCAGCATCTATTCATGCAGGAGCCTTGATGAGGCTCATCAGTTTCCATAAAAGGATGTCATTCTTACTATCTGCTAGTATGATGGTCAGAGTATTATGTGTGCCCTTAGTAACATACAGGACTTGCAGGCGAGGCCCCCATCAGAGAATGTAACCTGGAGTGATCTGATACACAGTTTTTGTCAAATACCTCATTGTGGAGAATTGTTTGAAGGACATGCAGTCCAAGTATTTATTCTAGAGTTTATTTATTTATTCTAAAGTTTATTCCGGTATCAAGGTGAGCCATTGAAAAGCTGTTTTAAAAAATATCTTATCTTGCTACTCCTACCTTACTTAATTTCTTCACTTGTGAAAGAGAGCTTGAGTTCCCAATCACATGCATTGGGAGTTTATCCAATGGGTATGTGATCCAGCAGGAGCATAGCTGTGGATAATTGAGGAATTAAAAAAATTAAGAATCAAGTATAACCCTGTGCCAATAGGCTGAAACTTATTAAAATGCAGCTGATTAGAAAAGCTTGATTTTCTTCCTTCCATAGAGATCATGTTAAGTGCTATTTTTCATTAAGTGGGCTTAGTATACAAAGTGGAAGTGTGATACTCCCATTCTAATTATTTTACAGCACTCAGCATTTTTCTGCATATTTTCTTTTATATCACTGATTTTCAGTTTCTGGCTAGTTTCCCCTAGTAAAGTGAGCCATTTGTTCTTTCATCAGAAAAAAAAAAAAAAATCAGTTGATGATTTGTTTTCTAAATGAGTCATTTCCTTATTCTAACTAAAAACCTTATATATTAAAAATGTAAGAGAGGCTTTCCCACAATTTGCATCTGGAAACTCTGGATGCTTTTACAAGTTGGGGGGCATTTGTTATAGAATGATTTTTTTCCACTTACTTTGTAAGTCGGGAACACATTCGTACTAAATGACAAAAACCTGAAGAAGAGCTTCACTAGCTGGAGATTTGTTTTAACAAATCCCATGGTGTAGGCAGTAAGAGTTGGTACTACCAGAGAACAGGGTTTTCCCTATTCTTGTCCTCACTTTGGCATCCTTAGAGCCTAAGAATTTGTCCTCAGTCTTCCCTTTTCTAGGACTGTGAAGTTTTAAAATGGCTTCTGTGCTTCTAGCAGTTACTTCCCCTGAAGATGGAAAGGCAAGGGCCGAAAGGCTTTCTTCTTCCAAGGCTGTTCGGCCCCTCCCCCTCCATTCTACCAGGAGTTGTTTAAATTTTATTGAAGGAAACTACAACACATGGTCACTTCTAAGTATAGGGGAGTGGAGAATATACTTCTTTTACTTTTGGCATCTATAGCAGGAGAGACAAAGAGAAGAGGCAGATGAGTGGCTTCTTTCTTCTCTTACAGTCTCTAACAAGTGTCCTTACTGAAAATGGGCCAGTATTTTTTTCTTTTTGTATTTTGCCTTCAATATTGCTATTTTTCTTTAGTCATAATTTAGGAATTCAGAACACATTTAGTCTGAATTTATTCAAATAGATCATTCTTTTTTTTGATGTACATATTGTTTTGTAAAGTGTGGAGATTATTTAATTGATAAGTCACATTCTGAATTCCATATGGGTAGATGATATATTGCAAACTTTAGTGCTTTTAGAATGCAGAATCTTGTAGCCTTTTGAACAATTTTGAATTTTCATGAGACAAGTTGAACGTAGTAACTATAGATTTTGAACAAATGGCAGTTTTTATACCAAAGTAGTATTAGAGGAATTTTAGGAATCTGACTGAAGGGAGATAAAAGCAATAAAATATTGAAAATGAGGTAAGATTGTATACCTCATAAGACAAGTAATGCTTTTGTTTGAGAGTAAATGAAGAGAAAAATAATGACAAACAGCAGAGGTAATCTAAGATAGTAAAACAAGGAAAGAGCAATCAAACAGATTCAGCTCCAAATCTTTTCTACCACATACAAGTAGCTGCACTTTCCATGTAACCTTCTTCCATTGTGCCTCAGTTTTCCCATCTTTTTACATAACTAGTAATGATGCTAACCTCCTAGTATCATTTCCACCTAGGAAACTGCTTGGCATATAGTAAGAGGTAGTTAGTATTTAGCTTCCTTTAATGAATGGATAAAGGTGAATATTGTGCCTACTTTCAAAAGCAAAGCATGTCTAGTTCAGTTTCTGTGGCCTAGTCAATGTATCTTTCACATCTAAGAAACCCCATATGCTATAAATAGGCCAGCTGTAAAGCTTAAGATGGCCCAGTGCTAGTATGTATTAAAAGTGGTTACCTAAAGTGAGACAGATTTTGTAGTAAAATTTGGTAGAATTTATTGGAATTTAGAAAATATAATTATACTTTCAAAATCTTTTTTTTGTTTCTTTATAGTTTTTTATGTTTTTCTCCAAACTAGGATTTTAAGAGTGGACTTGGTATTACCATAATTCCTATGAATGTAGCAAATGTAAAACAAGTGGACCGAACTGTGAAACAGTCTTTTGAAATAATCACTCCCTATAGGAGTTTCAGGTAAGCTATTTTTAAACATTTTGTATTCGTACTACTATAGGAAAGCTTGGGTGATCCACCTTTATGTTGTTCGTGGTGATTTTTCTCTTATAGGCCATTTAAAGTTATCTTCCTACTTTCCATATTGTCTAATTCATTAGCCACTATATAAAAACACCTTGTAAAAGTGACCTGAATAATCACAAAACATGCAAAAATATTTATTTCATGAAATGTGAGTAATTTCTTAATACTTAATTTTCTTACTGGGCATGGTGTATGTTAATTTTTTGAAAACAAATATGTGATAATTTCCTTCTCATTTAGAAGAAATGAAATAAAAACATATTACATTGTCTTTAAGTTGTATTGCTATTTATCTTCTTTTAGCCTGATCAAATACAATCCCTCATTTAAAAATCAATTCCTAATTACATTTGTTCTATATGATTTCCTCTAGGGACTCCAGCTTCAAATGATACTAAATTTAATGAATCTCCTAGTACCTATTGATCCAAATATTTTAGCATTTTTTATGTATCTTGTATTATGGTATTCTACTAACTGTATCATTATGACAATAAAACAGATAATTTAAAGTACTTAATATGTTTTAATAAACTAAAATGACTCCATAGTTTTAGTATACAGAAGAGGCATAAGTCAGCATCTTTTGAGTTCAACTATATTAATTAGTTCGTTATAAATAATCACATCACAGAGTAGTGTGCAAGTCAGAGGTGATTGTTCTAGGCCTTTAAAGGACTAACAATTAGGAATTTCAAAGATACTATCAAGTGTGTTACTCATTTTGCGTGTTAAACTATATCCATTGCCTCAAATTTTGAGAAAGAAATGATTGCATAAAAATAACAAACTTTATTTTTACATTTGCAGATTCTAGCCAAAACTAAAAATATAGATATTAATCTATTGTCTGTGACAAATTTCTAGTAGAACCAGAAACCACTAAGAGTGATGGAATCCTAAAGAGCTTCAAAAAGTATAATTCATGTAGGCCATTTATTTTTATGGATTATTTAGAATATGTTAGCTGTGATTTTCATTATATTTCAAAGCATTTTCCTCTTTACAAAAGAAAATTTTAATATGAATCAGTTTTGTGGGTCATTGACCGAGTATGTAGCACTGTAGCACGTTCCTTTACACATTGTAGGGGCTCAGTAAATATTTCTTGAAGGAATGAACTGCTGTTTAATGTTTTTATTCATTCACTTGAGCTCCCAGTAAACATTAAGATTCAGAATAAATCAGAACGTGGCTAAAAATGTGTTAGAAAACTGTTAGAATGGTAACCACTTAAAACTTTTTTGATTTCCCAGTTTCTTAGAACCATCTGGGCATTCTTCTAATTAAAAAAAAAAAAAAAAAAGAGAATCTATTCTTAAGTTTGAAAAAAAAGTCACAATTTCTGGTGGGTGTTTTTGATAACATAGCTTCAGACTATCATGGCATACTTGTTTGGCAAAATATTCCAGTAGCCCTGAAACTCTGCCAATAAACTCTTATTGATGATTACATAACCATTGCTTAGGAAACATAGCCTCTTGTTTAGACTTGTGACCTAACAAGGCAAATTTTATGTTTTCTTTAGAAAATGTGTATGTTAATTTTGGTTCAAGATGCGTAAACAAAGACATAAGCAATGTGGAAAATTAAAAGGAAAAAAAACACGATTTGTTGAGTTAAATGATTTTTAACAGAAAAGACAACCCAGAACTGCCTAGCAGGCATATTTTTCAGCTGTTTAATTTGTGAGTGAAATGAATATGCAAACTGAACATACTGATTAATTGGCCTTTACAAGGGAGATCGATAACACAGAAACGTTAATTGTTTCAGCTTTACAGCTGAGACTGAAAAAGAGAAACAAGACTGGATTGAAGCTGTGCAGCAATCAATAGCAGAAACTCTCTCTGATTATGAAGTAGCTGAGAAGATTTGGTTCAATGAATCTAACAGGAGCTGTGCAGATTGTAAAGCCCCGGATCCTGACTGGGCATCCATCAATCTCTGTGTTGTCATCTGTAAAAAGTGTGCAGGTAATTAGTGATAAGTTACGCTCATCACTGCTTTGTGGCAGATGGACACTGAATGCTCTTCTTTGTTGTATATTATATATCGTAGCTAATGGTTGTGAAAAGTAAAACCAGAGAAAGCTTATTACATTTAAATCAAATTCAGAAATAACTTATAAGTCTAAACTTTTCTTATGTATGACTTAGATATAAAAATGTATTTTTAATCATGTAATCATATTTTGTGCCTACTGGTCAATATATAGATTTTTAAAAGGCAATGTTGAAATTTCTAGATTTTAGATAAGTATGTTTTAGTATGCATCCTGAACAAGCTTGCAACTTTAACTTGAGGATTCGTCCACCTTTCCCCAGTCATTTTTGGTAAGACATATTTTTTACCTCAATGTTGTTTTGAGCACTAAACTTCATATGCCAGATTTGGTATCTCCTATAATAAGAATTTTTATAAGGAAGCACTTCACAAGACTATTGATGTTTATGAATACAAACCGGTACTATGACTGGTTTTCTTCTTGCGACCTCACATCTGACAACCTGACCTCTCCGTGTGTTTGAGAGCTCAGACAGTTGCCCAAGTGAGTGGAAGGAAGTGGACCTCAGCTTAGGTGTGTGATCATGGAAGTTTTGGAGAAAGTTAACCACAGTCTAAACTTCAGTTCTCTTGGACTACCTGTGTCCCACCACCTTCTCCCTCACTGTACGTATACACACACACACACACACACACACACACACACCACACACACACACACACACGCAGAGAGAGAGATGAGAAAGACAGAGAGAGAGAAAGAGAATGCAGCTCGAATGCTAACCACTGTGCTGGTGTGGGGAATTGAAAACATGTAAAAGACATGACATTTTCTCCACGATAATGAGACGAATGTTGGCCTGGAGTTGAATACAGGCTTCAGTGAGGACGCTGGAGAGGAGCACCTACCTCAGCTAGAGTGCAGTGAGTAGTGCAGCCACAGGAGTTGCTTCAGCTCCTGAACACTTTTCTAGAGCACTGTTCAACTGCATTTCTCATCAAGCTAAGATAGATTTCCTCACCAGCTAATTAATAATATCATTCACAACAAAAAATGCCCGTGAATCACCTTCTACTTTGTATTTTATCCCATCTTTTTCTTCTCTCCAGTTTCATTGGAAGAGATGGCCTTTGTGCTCTTCACAGCTGCTTTTTTCTACCTTTGCTTCCTTTCTTTCCTCCCTCCTTAGGATACCACTTCATCACTTATTCACTCTCTTATGTAAGTATTCAGCTGTGGTTTCTTTTGTTTCATTGTATAAACTTGCACAAGTTTGTCTCATTAAACCATCAGGATTTCTGAAAGTTACCCATTTCCTTCTATGTGTCAATCTCTGTCCCCTTTTCCTTTCATAGACAGGATGTTATAAAGAGTTGTAGTGTACATAGGTTTTTTTCATTCCTTTAACTTCCTAAGTTTTCTTCAGCATTCTGTAATCAGCTACCTTTTCACTCAACTGCCGTAAAAATCTTTTCGCCACATTTACCAATGTATTTTACCTCTCAATTTCGGTGTGGTCACTTACTATCTTTATTATTGTCTCTTTATTTGAGACTCTTGACAACATGTCTCTCTGTGACATCCATCTTCCCTTGGCTTCCAAGATACCATTCGCTCTGTGTGTTCTTATTACCAATCTTTTTTTTTCCAGGTTACTTTTCATGCTTGTGAGATACACGTGTTCCCTTGGGTTACATTCTCACTTCTTTTTTACTGTGTTGCTCCTGAGTAATGTTATTTATCACTTTAATTCTATACTCATTTTTAAGCAGATGATTCTCATGCTGTTGGACACTAAACTCTTATGATTATATGCCTACTAGAATCTTTACTTAGATTTGCCAAATACACCTCAAATGTAACATGTCAAAAATGGAGCCATCGTTGTTCCCCTTAGCCCATTTCATAAAACTGCACATTTTCATACCTTCTCAATCTTGGTCAGAAGCAATACTGTCTACGCTCCACTCTCAAAGCCTAAAATCTGAGGCACCTTCTTGACTCTTCCTCTTTCCTTCAAACCCACCAAGTCTCATTCATTTTATCTTATCAACCTCTCTCAATCTGTCTGCTCCATTTTGTTTTCCTGCTGCCTCAACTCAGAATCTGTCATACCTAGGTTACTCCAGCAACCCCTTTCATCTCTTCCCACAGGCTTTTAAGTTTTTTACCTTCTGGGTACTGTATTGCCTGTAGGTAGTCATTATAAATGCAAACCTATGCAGATTTCTTCCATGGGAATTTAGGGCTTTGTGCTTTAAGTAGTTTCTACCAAAAAATAAAAAATAAACAAGAACTTCTTACCTATTGTAGGGAAAGGAATGAATATTCATTGTTCATTAGGCTAAGGGCCCTTAAGATCAAGGATAGTGGACTGTATACTATTTTTCCTTCTCAGCTTTGAAATAATCTGACATAGCCTGGTTGCTCAGTGATGACTGAATGATGATTTATACAGCACAATTGAATTGACAGTAATAAAATTCTGGGCTCTTACTCTCTTCTAGACATACTTGTTGAATAAAGTATTCATGTCAGATTTTTAAGGACACACTTATTAGACATGTAACTAGTTTTACAATAGTCAAGTTTTTGTAACAGTAAAGAAATACTATCTGCATTTACATACATGTGATTTTAGCAAGCTTTACAAAAGGTTTCCAGTGGCTTATTTCTAGCTGATTACTAAATGAGGAAATATTTATACATGTATCTGTACATCTGCACACATGCGCATAAATATATTTTTAAGTGTAGTTTTTTTAATCAGTGCAGATGCTGATGATGATTGCTGCTGTTTTTATTGTAGCCAGCTGTGATTTGTCTAATTCCCACTACTACTGTTAGTGCTCTTGTCATCTTGTCATTGAGGAAAGCAGGTATTGGCGTGTTTTAAGTTGAGAAGATACGCAACCAACATACACAGACATATACACTTTTTTTTTTAAAACAAAGTAAAATAAATTTACATACAAATTAAAATAGAAATGCAATTGTGTTTTGACTCTAGGCCAGCATAGATCTTTGGGACCAAAAGATTCCAAGGTTAGAAGTCTAAAAATGGATGCTAGCATTTGGAGCAATGAACTCATCGAGGTGAGTCTTATTTAACTTGAATGGGGTTGTGGTAGGGGTTCAGTTTGCAGAGACTGGGAGGAGGTATGCCATGGGGTGTGGTGGCAGGAATTTTTCTCAGGGCTCTTTGATAAAGTTCTCACTACATTATGAAAATGGCTTATAGACTTTTTAATAGTAACTCTTTGAGAATGCTTCCTAAATGAGATAGTTATTTTAAAAGTAAAAGTATAGATGATCCTTAATAATAATAATAAGGACTTAGAAAGGTTTGCCAGCTTTTTTTTTTTATGCTAGAACTGTGTGTGTGCGTGTGTGTGTGTGTGTGTGTGTGTGTGTGTTTTAAACCCAGCATGGGTAAAATAATAGGAGAGTGAATGTGAACATTTGGAAAAATTTACTGTTCTTTACTTTGGTCATACTCTGTCATTAACTGTGATCGAGGCTACTTTGCTGTGTCCTGTCTCCATTTTCGGCTCCTGTTCCACCACCAAGCACTTTAGACAACATTAGCCCACCTACTCGGCCATTTAAAGTGAATCTGTCTCAGTTGGAGTGTCAAAGAATGAAAATACTTTTGCTACTATTTGTGGTGTTTGCAATTCTTTACAAGCTAATTTCTTTCCATTATTTAGAGTGGCTAGGCTGTATTCAAAACTGATCATAGTATCTGCTTTCACTCCTTTTTCTGGAAGAGTTAGGTATTTCATTTGTTTTCCTGTACTTTATACTAAGTTATGCTTTAATTTGTAATATAATTCAGTTTCCTGCAGATTCAAATACCTTTTATGAACTGATATATTATGTTTTTTTTTTTTTTTGACAATTCAGCTTTTTATTGTCATTGGAAACAAAAGAGCAAATGACTTTTGGGCTGGTAATCTTCAAAAGGATGAAGAATTACATATGGACTCACCAGTAGAAAAGAGAAAAAACTTTATTACTCAGAAATATAAAGAAGGAAAATTCAGAAAAACCCTTTTGGCATCTCTCACTAAAGAAGAATTAAATAAGGTATTCAATTAAACATAACAGCAGACATGGATTTTAATGTCTTTTTAATGATGTGCCAAGATTCTTGAGAAAAAGTAAAAAATCTCATACTATCTGATAAAATTGTTTATTTCCTTTTGTGAGATTATTTCAGTGGTTTCCCCCTTGTTTCACTTAAGGATTCATTATCAAAAAAGCATAAATTCTTCCTCCATAACTAAAGTTTCCTGCTAACTCATGGTGCCACAATCTGAGGATTTGGAAGCAAATGGGGATCCAGTAAAGTGAAGTCTGAGGACTGATATAATGTGGGAACAAAGGATGAGAAGAGATGTAGAGGCAGCTTATTATTTCAAGGCAAAAGAAAAAAAAAATTCTAGCAATTCCTATTGTTTGTACAAAGATGATATGTAACATAAGTCAATCATATTTTTTATTACCTCTTTCTCACTGTTCTTCCTCCTTCCTATGCTCGGCCCCCGAAGGGAAGATCGTGAATTTGCTTTGCACTCATCTTTCAATTTCTCATAGCACTTGATAATTCAAATATTCTGCAGCTCTTGATTAGATTGGAAAATATATATTAACATTCATATGACAAACACTTAATGGTTACTTCATTATTATATTGAAATATTTTGATTCTCTGCGCATCAGCCATTATCATAGCATGTAAGCATAAAGATGTCTTCCAAAGCAAGTATGATGGATTAGGTTTAGAAGGAACATCATAGCAACCAGACAATGAATTGAGACTTGGAGGTCTTGGGTTGTAATTTAAATTCACACAAACCAGGCCTTTTGTGCCTATTGCCTAATTCATGGCATAATTATTAGTAGCTGCCTTAGGATAAAAGGAATACAGACTTTATCCCATACATGAATTGTCAGACTTTCACTCATTTTAATAGCTAGAATCTTTTCTTTCCTTAAGATGTGTATTTTCTTTCAATGGCCAGGCTCTGTGTGCTGCTGTAGTGAAACCAGATGTTCTAGAAACAATGGCTTTGCTGTTCAGTGGAGCAGATGTCATGTGTGCCACTGGAGACCCCGTGCATAGCACCCCCTATCTGCTAGCCAAGAAGGCTGGGCAAAGTCTGCAAATGGAATTTCTCTACCATAACAAATTCTCAGGTTCGTCACTGTCTCTTCATTAACCTGGTCTCTTCCGATATTTCCATAAAAGGACTGAAGCATAAGTCTATTTATTTTTCACATAAGAGAAACCATCAGAATGAAGAAAAATGTAATTACCCAAAAGATAGAGGGACCTAAGACTATTTTTTATATTGTTTCAATAAAAAGTTTAGGAAGTCAATCTTTTATATTCCCTTAATCTTATAAATGGAAGATTAAAATAGCTAACCCACATAATCATTTCCACCAACATTAAATCCGATTTTCATATATGAATAATAAACATGACTTAAGTGCTTATTTGCAAATTTTATGCAAAGTAAAATAAATATCTCTTTATAATTATTCTTTGGTAAATTTTAAGTAGTTTTTCTTCTAGCTCAAAACTCATGTACATATTATAAGGAAAAGGAAAATTGTTTACATTTTAGATATTTCTTTAATTTTTCTAGATTTCCCTCAACATGATATTCATTCCGAAGGTGTATTAAGTCAAGAGTCTTCCCAGTCCACATTCCTCTGTGACTTTTTGTATCAAGCTCCTGCTGCTGCTTCTAAACTCTCTTCAGAGAAAAAACTGCTTGAAGGTATTTTTTTCTGTTCCTTTTAGATATTATCTGATAAAAACTTTATTCCATTATCAAAACAATTAGGTTTAGATTTTGATTTTTTGAGATGTTAGATTTGATCTCCAAGTAGAGATATTTTTGAGGATTTATAAACGCTTCTAGGTACAAATATTATTTCATATACTGCAGCAGGGATTTACCATTGGGTTGGAATGCTGAGTGAATTCTCAACAGAATTCACTGATATCTACCTTAAGGCTAACCGATTCTGTTTCAGGTTATAAAGGTTACTCTGACAAAAAAAAAAAAAAAAGTGAAACTCGGCCCCTTTCCTTAGGGATGGACACCCCAACTGGCTCACTAGATAATGCAGATAAATGTGAACACATAGGAAGAAATGACAAGTTTTTAGTACATATTCAATTAGAGTACTAAGTAATTTCAAAAAGTTCACTTTTTTTTTTTCTGATGAAAAGTGTGTGTGTCTGTGTGTATGTGTGTTTAAGTAAAATAAAACTTAAGCTTGATTTCAAAAAATGATGAGAATCTGATTTAACAACATATTCTAGGTTTGGGGAATTATCTGAGCAGGGTCACAATGGGGCATTTATTCATTTATCCTTCCAACTCCTTGTGTCAAACTGATGCTAGGTATTGGGAATTTAAAAATGACTAAGACACAGCCCTTATGCTCATGTATATACATTGGAACAAATCTGAGAAATATAGGGAGGAAAATATAATGCAATCTGCCTTACTGGAACAAAGAGTGTAACAGAGATTAAGCTGTACCTGCCAATTGATCGGCTCCGGAGCCCAGCATTAATTCACTAGGTGATATAATTCAGCTATATTACTCAATCAAAAGAATTATAGAATAACAAACTCACTGTAGAGTGTTAATCCTCATATATGTGATTTGCAGTTCTTATTTCAATATAAAAGCTTTATTTCCAAATATATATATATATATATATCACATATAATATATCCTGAAGCAGAATTATATTGGGATTAACTATGCATTATTAAATTTTCCTGAAAAGAATAGCTGTCCTATAGTGAGTGAGCATGTATTATGTGTAAGGCATGGCTTTAGGTACTTTACATACATTAATTATAATCCTCATAAAAGTCCGCAAGATCATTGATGTTATGTCGATTTTCACATGAACAATGAAGCTCAACATGAAGCAGAAGATTACACCTGATTTGTGTTCTCAATGTTACAGTAGCACTTTAGCTTTGGTCAGAGTGTGACAGCCAGATGACAGTAGAATGGCAGAGCATTTTTATCCTTTGAATTAGATGTTTTTGATTCTTTCGACAATTGGTTTTTGTCATCCTATACTCAGCCTAGCCAATAATAAATGTCAGATTTTACTGAGTTTTTGTTTTTTTGTTTTTGTTTTATTGTCTTCCATTTTTACTGTCAGTATTATCCCTAAGTAGTTAAAAGATAAGCGATCAGAAGATGAAAGTTCTTGGACAGTCTGTGAATTGACTATATCGATCATCAAAATAATTAAGGTACTTTAAAAAGTGTTTAGAAGAATGTTTCTTCTAAATACTCAGATATCACAGACTCACTCTTCAGACCAGTTTTATAAGGATCAAATGGGGATTGAAACACAAGATTTTCTTCCCAAGACTTTTCAATATGTTGTAAGCATTCTACAGGTTAAAAATAATCTTTATATTATTTTTGACAATTGTGGTTATAATATTTGTAAACTTACCAGTCTTCTTTAATATTTTCTTGAAACAGATTGGTTTTTAAATTTACTTGAGTACTACATTGATGTAATAAACAATTGTAACTAAATAATTCCTTTTTTGTATATTAACTATGGATTTTTGGTTAAAATTTATTTTAAAGAAAAGGGTACATTATCTATATACGTAATTTACAGATATTTTTCCATTTTAAAACATTACCTTTTAGGTAATATGAAAGTGAGCTTCTGTATTTTTTCTATATAGTACAATAGCAATGATTTTAGTGAAAATAATCTGGCAGGGTATTCTTTGATTTTCTTAATATCTTTCATCCAATTTACCAGCAAGTTCTATCACTTCAAACTCAAAATAGATCTTGAAGCAGTTGGCTACTCTTCATTTCCACTGACGTCCTTCCAGCCACAGTAACCATCCTGACCTACCTATGTTGCAGTGCCTTCCTTAATTGTCTTTCTGTATTTACCCTAGCTTCTCTTCAAAACTGTCTCCAAAAAAGAGGCTTATCTTTTTTGTTTCCTTCCTTCCTTCCTTCCTTCCTTCCTTCCTTCCTTCCTTCCTTCCTTCCTTCCTTCCTCCTTCCTCCTTCCCTCCTTCCTTCCTTCCCTCCTTCCTTCCTTTCCTCCTTCCTCCCTCCTTCCCTCCTTCCCTCCTTCCTTCCTTCCTTCCTTCCTTCTTTCCTCTCTCTCTTTTCAGATGGAGTCTTGCTCTGTTACCCAAACTGGAATGCAGTGGCACAATCTCGGCTCACTGCAACCTCTGCCTCCCAGGTTCAAGTAATTCTCTTGCCTCAGCCTGCTGAGTATTTGGCATTATAGGCACCCACCGCCACACCCAGCTACTTTTTGTATTTTTAGTAGAGATGAGATTTCACCATGTTGGCCAGGCTGGTCTTGAACTCCTGACCTCAAGTAATCTGCCTGTCTCAGCCTCCCAATATGCTGGGATTACACGCGTGAGTCATTGTGCCTGGCCAATTATCTTTAAAAATGGAAATCACCCAGGTAGTCAGAAGGCCGGGATAGGAAGATTGCTTGAACACAGCTTGGGCTACATGGGAAGATCATGTCTTCTAAAGGTCAACAACAAACAAACTGGAAAACGGAACATGTCATTCCATTGCTCAAGTACATCTAGTGACTCCTCATTCCAGAATATAACCTTATTTTTTATTGTGACCTAAAAGACCTTTTTAGTAGAATGGCGTGAACCTGGGAGGCGGAGCTTGCAGTGAGCCGAGATCCTGCCACTGCACTGCAGCCTGGGAGACAGAGCAAGACTGTATCTCTACATGGTTACTTGCCTGGCTGCACTGGTTTCCTCCCTATTCCTGGAACATGCCAAGTCCTTTTCTGCTTCTTCTGGTCCTTTTCACCTGCTGTTCCCTCTGCAAAGAGGGCACTTCCCCCAGTCTGGTTCTTTCTTATTCAGGAATCAATTCAGTCCCCCCTAGTTAGTGAGGCCTCTCTGACACCCTCCTAATGTGTGAACCCACTGCCAGCCCTTCTCATTCATAGGATGCTGTGTATATTCGTCCTACCACTGATCACATGTAATGTGCTGTTTCCATTTATTTGTTTCTCTTTCCCCCGAAGTGAAAGCTCAATGAGGCAACAACTTTTTCTAGCTTGTCAAGGATTATCAAATCTTTGATACCCCAAACAGTGTCAGCATATGTTAGGACATGATAAATATTTGTGGAATGATTGAAGAATCATTTTTTAGGGAAGTTACCACTAGTGTAAATGGATGACTCATATGTCAATAATTTGGTTTTGATCTGTGGATAAAAAGATATAATTGCTGGCACAAAGCATATTTTGTGCAGAGGGCCCCTACTTACAAATGAATAGGAAAAGTTGAAGTATCCAGAAAAACTTCTGTATTTGTTTTTTTCCCCCTTGAAGTTTGTGCAATAGTGTTGTTTCTGTTGAACATCAGATTTATGAAAAAAATGAATTATTTGGAAAGATTTAGAGATTAAAGTGTGGTTGTCAACTTTGCCTCTGAAAGCAAGCACTTGGATGCTACCACACCATCAGCAGTTGTCAGGACAGCCATAGAGCAAATGATTAAAAACAGAGACAAAAGTCTGGGAATAAAATGCATGCAGTTCCAGAGTTTCAGAGGCTTCAAATTGTCAGTTCAGGTTTTCAAGATTTGAAGTTTTTCTAGCCTCTGGTTATGAAGACTGATCTGTATTTTTTTTTTTTTTTCGCTTTTCAGTTTAGTGTTCATGAAAAGAAAGATGGATTGCTTTTGTTGAACCTAAGCGCAGAGTTGAATAATAGCATCCTGGTTTTGTTTTCCCTTTTCCCGCCTCGACCATATTTTTTCCCTTGATAGCTTACCTTGATTTGTTTACACAGTATTCGATTTTTAAAAAGAAAGTGGTTGATTTGGATTACTAGAAATTGTATTTCTGTCTGTTTATATTTAACTTTGTAGATTAACATTGAGGAATTTTGAAGATCTTTTGTTCCGTGAAAGCCTAGATTGTATAGCTTAAACATGTTTTTCCAAGGCAAAACACATGTCTTTTAAATGAAAAGGATTACTAACATATATTAATATTTGTAGTGGGTGTTGAATACTATTAATTTAGGAAATTTCTCATCATGAAACAAATTCATAGTTTCAAAAAATAGTAATTTTGCCTTAACTACCTCAGATGTATTATATACATATGTATTAGAAGGTATGACTTCTTTACTCTAATACATTTTTGAGATGAATGTATATAGTTCAAGCATTTAACAGATACTGTGAGTAACTGTGCAGCATTAAGAGGGAGGCTTCCAGAACCCACCTGCCTGTTAGGTTAAAACAGCAACTTTCAGAACCCAATTGCCTGAGGTTCCTTCCCCAACTCTGATGCTAAGTACTTAATGTGATAGCAGGAATGTCGATTAACCTGTTATGTGCCAGTGAAAAGGGTACAAGGAAGGGGCATAATATAACTGACATACCCGGGTTGTTCTGAGGAGTCAATGAGTTAAAGCATGTAAAATGTGTAGAACAGTGCATGGCACATAAATATGATGATGATGATGAAGAGGAGCACTGAAGAACTTATGTTTAAACACAGTTGCCCCTGACTTCCAGTTAGCCTTTGAGTGTAGGTGTGTTGTCCTGTAGGCTGTAGCCGACATTTACGGTATCCAACTATATTATGTCTATCATTCCATGGTAGCATTTCAGTTGGTCACCTCTGGGGAATTCTTTACCTGTGCTTGGGTAAATCTTGTAGTAATGTTTTTCTTCACTGATCTCAACATGAAGATTGAATAGAAAGAATGAATAACCCCTCTTGCCAGTCCACTAAATTTACTTGCATCCTATGAGCTCCTATTTATGGAACAGCTGAGGCCTGGGTGTCATTCATTCTGTGGCCCCAGTTTTATGTTGGCAAACAGCTTCCTTTAACAATTAAAATGACTTGTGGAGCAAAGAGGGTTTCAAGGAGGGTACCGACGTTTCTCAAAGTCAGATTTAGGAGTGAATATCTAAATTAACCCAGGCAGACCAGCATCATACAACATAATCTTGCTGAACCTTTTCATTGCTTCCCATATCAATGGGGATGTCACGATTTCCTGTCACAGCTTCATTATCATAAATCCTCAAAGACAATATGTGTGCCTGCCGTGTCTGACTTCTGGCCCATTTCACTTACAAAAATAAAGCTAAGAAATGGTTACAGAAATGAGAAAGCTACAGGACTAACTCTCCTCAAGCTTATAATTGTAACTGAAAATGAGTTTGTACATACCCTTTTAAAGAGATGTGTCATTTGTTTCCCATTAGAATTTACATAATGAGATTCTGCAGTCACATTTATGTTATGCTTAATTCATTTGGCACTGTTTGTTTAAGACCTTCGAATGGCTCCCACTTGTCTAAGTGAGAGAGGCACGAACTCCTGAACACCTGTCAAGTGAGACTCTTGGGGTCTCGCCTCTGCCGTGAACCTGCAATCTTGTTTCCCATTTCCCAACTTCACATGTAATCTGATTCTCTGGGCAAATAGGGTTTCTGCAGTTTCACCTTTCTATGACTTTCTTCTTACTGTTCTTTCCTGATACTATGGCAGGATTGTGGCCCTGAATGCTTTTTTTTGCTACTTTAGAAACATGCCTCCTAAATCATGAGGGATTATTTTATAGACTTTTTTTTCTTTGCAGTTTTTTTTTTTTTTATCACTTATGAGGGGTGGCTTACCTCCTTGAATGCTTCTAATCTACTAAAGAGACAACCTGTTGGTTATCATTTTGAATGCATCTCCCCTTTCATTGGATTACAAGTTGCCTGAGAACAGGGGTGGATCTCCTATCTATGACAGTGATTATGCACTGAATAATTGTACATTTTTTATTTATTCTCTTATGAAGATTCTTCTAGACATCTGAGTACATTGCTTTGAAATTACTTCCAAACACCCTTTGATTAGTATTTTGACTTTATCTTTTCTTATATTTTAGAAACTTGCAATGAATGTTCATTTTAAAATTGTGGCTTTTCACGATTTTTATCTAACTGTGCAGACATACACTGTGACTCAGGATTTGAGGGCCCTGGAATTATATATCACCTTTGACCAGAAATTGCTTTGGTCCCTGTTAACTTTCTTTTCCAGTGCTCATAAAAGATTCGTTTATGCTATTTGCTTCTGCCAGTCATGATTGGACTTTCCATTTGGTAATTCATTTTCAGAGTACTGTGTCCTATCTAGCTCTCTAGGTGTCACCATTTTGATTGTTACTCCTTGTGATTGTTTTTTGAAGCCAACTACATTGTCTTGTTTTCTTTCATGTCACCCCCACACCCACGTAAGATTCTGATCATATGCTAAAGGAAAAAATTGAAATTAGTTTAATATATTCTTAAGCTTTTAAATTAGTTTGACTAATAATTTGAGACTTACAGAAAAGTTCTAAGAATAGTGCAAATAATTCTCATATACCTTTTACCCAGATGTATCAATTATTAACATTTTACATTTGCTGTATTTTTCTTTCTGTGTATGTGTATATATATGCCTATGTATAATACACATATATATGTATCATGTATGTATATAAGGGTACATATTTATCTCATACTTTCTTTATATGCACACTTAAAAGTAAGTTGCAGACATGACACCTCTTTACCTTTAGTAGTTTAGTATGTATTTCTTTAGAAGAAGGGCATTTATAAATAATACCCTAAAGTAACCACAGAACAGTAATCCAACTTCAGAAATTATCTAACATACAGATTTTCTTCATTATATCAAATATATAGACCTTAGTAGTCTTAGTGTCTGTAGATCTAATCTATATTTTAGGTGATGATCTGATTTAGCCTGCAAGTGGTAGTGTGCTGACTTCCGTATAAGATGAATTTGAAATCTTCTGAACAAGCATTAAGGGCCCTGCAGATTCTGACCCTTCTTTTGCATACCTACCATAAGCTGCAGTCTCACTTTTCATGCTACCTTTTTTTTTTCCTTTTAATACTCTGTACAGACATTTCATTCTTTGCAGCTTCAGAGTTGTTTTTCAGCAACCTCTTTATGGCTCTGCCTTCTCTGGTCATCAATGTCACAGTCATTTTTGTTTTATACATTCCTTGCTACTAGATTGTAAATTCTTTGGAGAGCAGAGAATGTGACAACTTTATATCCCACGCAGCAATATCATATACTTTATGTGAAATAGGCAATTAGTAAATGTATTTACTTGCATCCAACCATTATTTAGAAGCATATATTTGTTTTTAAAATTAGATTCATGATTAGCTCAATTTGTTATTTGTTTTGCTTTAAATTCTTAGAGACAAATAAAAAATGGTGTGTTTTGGAAGGAGGCTTCTTGAGTTACTATGAAAGCGATAAGTCTACCACACCTAATGGCACCATTAATATCAATGAAGTTATCTGCCTGGCTATACACAAAGAGGACTTCTATTTAAATACTGGGTAGGTCTATCTTTACACAATTAGGAGGTAAAATGTATTTTCAGATAATTATACCAGGTAATGAGAGTTTTGTTATTTTAATTCTTTAGTTGCTTCTAATAGAAGGGTTGAATGGTTTTTGAAGCTTACTTACCTTACACTTTTGGAAATTTCTTTTGGGAATTCACTATAAAGCAGGAAAACTAAAATATTTACAGTTGGAAATATGAAGTGCTAACATGTTCGAATCAAATCTTATGTATTTTTTTTTTTGAGATGGAGTCTCGCTCTGTCATCCAGACTGGAGTGCAGTGGCGCAATCTCGGCTCACTGCAACCTCCACCTCCTGGGTTCAAATGATTCTCATGTCTCAGCCTCCTGAGTAACTGAGATTGCGCATACCACCACACCTAGTTAATTTTTGTATTTTTAGTAGAGATGGGGTTACACCATATTGGCCAGGCTGGTCTCAAACTCCTGACCTCAAGTGATCCACCCATCTCGACCTCCCAAAGTACTAGGATTACAAGCGTGAGCCACTGTGCCTGGCCAAATCTTATGTAAATGTATAGCATATCATTTATGACCATTGTAGTCATTTAATTTTTTTACTTATTATTTAAAATAGTGTACTACTGGTAAAATTCATTTATCCATTTAATGAGTATCATAATTAAAACAGATAAGAAAGGAGAATATTCTATGATGATCTGTTCACATTAAAATAAACAATATTTAATAGTATATTGAAATGCTAAATTTCTTAAAGATATATTTGTTAATTTAATGGTCAGAAAAAGTCACAATGAATAGATTAAGCATTATTTATGTAATATATTTGACTGACCTATACTATAGTTTAAATAAATCTCCGTGAGGACTTTAAAAGCAGGCCCCCTAAGATCTTTGGTGTGAAAGTATCTTACCATGTTTTTTGATGTAATTAATGAAAAACATTGACATTAAAATCTGAAAAAAATCAGTTTTATAGGAGCATAGATTTTAAATAAGATTTTTATATGAGAAAGGGAAGAAATTTGCAAAGCTCTTATTTACACAAAACTACATTGAACATATTACCTTTATTTTATGACTAATTGAGATGACTTGTTTTCTAGTAAATCTGATTTGATTTATGATGTGAACAAAACTGATTACTAATTGACTTTTGTTTTAATCTTAATAGTGTTTTACCCTAAATGATTATTCAATGTAATATGACTTATGGAATGTTAAAATAAGTGTATTCTATATATTAAGCTACTAATTAGTAAATGAAATATAACAAATATAATTAATACTAGTTTATGTCAGTATATTAATATGTTAAAAATAAAATATTCTTGATAACATATACTGATACAAGTAGATATGCAAAGAGAAAGTATCTACAATGAGATGCGGTTAAAAAATAATTGTTGCCATAATATTCTTGCTAAATTGTCTCAAATAGCACATTGGAGAGTATGACCTCAATAATGTAGGCACTGAAGAGTTATATAGACATATTTTAGGAAGAGAGCTGGAAGAAGTGGTAAGGAGATTGGAGGAAGAGAGACTGTAATTGTTGAGAATTTAACTAGAGGAAGAGGGTGAACTGATAAGATTAAAAGACTGACTGGACAAAGAGTTGATGTTAAGGGGAAGAATAAGTTACACTCAGGGGTTTTGAGCTTGTTGTGATGAGGTTGATTGTGATGCTTCTAAATTAGGACATGAAGGAGATACAGCAGGCTTGGGATGGAAAAGAGGAGAAAGGAAGATGACTTTGGCATAGGGTATTTTCAGCTTTTTAGGTAACAGTAGCACACATACTTAGCGTGTGCTAAGAAATAAATGGAGTTGTGAATGAGGAACTCAGGAAAGAATTCAGAGCATGGTATGTTGCTTTAATGTTATCTATAGTAAGAGTTAGAAATTTGGGGTAAGTTGAGATGATGAAAGGAACATTTGTCTTTCTTACGAAAACTGTAAGAGAGTGTTAATGCTTCATGTGTTTGTGTTCTGGAGGGAACCTCTGTATGACTGGGCCTATTTGAAGTTAGACAAAAAGAGTATTAAAAACTGTTTGGGCAATGTTTCCTTTGAACAGTTGGTCAGAGTAAATCAAGAAGGAGTGGTGAGAGAGGGAAGACCAGACCGAGGAGAGCCCTTTGCTACATCAGTCAACTGATGAGTGTCCAGGGCGTAAACAAAGTTAAACAATAGAATGATTAAGTGATTATACAAAATATTCCTTTTGTCCAGTCCAGTGTGTTCCATTTACCTCATCTGAATAAAATGCAAACCATTAACAGAATCTGATAGGATGATTTCACAGCATTACTTTATTTTAAAAGGAATTTAATTAAAAACTTGACCTGTGTGCTATTTGTTTTCTTAGGAGCCAAACGTAACTGGTAGTATCTTTTTATTTGTGCATGTTTTAGGCCCATCTTTATCTTTGAGATCTACCTACCCTCAGAACGTGTGTTTTTATTTGGAGCTGAAACATCTCAAGCTCAAAGAAAATGGACAGAGGCAATAGCCAAGGTATTTAAATATTATGTTATTGCTCTAATCCAGACAAGATTCTGAACTGGGAGTCTGTGTTTGAGCATCAGGGGTCCATGAAAGTTTCATATAAGATTATAGGAATAAAGTTCATACTTCATTAGATTTTCAGAGAAAGTTGTCAAAAGAGGTAGCTACCTTCTAGGAGCCTTAAGCAGGGAAGAAATTAAAGTTAAAAATTAAAACTTGGAGAAATAATTCTTCAAATTAAGGCCATGTTTTTGATGGTTAGGATATTCTCAATATTGTAAAGTCATTTCTGTGTGTGTCTTTTATTAGGCAGATATTTTATTCAAGGTATACACAAAGGAGAAAGGAGCAGATTCAGGAAAATATATAAATGGTGAAAAATGCTGAAGGTTGACATTTTGAAAAGTTCTACAAATCAATCAAGAGAATGTCTTGCAGTTTCAACTCTGTATCAAGACAAGTAGTTTAAGATGCTGCCATTTGAAAATACATTATAGTTGTTCAGTTTTAAGACTGATAGCAAGTTTAATTTTTTTGAATTTGGTGTTACCTTTGAATCTTTAAAACAGAAAAACTAAGATAACTTGTCTATCTTCTCTCATATCTGTAGATAGGGAAAGGATTTCCTATTTTCACTGTCTTTATTACTTTTTTGTATTTGTTTTAACAGCATTTTGTTCCCTTATTTGCTGAAAACTTAACAGAAGCTGACTATGATTTGATTGGTCAACTCTTCTACAAAGACTGCCATGCCCTGGATCAGTGGAGAAAAGGCTGGTTTGCTATGGACAAATCCAGTTTACATTTTTGCCTTCAAATGCAAGAAGTTCAGGGAGATAGAATGCACTTAAGAAGACTGCAGGAGCTAAGTAAGAGTTTTTTTCCTCCCTTATCTTTGGAACACATTTCTTTATTGCATACAATAGTGGCAGCCTTTAGTAAAATCTTGATGGCTCACTCCCAAACTTATGACTAAACAGTATTAATATTTGTGTCTTCATGGATGTTTATTGTAGAGTTTTAAAAAAATAAGTTTTTGCTTTTCGTTCTCCCTTCAGCAATCAGCACAATGGTTCAAAATGGGGAAAAACTGGATGTCTTACTCTTGGTAGAAAAAGGGAGGTAAGTGCCTTTTTGCTTTTTGTTCTTTATCTCAACAACTCTGGGCAGTGGAATTTTTTGTTTTATTGTTATTATCTTGAGGGAGAAAACAATATTTTAAAACCTGTTGAAATTTTCTGAACCATATAAATATACATATATATAGTATATAGTCTTTCTTTGGAAAGACTATACCAATGATATTTACGTATTTTTATAATTCTTATGACAGACTTATTGTGATCAATTATTGTATCGTTTTCTATAGACCGAGATTCCTCCGTTTACATTTAAATATTTGGAAAGCAGTTTGGTAATTATAAATGTATCTTCCTGGTAAGAATATAATGACTATAAATTGTATTCTGAATTATCTATGCATGTGGGTCACGCATAGCTAAAATTTGATCTCTTGAATTTATTCAGTTTTTCAGTAACTAGTAAGCATCTACTGTGCATCAGGGACTGTTAAAGGTATTGGTGATATCATGATGAATAAAACAGACAAGTCCCTACCATATGAAACATGTATAATATTAGGGAAAACAGTGTAAGCAGACAAAAATAATTATATGCTGTTCTGTCCGTCAACTTAAAATTCTACACAGAAAAATAATATAAAAATAGTCTGATGGGATAGTGTCTGTGTTTGCTGGCTAAGAGAAGAAATATTGGATGAAAGATCTTCATAAAGCGAAAAAGTAAACTTTGCAGTAATCCAGATAGAGTATTTCAGGTGTAGGGCCAAGGGTATTTGAAGACTCTAAGAGTGTGTTGTACTTGGCAGTGTCCAAGTTCTGCAAGGAAGCTGTGGTGACTGGGAATATTTGAATGAAAGAGAGAGTGGGAAGAAATGATTTCAGAGATACTCACAGCCTGATCATATAGGGTCTTATCAGTTATGATGTGTAAAGATTTGAAATTTAATCAAAATATGATGGGAAGCTACTCAGTCTGACAGCTGGGAAGTGGAATGGTCTGATTTATGTTTTTACTGGATTACTCTGACTCCGGATGAACAAGCTTCTGGGGGACGAAAGCGAAAGTGGGTGTTTAGTTAGGATGCTGGCCGGGAAAGCAATGGCTTACCTGAGAATAGGAGTGGTTGGCTATATTGTGAAGGTAGAGGTGTCAGGATCTGTTGATGGATTAAATAACTGTAAGAGTCAAGGATGATCCTAGAATTCTTGACCTGAGCAATTATTGAATTATGGTGCTGTTTTTTGAGAGAACAAATACTTGGAGCATAGAGGTAGGATATTCATAAGTTTAAGACAGTAGATCAAGAATTTGGTTTTGGGAATGGTAACTCGGAGATGTCTCTTTGGTGGCAAAGTGGATCTGGTGAGTAAGCAGTTGAATATGCATGTCTAGAATTAAGTGAAGAGGTTATATCTGGAGATATAATTTGGGAGTCACGACTGTGCTCTTGCTCTTTTGCTAAGGAACTGGACAGGTTCACCTAGTAGAGAGTGTGGATAGAAAAGAGAGTTGAAGATATAGCTGTTATGTAAAGGTGTAGAAGAGGAGAGTGATCAAGCAAAGAAGCCAGAGAAGGAGCAGCTGGGAACATACCAGAGCAATTAGGAAGACAGTTTCTTTTATTTTTAATTTTGGATTCAAGGGGCATATATCTACATATGTGCAGATTTGTTACATGGATATATTGTGTAGTGCTAGGGTTTGGGCTTCTATTGAGCCCATCACCCAAATAGTGACCATAGTACCCAATAAGTAGTTTTTCAGCCCTTGCCCCCTTTGGTCCCCACTTTTGGAGTTCTCAGTGTCTATTATTTCCATCTCTATTTCCGTGTGTGCTCATTGTTTATCTCCCACTTATAAGTAACCACATGCAGTATTTGATTTTCTGTTTCTGTGTTAATTCACTTAGGATAAGGACCTTCAGCTGTATCCATGTTACTGCAAAGGACTTGACTTCATTCCTTTTTTATGGCTATGTAGTATTCTATGGTATATATGACCACATTTTCCTTAGCCCATAAACCACTGATCGGCACTTGAGTTGATTCCACATCTTTACTCTTGTGAATAGTGCTGTGATAAACATATGGGTTCAGGTGCCTTTTTGGTAGAACCATTTTTTTTTTTTCCTTTGGAGAGATACCTAGTAGTGATATTGCTGGATCGAATGGTAGTTCTATTTGTAGTTCTTTGGAAAATCTTCAAACTGCCTTTCTTCTTCAACAAATTAGATATTTTTCCCCTTGGCTTCTTGTAATTTGCTTAAAAAAAAAAACCTCTTAATTATACTGGGTCAGTATGGTTTGTTCTATAATAGTGCAAGATTATTTGTATTCTTACAAAAAAGTGAGCTAGATAAAAGGAAACACTATTAAAATCATAAGATAAAACATATTTACTACTCATTAAGTGGAAGTAGATCATCATGAAGGTATTCATTGGTGTCTTTATATGTGTAGGCTGAGGAGGGGTTGATCATGCTGTCTTGGGGGGTGGCAGAGGCAAAAGAAAAATCTGTATGAAGGAATCTGTGCAGTTCAATCTTACGTTGTTCAAAGTTTAACTGCAATATTAAAATATAGCTAAATAAGCCTTCATTTGATTATTTTTATTGCTGTGACAAGGATAATGACTTTCAATGGTTTTCGGAACCTGCCTTTCCTTCAACTTCACGGGACGACATCAAGAGCTTTATGCAGCAAGCATATTGCTGATTAGATATTTATGTCAGATTGTGTTTTTTAACTTCTAGGCATAATTAGGACTTTGCATTTTTACTTATTTCTTGGATTATTATGGTTAATGATACTTTATATTATTATTTTTGGTACCAGATGATGATTTCACTGTACTGTCAGAGTACTGTTAATTTTATGTCCAGAAATAATGAGGAATTATTAGGTATAGATAGGATTTAGCATGAAAATACTAGCATAAATGCAGTTTTACAGTCATTTATTAATATTTATGGAATGCCTACTGACTGCCACTTCCATGGCAGGAAAATAAAAAAGGTAAACAATATAAACTTGGTGTCTGACCCCTCAGAGTTTATGTTCTCAAAAAGATAGGCAAGCATCAGCTTAGCAAATGTGTTTATCCTTTTCATTTTTTCAGGTTATTATAGCCAAGGTTTTTTTGTACCATTTTTTTAATCTATGAAGGATTTGACCAGTGATACATAGGTTTGAATTAAAATGTAGCAAACGTGGATTAGAATGATTTAGTTTGATGAAATTCTATTTAGTGCTTACTGCACGCAGTCCACCCCCTCACAAATGCAAGATATGGAAGCCAGAGCACTAAATGTTTTGTTATTTTGTACGTTTTGATCTTACCCTGGACTGCAGAAATCAGGAGATGAAATTCATTTGTAATATTGTTTTTGAGTTCATGGAAAAGTAGAAAACTAATGAATTCCAAAATAATGGTCACAGACACTTAGTAACGTTTTTGGTAATTCAAAGTTTTTGTCTACATGTGTTACGAACAAGTTATGTTGAAAGTATTTTTATGAAAGTGAAGAGTAATAATAGGAATGGGAGAAACGTGAGGATAAATATAACCAAGTTATTTTCCTTAAATTTCTTCGCATAGCTAATGTACCATACCCACCACTCACATGCTTCTGTCTTTGGTTTACTTACTTTTCCTTTTTACTCCAAATCAATATCATCTGATAATAACAATGATGACAGTAGGGCAGTTACCGTGTGCTAAGCCCCATTTTCAGTACTTAAACAGCCTTCTTTTGCCTATATGATATTGAGGAGAATGGTTCATTTTAAAGTTAAGATCATCTTGTAACTTAATTTTTTTAAAGTGTTCAATATTCATTCACCAATATCTTTGTAGAGATATTTCTCAGGATTTAAATAAACAAGTATACTAGGAGTCTGGATAGACACTGAGTTACTAGAATTCAAAATTTAAGCATTTATTAGAAAAATAAAAATGTTTACTAGAAAACATTTTTATAAAATTATTAGAAAACATGTCCATACAATTCCTACATAATTGAAAATGGAATAGAGAGAAGGGAGGTCAACATCGTACATAAAAGTAAAGAATCTTCACAGTAGATGACAAGAACATGAGGTTATGAACCCTGACAGAACAAAGACCATACATACGTGGCAGGCACAGCACCCTGTATGGTGCAAAACAGGGTCTCATATTTATGTATCTACTTATGTACATAGACGTATAAACATATGTGTGTGTATTCTGTGACTACATAGACGTCATATAGGGAATAATGGAAAAAGGAGCAGGTTTGGGAGACAGCCTGGGAGATAATGAGTTTAAAATATGTTGAGCATGAGATTTCTTATAAGTCATCTAAGAATAAATTGATGGGAGAAAGTTATTTTTATGGATAAGATATTCATGAAAAGATTAACAGGTGGGAGATACAGATATTGGAGTTATCAGCGTGAAAAAGGAAGAAGGTGAAATTACTTAGGGTGATTCTATGGAAGGAGAGAGGAAGAAATCCTGTGTTGGAGCTTTGATGACTATACATCATTTTTAGGGGAATTTGTCAGGCAGTAGTAGCTGCTTGTTTACTCAGAGAGTGAGGCCAGAAACTAAGAGAGAGTACAAAGTGTTACAAAGCCCAGGAAGAGGGTGTCTCAAAAAGGAAGGATCAGTTAAAAATGTCAAGTGTTGATATAAGGACATACCCAGTGAGAACACACACTCCATGAGATAAATGATTTGAAGTCCCTCTGGTGACTTGGGGGAGAGCAGAAGTGAACAGGCAGGTACTAGATCAGATTAAGAATGGGAACTGAGTAAAGTAAGATAGCTGGTGAGGTCACTTTGTCAAAGATGTCTGGAGGGAGGTTCATAGGATTAGCTAGGTAAGGGATTTGACCCAGAAAGGGCATATATGTGCAGTTTGTTTTCAGATGGCTTGAAATTGTACACGTATAAATTTTGATGGAAAAGAAACATAAAATGGGAGGGACTGAAGGTCTAAGAGAGAGTACAAGCAAGAGAGCAAGATCCCTCAACTACAAAAGTAAGAAAAGAAGAATTGATGGATGATTTTGGATGTTCATAGTTTTCTCCATGTGGTAGTGGGATGTTGAGAGAGATACCAGTCAATTTTCAATTGCTTTGTGAACTGGGAGATAAGAGTGACGATCCTTGAGCTTCTGGCCCGGGTGATTCTATGAATGATAGTATCATTTGCCAAGATAGAGACTATGCACTTCTCTCCCAGTACTCAAACATAGCTAGTTAATTATAGCTGTGATTGTTGAAAAGCTGTTTCAGTACCATGCCAAAATGAGAAAATTTCATTGTACCACCCTTGTTTTCATCTCCCTTTTGATCTATTAGCCCTTTGGGAAATGATGACTGTCAGCAATGGTAGATTCTGTTAGATTTGTCAGTGACAGATAAAATTGTGGCTTCTGGAAATAAAACAACTTCCAGTTATTTATACTGATGGCCTATAGAGATAGTGTGAATAGTTGAAAGAAAGAAAAACCAACCAGCTATAAGCTTGAACCTTTAATTTTTGCTAGTGGCAGCTTGAGCAAGAAATGTAAATCATACATAAATTTAATGAGTTAATTTCACGTATTTTTCCTGTTCTTATCTACCTTTGATTAAAATGCTGAAATACATTAATGTTTTTTAAAAGCAAGGAGGAGAAAGAATCCCCTAAACTGGAAATGTCTATAAATTGATAATTATCCCCTGTATATAGTCACTATTTAGATAGATATTTTAATCTTCATGGTCATTTTCTCTATATGCATAGCATGAGTGTCTTTAGACAGAAAAATATTGCAATAATATTTTCCACACACGAGCATTTTTGCTCTAAAAAGCTCTAAACAGAAGGTGTTCCAGATGGTGTCGTTTTAATGTGTATTCTTTGTATACTTTAAAAATTATTTTGGAAAATAAAGCTTTCTTGATTACACTTAAGGGTTTCTGGCATGCTATTTGATGTTGTTATTGGGACTTAGATTTTGTGCTTTTCTTTTAGGCTTTACTACTGTTTGTGCAAATAAAAAAAATCATATGGTCAAATATCTCTTGTTAGCGAATATTTTAGACCAGGAAGGCAGAAGGCATTTTCCTGGACAGTAAGAAATTGTATCGTCACTTTGACTGAAATGTTCAGGAAATTACATATTTTTCTCAAAATTTGGGAACTATTTTTGCACTTTAACCCTCGTCTCCTGCGTATGTTTTTCTAAGAAATAAGTTACTGTGTTTACCATTTTCACATTCCATAGCTGCATGCCCATTGCCATAGACACTTACTATGCTTTTGTTGAAAAGTTGCTGGTTTTAATAAACACAGTGTGAATAAGTAAACTGTGTTATCAGAAACAGAAAAGACTAGTGCGTTTTTTTTAGATTCCTTGGTTGATATATAGTAAAGCATAATACACTTGATGTCTCCCAAGCTTGACTGCATTTCAGTTTTAATTGCAAATTCTTCACATAAAGAAGCTTAACACTGGGGAATAAACACTTTATCAGTATGTTTCACAATTATGGAACAGATTACTTTTGTCAGTTTGGGAGATTAACACCCTAAGTTTAATATTCCTTATTTCCTATCACCTTATTCCATATGATCTTTTCTCCCCCTTCAATGTGTTTTATAGCAGCTAATATGTTAGCAATACTCCAGAGGCTGAATTATCTTAAAGTGGTTTCTAAATTGTGCACGTAATTGCAAATTAAACAGTAGCCTATTGCCCACAACATAAGCTTGAATGCTTTTGTAACTTTCTGATGATTTAATTCTTAGAGATGGCTTAATCTGAATATTGCCAAAGCAAACAAGAGATTCTCTTCTCTCACCACCCCCACAGGTTTTAAAAAAAGAAAGGGACTCTTAGAAAACAAATATTAAGTGATTTTATGTTCAAGAAAATTATGATAAAGGGAATATATGTCGATTAACAAAAGGTAGACTTTAAAATGTATGTTATTTGCGTTAACAATTTTGTTTCATTTAGTTCAAAGTACCTCTATGTACCAGGAGTTAAGCTTATGAAGAAATAAGTATGATATGATGGGGAAAAATGGACAAAAGAATGAGCAGATCCCTCTAAGATATGTGTGTGTGTGTGTATGTGTGTGTGTGTATGTGTGTATGTATGTATTGTTTTTGTTGTGTTTTTTAAAGAAAAGTATTTTTAACTGGATCTATCATCCTATGAAGGACTTAGGTAGGAAGAAATGAAGGGGGCCTGAGACACAAGGTAGTCCAAGAGGTAGAAATAATAGGTTCAGATAAATAGGATGGGCTAGAAACAACCTCAGTATGGGTTGGCCTTAACTTTGAGCGCTTGAGGAGGACGCATGAGACAATGGGCCTGGAAAGATAGACTGATACTCTATTAGTATTTTCAATTGAATTTAATTCATAACTTGCCTTATTCTGGAAAGCATTTCTGAGTAATTCCTGAGTATTTGGAAGTTTAATATGTTTCCAAATAACCCATACTTCACAGTAGAAATCACAGGAAAAATTAGGAAATATTTGATCAATGATAATAAAATCATAACATCAAAATTGTGTGATGGAGCTACAAAACTATTTCAAGGAAGTTGAAAGCTTTAAATGCTTATGCTAAATCAAAAGATCTAAAATCCATCCTCTAAACTTTTACCTTAAAAATCTAAAAAAGAGCAACTTAGACCTAACGTGGTTCAGAGAATGAATTGATACAGACAGTAGAAAGAATGAATAAATGGAATATATTTTAAAAAAAGAAAATCTGAGTCACCAATAGCTGGTCCTTTGAAATAATCAATTTAGTTAATAAATTTTTAACTTTTTTTGGAAAAGTTAAGAAAATTGATAAAACTCTAACTAGAGGATAGGACAGAAGATACAAATTACCAGTATCATAAAACTATGGATCATTTTAATATTTAAAAGATAAGAAAATATTATGACCAACTTCATACCAATGAATTTAACACATGGAATATAGTCAAAACAATTTTTTCAAATACAGAAATTAGGCAAACATATTTATTCCCACCACTTCTATTTATCGTTTTATTTCTGGTTTAATATGATAAAGCAAGGAAATTGGAGAGAATCATAAGTATTGGAATTATAAGTTAAAAACTCAATTATAATTTGTTCTTTAAGCAACATGGTTAATAAAATGAAATCATACCCTGTTACTATTCAAAATATATGTGTCTGATATAGCACTCATATCCAAAACATGGACAGAATACATATAATTCAATTAGAAGAAGACAAAAACCCAATAAAATAACAAAAAAAAATGAATAGAGATGTCTAAAATAATATCTATGAATAGCCAACAAGCATATGTAAAGTTAATTACCATAGAAATAGGCACATATACACCATGGAATACTATGCAGCCATAAAAAAGGATGAGTTTGCGTCCTTTGTAGGGACATGGATGCAGCTGGAAACCATCATTCTGAGCAAACTATCACAAGAAGAGAAAACCAAACACCGCATGTTCTCACTCATAGGTGGGAACTGAACAATGAGATCACTTGGACTCGGGAAGGGGAACATCACACACTGGGGCCTATCATGGGGAGGGGGGAGGAGGGAGGGATTGCATTGGGGAGTTATACATGATATAAACGTCATGCACATGTACCCTAGAACTTAAAGTATAATAAAAATAAAAATAAAAATAAAAATAAAAATAAAAATAAAAATAAAAATAAAGAAATACAAATTAAAATCACAATGAGATCACATTGAATAAAATAAGTTTTTTAAAAAGTGGCATGCAAAGCGTTGGCCAGTATGGTGGGACTGTAAAATAGTACATTCATTTGGGGGAGCAGTTTAGAAGGTTTTTGTTTTTAAAAAGAATACAGTCAGTTTACATGTAACTATATATCCCAACAAATGAGCTCCTAGGTATTTACCCAAAACAAATCATAATATAGGTCCACAAAATGACTCCTATGCAAATATTTAAATCAGCTTTATTTATAATAAAAAGGAGACCCCAAATGTTTTTAGTCAGTGAACGTGTAAACAGAGTATGTTATGTGTTCATATGTGAAGTACTGATTATCATTATAAAGGGACCTATATTAGCAACAACACGAATGAATCTCAAAACCATTGTGCTGAGTAAAAAAAGCCAGGCACAAAAGAGTAATACTGTATAATTCCATTCCTATGAAGCTTTAGAGCTGGTAAACTAATGAATGGTGACAGAAGGCAGATAAGTTCTTGCCTAAGATTGTGAGTGGGGAAAGGGATACAATGCAAAGAGTTATGAGTGAACATTGTGAGTGATGGAAATGGTCTACATATTAATCATGGTGGTAGTTACTCAAGTGTAAACATTTGTAAAAATATTTCAAACCATACACTTAAAATGAGTTCATTAAAAATTCTAATGACCAGGCATCAGTCACAGAAATAACACAGTTCATACTTTCCCAGAAGAAAACAAACCCAAAAGCCTATTTGGATGAGAAGTAAGGTCTTCTTTGAGAGGTTGCTTAGGAAGTATAAAGAAAAATGCACAGTACACCCTTCTAAAACTATCCTCCAAAGTCCTGTCCATTACATTTCCAACATGCCTAGGATGCTTTTCAAGGCAGAATGTAAGTGTACAGTCTTGAAGAAGAGAAATAGGTCTTCTGTTATGAGTGGCTTTAGCAGATCATCTTTCACGTCCATTCTAAAAGTGTGACTGTGTAATAAATTGTTGAGGAAATTCTGTTTTGTGAATCTTAGGTGTGATAGGACTAAGAAGAAAGGCAACAGAAAGACACATCACCATTTCACGTCTTGAATGAGTCTTTTTGGACCTGAGGACCAGAGTTTTAAATTATGGAGATCTGATTACTCAGGTGAAGGAAGGCTCATAAACCAGGCTAGTACTGAGTACCTCGAATGTGCAATTCCTACCTAGTTCTGAGGCCTCAGACACGTTCTTTCTGGCTCTTAGTTTCCTAGTCATATATGGAAAAAAAGCTTGGCAGAGAGATTTCCAGTTCTCTGGCTCAAAAGCTCAATGACAGTCTAAGATGGCTTGGTTCAGAAGGCTTTAAATATCTTTTCCTTCAAGGGATCAGTCAAAACTTCAACTTATGTGATTTGTTTCTAATTACATTTTTAAAAACACAGACATGTATAAAGAAGGAAACAAAATGTCCATGAGTTTTCTACCCAGAGTTAATTTAACATTTTAGGAAATGCAATTGAATTTATACATATGTGCAATTATGCATTCTTTGCTCATTGTACTAAGTTTATAATATATATATTTGGAAGTAGCTAAATCACTTAACCTTTCACTAGTTTTTGGGATTTCAACTTCCATTTTTTAAATGTTCAGGTAAATGTATGTCTTTGTGTGCATGTGCACGTGTGCGTGAGAGAGGGACAGAAATATATTGAAAGAAACAGATATTTACCTTCATTTCAAATCATGTACTTATGAAAGAGTCCTGTGTTTGGAACTAATTGTCAAAAGTAATGGATACATGTTTTAAGATTCTTAGAACATATTTTCAAATTTCTTTTTAGAGTATCTCATAAGTCTTTAAAATACTATGCACATCTTGTTATACTCTAGTGATGAACATCATACATTTTAGATCTTTGATAAATTGCTTTGACACATCATTGATTTTACATGTGTGTATGTGTGTGTGTCCATTCTAATAGTGTGACTTTGTAATAAGTTGCTCAGGAAATTCTGTTTTGTGAATCTTAGGTGTGATAAGACTGATATATATATACACACACACACACACACACACGCACACACACACATACATATATATACACACATACTTGATTCTTAGACTGGTTTGTGGTTACATTGGCTAATTCTTTCTGTGACTTACCTTTCCATGGCTGATGACCATGTTTCTGTGGAGGACTTACTATTTTATTTTTGTATAAATGCTTAGGATATTATCTTTTCCAGCCATATTTATAGAGTATTTCATTTGCTTTTCAGATTTGTTTAAAATATTCTTTATATGAGCATATTTATTTTTTATGTAGTCAAGTTTGTTGATTTATTATTTGTAAAGATACGTCTGGTTCTTGTCATAGACTAGGCTCAAATATGATTGTTTATGCTTTATTGTTATTGTATTGTAGTTTTAATATAATTGTTTTTGTTAGTCCTTGGACCTAGTTTCTAGGTCTTATTGAACTGGCTTGATCATTATAACAAATAAGAATTTTTCTTTATATGGCTTTGAAGTGCCCTTTGGAATTTATGCTTAGAAAATGGATAATTAGCATAACTAATTTCTCTGTAATTAGAGTTCATCAGTATTACTTTTCTGATTGTCAGGATATAAGTAAATGTTTCCTTGGAATTCTCATCCGGGAATGTGAAATTGTTGTTTGATAACACTTGAAATCTCAAAGTCGACCAGCATTTGTATTGAACATATCTTTTGATGCTTTATTCAGTGTCCACGAATTTTGGGTAAGCATCAGAGAGGCAAGTTAGTGCACTGATGCTATTAAATGCGAAACCATCTATTGCACTGCATATATACTTTGGGATTCGCCCTTTGACAAATCGAGAAAGTTCTACTCTTCACTAATTCACAAGGAGACAGCTCAACTCCTCATCAGAGGATTTTTTTTCTGACTAGAAAGAAAATTTGAAGTTTGAAAATGTCACAATTTATGGCAGAATTATACTCATATTGTAGGAGGGCCACTGCATTTTGGATTTCTTTCACTGCTTGCTAAAACACCGATTGTAGTTGTTTATAAGCAAATAGTTACAAAGATTTTATATCATATTTAAAGCTCAATTATTAAATTACGTAAAATGTTTCTCTCTTTACCTAAACTTGTGAATATAGCAAGACATAATGTTGATTAAGTTCACATAATCAAGAGGTTTGATATTTCTCAAAAAAATTATCTGAGTTATATAAGTTAGACAAATACATCCAGCAATAGAATGCTTTTTTGAGCTAAAGATGATATAAGATCAATGAAAAGGCTGTAGCATGTCAGGTGTATTAGTGCAAATTTCAGAATTCTTCAAAAAGAAAATTACAACACCTAGAGGTCAGGACTGCTCTGGTGCTGTGGAAAATAGAAACAATAGATAAAGATGTCAAAAAGCAAGAGATGAGGATTACAAGCACCAGTATTAGTAAAACAGTAGTAGTTATAGCAAGTTCAAATGTTAGAAATGAGCGTGATAAGGTGCAGGTATCTTTGTCTTCTTCCAGGAGCATTTCAAGAAAGAATACAAAGGGAAGAAAGGAAATTTTTTATTTCTTTTTTTAAATTAGGTACAATGATTATCAGAAATGTAAAAGATTACATTCCTTATTATCCACCCCTTTCCCCCAAAGCCCCAGAATTCATGCAGTTTATTCATGTCTCTTTAGGTTGAATATATAAACTAGCCCTGTCAAGTCTGAAATCAAGATTACATAGTTTTACTTTGGTGTAAATGTACTTAAAATACATCAACAATCGGTTTTTCAAAGCAAACTTTGTATCTAGTGATAGGTCTTTAAAACTGCTATGTATCCACTAAATGCCAGACACTATGCTAATGACTGGAGATACTGAAATTCTTTGCTTGCCTGTGTACAGTTTGGAGTTTTGTGGCTAAAACATTCACATAGCTACAGCAGGTGATACGATGCAGGACAAAGCCACCATTGAAAGATTGAAAAGAAGTATCTGTGACATACTAACCATAAGAGGGAGGTCAGGAACAGTGTCAAAGAGTCTTACCTGGAGTAGAATTTGGGGGGAAGGTTTGGAGTAGCCAGCCAAAGAGCAGGCAATATGTATTACAAAATCCAGGAGGTTGTGTGTGTGTGTGTGTGTGTGTGTGTGTGTGTTTATGTTTCCTGAGTGTCTTAAGTATAGGAGAATGGCAGATCAAATTGCATGTAAAAATATAGGTTAGCTTATGAAGACTTTTTATCTTGAAAACTCAAGAACTTTAAGGCAGTGATCTGGAAGTGATGTCATTAGCTTTGCATTTTAGATCATTCTGGCAATAGTGAGGAGTAGAGATTACAGAGGTTGAGAATTGGGAAAGGAATTCCGTAAGGAGGGGCTGTAGTTACCTGAAGGAACAACATGAAGATCTGAAATAAGGCAATCTTGGAAAAGAGAGGAGTCAGAGTGAATACATTGGGAAACTGAGTCAACAGAATTTTGTGACTGAAGTAATGTGGCAGTGATTGGGTAAAGAGACTGATCTACACTTAATTTATCCTAAATTTCTAGTGTGGTATGTGGAAAATTTTTGGTGCCAGAAGGTTGGTATGGGAGAGCAAAAGCTTTGATATGCTTATTGCACATTAAGGTGAAGATTATCAAATACAAATATTCTTTAGTAGTATAGTTTATACATTAGTCATTAATATTATGTCTGTTGAGTGTTGTCCTAAGTGCTATTATTATGTTTATTTTGCCAATGATGAAACTGAAGCAAAAATAAGGTTGACCTGTCTAAAGTTACAAAGGAAGTAAATGGCAGAGCTAAAATTTAAGTTCAGAAAGTCTGATTGTCATTCCCACTCTCAGGTGCTCTATTCTCCTGCTTTTCAGTCACATGGATATCTATCTGATCTATGAAAATTATAGCCTGGAGATAGGGGTTTGGAAGTAAACTAATTTATGTGAAAAGATGAAACTACTGGCCTGAATGACATGACCCTGGAGAGTCCGTGGAGCTTTTGTGTGAGCTGAGGTTATGACTTTGTCATTCAGAAAGAGGAAGTGAGATTGGGAAAGAGACTGAGTGACCAGAATGATAGGAGGAAAATCCAGAAAGAATTGTGCTATAAAATTCAAATTGAATGCTAGTTTTTTTCTCTTTTTAAGAAATAAAATCAACAATTCTAAAACCTTAAAAAACATAGCCGGAAATAGCAGTTAGAAGTCACAGGTGATAGCCACAATGGTTTTAGTTTAGTTATTCAGAAAGAGAATAAAAGAGGCTGGGGAATGAAAAGAAGTGAAACCATAAATTCAGAGAGCTTCCTCAATGCTATGGAGTGATGTGACTATACAGGCCAAAGAGGGATTGAGTGGAAGTTCATGGTGGATAAGAATAAAATAAGAGTTTTTCTTGTAATAGGTAAAACAGGATCACGATTGTGTGGATTTTAGGGTAATCTGTCTTGGAGTAAGATTTTTTTTAAAGAGCAAAATTATAATTTGAAATGCTTTTTAAACTTTTAACAGAACATTATACATCCATGGGCATACCAAGTTGGATTTCACAGTCTGGCATACTGCAATTGAAAAAGCAGCAGGTACAGATGGTAATGCTTTACAAGATCAGCAGCTCAGCAAAAATGACGTTCCCATTATAGTGAACAGCTGTATAGCATTTGTTACACAGTATGGTAAGTATCACTGAGTTTGTATTCAACCTCTAGAACTGATCATATCATTCTTACAGATTTTTAAGTGGTACCTCTATTGGACTGAATTGAAACCCTTTATATTTATAAGTACACTAGTGAAAAATAAAGGCAGATTTACTGTTCAGCTAATTACCATTCCTTCTCCCAATAAGACTCATTTAAACTATACCATACATTTTTACCATTTCCTCCCTTTATATGCATAAAATATTAAATAACATATTGAAATAATCTAAATTATAATATGTACATAAAAATAGTAGATTATATGTTTTATTCAAGTAAGAAAAAATAGTAGATTGAAGACTATCTTTCAGAGATTACAAGGCTAGATTAAAGCCTACAGTGACACAACACGTCTAAGCATGTTTTTAGAAGTGATGAACTGTGGAACAATATGTAAAAAAAATTTGCTTCCTTTGGCATACATAAAGTGTGCGTGTAGTTTATATTCAGCAGTATAGCTATTAATTTTCACAATTTTTGCTCATTTTCAACAGATGTTTCAATGAATAGTTTGCAAATAAAAAACATGTTGATCTGTACCATGGTCCAGCTTCATGTCAGTTTTATATGCTATGTTAGTATTTTAGATATACCTGAAAGATATCCTCTTTTCTTCATGTTTATTTTCAAATGGTTATGAGTTCTCCAAATTCCTTTTATTGCATATATCTTTCATACTGTAAATTTCTTGACGCTATTTTAAATGTGAAAATGTTAAAATGTTACCATGAGCCCTTTTAACCTGTAGGTAAATGCCATTTATTTAGATTGCAAATGTGGAAAAGAGGAAAATGATTTGATATTTTGGATTGTATTAAATTTTTTTTGTTCTCCTAATATTAGAGGTGTCTTTGGGTGTTTTTAATTTGAAAAGAAGATGTAAGTAGTGAGGGCTACAGTAAAGCATTGTATTATTAGTTAATTGTTTCTTTATCAAGTGCTTATTGTATGCCAGTCACTGGTCTCACTCTTAGAAACACAGTAGTGGAAGTAAAAAGTTCAAGACAAAGCTATGAATCATATCTTCTAGTATGGGAAACTGACAATACACTGATATGTAACAAAATGTCAGAACTAATGATATGTATAAAGAAAACACTTTTCAGGAATTAAACTTAGGCATGTTTTAATCTCTTGTTCTAGGGAGAGTGTCATTTTAAGTATTTTACTTACTTTGTATGTAATGCAAGTGCAATTATTAATGTCCAGATTCATTGTGTTTTTATGATGTATCTACTGAAATATATACATAATCACGTATTTGGGCATTACTATAAGAAGTTTCCTGCTGTGATAGTATGTTCGTGTTTTTCTTATTAGCTATGATCATCTGTTAAAAAATGGAGGAAGGAGAATGTTACCTTTATTTGTTACAGCCATTCAGTGTTAGTGTACGTTTTGCAGATATACATGAATCATATATATGTTATGTTTTAACAGGAGCGTAACTGGGAATCATCACAACATGTTAGTTTCATAATGGCATAAGGCCTTTCTTAAGCAAGAAATAATTAAAATACCTTGACTAGCTCTGATGTAGCCAATTTAATGTTTTTCTAGGGAAATCAGAATTTTCCTTGTGTTTATTTGGGTTTAAAATAATTCAGCATGGGATTTTTTTCAACTAAAACTTATATGTTATAAAAACTTTATACATCTATTACAAGATGCCTTCACTTGCATGTTAGAATAATAAAGCCAATGAAGGATTGTGTCGATATAAATATACACGTACACTTACATATATACACACATATGTGTACATACATATATTCATATATATGCATACATATAGTCATATAACATATGTATATATTATATATAAATGTATGTATCATATATTTTATATTATATGTAATTATATATAAAATTGTGTTTGTATTATATATCTACTGAAAGTATATAAATAATCGCATATTGGGCACTACAGTAAGAAGCTTCCTGCTATGATAGTATCTTTATGTCATATATATATTTATATTGAGAACACTGGGGAAACTTCAATGCTACTAGCATGTGTAGAAGAAAGATTTGGCAAGAACTTAGAAAATATCCAGTGATTATAGGATGCAGATGGTTTCATGGTAGCAATTATTTTGAACCTCCCGAGTTGTGGGTTGAAATCTCAAGACCAATTTTCTGTGCTCATTGTGTCATTGTGTCAAGGTTTGAACTTGACTGAGTTCATAAGATGACTTTTAGGGCTTTAATTTTTAAAAAGTAAATTACACTAGTTCTTGGAGAAAATTATTTCAATTATATAAACAAAATTATGTTCAAATTATTTTTCAGTTAACTTACTTGAGTGCCAGCTATTAGAAATTCATTCAGCTAGGGATATACTATCTCAAATGCTTAGTCAGTATTGATTTTTGTAGAACTTGCTTATTCTTGCATTAAGCAGTCATTTATTGAATACCTGCAGAGTAGTTCTAGGCACTGTGTAACTGCCGGATATACACAGAGATATGTCACAGAAAATAACACATAATTTTTGCCTTCTAGAAGTTTGCAGATTTATGGATAAGAGACAAATACATGAGCAGTTACAAGTCAGTGTGTAAAATTATCTAGTAAAGAGGTTCAGGGGGTGCTTCCGGTGTCCATGGTGTAGGGGTAAATTTCACTCAGAGAAGGCGTGGTAACAGAGAGCTTCATAGGTAAAGCACAGTGCTTACCATGAGCCCTAAGAGAAAATGGGAGCTAGTTAGGAGAAGAGGATAGGGATTCCAGGAGGAGAAATAGTGTGTGCCAAGGTATAGAGTCACAAATTTTGTACTGGGAGCTTTGTGGTATTAAACGTGGCCAGAGCTTAGTGTAAGGAGAAGGAGTCAATCAATATAAAAGGCAACAGGTTAGACCAAATCAGGTAAGGTTTAATATACAAAGTAAAATCCTCAAATTTTGCCTCATAGGCAGCAAGAGGGCAGTATTCGAATTTTTAAGCTTGTTGATAACACATACAGACCCGAATTTTAGATCATGCTGTTATCATTGTTGAGACACACAGAGGGCTGCACAAGAATATGGGCAAGGAGTTGTGACAATGTGGTAAGAACTCAGTGCACAAATAATAGCATATGGGATGGAAAGGAGAGGACAGTTGTGAGAGTGAGATCATGATGAAGAATCTATGTGATGCAGTACTGCATTATTTTGTTTTTAATGTGCTGATTGAAAAATAAATACTCTGACTTGTAAGGGCTAGGGAGAAGGCAATGCCGTATATTGAGGTAGAGAGGAACAAGATAAAGAACATGGTGGGGGTGGAAAGTGAGGTAATAAACAGGGCAGGAGAATTAATTCCTTTGGGTTATTTTTATTTGCCATAAGATGTATGGGTGTATGTGTGTATGTTGCATGTATATGTAATGGTATGTGTATGTATATGTGTGTATGTGTAAAATCATGGAAATTAAAACCTGAGTTAAAGTGGTTATGTAGAAGTGATGAGGTTGGATGGGTTCTCACCCCGTGGGCAGGAAGAGAAGAGAATTGAGGAAGGATCCCTGGGATGACCAGAAAGTATTAGATGAGCAGAAAAAATTAGAAGACTGAGAGAGCAATCACAGAGGGAAGGGAGAAAAATCATGATATGAAATCATGATGTAATGAAAGTTATGGGGTTACAAGAATTTACAGGCTTTCATTCAGAATGTCAAATGCTGCAAGGAGTTCTCCCTAGATAAAAATTGAAAAGCATCTAGAAAAAAAGAACATTGTTAATATTCTTGATGAAGGGTGACCCCACCAGAATGGGGATTGGGCAGAGATGCAAGATTGTGTGGTCAAAGGATTAACAGGCATGTGAGACAGTAGAAGGAATAAATATAGGAAATTCAGCCTGGTTGTGAAAGGAACAGGGAAAAGAAGCCTGGGAGGAGGCAAGGGAGGCTTTTGGGGTTTGAATTATTGTCATTGTCATCATCACTCTTCCTCCTAACCACTGCTCCTTTTATTTGGTATGGAGCACTTCATAAATCAGTAACCATGAAAAAGAGGTAACCCAACTCTCCATAGGAAATAAGGTGAAGATGGGAGCATTCAGAAATTAATATACAATATGGGGGAAGGAGGTTGATGACATTTATACCAGAGAGGCTCACTTTTGTCAGTGAGAAATAGAGGTAAGTTGTTTGCTGGGAGACTAAGTGAAGACAGGGCACTTTAAGTAAAAGAACGTTTGAAAAAGGTACTATGGAGAGCTGGAGGAAGGACTGATCAGGAGCTTGCTAAAAGCTGAGTCTGCATGATTTGCTCATTAGGTTTACATTTTAAATACTAAAATGAGGGGTAAGAAGCCTTTCCTGCTCATGTATGTTTATATCATCTGTTGCGTAATGATTTCATCATCTTACTCATCATGTCAACACAAACATTTGTTTCGTTTTTAAATATCAAAGTGGCTTTTGTATTTAGACTTTTAAAATATAACTTGTTTTTGTTGTTGTTGTTGTTGTTTTTAACAAAGGTTTAGGATGCAAATATATCTATCAAAAGAATGGTGATCCTTTGCGTGTAAGTGAACTCCTGGAGAGTTTCAAAAAGGATGCAAGAAGCTTTAAATTGAGGGCTGGAAAACATCAGCTTGAAGATGTGACGGGTGTGTTGAAAAGTTTTCTCTCTGACATTGATGATGCACTGCTTACCAAGGAGCTCTACCCGTACTGGATCTCTGCTTTAGGTAATATTTATACAGATATATATAGATATGTATGTGTGTGTATATATATATATATTATACAAACCATAACACATGCTTGCCTTTTAATACTTAGACTTTTTTGATAAATAGAAATTTTAATTGAAAGAAAAAATGTACATAATGGCTTAGAACAGAAATTGTATAAATATCAATAGCTGTTTCAGTCTACCTCAAGAGAAATTAAAAATATTTGCTCAATCGTTTGGTATATACTTAGTTTTCAGTCAATTTCTTAGCTCATACTTTGCTTTAACTTTGGAATATTATACTCAAGTCCATGTGTGCTACTAATTTCCCATTAAAAATAAAATGAAGCATTTACTACATGATTCATTTTGCAAGACAGTGTATATAACAGTTTTTAACTGTTGCTTCATTTATCCTAGATTCCATCTAATGAAATAGAATTTTGTTATACACTGTAAGAGAAGCTAATTAAGAGATGACCCTAGGAAAGGAGTTTATTAAATCCCTCATGGGTCAAATTAATTTCAGTAAAGCCTGTTTTTAACCTCCAATGCTTTGAAACAAGTCCTTTTATTGAAACATTACAATAACAAAGACTTAAATGTAAATATTGCCTTTAATTCCACCTTTTTAATAAAGATGCTTTTGTTTATCCATATTATAGTCCTTTTCTCTACTTTTGTAATTTATGTATATAACATTTTTATTTTTATTAATAAACTGTAACCATTTCTCATATATCTATAATATTTTCCAAATGATAATTTTCAGTCCTCCGTTGTTCTAGGTTTTAAAACTTACTTTTGAATTGTTCTATAATTATAATGTGTTTGTCTCTTATATATTTAATCTGTTTCAAGATTTGGAAAATGGCTTTTGAATCTGGTCACATGGCATTCCTCTATTGAGAAGTAATTTTCCTCATTGAAAGTATTTGTTTGATCTAAAACAAGTGATCTATTTAAAGATATTTTTGAAATGATGTCACAAAACACGCCCAGTTTGAAAATTATCCCAAGAATGACCCTAGTTAGTGTCAGGAAGAGTAGCATTATAACGAAAATAAAGTTTCTTATGATACAACTACCTGTCAGAAGTCTTTCATTTGCCTTCTGTTTCTCAAATCAGTAGGGTTTACTGTAATACCAAGAATACTTGATTATATAATTTTCTAAGATATAAAATACAGAGATAAATGCATTGCTTTAATCTCAGTTCCCTTGAAACCCTCATTTTTGTTTTAAGAAAGTTTTATTGAAATGTGTGAAGCTGTTTAGAGTATCTCTACTTCATAAAGACTTATAATTTGTCTTTATTATAAAATTGGTTATCAGTAGTACATGGCAAGGATGGGCATGGTGGCTCACACCTATAATCCCAGCATTTTGGGAGGCCAAGGCAGGAGAATAGCTTGAGGCCAGGAGTTCGAGACCAGCCTGGACAACATAGTGAGACCTTGTGTCTGCAAAAAAATAAATAAATAAAAAATTTAAAAAGCATTAACTCAGACATGGTGATGTGCTCCTGTAGTCTCAGCTATTCTGAGGACTGAAGTGGGAGGATCACACGAGCCCAGGAATTCCAGGCTTCAGTGAGTTGTGGTGGTACCACTGTACTCCAGCCTGGGTGACAGAGCTGAGATGCTGCCTCTTTGTAAACAACAACAGGTGACAAATATACATTTGCTAAAGTTGTCAAATTGAGTGACAAGTCTTCACTGTTGTCAGTCTACCAGAACAAGGTAGTGAGCAGGGGTCAGAGTGTGTCCGAAAGGAATGTGTTCACCTTTGCCTTGCCTGTGAAATCTTTGAGAATTTATTTGGAGAAGGCTTTGAATACTGGGTCAAGTAACCTTTAACTCCTTTGCTTTTGCAAACAATATAGTTTGGCCAGACCCTTCAATAGTGGCCATGTTGGACCTGAAAAGAATAAACCAGTACCCTCTGAGTGAATTCATAAAGCTCTTTTGATGTACTGTGTACTTGAGGTAGAGAATGCCTTACAGCCATGTACCACCTATATTTATATGACATATATCTGTTCTATATGTCACTGTTAAATTCTATGTCTAGTTGAATTGCTCATTGTATTTTCTATATGGCCTGAAATCTTTCCTGAGTTTTACTTTCAATTTATTTAGCTTTATTTTGAAAATATGTATTTTATAAGATGTGTGAAAATATGCGTACCAGCATGACTTTTTGTTTTAAGCATAATAGTGTTAAATTTTAAGGAATAAATGCAATTTATTCTACAGTTAGAAACTAGATAACGTGAGGATAAATGTTTGGATTATACTGGGAATTATACATAAATAATTTCCAGTAATGTCTTTGAATGTAATTTGGGTGTTTCCCCCTCTTTCTTATAGAGAGTCATCTACTACTGCACTTAATTCAGTATACTCATGTGTATGGTTATTGATCTCATGTACAGTCTAAATCAGTACAAAAGAGATATCACTTGCAATTTTGAATAGGAGTGCACTTGAAAACTGTGTCATACAGAGTTTCTTACCTAGCCAGGGATCCTAATGTCCTTCACAAGTGACTTTGTAGTTTTAAGACATCATTAGTGTGCTGCTGATTTTCTGTGAATAGAAAAGGTAAGGCTAAGCAAGAAATAAAATAGTCTTGTATCCAAAGATAGTTGTGAATTGCGAGGAAATAATAAGTGTGGTCTCCTTGAGTTATCAAGTCAGCACAAGTGATTTATTTGAAGAATGATCTATTTCCACTGTCAGATAGTATAGGTTAAACTGTCACTGCATGTCCTCTACAGAGAGTCTAGATTTTGGGGGGGTTCCTGTCTCTAGTTTCTCCAGATATTTGCCTTCTTGGAGTTAGGTGAGTGGAGGGTAGTTCCTTTTCATCCTCCTCTCCATGAACCAACAAATTTCTGTTCATGACAAAAGCAGGAGGTCTATCGTCCTCTAAATCCAGATTATAGTTATTAAGGACTCGGCTTGACTTCTTCCATTGTACTCTCACCTTTTCGAAAGAGTTGAAAGTACGCTTTACCTGGATCCAAGGGGTACTGTATAGTTCATAGTTCCAGGGTAGTTCATAGCTTTGGAAAGATTTTTATAATTTCGTGAGAAACAAAAATCAGAAATGTCATTTTCAAATATAATTGATAAAACATTTCCTTAGCCAGAGTTAAAATACTTTTGGCTGCCGGGCGCCGTGGCTCAAGCCTGTAATCCCAGCACTTTGGGAGGCCGAGATGGGCGGATCACGAGGTCAGGAGCTCGAGACCATCCTGGCTAACACGGTGAAACCCCGTCTCTACTAAAAATACAAAAAACTAGCCAGGTGAGGTGGCGGGCTCCTGTAGTCCCAGCTACTCGGGAGGCTGAGGCAGGAGAATGGCCTAAACCCGGGAGGCAGAGCTTGCAGTGAGCTGAGATCCAGCCACTGTATTCCAGCCCGGGCGACAGAGCAAGACTCTGTCTCAAAAAAAAAAAAAAAAAAAAAATACTTTTGGCTTAACTTTTCAGTTTGTACTCCAGTTTGAATAATTAATTGAATATATTCCCATTAAGTTAAAGTTCAGTACTCCATAAAGTAGAAGATAAAAAAATACTATCCCTCCTAACCTTGTATTTTAAAAGTTATTTATTTTCGATTATAAATTATAAGAGCTGGAGCACATAGTGCTGGAATGTTATGTAAATAAATACTTTTCCAGATTGATAGAAAATTACTTTAGAACTTCGAACAATTGTCTACTGAAACCTGATTGTATCACTTATTAAAATGCATTTGTTTGTGACTATTTTACAGTACTGCTGATAGACGAATTCATAACCTTGATAATTAGTTTACCCTCAAGATTGTTTTTTTTTTTCCCTCCAGATACGCAAGATGACAAGGAAAGAATTAAAAAATATGGAGCATTTATACGTTCTCTTCCAGGGGTCAACCGAGCAACACTAGCAGCTATCATTGAACACCTGTATAGGTGGGTAGATGAATGAACTTTTCTAGACATTTCAAACACAGCACTCAATAAGTCGCTATTTCTTATATGATTGTAAATCTTTCTACATATCATAAGAGCTCATGTTAGTCTGTCTTTCTGTAATTAAGTCACATTTACAGATAAATAGCACCAGTAATTTCTTAATCAGAAATAATCATATACAGTATCCTCAAAGGCATCTGATGCATAAGCAAGAATTTTAAAACTCAGTTGGTTTGGAAGCTGGAGAATGAAGGATGTGCAGGGGCCAGAATTCTGTAACAAGAATCTGTCTATAAGGACAGTATTTTCTCATGGTGGACATTTCTTTATTATCAGTTTATATCTTAACTGACCTTTATATTTTGGTATCAAGCTATTGACACAATGAGGAAATTTTAAAAATCAAAAACAATTTTCTATGTCAAGGCATGAAAATCTCCTTGCATTTGGAAAGATATGAGGAATATAATGGTGACTTTACAAATGAGATCTGAAGGATGAGGACATTTGAAAATAACCTTTTAAGTTAAAACTAGTTTTTTTTAACCATAGCAAGAATTATTACAAAAACTTAAATAAATATAAATTTTGATTAAGGAATATATTGTCGCTCCCTGAATGGATGAAATACTCGCTTGAATAAATTTCTACAAAGCTGGATTTTGCTAAAAGTACCTTATTTGCAGTCTCTGTTTAGAAATCTTTCACAATTTGTGTTCTTTCCTCTTGTTCTTTTCTTTCCCAACCACTACTTCTCGTTTATGTCAGCTCCATTATTGTAAAACTGATTTTCGTATTGCATCATACAAATATAGTCTACATTATATAGAGCTATCTCTATACCTATGAGACGTTGAGACAAACTTTAATATAGAGAATTTTAGCGTGCAACATGGAATTGTAGAGGATAAATTGAAGGATTCATTGCGCGTTGTGGTCCAGGGGATGCATCTGTGCTTCAGATTTAAAGAGACATGTGAACTGGGCATGAAAGAAGAGTATGAGAAATGAGTGAAGGATAATGTCTGGGACATAGGAGTACTAGGAGATGAGAGGATTATAGTTGGCTGGCAGGAAGTTGTGGAAGGCTTTGTAGGTCATACAAAAACATTTGAATTTTATCCTTTAATAGATCAAAGTAACTGATCAAATGTTTTAGGATAAAAATCCCTATGATGGGATTGGTAGGGAAGATGTAGCATAGAGGCAGATAAGTTAACTAGGAAACAGTTTTGTTGAGTTTCTGATGAGAAGACCTGGAGGAGAAGGGACTGGGCAAGCTGAATATGGAACATTGGAAATGTTAACACCTCGGAGCAGAGAAGTAAAGGAAGAAAAGGAAACACTACGTTATGCCTATTTTGTCCCAGAAACTAAGGCAGCCACTTAAACTAAAGACAAGAGAGGTGAAAAGTACCAAAGGGGTTGATATTGCAGAAGGAAGTCTCAAGAAATACAGTGATGTCCTTAAAGATAATGTCCTTAAAAGATTGAGAGTTAAATTTGGATGAGGACAAGTTGATTTAGCATTTAATTCAATCCCTACCTTAGCTAAAAGACCATTTCCACCATCAGTAATATCCACTAAATTCTATTCACAATGGGATTAAAGAATTTCTGACTGTGAGATACTTAGATTCTAGTAACAGAGACAGACATGCAGATAAATTTTCCAGATGTTTACAATTAAGTGTAGTGTGAAAGCATAGACATTGTTTTGAGAGGGACATTCACAATTATTACATCCTCTTCTATTAAATTCCAGCTCCTTTTTCATCTTGAAAATCACGTGTGATGATTGCCCTTGCACCATCTCTGCTATGCAATTTGGTATTTTATTATGAATTCCCTACATTATCATGTATATTGCTCTCATGTTTATTCACCTTTTCTTGTAGCTACCTGAATCTGTGTTCGTCATAGATGGGAATGTCTAGCTTAGTCTTAACTACATTCATTTGATGGAGTTACTATGTTCATTTGACAGAGTGTGCCACTTACAGTTCTCATCTGTTACATTTTTAGCAATGTCACTTTCCCTTTCTTGGGGATGATGCTTCAGGGAGTTGTTTTGGTTTTTTTGTAAACTTTTAAGTTCAGGGGTACAGTGTGTAAGTTTGTTACATAGTTAAACTTGTGTCACAGGGGGGAAAAATGTAATTGCATTTTAAAATAGTCTACTTTGTGATCATTTATTTTGAGTAACTGTATGGACACATGTGCCCAAATATTCTTTCTCATTTGATTTGCACTTACAGGAAAATTTAGCCCAGCTTTGCAACTGGAATTTGGAACTGTCAATTATATGCCTAATGACCTACGTTTTTTGCCTGTTTTCTGCATACCTCCTACCCCATTTCCTTCTCTATGCTGCAGCCCCACAAGCCATTTTACGCCATTCAGCAAGCATATTTCTATGCTTTGGCCACAGGTTGTTTTATAGTTTGCAATTGTTTGGATATGATCAGCCCTTTCTCTAAATCAACATTTAAGTATGACTTTGTAACTTTTACTAATCCGTTTAGTAGTACTTTTTCTCATGTTCTTAACTAGATTATAAGCTACTTGGAAGAAAAAACCATGTGTTTTTAAGTCACCACTGTATCTTTTATATCAGAGAATTCCAATATTGGTGTGCTTAAAAATGATAAACTGGCTTTCTGTTCTATGAAATTTCCAAATAGAAGTGTATCATAATGAACTATCCTTTTCTCTAACAGGGTTCAGAAATGCTCAGAAATCAATCACATGAATGCCCATAATTTGGCCTTGGTCTTTTCATCCTGTTTGTTTCAAACGAAGGGACAAACTAGTGAAGAAGTGAATGTAATTGAGGACCTAATTAATAATTATGTAGAAATATTTGAGGTAAATATTTTGTATCCTGCCCTTGTTAAAATGGTTATAATGTCACTGTTTGTCAACATATATATATATATATATGCTTTAGGATGTTATTGCTCAGATCTTCATTAATATTTAGAAATACGTAAAATAAGGAATAGTCATATTTTTAAAAAATATAAGCATAAGTAGTTTTAAAGCTATAGTCACTATTTTAATTTGGTTGCATTTAAAACTTTTTACCATCTGATGTCTGTTGGACAGAATATTTCTATCTATAGGATTTTTTGCTTGTGTTTTCTTTTTCTTCGTGTGTATGAGTTATATCTACTTAAAGGTGTAAAGTTATACATTGAACAATTCATTAATAAATACCAGACTCTTAAATTCTGCAGTTGAAAGCTCTTTGGTTTTTTCTTTTACTTGTGTCACCAATTAGGAAAAAAAAAACACATTCTAAAATATTATTATTCTATGGCATTTTAGTAAGTAATCTGTTTTAATTGACTTTTTAATTTTCCATTTTATAAAGTTAATATTTTCATGTTTCATCAGAAAACTGTTGGAATAGGAATGATGTCTTGGTTCAAAGAAGTAAAATTAGAGGAAATAAGCCCAGGATTCAAATTGGTGGATTTAGGCGAAAGGTCCAGTTCTATTATATAACTAGTTCTAGCATCTCAATTTTGTCATTTAACCTTTTGAACATTCCCTTAAATGGTGTTTATGAGTCCACTTGTTTTCCGGAAGTGTGGCTCTACCACATGAAGTCAAGAGGGTTAGTGTAATCAGTTACCATTGTAGAGTTATTACATTCTTATTATAATCACTTATCATAAGACAAGAAAAAGGAGCTATTTTAATAAAACAAAATATCACAGTCTGTATCTTAATTCACATAGGAATAGACACCAGATTGTGGGATTGTCTTTTCTCTTTGATCTCCTCTTTACTTCTTTCTATATGTGTCCACTGTTTTTTGATCAATAGCAACTTCTTTGCAATAATCTGATGCTGAGAAAATAAAGATTTAGAAAAATATGATGTATGGCTTTACATGCTGTCTCTATTTTCTGTATTTGTAGTTTTCCATTAATAAAATGGTTATCTTCATAGTTATGTTAAACTTTACCTAAATGATGGAAATTTAATAAGCACTTAATGAACATTTCAGTTTGATAAATGAGCTTTGTTTCTCAACCTGCATGAACTTAAACCAGTCATCAGATCCTTTGCTTAAGTTCCCTAAGAAATAGAACTTCCGTCAATGGAATTGCAGCCTGAAGTAGTGTCATCATAAAATATTTTGAACTTTAGGATACTCTATCTTGTTTATTTTATTTCCGACCTAGCTATGTGGGCTCATACTGATTCCGATGGCCATTCTCATTTATTTTTAAGTTGTTGGTATTTCAATTCCTGAAGATTACATGAGGATGAGTGTCATCACTCTTCGTATTCTACATTATTAGAATGTCCCGAATTATATTTTAAACAGGTTAAAGAAGATCAAGTCAAACAAATGGACATAGAAAATAGCTTTATTACCAAGTGGAAAGACACCCAAGTGAGTAGTAATAGTTAGATCTCTAAAGAATTAAACAAAACAAAAACTTCCATTGTAAGTAAAGACATTTGCTGTGTGTATTTTCAAGTTCCTATTTTAAGCAAAGTAAAAGTAATGGGTGAAAAAAACAACAATTAAGTAAATTGGTTGTGTTATTCTGCAACCTGATACATACATGCAAAATATGCTAATGTAAAATTTTAAAAATAGAGGGAAAATCAGTTTTAATTTACCTCTCAAGGTTTTCTTTATAAAATCAACTTTTGTGTATAAAAACCATGACTGAAAATGCTAATGGATTTCAAAGGAAGCATTTAAAGCCAAAGAAATACTTAGAGTAAATTGAAAATTCAGATAGCCTAGGGATTCTTTTTTGCTATTGTGAAACTATATATTATTTCTTACATGCTTTTGCTTTGCATGCTTTCAGATGATTGTATTAATGGAATGCGTCTAATGTGATCTTTGTAACACGTTCTAATTTTTGTTCTAAGTTGACTTTTCTACATCCTGTCCTGTTTTCCTCAATCACATTATACTGGATTTTTGTGTTCCGGTTGCACTATGCTTGTTTGTTGAATATTCACTGGAATTTCTTAAGGCTGATCATTAGTCATCTTCTAGTAACTAGGAGTTAGAGTGGATTCAGGGTACCAATATAAATGATAGAAATGGATCAAATGAGCTCTGTTTACAGATAGATAATGAGGCAAATGCTTTTTTGTTAGAAACTAAAGTCTCCTCAGTCCTGAAATATCCACAGCTAACTAGAGGAGTCATTGAAGCTGTCGTTCCATACAAAAAAAAAAAAAAATAGAGGAAGGCTTAGATCAGTACTAATACTATGATACTAATGAATTATTTTCTCCATTTTGACCCAGAGTAATTATGCAGCTTCCAAAGGAGTTAGCTTTAACCTTAAAAAATCTAGCTCATTATCAATTATCTTGAATTCTCACTTTTTTGGGGAGCAGAGAGGAAGACTTTAGTCATGAAATAAAGGATTGTGTGAGGCTGAGAGGTAACCCCTGACCATACTATCTACATTGTTATTTAAAAGGTTTGAGTATCCTTTTGCGTTTTTTATCTTTTATATTTGTAGTATAATAAAGAAATAAGTTTTGAATGCTTTCAATTCAGTCTGTATAAGTAAGTAAAAACAAGAAATACAGTATTTGGAAACGATAAGTAAAAGAGTCTGGGAAACTCTGTTTTTTTTTTTTTACTTAAATTTTTCCTCTAATTCATTTAAAACTGTCTTCTGGAGTATTTTTTTCTGACATTCAGTTTCTTTGTCTTACCCCTGTTTGAATTTCTTACCTATTCTTTTTTATTTCACTCTCTGAGTTCTTTGTATTTACTTTTTAAGTTTTAAAATGTGTCCTTCCTGGAGAGCTGTTTATGCAAACATAGTGAAAAGCAAAAGTGTCAACTGTATCTTTTCCTTACTGGAATGTATCTGTAGCATTGTAAGTCAGGAGGAAAAACTGGAAATAAGCTTTTCTAAGCCTGTAATGCCAGAAAAATTAAGGAACTTTTTCAAAGTTCATCTTTAATGTTTTTTCTAAAGTTTGCTCATTAGATTTTATGCTGAGGCAAATTTAATTTGAGAATAATTTCTTGATAATGATCTTTTTTATTTAAATCAGGTGATATTGTTTCTAATTGGTTACATAACTTAAGGGAACTTCTGAAAAAAGTTACTCAAAATATTTTTCATAGATTAATTTGGTTCTTTGTTACCCTCCTATATTGTTAATCTATATAGTTATGATATGATATCCTAAGGCCTTTTATTTTCAGGCTTGCATCTTCTTCACTTAGTCTGTCTTTTGGGATATAATGATGACCTAAATTAGTACTTAATTCTTGGCCAAAGATAATTAAAAACTTCTTTTTATTGTCTACCATATTCCATGAATGACCTCACTTTTATTTTCATTTCTAAATTTATGTTATTTGTAGTTTTAATATAGCTCTGACATAGTTTATCCTCAAAGTTCAATTTTCGGGCGTATCTTCTCTTTAAAAACGTAGCAAGCCATATTTTGCCTTTTAAATATTGATATCATGCACACATTCCAGCTTGAAGCAAAACTACATGTGGTTTGTTTTCACCCCTCATTTTGTTTATCCTGTTAACGCACATGCTGATGACTCCTACGACTTCTGTTGTCGTAGCCAGCATATTTCCATTGTAGCTGGATTCATTATTTTAGGAAGAATGTAAGGGTGTTTGAGAGCACTAAGCTCCTAAGAGATAAAAAAGAAAATCATTGTGATTGTTGTTGCTGATTATAACGTTTGTGTAAATGCCTTGTCCTTAACCATATCTGGAAATGGGCACATCATGCTTGCGAATGGGGGAATTGAGCTTGTTTCATTGTTATAAAATATTCAGAAATATGCCTGGGGCTTTATAACTGTCTTCAGTTTCAAATGTGTGTTTTTACAACATATTTATCTGTGTGGTTTCTACCTCTGCCCTTTTCTAGGTTTCCCAGGCTGGAGATTTGTTAATTGAAGTATATGTAGAAAGGAAGGAACCTGACTGTAGTATTATAATTCGGGTAAGTTCTAAAGGTGGCTGTAAAGAGGACTGTTGGAAGTCACAAATGTTAGCATTATTTTACATAGTTTGGGTTTTCCATTATTATATTTTATGTTACTTCTCCAGTTCAAATGACTGCCAACATAGACTTTTTATACTGATATCCCCCAGGAATTCTGTATTTTAATCATTTGGAAAGAGAACATCTTATGTGCTTTGGATTACGTGTTAAGATTTTCTTCAGGTTCTGGAAAATACCCCGAGCTTAAATACTTTCCCCTCCCCTTTCTAGCTTCCTGACATTAGACAAGTTATTTGCTCTGGGCCTCAGTGTTCTCACCTGTAAAATGAGAAAAAATCACAGTATTACATCATAGCGTTGGTGTGAAGACTCTATAAGATAATGCATAGCACATTGCTCAGTATGTGTTTAATAAATAACTATTACTACTAGTGCTGTTACTATTAATAATAATCCCTCACCCTTGTTTTCTATACTTTAGCATCCAATCTTCCAATTTATTTGAATATAACTCTGGGATATTTATTTGGATAGCTCTTTTATCCCTTGAGAGTACCAATCATTTGTGATAAATTAAAAATAGATCTTTCTCATGCTGCTGTATTTAGTAATTTGTCTGCCTTACAGATAGTAACTGATATTTCAGGTTGCTATTTGGTAAGACTGATTTATTTGTATGAACAATAGACATTCTGCCATGTAACAGAAATTTGGCTTTAGCTGCTTATCGTTTTTAAAGTCCAGGATTAAACAGAGTCACAACGTTAGATATATCTGGACTTAAGTTAAATATATTTTGATTTTAAATTTTGTGTTTCTAATGATTATGAATTGTGACTATATACCATTAAGTACATTGCTTGGTACATGAAGCTGAAATATTAACACTGTAATTATAGGCTTTGTCTTTATGAGGCATTTGCCCTGCCACTCGTTGGCCATGTCATATTTCTTATGCTGAATGCATAATGTTGATCATAAGAGATGTGAGGAACTAGTAAAGATCAATTAGCACAAGTTTCACTAATGCTAGAGGAGGTATTTAAAGCATATGGCTTAAATCTATACACAGGCTCTTTAGTAGCACATTTTAGTTTTATTTTCTAAAGTCACAACAGAAGTTATAACTGAGCCAAGTTCTTATGTTATCCGGTGTGTTTAGATAAAAGACTTGCCAGTTTCACCTATGGTAACTCCAAATACTCTTTAGAAAATAACAAAAACTATTTAAAATCAATTACATAGGTTTTAATGCTTATGATTCTGCAAAACCCTTTAGTTACATTTATCTCTGCTAATTATTACCTAAACGCATGGAGGTAGATGAAGTAGGTGATGTTCCAAGTTTATAAGAATGGAAACTGGGAAGTAAGAATACTAAGGCCAGAATACAAACCTGGTCATCATAATCCCGACTGGACGTTCAGTATACTGATCTGTATATTCTGTAGAGTAATAATTTCCCAAGTGTGGAGTTCTAGGTGTTACTAAAGAGGAGCTTTTGGTCTCTCTTGATGCAAGGAATAGAGTTCTGGTCTTCCTGTTTCAGACCAAGGTGCTTCCAGCTGCCTGTTTCACAAGTGGGTTTCTCAATAATTTATTATTTTTTTTAAGAAAGGGCCAGCCTTAAAAATATTGTACGTTCATGCAGATCAACAGCATCACTGAAATGATTCATCTATTCCATACTGCTTGATGTTCTCTATTATTCCTAGATGCTATAATAATTTTTTTTCTTTTAAGTTTCTATTTCTTTGGGCTTTTCTAAATAGAAAATAGTGAACTTCATTGTATAATTATATTCCAAAAGAGCACTAAATTTCATAAAATACAAAAGGTAGACTTTGTGTGTTACCTGCAGTGAAATGTTTTTTTTTTTATTTATGTATGTGCAGTATGCTTATGAGCAATTATGGGCAGGAGAAATGGAAACAAATACATTTCTAAGGAACTTTTAGTAGAGACATCCTGTTACTGAAAATGTGCAAACCAAGTTGTAACTGCAGTATTATCATGCTTAAAACATCATTATAACTAAATTCGAATTGAAGAAAGCCATTTTGCTTTTGGCCAACATGGACTTAAGATTGGCATAAGCAAAAATAAGAAGAAACAAATAAAAAATTCCAAAAGTCCCCGAAGAGGTGATGTATTTGTACAGTGGACTCAGGCTTTGTGACTTCTGTAGAGCCAACCCCCAGGCTGGCACTGCAGACTCTGATATCCGTCCTGGAATCCTGGTTCCAGCATACTTTGGTATCCCACCATCTGTTACTTGGCATGGCAGGGCACATCACGGACTACCAAGACCCTGGAGCTTTTTGGCATGACTGATAGCCATCGACTGTGTATAATTTAGAATCTAGGCTGAATAAACGAAGTTACTCTACACTCTTAATTATAGAACTGACGAGTAAAAAGTTTTACATTTAGACCACTGTTGGATTCGTTGTCTGGCGAAGATCATTCCTCATGTAATTGGGTACATTCTTTCCTTCTGAGTGGCCTAATTGCTCAGTAAGTGATTAAAATAATATCATGTCTATATTGTATTTTCTTTTTGTACTTAGGTACATTTTATGGAAAAGATCTGAACATGCTGTTTTCTCTATGGGATCTTGGAAGCTGGTTTTAACCATGCTCAAAATAAATTCAGGATATCACTAAATGGTGGATGGGGAATATTATTGGCCTAGCATAAGGCTACTTCTGTGTCTAACACATGTTTTGAAGAAATATTACTTCTCTTACAGATATCTCCTGTGATGGAAGCAGAAGAATTAACTAATGATATATTAGCAATAAAAAATATTATTCCTACAAAAGGTGATATTTGGGCCACATTTGAAGTCATTGAAAATGAAGAGCTAGGTAAGTGATTTTTATGTGAGGGATTCTTAAATTATTTATACTATAAAAAAGTACTGTTTAGGACAAGACTTTATAAACATTTTATGTCTTAACATCTTGTTATGATTTTTTTTTACCTTAGTGCATGTGTTAATATATGTGTGAGGTTGACTTTTTATGATTTTACTCATCAAAATAATTATATTACCTTATTGACTATAAAAATACAGTGCAAGACTTTAGGTATCTCTTTTGGTGCCTCAGGAAAGAAGACCTTTGTTTATAAGGACAAGCGATTTGATTTGGTACAATATTCTGAGTGGTGTCAGTTACTATTATTTAACAAGAACACTATTAACAGAAACAAAGAATGTTGATTTAAAATATGTTTATTATTCTATAAAGTAATTTTAAGAGCAGCAGAAGCTTCATTTTTGTCTTTTCCCTTTTTCTATCTTTAGTGGGTCAAATATTTTGTTGTCTTTCATCTCCAAGATGCCTAGGGATAAAGGGAGCATTTAAAGCACCTTGACTACCCCAACAGTCAAGTGCTGAATAAGCTTAACATTTTAATAACACCCTGTGGTTTCAAAGACCTCCAGAAAAAAAAATAAGACACAGAATGTCTTTGTACCTTCACCATCTGTCTAGCTGCTACCTACTAAGGTCTTGGGACACTTTGGAGTACAGCTGCCAAACTGCCAAAAGAAAAATCTTGCCACCCTCAAGCTCAGGATAAAACTTAAAATACAGTGTTTAAAATACCCCATAGTGTGTTATTAGGAGTGTTCCAAACAGTGTTAAAATGAAATGGGATTGTCAGTACTTGGTCTTTATGTTTTTATTCCTGTATTATGATTGTGCACAATTCTTTAACATTTAAAATGTTTCAATGTGATTTTTAAATATTCATTGCCAAGATCTGATGACTATTTTACTTGGATGTCGCTTCACAGTGTCTCCCTCAGTTGGTCTCAATCCCCCTCGTGCACGGAAATACTCTGGCAGATGACTCCTATGACCCCCAACTGTCAAGTCCCCAGATTCACATCTGGGTTCACTTTACCTGACCTTCTATGGCATTTATTATTAATGACTATTCCTGTTTTATTTGATGATCTTCACTCTATTTTCCATACTGCCTGGATTCTCGTCATGATTTTCTGATCATTTTACCTCTTTTTTAGATTCTCCTTATTCTGTCTTCTAAACATTGGGTTTTCCTTGCTTCAACCTCCTTTGCCATCTTTTCTCATGTTACTTATGATTATGATTATGATTATTAGATAATCTCTTCTATTTTTTGTGCTTGGCTAACAAGTATGAAATGGTGTTTCCCAAATATACCTTTGTTCTTCCTCCATCTGGCTCACACTACTACCTCATTTAAAACCTAGACTAAAAGTTTCATTTGTACTTTGTCTCATTTCTCTTTATAGTACTTATCACCTAGATTTGTACTTGTCTCTTTTGATGGGGGCTCCTTGGAAAGTAGGAGCAATTCTGGTTTGTTTGTTTTTTTTTTAATCTGTAATGTCTGCCATAGTGCCTATTATATAGTAGCCATAAAATCTATTGAATAAGAGAGGCATGATTTTCTATGACTCTGTGTTACAAGAGTGACAAAGTTTTTATTTTTCATCTTTGTTTAATTTTAAAGAATGGGTCACTCAGTTACCAGCTTTATTATATTTGTGCATAAAGATTAACTGTCAACATTATTGCCAGAAATACCTTTCCACATTACAAATTTGTTTACATTGTTTCGCCATGTAAAACCCTTTTATTATTTCCTCATTGCATATTCATCCTTCACAGTGTAAGTAAAATGTCTCTTCCATCATGTTGTTCACATTGATTTCTTTCAGATCACTTGTTTAGTAATCTATAATGCTGTGTACTCTATGACTTCTAGAATAGTAATGTGTATATACCTGGTTCTGCCCTATACTATACTTTTTTTAGGGCATTTACCATATATTTTAGGCTTTATATTTTTTACTACTTCTCATAGTGCAGTTGATGTGGATCACACTTCACAAAACTCTTTTCAACTGAAGTGGTACAAAAAAGTAGATGCATTCTGGACCTGAGTGATATGGATTGTGACTCCTGGTATAGATGCATCCAAATGTGGGAGGCACATAGACAGAGATCTCTCCCTGTAGATTAGGAACCATGAAGAGATCTCAAGGCCCTGTTTAGTGCTTGGACAGATGATTGTCTCCTACACGCTTCTATTTCTGTTACTTTTTAAAAGTTTGATAGCAGAGTACTGAATTGTGGATTTAGGGGTAGGCATCCTCTCCCTACCTCCCTTGCCCTCTCAAAGTTTGAGTACATTAAAGCATATCCGTGTGCCATTGCAGCTCTGTATCTCTGGCTACTAGTCATCCTAAGAGGAGCGAGCTCGTGGATGAGGATAGGAAGGAATTATATATAGCTAGAAGAGGGGTTGCATTATACCAGGAAACATTGTTTTGAAATTTTATCTTGAGCAATCAAGGGATGTTTACCCTCAAAATGACTAATTATAAACTTGAATGTGATAATTAGTATATAAAATGCTAAGATTGAATTGGATTTTTTCCTATTTTTACTTCTAATTAGAATAAAGTTGTCTTTATGAAGATATCTAAAAAACTAGGAGACATCAAGTTTTGATTTGTGAATGTGTCAATGTATAAACAAAGAAATGTGTCATGTACACCTAGACAGAATATACTTAGAGTTAAGAATTCAGATTTGGCATGGTCTTAATGTTTGGTCAACTGTGCAAGTAGAAATTGCAGGAAGAGAAAAACTTTCAAAGGGCTAATGGTAGGAGAGCAACAAAAGGGCCTGTGGTTATGTGGGTTTACTGAAGCCAGTTGAACATGTGTGTACCACCTGACATGAAATGTTGAAAGCTTTATTACTAGTAACATGCAGGGAAGATGAAGTGAAATATGAGAAGGAGGTAAAAGTACAGACATAGGCGGTAAGAAGGTTGTAGTCGATAAGAATGTCAGCCAGGCAATTGGTGTGTTTTATAATGTAAACATAAATCCTCCAAGTAATGCAGTAAAAAAAAAAATGAATATATAAATTTATAAATATGTAAGCCAGAGTGCTAGATTTTAAGTATCTTTATATTTTAAAGCAGGAGTTCTCTATGTCCAGTGTTTCCTTTGTATAATAAATGTTTGGAAATCTTCCCTTTACTGTCCTGAGATCTGTTGTACTCATTAAAAGTTAATAACCTAATTGAAATATAAAAATAAAGGGGACATATATATTATTAGCACGTAAATGCTGGGAAACTCCTATATGCCTGAAGATGAAGAAAACAGATTCTTAAACGTGCGAATGGAATCTCCGTGGATGTGGCAGCTACTAATTCAGATTGCTATAAGCATGTACCTTTTGTTTTCACTTAAATGGTATTTCAGCATTACTGTCATTGGTGAGATGGTGCACAACTTTCAGGAAGTTCTGACTAAGACAGCACAGTCATCTTTTTTTGTTTATATGGCAGTCAGATTCGTGGGAAAATACGTTATAACCATTTAAAACATTTTGATATTTTTGACGTTTTGATTTTATATTCCATTGGTATGAAATATACATTAAGCTGAGTTAGATTCTCTTCTGTAAGAGCCAGTCATCCAAAATATGCTATTATTTTAATGCTTTACCTTAAATCCAAACCCATCATCTGCCAGTGTAGACCCCCTGGGTTTTTCACATCTTGAAAGAAATTTAACCACTGAGGGGCCTCATTTAAATAGGCTTCACTGAGAGATCCAAGTTTGCAAAGCAGTTACTTTTTATGCGGTAATATCAGAAAAAGATGGTCTTGTTTCTTCCTCATACCTACTATGATGTGGAAGATCTGTTTATTTTTTATTAGGATTCTTTCTAGCTCTTCTGACTGACACATAAACTGCTGTTATCTTCTGATTATGTACACAGGGCAGAAAGTGTTTTTCACTTTGCATATGTTACCCAAGAAAATCTTTGTTTTTCCTCAAATTACATGTGAGAAAACCATCATGGGAAGGCTTACATATGTCTCCGGAATAAAATTAACTATAGTAGTTAAAGATCTGGGGCTTTAAAGTTAGATAGGTTTGGGTTTCACATCTCTGTTCCTCACCTTAACCAGCCATGTGACTTGAGGCAAGGGGCTAAAACCTTTGTGATTCTTAGGTTTCCTTACATGTAAAATATGAATAATAATATCTAATGAAGAGAGTTGTTGTGAAGTTTGAAAGTCGTAACTGATTTAAAGCATCCAGCATATATAATGCCTGATACATAATTATTATTCCATAAATGGCAACCGTTATTGGGATCAAAAGTATCTCAAAGCTTGCAAGTAGTAGACTCAAAAATTATGTAAAGCCAGACATAAAGGGAGTGCTTATTTTATAATTAGTTTTACCTTCAAATACAATTCTAACTTCAATTTGAAGACAACCAATTTATGAGTTAGTTAACAATTGAATTATAATGTTGGCAAATTGTGGGCGGTTATGATCTTTGCCCAATCTTTTGGAAAATTATTTGAAGAAAAGTAATACTGATATAGCACAAAATATTTTATCTGGCTTTATGATGACTCATTTTGTCTGTGAGTCTTTCTGTTAATACATTTTTTTTTTTATTTATGGGCCATCAAAGAAAATGAGATAATTTATTTGTCAAATATTTATTGAGCATTTATTATATACTCAATACTATGCTGTGAATAGAGGATACAGAATAGGAAACAAGATGTGTATTTATTTGTCTTCAGGATATATGGCCTAGTGGATTTTTTCTTTCCTTCTTTATTCTTGCCATTATTATAATGAGTTAGCTTGCTCCAATAAGCACAGAATGCAGAACTGGATTTCTCTTTACTGGATAGGAAGCAAGCATCTGGTAATTTACATTGGAAGCAGACAATTTATTTTCTTATCTGGAACTAGGAATTGTTGATGACTTCTGATATGATATGTTCATAGCAGGGGAAACCAGTATTAGGGAGGATGTGATATATTTATGTAAACTTGTGATTTCATTAGCAAGTACATTATGATGGATCATACAAATATGATGCTTTTGATATGCTCTTTCCTGTTTGTCTTTAGCCTCATTACTTTAAACAAAAACAAAAAGCTCAAGTGCTGTGTGCTTTATGTTTTGGATGGTTTGACAGAGTTGAAATGACTTTTACATGGCTACGACACTAGGAAAGCAGCACTGACATCTTCATGTCAGAGCTTCTTTTCTTATTATTTCAATTATGCTATTTTCAGTATACTGAGAAAAGGTTTGAATTTCCCATATGCTTCTGTTGCTACATTTTATTAACTGATTGACATATTTTGATCAGCACAAACTTTTCTGTGAGGCTTTGATTGTAATTCTAAAACTTGTTCTTTTTAACTCAAGGCTAAGAATATATGCTGTATTTAAAATTATGATTGCCTAAGTCAAAACGTATATGGATGAATATTCTTCAGAGAAATATATTGAAGATGTCATGTAATTTCTTGCTAGTTGGCCTATTATGTCAGTAGTTAATATATAATATTGACACATAATGTTTTTGATATTTCCACTAATAGTTAAATATAGACTATTCAGTACTATTTTGTAAATTATTTTAATGTTTTCTATAGAAGTTACGTTTTATAATTTTATATTGATTATGAAAATATTAGCTATGAGGTATTCACTAGTATTGACCAAAATTAGGAGTTTGATCTTGTTGGGATAAACAAAGGATTATGATTAAGTTATAATTATCATTTAGTAATGGACAATATTGTTTAATGGACTTTTAAAACCACTTAATTGCACATAAAATTAAGAAGGTTTCCCTAAACAAACCAGTATGTTATCTAAAAAAGAGGATAGAAGATTGGGTTGGTAGTTCTTGCCTGTTCATCCCACCACTTTGGGAGGCAGAGGTGGGAGGGTAGCCTGAGCTCAGAAGTTTGAGGCTACAGTGAGCTATGATTGCACCACTGCACTCCAACCTAGGTGACAGAGTGAAACCCTGTCTCAAAAAATAATAATAATATAATAATAATAATAAAGTATTGTACAAGGTGTAGAATTTATTGTACAAAGGATAGAATTCTGAGATTTTTTATCAAAAGAAAAGTACTTCTGATTTTTAAAAATAGTTGAGTAACAAATAGGTATTCCTGCATGATTAATTTATATAGTAAATGTTATTATGTGCTTAATAATTTTCTAGATCTTAGGGTATCTTTTATGTAGTCATAGTGCTATTACTGTATAACATAAGATATGATTGTGTATAATGGTGCCTACAGATCTTTTCAAAGGGATTTTTTTAAATTTATAATTATAAAAAATTCGTTATCTTCATATATTTTCCATTTGATTTGGAATTTATTTTTTACAGAGCGTCCTCTTCACTACAAGGAAAATGTACTGGAGCAAGTGCTTCGGTGGAGCTCATTAGCTGAACCTGGCTCTGCTTACCTGGTGGTGAAGAAATTCTTAACTCCTGATACAATTAAACACTGCAGTGGTAGGTGTCATTACTTCACACTGCAGCTATGATTGAAAATGCAGGTGGCTAAAGGGCAATGAATATGGCACAAGTAATATTGGAAAATGTGGAAAATGAGTAGCTAGATACAGAATGAACTGACATAGTACATAGATAAGAAAGAAGAATATATGGACAGGAAGATATTTTCCCAGTGTGTTGCTCTGAGGTAATAGTTGACTAATTTGATTGTACCAAGTTTAAGTTTTTGGAAATAATAGTTTGTTTTTAAAGATTGTTTATCATGCTTATGCTTATGTATTTTACTAATTTTTAGATTGAAGGCAAGTCATCTCAGTGAATTACATTTACATTGGAAAATTTTCTGGGCATTAAAGGAATGCTAAGTATATAGGCTCTGAGATAGAGTGCTTGCTGTACATCTCACGTTTTTGTGATGATATTGTAAAATAAATACTTACAAAATAAAATACCTCCAATAAGAATACTTCCCATCCAACCGGAAGGAGATAGTGCACATATAAGGTTAATTAAATAAGTTAGCTGGCACAAGTGAACTATATAAGACCATTTCTGAACCTCTATGAGGTCTCAGAAAATTTTTATTTTGAAAGTTAATTATTCTTCTGTTGTTACCAACTGAAAGATAAAAAAAATCAGCCACGATTATATACAATCCAACTCAAAAAGCTAACGATTGAAATTTACCATTACTTTTATGATTAATATTAATAATTATTATTATTTCTTAATCACATATCAGCAGAGCTCAATACACATCAAAGCTTATTTAAAGTGTTTTTTAACTTCCTTGTAAGTTATATTATCTTTCAAATTTTACAAATGAAGGGAAGAGAAACTCAGAGAACTTAAGTAATTTGCCTTATATTATTCAATTACTAAGTATTGAATTGAAGAACTGATCGGCATTCCTCCTAATTTTAATCATGTGAAAAAACGTGGGCAGGATGGCACAGCTCTTCAGTGCTGTAAACCTACTCAGTATCATTGCAGATTCTCTAGTTAATAGTCATAATTCAGAGCTCTTAATTGTACCAAAGCTTACCGTATAAATTTCTGATTTAATGACACTGTCGTGTATATCTTATATACTTTACTTACATGAAAGTACTTTTACAAAATGCAAGTAGTATAACAACTTTCATATCACTGTGTTCTTATAAGCATCTTAAAAACCAAAACAGATATTAACTCTTTATACTATAGAAATGTAACCTTTCAGAGACCTTTATGCTGTTTGAAATTTTTTCATGCTCTTACATATGATTTTGACCATATACTGCCTGTGCCTTCTTAATGTTTGCAATAGGATTTCTCTGTACTCATGTGAATGCACATATATGAATGCACATGTCATAAAGTAGTGGCTCTCAGCTAGCAATGATTTCCCCTCCTTTCCCTCCCCGCCCACAAGACATGGAACATATAGCGTCTTGAGACATTTCTGACTGCCACAACTTGGAGATTGGGTAGGGAGGCCGGGCTTCTGGTATTTACTGGGTACAGACCAGGGGTCAATGCTGATGTTGAGAAATCCTAATTTAGATAATCTGTGATATCTGTTCTAATTCGTGAATTCGGCTATTCTTTCATTATCTTTCTATTGAATTTTTTCTTTGTTTCTTTTCTTCCAATATTCCTCTGACATATCTGTAATTCTCCGTGTTGCAAAATGTTTAAAACCTACACCTAGACATAATACCTTTGCTGTTGTGTGAATGCTAGTAGGCTGTCTATGTGAGTAAAAATAGATAAGAATTAGATCCTAAAAGGCTATGTTATAAATGGAGGTTCTGTATGTCTGAGGGTGAGGGTAAACCAAAACAAGTTCACCGTTAAATGCTATTAATCTTCGGGGCACTGCTGGGGGTGGGTAGCAAACAACCCAACAAGATGTAGATTGCGCTGATTTAGAGCAATCATAACTGAGTAAAACATTTGTTGTGTAAGGGCAAGAAGAAATGGTGCAGTGACAGCCAGTACATTGGCTGTATCCACAAACTGGGTAGGAAGATTGGGTGTTTTGGTGATGTTCCACCTATCGCATTGCATCTTCTAGATGGAGATATGAATGTGTCCTTCTGTTTTAAAGCACCAAGCCTCTGTAAGATCTAGAGAAAGCATCTTGTATTTAAAAAAAAAAAAAAAAAAAACCTAGGGAAGAACTACAGAAGCCAAGCAGAAGAAAGCAAGCTGAAGGCTTAAGTGATGTTTCAGAAATTTGGATGAATATTCGTTGGTTTTTGTTGTCGTTTGTTTTGAGATGGAGTCTTGCTGTGTTGCGTAGGCTGGAGTGCAGTGGTGTGATCTCAGCTTACTGCAACCTCTGCCTCCCAGGTTCAAGTGATTCTCCTACCTCAGCCTCTTGTGTAGCTATTATTATAGGTACTCATCACAATGTCTGGCTAATTTTTGTACTTTTATTAGAGACCGACTTATACCATGTTAGCCAGGCTGGTCTTGAATTGCTGACCTCCAGTGATCCACCTGCCTTGGCCTCCCAAGGATGAAATATTCTTTGGAGTAACATGTCAGTAAACTTCTGTGTCACTCTCTTACCCACTTCATGTCTCTAACAGGGTGGGGGCCATAAAACTTACCTCTGTCCCTGAACTATCCCTACTGCCTCATTTTATCCAACAAATATGCATCTTGTTATTGTACCAAGAACTTTGCATGAAAAAAAAAATAGTGTTTTAAAGGAAAACCATCAGTAAATACATTAATTGGATTGTTTCATATTTGTAGTTATGTAGTCTGGTCAAAAGTAAGAGAACCTGTAAATGTCTAAAGTACTCTTATTTTCCAGTCCATAAAATGTTTATAAGTATTGAATTAAAGTTTGATTTATATTCATATTGTAAAAGCAAAATAATCTCTTTCATTACAGTTGGTTCTCCATTTGTTTGAATTCAGACTTGCCCTTTAAAGGAATCTATAATAGTTTTAAAAAATCAATTTCTTAAGTCATAATTTTTTCTTATGGTTGTGACTTAAAGCAACCTCTACTTTATTAATACCTCTTATGGGGCATACTTTGTGATAGACTTTTGATAATTTCAGTATTCAGTCTAATTTATTTTTGTCTTGGCAAACGTCTCCTAAATCAATCACAATAACTACCTACTCCAGAGTTATTGCTCCATTCATTACCTCTACCATACCTTAAAATTGATATCTAAAAGGAAAATGATGAAAATAAATCAAATATGATTTCTCTGTCAGTGTGTTAGCAGATAAACTAGAGTCATCTCAGTAATACTCAACTGTTCTTCAAAGAAAAATGGGAATAATGTTAAAGATTTATTTTCCTTTCTTAAGAATTTCTTATTCTAACCTGGTGCCTAGTAGAAATCGTCAGAATTTGAAAAAAAAGGGGGAGCTGTTGGTTGCAACCATATTTTTTCTCAGTAACAAATAGCTAGTATGTTAACATTTTGTTAAAACATAGGGTTGCCCTATAACATCCGTTGTACCCTACACCCTGACACTAGATACCTAGTTGCCTCAAATTTTACTCTGTCCCTACATTTATAATTTCTATCTATAGCTTGCATTTCATTAGTTTTAGGAGTTTTTTCCTGATATATGGAACAAATTATAACTATATATTTTGCTTGACATTATGTTTTCACCACTTCCTTTTAAAGCAAGAATGTTATATAAAAATTTGCTATAATTAAGGGGTTTTAATTTTCTCAATTTTCTTTATCCAAACTATTTAAAATGTGGGCTTCACACATAAGAATATATTTTAGAATCTAGCACTTAATTTCTACTCATACATTTAAGGTAAGGAGGTAACATAATTTACTTTTATAGAGTTAGATGGAAGTAAGTACATTTTCTATTGCCTCTACTTAAAAATTATTTGTGTTTTTCAAAGGCATTTGATTTCTTAGGCATTTCAATGGCATTTCAATGGCATTTTGTGCCATTGCCATTATTGTAATAAAGAGCTAACTAACTTGAAAACAAAGGTAATAGTCCTCAATTTTTTTCTACTCCATGTTTTATGACTGAAGTTTTAAGATAGGGAGAATGAAACTTCATTTACATTGCTATTTAGACAGTGTCGTAGCTTGCCTAATTAATTCATCGTTGTATTTTATACTAAACTTCATCATATCTATCACAAGCAAACCATAAATGTATAGCTTCTGTAAGGCTCCAGAATAATCTTAAGTTGTATAAGTCTTATTTTAAGCACTAAAGTTTTTTGAAAATTATCCCAATAGAATATGATACATGAGAATGAAATTTTAATGCTCTAAATAGGAGAGAAATACTTATATCTAAAGATATAAGATGTAACTCAAATGCATATTTCTTTGAATTTCTAAGTTTAGGTTGCTGTATATGGCAGATGCTATGGAATTAACTTTGTGTTAGAATAGTGTAATTCAAAATGCAACTGCTTCAAGTAAATTCAGACCTGGAAAGCTGAGCCATTCACTATCTATGAACTTAAAAAAAGAAAAGACAATTTCAACAAATATAATAATACATTTACCTAGCTGATATAACTTACATTTCACTCCCCATCATGTTTTCTTAAAGCCAAAGATGTACAAGATATTAAAGTAAGACCTAGACCACTTAAATTGGAAGTTTTTCTTTTTTCTTTTTTTGAAATTGATGATAGTCACTGATATTTACTATGGAGTACCAATGTCCTGACATTTTCTAAAATATAATTCTGTGGTAAGAAACCCTATTGGTAAATGTGTATTAACTCTGTATCATGCAGTAATCTATAGAAAATTGAAGGTATTTAAAGTTAAGAGTTTTGGTAAGCATTATCTATACCCAGGAAGAACAGAAATTCTAAATTTATGACAACTGTTGAAATATTAGAGTACAAACAGTGTGAAATAATAGACTACTCTAGGTCTGGATGTTTATGAAGAGCTTTCAATCACAGAAAAGTAGTTCAGCTGGATGATTGTAGACATCTCTTCTTACACTGAATGTGTCCTATTCAAGGAAGTATAATTTCTTGGTTAGTTTTTCTTGTACATGCTGTCCTTCTTTAACAAGGTTATATTTTACTCTTTTACTCACTAAAAGTACATGTTGAATAAACTTTAAAAATATATAGATATATGAAACAGTTTATAACTGAGCAAGTACTGACCAAATTTTAGAGGACTGCCAACTCAATTTTATCTAGGTAGTTAGGGAATGCTTTCCAGAGTATATATCATCAGATCATTACCATAAAAGCTGGATTTAGTTCTTGGTATTTTGGTTTGGATAACTCCTGGGATATTAAGATAGGGTACTAGAAGAGCTTTCTGGTTGAGAGTGATGAATGGAGCCACAGAATTCAGTTTTGGATGTGCTGAGCTTTAGGGGTCTGACGTGTGTTTGAGTCAATATGTCTAGCAGGGAAATAAATACCTAAACCTAAGGAGCTCATTGTGTGGAAGGTGGTTTTTAACCTTGGCAGAATACTAAGTCGTGCAATTTTAGTGTTAAAGTAAGAATATCAGAGACACAACACCAGCATTTAAAGAACAGATGTAGCAAGAGAGGCCCTGTGAAGGAACAATCAGAAAAGTTTCAAGAAAGAAAGAGAGCAATGCCATGTAAATTATCAAAGGAGTAATTTTTAGGGGGGAAAAAAAGAGTGCTTAATAGTGTAAAATGATGTGTGAAACCAAGAAAAGTCCCTGGACATGTGTTGTTATTGTAGTTGATAGTGATGGTGGTCATGGTAATCATGACTATTACTTAGAAGTATCCCAGGATATAAGACAGAATTTCATGTTAGATATTAAGAGACCTGAATTCATATTCTAGCATAGTTGCTTTCTAATTTTGTCACATAATTGTGAGCCACAATTTTCACATTTGTCAATAAGATGATATAACCTGTCTTCCCTACCTTGTGAAGTTTCATGAGAATCACATGAAAGAAAATATATGAACACTGAAAATTACAGTGTTATCTCTGCATTTATTACAAGTATGCTGAAAATTATACATTCATTTAATATAAAAGAAATATATCACACTAAATTATATTTTAGAAATATTTATTATAATTCAATGTAATAATGAAAACAGTATAGGAAAACAATGTTCTGCTTTCTGCAATTTACTGTGTTAGTAGTAAAATGGCAAAAAAAAAAAAAAATTTCTGTCACTTTTTTATTCAATCCTGTTCTAGTAGTACCTGTCTTTATAATTTAAGTATTTATAAATAATGTAATTATAGAAGGATATCAACAGGCTGCTTGTTTTGTTAACCACTGCTACTTCAATATAGTCTTCCTTCGGTATCCATAAGAAAGTGGGTTCCAGGACACTGCCACATCTCCCGCCACCTCCACCCCGTGCCACCTTGTCATGGATACCAAAATCTGCAGATGCTCAAGTCCCTTATATCAAATGGCAGAGTATTTGCATGTAATCTATGCACATCCTTCCCATGCTTTCAATCATCTGTTTACTTATAATACCTAATGCAATATAAATGCTACATAAATTGCTATGCTGTGTTTTTTTCTATTTGTATTTTAAATTGTTATTTTTTGTTTCTCACATACTTTTTTGATATGCTATTGGTTGAATTGACAGATGTGGCATCCATGGATGCAGAAGGTCAACTGTATGAATAACATAAGGGAGAATAGATTGGAATGAAGGGGGCATACTTGGCTTATCCTAAGGAACAGATTACTTTCTTGAGGTGTCACAATGTGTCTTAGTCTTAAAAAGATGCCGCCCCGTTAGTCTTCCAAAAATAAACCATCAATTGTTAATAAGAGAGAGAGAGAAAAAGAGTGAGAGAGAGAGAAAGAGGGGAAGGAGTATACTTTCAAGCAGCTATTATGTCCAGTTTGGTTTCTTCTTAGTTGTAGAATTAAATTTTACCAAAATGCATTTTGAGTGAATATCATACAGTGAATGAAATATATCAGTAATTCTCCCTCCTTAAAATTATAAAAAATGCATCTATACAATCAATTCTGAAGAGAGGAAAATATGCACAATTTTGAATTTGGAAGGGCTTTTTAGATGTTATCCTGCAAATATTGCAAAATTACTTGATCTTGACATAATTTCAAGGGGGTTGTTTCTCAAGGAAACTGCCCATGTGTGCCCTTCATCACTTAGGCTACATGGGGCAGGTAGAACTTGGAACAAAGAACTTTTTAAGATAAGGCATAGCTCTGAGGAAATAGTCTTTGCCAGCAAGAGAAGAAGAGAGACACATGCAGACCACGAAAAATAGATCAATTTGTTGTGTATGTCCTTGTCACTGATCAGATAATATATGAGAGATAACAATAGTTCATAGTTACTGTGAATTTACTATGTGCACTGGGCTAAATGCTTTACTTACATTATTTTATATCATTTTCCTACTTATCTTAGGGTTGTTTACTACTACTAACAAATGGAGAAACTGAGATGGAGAGGTATTACGTAACTCTTTCAAGGCGACCTGCTGATAAGTGGAGAAACAGGTGTTACAGTCAAGATCTCTCCATATCCAGCTTATATATTCTGTCCTAAACCCCTTACTATCCTGAAATCAAGGATAAATCAGATATCAGGTTTTTAGACTCTTAGAAACTCAATCTATAAGTCATCAGACTTTTGTAAGGGTAGTTATTTCTGTAGTGCTTGCCTTAGGCTCTGCAACACAGAGAAAAATTATGTTCACCCTCCATTAATTAAACAAGGACTTACATTCTTCTTGTTCTGTGCCAAGCGCTCTTCTGAGCAATTTATATACCACATCCACTGGGTAAGTACTGTATGTATTCTCATTTTGCAGATAAGAGAATTGAGATTTAGAGATTACTGCCTGCAATCTAGCAGAGAATGTGATTGTCATTCAAGCCCAGGCAGTGTAGCTCCAGAATGTGCTGTTAGTCACTGTATTGTGTCAGCTCTTACCTAGATTGAAGAGGATAACCAAAGTATACATTATTTTAAACAGGAAATACAAAATGAATATGTACTTAAGCAGAGGTGAAGCTGTTACAATGTTTGTTTGTCACAAACCAGGGAAGCCTCAGAGGAGTAAGGAGTAGCTCAAATAAAAGTGAATTTTCTCTCCCTTCGTAGTTTGCTTGCTGAAGTATGACAGGCATAACATATTGTAATGGCAGTAACTATTAGATTATATTTTCTGTGGATTCCTCATAACCAGGTCAACCCAGCACTGTAGATAAGGCCCATGCCCTTCAAGAAGTAGAAATATTTTCTTTTAAAATATGGTGTTGGCAATAGCAAAGACATGGAATCAACCCAAATACTCATCAGTGATAGACTGGATAAAGAAAATGTAGTACATATACACCATGGAATACTATGCAGCTATAAAAAGGAATGAGATCATGTCCTTTGCAGGGACATGTATAGAGCTGGAAGTTGTTATCCTCAGCAAACTAACACAGGAACAGAAAACCAGACACCACATGTTCTCACTTATAAGTGGGAGCTGAATGATGAGAACACATGGACACATGGGGTGGGGGAACAACACACACTGGGGCCTGTCCATGGGGAGGGCAAGGCAGGGGGATGGAATGCATCAGGAAGAACAGCTAATGGGTGCTGAACGTAATACCTAGGGGATGGGTTGATTTGTGCAGCAAACCACCATGGCACACGCTTACCTATGTAACAAACCTGCTTATCCTGCACATGTACCCCAGAACTTAAAATAAACATTGATAAATAAAAAAGTTAAATTATGAAGCAAATATGATGTTTCATGCATTCAAGGGTGATAGATCTTGGAGTTTCATGGCATGAGCGAAAAAATATAGACTGAAGTAGTTGGAAGAACCTTCATGGATCAGTTAGATCCAGAAGTAGGAATCGAATTTGTACAGAATCAAAGAAAACAGGATTTCTCTCAAGATCACTCAAGTGATTAACTTGAGTCATACCACAGAGAAAATGATTGGTTTTCCAAATAGTGTATTATTATCAATTTAACTTAAATATTATGTTTTAGTTTAATAATTTACAGAGATGGATACGAGTTGTCCATTTATTTCACGTTTTGAAATTCAGAGGAGTGTAGGCTTTTGACTTTAGGAAGGTAAGGCTTTAATCATTAGAAAAGTAGGGCTCTGGACAGAGCTTTTATAATATGATGAAGTCTGTGTTTTCATAACAAGAATCTGCAGTTGTGTGTTAGAGCCATTAGAAAGGTAGGACACGGAGTTAGAGAATTCTGAAATCCAAGGATTAGAGAGAAAAGGACGTGTGTAGGGTGATAACAATAGGAATGAAGTGAAATTGAATCCCAAAGAGAATTGCTGAAAGAATAATGGTTGATTGCTAGCTGCCTGGACATGGAGGGTAAAGGGGGAATATATATCTGAGAAATGCCATTCCTGGGTGTATGTTTCTCTCTCCTCTTCCCCTCAATCCTAGCCTCCTCCATCCATCAATTATTCTGTTGGGATTTCCGGCTCGTGGTTAGGAGATAACTGTTTTGTATTTAAAAATTGAGGTTTCCAAATGGGTTAGAAAAACTTTTTTTGGAGATGTGAACTTTTCAGTTTCATTGCCTGGTTATGTGGTATGTCTGTTCTGCTTAAATAAATTTGGCCATTCTGCTTTGTTTCATACATGTGACTTTTAAGAGCTTTTCTAAATTGATACCAAGTTGATAGCACAATATAACTTACAATACATGTTTGTTTTCTTACCCACAGTTTTAATTCTAAAGACCTTTCAATAAACTCCAACCTACCCTTTCTCATCCTAGCAACTACCAAGAATAGGGGAGGGTTTTATGATTCAGTAGAGGTAATTTGCTGTAATTTGATTGGAATGAAAGATTGAAAGGTGGTAAATGAAATAGTACCTATTAATGTGCATCCCAGGGTTTATCTCTGAGAGAATTTAGTGCTTTGGGAAGTGCATTAAACTTTAAAACCTGTTATACTCACACAAAAACAACAGATGGTTTTCCCTAGTAGCAAGGGAGCTTTCTGTCTAGCATGCGGTCCAGGGAGTACGAAATATGAGAGAAGTACACCAAAGTTGAGAGTCCAGCCAGTACCTGAAGAGTTTGGAAGAATGAATTACTTTAAGCCATTCAATTAATGACCTTGATTTCGTTACATATAGAGTTACACACAGTATACTCCAAAGTTTGTAGCTTTATTTTGTTATTTTGGCCTTTAACTGGTGGCTTTCTACTTATTTTAATATCTTGGGAACAGACAGGAATTTGGTTGTGAGAGCTTTTAGAAAGTATTTTAAATCTTATTATTTATCATAGAGCTTCATATTTCAAAGTATTTTTTGTTCTTCCCTCATCCTTAGCGTATATTCCTTTCAAAACTTTCATCCTGGGTCTATTAATAGCGTACACTCAGGTTTATGCTCAATATGCTCAATCACATACAATGATGGTTAAAGTAAATGTTATTATTTAAACAATATTTAAAATTTAAACAATATTTTCCCCTAAGTCTGTTTTTTTTATGACTATGAGTAGTTTAATACCAGACATAGGCTTATTTCTTATTGGTAAAAATGGAAAAGTTTATTAATTTGAACAAAAATGTAAATGAAAAGTACTGTCAGAAGGTGTGAATGGATTTTACTGACTTAAGCAATATAAATACCTGTATTTCACAACCTGATTATAACTTGCTTTTTAAAATACCTATTTCTAAACCAACAAGGCATTATAAATGCCTTTCTTGACTCTCTTGTTCTAAATCAGCTATATGACCAAGTCCATACAATGTTTAACAAATTGCTTACTATACTTCTTAGCTATAAAAGTCCTTTACAATATTTCTCTATGGAATTGAATATTAAGGGGTTGTACTAGAAGACAAATTTTAGCAGTGTGTTTTTCAGTAATTATTTAAAAGTCACAAAGTACCTAAAAAGAACCTATCAGTATGACAATGTGATCAACAAAGTACTGTCTGAGGTCAGTATGTGTATCAAGAAAACTATCGGGTTTGTTCTGTGTGTGTATTCATGGTTAGGTTCAGTAATGTGATTAATCCTGGGCACTTTTGCTTCCAGGTGCTCATTCCATGCTCATATATTTGAGTTGTAAGGAACTATTTGTAGTTTTTACTTTTGTTTTCTCTATGCTAATTTTAAGTATGAACATTTGTGTATTATTTGCTGCATTAGTAAATGTTTTCCCCAAACAGATTAAGCAGATTAAGGGTCATTGTGTTTAAGACTATTGTTTTCTTTTTTCTTTTCTTTTCTTTTCTTTTTTTTTTTTTTTTTTTTTTTCTTTTTTGAGACAGAGTCTCACTCTGCCACCCAGACTGGATTCAACCTCTGCCTCTCAGGTTCAAATGATTCTCTTGCCTCAGCCTCCTGAGTAGCTGATACCACAGCCTCACACCACTAGGCTTGGCTAATTTTTTGTATTTTTAGTAGAGATGGGGTTTCACCTTGTTAGCCAGGCTGGTCTCAAGCTCCTGGCCTCAGATGATCCACCTGCCCCGGCCTCCCAAAGTGCTGGGATTACAGACATGAATCACCATGCCCGGAAAGACTTTTTTTTTCCTAAAGTTTTTATTTTGTAAATTTTAGAAATGATGTATGGATATTTAAAATTCTGTCACCTTAATACCAGGAAGGTATTAGACTGATAGACCTGATACAGTGTTCTGCCATACATCTTGTGTGCACGTTATCCTGTGTAAGGCCCACAACAATCCTTCAGGATAGGTGTCATTAGTCTTATTTTACAGGAAAAGCAGAAGCTGACACCATAATGACCATATGATGGCTAGTTGGTTTGAGGTTTCTCTTTCTTTTTGTTGTTCTTCAGTTCTCAAGTAAGCAGTTGAATATGTATCTGGATTTCAGGGGAAAGTTTTAGACCAGAGATATACTGACAAATTTATGCATGATAAAAAACAAATACAAATTTGATGTTCTCACAAAAAAAGTGTTTTTGTGTTACAAAAATTAGTTGACATGATTTCTACCTGTGGCACATTGTCAGTTTTGCACACGAAATATAATTCCTGTTAAAGGATCTACCCTTTTTTATGCATACAGAGCCTTTTGTTCATAAGCTACAACAAATTACAGTACACAGGAGCACAAAGTATATTGTGCTTTTTGGTTTTGTTTTGTATTTATTTATTTCTGCTAAACCAGACCTAGTCTTCCATCCCCTTTTCTATCACTTACTAGTTTTTATGTCTTTGGGCAGGTCATTATAATTCTCTGAATCTTATTTTCTGGCTTGTAAAACCAGATAAAAAATTATCTAACTTGAATGTCACAGAATAGGAATCCCAGAAACACGTTTAGCCATTTAGAACATGCTAAAAATAAAATGTAAAAATAATGAGAAAAAGATGAATCATTATAAAGATGTAGGTGAAAAGCTTAGGACATGCATTCAAACTATAGAACAACATCTATTGCTGGTGGCTCTGCCTCCTCTTCTTCCACCCTGCAAGCACTGGGCCACGGGCAGAAAATTGTGGGGCAAAGTAGGAGAGCTTTTCTGATGTAAGCCAGGGTTTTCCTGGGAAGGAAAGACTGTCTCAGTGTCTAATGCCCCTGTCAATACAAATTAATCCAAAAACAGATTAATCTGGCATGTCTTTATACATTACACATCACCAAAAATGGATTTTAATAACAAACATTTTGTTAGATATTTTTGGTATGTTAATACCTGTGAAAGCACCTTCCCAGTCTAGCTAGGTGGACCTGACTTTGAATTCTGATGATAGCACTCTTTAGCTGTGTGCCTTGGATAAGTTTCGTGATTATAGCAACCTGTTTCTACATCTGTAAAATGATATTGTGATTAATCTACCTGAAAGTGTGGTTCTGAGCCTTTAATGAGGCATTCATGGAAAGGCTAGCGCAGTGCTTGCCTCGTGCTCCACATACGCTAGAGGTGATTATATGAGTTGTTCACTAAAGGGTGCTCAGATTATTACCATTATGTTATCACTCATGCCTTCACATATTCTGTCTTACTGACATATCCATTGCCTTTTCCCTGTCCGTTGTGTCTCTGGGAATTCTCTAATTTTATTTGTCCGTCTACCACAGTGCCTAACACAAAGCTTGATAGTAAGAAAAAGTACTTTTTTGATGGAAGAATGAATAATGAAACTACTAAACTAAAGGCAAAGAGATTGAACAGTTTCTTAGTGGAGAAGAGTTTCCGTTAAGTCTGTTGTTGTGAAGTGAGAGTCAACAAGTTTTTTTCCATAAAAGGCCACGAGTTAATGTTTTAGGTTTTGTTATCAGGAAGGTCTCTGAAACTACTCAGCTCTGTCCCTGTAGCATGTTCGCAGTCATAGATAGTACATAATATGAGGCTGTATTCCAATAAAACTTTATTTTTATAGGACTAAAATTTGAATTTCATGTAATTTTCGTGTGTCATCAAACTTTTGTGAAATTTTTTTCAACCACTTAAAAATGAAAAACTTATTCTTAGCTCATAGACCATATAAAAAGAAGTAGAGGGTTGGATTTGGCCTGCAGCCATAATTTGCCAGTCTCTGAGCTAGAAAAATAATGTGTAACCCAAACTGGAGGGAATTCTGGCTTATTAGTCAATGTCCATTAGACCCATCATAATAATAGGAAAAGGATATTGTGGAAATGTGAGGGGGCTTCTCTAGTGATATGTTAGGTTTAAACTTGGATTCAATTACTGTAAAATCCCTCAGTTTCTTCTCTGAGGCAGCAGTGTCTAGAAAAGAACATGCATTTAGAAATGGAGTTTTACCAAATATCTTATGTTCTGACCTACAGGTGAGAGCTAAACCTTGGGTACACACAGATGTGAATACAGAAACAGTAGACACTGGGGACTCCAAAAGGAAGGAGGAGGATAAGGGCTGAAAAAACTTTCTATCAGGTGCTATGTTTACTATCTGGGTGACTTGATCAATGGAGCCCCAAACCTCAGCATTACACACCCTTGTAATAAACATGCACATGTATCCCTGAATCCAAAATACAATTTTTTTTAAAAAAGTTGAGTTTTAATCTTCTTCAGGTAGCTCTGCAGCCTTGGGAAAGCTTCTTAACCTTTCTAAGCCTTAGTATTATCATGTGTAAAATGAACATAATAATCACAATTTTTTTAGTGTTGTTATTAGAGAGTATATAGGTGTCTAATAGGTAATCAATAAACTGTAGCAATTATTGCATGTTTAGATTTAGGTTTTCCAATATGTTATTTCTCAAATAGTTCTGTTTTCTCCTGCTATTTCCTTTTTTTTTTTTTTTAATAACTTTAAAGTTCAGGGGTACATGTGCAGGTTTGTTACATAGGTAAACTTGGGTTATGGGGGTCTGTTGTGCAGATTATTTCATCACCCAGGTATTAAGCCTAATACCTATCAGTTACTTCTCCTGATTCTCTCCTTCCTCCCACCCTCCATCCTCCAATAGGCTCCAGTGCGTGTTGTTCCCCTCTATGTGTCCACGTGTTCTCATCATTTAGCTCCCACTTATAAGTGAGCACACGTGGCACTTGGTTTTCTGTTCCTGCATTAGTTCACTAAGGATAATGGCCTCCAGCCCCATCATGTCCCTGCAAAGGACATGATCTTGTTCCTTTTTATGGCCACATAGTACTCCATGATGTAAATGTACCGTATTGTCTTTATTCAGTCTATCATTGATGGGTAAATGTTCTACCTTAGCAGTTTTGCCTTTCTTACCCTTGCCTGTTTCACATTTATAAAAATTTATTTAATGCCTTAAAAATTTCTGAATTTGAGTCAGAATTCTTAAAGGTGTTTCCTTTTTTATCGCGTATTTGCATTGTTTATACCAGTGGGGCTCAAAAGAAATATAATACAAGCCACATATGTAATTATAAATTGTCTAGTAGCCACGTTAGAAAAAAGCAAAAAGAAACAGGTAAAATTACCAGTATGTTTTATTTAATATCATATATCCAATATCCAAAATACATTTCAATATATAATTAATATTTTTAAAATTGTGATATATTCTTTTTTGTATTTTATTTGAGATGAAGTGTCACTCTGTTACTCAAGCTGGAGTGCAGTGGCATGATCTCAGCTCGCTGCAACCTCTGCCTCCCGGGTTCAAGCGATTCTCCTGCCTCAGCCTCCCCAAGTAGCTGGGACTACAGGCTCGTGCCACCACACGTGGCTTATTTTTGTATTTTTAGTAGAAACAGGGTTTCCCCGTGTTGGCCAGGCTGGTCTTGAACTCCTGACCTCAGATAATCCTCCTGCCTTGGCCTCCTAAAGTGCTGGGATTATAGGTATGAGCCACTGCTCCCAGCCGATATTTTGCTTTTTTTTTTTTTTCCCATATAAAGTCTTTAAAATGTAGTAGATACTTTACACTTATAGTACCTCTCAGCTCATACTGATCACATTTTGTGTGATTTCTAGCCTGTGGCTACTTGAACTGTCCAGGCAGGCCCATATATGATAAATAGCAATACTTCAGACACATGATATTCCCAGAAGTTCATCTTAGACTTTAGTGGTAGTAAACAAGTTCTTATTTTACATTATTAAAACTGACAATATAGAAATGTTTTGTATTATATTTCAAATAAGTAAAAATGTACCCAACTCACAAAAATAATGCTGTACTTTACAGACCGGAGTACACTGGGAAGCATCAAAGAAGGAATCTTGAAAATCAAAGAAGAACCATCCAAAATACTATCTGGAAATAAGTTTCAAGACCGGTATTTTGTTTTACGAGATGGGTTTCTCTTTCTTTACAAGGATGTGAAGGTATAGTATTTGAACATGTGTACATTTTTATTTGTGTGGGTATTAACATTCATATTTTATGCTACTCTCAGCCATCTCTCTTGGACGTCACTGCCTGTAGTATATAAAATGCATGGTAAGCTGATGATTTCCTTCAGCCTCTGGGATAAGATATTAATGCACTCAGCAACACAGTGAAGAATTTTATAAGGCCTGTTTAGGCACCTCAGATTTTGTAGGACAGTGAATGACTTAAGCCCTGAAGAAAAGTCTAATATGTGTTATAAATCAACATCTCAGTCAATAAAATTAGTAGAGAATGTGTGATAACCTAAAATAAAAGGCTTCAGATTAGCTAATGGAAATTAATAAAAGGTGCAATAAAATGACCAAACCCCAAAGTTAAAATAAATGTTATTAGTATCTTTCCTATACAGTTGAATGAATTGACTCATTTTTAATTTCATATGTATTAATGTAATCTTATTGATATATCCCCTGTAATTTAGTTCCCTAAAAGATCTTATTAAATAATTGTGGAGTGGATAAGAGAATTAGATATATAAAAGAGGGAGTAGATAAATGATGTAGCTATAAAAATATTGAATTTAACATCAGAAAATCTCATCTCTGTGAAGAACTGGTTACATGAATAAGTAACTTAACCTCTCAACCTCAGTATCCAAATCTATAATTTAAGATATTATGAGTTCTGCATGTCATGTTATTTTAATGCTTAAAAATATATATATGTATTTTTGTATTCTCCAGGTGCAGGTTACACCAGTGTGTTCACTTTATTAAAATTCATTGAGCTAAATATTTATGATTTGTGTACTTTTTATATATGTATTATATATACACTGCAATTTTAAAAAAGCATTAGGATAAAAAAAGCAAAACAAATATGTGCATAGGCCCCACCTCCAGGGATTTGGTTTTTATAAGACTGCGACAGGTGCTGTTAACAGCGTTTTTCTTTAATTCGTTGAATTTTTTTTTTTTTTTTTTTTGGCTTTTAAGTTCAGGAATGCAAGTGAAAATTTTTTAGATAGGTAAACTTGAGTCACAGGGATTAGTTTTACACATTATTTCATCACCTAGGTATTAAGCCTAGTGCTTATTAGTTGTTTATTTTTTTTTTCTAATCCTCTACCCTCCACCCACCAAAAGTCCCCAGTGGGTATTGATATCCTCTGTGTGTCCATGTGTTCTCATCATTTAGCTCCCACTTGTAAGTGAGAATATGTGGTGTTTTTCTATTTCGTGTTAGTTTACCAATGATAATGGCCTCCAGTTCTATCCATGTTCTTGCAAAGGACATGATCTCATTCTTTTTTATGGATGCATACTATTCCATGATCATGGTGGATAAGTTTTTTGGTATGCTGGTGAATTCAATTTACCAGTATTTTGTTGAGGATTTTTGCATTGATGTTTCATCAAGGATATTGGTCTGAAGTTTTCTTTTTTGTTGTATCTTTATCAGGTTTTGGTATCAGAATGATGCTGATTTTATAGAATGAGTTAGGAAGGAGTCCCTCCTCAATTTTTTGGAATAGTTTCAGTAGAATGGTACCAGATCTTATTTGTAAATCTGGTAGAATTCAGCTGCGAGTCTATCCGGTCCTGGGATTTTTGTGGTTGGTAGGCTTTTTATTACTGCTTCAATTTCAGAACTGGTTATTGATCTGTTTGGGGGTGCAGTTTCTTCCTGGTTTAGTGTGGGAAGCTGTATGTGTCCAGGAATGTACCGATTTATTCTAGTTTTTCTAGTTTATGTGCATATAGGTATTCATAATATTCTCTGATGGTTGTTTATATTTCTATGAGGTCAGGAGTAATATCCCCCTTGTTGTTTCTGATTGTGTTTATCAAATATTCTCTCCTTTCTTCTTCATTAGTCAGGCTAGTGGTCTAATAATATACGTGTAAATTCTTTTTATAAATATAATGTAATAATAATAGCATGCTCCTCCAAAAATACCCTAAGAATGTGAACAGACAAGTCCCAGAGTGAGAAAATGTATTAACATATATCAGAAAAAAGACTCATATCAGGAGTATAAAGAGCTCTTCTAAATCAGCAATAAGAAAAACAGTTCAATAAAAAGTTTGGCAAGGATAGAACAGACATTACATGAAGGAAGATGTAGAAATGGCCAATAACCCATTGAACCAAAAGTGTTCAATATCATTAGTAATCAGGAAATTAAAATTAGAACCACAAAACATTATTTTACACTCATTGGTATGACTAAAATCTTAACAGTGATAACAACCAATGTTAAAAATGATGTAGAGTAATTAGAACTCCCACATAAATTGTTGGCAGAAGGGTAAAAATCACACAATCACACTGTAAACTATTTGTCAGTTTTTTTGTTTTTTTTTTTATTTTTTATTTTATTTTATTTTTTTATTTTATTTTATTTTTATTATACTTTAAGTTCTAGGGTACATGTGCATAACGTGCAGGTTTGTTACATATGTATACTTATGCCATGTTGGTGTGCTGCACCCATCAACTCGTCAGCACCCATCAATTCATCATTTATATCATGTATACCTCCCCAATGCAATCCCTCCTTCCTCCCCCCTCCCCATGATAGGCCCCAGTGTGTGATGTTCCCCTTCCCGAGTCCGAGTGATCTCATTGTTCAGTTCCCACCTATGAGTGAGAACATGCGGTGTTTGGTTTTCTGTTCCTGTGATAGTTTGCTAAGAATGATGGTTTCCAGCTGCATCCATGTCCCTACAAAGGACGCAAACTCATCCTTTTTTATGGCTGCATAGTATTCCATGGTGTATATGTGCCACATTTTCTTAATCCAGTCTGTCACAGATGGACATCTGGGTTGATTCCAAGTCTTTGCTATTGTGAATAGTGCCGCAATAAACATACGTGTGCATGTGTCTTTGTAGTAGAATAATTTATAATCCTTTGGGTATATACCCAGTAGTGGGATGGCTGGGTCATATGGTACATCTAGTTCTAGATCCTTGAGGAATTGCCATACTGTTTTCCATAATGGTTGAACTAGTTTACAATCCCACCAACAGTGTAAAAGTGTTCCTATTTCTCCACATCCTCTCCAACACCTGTTGTTTCCTGACTTCTTAATGATTGCCATTCTAACTGGTGTGAGATGGTATCTCATTGTGGTTTTGATTTGCATTTCTCTGATGGTGAGTGATGATGAGCATTTTTTCATGTGTCTGTTGGCTGTATGAATGTCTTCTTTTGAGAAATGTCTGTTCATATCCTTTCCCCACTTTTCGATGGGGTTGTTTGTTTTTTTTCTTGTATATTTTTAAATGAAGTTACTAACATAATCTACCCCATGATCCAGCAGCTCTACGCAAAGCGTTTGTGAATTATATTCACAAATGCACTTGTACAAGGATGTTCATAAGCAGATTTATTCACAAAAACTGATAACTGGAAGCATTCCAAATGTCCACCAATAGGAAAATATTCTATTTGTATAATGGAATACTACTCAGCAACAAAAATGAGTATTAATACAAGTTACAATATTGGTGAATTTTTAAAACCTTTGAAACCAAAGAAGCTTGACACAAAATAGTATCATATAAGTCTGTTCATAAGAAGTCTAAGAACAGGCAGAACCATTCTATAGTGATAGAAGTCAGAAAGTGTTTGCTTAGGTTGGGGACAGAATTTGCTGCAGAATTGCCAAGGAAAAGGGTCAGTGGGTTACTTTCTAGATAGAAATGTTCTTTATCCTGTTTTAGATGGTGGTCACCTGGGGGTATGCAGCAACAACTCTCTTTGAGATTCAAGTAGTACCAAGGCAATTACTTTAAATGTAGAATGGAAGTCAGCAGGACCTGGAAAATACTTTTTAGTATTGAATTATAAAATTAACTTGGGTAAACATTGCTTGCACACTTATAAATGAATGGTGCTTCACTGTGTTCTGTTGTGGAGATGCACAAAGAAAGACCAGACTGTAACATCTGTTAATATGTTACAAAGAAAGAATTGTTAAGCAGCTTTCCAAAGCCGCGGCTGTAGTGTTCTGTGGCTTCTGTTCAGCACTTCCTATGCTTTAATTACTATCCCTGTATATTCCTCCAGCAGAGAAGCCTCCATGTGGGCATGAATAAATCATAGTAGCATCCTATTCTGTATATACATTCCGTGTTTGCTTTCCTCATGGACACTGGAATGTCCAGGCAGGAGACTAATAAAACAGCCTGAATTCTACAGCCCTTATCACAGATTCATATTATATATTGCACTTGAACCCCACTTGATATCCAGAAGGGAGTCTGTGTGGGTATCAAGTGGTTACTATCATTTACTAACATTCTTCATTTTACCCATAAAAGATTAGTAGATTTTGTAGAATTATGGGGTTATGTGATGCAACACATCAGATTTTAAGGTTCACGAACTTTAGGTTTATGCTTGTGAAAATACAGGCTAGACCTCACAGCTTATTATTCTAGTCAAGTAGAACTGAATCTGATAGAATTTTGTTTGGTTTTGTGCAGTGAACCACCCACCTTGATTTTCAGAAGACTGATTTCTTTAATCACAGTCCTTACATATGCATAATATGTTGGTTAAGGATCACTTTTGCAGTTGGCATATATAGAAATCAACCTGAACTTTTTTGTCGCATCAAGAAACTGACACTTCACTGTATAGCAACAGAAGGTTGCTAAAAACAAATATAGTAGTTTGTGGTAGTAGTAATGACAGTGCAATAATAATAGCAGCAACTAACATTCAAGTGGCTACTCTATGTGAAGCAGAGTTCCATACATTTTATTTGGATTATCTCATTTTATCTATATAGTTACCCCACGAAATTGGTACTCTTATTATTCCCACTATACAGATGAAGAAACAGACTTTCAAAGACGTTATATAACTTGTCCAAAATCACATACACAGTAAGCGATGGGGTCAGAATTCATTTCCAGGCATTGGACTCCAAAGGCGTTATGCAGAAACTTAAAAGGAAATTTAACGTATTCCTTTAGTGTTTTTGCTGAAATAGTTTTATGTGGAGAGAATAAGCTTATTAAATAGCATCAAACATTTTTAAATAAGGAAATGCAAACAATTCAGTTTTTACGGCATTTTCTTTCAAGCTGATGTACGCTTTAATATCTGCCACAGAGAAGCCTGTTCACGCAGTGACTTTTACAGATACATTGTTTTTGTAAGTGAGATGAAGGGCCTCATATCCCTTAACAGAGTAAGTTTTGCTTTAAGAATCTGTATCTTTTTGAAAGGATCATCTTGCTCAGATTGAGCTAACTTATATAACCTGATAGGCAGTGACAGTCTCAAGAACTTATCTGAAAACAGTGCTCTTTAAGGATACTGAACACATTTTTAAATAACAGTAACCTCGAGTTACGGAATTATTGTCTGATTATTAAGCGTTTGAAAATTATATTTGCATATCTATCAGAATAGATTAATGCAACTGATACTTTAATTTGTACATTTTGAAAAGCAGATGAGAGATTCATGCTTTTCCTTTAAACTCAAACTATGGTTATTTTCAATACATGACTTCATTTTGTTATTTTTTCATGTTACGGATCTGTCCCTATTAATATTGATGGTGAAGCCATTGGCAATGTTAACTTTTCAAGTGTTTTTATAGTAAATTATCAACAGTAAAATCTCCCAACTTTTTTGAGTAAAGAGTTAGCATTTGTTTTAGTGGTTGCCATTAATATATGCGTGTTTGTATGTATTTTTTAAATGATTTAGTTAAAAGGGAGGAAAAATTACAAATTGAGAAGTGTATTTAAAGAGACTTTGTGTTAATTAGAGCTGATTTATGAATGCTCATTAAGAACAAATTGGGGTAATACACAGGGGAAGATATCTTTTGTTCTGCAACCTTTCCCTGCACAGAAAATGTTAATTGTTTTCAGACTTAATTTACATAAAAGGTGAGAGGTTTCAGAGAATATTACCATTATACTGTTAATAGTGTGAAGAAAGCAAATGGGTAAAGGGGGTCATTAAAAGTTGCCTGTACTTCAATAAGCAAACTCTTTTTAGATACCAGGAATAATTTTTTAAGCACACTCATTTAATTGGCTAACTTAAAAACTTTACTTTGAAATGGAGTGACTGAAGCAACACATTTCAGACTTCATAATAGTCTAGTATATTGAACTTTTTGGAGAAATTCTCTATAAATTACACATACCAAAAGAGAAAGTTGTAATAAGCCAGCAGTAAAGCGAACTTGCCAAACGACATTTCCCTTTATAGAACTTTCCATTAAGATCTATATAGCTCCTCTTTATGAATATTCAGTTTCAAAATGGAAATGGAAAAAATGTGTTTCTACAATTGCTGAACTCCTCTCAAATTATATCATTTGTGTTTCTTTGGACAGGCTGTGGTATAAAGTAATGAGCTTGCATGCCAGGAGTGACTTGGGCAGTCAATTACCTCAGACTCTCAAACTACTTATTACCAAAAGTTTTTCAAAATATAGGCAGTGTTGAAATCATCAATGTCCTGTGTAAATCAAGACTGTCTGGTTCAGGCAGTGTTTCTCATTCTCAAATATGCAAGTCCTATCTTCCACATACTGCTAGAGTTGCAGCCAACCCTGCTGCTTCAGTCGGGACTGCTTCTGAGGGAATAGCAATCTAAATTATTAAAAGAAACACAAACCTTGGTTGTAATTTGATTTAACCTCTGACACAGGTGACTAGGAGTCACCTATACTGCATACATTCCTCATAGCTCTCCTCTCCTTGAATATATCCTACTGTGGACACTTACTACCTTACAAAGTTACCTCATACTAAACAGTTCAAATTGTTTAAATGTTCTTCCTTAAAATTCAGCAAATTGCCGGGCGCGGTGGCTCACGCCTGTAATCCCAGCACTTTGGGAGGCTGAGGCGGGTGAATCACGAGGTCAGGAGATCGAGACCATCCTAACTAACACGGTGAAACCCCGTCTCTACTAAAAATACAAAAAATTAGCCAAGCGTGGTGTCAGGCACCTGTAGTCCCAGCTACTCGGAGGCTGAGGCAGGAGAATGGCATGAACCCTGGAGGCAGAGCTTGCACTGAGACGAGATTGTGCCACTACACTCCAGCCTGGGCGACAGAGCGAGACTCCGTCTCAAAAAAAATTCAGCAAATTATCAGGCTACAGAATCAAAATCAAAAGATCCAGTTGGATTTAAAAGAGAAAAATGCATAAACTGCTTGAAAACAGCCTTAAGAAGTGGAGGCTTATGTGAAGAAAACTATAGAACTTACCTGATAGGAGAAAAATTGATGTTAAATCTGCTAATGTTGATTTATAGGTTTAATGCAATTATTTTCAAGTTTGCAAAGGAAATTACTTTTATTACTTTTCAAAAATATTTGACAATTCACCTCAAAGGATAAATAGATAAGAATAATTTGGAGATATTTTGGGAGATAAGTAAAATGGATTTGAATTATTTTTCCATCCAACTATTAAGATATACAGTAAAACTAAGATACTTAAATATTATAATCCTTTTATAAAAGTGAATAAGGGGCAATGGTACCATAAATTCAGGTAAAAAATTATATGTTAGAATTTAATATTAATAAATATGCCACAAAACATTCATGTCTAAAGAGATGTTTGTTCAATAAATTGGGGGTAGAATATTGTCAACAAAAAACTTTAAGTCTAACTTATCATTTATACTGTATATAAAAAAATGTATTCCAGATTGACAAAAGATTTAAATCCTAAAAAAAGCAACACTTAAAGCTACAAGACCATGGAATTGAATATTTATCAGCTGTGTGGGAACACTTTAAACTTAAGCAAACGTTAAGAAAGCACCCCCCAAAAGACCATTATATTTGACTTATTAAAAATAAGGTAAACAATGAGCTAGGTTAAGGCAAAGAGCAATTTGGATAGAATATTTCATTTAAAAAGACAAATTTCGTATTAAATACATAAAGAACTAGTACAAACAAATAAGTAAAGACATCGATAAGCTGTTTACCACATCAAAACTGCAAATGGCTAGCAAATACATAAATACACACTTAACATTTGTGTTACCTTAGTGTTTTTGATAGGGTAAATAAATGTACCCTATCAGTTTAGACAAGATTTTTTTTCTGAATCATTCTGAATCATTTTTTTCTGAGCCTATGACTCAGTGGTTAAATTTCTAGAAATCTAGCGTTAAGGGGAAAAATTCAAAATATGTTTTTTTAAACATATTATCTACAGTGATAATAACAGTGAACTTCAACTGATAATAATGATTAGGAATAAATTCACCATGTAAATTCCAGCTCTTTGGTCATCACAGCATTATTTCTGACCATCTTCCTGGTTACTTTTCCTCTATTTCTTTTATGTCTTCCTAACCTATTTGCTTTATGAAACTAATTTTTAATTTTATGAGCATACTTTCCTCCTTTTTCCATTTTGACTGCTTTCTGAGTATTGAGAGGGGGTGTAAAGAAAATATAATTGCTCTAGGGCCAACTGTAAATTTTTAATAGTCTGTTTTAATTAGGATAGTTTTCATTAATTTGGATATTTGAGATACCTCAATATGTGTTCATATATATTCACGAGTCTGTTTTCCATAATTCCGAAATCCAAAAAGTATAGAAAATCCCAGCTCATTTGGTGGCAAAATCTGACCCAAAACAATACGTAGATATATATAGCCTTTATCTTGAAAATATGAGTATGTTTGAATACAGGGTACTATCCCAGTCAACATTGGTGATGGGGAGTTACAAAACATATGGCATATGCATTGTATTATATTTTTAAAATATGAAAATCACTTCTGATGTGATTTGGTCAGGGTCCTCTAGAGGGACAGAACTAATAGGATAGATGTATATATGAAGGGGGGTTAAGGAGTATTGACTTCTACAATCACAAGGTGAAGTCCCACAATGGGCCGTCTGCCAGCTGAGGAGCAAGGAAGCAAGTAGTGGCTCAGTCTGAATTCCAAAACCTCAAAAGTAAGGAGGCCAACAGTGCAGCCTTCAGTCTGGGACTGAAGGCCAAGAGCCCCTGGCAAACTGCTAGTGTAAGTCTAAGAGTCCAAAAGCTGAAGAACTTGGAGTCTGATGTTCAAGGGCAGGAAGCATCCAGCACAGAGAAAGATGAAGGCCAGAAGACTTAACAAGTCTGCTCTTCCATCTTCTCCCGCCTGCTTTATTCTAGCCATACTGGCAGCTGATTAGATGGTGCCGACTCAGACTGAGGGTGGGTCTGCCTCTCCCAGTCCACTGACTCAAATGTCAGTTTCCTTTGACAACACACTCACAGACACACCCAGGAACAATACTTGGCATCCTTCAGTCTAATCAGGTTTGCACTCGGTATTAACCATGACATGATGCACCTCTGACCCCGAGTGTTTTTTAATCAAAAACAGGTGTACACATATATAACATGGTGTACACATATATAACATGAATGTATCCAACATTATCAATATGTATTTGATTGTATTGTAAAGCAAAAGAGTCTTCATTTACTAAACTCATGAAATGTTCGTTTTATGAAACATTGAGAAACTAAACAATTCTAAACCCAATCATTAATGCTCAAAGAAAAGTAAGGAAATGTGTAAATCCATTTAATTACAAATTATTTTGTTTTCCTTACAGAGTAGTAAACATGACAAAATGTTTTCTCTCAGTTCCGTGAAGTTTTATCGTGGAGTGAAAAAGAAAATGAAGCCTCCAACAAGGTAAAATTTGAAAGGGAAGTGCTGAAAGGAAAAAAATTATCGGAAAACATATCTGTTTAAAGATTTAGAGATCAGTGGCATTAGTCTAACTTTTTAGTAAGTAAGTTTTAGGCAATTTTTTTTTAAGTTGCTTCCCCTGTCACAGGGTTCTTATGGCAGATCAACGAACTTGTATGAGTAGATAAGGAGGGATGATGTTTCAATTGAGACCAAGATCCTTGGTGATTGCAGTCTCTCTATGTAAAGTAGGAAATCCCGGGAGGCCCTGTCTGCTGGGAAGTACATGGCTTCCTCTGCATCTCACTCCCTGAGCTGTCACATCACAACCTGAGGGCAAGTCTACACACAGGAAAGCAAATGCTGCCCTCCAGCTTCCTGATGCTTGGCTTCTACAGTGTTTTGGGTCTGGCTCTGTAATTTTCCCTTTGTACTATACTGACTTTGGTGCTGAAAACCCATAGCATGTAAGTGGTAGAGAGGAGGTGGGCGCCTCCTACAGATTGTGTGCCTCTTTAACACTTCATGTACCCCAGCATTTGGTTTACACCACAATTTCTTATCACAGATTACTTTGATTAGCTAATAAATGTTTCCACTAATAATTAGTATCATGAACATCAATTATATGTGCTTGCTTCTGAGATTTTATTGCCGAAAGTTTCTTCACTTTTTCCTTCATACTCAGTTTCTAAGCCTAGCGCATATACCTGTGTTTTAATAGGCATGTTCTTTAATTTCCCCCAGGAACAGTACGTACGTCTCTCTGTATTATCTTATTTCAGTCATTTGGCCTTATTCAGTTAAGAGTATCTTCTCAGAGACGTCTCCTCTCTGCCCCATGTCATCACAAGCTTCCTTCCCTCTGTATAAATGTGTAGACAGATCCCTTAGCATTTAGCATTCACCTCTAGCTAAGTCCAGCACATTGAATCATCACTTGTGGAAGTCTATACATTCCCACCATTAAATCTCATCTCCTTAACATCTAATCCTGTTTTCTGCTTTGTAAAATGTATCATTTTTAATTTATGGGTGTGTTTTTTTTCTATGTGATGCAGTTGGGGATTGACCGCATATTCTGAGAAACATCACTGGTGAGTTAACAGCTGACAACTTTTGGACATAATATATTGGTGACAATTTCAGGAAAAGAATAATTTCAGTAATTTCAGATAGAGCTACAGACAGAAAGTGTTTTGCCTAAGCGAAACTAGGGTTGTTTGTAAAGACTTTGAGCCTAAGAAGAGGAAAACAGATTTGTATCAAGGTTCAAGTTCCATGTATCCTATTTGTCAATGCCTCTGAAGTGAAACTACATCTGATTTCTTCCATAGTTATTATGAGTGTGGAATTCAGCTTTTATGAGATAAGTAGGTGATAGTTTTTAACAAGAATAAGAACTAGCAAAAATCAGATTTATGACAAACATATATCCTGCTTTCAACCCTGTTCTTTCTATATATGTACTTTTTGCCATATACTGTTACCAGTATCTACCAGTATGTCTAGAGTTTGCACTAGGTGTTTCCTTCTCTTCACCTCCCTGTGTCTAATCAGTCACTGGAGCCACACGAGATCTGCCTCTTCCTTGTGCCCCTCATCAACCTACACCTGTCTACCCTCAGGGCCAGGCCTTCATTGATGTGCCGGGATTATTCCAGGAGTCCTAAGTGTTCTTCAGACCTCTGCTTTGCTTTTATTTTGGCATACATTCTCCACCTCTCCATTGAGGAGTGTTTTCTATACTGTACTATGTATCTCTCCTGCTTTAAAACTGCTGTGAATTCTTTCACCTATAGGATCAAGCACACAATTGTTGTGTGGCATGCAAGGCTGTATATGACTCTGCCAACTTCATCTCCCACAGCTTTTCTTTTTCACTTAATGACAAAACAAGCATCTATCTTTATTCCCCACTCATTCCTTGCTGTTTCAGATCTGCATGTGTGATGTACATGGTCTCTCTACTGTACCTTTGTTCATACTTTTCGTTTCTCCTTCCTTTCATACTTTCATTCTCCCCGTGATGACCCAACCAACTCAACTGTCACTGTTCTTTGAAATCATAACTCAAATGCCCCAAAGCCTTATCTAATAGCTCTCACCTCTGATCATTATTTATTTCTTCTTTGCACCTACAGTATTTTATAAACAAGGGTACGTAATTAAAATGATTTGTGGCAGGAATGGTTTTCCTGGACATGGTAATAGGGAAAGACAATGTTTTCATGAGGTTCTAAAGGAGAAAACACACATTTTTTAGAAATTTCATTTTCAACCTTTTTCAGGTAAATTATTTTGATAATACAGGAATGTAAAAAATACAATTACTTTGAAATACCCGTTAGGTCTTTCCAGTATCAATTATAAATTTTTCCTCTTATAAAAAACAACCCTCTCCTCATCCCCAAGTCTGTGGTTTCTGTGTTTGCATTCAATTTTATTTTTGCTTTTTCTTACTATGTTGTAATTTATTTGTCTACATGCTTAAGTCCCCTAATAGACTATAGGAGCCTTTAGGACAACGTCTCTGTTTTATTGAGGCTTTCAATAAAAGGTTACTTAATCACTGTTATTGGATATGCAGTGGTTTCTCGTGTAGTTCTATTTTTTATGAATCTGTGGGTATTAGTGTTTATAATTACAATGATGGAGACTATATCTCAGCCTTTTTAAAAGAAAGATCTGCTCTTAAGAGAATGTGCACATATTTTTCTTCTCAGGCTCAGAATTTCAGTGGAAAACAGTGTTTTACCATCATGTCCTTGAAAAGGCAAAATGAAATTGATCTTTCTGCCTTTCCAAAAAATATTGGTGATCATTTCGCAGCATTTACCAAAGCCTTCAGTTGTATTTTGTTTACACCAATATATTTACAGTATAACTTTGTATTGTACATTTAGCAGAAGACCAAAACAACTTGTACTGAAATGTTCCACTTTCGTGATTGTGTTATGTCATTAATCAGGAGAAACCCAAAGAGATTTTTGATCACCAAATCACAGATACACTAGAGAATGGTCAATTGTCTTTTTGAATGACATAGTTTATAAACCTCGTTTTGCAGGCACCTGTGTTGTGATAGTTCACAAACTCAGACGGAGTGGATGACCAGTATCTTTATTGCCCAGGTATGAGATTTGTTTGAACTATCCAGTAGAGTAGAGTACAATAACTTTGTTTACAGGAAATTTTAGTGTGATGGTGATTTTTAAAGAATTTTAATAAGCATTTTAAATGTATATACAATTGGCATAAACTTTGATTCTCCCCTTCTTAGTTTTTAAAATAGTGTATTAAAGTTCAAATTTATTCATTACCTTTTGAAAGAGAGTTTATTCCATTAAAGCTTCTTTTCTGCCAGCCCCACAGCCTCCTTGGCTTAGGTGAGGTATGTTGCTTTAAAATGGTCGTGTAAGAAAGAGGGACTTTTCTAAGCTGTCATCCTACCAGAGTCCCACATAGACCTTCATTTAGAAAAGTGTTCTGTTTCCCTTCTTGTTCTCGCACTCTCTCCACCCCTGCCTTTCCAGAAACAAGGACAGGAACCTACTTTTCTTTAATAACTATTGTGTGCTAGATACTTCATAAGAATAACTCATGTATTCCTTGCAGCAAACCATACAGGATGTTTTTTGGCTTTATAAAACAAAGATTTTGTTGTTTGCTCAGGACCATATATGTAATTAGTAGTTTAAACACAGGGGTGTCTGAGGCCAATACTCATACTCAGTTCTGTATTTGTTTTCCTCCCTAGAGCAGGACTTACCCTTTTGAGGAACGATTAAATAGTCCCATTAATTGGACTGGTTTGTTTCGCAACCTTGTCTAGCTAAATTCCCAGCAATGCTTCTCATGGAGCATTGAAATTCATTGGTAACGATTAAGTTGCCATTCTTTATTACTGAAGAGGTATTTTTCTGTTTCCCTTACAAGAAATAAGTTGGCCTGCTCCAAAATCTAGTTCTTATTTGTTCTGAAAATAGTTTGCTCTGTTCATTTAATGTATTAACCTTTCCAGTGGTTAATAAACACAGCTCTTCTCAGCCTGTCTCTCAACTGTTACTATCTGGAAAAACATGTGCATAAGAGACTGGCTGCTAACTTTTTAGAAGCTTTTTTTTTCTTCTTCTCCTTCTTCTCCTTCTCCTTCTTCTTTTTTCTTCTTCTTTTTTTTTTTGTAACTTATTAAAATTCAGATATTCAGCTTCTTTTTTGGGGGGGTGGGGGTACGGGAACAGAGTCTCGCACTGTTGCCCAGGCTGGAGTGCAGTGGTGTGATCTCAGCCCAGTGCAATCTCTGCCTTCTGGGTTCAAGTGATTCTCCTGCCTCAGCCTCCTGAGTATCTGGGATTACAGGCGCGCACCACCATACCCAGCTAATTTTTGTATTTTTAGTAGGGATGGGGTTTCACCATGTTGGGCAGGCTAGTCTCAAACTCCTGACCTCAGGTGATCCGCCCACCGTGGCCTTCCAAAGTGCTAGGATTACAGGCATGAGCCACTGCACTAGGTCACAGATACTCGAGTTCTGCTTTAGGAAAAACAAAAAACTGGATTTGAAGTCTTTTAGTAAAGTTGGGACTATAGAGTATAAAGCTGTTACAGTGTCATTTGTGGCAAAACTAAATTGATGTTTTTATTTTTATAATTGGAGTCAGTAGACTCTGCAGTTGAAAGTTAAGGAATGAATGCAGGAAGCAAAGCCTCATCTTACTACGAGGTTATTTCTCACTGTCTCATGTTTTAATCCTAGTCCTCGTCTCAAAGATATAGCCTAATAATCTTTCCTCTGTTCTTTTTTCTTCTTGGTATTATTCAGGTCCTCCCTTAAGATAAACACAGAAGCCTTCTTCGATTTAAGGATTTATGGTTCATCTCTGTAGGGAAACAGAAAAATAGCAAATATTAATAGATATGTTAAAAGTGTAGACATACACACAAACATGTATGTGAATTAACAGTAAACAGCCCTTATAATTAACTCTTTTTGGTATTCAGAGTATTTTTGTCATCTCCATCCTTTCCACACCCCTGCCTCAAAAGTCCTCTAGACTTTAGCTTAAATATCCCATTCTCAGAGAAACTTTTCCTGACCTTCAGATGAATTAGACCTTCAGGCTATCACCCTTAGCATCCTGTACTTCTCCGCTGTGACACTAATTAATAAAGAAAAAAAAAAACATGTAATTAGCTATTTCATGTCTGCCTCTTACTAAAATGTAAACTGCATGAAAAGAAGGACTCTTCATTATATTTGACTTGTATGTCAAGTACATGTTCAGTTAGTATTTCTAAAATAGGAAATAGGGTAAGAAAATCAGTAATCAGATAAAATTTCAAATGGATATCCGTGTGATAAGGTAGGAGAATCAAGTCAGGTAAGGAGAGAGTATGACTGACATAAGGAAGGCATTAATTGAGCAAAGTTCTCAGGGAATGTCTTTCTGAGTAGGTGACAGGTGAGCTGAGACCAGTCTGAAATGAGAGGGGAGTATGCAGGCTTCCAGAAAGGATCATTCAGGGATGGGGCCAGCAGGGTAGGTCCTGAGACGTCATCACTGTCTTGTTTTATTCTATAAACATCATGAAGGGAAGATATTAGAGATGAGGAAGGCGTGTGACAGATTATGTAGTTCCTGCTTAATAATTTGAAACAAGGGAAGGATATAATCTAATTATAAATGAAAAAAATAATTTTGTTCACTTTGTTGAGTCTGCAGTGTAGAGGGTCAAAGATGCAAGTGGGATGAGCAGCTATAGGAAAGAAGATATCAGCTCTGACTAAGGTGGTAACAATGAATATGGTAAGACAAATTAAGATTCAGGAATATTTTGAAGGTAGAGCCAATAAGGCTTTTGGAATTATTGTGAAGCGACTGTGTTGTCTGTGGTATATACCCTAAGGTTCCTTGTCACACGCCAGGAAAATTTAGGACACAGACACACATGAGGAGTTTAGGAGCAGGAGGTTTAATAGGTACAAGAGAAGAGAAAGAGAAATAGCTTCCTCTATACAGGAAGGGGTCCTCCAAGCAGAAAGGACTGACTGGTGCAGAATGTGCAGTTTTATAGTCCAGTTTGAGGTGGTGGTGTCTGTTTACATAGGGCTCACAGATTGGTTCGATGAGATATGGCGTTTACATAGTGTATGGGTAAGGCTGGTCACCCCCACCCTAATCTTCTTATGCAAATGGGCTTTCCGATTGATTGACACCATCTTGTGGGCTCCTTACAATGCACTTGGCTGGCAGAGAAGGGAAGATGGAGCCGCCATCTTGAAAAATGTCTAGTCCTTAGTTCCTGCTGGCATTCACCCTTGCAAGCTCCTAGATTGCAGGCTTCTCTTTGTTAGAAAATGGCTCGGGACTGCTTTTCATTAAAAAGAAAAGCCGTACCAAGGACTCCCATGCACTTGCTGTATGCTAAGTAATTCCTTCTTAACTCCTGTGTCAATTGGCTATTGCAGTTTGAGAGGAAGAGTAGAAATCAAAAAATTCTAGTTTTTTGGCAACTGTCAGATGTAAGTGGGATCTTCAGAGATGTAGAAGGAAATGGTAACTTCTGTTTTGCCCACATAAACTTTGAGACTCCTGTTAGATACATGATGTGTATGCTGGGCACCAGGTTGGATGTGTGGATCAAAAACTCAGGCACAGGTTTGGGGCTAAAATGTAAATTTGGGAGAAGTCAGCACTTAGATTATATTCAAAGCTATAGGATTAGATGAGATGCCTGGGGGAGAAGGTTTGAGGTGGAGAGGGAAGCATGGAGGAGGGAGGGGAAGAGAAAAAAAAAAACAGCAAAAGCAATGATAAGAAGTAAGAAAGGAGGAAAACCAGGTGGTGGGTACAGAAAATTTTGTCAAGTAATTTGCTTATGTAATTAAATGAGGTTGTGACTTGATAGAGGTGAAGGTAGGTTTGGGGATTTTGATTTGTCTTTAAGATGGGAGAGTGTGTACTTGCATACATTATGTGAAGACAATCCAATCAGGAAGAAAAAATGGATAGAAGAGGAGAGATGTTATTAAACCAGCGGAGGCTCTGAACAGAGATGAAATGATATGATCTAGTGCATGGTTATCCATTAGTAAAAATCATTGTACAGCAGAGAGTGTGGCACATTTCTTCTCAAATTATTGACCACCTCAATATATGGCCTACTGAGCAATTATAGATATGACTGGATAAAAGTTATTTGCAATGAGCAGATACTGATTGCAATAAATAAACTCACTTATATGACTATAGATGCAAGGTGATTGGTACATTTCATGATGGGAGAAATATTTTCTTAAGTGATCAGTAAAAATTGTTGGATTGAATCAGTGAGATCATCACATATGACTCAGGCAGGGTTTTTGAAGTATAAGGGCAGAGGCAAAGGAGAAAAATAATCTTCAGAGAGTGAGGAAGCCAGTTGTCCCATGGTAGAACTTCAGGGCAGTGCTGAATGCTTTCTTAAAATTTAAGGTTAAATTTAAAGTGTGATGGATCTACAGAGTAGTTTATTTTTGTCCTCCATCAACTGGCAGGCACTCATGAAATAAGTTGAATTGTGTTTAATTAGGTTTGGGGCTTTGTCAGGCAAATATGATAGAAGACGAAGGAGCAAGAAAATAAATAAGTAATCAGATAAAATTTGGACTTGAAGATATTTACAAGGAAGTGAGTTTACTGACTATGAAATCCACGACAGGCAATGAGAGAAGTGGTAAAAAATGTTGTGAGAAGAATGGTGTTGGATTAGAGGTCTCAAGGAATGAAAATAATTGTTAAAATGAATGAAACTAAATTTAGTTAGCTGGAAAGATAGGCAAAGGTTTGAAATTGGAAGACAGAAATGGAGATGTTTAGATGTCATCTTTGGTTATAAAATGGAAGTTTGATCCTCATCTATATGATCCATGCTGTAAGACTTTTGAAGTCATTTTCAAGTAACTACAAATGTTAAATCAGAACACATCACTTGGATGTAAAGTAGAAAAAAAATGCCTCTTAGTTTAATTCAAGGAGAGTTAGCTGGTATTCACAGTTGTATACTATTTCAGAAAAGAAAAATATGGATTTGGGAACCTCATTTGCTCTTAGATCCTTCAAAATATATTTTCACGTATGCACTATACATCAGTGATTTGAAAGTGTAAGGGCAATTCACAGAATCACCTAATTCCCTCTCAGTTTTCTCCCAGGTTTATGTTTTGGGAACATTGCAATTATATGATATATAATATCCTTTTTTTAACCATGTTTGGTACCATGTCATAAAAGTAATATGAAGCTATAACCTTCCAACTGAAATACTGTATAACCTACCATTATAGATTTGCTAAATTAAGGTAAATGCTTCACTAACATTCAAGGGTAGATATGATGCACATAAAAGGATCTGCGCTGTAAGATCATTGAGGAATAAATGAAAATCACATGTACATTGATAAACATGCAGGTTGGCAGTTTGCCCCTTAGTTAAATTAGCTGTTATTATATGGTGGGTAGACAGTAAATATTTCTTTAAATGAGTTCTTTGTCATAAAACAACACATTAAAATAAGAACTGCAACATAAGAACAGTAATCTGTTGCTTAAGAATTAAGGGAAATAAAGAGTAGGCATTTAACTATATAGTTTACTAAATGGTTTTCGTTTCATTACATTATCTGTGAACTTTTCATTTTGTACTTGGTAGTCTGTATTTCCTTCAGAGATTGTTGTTTGAAAGTCAATATACTTTTTCCAAATTCTAGAAAGTTAAACTACTCTGGGGAGTACAAAATTCTTTAAAGATTTTTTTGTATGTATATATCAAAGATTAATCACTCCAGAGCTTATATTTTTACCTGTGAACATTTATCCCCATTCCAGATTAACCTTTCTCCAGTCATATGTATAACTGTTTAGAAGGCAAGAATATATAGTCAATGATTTGAGAATAAATGTGCCCCACTCTCCGTTGTACAATGATTTTCAGTAAAGATGCTTAAATGAGTAAAAAGATTATATTTCTTTGGAATTCAATTAGATAAAATAGTAACATTTTTCAGGATGTCATAAAGTTAGGCTGATTTTTCTGATAGTCATGCCTTAGGTTGATATGGGATATGTAAGATGAAATTAGTTTTACACTGAAATCCTATTTGGTGTAAACGTATAGTTACATATATTACAGTGGCCTAGCATAGACAAGTGTGCTATTTTTCTTCCACAAAGAGATTTCCAGTTGCCTCAAATATTTTTCCCCTTTTGGTTTGATAAGTAGTATAGAAGGCATGTGTTTGAAACTTAGAAATTGAGCTGAGACCTCAAAGCTCAGTTCAGTTAAGAATTTCATGTCCTGGAGCGATGCTGTCACCAGAGTCAACATCATAATCACAAATGGTATTCTCATGGAAATCAGATCACTTGATGTGAATGTGTGGGAAAGAAACCAAGTGGCTATATGACATAGTATACCACATAATAAAATCACACACCAACAGCAAAAAATTGTGTTTCCACAGCATGAAAATGATATATGGCCACCAGCTGGAAAGGAACGAAAACGTTCAATAACCAAAAATCCCAAAATTGGAGGTTTGCCTCTGATTCCTATACAGCATGAGGGGAATGCAACCCTGGCCCGGAAAAATATCGAGGTAGGTTAGGCTTTTGTTTTATATTCAATTATAGAATATATTTTCCTGTGTCATAATGTGATTAGGTCATTAATTACTTCATTGGCTTCAAAAGCACAATAATAATCACTTTGAAAAGCATGGTAATAATCACATACAACAAGAAAACAGTGTGAATAACCTTATACCTTTTATTTCAACATCATTGACCACCCAATCACATATGCACAATACTACCTATTTTCTTACGTCTAAAGTAGCCAATTTTAAATATGCGTATAGAAATTCTGGTGATAAAATCACAACTTCAAATTCGTTTTACAAGCTTACTTAAAACACTCTCAGAGTAAGCCCATAGCAGAATATGTCTGGAGCTCTGGTAACTGAACTTTCTAGTTATATAATCACATTTCAGTGCTTTGGGAACTGATGGGATCAGTTAATTTAAGGACCTACAAGATGACCCCTGAGTATCAAAAAAGATTTGGCATCTTTCATGAAAGCTACTGCTTGTTTTCCTTCTCACCTTGAGGGTTGGGAGAACATAAGCGACATCAATCTTGATATGAACTTTGGCCTCTTCAGCAAAGAACATGGGCTGTTTACACTCAAAACTCATTAGCCACTTTGGGACCAACACATATTTCAGTGTCTTAATTGACTCCCTGAAAGCAAAAAGAAAAGCAGTTAGAAGATATTCTTATATCTTCCTTGAGCCTAAATTTGGAATTAAGTTGTTCAAATCTTTTGCTCTCCAAACAGAAATAACTTTTGAAAGACAGAAGCCATTTTGACCTAGTGATTAGATTTTTAAACTTTTTGTGCATATCCTTTCTTGAACATTTATCCCACTGTAATATTCCTTCTCTAAAAGGGAAAGACTTCAAAACTAATGGTCCTTTGTTTACTGCTTAGACGTTCTGCCCTGATGTAATCAAAGTAAGGAATATGTCTCCAAGAAATCATGACCTCGTCATAATAAACTGCTCTGCAGAGTTCCTTATCTAATCAAGCATCTTAAAATTCTAAGAGTTACATTTCCCAGGAAGCCAGGACAGTAGGACAGGGGACACAGGCTGAACAGATGAAACTAACATAGGGAGAGAGACGCCCTACAGTGACTGTAGCTTATTTTGACATTACCTTCGGATCAGTTATCGAGCAAAGCAAAATAAATTATTGGGATCAAAATGCATTCAACAGTATCTAGTATAGATGATGACTGACTGTATAATAATTTCTTAGCCTTATCCCAAATCCACAATTTCAGAGACAATTTTTAACATATTTAAGATAGGAAAACTGATGAACTGAAACTATGAAGTGTTACAGGCTTTTAAAAGAATTAGAATGCATTATCAATTACTGGAAAATTTCTGAGTCTTTAAAATAAACCAAGCTCTTTTGTAAGAAGGTAGTTTGGTGATTTGATAAATTTGGCAAAGAGATTTTTTAACTGTTCTAATGTTGGAAAAACATAATGAAACTTACTTTATAAGGCAATAATATACATTTTTAAAAAATTTTCATATAAACCATTAAAATATTTGCCATAGAATTAGATTCATATAAAAATTTAAAAAATATATTTATAAAATAACTAACCATTTTTGACCCTTTGTTTTAAAAATGAAAAGTGAGTGAAAATATTAAGTAGGATATATTAATAAAAATTAGTCATAATAATAAATACATTCAAGAAGAATTACTTTTCAAAGAAGTTGTTAGCAGATTGATAAATTTTATGGCTACGCCTGGCTTTCATTCAGTCCTATTGAAAGTCGTATGAGAATACCTTATCCAGGTAGGGAAGGCTTCATGGCAAAAGTGACTTCTAAAGTTAATTGAGGAAATTAGTAGTGAGCCAGCTGAAAATGCCAAGTTGTTGGCAGAGGAAATCACACATGAAGAGGGAAACAGAATGCTTAAGAATGCACAAACTAGATACTACCTGTGGTCCTCCTGCTGAGTCCCTATAAAATCATGGATATCTTACTTTAACTCCATTGTTCTAAGCTGCTTTATCGGTAAGCATATGGGGTTAATAAATGTCACATGATTAAGTGACATTATACATGAGACTTCATTAGAATAATGACTAGCATATCTTTAACATATATTGAAACAAAATATTAAGGAACTTGGAAGATGATATGGAATAATTCATTAGTTTTTTTCAAAATTGCTATTTTAAGAGCAATATCTGTAAAACAAAAATAATGAGCAAAGAATGATGATTCACTGAAGCAGAAAATCGTGACATAGAATCCCACCCATAAGCCCCTCTTTGCTGTTAGTATCCTGAGCACAGTTTGATGTGGTAGAACGAAGCACATTGGTTTCAGAAAGGCCAACCTGGGATCCTCTCCCAAGCTCTCACTTGTGCGACCTTGGGCAAATTTTTTTCTTCGAGTTTCTATTTCTGCATCTGCAAGATAAAGACAATTTACTTTAAACTATGAATAATACGGAATTTAAAGCATTTAAAGTGTTACTGTGATGATTAAATGTATTGATATGATTATGTATTTTACAGCATGAAGATTAATACAGTGAGTTTGGTAATGAAAGCCAATTAAGAGAGTTTCTAATATACTCTGTACATATTGGTCATGTTACTTTTTGGTGTCCTAAGACCTCTGTAACCATTGGCTTGCCTCTGGATATAATGGAAACTATGAAGGCACAGGCTAAAGCCATATGAGTGATTTGCTGTGAGAACCCATTCATTATACCATTCTCTAGCTATGATAAGTAAAAACTACTCTCTCTGCCACTGAGAGAGACAGACTCTGTTTCATATTATTATTTCCATTCAAAGCATAAAAACTCCGGGGCTCTCTTAGACACAGAATATAGGGGCCAAGTAATAACATCCATAATGCTGAAATTTGAAGTACACTACTGATACGGTTTGCATCTGCATCCCCACCCAAATCTCATGTTCAAATGTAATCCAGTGTTAGAGGTGGGGCCTGATAGGAGGTGACTGAATCATGAGGGTGGGGTTTTAATGAGTGGTTTAGTACCATTCCCTCTGTGCTGTTCTCCTGAGTGAGTTATCTTGAGATCTGGTCATTTAAAAGTGTGTAGCACCTTTCCCCTCTCTCTCTTGCTTCTGTTCAAGCCATGTAAGACGTACTTGCTTCCCCTTTGCCTTCTGCTATAATTGTAAGATTCCTAAGGCTTCCCCAGAAGCCAAGCAGATGCCACCATGCTTCCTGTGGAACCGTGAGGTTTTCCCTAAGCACCCTGTGACATGAACTGGCACTGCGTGTTACAAGCCATCTCTGGCTCTTCCACTTTCAGACCTTATCTCTCTCTCTTTTAAAATTATTAATGCCTAATCTTTTAAGGACAGTACAGTGCATAAACTATGTCTTTCTTTCCCCATTATCTATGCACTTGGCTTTCTTTCTTCCTAACATTCAAGGCAATTTGGCACACTGTAGTATTCATGCAAAGTTCTTCCTCACTCTCCCACCCCCTAACCCTTCACAGTTCACTTCCATCACATCTCCCCACCTTCATTTAAGATTACATAATTTAGGCTGATATTATAGATGTATTAGTCTGTTCCCTCATTGCTATAAAGAAATGTCTGAGACTGGGTAATTTATAAAGAAAATGTGTTTAATTAGCTCACGGTTCCACAGGAAGCATGGTGGCATCTGCTTGGCTTCTGGGGAAGACTTAGGAATCTTACAATTATAGCAGAAGGCAAAGGGGAAGCAAGTACATCTTACATGGCTGGAACAGAAGCAAGAGAGAGAGGGGAAAGGTGCTACACACTTTTAAATGACCAGATCTCAAGATAACTCACTCAGGAGAACAGCACAGAGGGAATGGTACTAAACCACTCATTAAAACCCCACCCCCATGATTCAGTCACCTCCTATCAGGCCCCACCTCTAACACTGCATTACATTTGAACATGAGATTTGGGTGGGGATGCAGATGCAAACCGTATCAGTAGTGTACTTCAAATTTCAGCATTATGGATGTTATTACTTGGCCCCTAAATTCTGTGTCTAAGAGAGCCCCGGAGTTTTTATGCTGATGATTGAAAGATAATGAGAACTGTTACTCTGACATATAAAACCTCTCTATATTTATTAATTTTTCCCAAATAATAGATGCCAAGTGAAACTTTTTAACAAGATTAAAGTTTGTTTATAAATCCTGTCTTGTTGTTTTTTACTTCATTTGTGATAAAACAAATATATCATGAAATTTTCTACTTTATTTAAAAATACATACAATCAGTGACATTGGTTGCATTTACATTGTTGTTCAACCATCACTACTCTTTTTCTTAGTATTTTAACATATTCTAATGAAACTTTGGAATTAAGCTAGATATTAAACATTTCTTCCAATAAATTTCAGAGTAGGAAAAATGTGTATAACTTAAGATGTATAATCAGAATCTTACCAGAAAATTCCAAATTTCAAAATTATTTGTACCTTATATTTTAAACATGCTCAGAACATTTATATTAGCCTCCAGCTGGGCAGAATCATCTGGCAACACAGCCAGCACACCGTATCAGTTATTCACCCTCCTGAGTCCATGGCTGACTGGGAGCTACAGCTCACTGCCACTGCCCAGCGTCACCAGGGAGTGTCACCTACCACGCATCGCTAACTGGAGAAAAGATCAAATTCAGAATTTGAAGTATGCTTTCTACTTAATGCATATTTGTTTTGCACCATTGTAAAGTTAAAAAATCGTATCGAAGCATTGTAAGCCAGGGACTGTCTGTAGTTGATTTTGTAGCTCTAAGATTAGTATATAAATTAAGACATGCCACTTTTATCGAAGTAAAGTTAGGACCTAAGTCATAGAAATGAGCTCTTTTATAGGAAACATCAACTTTTATGTGGATTGCACTTTCTAAACCTAAATTGTGCCAAATCTTGCTTCCCTGTGAGACATTTTATTTTATTTTTAGAGTGCAAGAGCAGAACTTGAAAGGCTGCGGCTCATTGAAAAGTGTGATAAAGAGTCCGTGGACTCGAGCTTAAAGGAGAGAGCTTCCATGGTGGCCCACTGCCTGGAGCACAAGGACGATAAACTTCGAAATCGAACCCGAAAACATCGGAGTTTCAACTGCCTGGAGGACACAGAGCCTGAAGCCCCACTTGGGCAACCAAAAGGCCATAAAGGACTAAAGACATTGAGGAAGACTGAGGACAGGAATAGCAAGGCTACTTTGGACTCTGATCATAAGTTACCATCAAGGGTAATTGAAGAACTTAATGTGGTTCTACAGCGATCAAGAACCCTTCCAAGAGAGTTACAGGATGAGCAGATTTTGAAGTAGCAAATAAAATGAATTGCTCCCCAGATTATTTTTTTAAGTATTGTATGCAATCTTTATGTGTAAATCTGAAACTGAACTATAAGATAATTCATAAGAATTTGCCTATTGATAGGCAAATTGGTCTATCTATACTTAGGCATTTAAGGAGCATTTAAAAATATGTATATATGTGATTAAGTGTAAGATTAACTTTATTTTGGTCTGAACAAAGCTTGTAAAGTTTCATTGTATTAACTTTGTGTAAGAAGACAATGGGTTACTTAGGTGGTCAGCCCTTTTAAAGTAGTTATCTGTTAAGTGGTATAATTTATGAGCAGAAATCTCAAACTGTACTGTATTGTATAAAATGCTGTGTTTAAATGAAGTCTAAGAAACTATCTGTAACATATTTTGCACTTTGAGAAACCTTGTATATTAAATTACCATATGTTTTTAGGTTTACAGAGGGTCTACCTTAGGGAAAAGAAGGGAAGTAAATTGAAAAAGGGGGGAGAATTTATTGTAGTGGTTGCCTAAAAAACACTGGAGCTTTTAAAAGAAGCAAGGAGTTAAATGTCCTTCAAAACAAGGAAGTGAGCTAAGATTCATTCAAGTTCACTAATGACCAGGACTTGTCAATGAGAAGCCACTTGTTAAGAAAAGAGTCCAGGGTTTATTTCCCAAGAGTAATATTCGGCCAACAGATGTAAATAATAGCACTAGCCACTCTTATTAATATTTATAGTGTTAGAAAACCAGCCACATTATAGATTCACTACGTTTGAGCTCATTGTTGGTGGCTGCTAAGAGGAAACTTACACTGCATTGGAGAGGTTGTGTACACAGGACCTGGCCCGGATGCTGATTGCGCTGTCGTTGTATGCAAGCAATTTTTTTTTTTTTTTTTTAGAATTTCTGACTATACTTTTGGTACGAACAAAATTCATTACCGCAAGGTCCTGTTGTTCTGTTTGATTTTTACAATTTTTATTATTATTTTAAGTAAGATTATAATGTTTTTCTTTGAATTCTCAGAAATAACTGGAAGAATACAATATTATGGCCATTATGGAGCCAGGGGGTAGTTGGTGGTTTACTGTACATTTGGGGCTACTTGTTCACATTTAATCTAGGTGTTTTTTGTTTTTTGTTTTGTTTTTTTTTTTTTAAATAAAGGAGTGGTCTCTTCCCTGTACTTGTGAATAAGGACAAAGTCCTATTTTTGTTTCCACATAAAGATCAGCTACTGAATTGGTGATTTTCCTGACAGACAGTACTATCTAATCATAGTTCATGTTAGGGGAAGCATTTTTCATCAGTTTCTTTAAAATTGGCTTATGTTTGCTGAGTTTTGATATTAAACATTATTTTATGTAGCTAAGCCTTTTTTTTTTAGCATTTCCTTTTTATTCTTCAATCTATATACACAGGCCCATACTTCAGTCGTCCAATCATGGTACAGTGATGTGGTGGTAAATGCTATGAATTTCTTCATTGTAAAATACAGATCATTTGTATTTTGGGGTGATAAAATAGTTCACCATGGGTATGAGATATTTATTCTTTAAATCAAAGTAAGTTAGAATTTTTAAAAAGCACAAAACTGCAGGACAGTTTATGAAATAGGTGGCACTATTAGGGAATCTTGCTTTAAAGCAAGAAATCATGTTATTTAGAAAGAAAAACTAATCTTAAACATACTATTTCTAATATTTATATTTTTATGAAATAAAAGGTATGTGGAAATTAATGTTTGGTGATGTTGGACAGTGGAAAAGTATCGAGAGTTTTTACCTGCCTTATCTGAATTTTTCTTGAAACTTGAGCTTAAACTCTAATAGCTGTTTCCCTTTCTATTCTGAACAATTGTCTCCATTTTTCAAGTGTAAGATAAGGGCTAATGATGACATCTCATTTATTTTGAGTAAACATTAAAATTGTTTTACAAGTCTACTAGAATGTGACTTTATTATTTTCAGAACTTGAAGGTTGTTACTGTGAAATAGATCAAATAGATTAGCTTTCTTTCCTTTTAAAAAAATTTGAATTTAGTATGCACTTCAAACTGGTCATATTGTTTTTCCAAACAGGTCAATATAAGTAGCTTTATTTATTTAAAGGCCCACTTGCTGAGAACCAGGCACAATTACAGGCTCTGTGGCCTGTATTGATGAGGCTGCTGACCAGCCACATCCCTGCAAGATGCATAGTACCACCCCTGGTTTATGGACATCTCTGCCAGCCTTGCCACACCACGAGAAAGCCAAGGGCCTGGCACAAGTGTCTGGCACCTCAGCAGTGCCACTTGCTCATTCATGAGCAGCCCCTCATGTTCAGGAACAGTGCCTGACACCCAGGCCACTTCAGCTGCATCCACTGTAGGAAGGAGCTGACTGGTGAGGCCCATGAGCTGAAGGGTGAACTCTACTGCCTGCCCTGCATTTACAAGATGCTGTCCCTATTTTTAGGGACTGCAGCCAGCCCATCAAGGGTCACATAGTGAATACACTGGGCAAAGAGTGGTGGCATGCAGAGCTTTTTGCCCTGAGTGTGAGAAGCCATTCCTGGAGCTCTGGCACTACGAGAAGAAGGGCCTGGCCTACTTTGAGATCCTCTACAGCCAGCTCTTTGGAACATCTGCTACAGCTGCAGCCATGAAGTCGAGGGTGACATGGTGTTGGTCCTCAACAAGGCCTGAGGTGTGTGAACTGCTTCTCCTGCTCCACCTGCAAGAGCAGGCTCACTCTGAAGATCAACTTTGTGGAGTTTGACATGAAGCCCGTGTGTAAAAGGTGCTAGAACTTCCTACTGGAGCTGAAGAAGAGGCTGAAGAAGTCATTGGAACTCACATCTTGCTAGGCCCAGCCCAAGTCTGGGGACCTCAACTCTGAGGGCTCTCTTGCCTGGCCCTTCTCTCCCTCCCTTTCTTCTCCCAGAGGACCTCTCCCTTCTCCCTCTCCAGCTCGCTGCCTTCTCACAGCCGCCTCCCATTCTATTGTCTGCCCTTAGACTCCTCATCTCCCTTTACCTGCTTCTTATCCTCCCCTTGTCTCCTTCCTCATCATCTCTACCCTTTCTATTATCTTATCTCTGCCTTCCCCAATGTATTTTCTCTCCTTTGCGGTGGCTCCTCTCCTTCCTTCTGTGCAGAGGCAGGGACCCAAGAGGTGGGGAGCCTGTGAAGGGCCTGGGCCCATGCCCTGTGACTGCATCTACCTCTGTCTGTGGGCTTCAGCCTGCAGAACTCCAGAGATAGCAAACCAGGGTCTGGGGGCACCAGGGCTCCTATCCTGACCTGTCCCTCCCCACAGCGGACCAGGTTGCACATATTCCTGTGGGATCCTACACCCCAGAGTGTACCCACAGCCAGGGCAGCCCACCCGAGCTGTAGGACTAGGGCTACCCTTCAGTCTCACCATTCACTTAACCAAGTAGTATCCCTGGGCTCAAACTGGGCCAACAAATCCTGCCACACCATTCACTACCTGCAGGGAAGGAGTCCACTTCCATCAAGAGGACTTTCTGAAATCCCACCGTGGCCCCTGCCTCTGGCTAGGCCACTGTGGTTTTCCCCTCCCCCAGCCCAGAACCTGTGTTGAGACTTTGGGTGTGGCTGGGAACAGGAGGTGATAGGGTCAGAGGTGGCTTATTTCCACTTCCAAGGAGGAGAATTCCTCCACAACCGGAGCAGACCTGATGTTGGGACTCAAGCTTGCAATAATGAAGGCTTAGTCACTGGAAAAAAAAAAAAAAAGAAAAGAAAAGAAAAGAAAAGAAAAGTGCTCAAAGACACTCTGAATTTTATTTCTGTAGCCCTAAAATTAATTAGACGTGGTTTTTAAGTAGTTGATTTCTAAACAAATCATTACCTGATGATTCATCAAAGTGTCACTGAGAACTCAAAACCAAGCAAAAATAATTGAAGCAAAAATGTGACTTATGAACATAACTATATTAGCTGCTGAATTGCATTATTTTTAATTCAAAAACTGTAATGCAAAAGCAATTTTTAAAATGCATCAAATTTATTTGAACAGGTTGTAGCATGCAGATATTTGCATCTTTTTAAAGTTTTAATAATCACTTTAGGAAGAAGATTAAAACTTTCACCATCTCAACAAAATTTGCACAAAGGCTTACATATTCTTCCTTACTCAAATGAACTTGTAATCAACCCCCAAACCCGTTTTGCTTGCCTCACAACTGCCAGTAGGTTAAGGAGGTGGAACAAGGAAGGCAACTTTCTTTTGGAAAGCCAGCAAACCAAGAAGATGGATGACTAGTGTTCTAAAGTACCATTTTAAGTCATTACAAATTTCAAGCTGTTTTTATGTTTAGGGTAGCAGGAAGAGGAAGGGTTTGGGATCAAGAGGTGACCACAACTGCAGACATTTGGGAACTAGTGAAGAGTTTGAGGCGGCTGGAGCTGCTTCGTCCGTGGTCAGATCACAATACTTCTGCAAATCTTTTTATTATTATTATTATTATTATTATTATACTTTAAGTTCTAGGGTACATGTGCACAACATGCAAGTTTGTTACATAGGTATACATGTGTCATGTTGTACCCATTAACTCGTCATTTACATTAAGTATTTCTCCTAATCCTATCCCTCCCGCAGGCTCTCCCGACAGGCCCTGGTGTGTGATGTTCCCCGCCCTGTATCCAAGTGTTCTTGTTATTCAGTTCCCACCTATGAGTGAGAACATGTGGTGTTTGCTTCTGCAAATCTTTAACAAAACATAGCTGTTTACCTACTTTAATTGCAGAGTTAGTTAAGAAAACTACATGACTGTTTTCTTTGAATTTTTTCTCAGTGCTCTAAAATTAGCCTATGAACAGGAATGGGTAAAGACCTCTTACACAAAAAATGGAGTTAGTTATGTTAGTTTTTCTACTGTTTCACTGTTACCAATTAGTTAAGACAGAATTATTTGTGAAATGTGACCATTTTTCTGTCATGTGTACTGTCATCACATTGATTTCTAATGATCAGGAAATGCAAAGCACAGAAATGAACCAGGTAACTAAAGTTTATGCTTTTAAGTTGTATAATTATTTTAACATTCTTTTATTTAAAATGCTATAAATTACATTGTATTCCCCCTTCTCTGCCATAGCCCCTATATGCTGAATGTAAAGGTTTTAATAATTGAGATACCTCTGCAGATTTAACCCTTTTTATGAGTCAAAGTTTGAAGCCCAAATGTCCTCATCGGAGAAGCAGGAATGTTAATTAACTTGTTGACTTTTTTCAACAACTATTTTATACACACATACACATAAATTATGAGCCGGGCATATGAAATAGATACATATGTAGTGGTAGACTAGAGGTACAATAAATGTTAGTTATTAATGTATTAGTCCTCCTAGCTCTCATTTGATCTTAGTTGACCCTAATGGTTTTCAGAACTGCTTCTAGCAGGCAGATCAAGATGATGAAATAGAAGGCTCTTTCAGTTGTCCTTCACGAAAGAACACCAACCTAATAACAACTATCCACACAGAAAACAAACTTCATGTGAACCAAAAATCAGATGACCTCTCACAGTACCTGGTTTTAACTTAGTATCACTGAAAGAGGCACTGAAATGGTAAGAAAAACTGCCTTGAATCAACACAATTCCTCCCCAAACTCCTAGCAGCAGCAGCATGGTGCATTGAGGAAACATTTTAGAACAGTGGACTGGTCAAAAATTTCTTGAGTCATATCCCCACAAGCACAGGCAACCAAAGCAAAAATGGACAAATGGGATCACATCAGGTTAAAAACTTCTGCATAGCAAAGAGAACAACCAACAAAGTGAAGAAACAATCCAGAGAACGGCAAAAAAAAAAAAAAAATTTGCAAGCTATCCATCTGTCAAGGGATTAATAACCAGAATAAATAAGAAGCTCAACAACTCTATAGGAAAAAAATCTAATAATTTGATTAAAAGTTGGCAAAAGATTTGAATAGACATTTCTTAAAAGAAGACAAATGGGAAACAGGAAGATGAAAAGGTGCTCAACATAAATTGTCAGAAAAATGCAAATCAAAACTACAATCAGAAATCATCTCACCTAAGTGAAAATTGTTTATACCCTCAAAACAGGCAATCATAAATGCTGGTGAGATTGTGGAGAAAAGGGAACCTTCTTGGTGGGAATGTAAGTACAATTACTATGGAGAACAATTGGAGGTTCCTCAAGAAACTGAAAGTAGAACTACCATATGATCCAACAATCCCACTGCTGGATATGTACCCCAAAGAAAGGAAATCAGTATATCTAAGAGATAGCAGCACTCCCGTGTTTGTTGCAGCACTATCCACAATAGCCAGAATATGGAAGCAACCTGTCTCCATCAACACATGAATCAATAAAGAAAACGTGGTACTTCTACACAATGGAGTGCAATTCATCCATAAAAAAGAATGAGATTCTGTTATTTGCAAATATGTATGGAACTGGAGGTCAATATTCTAAGTGAAATGAGCCAGGCACAGAAAGACAAACACCACCTGTTATTTATTTGTGGGATCTAAAAACAAAACAATGGAATCCATTGAGATAAAGTGCAGAAGGATGGCCACCGGGGGCCGGGAAGGGTCGTGGGATGGGGGTTGGGGGCGAGATAAGAATGATTAATGGATACAAAAGAATAAAACGAAACAATGAGACCTAGCATTTGCTAGCACAACAGGGACAGCGTGCCTATTGTCAGTTTAATTGTACATTTTAAAATAACTAAAAGAGTATAACTGGATTCTTTAACACAAAATATAAATACTTGAGGGAATGGATAACCCATTTTTCATGAAGTGACTAGTCGACATTGCATCCCTGTATCAAAACATCTCATGTACCCCATAAGTGTATACACCTACTATGTACCCATAAAAATTAAAATAAAATTCTTTAAAAAAATTAAAAAGCTGCTTATAGCAATTTTTTATTCATCCTTTAAAACATATGCACTAATAAAGCAGATTACCACAAGTTATGGGCTGAGATGTCTTCCCCCAAAAATCATATGTTGAAATCCTAATTCCTAGTACCTTAGAATGTGACAATATTTGGAGGTAGGTCCTTCACAGAGGTGACTGAGTTAAAATGAAGTTATTAGGGCAAGCCCTAATCCATTCTGACTGGTGACATAAGAGGAAATTAGGACATACAGAGAGACATTGGGGATGCCCAGCCACAGAGAAAAGGCCATGTGTGAACACAAGGAAAATGCAGCCATCTGCAAAGTGAAGGGAAAGGCCTTAGAAAAAAAAAACCTGCTGACATCTTGATCTTGGACTTCCAGCCTCTAAATCTATGAGAAAATAAATTTCTGTTGTTTAAGCCACCCAGTATGTGGTATTTTGTTATGGCAACCTTAGTAAAGTAGTACGTCACGTTTTTGTGTTAATTTGTTAATATTGATATACGATGAGCAGAATACCCTCTGGTACTTGAAAGAATTAATCCTTGTGCTGTTGTTGCTCCAAATCTCAGAATAACTTTCTGACATCATATCAAAGTTATAATAACCATATGATTAATGGAGGAAAAGAATGACATGTTGAGATGTAACTACTTAGAAGTCAGCTAGCTAAATAACATGGACACTAAAATAATATAGCATAAAAATTCAAAATTGTGGCTCAGCAAAATTACTGTTGGGGTCTGCTTGTAAAGACTCAGGTTTTCATATCAAGAGCCACTCTTCCAACAGAGCAAAGATGCCCAGTCTTTCATAACATCTGATAAAGAATGTTGCTGAACCTTTCAAAGAAAAACCAAGAGAGCTTCTCAGTTAAACGACTGAGCTATCAACCAAAACGCTAAACTACAGAGACACAAAAACTCACTTCAATCAACCCAGCTGACCCAAACCATGATTTTTACAGCCTGTTGATTGGCTTAACAACAACCTTCATCAGATAGAAGTAGCATTTATATCTCACTGAGGAGGATCTCGTCTTCCCCTCTACTATTGCTTCATTTGTCTGCTCCTGTTTGCAGCAAGACTCTTCATTATAGTTGTCTAACTTGCTGCCTTCTCTTTTTAACCTCCCATTCTTTCTCTGAAACTTCTTTATTCAGCCTTTTGTTTCCCATTACTCTTCAAAAACTGCTCCTGGCAAGGTCAGAGCAACCTTATTCATGACTGTAATGATCAGTTTTCAGTCATCATATTGACCTATCACCATCTATGGCATTTTACACAGTTAAGCACTCTCCTTTTGTAACAATTCTAGTATTGGTCTCTAGAATAATAGTATCTTGTGGTTTTCCTCTTTCCTCACAAATCAGACTTCTCAGATCCTTTACTGGGTAGCCTAGCTCCTAGAGGAACATATCAAATTTCGTAACTTTGCATACAGTACATCTTCTGTGCTACCCATATGTTTAACTTCAGTCTGAATCAATTCATTGAATTCCAGACTGTAATTTAAATTTCCACTTGAATGTACAACTAGCATCTCAAATATATCTAAAACTCTTTACTTGCTCCTCAGCCTTTCCTTGTTTAGGACTCAGGTACAGAGATACTAAGCAGCATTATTCATCTAATGATTGGCAAAGCTGGCATTCAAACACAGGAAATCTAGCTCAAGAGGCCACACTTTTACACTCTGCCCTTAATTATATATTTCCTGAATTATGCAAAAGATATTCAACTTGTCCCCTAATTGCATGCTACTATATGGAAGGAAGCAAAAGAAAGAGAGAACTTCTAAAATAAAAGATTATGTCTCTTCTCCTAATAGCTTTCTATTTTATTTAAGTTAAAATGAAATGCCTTTATCAATGTAAGTCATATTGCATTTATGAATATAAATATTTAAAATGTATTTAAATATAAATACAAATTGGAAATGATTGTTCCAATGTACCACCTGATATTTTTTAAACACTCTGCCTCACTCACTTTGCTATAAGCATACTGTTCCTCAGCATCACTAGGCATGAAAAGGCCTTAGAACTTTTCACTTAAGTGTTTCTTCTGTTGGCCATCAGTCTTTTCAGACATGTACATATATCACTCTGTTAACTTCATGTAGACCACCTTGACTGTCTCCTTGTCAGGCAGATAATATCTGAGCATGCCATATGAAGTGGCATCATTACCTTCTATCCCTTTTCTCTTCTTACTTCATTGGGCTTATCACCACCCAATAATTGATATATTTATTAGTATATATTTTAATGATCTACTTCCACTAGAATATACCCCTGCAAATGCAAAGTCTTAGATTAACCACTGTATTCCCAGAATCTAAAATAGTGCTTGTACCTTATCTCATATTCACTACTGAAACAGATGTTGAATGAATGAATCATGGCATAATGAAGTAGCTTGAAGAACAGTGATTTCACTGAAAGCTAGAAACTATGGGAAACAAAATAAAAAATAAAATCAAAAACAAACTCTCTGTAAAGCATGTTGCTGAAATGAGGAATAGAGGTGGCCAGATTCTGAAGAACTAGGAACACTAAAGACATGGGCTAATATTTTATAGCTGCTCTTTTTCTGGATGCATTTAAATAATCTGTACACAGGACAAAAAGTTGAAAATCTAGTCTTTGCTCAAGTTGAGATGATTTTTTAAGAGAGAATAAACAGCAGAGCTTTCGCAGTATTGTTCATGAAACAATATTGGAGACTCGAGGCACTAAGACCCTAGCAAGAATGGAGGAATAGAAAACTAACTATAGCTGGTTTTCCTTTTAAGACATTTGCTGAATTGTGATGCGACATGTAACAGTAAGCTAACAAGCTCAGCAGAAAATCTCTAATAGTGCAGTGGAGTTGTTTATAATCTCATGATACTGAGAATACAAAAATTCAACTGTATTTACTACCATGGAGAGAGACCCTTGTGACCATACATGCTCTCGTTTGGAAGCCTTGGGAAGCCATATGGTTGGAGCAGGTATGAATTGGAAATCTTGGCAGGTCATCATCAAAACTGCCCATAACCTCAATTCAGCTCAGTTCCATTGGATCAGGATCATCAGCCTCCTCTCTGCCAAAAGATGGAAAGGTAAATCCTCTATGGAACTTCTCTATTTTTTTTTTTTCAATTTCTGGCATTTAAAAATGAAGAAAAAAGGAAAAAAATTTCAAGACATATGACCCTTTGACCAAAACGCTAAGATGAAAATATAGACAATAGAAAGAAATCTCCAAATGATCAAGCTGTTGGAATTACCAAAGAGGAACTAAATAACAGCTATGATTAATATTAACATTAACAATAAAATAGAGAAAAAATACAGAAAACATTGGATAATTCTGTCAGAGAATTGGAATTTTGAAAAATCAAATAAAAATTTTAGAAGTTAAAAACATAGTAACTAAAGTCAAAAACAAATGGGTTTTACAGCATAATTGACATTCACCAAAGGCTAGTGAATTGGAGACAGGTTAGTAAAAAAATCAAATATATCCAAAATGAACACATAGAAAAACAAAATACATAGATAAAAGAAGTATGTGAGACACTGTTAAAATGTCAAACATATAGATAATGTGTTATTCTAAAAGGGAGGAGATAGAAAATGGGGAGGAGGCAATGTTGGAGGAGAAAATGACCAACAGGTTTTTTAATGGATATGTTATTTATACCAATAGATTCAATATGTTAGCCGAACTCTAAGCAAGGTAAATTAAAAGAAAAAGAAAACTACACAAAATTACATTATAATAAAACAATGGAAAAGTCACTGAGGGACTCTTAAAATCAGCCAGAGAATACTGAAACCCTAAACTTAAAGTAATAACAATGCAATGACAGTGGCCTCTCACCATTAAAGATGAAAGCCAAAAAAAGAATCAATTATAATTATTAAAGTGCTATATGAAAATATATGCCAACTAGAATTCCATATTCCTTAAAATATTCCTCAAAAAAGATGGCAAAATAAAGGCTACTTCAGAGAAAGAGAGATTTCCTCAATCAACCTGCATTGAAAAAAAAAAAAAAAAAAAACTAAAGATAATATTTAAATAGAAAGAAATTGGTCCTATTTAAAAGTGCCAAAATGCAGTAAAACTAAAGAGCAAAGGAAAGTAAAAAGAAAAAATCAAGTAAACATAAATTAATATTGACTGTACTAAATGATGATATAATGTCTTGTGAATAAATGTGCAAGCATTGCCAGGGAAGAAGTGAAAGTAATCATTTGTATTAATTACAATGTTAAGGATGCATGCTTTAATTTCTAGGGTACCTGCTAAAAGAAAAGTGAAAGAATATATGACTTTCATGCTTATAGAAAAGAAAAATGGAAAACTAAAATACATTTTAGTAATTCAAAAGTAGAAAAAAAGAAAAAGAGAAAAATAGGTCATACTGAAAACAATAGTAGTAAGGTGGTACATATAAGGCTAAATATATCAGTAATTACATACGAAACTAAGCACTTCAATTAAAAGTAAACAGCAAGAAAACCTATACATGTTCTGGTTCTCAGAGACACACATAAAATATACAGGTATATGTTGAAAGTAAAAGTTTGAAAAACGTATATACTCTGCAGACATTAAAGAAAGTTGATTTCCCAAAACTAATAAAATACAAAGTTGTCTTTAAGTCAGGAAACATTACTTCAGATAGAGACATTGCTTGTAAAGGAGTGGTCATTTCACCAGGGAGTTAAATGAACAAACTCTTTACAGTTCCAATAAAATTGTAAGCTTCAAGGGTCACAGTCCAGGTTTCACATTGATGCCATAAGAAGATGCACTCCAGACAAGGGGAAGTGCCTACTATGGTACAAATTGAACTCTACAAATATTCCCTGGCCCCAGTGCAAGTGTATATACCACACATACTTTATACAAATGGTTACAATGATGAAAGAATCATTATTATTATTATAGTTTTATACTGAAAATAGTTCAGGACCTATTTAAAGTAGCCAATATACTTGAGTATATTTGTATTACTCCCAGTTTCTTAATCATTTTCTGCCCAGCTACTCAGGTGCCTAATAAAAATAGAGTGACATTTAACGAAATATGTTTCTTCTTTGTTAGAAGAACTTAGCTTTTGCTCCCAAGGAACTTATCTCGTTTGTGCTATCATGTATGCATTATTATTACTAAATACCAATTCTTGTCCACTCTGAAATAAAATTGTGAAATTACCTTATAAAAGCACCTGAAACTGGCCAGGCACAGTGGCTCACACCTGTAATCCCAGCACTTTGGGAGGCCGAGGCAGGTGGATGACCTGAGGCCAGGAGTTCAAGACCAGCCTGGCCAACAAGATGAAACCCCATCTCTACCAAAAATACAAAAATTAGCTGGGTGTGGTGGTGCATGCCTGTAGTCCCAGCTACTTGGGAGGCTGAGGCAGGAGGATCACTTGAACCCAAGAGGCAGAGGTTGTGGTGAGCCAAGATCACACCATTGCACTCCAGCCTGGGCGACAGAGTGAGATTTCGTCTCAAAAATAAATAAATAAATAATTAATTAATTAATTAATTAATAAAAGTACCTGAAACTAAATGGTTAAATCAGTCACTTCCCACACTATGAGACTACCGAGTTGAATCGGGAAATTAGACATATAACAAATATTTTAGAACAAGTTAGAAATCAAACATTTGACACGCTAAATCAAATTACCAGAGATGCGATGGTTCTTATGAGGATGATTTTCCCAAACATAATGACTTTCTGTTTTACTCCATCTCATGAATAATAAACAGCGTGCACTCACGGGCAAAGAACAACATGGATACATTCCAAATAAATCAGATCTTATCCAAGATTTTATAACCATATTACAAAATCACAGGATTGAGGTTTCCTATCAGGGCCTTAGTGGAAAAACTAAATCTTATTCAGTGACAGATGTTGTCCCTATGTCTAGGGATTCAAAAGCTTAAAATATTTTAAATGCACTCATACATCCAATATAATCAAAATACTAAAACTGTTTAAATCATTTCTATCAGTTGACTATACAAATGACAAAATCAACCCGCGGGGTTATTGCGTGTTTTAAAAGACATAACCTGCAATCACTTAAAGTCATTAAACTTAAATAATGAATTCCTAGCAATACACATTTTACATTACTACTGCAAAAGAATTAAACTCCTGGCCTCATTTGTAATCCATCACCAATCATTATAAAGTGTCCTTAAAGTAGACTACAGACTATCAGGGGATCTTCTATTATGCCCCAGGACAAAGTACTTAAAAAGTATTTCTCTGGTGACTGCATAATATGAGTAGTCATCAGCTTTACACTTAGTAAAAAGTATTTCTAGATTGTGATAAAAGCTTATTTGGTAGTATGTGGTAATGATGTAATATATTTTGTTTAATGTTATTTTGTGTATTCATTTGTCTATTTTGCCTTTTGGGTTTGCTTTTTCTGTTTTGTTAATGGTAATTAAATAAAAAATTTGGAAAGTCTCATTTGTTCTATATAGACATGATTTTATATTGGAAGTCAAGCTCTGGTCTCCCTGAATTACAATTAAAATCCATTTTCCAGCTGGATTTTGGAAGGTGCATATCCTTAGTAATTTCTCATCTCACTTCCTCAATATATTAACATTGAATCACCTTTAATAAGCAGCTCTAATAATGTATGTATCCCACTCATTGGAAATTTTGTAGGTCTCTCTACTTATCAATTATCTGACCCGGAAGAAATAGTTGCTATTTTTCCCCTTTTTAGAATAATTGAACAATCGATTAGTAAATGCCAATAGTGTGTATTTATAAAATCTTTTCTAAGCTGCTCCTCTCTGGTCCAGACAAAGAGAGAACTTTGGGGTATAAAAAGGTTAGTTAATCTTACTGCAGTTGACTAATGCAATTGCTGCTCTGATGTTCTTGGGGATAAAAACTCCTTAGTTAGGGCCTGTACATTTCAGCAGTTATAGTGGTGCATTTTAGTGGTTGTAGTGATGTATCTAGCATTCGCGGTGTGAAAGGCATGCCTGATTTGCAGAATAGTTTGAAGGAAAAATACGATTATTGAAAGCATGTAGCATTCTGTTAGTCACATGACCTAAACACAGCAAACATCAGTTCCCTTTGCATTCATTCTCTTGTTCTCATTCACTCTTTTATTCCATTTACAAATATTTGTTGTGTATCGACTGTATGGCTGGTATTGAGCTACTTAGCAATTTCATAATTGGATCTAAATTTGTAAGATAATCAACTAGTTGAAGAACAAGAAATGTGGTTTTTATTCATCCATAATGCAAATAAACTTGCTAGCACTCTGGGATTTGATTAGAAGTTACCTAATTAACTCTCCAGGTAAACACAGCCTCCATTTTAATAAATTCCTTTTACTTTAAAACTCTTCAATCTTCACTCAACTATATTAAAGGCGCATACATATTTTACAAGGATAATTTGAAATGTTTTTATTTGAATGAGAAAGGTGTCATTGTTGATATCTGGAATCTAGAAGCCCAGGAGTTGAAGATACAAGTAATTCCTCTATACTTAGTAGCTCATCACGTTTAGAAAAGCACAGCATATTGGTGGAAAACATCATCGGTAGTTATCTTGGCCAGGAGTGGAGATTTCCTAGGAAGGTAATAAAGTAACTTTCTGGCTTGGATGGTAATGTTCTATATTTTGGTAGAAGATTAGGTGCGTGTATTTAGCAACAGTTACTGAATGTACACTTAGGATAGGTGTATTTCATTTCGTGTAATTTTTTTTTTTTTTATAAAAACCTGCATACTGGACCGGGTGCGGTGGCTAATGACTGTAATCCCAACACTTTGGGAGGCCAAGGCAGGTGGATCATGAGGTCAAGAGTTCGAGACCAGCCTGGCCAAGATGGTGAAGCCCCGTCTCTACTAAAAGTGTAAAAATTAGCAGGACGTGGTGGCAGGCGCCTGTAACCACAGCTACTCAGGAGGCTGAGGTAGAGAATCGCTTGAACCCCGGAGGCGGAGGTTGCAGTGAGCCGAGATCGCGCCACTGCACTCCAGCCTGGGCGACAAAATGAGACTCTATCTCAAAAAAAAAAAAAAAAAGAGAGAAAATAAAAAAAGAAAAAACCCTGCATGCTGAAGTATTTAAGGGAAATTGCTGAGATGTTTGCAATTTACATTACATGGATAGAAATAAGATGAATTCATGGATAAAGGAAGGGATAAATGAATCAATAACATAATTAAGGATGTATAGTAAAATTTTAATATGGGTAGTGAATTTCGGGGTGTTCATTAAGAAGTTCTTTCAAATTTGCTGCAAGTTCAAATGTTTGCATAATAAAGGTTTGAAAGAAAATAATACAGCATTAGAAATGCATATAATTTATTCATTATCTTTAGCAATTTTTATGTCAATAAAAGTATTCAGGACTGAATTAAATTCTATTTAATTTCAAAACTGGCTTTTCATATGTAGCTACTGTTCATAATACTGAAAACTGTTTTCTGCATGTGTTGCTTTAGAACTCAATTAACATTGATTTGTCCACTGCTGCAGACTATATTAACACGAACAACTTAGAATACATTTGGTTTGCTCTTTATGAATAAGTTTGATAATTTGCTGCTTTCATTCCTACTTCCTTTCCAATGGTTTCTAATTAAAAGCTATTAATGTTTGTGTTTCCTGACAATTTTACTTTTATATTCCTATTCAAATTACCATATTGCTGATATGTATATTTTTCCTAATAAATGTCACATTGTATTGTTTGTTATTTCTATTTACAAGTTTAATGACTTTACTTGGATGTTCAACATTTAACTTTCAGAAAATGTTCATAGTTCATAAATGTAACTTGCTCTGTTTTTCAGGTATGAACTGTCCTAACAGCCAGCACTAGAGCAGTGGCCCAGAAAATGGTTTGTTACTTTAAAGGTGTCAGAAGAACATATAAAAAATACTTTGTGACTATTTTTATTTTTAAAAAGCTTTATTAGTATTTAACATATAGATTGGCTAGGACATGCTCTGTTGGTCTTCATCAAACAGTCACATGTCGCAAACAGCATTTGAATTGCCTGAAGAAAGAGTGAAGGCTAGAAGATTTGAACAAACAAGTACTTTGTGGGAGTATTCAGTTGTACGAAAGTACCTATATTTCCAACATGCCCCATTTTATGGTATTCCACTTCAGCAATGAAAGAAATAAATAACTACTTTTATGTGATCTTCTAGAAAAAAAAAGTATAAGGGAGAAAATAAGTTTTCAATACTGCCTTTAATAAAATCAGTGCTTTCTTGAAACACTTATTTAAATAAAACTGCTCACAAAGCAGCTTTTTAGATTCGAATGAAAAGAGAATGCCAGCGTGAAAGAATGCCACACATGAAAATCCTTCTGTTCTTATTCAGAGACACACATTGCAGTGTAATATGTTTTTCTGGGTTTCTGTGCTTTAGTTTGGAATACCCTTATTTTGCAAGAAAATTCCAAAAAACTGCTGCAAGAGTTACTTTCGTACTAATTTTATACTACTTGGCTAAACCTAAAGGTAAAACACTACCAGACATGAGTTTCAGATGACATGGTTTTGACTTTCTGGCTGAAAATACACTGCTTAGACACTGGCTGCAGATGCTCTGTGCCAAAATATGCTGTATGTATTTAGAATACAAAGCATTTGAATAATTACATTGTTGTGGTTAGAATTATTAAAGAAAGATTCTTCTAAAATATGGTAAAATCTTGTCAATACATAACCAAGTTTAAGAGACTCCTTCCTAGCCGTGAAAACCAAGTCTTCAGTCATCATGCAACTTTCAAAACCTCTTTCTATTGAAGCTTTCATAAAGTCCACACTAAACAAATCTGGGTTAACAAATACATCAATAAGTAAAAAACTAACATAAAAATAACTTACAGTTTTATATACGATGTCTTCTCTCCATTAAGATTATTTTAATAATGCATATTTAATTCAAAGAGTAAGGTAACTGTGAAAAATAATTTAAGATAAACTCTGTAATAAGTCAAGATACTCATGTATCTGTCTACACTCAAATGAAATATCAAGCCTTATACTCCATGTTTAATGGCTTCTTGTAATCCTTTTTAGGTGGAGTGTTTTTCTTTTCCTTTTAGCTTTCTTTAATATTATTGAGCTCCTAATGTGTACTAGGTTATTCATTGGCTTCACTCATCTCATTTCAATTAGAGATGAATACCAATCTATCAGACAAAGTCAAAGCTTTGAAATTTTAAGAATTAATTTCAAACAACATATTTTGAAACAGCAGAATTTGTGAATCATGAAATAAAGACATACTTAAACCAATTCCAGGAAGTCTGTAATAACTAGCCATTCCTCAAGAAAATCAAATAGTCATAAAAGGCAAAGATAGCCTCTCCTTAGGTGCCTGTGGCAATCATTTTCAATGAGACTTGGGACTCAAATTAGGAGGACCATATTTAGAACAACGAGAACAGTTTTGCCACCTGCTTTAGAGTTTTGTGGAAGAGTGTTTCTCCAAAGGACCAATTTTCTTACATTTCTTTTTATAGAAAAGCAAACATTTGATTATACAGGAAGTTTTCTCCCAAAGAGTCAGAAAAAAATTTGCCAACTTAAGCTTTAATTAAACTTAAAAATAATTTATCACTTTTAAAAGCACAATATGTTCCTATCAAAATCTCACAGGCGTTTTTTTTACAGAAATAGATAAAAACAATGCTACAATTCATATGTAACTACAAAGGCCAAGAATAGCTAAATAAATCCTGAAAAAGAAGAACAAAGCTGGAGGCATCACACTTTCTGATTTGTAAATATATTCTGAAACTACAGTAATAAAAACAATATGGTACCAGGTACAAACAGACATATAAGACCAATAAAACATACAAATCACAACCACAATGAGATCCTGTCTCACACCAGTCAGAATTCTTAAAAAGTATTTTTAAAATGACAGATGTTGGTAAGGCTGCAGAGAAAAGGGAATGCTTACACACTGCTGGTGGGAATGTAATTCAATTAATGTAATTAATTGAACCTCTAGGGAAAGCAGTTTGGATAGTTCTCAAAAAACTTAAAACTACCATTCAACCCAGTAATCCCATTGCTGGCTATATACCCAGAGAAATATAAATCGTTCTACCAAAAAGACATATGTACCTGTTATGTCCATAGCAGCACTATTCACAATAGCAAAGACATAGAATTAACTTAGGTCCCCGTCAATGGTGGATTGGATAAAGCAAATATGATTCATATATATCATGAAATACTATGCAGCCATAAAAGGAAGGAAAATCATGTCCTTTGTAGCAACGTGGATCAAGGGCATCATCCTAAGCGAATTAACACAGGAACAGAAGACCAAATACCACATGTTCTCACTTATAAGTGGGAGCTAAACCTTTGGTACTCATAGACATAAAGATGGGAAAAATAGACACTGTGGACTACTAGAGGGAGGAGAGACAGAAGAGGGCAAATATTGAAAAACTACCTATTTGGTGATGATAATTCATACCCCAATCTGCAGCATCATTCAATACACCCATATGACAAACCTGCTCATGTACCCCTGGAATCTAAAATAAAAGTTGAAATTATTTTTAAAAGACTAATAAAAATAATAAAGAGCTCAGAAATAAACCTGTGCATTTATAGTGAATTGATCAATTGACTTTAACCTTTTACTGGGTGTATGTACCATTATTCCTCATGCATTTTACTTAGTGACTTCTAAATTAAAATTTGCTTTCACATATGTTGTGCTTACCAGGGAGACACAGCACTATCCACAAGAATCCAATGTCTGATTTCCATTGCATTCAGAGTTCTCAGTGCCATCTTCACTGTAATGTATTTGGGTGGGCACCCAAAATATATGTGTAATGTATATTCAAATATATTCTGAATAGAAGGAAGGGGCATGTTGGCAAGAAGATTCTGATTGCATATCAGGATTAGACCCAGGCTGTTTGAACTTTTTGTTTATGTATCTTTCAATTGTGTGGCTTTGGGAAAATTTACTTGATCTCTGTGCTTGAACTTTCTCATCTGAAAAATGTTAATAAGAATACTAATGAAATTTCAGAGATAATAAACCTAAAAGGCACTGGAGTATGTACTTGTTAAATATTAGTTGTTGCTACTATCTGGATCTTAAGATATGTGAGTCACAAAAGAATAAGCAGTGTCCACTGAGGAGGATGAAGAAGAGGTAACCTCAAGAATAAGATGAATTCAATTATGCTAAATGGGGAAAATGAATATTGAAAAAAATGAGTTAATTATCATAGAATTGGGGTTTCTGATAGCACAATAAATGAGTGCCGGTTCAGTAAACAAGTGAGCAAAAAAAGAAAGCATGAATCTAAAACTTTTACATAACAGGATGGTTGTATTGAAAAGACTAGAAAATTAGACTGGCCTATAATTTAGCTAACGGACAAAATTATCAAGATGGGAAAGTCAGTTAGCTTTATATGGTCACTAAAATGAGTTTAGACCTCTCAAGTGTCAAATGTGTTCACATGAATTGTCCCTTCTCTCAAATGCTACATTCTCTTGGATGGGAGATAACTTTGTCCACTGGCGAAAGCTTACATTGGTTGCTCAGGCACTGGGAATCTGTTTTTGTCTGGAGTGTGCTTGTATGCAGCCTGTAGGAGAACAGCTGAAAACCTGGTCTCCACCTGCTAGTCTGGCGGGCAGATGACATGGTGGTGAGAACCCTGGTGTGCAGAAGAAGACCTAGCACAACACAAGTCATGTCCTATAGATCTATATCACGTGTAAGGCATGAGATCCCAGCAGGTGCCTCTGAACTCACATGGGATTCTGAAGCAGCTGCAAACATGGATAGGATCTCTAGAGGGGTGGGCACCCAAAATATATGCTTCTTGACCACGCAGGCAAAAGTGGAAAATTGTTAGTGTTTAGATTTATGTATATGGTAATATGATTAAAACATGCTTTGTTCATATATTTCTATCTAATTAAGTTATCTTGCTGTCCTAATGAGGTGGTTAACAATGTGTCTCAATGTCACTGTTTTGGAGATTTTGCTGAACTTGATGAACTTGCTCTACTTTGGCCTGGACAGAAAAGAAAAGAGAAACTTAACCTTCTTGGTTTCCTTGTTCTGCCTTCTTATTGTGATGGTTGAATGCTTTTGCTTAGGCTTGTAGGCCAGGGCTCCGGTTAGCTCTGATGCTTGCTCCTCTTACATACAACTTTTGGGGTGATAGCTTTTAATTTTCTACAGCACTTCAAAAGGGATTCTTTCTGTGTTCTGCATTAGAATTTTTTTAACATCCATATAGGAATGTTATACCCAATAAAGTCTATTTAAAAATAAACCTTATGGAGAGAAAGGCCAGGTGCAGTGGCTCACACATGTAATCCCAAAACTTTGGGAGGCTGAAGTGAGAGGATTGCTTGAGCGCAGGAGCTTGAGACTGGCCAGGACAATATAGTGAGACCTTATCTCTGAAAAAAAAAAAAAAAATAAATAACAAAATTATCCAGTCATTGTGGCATGAGCCTGTAGTCCCAGATACTCAAGAGGCTGAGTATTGTTCTATCAGTCCAGGAGGTGGAGCTGCAGTGAACTGTGACTGCACCACTGTACTCCATCCTGGGTGACAGAGCAAGAACTTATCTCAAAAAAGAGCATACTGGCCAGGAGCTCACTTACCTATAGGCTGGTACAATGAATATATTTTGCAATATATACCTAGTTTACAATGGCCTGGTTAATTATTCCCTCCTCTACTCAGGAAAATACAACATAGAGTAGAAATTAACAAAAGAATCTCTGGACTGAGGCATTGTGAAATTTTGTTGAAGATCTCCCACTTAACAGCTATGAAAATGGGTAAGTTTCTAAATGCTTTGTACCTTAATTTCCTCATAGGTAAACTTCTTTGACAATTGTCCCCGTCTTATCCCCTTCTCTCCTACTTAATAAATTTTCCATTCGAGTTTTTCTGTATTTATTTATTTTGATAATTGTCAATAATTGCATATCTTTATGGGGTACAATGTGATATTATGATGCACGTATATGTTTTAGAATGATAAAATCTGTCTAATTAGCATATCTATCACCTCACATATTTATACTTTCTTTGTGATGAGAACATTTAAAATCTATTCTTTTAACAATTTTGAAATGTACAATACATTATTATCACATATAGTTGCCATCCTGTGTAATAGATGACTAGAAGAATTTACTCTTCTTGTCTAACTGAAACTTTTTGCCATTTGCCTCACATTTCCTCTTTCCTCATTCTTTCCAACCCCCAGCCTCTGACAGCCATCATTCCACTCTGTATTTCTATGAGGTCAACTTTTTTGTATTCCACATATAAGTAAGATTACATGGTACTTGCCTATCTGTGTGTAAGTTAACTTCCCTGAGCATAATGCCTTCTAGATTAAGCATGTTGTTGTACAGGACAAAATTTCCTCCTTTTTAAAGGCTGAATGGTATTCCGTTGTGAATATATATCACATTTTTTTACCCACTTTTCCACTGATGGACATTTAAATTGTTTCAATAGCTTGGCTATTGTGAATAATGCTGTGACGAATTTAGGAGTGCAGCTAGCTCTTCAACATACTGATGTCAATTTATTTGGATATATACCCAGAAGTGGGACTGCTGGATACTATGGTAGTTCTATTTATAGTTTTTAAGGAAACTCCATCCTGTTTTCCACAATGCCTGTATTAATTTCCATACCTACCTACAATATACATTGTTTCCTTTCCTCTACATGCTCACTAACACTTCTTATCTTTCATCATTTTTATGATAGCCATTCTCACAGGTATTGATTTGTTTTTCTAAGACCACCAGAGGGGGCACAAAAGAACCAGCGACTAGGCAAGTGTAGGAGCAAAACTGCAAGTTTATTTTGGTCACCTAAGGTGTGGGGAAGAGGTCTGTCGGCCTCCAGCAAAGAAGGCCAACAGAGTCCCCCGGTGGGGCTCTCGGATGGAGTTCCTGGAGTCCTGACATCCCGACAGGAGTGAAGGACTGAGGAAGGCCGCGCGTGGCGTCCCTCCGGGGCGGCTTTTCTAGGAGTGGGAGGGCAATAGGCGGGGCACGGGCGTGTCGGGGGGCGTTCCGCAGGCGCGACCAGGTAAATCTTGGTCTCTTCGGATTGACGTCACCTGGCGCATGCCCGGTTGGTCTGCACCTTCCCTGGGCGCTGGCTGCATTTTCGCGCGCGCGGAAAAAGTTGGTGAAGAAGAACCCGGAAGTGCACCATCTTGCCTCCGTTAGTCCAAACATTCCAACCTTTTATTGGTAATAGTGATAAGGGGCGCCGTGGTCTGTCTGGCTACTTCCTGCTGTTAAGGGGCGTTGTTAAGGTCGGGGCCCATGGTTGGCATTTGGACGTACGGATGAAGAATAAAATAAGGCACAGTATTAGTATAGGAATGAGGAATGGAAGCATTTGTTGGAATAGGGGCAAAACCCAGAAGGAAGGTCCCAGCAAGGTTGAGGAGTATGAGATAGTTAAGAAAATTTAGTAAGTTTGAGGCGAGTGGGGGAAAGCCAAACTGATTTCCACTGATTGCTTTCGGTAGGGGCCCTTTTTAGCTGGGAATGAGGAACGAGTGCGCAGAGTAGTTGTTGGCCAGGCAGCAATTAAGGAGTGGAGTTTTTGTGGAGTGGATGGCTTTCCGCTTACTCCTACTACAGAGATATTGGATGGAAGGCTAGGTCCAGAGAAGGACGGCAAAACAGAATAGGTAGCCTCGCTGTTGATTAAAAAATTGTCTTACCCGCTACCAGGAGAGTTACCCGCGGCTCGGCGAGGGTGATGGGGGTCCCCGAGTCTCAGCACCTTCAGTTGTAGTTGTCGTCCAGATGTAGGAGCTGGAAGGAGCTCCCAGGATCCTGGGAAAGAGGGTCACGTGGAGACGCAGCACCTGTTCTCAGGGTGGGGCAATCAGACTTCCAGTGTCCTCCCTGCTGGCAAGCAGGGCAGGGGGTTGCTGGTGGACGAGGGTTAGGACATTCACTGGCCCAATGTCCTGACGCCTTGCACTTATAGCAAGGCTGCGTTGGGGCTCGGGGACCTTGCGGACACCTGTTGGCATAGTGTCCTGCCTTGCCGCACTTATAGCAGGCTCCTTTCGTGGCCTTGGAGTCTGTGGGGTGTGTACTCTCTGGCCTGGGGTTACGACTGGGCTGTAAAGCCGCTGCTAGGAGCTGTAACTTCTGTTTGAGGCGAGCCTGCCATCTCCTCTCTGGAGTTATAGACCTTAAAGGCTAATTTAACTAGGTCTTGTATTGGTGCCTGAGGACCATCCTACCTTTTGAAGTTTCTTACGAATGTCAGGAGCTGATTGAGAAATGAAATAAGATGCCAAAATGGTGGCCTCTGTGGGGGAGGCCGGATCTAACCGGGTATACTGGGTTAGAACCTCAGTCAGTTTAGGGTAGAGGTTAGGATAACCTGGAGGTTATGCCAAGTTAAGTCATAGGCCTGACAAAAGGTATCTAAATTCCTTTATGTATATGGTAGGATTAGCTGAGAAATCACCTAAACGCTTCTCAATTTTGGAAAGATCGGCCAGTGAAAAAGGGACATGTACTCTGACTACCCCCTCCGCCCCAGCCACCTCTCGCAAAGGTGCTAACACTGTAGGAGGGTGTGGGCAGAGATAGGGGACTCAAGACAGCCAGTTGGGGGCCCCGAAGGAGGCACGGGAATGAGTGGATTACTAGTAGATAAGGAGGAGGAAGGAGGAGTCTGGATGGGGGGAGGAGGAGGAGTCTGGGCAGGAAGGGAGGGGGTGGAGAGAGCGGGGAGAGAAGGAGGAGTATAGGGACGAGAGCTTAAGGCCCAAAAGCCTTGTACGTAATTAATTTCGGACCACTTGCCTAGCCGCTGGCAGAAATTGCTGAGGTCGATCACGCCACAGTGGAAAGGAAAATTAACCGCTTCCTCCTAAGGTCTTGTTCAAGCTGTAAGGTTTTTAAATTGGCTAGGAGGCACCCTAAGGGGGTGCTCTTTGGAAATTTGGACTGGGGGGTTTCCGGTTTGTTTCCTCTTTACTTACACAATGGAAATGGAAGTGGATCTCTGCCTGGCTTCAAAGCGTCCTTTGGAACCAGCAGAGACAGACTGGAGGCTCATGGAGCCAAAGTGGAGATTACCTTCAGGCGGACGTCTCCATCCTGAACGGGTCTCCCGAGCCACATGGTGGCTCCAAATGGACCCCGGACCTGTGCAGGATTTTTGGCCGAGGGAGGTAAAGAGGAGACAAGGGCACTTACCCCAGAGAGGCCGGTGCTCTTTGGAAATTTGGACTGGGGGTTTCCCGTTTGTTTCCTCTTTACTTACACAATGGACACAATGGAAATGGAAATGGATCCCTGCCTGGCTTCAAAGCGTCCTTTGGAACCAGCAGAGACAGACTGGAGGCTCATGGAGCCAAGTGGAGATTACCTTCAGGCGGACGTCTCCATCCTGAACGGGTCTCCCGAGCCACATGGTGGCTCCAATGGACCTCGGACCTGCACAGGATTTTTGGCCGAGGGAGGTAAAGAGGAGACAAGGGCACTTACCCCAGAGAGGCCGTGAGATTGAGGGAAGCGGGTCTCAGGTCCTGGTCCGTCTGCCGCGTGGGAGCAGGAGGAGGTTCCTCAACCCTTAGAGGCCTGAGGAGGGGTCTCCTCCCGGGTCTTCGGCACCAACTGATTTGTTTTTCTAAGACCACCAGAGGGGGCACAAAAGAACCAGCGAGTAGGCAAGTGTAGGAGCAAAACTGCAAGTTTATTTTGGTCACCTAAGGTGTGGGGAAGAGGTCTGTCCACCTCCAGCAAAGAAGGCCAACAGAGTCCCCCTCTGGGGCTCTCGGATAGAGTTCCTGGAGTCCTGACATCCCCACAGGAGTGAAGGACTGAGGAAGGCCACGTGTGGCGTCCCTCTGGAGCGGCTTTTCTAGGAGTGGGAGGGCAATAGGCGGGGCACGGGCGTGTCAGGGGGCGTTCCGCAGGCGCGACCAGGTAAATCTTGGTCTCTCCGGATTGACGTCACCTGGCGCATGCCCGGTTGGTCTGCACCTTCCCTGGGCGCTGGCTGCATTTTCGCGCACGCGGAAAAAGTTGGTGAAGAAGAACCCGGAAGTGCACCATCTTGCCTCCGTTCGTCCAAACAGGTATGAGTTAATATCTCATTGTGGTTTTACTTTGCATTCCCCTGATGATCAGTGATGTTGAGCACTTTTTTTATACTATTGTTGGCCATTTCTGTATCTTCTTTTGCGAAATGTCTATTCAGGTTCTTTGGCCTTTTTTTTTTTTTTTTTAGCAGGGTTATTCTTTGTTATTGAGTGGTTTGAGTTTGTTAAATATTTTGAATTTATCCTCTTATCAGATGTATAATTTGAAAATATTTTCCCCCATTCTATAGATTGTCTCTTCATTCTGTTAATTGTTTCCTTTGCTATACAAAAGCTTTTTAGCTTGATCTAGTCTCATTTGTCTATTCCATTTTTCTTTTGTTGCCTGTGCTTTTGGGGTTTTATCCGAGAAATAATTGCTCAGACCAATGCCATGGAGCTTTTCTGCTATGTTTTCCTCTACTGCTTCAGGTCATACACTTAAGTCTTTAATCTCTATTAAGTTGATTCTTATATATGGGGTGAGGTAAAGGTCCAGTTTCAGCAAGTGAAGAGCCAATTATCACCAACATACAAATATGTTATAATAGCTTCCATATTAACCAAAAAAAGGGAAATGAATAGAAAAATGCAAACTCCTTCTCTTGACCTCATATTCTACTCTTGCTACCTCCCAATATCTCAATAGCAAACCACTTTTAAACTCCTCTTTACAGTGTCTTATTTACTTCCATTTTTCTCTTTACGTTTCTCTAATTAGACCCCACTACCACCAAAAAAACAAACTACTTCTTTTTTTTTTTTTTTGAGACGGAGTCTCGCTCTGTCACCCAGCTGGAGTGCACTGGCCAGATCTCAGCTCACTGCAAGCTCCGCCTCCCGAGTTCACGCCATTCTCCTGCCTCAGCCTCCCGAGTAGCTGGGACTACAGGCGCCCGCCACCTCGCCCGGCTAGTTTTTTGTATTTTTTAGTATAGACGGGGTTTCACCGTGTTAGCCAGGATGGTCTCGATCTCCTGACCTTGTGATCCGCCCGCCTCGGCCTCCCAAAGTGCTGGGATTACAGGCTTGAGCCACCGCACCCGGCCAAAAACAAACTACTTCTAATCGAGATCATGAATGACCTCTAGTTTGCCAAATAAATTGTCTAATTCTCATGCCACAGATGACTCATTTATTTAGGGGCCTTTGACATCAGTGGTTTGTGATCACCCTCTTTCCAAATCCTTTTTCACTTGGTAAACGGGACACTACATGCTAATTAATGTAAACATAAACCACGAAATGTTCATTTGCTTATTCGTCTAAGTGCTTCTCCTCCATACTGGCGCTCATTTCCTGAGTTATGTCATCCAGAAACATTACCTCAAATATTATATATTCACTAATTACTTCAAATATGTATCTCAGATAATTAGATACTCTCTTTCATTCTTTCTCTTTCCTTTCTCTTTTTCTTTCTCTTTCCCCTTCTCTTTTTCCCTTAACTTCCCTTTTTCCCTTCCCTCCCCTCCCGTCTCTTCCCCTTCCCCTTCCCCCTCCCCTCCCCTCCCCTTGCATCCCCTCCCCTCCCCTCCTCTCCCCTCCCCTGTCCTCTCCTCTTCTTTTCCCTTTCCTTTCCTTTCTTTTCCTCTCCTCTCCTCCCCCCCTCCCCTCCCCTCCCCTCCCCTCCCCTCCCCTCTCCTCTCCTCTCCTCTCCTCTCCTCTCCTCTCCTCTCCTCTCCTCTCCTCTCCTCTCTTCTTTTCTTCTCTTTTCTTTTATTTCTCATGGTCTTCCTACATGTCCTAGCCCCGGAGTGTGGTGGCTCTTCACAAACATGATCACAGGGCACTATGGCCTCGAACTCCTGAGTTTCCATGATCCTCACATAGCCTTCCAAGTTTCTGAAATTATATAGCTGAGGCAACAGACACATGTCATTGTACCCAGCTTTAGACAATTTGCTTCATCTTCAAACTGTATGCCTTTAGCTTCTGGCAAATTTATGTGCATTCTTGTTATAAATTTAGAAAATGGTTTATGTTACTTGCAACCTGAAAGTCCAAACACAGTTGACTAAACTTCTGAGAATGTTGCCCCTAATATCTTGACTAAAGTTCCTATTTAAATGTTGAGACACAGACAGGGCAATTTTCAGAAGACCCTGGTTAAACTACATAAGTGAAGTATGGGAAGAAAAATGCAGTTCTCTGAGTTTTTCTTTAGTTTTTTCATATTAGCAGAAATTAGCTACTCAAATTTGTAATTATTTTATTTGAGGGAAAACTGAAGATGTCTTTGTCAGTATGGTGAAACTACTTAACCATGGGTATGACTAGACTGTAAAACCAGGAAAAAATAGATGTCTGCACATGGCAGTACATAAAAACATTTAAAGAGAATGTTGGGGGGTGGCTCACACCTGTAATCCCAGCACACTGGGAGGCTGAGGTGGGCAGATCACCTGAGGTCAGGAGTTCAAGACTGCCTGCCCAACATAGAGAAACCCTGTCTCTACTAAAAATGCAAAAATTAGTCGAGCATGGTGGTGGGCACCTGTAATCCCAGTTACTTGGTAGGCTGAGGCAGGAGAATTGCTTGAACCCGGGAGGCGGAGGTTGCAGTGAGCCAAGATCGTGCTGTTGCACTCTAACCTGGGTGACAGATCAAAACTCCATTTGAAAAAAAAACAAAACCAAAAACAAACAAAAAAAAGCACATTTGTTTCTTAAGATTTATTGATTAGATGAATAAGTGAGTATGTGAGTGCCCAATGAACTCTAGACCAGAGGGAGCCATTATCATGATATCCACAAAGGAGATATTAGGTAGGTATCTACTGAACCATATTTAAAAGGTATACTTGAAAGTTTTCATTTCAGCAAGATAAACATTTCTCTTTTCATTTGAAGTTATCTTGCCAGGCATCTAAAAAATAGAAACAGTGTAGGAAGTAAAAGAAAGACATTACAAAATATTTTACAGCCAAGCATGATCTTAAAACAGTTACAAGTGCCTAATCCTTTGAGAAAATAAACACAAGAGAGTAAGGTATACTGGAACAGTCCCATAATTGTGTTAAGTCCCATAAGGTTGAAGTCCATCACATTAAGCATTTTATAATTGAACTGTTGAGAAACAAATTAAAATTTTAATGATCTTTCCTCCCTTTGGAAGTAAACGTAGTTCCTTATTACCAGTGCTGCCAGAACACATAATATTATTGTCTAATCAGCACTTAATGACCTACCCTTAGTGCTTCTAATTTTACATAATTAATGTGCATATGAAATAGGATTGCAAATGTTTTATTTTCATATGCCACATGTTGAAAAAATATAAGCAACCTACTACTAAATTATTTTTGTCTGTTTAACTTTCATTTTGGGTTTGGAGGTACATGTGAAGGTTTGTTACATAGGTAAACATGTGTCATGAGGGCTTGTCATATGCATTATTTCATCACCCAGGTGTTAAGTGCAGTACCCAATAATTATTTTTTCTGCTCCTCTCCCTTTTCCCACCCTCCCCACTCAAGTGGACCCCAGTGTTTGTTGTTTCCTTCTTTGTGTTCATAAGTTCTTATGATTTCATCCTACTTATAAGTGAGAACATGTGGTCTTTGGTTTCTCATTCCTGTGTTAGTTTGCTAAGAATAATAGCCTCCAACTTCATCCATGTTCCCACAAAAGACATTATGTCATTTTTCATGGTTGCACAGTATTCCATAGTGTATATGTACCTCATTTTCTTTATCTAATCTGTCATTAACAGGCATTTAAGTTGACTCCATATCTTTGCTATTTTAAATAGTGCTGCCATGAACATTCACATGCATATGTCTTTATGGTTGAATTATTTATATTTCTCTGGGTATATATCCAGTAATAAGATTGTTGATGGTAGTTCTACTTTTAGCTCTTTGTAGAATTGCCATACTACTTTCCCCAATGGTTGAACTAATTTACACTCCCATAACAGTGTATAAAGTTCTACATTTCTCCACAAACTCACCAGCATCTGTTATTATTTGACTTTTTAGTAACAGCCATTCTCATTATTGTGAGATAGTATCTCATTGTGGTTTTGATTTGCATTTCTCTAATGATCAATGGTATCGAACTTTTTCTTTATGTGCTTGTTGGCCACATACACATTTACTTTTGAAAAGTGTCTGTTCGTGTCTTTTGCCCTCTTCTTAATGGGCTTGTATATTTTTATCTTGTAAATTTGTTTAAGCTTTTTATTGACGCTGGGTATTAGACTTTTGTTAGATGCATACTTTGCAAACATTTTCTCCTATTCTATAGGTAGGTTGTCTATTCATTGTGTTGATAGTTTCATTTGCTGTGCAGAAGCTCTTGAGTCTAATTAGATCCCATTTGTCAATTTTTGTTCTTGTTGCAATTGCTTTTGGTGAGTTTGTCATCAAATTACATAAGCAGAACTATGGACAAAACCCAATGACTATCTCAATAGATAGATGCAAGCTTTCCATAAAATTCAACATCTGTTCATGTAAAAAAAAAAACTCTCAATAAACTAGGTATTGAAGGAACATACCTCAAAATAATAAGAGCCATCTACAACAAGCCGCAGTCAATACCATCCTGGAAGCCGGAAGCACTCCCCTTGAAAATAGGCACACGACACAAATGACTTCTCTCTTCACTCCCGTATAACATAGTATTGGAAGTCGTAGCCAGAGCAATCATGTAAGAGAAAGAAATGAAAGGCATCCAAATAGGAAGAGAGGAAGTCAAACTATTCCTGTTTGCAGACAACATGATTTCGTATCTAGAAACCCCATAGTCTCGAACCAAAAGATCCTTCAGTTGATAACTTCAGCAAAGTTTCTAGATACAAAATCAATGTACAACAATCACTAGCATTTCCATACACCAACGGCCAAGCCAAGAGCAAAATCAGAAAGGCAATCTCACTCACAATTGCCACAGAAAGCATGAAATACCTAGGAATACAGCTAACCAGGGAGGTAAAAGATCTCTACAATGAGAATTCCAAACCACTGCTCAAAGAAATCGGAAAAGACACAAATGAATGGAAAAAATACTCTATGCTAAAGAATAGAAAGAATCAATATCATTAAAATGGCCATACCATGCAAAGCAATTTACAGGTTCAATGCTATTCCTATCAAACTACCAATCTAATTCTTCACAGAACTAGATGCTTTCTTAAGAATTTCCCAACAGTATTATTTCACATATATGGGCATCATATGTGTTTTGTGTCCACATGGACCAATTTATACACTGCAAGGATTTTGTTCTGCTCATCCCATCCCCTTCCCCAAGTCTGTTGGTTACCTCTTTATGTGTCATTGGAAGGAATAACAAAGTAAACAGAACAAAAATCTATTTTATGAGAAAAATATGATTCAACTTGCAAATGCTAAAAATGACCACTTTAAACTAAATACATTATTCTTCACTTATTCAGGGGCAATCATAGAGTACATATGTCCATTTATTCCTATCTGCTTTCTCATACAAATCCCTCTAGCTATGAGTCTACAACTTCTTCTAATGGTGGTCTCCTTCAAAAACTTTCCCTAAACTAAAAAAGTTTATTTCCTTTTCCCCAAATCACTGTTTTCTTTCTTTCTTTCTTTTTTTTTTTTTCTGGGCCTTCATCTCTTGGCAGCCCTACCCAAACTTCTTCTTCTGCTGAGTTAATATGTTTTAGTGAACAAAGTTTGTCCTCAGAGCTGTTCCATCCTTATCTGCCACCTGGTCTTCATGCCTTTCTTAATGACACCTCTTCCAGTCCTGCTGATCCTCCTTAATTACAGTTACTTGCTAAGTCAAGAGTATTTGGAAAAGCCTGGAATAATTTCAAGCCAAAGGCCCTAGACATAGACTTGCTCAGGAGATTGTTTTAATGGTAAGGGCACAAATGATTGTCACAAGGCCTGGGAAGGAAGCAAATTTAGAATGCGGGTATGAGGCCAGCTTAAAAATATGAGCAGGATTTTCAGGCTCAGCATTCAGTCCGGGAATGACTTCCAAAGCTTCAAGCCAACCAGGGGGCACAAACAGAAGCCAATGTGGGCTGCACAGACCCAGATAGGTTAGCCATCAGCAGCCCAATTTGAAAAGAAAGGCTTAAGCAGGAACATGCCAATTACACAAGCACCAACCCAGTATTAAAGCCGGGCCTGAGAAAACTATAGGAAGCATATTTTTTAAACCAGATGACTAGTAATGGCTATGCAGAATCTGGAAGAGATGTACAGATTTATATAAACAGTGTGGGGCTGGTGACTCCAGAACAGGAAATGATTTATTTTTTGCTTTTGTTTGTAGTCATTTTTCTGCATGTGACTAAGGCATGGCAGGTGCAGGATGCTTCCAGAGGGAGGCAGAGCTCTGCAGGTGCCACTGTTTGCAGCAGAGGGTGAATTTCCCATGAATGGTTTTCTTCCTTCTTATCTCCCTGTCCTTGACAAATATCCGAATTCTCCCTTACTCCTTCACCTGATTTTGCCTTGTCTATGTCTGTGCTGAAGAGAAATGATAATTATTTAAATAATATGACTATTTGTCAAAGGCATTTAGCCACATTATTTTCCCCTTTAATGAGGTAGGAGTGATATTGGGGAAATTTTACATTTAGTTGGCATAAGTGTTCTCAGAACATTAAAATAAATGCAAAAGATGACATTTTACAAGATTGCTTTCCATTCTCAACATAATGAACAATTCAGTCACTATTGAATAGCCCAATCTATTTTATTTCTTTGAACAAATTCCATTGTAAGAGCCAACATTATCCATGTGCTTCCAAAGCAGAAAGTAATTATCATCACAATTAGCTTTTACAAAGATACACATTTTCCTTATGATGTTGCTTCTCATCTTCACCTTCCTCTCCAATTTGTATTCATATCTTCAAAGTGGCTGTACAAAAAAGGATATATTCAAAGTGGTGGTATAAAAAGATGACGCCTTCTGCATCTACTTATATAGCTCTGTTGAGGAACTCTGTAGAGACAGTAAAATATAAATAACTGTTGCCTGAGTCACTGAAGTTACATTTTAGCCAATATGTAAGGCCAAGACATATTGTCAGGGTCTTTTGAGATTCTGAAGTAACTCCAGAAATATACATGCTACTTTACACTGAGGAAAATATATTCCAATGAATTTCTCTTTGGATATTTGTGAAACAAATGAGGCTTTTAAACTGCTTCTCTGACCTCCATTATTCCCTGATCCTTTATAGTCTTTTGAGACAAGTAGTGCTTTTATCTGAAAATGGATATACCTTAGAAAAAATAGTTGGCATAAATGCATATCTTCACTCTTCACAACAAAGCTGTGGAAGCAAATGGGAGGTTGGACAGAGGAGACCTCGTGCCCTCACAATAAAGCTGTGTAGGCTGAGATGGGCCAATCTAAGATATTAGTGGTTGTCTAAGGTATGCAGGACAGCCAAAGGCCTGATGCTGTTCACTTAACTCCTGTAGACTCTCCAAAACACAGGATGGCTCCTGCTAAATGGTGGCAGGAGAAGACACAAAAAGCACAAAAAGGATCTAGCTTCCGAATGCAGTCATATTGGATAATCTTTTTCATTGACTAGTTATTTGATCTTATAAATTCAGTGGTAATGAGAAGTTCTCTAAGAATTTGGAAACCAGAGAAATAAGATTATGCTCTAAGAGTTAAATCATAAAATTCGCTGCAAATGAGAGATTCACAATCACCTTGAAGAGATCAGTTGGTTTTACATCCAGAGCAATACAAAATAAAATATTAGTGAATTTTAAAAGGATTAATTTTTTTTTAGAATCAGGGATTGATTAGCATAGAACAGAACACAGAAAACCAAAAACAGTCCATGAGGCAACCAATGATACCAGCCCCTCCCTCCAGTCCTATTCTAGGGAAACAGCATAAGTACACAAAATGCAACCTGCTTAGTTTTGGTGCGGATATGTCTCTATTCTGATGCGGGATGAATCTGTCTATCAAAACCCTGATGCAATTTAATATTGAAATGCTGAACTCATTTCCCTTGCCCCCATTCTATGCTTACCAATCAATTTTATGATTATAATTTTACTTTTCAAGACAGAGTTTTTCTTCAGGGAAGGAAGACTAGCTGGCGTAAACGCATGGCTAATCTCCTCTTTCAGGCTTAGTTAGAGTGATCACATCCCTAAAGCACAGGTCCTGCCAAAGTCCAGTCACAAGGCAGGTAAAGTTAAAGAATGACAGTGATGAAATTAATAAAGTAAATAGCTATTTACAAGGCTGCTGACTGCCTGCCAGACAGCTTCTATGATGACACCACAATGTCAGTGCATTGGTAGAGAAGTAGGGAACCTAGTTCAAAGTGAGGAGATATTCCTAGGCTACTTTTGTTTTTCAGAAATAACAGGCACCATACTAAAGAGTGCGAAGAGTGAAGGGAGGTCTTGAAGTACTTTCAGAGAATAGAGACCCATGAGGTGAAAAGACTAGAAACCATGTTGTATGAAGAATTAGGGAAGACACTTAGCCCAGAGAAAAGAAGAGGAGAAGAATAAGAACATGAAAACTACCTTTATAATCCAATGGGTTATCACATGAAAGAAGGTATAAACTGGCTGTATGTTGATATAAGATTACATAAGAACCAAAGGGCAAAACTTACACGAAGATAGTTTTTAGATCATTATAAACAGTATATAAAGAAGAGTAAGTATTTAATAAGTAGAGCTTCTCAATGATGAAAAGATCTGTCCCATGAGAAAATAAATTTTCTGGTTTTGTAGCTATACTAGCAAAAGCTATATAACAGAAACTTAGAGATATTGCAGAACAGATGCTTAGAGTAGATATTTTAGTCACTTTAAAATTTTATCTTGTATGATTCTATACTTAATAATTTTACATATTTAAAAATATAACTGAAGGATACAATTCTAAGCTATGAAATACTTACTGTGGTATATAGATAATTCATTTTATTCCTAAAATGACACTTTTTATCCTCATTTTAACATAATTATATTAATCATTATCATTGATTCATCAAGTATCTCATCATTGACTAAGGATATTTCCTTTTATTTATTTTGAAGAATGTAATAAATTCAAGCAAGCTACCACAGCAATATCAAAAACTAACACACATCAAGTAAAGCAATAAACTTATAGAAAATATTGCAAGACAGCAAAAGCAATAAATGTTATTGAGCCAAGTTAATGAAAATTTAAATTACATGCCATGTTCATGGATTAGGAGATTTAAACTGGTAAACATGCCAGTTCTCCTCAAATAATCTATAGAACCATTTGGATCCCAATCTAAATATCAATATCTGTAGGGCAAATATTTGTGTGTGAGTCTGCGTGTGTATTTGTGTGTGTGTGGTGTGTATTGACAAGTTGATTCTACCATTTCTATGGAAATATAAAAGGCAGAAAAGATATTCAGTGCAATTTTAAGGAGAAGCAAAAAAAAAAAAATGAAGGACTTACTTTGCAAGACAGCAAGACCTATTTTAAAACTATAGTAGCTAAGATAGTGTGACATTGCAGCATGAAAAAAATAACAAACCAATGGCATAGAGATTTCAGAAATAGATTCTGCAAAATCATCATCTGATTTTTCACAAAGTTAATACTGTATAACAGTTGAGAAATAATTGTCTTTTCAATAATTGTTCCTGTTTTAGATGGACAGACATATGGAAAAAAGTCTTGACAACTACCTTGCATCATCTTCCTTCTGCCAAAATTCAGCAGATTCAATTCTAAATATAAAATGTAATACAATAAGAGAAAATATAGAACATCTTTGACATCTTGAAGTGAATAAAAATTTCTTAAACAAAAATTTTAAAAATTTATTGATGAACAAATTGATAAACTGGATTCCTTACATATGCAATGGAAAACACTGAAAGTATCAAGTGTTGGTAAGGATTCGGAGCAACCAGAAATCTCATAGACTCTGGTGGAGATGTAAATAGGCACATACACTTTGGAAAATTGACTTAATTTTATTCCTAGGTATATATCAAAAAAATACATTATTGCTAATGTGGAAACATATCCTAGAACCTTCATAGCATCACTTTTCACAATGGCTAAAAACAGAAGATATACAATTAACCATCAATGATAGAATTTATAAATATATTCACAGAATGGTATAACATGCACCAATGAGAAGAAATGGTCCATAATAACCTAGAATAGATGGATAAGTTCCTGGACACATACACCCTCCCAACACTGAAGCAGGAAGAAATGGATTTCCTGAACAGACTGATAATAAGCTCTGAAACTGAATCAGTAGTAAATAGCCCAACCCACCAAAAAAGACCAGGACTGATGGATTCACAGACGAAATATATGAGATGTACAAAAAAGAGTGGGTACCATGCCTACGGAAAATGTTGCTGAAAAAATGGGGAGAAACTCCTCCCCAGCTCATTCTATGAGGCCAGAATCATCCTGATACCAAAACCTGGCAGAGACACAACACCACCAAAAACCTTCAGGCCAACATCCTTGATAAACTTTGATGTCAAAGTCCTCAACAAAACACTTGCAAACCAAATCCAAAAGCACATCAAAATGCTAATTTGCCACAATTGAATAGGCTTTATCCTTGGGATGCAAGGTTGGTTCAACATATGCAAATCAATAAATGTGATTCATCACTTAAAAAGAACTAAAGACAAAAACCTCATAATTACCCTAATAGGTGCAGAAAAGGCTTTTGATAACATTCAACATCCTTTCATGTTAAAAATCCTAGGCCAGTGTGGTGGCTCGCATCCGTAATCTCAGCACTTTGGGAGGTCGATGTGGGTGGATCACAAGGTCAGGATATCGAGACCATCCTGGCTAATATGGTGAAATCCTGTCTCTACTAAAAATACAAAACATTGGCCGGGCGTGGTGGCGGGTGCCTGTAGTCCCAGCTACTGGGGAGGCTGAGGCAGGAGAATGGCATGAACCTGGGAGGCGGAGGTTGCAGTGAACTGAGATAGTGCCACTGCACTCCTGCCTGGGTGACCAGCGAGACTCCATCTCAAAAAAAAAAAAAAAAAAAAAAAAATCCTCAACAAACTAGGCACATAACTCAAAATAATAAGAGTCATCTATGGCACACCCATAGCCAACATCATACTAAACAGACAAAGCTGCAGTGTTCTCCTTGAGACCCAAACACCATTCCTATTCACCATAGTGCTAGATATGCTAGCCAGAGCAATTAGGCAAGAGAAAGAAATAAAAGACACCCAAATAGAAAGAGAAAAGTCAAAAGATCTTTGCAGGAAATATGATTTTATACATAGATGATCTCATAGTCCTGTCCAAAAGATTCTAGATCTGATAAACAACTTCAGTAAAGTTTCAGGACACAAAATCAATATACAAAAATCACTAGCATTCCTATACACCAACAACAGCCAAGCTGAAAGCCAAATCAGGAAGGCAATCCCATTCACAATAGCCACAAAAAGAATAAAATACCTAGGAATACTTGTAACCAGGGAAGTGGGAGATCTCTGCAATGAGAATTCCAAAACACTGCTTAAAGGAATCAGAGAAGACACAAACATATGGAAAATATTTCATGCTCAACTATATGAAGAATCAGTATCATTTAAATGACCATACTGTCCAAAGAAATTTATGATTCAATGCTATTCCTATTACTACCAATGACATTCTTCACAGAACTAGAAAAGCCTGTTTTAAAATTTGTATGGAACCAAAAAGAACCGGAATAGTGAAGGCAATAGTAAACATACATAACAAATCTGAAGGTATCACCTAACCCAAGTTCAAACTATACTACATAGCTACAGTGACCAAAACAGCATGCTACTAGTACAAAAACAGACACACAGACCAATGGAACAGAATAGAGAACCCAGAAATAGGCTGAACACCTGCAACCATCTGATCTTCAACAAAGCTGAAAAAAACAAGCATTGGGAAAAGGAGTCCCTATTCAATAAATGGTGCTGAGATAAATGCCTAGCCATATGCAGAGGATTGAAACTGGATCCCTTCCTTACACTATATACAGAAATCAACTCAAGATGGATAAAAGGTTTAAATGTAAAAGGTTTTAAATGTAAAACCCCAAACTATAAGAGTCCTTGAAGACATCCTAGGTAATACCATTCTAGATATTGGAACGGGCAAAGATTCATGATAAAGATGTCAAAAGCAATCATAAAAAAAAGCAAATCATTAAAAATGGGATGTAATTAAACTTAAGAGCTTCCGCACAGCAAAGGAAACAATCAATATAGTAAGCAGAGAGTCTATGGAATTGGAGAAAGTATTTGCAAGCTGTGCATCTGATATACAGCATCTATAAGGGACTTAAACAAATTTACAAGAAAAAAACCCATTAAAAAGTTGGCAAAGGACATGAACAGACACTTCAGAAAAGGAGACATACTTGTCAACAAGTGTATGAAAAAAAGCTCAACATCACTGATCATTACAGAAATGCAAATCAAAACCACATGAGATACCATCTCACACCAGTCAGAATGGTTATTAGTAATAAAAAGTCAAATAATAAGGAATACTTATATATTGTTGGTGGGTGTGTAAAGTAGTTTAACCATTGTTGACAGCTGAGTGACAATTTCTTAAAGACCTAAAAACAGAATTACCATTTGACCCAGCAATCCCATTACTGGGTATATACCCAAAGTAATATAAATCATTCTACCATTAAGACAAATGAGCATGTATGTTTATGGAAGCACTATTCACAACAGCAAAGATATAGAATCAATCTCAATGTCCATCAATGACAGACTGGATAAAGGAAATGTGGTGCATATATAGTATGGAATACTATGCAGCCATAAAAAATGAGGTCAGGTCTTTTACAGGAATGGGGATGTAGCTGGACATCAGTATCCTTATCAAACTAACGCAGGAACAGAAAGCCATATATTGCATATTCTCAAGTATAAGTGGGAGCTAAATGATAAGACCTCATGGACACAAAGAGAGGAACAACAGGCACTGGGGCTTACTTGAGTGTGGAGGGTGAGAGGAGGGCAAGGATCAGAAAACATAACTATTGGGTATTAGGTTTGGTACCTGGATGATAAAATAATCTGTACAACAAACCCTTATGACTGGAGTTTACCTACATAACAAACCTGAATATATACCCCTAAACCTAAAATAAAAGTTAAAAAATAAAATAAAATCTGTCATAAGGTGAGAAAATGTCATGATGATGCTAATGTTATAATTTTATAATCTTAAACACTTAATAATGAATGGTTTATTATACTATTTAATCTCTTCAGAGGAGTAAATTATTTATCTCATTTTAACCCTCTTCTATTCTTGCTTGTAATTTGTATTCATTAAAATCTCATTTACCTATAGCGCTTTATTTCTCTACTCAATTCAAGTATGATCATCTATGAATAATTAAAAAGTGAATTTGTTTTAAAGAGTAGAAACTAAGGTTTTGGATGGCTTTGACAAACACTCCCTCATTGACAAAGCATTAGTTAGGCTCCTCTGAGCCCTTTCCTTGACTAGGCCTTGACCTTCGCCTGTCTTTAGCAAGACTCTCTTAGTCTTAACACCTGATCAGTTTCTTTACCTCCTACCTTTAGTGTCTATGTTCTTGACCTGCCTTTACTACGAATGCTGTTAGGCCAATTTAATAACTATCCCCCAGCCTTGATGTTTCCTATTAGTAACTTTTCCTCCACTGATTCCTTTATTCTGATAGTATAAATCCTCACTTTTTGTTGTATTTGAAGTTCAGCCTTTCTTTACTATTGTAATAATGCATAAAATCTTTCTTGCTGTTTTAGCACATATCAGAAGGATTTTTCTTTAACAGTTTTTAATAAAAAATGCCAATTATCAGTACAGAAACTCAGCTGGGCATGGTGGCTCACACCTGTAATCCCAGCACTTTGGGAGGCTGAGGTGGGTGAATCACCTGAGGTCAGGAGTTTGAGACCAGCCTGGCCAAACTGCTGAAACCCTGTCTCTACTAAAAATACAAAAATTAGCTAGGTGGCCACCTATAATCCCAGCTACGTGGGAGGCTGAGGCAGGAGATTCACTTGAATCCAGGAGGAGGAGGTTGCAGTGAGTCAGCCAAGATCGCGCCATTGCACTCCAGCCTGGGCGACAGGACAAGACTCCATCTCAAAAAAGAAAAAAAAAAAGATTTTGAATATCTATTATGAGGACAGATTAAAGAAACATTTTTCTTTAATGTATGTCTGATTCTTTTCTATTTACCACATATGAGATCCAATTTAGCTTTCCGGTTAAGAGACATGGCATAGTATTTGTTACATTAACTAACTTCATAATCTTGGGAAAAATTTGAAATGTAAATAATTATTTCCTTCAAAAGAAAAACAAAACACAGCAAAAGAAATATCCTGTTTTCCCAGTTCAGTAAAAGAGGAGCAAGTGAAAAGTTTGGATCAGTGACTAAGCTTCTTAGTATAAGAAGGCATCCGATTGGTATAATGGAATACAGTTTTATTTATCTATGGTAATTTATTTAATGGGGAATGGTTGTATACAAGGAAAACAAGACACTATCAAATTAACTGAAAATGATGAACTACATCCATCGAAGGGAAATAATAGAAATAATTTATGAAACGAGAATAAATTATTTCAGGTGAAATTCTTTCTTCAGAATCAATCATCATGCAGATGAAAATACCATGAATCAGAAATTGATTTTTTTTTTTTTTAATTTCAGATGGAGTCTTTCTCTGTTGACAGGCTGGAGTGCAATGGCACGATCTCGGCTCACTGCAACCACCATCTTCCACGTTCAAGTGATTCTCCTGCCTCAGTCTCTCGAGTAGCTGGGACTACAGGCAAGCACCAACATGCCCAGCTAATTTTTGTATTTTTAGTAGACACAGGGTTTCACCATATTGGCCAGGATGGTTTAGACCTCTTGACCTTGTGATCCGCCCACCTCGGCCTCCCAAACTACTGAGATTACAGGCAAGAGGCACTGTGCCCGGCCAGAAATTGAAGTACTTATAATGGAAACAGTACAGAAAAAAAAAAAAAAAAAAAACTCTGTACAATGTCAAACAAGAGTTAACTGACTTGACCATCAGAAAGAATTGAAGGTAAACACAAAATAATCATAGTAATTAAGACTAAATTAGAAGCAATAAGCTGATAAAAGTAGAAAAGATTCAATTAAAACTATAATGAAAACATATGAGGCAATGTATAAACGTGCTTATGAGAATAAAAGAAAACAAAACCAAACCTTAAAAGTAGCTCAAAAGGGTCAGAGAGAATGATGATTTTTAATGCAGGTAGGAAAACAGATCTACGTTTCAAGGTGAATTACATGAAGAAGAAAAACAAACAATCCAACAGAATTCATAGTTAAAAATATTCTCCAGGAAAACTATAGGGAAATAAAAGAAGATCCATAATTATATATAAAAAGAATACATGGTGCACATGGAAAAATTAACTCAGAATTACTGTCTTGAAGACATTAAAATATTTAACTTTGAAGATAACAAATTCCCCTAGGACACCAATAAAATACAAAACAAAAAATAAGTCACTTACAAAAAAATAACTTTGAATTCAGACTTTTTACAGTAACATAGAAATAAAGATAACATTAAACAGCAGCTTCAAAAAAAACTTGAGGAAAGAAAAGTGTGAGCCAAGAATTTTATTTCCAGCCAAGCTGTCTTTCGAGCATAATGGTTATAGAGACACAAATTTAAACATATCAGAACTCGAGAATACTGTATCCAAAAGCCCTTCTGAGTAATTTACAAAAACTTGAGTGTCATACAACTAAGAGTTGACTAATATAATTTTGGCAAAAAAATTAAGATTACCATTGAATATATTTAATCACATGTGTAATGGAGACAGGGGTGGAAGAATAGAACAAAATTATTATCTGTTCTGACATTAAAAAGTAATAATGCTACAAAAAGGATAACAGGAAGATAATGAAGAAATGAGAATACACTCAGCAATGGTTAACTAAATGATAGGTGGAATCAGTGAGTAGATTGTAAACTGCTACGTAAAAGAGAGGAGACCTAATTAAGGGAAAAGTGGACCAAAGATATTATTAAAGATATTGTCAAAAGGGTGCCCTCTAGAAGAAAAACTGAAATCTTTACAAATAACAACAACAACAACAACAAATAGAAAAGAATAAAACAAAACAGAACACATGCAAAGAGGGAAAAGAATATATAAACTATTATACCCAGTTAAGAACAAACATACTAACCATATTCATAAGTATAAGTCAACTTAACTTGTGTATTAAAAGAAGCAACATTTTACATTGCCTTACCAACCAAAATACAATTCTATGTTTTAGGTAAAGATAGACTAAAAGCAAAGATATTCAATGTGGGGAAAAGAAAGAAAGATCAGACTGTTACTGTGTCTATATAGAAAGAAGTAGACATAAGAGACTTCATTTTGTTCTGTATTTGAGATGCTGTTAATCTGTGACCCTATGCCCAACCTTGTCCTTGCAAGAGACATGTGCTATGGTGACTCAAGGTTTAAAGGATTTTGGGCTGTGCAGGGTGTGCTTTGTTAAACAAGTGCCTGAAGGCAGCTTGCTGGTTAAAAGTCATCACCATTCTCTTAATCTCAAGTACCCAGGGACAGGCACACTGCCAAAGGTCGCAGGGACCTCTGCCTAGGAAAGCTAGGTATTGTCCAAGGTTTCTCCCCATGTGATAGTGTGAAATATGGCCTGGTGGGAAGGGAAAGACCTGATCGTCCCCCAGCCTGACACCCGTGAAGGGTCTGTGCTGAGGAGGACTAGTGCTAGAGATGGAAGGCCTCTTGGCGGTTGTTGGCAGTTGAGATAGAGAAAAGCATCTGTCTCCTGCCCCTCCCTGGGCAATGGAACATCTCGGTATAAAACCTGATTGTACGTTTCTCCTGAGAAAGGAGAAAACCGTCTTAGGGCGAAAGGCGGGACTTGCTAGCGCAATGCTGCTCTTTATGAACTAAAAAGGTTTATGGAGATGTTTACATATGCATATCAAGGCACAGCACTTTTCCTTAAACTTATTCATGTCACAGAGAACTTTATTCATATATCTTACTGCTGACTTTCTCCCTATAATGATCCTATTATCCTGCCACTTCCTTTTCTTTAAGATGGTAAAGATAATTATCAATAAATACTAAGGGAATTCAGAGACTGGTGCCGGCGCGGGTCCTCTGTATGCTGAGCGCCAGTGCCCTGGGCCTACTTTTTCTTTCTCTATACTTTGTCTCTGTGTCTCATTTCTTTTCTCAAGTCTCTCGTTCCAGCTAACGAGAAATGCCCACAGGTGTGGAGGGGTAGGCCACCCCTTCAATTCAATAAGACTAAAACCACAGGGATGGACAAATGAGTATGAGACAAATGTATATAACAAAATGAAACCAACTGGAAACGGGTGTTTTAATCTTAATGCAAGGTGAGGTGGAATCCAGTTAAAAAGTATTAAAATTTACAGTGATGAACACCTACATTATAGGCCAAAATGTACAATGATGATATAGTTATGAGTATTAGTGCAGCTATATTTGCTTTTACATAGAGCAAAAGACATATAAGGTATAAGGAGAAATAAGTAGAAACACATAATCAAATATTTTGGCCTTCAACACACTATGCTTAGTCCAAGATAGGCTAACAAAAAATAAATAAGGATATAGAGGATGTAAGTAACATAATCAATAAGGTAGATTTTATTGTGATGTGTTGGTGTGTGTTTACGTACAAGTTTTACATGCATATAATACAGAATGTAGCTTCCTCTGAAGCACTAGTTTCTCCTCACAAAAATTGATTATATATTCAGTGTGAAATAATACCTCATGAAGTTCCTTAAAGTAGAAATAATGGTAACGACATTCTTCAATCACAGTATAACAAAACTGGGATTAACAATTAGAAAAATTGACCCTTTCATCTGTGAGGAAAAATCTCTGTTATACAAATTTAGGGGAAAGGATAAAATAGAAATAAAATTTGTAAATAAAAATAGTAAAATTTCCAAAAAATAAAAATAACCAAGGAGATAAAGTAAAACACAAAACAAGTCCAAACTTAAAAATCATTAGTAAGAGAAAAATAAGGCAAGTAAATACAAAGACTTAAGAAAAAAGTGTAAGTACAGGATTAGTGAAAGGGAAAACAGGAAAAAATACAATTAATAAATCAATAGACAGATTATTTTCAGGAAAAAAAAAACAGAAGACAAACATTAGATAATTTAATAAAGAAAATGAAAAAGTTCAAATTTACAAATTGAATAGGAAAATAACCACTGAAACAAAAAAAAATAGAAAAATCAAGAATGGTTACTTTGTATAAGTTCATACAAATATATGTGAAAGCCTAGATGAAGGAAAAATAACCAATAAAAATTAAAATAATCAAATTTTACTAGAAGAGAGATAGAATTTTTAAACCAAGCAATTTCCATAAAGAAATTAAGAGGATTTAAAAAAGGAACACTACTTGAAGTAGCACCATATTTAGTTGCTTTTATAGAGGAGTTCTTACCACATTATAGAGACTAGATAATTATAATTACAATGCTACATACATTTTTCCATGCCAAAAAGGAAAAGTTCTTTCTAATTCTTTTAATGGATCGGACATAATTATAATATATACATCGAAAATAACAGCACTAAGAACATTGATGTAAAGTTATAAATAAAACATTAGCAAGTAAAATTCTATGCCACATTCAAAATATAATAAATACACTATAAACCAGTAACATTTATTCTGAGAATGCAAGAATAATTGAATATTAGGATGCCCATTTATATACCCCAATCCTCAAGCTGAGAATATGTTTAATGGGTAAATATTTCATGGCATTCCCATTAGTCCCACTGGTTCCTGAAGAGGACTGGCTACATAGGTATGTATCCAGTGCTGTCACACAGCTATTCATGCTTAAAAGGCAGTCTCACTTGAAATTCTTAATCATTTTCCAACAAGGAATTACTGTTAAATAATTTATTGCACATTAGGCATAAGCAGATCTTGGCTCTGTCACTAATTATCCATTTACCTTTGGGTAAGTCACTTAACCTCTCTGTGTCATGATGTTGTGCCACACTATGGTTGGAGGTGAAGATAGTATGTCACTGAGTCTTGACAGCTGAATCCAATCAGCCGTGAAGAAGAAAGGCATTCAAGATAAAAGAAACAGCAAATACAAAGGCACCGAGGGAAACTTGCAATCAGAGGGGAATCTATGGGAGGAAGCCTGGTAGCCAGGAGCACGGGCTTAGATGGGTTTGAATTAGAATCTCACCTCCACCAGCTGCGTGACCTTGAAATTACCTTTGCTCTCTGTGCTTTAGTTTTTAGTCATCTTTAAATAGAGGTGATAATATGTGGTACCTACCTCAGAGAGTTATTTTGAGAATGAAATGAGTTTACATACATCAAGTACAGAGAAAAGCACCTAGTAAATTAGAAATGCCAAATATGATATATTATTATCCACGAAAATCTGAGTCTTGCAAAAGATTTAAAAGAATTAGGCAAGGACCAGTTCACACGCGGATTATTCCGCCACGCTGAAGTCCTTGAATGTGATCATATAGGCAATGCATACAACTAAAATGTTTATGCACAATTATGACATGATCTGACCTGCCTTGTAGAAAGCTGCTATGGCAGCATTATAGAGACCTGAAGAATGGCAGAAGAAAAGTTGACTTCCAGTTGCTGTTGCTTGCCCTGCTGGCGCACATGACAAAAACAATTTTAGTGTAAGCAGTAGTCAACATTGAGCAGAAAATTCTCAGCTCAAGAAAGTGCCTTCTGGCCACAGCATCTGTCCCGAGAGGCACCCTGATGGAGGTTCAGCCATAATTCACATCAAAAACACTGCTTACACCGTGCACCCAAGAGTCAAACATGTTCTTGATTGCCACCCCTTGTACTATCTTTTCCAAATCAACTCCAGGCTCCTGGAGGCAGAGTTAATCTCCTGCTGAGAGTACCATGATATCCAGCGTGGTGTCCTCACCATTTGCTAGAGCTGCCAGAGGATCCTTGGATTCAGGCCTGTCAGACTCATTGTCACTCACAGCAGATGTAATGACATCCAATCAACAATGTTTTTTGAGCACCCACTGTGCTTACAGCACAGACGTGAGGCAAAACAAACAAACAAACAACAACAACAACAAAAAACACCACAGGAAAGAAAGTAATGGGAGAAGTTAGTGCTCCTTGTGTCTTGTCTGACATCCCTGCCAAGAGCGTGAGTTCTTCCAGGTCATTAAGAATTATTCGATGCAACTAAATATGTGACTCACAGACTACATCTCTGCCAATTTCTAAGGTGTCTGACAGTTAGGAATTCACCAGGCATTGGACAGTTCTAAGAGAGAATTCTGAATTCTCTTTATGAGTCAAAGTGTCTGAGAATTTGTTATCCATGATCAATTATCTCTGGGTTTCAATTTGATCTATGTATTTATTGGAGCCTGTTTTAATTAGCAACAACTATTTAAAATAGTGAGAAATAAATTTTTGAGTATTATGTTACATTTAAAGACTTTCCATAGCATCAGTGCTAAACTGTTGTTTTCCTCCAGCAGCTTGAGAGGTTTTGTTTTCTGAAGGTAAACCAATTCTAACTCTTACAGAGGGGGAAAAAAAACCATGGTGCCTAAAATAAGACTATATTTTACAAGTTTATTTCTCTATAATTTATCCTGGCACCTTCATTCCATTTTTTTTTAAGATACTCTTGGGGAAAACAAAATCATGAACATTTAAGACCAAACTTCTTCATCATGAATAGAAATGTAATTATCATTTTGTGATTTTTTTTCCTGAGTATACAAAAACCATGTTACATGATACCATTATCTCACTGTCAATCACTAACTAACGTGGGTGGTTACCTTCTGCATTTCAAGGTTTTTTTTCTGCAAAATGTAATTCTCCACAGCCATTCCATAATTATATTTACAAAGATAGACGAAGGACCTTGCTACAAATCTCAAATTCGTCCAAAAATTGAGATTGAACGAGATGTCAGATTGTTCAACTCTTGTGAAAGAAAAACTTCTGGAGATCCAGTTTGTGTGACAACAACATGCATTTAACAAAACAAAAAATAATCAATTCCACACCAGTGACAGGAGGTGATTCAGCTAGCTGGCTGGCAGTAGAGGTTGTTTAGCAGGTTTCACATTCCTAATTGGGTGTCTAGCTTGCTAAGTAGCAGCTGGTCTTTAATTAGTTGAAAAATTATTACCACTAAGAGTTGCTTTAAAAAGAAAAAGAACAAAATAATTAAAATGTTAGAATCCATATGGTGGGTGCTCATCCTCACTTGTCAATAGCTGTTTTCCTTCTTTATCACTAATAAGTTTAAAAATATTCCTAAGCCACTTACTTCTTAAAGTGTAACTCACATAAATGTAAAATCCCCAAACACTCCCAGAATGGCAATGCAAAATAATAGCTGCTTGTCATTTAATAATTCTTTTTGACTATGAAATTATCTCCAATACCCCCACTTCCCAAATTTGAATATGTGATTAGTAAGAGAATCTTAGAACAATTCTCATTATTAAAGGGACTAGTACATTTTCTGACCTGATTCGTTATAAACTATAATGACTGGAGAAAATATCAGTACCTTACAGATGACAGGAAGATGGCCTTTGCACACAGATTGCTTTCAAGGACTAGCAGGAAGTTAATTTTGTCTGTAATTACAGAAAACCTGCATTTGCTATAATACTGTAATTATAATTCTATCCCATTTAGATAAAATGTTTTATAAAAATATATAGTATTTAGAGATAAACTAGCTTACATATTTAATAAGTTGTGAAATTCTGCATTTATTATACACATATTACAATGTTCCTACCTCCTGTATTGACAAATTGGTTTTCTTAGGCCACCTGTTTTTAAAAAACATTTTACTTTTAAATATTTGTTTATTTTTTAGTTGAGTGGTAGCACAGTAGAAAGTGTATGAATTTGGTGCTAGTACAACTGGATTCAAGTTTCAGCTCACTCTTTTAGGAACCTAATGTACTGTATCTCATCTTTGGTTGTATTGTTCCTTCTACAACATAAGAATAATAAAATCTAACTTACAAGATTATTATCAGTTGAACAAAGCACCTAGCACTGTTTGTGGAATGTGTCAATGACTCACGCATTCCAATATTTTCTTTTCTTACACTTACTTCAGTAGACATTTCAGTTTTCTAGAAAAATAAATATTGGGTATACCATATGCTCTTATGATATAGTATCAGTGACATATGCATTATATAGGTATGCAATGTCATTTTGAGTCAACATATCATTTACTCATAAATCTTTGTGACTTGGCCAACTTTTGGAAGGTGAAGTTCATCTGATTTCCATGGTATTCATCTACAGTTGCTAGAGGTAATGAGACTGATTTGGATGGAAACTCCAATATGAAGTTTATCTTTCATCTTTCTGAAATTTTAGCTTACATGAAGAAAAGAGTTACTATGCAGATATCCAAGTACAAATTGTAAGGTTCACCCAACCCTATGATCTCATGTGGTTGCTTCTGGAGAAATATGCCTGTCTCTCTTAACAGAATCACAAATATCATTTTTTAAAATCTTTAAATTCTTCTTCAAATCACTTCTGTTCTTTATTTTAATGTGCACTCTTCAAGTTTATTATAGGACAATAAAATGAATAATTTCCAATTAAGTTTTGCATCAACATTCATGCCCACTTTCCAGCTTGCTTTTCAGCACTGTTTAAGGTCTCTGCCCATGAAATCTCTCCATTATTATGTCCTGCATGTTATCGAGTTCACTGCTGAAATTCAATAGATACCAAATTATTATGATCATTCAATGGCAATTTGGAAAAACACTAACATGTGGTACAGTAAGATGCAAATCAGGCAATATAGATTAATAGCAAACATTTGGTTGACATCTCTAATCTCACATGGATTGAAACTAAAACTTTATTGCACTTCTCTGTGGTCTGCCATACTGCCAGCTGCCTTTCCTACAGATGTTCCCAACATATGAAGGGAAGTCTGAGCATTAACCCCCTGTTGCATACCAAGAAGATGCAGATGATCATGCAATAATTTGCTCCCTTTTCAACTAAGGACCTAACTGTTGATATGAGATGATAGAAAACCTCATTGTTATACATCGTTACAAATGTCTGTAATTACTTCTGCTACACAAGCAAATGATTCATCTCATCCATTGCATCACACTCAAAGGGACCCAAGTGACATTTTATTTTCCTCTGTCCTTGATTTTTCCCAGCTCATAGCAGGTGCCAGACTCTTTGGCCAAATCACAGGGAGCCTAGGTAGGACATTTAAAGTTTTATCATGTCTAGTCTGTAGGGTGACAGTGACTGCTTTTGAGTGAGTTAAGGACAAGATATAAACAATAATGGAGAACACCTTGGTAGCTATGTCCTGAATTGACTGATGACAAGGAGAGACTGGCAACACTGCATGGGACTTTATGGTAAACACAAATCCAAAAAATTGAGAGAAAGGGATGCCTATCTCAGAGATTTTCATATAGGTTCTTGGATTTCTTCTCCATGTATTATTCTCTGATGTTACCTGAAATAGTACAAGAAACTCTCAGGTTCTGTTTTCTCTTCTTACAGCCTTGAAATGTAATACAGTATGCCAAATCTCTGTTATCCTTGTTCACTGATCAAAATGAAATGTTGGAGGGGATGTCCGCTCCTCCTTCTGAACCCTTTAGTCTGAAGATAATATTTTTTCTTAAACTTAAACTCTCACTTTTCCTATCACCACTTCTCTATCATGCACTCTGGAACTTGACTCTTCTCTGAGGATAATGCTTTCTGTGACTTTCTTGAGAAAAGACTCTCGTAGAAGCTGTTTTGTGATGTGTAGTTGGTGGCCTTGTAACCCCTATGTTTAATCTAAATTATCACTTTTTCACCTTCATGTAAATGTAATTGCTTTTTTGCATCAGCCTTAATGCCTCTCCAGGCTGCCATACTGTGACTGCCTGCTCACTCCCCGCTCACTGGAAGCATAAGTATCTGGCTTCCAGTCTTTCTTTTCCTGCCAAGTCCTGCCGCTATCTTGGGTAAGATTTACCCAACATCCTCATCTCTTAGTTTTTAATCTCTTTATGTCAAATTATCTTATCTTCCACTTTATAACAGCCACCTACATGTATGGCTGTGATCCTTAAACATAAGTGTAGCTGGAATTTCCCCACCTCTGAAATTAACAAAATAATTGTAAGCCTAGTTGCAGACAGCAGTTTAGTCTCCTCCTACCTCTCCACTGTAGTCATGCATCACATAATGATGTTTCAGTAAATGATGGACTACATATACTACGACAGTCCCATAAGACCATATTACATATTTTTGCTGGACCATATCTATGTTTACATAGGTTTAGATACACAAATACTTACCACTGTGCTACTATTGCCTATGTTATACAGTGCAGTGCCATGCTGTGAAAGTATGTGGCCTAGGAGCGATAGACTATACTATATAGTCTAGGTGTAGTGATCTACAACATCTAGGTTTGTGTAAATGTACTATGAGGTTCACACAACAAAACTGTATAATGACTCATTTCTCAAAATGTATTTCCATCGTTAGATGATGTGTCATTAGACGATATGACATCAACTCATAAACTCATTGACATGCTCACCAACAGTTCTCCTGTTTTTCTCTATCTACTTGAAATCACCAATTTCAATTTCTTGTTCAATATATCACATATCCTGTATTAAGCTGTTCCTGCATTGCTATTAAAAATACCTGAGACTCGGTAATTTTTAAGAAAATAGGCTGAATTGGCTTATTCTGAATTCTGTAGCCTGTACAGGAAACCTAATGGCATCTGCTTCTTAGGACACTGCTACAAGCTTACAATCATGGCAGGAGGTGAATCGGACCTTTCATGTCATATGGTAAAATCAGGAGTGAAGGAAGCAGAGGTGCCACACAATTTTCAATGACCAGATCTCATAATAACTCATTTACTATTGTGAGAATAGTACCAAGATGATGGTTCCAAACCATTAATGAGAAATCTGCTCCCGTGATTCAATCACCTCCCACCAGGCCCCACCTCCACCACGGGGCATTACAATTGAACATGAGATTTGAATGGGGGACAAAGATCCAAATCATATTATATCCTATGATTTTTTTTAAAAATCACCCTTTATTTTTAGTACACTTAACACTCTTGCCCATGAACCTTCTGTTTCACTTGATTGAAAAACAAGAAACGCTGTTGACTTTGTTTGACTGCTTGCAACTCATAGGCACCTGGACGCTGATGCACCTGGATGGTGAAATCAGTGGTGGAAACTTGGTACCAGTATAACTTTATGTACATTTATCTCCTTTCTGAATAGCTGCATAAGCACAATTCACAGGCACCTCTAACCTGTCATTTCCAAGGGAACATACCACCTTTCCTTCTTAACTGTTTCTTCTCGTTTTTCTGATCTAATTGAATCACATATACATTCACCCAGTTTTTTAAACATTGGAAACTCTCTCTTTCCTTCTTGCAATCCACCTAATTTGTAATTAAGTTCTGTATATTCTTTCTTGTGAATTGTTCTTGAATCATTCACTATTCCAAACTTTGCTAGCACTACCAAGGTCACCATTATATCTAACTTGAATGTCACAGCCACTTATTGATCTTCATGCCTTAGATATCATCTCCATCGAGGCATGCAACCAAAGGTGAACTTTCAAAAATCCAATTTCCATCATCAACTCTGCAGTCTAACCAGCAGTCTCCACTTATTCACTGTTTCACTTTCTGTGATTTCAGTTTTTCTGCAGTCAACCATGGCCAGAAAATATTTCATGGACTGATACAGAAATAAATCATAACTCTTAAATTGTGCATCATTCTGAGTAGGGTGATGAAATCTCATACCATCCACTCCATCCCTCCCATCCCAGCATCCATCCTGCTTTTTTTTTTTTTTTTTTGAGACGGAGTCTGGCTCTGTCTCCCAGGCTGGAGTGCAGTGGCCAGATCTCAGCTCACTGCAAGCTCCGCCTCCTGGGTTCACGCCATTCTCCTGCCTCAGCCTCCTGAGTAGCTGGTACTACAGGAGCCCGCCACCTCGCCCGGCTAGTTTTTTGTATTTTTTAGTAGAGACGGGGTTTCACCGTGTTAGCCAGGATGGTCTCGATCTCCTGACCTTGTGATCCTCCCGTCTCGGCCTCCCAAAGTGCTGGGATTACAGGCTTGAGCCACCGCGCCCGGCCCATTCTGCTTTTTAACGTGAATTATTCCTTTAACCAGTGTTTCTATGCTACATGTGCTAACCTTACCATTTGTCACTTAGTAGCTGTCTCAGTTATCAGCTTGATTGTTATGTTTTGTTTTTCTTTTCTTTGGATCGGGGGCAGAGTTTTACTTTCTTCGTCCAGGCTGGAGTAAAATAGCATGATCTCGGCTCACTGCAACCTCTGCCTCCCGAGTTCAAGCAATTCTCCTGCCTCAGCCTCCTGAGTAGCTGGGATTACAGGCATCCACCACCACACCGGCTAATTTTTGTATTTTTAGTAGAGGTGGGGGTTTCATCATGTTGGTCAGGCTGGTCTCGAACTCCTGACCTCAGCTGATCTGCTCGCTTTGGCTTCCTAAATTGCTGGGATTACAGGTGTGAGCCACCGCATCGTGTCTGATTGTGGTGGTATTATAATAACAGTGCTTGTGTTTGAGCCACCCTTATTTTACTTAACAATGGCCTTCAAGCAGAAGAATAGTGATGCTGGCATATAGATATTGTTATTCATCTGTTACTATGCCTAAATTATAAATTCAACTCTGTAATAGGCATGTATGTATAGGAAAAAAACATAGTATATATAGTGTTCAGTACTATCTGAGGTTTCAGACATCCATGGAGGGTCTTGGAACATAGCTCTGTTGCATAAGGAGAGACTACTCTCTCCTACTAAGTTTGTCGTGGGACGTAAGGAGAAATTGTAACCTGTTCCTTTATCTTATAACACCTAATGAGACCTTTTCCCTCCCCTCCCTCTTTCTAGCTTATTTCTCACCACTCCCACCTTCGCACTCTATACTTCAGTTCTTCATATATTTTCTCATCTCATACCTTTTGTAGTGGCCCTTTGATCTTCCTTTGACTGCCTTCTTTCATCTTTTCACCTAACATCTACACATCATTCTTGTTTTGGTTTACAGGAAGCCTTTCCCTGGGTCCACCCTTATGTATACATGTATACATACCCACGAAGACACATCTACAGTATAAGATGAGGAAGATTGTTATCTGATATTCTTCCAGGTCAATCTTCCATCATAGCATGTATCACAATTCCTAAAATTATTTTTAAGTTTTCTTTCGTCCTTGTTAAACCAAAAGCTCTGTGAGATTTGAACTATGCCTGCTTTGTTTGCTATGTAATTTTGAGCTCCTAGTACACTGACAAAACTGAGCATTAATACGTTAAAAGGGTTTATTTCAACAGAATAATAACGTGTGATATCCAACCATTAACAGTATATGATACATCAGCAAATGCCACTCTGCAAGAACAGCATCACTTGAGTGATTGTGAGTGATTGTGGTCTTCATTGTAACTTCACTACTTATTCTACTACTGAACAAAGCATAACTAAAGATGAAAACAAGCGAAGAGTATTACAATTAAGGTAGCTTTCTTTTGTGACAATTTTTTAAAAGATGTATTTTAAATATGTATGTAAAGTATATTAAATCTTTGTATATGAGTTAAGACATAAATTCAATAGCTGTTATCAGAAATCACCAAATCGCTTCCTAAAAGACAGAATTTATTTCTCTTACGCCAGATTCCAAGCTGCTCTCCTCTGTCTATGTGCCATTTTTCTTTAGCTTGGCCCTCCCTAGGATGTTGACCTCATCCACATTGTTCAAAAAGATTCAACCCTATCTATCTTCAAGATAACAGGAAGGTGGAAAGAGAAAAACAGAAATCTTACCAATCATTTTCCAGAGTCCATGCTAAAAGTTGCTCATGTCACTTCTGTTTATATGTGAATGACCAGGACTTAGTCACCTAGCCACATTTAGCTGCACAGGAGGTTGATACGTGTGGCCTTTATTTTAGGAAGTATATGCTCAGCTAATGTTCTATTTAGATGGAAGGTGGGAAAAGTCGATGATAGGAGAAAATAATCAATCTTACTCATATTTGCTTGAATGTAAGTGTTCACACAATTTATTTGCTGAATACCTCAAATCAGATCAATTGTGTGGTGCTGCCCTCATTTAGAATGTAGGTGTGAAGGTATGTATTAACTTCATGATTTTTAGGCAATTCTTTTTTTTTTTTTTTTGAGTATTGTTTTCTTTTTTTTTTTTTTAAGTAGTACAATTTAGCAGTTCCCTAAATTAAATCTTTTTTTAAAATTTTTTTTAATGTTACATTTTATTTTATTTTTTTAAAATTTTTTTATTATACTTTAAGTTCTAGGGTACATGTGCATAACGTGTAGGTTTGTTACATATGTATACTTATGCCATGTTGGTGTGCTGCACCCATCAACTCGTTAGCACCCATTAAGTCATCATTTATATAATGTATAACTCCCCAATGCAATCCCTCCCTCCTCCCCTAATAAACTTACATTTTACTTTTCAGCTGAGTTTTTGGTTTTCTTTTTGAGAAATTGAGTGAGTTGTATCTCATATTCTGTGAAGTATGGTGGTTGCAACAGTTCTATGTTGTTGTTGGTCAAGTGCAGAGTCAGGTGCTTTATAATAAATACCAAATATCAGAGCAAGTGGCTTGGGTTGACAATTTCTGATATTATGTTGAGAACCCTAACAAACACCCAAGTCATTGTAGACCATTCCAACTCTTGAAACTCATGACCTCAGTCATGGTGCTCCCCAATAACTTTTGGGTCTTCTCTAACATAGGGACAAATAAGTGGTGAAGGCCCTGACATGATACACTTCATGTCCACAATAATTTAGACTCAAAACATTTTAAACTTTGTATACTTTAGGTCACACACTGAAAAACTAAATAATTTCATTATAAACTTGAAATTGTATACATTTCATATGTCATAAAAATACAGTAAATACATTCAACACAATTTATGTACAATCAAAATGGACTTTATCATAGATACTATAATAGAAGAATTCAGATAGTCATACATGATTTTTGTTGAGTTACTGTCATCTCTTGCCTCCTCATCAGTCCTCCTGCTTCCATCCTTTTCTTCTTTTTGCTCTATTTCACTGCTCAGAAATCCCCTCAGCATAATAGCCAAAGTTTACAAAAAGGCCTCTACCAAGTGTCTCGCAAGGTTTTGGTATGAACCCTTACCACTCTCTGACATCTTGCTACATTCTTCCTTCACTCACTACATTGCAGTCATCAGATTTACTGTTCCAGGGGTACAGGAAACACATTTCTCCCTAAGTCCATTGCCCATTCTGTTTCTTCTGCCTGGAAAATTCCACAGAAAGTTTTTTATCGCTTTCTTAGGTCTTTGCTGAAATGTCGGTGCATAAAGTACACATTCTCTGATCATCATTCTCTATAAAAGAGTAACTCCTCCCATCTCCCTTTCTCTCTTAGTCTCCTTATCCTGATGTGTTTTTCTCTGTTTCTGATCATGACCTGACATACAGAATGGTCTAATTGTTTTCTATCTCTCTCCCACAGTATGTAAGATGCATGAAAGAAAGAACTTAGGTTTTTTTTCAGTGCTGTCTCCTTAAGGCCAAGAACAGTGATTGGCATACAGGAGGCTCTCCACATTTATTAAATACATAAGTGAATGAGTCTATCTCATTTAAAATGTGTCAACATTAATGATTTAATAAGAAATAGATATCAGTTTTTCATTTTTATCTTGACATCAAATTGAATATATATATATTTGAATATGAGTTTCATGGAAATTATGTGTGTGTGTGTGTGTGTGTGTGTGTGTGTGTGTATATATATATATATAAGCTTTCAACTGTCTCTTTATGTCCTGGGCTTCAGGATTTTCAGGCTTGTGCAATTCAAATAGCATATGGTAAAACAAATGAGCATGGGTTTGACACAATCTGACCTTTAAATGACAATGAGAGTGGAAGGGCAGAATGAATGTGGCCTTGTCAGACTTATGAGAATAGAAAATTTCTAGCAGCCCCAGGAAGGTCAAAAAAAGTGTACCATAAATGGAATGAGGCTCCACCTGAAAATTTTTCATTGAATGAGGGTGACAGACAGAGGTCTCTCAAAGAATACTTAATGAGGATCATCCAAGTCATTCAAATCGAAGAACGGCCAAGAGGTTGCAAGATTTATCTCACATTTTCAAGGGAGACATGTTCATTATGGAGAAATAATATATTTTTAACATAACACATGATCATGGTATAAAAATTCAAAGAGTATCAAAAAGTATAAAGTGCAAAGTCTTTTTTACCCAATGTATCGTTTAACTCTCTGATTCCCTTCCTCAAAGATACCCACTGGTACTAATTAGTATTATAAATTTCTAAAGACATTCTATGCAAACACAAACTGGATTATATTTAACTTAAAATTCTCTTAACTCTGAAAGATTTCAAGCAGGCAAGAGCTATAAAGGATAATAGAACAGACATCAATGTACATATCAAATAGATTTTATGAATAATAACGTTTGTGCAAAATGCTTTAGATATATATTAAGAAGCAAAATGTTGTAGACACAGTGGAAATCTCTACTGCTTTCATACTCTTCTATTCACAGAGGTATACATTATCCTGAAGCTTATGTGCATTTTCCCAGTATATTCTTTCATATTCAAACTTACATATACACCCATAATAATATATAGCATTATATGACTTTTTAAGTTTGATTAAGTCCTATCATACTATACATATTCTTCTGTAACTTGCTTATTCATTAGAGATTTTAATTTCCAAAATTAATACTTACTGACATATGCCAGTAGTTCACTCATTTCAACTAACTACTATGTAGCTTTTGGCTTATGCATGTACTCTAATTTGTATATCTACTTGGCAGATATTAAATTGATTTCTTGTTTTTCCATTTGCAGACAATGCTGTGATTTGCTCCTTATACTTGCTTTCCTTTACACTTATGCAATTTTTTTTAGAGTATTTCCATGGACCCGGAATTGCTGATTTGGAGGCTATGTGCAAATTTATTCCTGATGTATATTGCCAAATGCTTCTTGGGATTTATCAAACACTTTACAACACTATCAATAATCTCTAAATATGTTTACATATTCTTGCCATTACTTGGATAGAGACTGAAAACATGGCCACAGCATATTGTAACTTCTCACTTCAATGGGTAGAATCTATTTTCCATCTATTGAATTTGGCTTGCTTTGTTAATCATAAACTTTGACCAGTAGAATGTGGTGGAAATCACAGTCTGTGAGTTCCATAGCCTATTCCTTGAATGACCTTGCAGATTTTGCCTTCTCCTATTTGGAACCTACATAAAGTTTAGTAAAGCAGGCAAGACAATGCCACCTTCTCATGATGATTTTACAAAGCTTCATACCATGAGTTCTTGAAAAATGTATGTCTTGCACAGGAAAGAGATGAGGTCAGAATGTGAAACACATCCCCAGGGGAGTTTTGACCATCAGTAACACGAGTTAGCTGGTGTGCAATCTGCTCCATAACCCTGGAATCTCCTTTCCACTCTGAGGGAACCAGATGTACAGCATGAAAAAGTATGCCCTTTGGAAATGTAAATGAATACAGTTAAGAGGCTACACCGCCCATTAAAAGAGTTCTTCTGATCTCTTAGGAGTTTTGCACTTTGAAGAACATGGATGGATGAGAAACTTGATGTGGATTGTAAATGCTTTTGCTGTAGATTTTATAAAATTATACAAATGTGCAGGGCAAGCTATGCAGAAAATACGTCTGTCACCTTTACATTGAACTATACAGACCCACTTACATACATATTGATAAAGTAAAAGCACATTCAATACTAAGTAAAGTTGAAAAATAATCAGTATTATAAAGATATCAAAGAAGACAGGTAGCTGGTTGGAGTCTTTAAGAAAACATGCTAAGCAAGGGAGAAATGGCGTGTTTTCTACCAAAGTAAGCGTAAGTTATTGACCTGAGGTCCAAGTTGTACCTGACAAAAATAAAATGTTTTAAAGTCATGAGACTAACACTTTTTGCTGAAGCAAAATTTTACATCTAGAGAGTTTCCAAGTGAAAAACATAACATTTTCTAAAGAGCCTAGAAATCACAATTGACATATTATGAAGAATCCTAGACATTTTAATTTACACATTCTAAAAATTTCATATAAATAATTCATTGGAAATTATTTAATAACGAAATACCATAAAAAAAGTTGAGACCATTTCCTTTATGATCATTCCACAGTGCTTTAGATGTTTTAGAATAATTGATAAATCTAACACATCCTTGCTTTAAATTGTGAAATAATAATGCATTATTATCATTCATAATTTTGAAAGTATTTTCACCCCCATTAACATGACAAGGAACTATTCTAAACCTGATATCCATATCTTTTTTCTCTGTGAAGAGAGAAATATAACTTTCTTCTGTTTCAGTTTCCCTAATTCCACTAATATGCTGTGTTTACAACCTTTAAAAACTGTGATATATACTTCATATTCAAAAGGGGCATGTAATTATATGTATGATTTAAAGAATAATGATAAGTGCCTATATGCACAATTATCGATATAAGAAGGAGAATGAGGGTGCATTTGTAGATGTTATGTGTTCTCAAGCCATTGCGTTTCTTTCCTGTCAGAAGTGACTAATCATCACAGTCACTATCTCTAAACCATCAGTGTGCTCTGTGGGTGTTTGTAAGATTCTAGGGAGAAAGAGTTTGATGATAAAATAAGGCTGGGAAACTTAAGATGTGAGCTAGACTTTCAGGCAGACTTGGTCTACTGTAGAATTTACAGGGCCTTAATATACGAATCAGCATTTAAATCTACATGCAATTTTATTTTTAAAAGTCTATTTTATTTTATAAAACATATTTTACAAAATATTGTCCTAAGTGTTTTATCAAACATTTGTATAATTTGTAATGAACTAAAGGTCAGACAAATACAGACGTTTCCTTATAAGACTTGAAAAACATGTAATGGAGGTTGAGGTTTTATAGTGGATGAGCAAAGTGATGCTTCAGTAACAAAACTAAAAATCTCAATAGCATAAAAGAGTAAAGAGTTATTTCTCACTCGCAAGACATGTCCATCATAGGTTTGGTAGGAGTTCTGTTCTGAGCAGTCTTCACTTTGAGCCACTCTTTCTTGGACATTGCTGGATCAAGACACTTTTGATCAGACAAAAAACAAAAGACACAAGATACAATTGACCTTAAAACTTCAACTACCATTAAATGTTCTTCAAGTCTTATAAGTAAATGTCTGTATTTGTCTGACCTTTAGTTCATTATGAATTATACAAAAGTTTGATAAAATACTTGGGCAATATTTTGTAAAATATGTTTGGCACAAGACATCAAGATACACGACAGAATTCATTTGGCAGAACTAGTCAAACTGCTCCACCCACAAAAACCAGCCAGTCGATGTTATCTTACCATATATCTCACAAGGCAGAGAGCTGGAAATATTTGGGGAACAGGATTAATGATTATTCTTAGAGGCTAGGGGGAAGGCCATTAGTCTATTTAAGGGGTTGAATTTATGGGAAAGGCAAGAGGATTCATTAGGTCATTTGGTTTGAAAAAAGCCTTAGGTCCTTCATGAATCTGATGAGGGAGCAGCAGGAAGGCAGCTGGGTGACAGAATTCTTGTCTTTGATAAGCACAAATGTATCCAGTGCCTAAGAGGCAGGTGCTTGTATGTGAATCAGTGTCATCTCACATATGGAGGGAAAACTGGGACCGGGAAATGAGGCACTTGACACATCCATAAAATGTACAAATAGGCAGTTGATGGCTCCTTACTGGTCATAGGTGGTTGGTTAGGGTGACTCTGGAAAATATGCTAATTCATAGTAGGACTAGACCATTGTATAGAATAAGCAAGCTGATTTCTCTTTTTAGACTTTTCTTTATTTCTTTTCAACGATTTCAAATAGTATATATATGTAATATATAATGTATATTTATTAATATTTTTTCTAAAAATGCTCATCCATATCAGTTACATATAATATACAATATATAAAATATAATATATAGCACAATATTATCATATGGCATATAATATTTAACACATGACAACATATAAATATATTGATTTTTAATCTTTTTTCTGAACATACTCCCTGACCTCAGCTGTGCCTTTCACCAGAGGGAGAAAGTACTGTTTGCCTTTGAATCAAACGGTGAAAATAACTTTTGTGTGCAGTATACAGCTGAGGACCTATGTGATGGTAGCAACAAAAAATTAACAGAAGAGAAAAGTCTCAAGAAAAGAGAGAAATTTAGTATGAAATAACCTTGAACATTTAGAAATTTTCCATTCATGATTCCACATCCCCCCCCGCCAAAATAAACAAGGGGCTCCTGAATTTTATTTCAATAAGAGAGAGGGACTTTCCTAGACAGAATCGCCTTCTCCATCTGGAAAGAGTTCCTTTTTCATCCCCTGGCTTCTACCAGAACAGCATTTGATGTTTTCAGTGAAATAAGAAGGTACCAAATTTTAAGATATTCCTTTAGAAAGTTTTGATGCTTTAAATAGACTTAGTGAACTCTGTAACATCTTTTTTGTCAACTTGTATTTTGTAATCAGGGGATAAATATGCAGGTCTGATACCAAGGTATATCATGTGATATTGATGTTTGGAGTGAATCTGTCACCCAGGTAGTGAACATAGTATCCAATAGGTAGTCTTTTTCAATCCTTACCCTCTCCCTTTATCCCCCCTCTTGTATTGCCCACTGTTTATTGTCCCCATTTTCATGACTAGACCATGTATACCCAATGTTATCTCCCACATGTAATAACATGCATTATTTGGTTATCTGTTTCTGTGTTAGTTTGCCTAGGATAATTGCTTCTTGCTGTATCTATGTTGCTGCAAAAGACATGAAATCATTCTTTTTTATGGCTGCATAGTATTCCATGGTGCATACGTACCACATTTTAAAAATCCAATCTACTGTTCATGAACTCCTGGGTTGATTGTATGTATTTGTTATTGTGAATAATGCCATGATGAACATATTGTTCTTTTTGGTAGAACAATTTATTTTCCTTTGGGTACATACTCAGTAATAAGTCAAATGGTAGATCAACTCATAATGCTTTGAGAAATCTCCAAACTGCTCTCCACAGTGGCTGAACTAGTTTATATTTTCAGCAGAAGTGTACGTGTTTCTTTTTTCCATAGCCTCACCAACACATGTTTTTTCTTGACTTTTTAACAAAAGCCATTCTGGTTGGTGTGAGATGGTATCTCATTGTGGTATTGATTTGTATTTCTCTGATGATTAATGACAATTAACATTTTTTCATATGATTGTTGGTTGTATGTATGTTTTCTTTTGAGAAGTGTCTGCTCTAGTCCTTTGCCCAATTTTTAATAAGGTTATTTGTTTTATGCTCGTTGATTTGTTAAAGTTTCTTATAGATTCTGGATAATAGACCTTTGTTGGGTGCATAGTTTGCAAATATTTTCTGTCATTGTTTGGGTTGTCTGTTTATTCCATTGATAGTTTCTCTTGCTATGCAGAAACTCTTTACGTTCCATCATTAGCCAATTTTTGTTTTTGTTGTATAAATTTTTGTTTGAGGATTTGTCCATAAATTCTCTGCCAAGGTTGATATTGAGAAGGGTATTTCCTAGGGTTTCTTCTAGGATTTACAGTTTGAGATTTTACATTTAAGTCTTTAATCTATCTTAAGTTAATTTTTTGTATATGGTGGTATGTAGGAATCCAGTGTAATACTTCTGCATATACACATGCTAGCTGTCCCAGAAGCACTTACTGAATAAGAAGTCATTTCCCCATTGCTTATTTTTTTAAAGTTTGCTGAAAATCAGATGGTTATACATATGTGGCTTTAGTTCTGGGTTCTCTATTCTTTGCCTTTGGTCTATATGTCTGTTTTTGTACTAGTGCCATGCTGTTTTGATTAGTGTAACCATATAGTATAGGTTGAAGTCAGGTAATGTGATGCCTTCAGATTTGTTTTTTGCTTAAGATTACTTTGGCTATTTGGGCTGTTTTTGATTCCATATGAATTTTAGAATAGATTTTTTTCTAATTTGTGAAAAAATGACATTAGTAGTTTGATGGAAATAGTATTGAATCTGTAAATTCTTTTGGGCTTTATGGGTATTTTAATGATGTTGATTCTTCCAATCCATAAGCATGGGTCATTTTTCCATTTATTTGTGTTGCCTTTTCTTTCTTTCTTCAGAGTTTTGTAATTCTGCATGTAGAGATCCTTCATCTCTTTGGTTATCTGTACTTCTAGGCATTTCATTATTTCTGTGGCAATTATGAATGAGATTGCATTCTTGATTCAACTCTCAGCTTGAAAGTTATTGGAGTATAGAACTGCTGCTGATTTTTGTACACTGATTTTGTATCCTGAAACTTTGATCATGCCACTTTACTCTAACCTGGCTGACAGAGCAAGATCCTATCTCTGAAAAAAGGAAAAGAAAGCATAGTATATTTATGATTAATAACATTTAATTTCATTGAGATTCAATGTCAGTTGAAATTACCTGTTTATGGGTATATTGAAATATCTGTGTAGATAGCCACTGAATTAGCCTAAGGCTCCTGTAGCAAATGTCGTCAAATTTGGTGGCTTAAACAGTACTGAAATTGATTCTCTCATGCTTCGTGGGGTCAGAAGTCCTAATTAAAGGTTCAGCAAGTCTTTGCCTCCTCCAAATAATATAGGAGATATATTTATTTGCCTCTTCCAATTTCTGGTAGCTTCAAACAATTTTTGGCTTGAGATGACATAGCTTCAATCTCTACCTCCATTTTACAAGAACTTTTCTTCTTCCTTCTCTCTCTGTCTTCTCTGTTTGATTTGGTTTTTTCATCCTTCTTATCAATGGATGTCTTCTCTGTTTTTAAGGAAACTTGTGTTTTTATTAAAGGCCCACCTGGTTAATTTAGGATAATTGCAAGTTACTTTACTTAATTGCATCTACAAAGACTTCTCCCAAATAAAGTCATATTCACAGGTTCTAGGCAGAACCTAGAATATATTTGGCGGGCCACAATTCAACCCTCTACAAGTACCAAGCTAAATACATTTTACTTTGACGATGTTCCATCATGTTTAGATATTTTTTTTCAAATTGATACAGCTATAGTGCTAAATTTAGGTTTATGTCACTCTTTCTTTCTTTTTCCGTTTTTAGAGACAAGGACTCCATCTGTCACCCAGGCTGAGGTGCAGTGGCCTGATCACAGTTCACTGCAGCCTTGAATTCTTAGAGTCAAACGACTCTTCCACCTCAGCCTCCCAAGTAGCTGAGACTACAGGCTCATACCACTTCACCTGGGTACTTTCTGTCTTTTAAAATATTTGATGTCTTTTTCAATTTTAATGAAAATTGTATACATATATATGTAACCCATCAGTTAATATAATTTGCTTGTAGATGTTACATAAACAGTCACTTCCCCCTGAATTTGCAAAACAGTTCTGTTTGCTTAGAATGATTGCCAACAATAATTTTTAAAATTTAAAGATAGCCTACTCTCATACAGACCATATTTTTTTAATATATAAAAATAATTCCACATTTTATTTTATTTTCTGTTGCAAAGGCAAATAATTTTGGAAGTCTTTTTTAAAAGTTAAATCTGACCTCTCTCAGAGAAGTGAAATAGTCCTCTCTTCAGAACATACCCATGTCATGGTCCTTGGGTCCCCTAACCCTTCTCTTTTCTCATCGGTCAGTTAAGGCTTTGTCTTTAGGTGCTAACATAGAGCTACATTTTAAGAGCCCATAATTCAATATGGGAACAAACTCACTGGCACATTCTATATCTTGAAAGATTATCAAAGAGAATCAACAACTGGAAGGCAGTGTTGCCCAGAAGCTAGTTGCATCAAATGGTTCCTCTACAGGAACTTTCGTAGAAATTGCACTTGCTCGTAATGCCACTGGTCTACCCTGAGAGACTCTTTAAGAAAAAACAGATCCTAAAGCTTTGAAGATATTCACTCCATTACACAGCATGTTCTTTTTGAGAACCCTTAGGAGACAACTTTTTTCCTGATACTAATATTAGAAACACTGTCACTTTACTGTATTTGGTGTTTGTCTTAAGGGCAATGTGAAATACACGACTTACTAGATTTTCTTCCTTGAGTTTTCTGTTAAACAGCTTAGAGGCAAAACTGTGGTCAGTTTATGGTAAATGTGTAGGATCTTATAGCATAAAATTTTGACTAGCCTCATTTGTGGGTGGATTTTCATGTTTTATCCTGTATTTGCTTACTTTTCTTACTTACTCAATTTATTCTATTTAGGTATATTGTACTTTTCTTACAAAGTCGCCTAATTTTGTTTTTGGAACAATGCGACTTAGTATTTAATAACTATGTCTCTTATAGTAAAAATTATAAGCCTTTTCATAATTTTATAAAGTACTATGGTATGTAACTAATAAAAAACTAATAATTAAAATATAAATGTTTTGTTGTTGAGACAAAGTTTAAGGTATATGGGGAAACAATGCAATTCAATTTTACAGGCTTTATCATACATACAATCAGTGAAAAACACTTTTTGATTACATGTTAGTTTGGATTCTAAGAATTATTCTTATAAACATTTTAAACTGCTTGGAAATACAATAAAGGAAGAAAACAATGATATTTGGATTTTCTTTTCACAAAATTTTATTTCTTCAGAACATATAAATTGTTGCCATACAGCTAAATATTTTTCTATACATTTCTTAGAAATAAAATTATAAATGTCAAATGGCAATAATATACAAGGATAAGGTAAATCTAACATAATTTATTAGGGAAATTGATTTTTTTATCAAGTGTTTCTCTTCATTTAAATTTCACTGTGCCAAAATTTAGGATTAATATCACATGAAATATAATTTGTATGTTAATAGGAATATTTTAAGAAAAAATATGAGAGTGTAGGATTATGTGTTTTTTCTTATCCATTTTGACAAAATGCTAAACTGAGAAACTCAAGGAAATATGTTTCCTCAGAACCATAATTACATAAAGTGACTATCATAGTCTTCCTCCATAAACTATGTGTAAGTATTAATTTTAAAAGATTACATGACAAGTGAATCATAAGCAAAACAGGTAGTTCCTTGTGGTGACATACATTTGTCAAAAGAAATTATCTCTCTTTTAGATCGTGCTCTTTGAGTACTCAGAAATGACAAGCATTTGTTACATATGTTCAGCTGACAATGAGTCAGTGTCACTTGAGAGACAAGAAAGACAAGTAAAAAATATTGGATTAATTTTGATATAAAGAGATTTACATTTTGCTATTTCTAACATGTCTTTTGGAGATTGATGAATAAGAAATGAGATAAGAGAGCCCTTCAGAATCTACTATTGCTGAATATGGTAGAAAAATTGCTCTTGCTAGAAGATGTATCAAGTTTTTGTCAGGTAAAGCCAGGGAAAATTCTCTTGTGTTATCTACTAATCTTACCAGAGAGGGAATATTATGCAAGATGAATGACACTGCTTTCTCCCTCTCCCAGAAGTCAGGCGGTTGTGCACTATGCCAATCTAACAAGATTTCTGCACCTTCTTTTTATTTATTTACCAGCTTAGCTATGAGTCTAAAATATTGTCTGACATTTCCCATCCACTATGCTTTTTCTGGAAGTTTTTCACCATTTTAGATTAATTATTAAATATTTAATGACAATAATAAAACGATCTATTGAAGTTATTTGCTTTACTATTGTTTTCAATTTTTTTCCTGATTGAAATCTCTAACAGTGAGTAGAAGATAACATTTGAATTCAAGGATTATGTATTCTGTTATTTTACCTCCTCAAAATCAAAAGCACATAACATATGCCTTCTCATAGAAGAGACCTTGTCTATGTCATTCATTGCCCAGGATATTGTTGGTGCTCACTAAATGTGTGTTTAATGAATAAATATAATTCCTAATTCTTTGAAGTACATACTCTTCTGTTAACCATAATCTTATTTTTTTCTTCAATAGCCTTTATTGTTACCGTAATTCTGTTTAATATTAATACACTATGGATTTTACTAGTGTTTTGCCGAGCACAACACTTGCAATAAAAATCAACTTAGTGTGAAAACTCATTCCAAGAAAAACATTTAAGAAGCCTAGACTTAAGTATACCAGAGTAAACAAACATTAGAAAGAAAATGCCCATTGCAAACAGGATATTTTTCAGTCCCCATAGGAGGTATTTAGTGATGTATTTCAGCATCTTGAAATAACATTTGAGAACATTTGGAAGATCTTTGGATACTTTTTTTTTCTTTTTTGAGATGGAGTCTCTCTTTGTCGCTCAGGCTGGAGTGCAGTGGTGCAATCTAGGCTCACCGCCTCTGGGGGTTTAAGCAATTCTCCTGCCTCTGTCTCCCGAGTAGCTGGGATTACAGGTACCCGCCACCTTACCCGGCTAATTTTTTGTATTTTTAGTAGAGACGGTGTTTCACATGTTGGCCAGGCTGGTCTCAAACTCCTGACCTCAGTTGTTCTGCCCACCTCGGCCTCCCAAAGTGCTGGGATTACAAGCGTAAGCCACCATGCCTGATGTATCTTTGGATTCTTGTAATAGCTGATCCAACAGTGGTACCTCAGGGGAGAAGAAAAAATCCATGCTTCAAGCACCTTTGACTATTAAAACAGATAAAAATGATTACAATAAGTCATGTCATTCGTTACCTAAAACCCTAAATGGCATATTTTTTTTTTCACATAGAATAGAACTCATGTTCCATATCCTTGCCTGCAAAGTTTTCTACACAGTCACCTGCCCTCAGTTCATCTTCCACTTAGTCCTCATTGTAAAGCTCTGTCCTTTAGACAAACTCTGTTTGCTACAATGGGCCTCTTTGTAGTCCTCAAATGTGCTGAGTTCCTTTGAAGGAGCTGTTCTCCCTGCCTGTAATAACCTGCGTTTAGATTCTTTACCTAGTTTGCTACTTTTGATATTCAGTTTTCAGTTTAAATGTTACTTTTCCAGCAAATCACTTTTTGATCATTCAATCTAGACTTTCAATCCCTTTCCATTACATTAGGCTGTTGAATTATTTTTTTGGTCAATCCACATATGAACTACCTGATATATACATTCCTGTTTATTGCTTATCTCCTACTGTTATACCATATGCTTTCTCATAGCAGAGACCTTGTCTGTCATTCATTGCCCAGCATATTGCTGGTGCTCACTAAATATGTGTCTAATGAATAAATATAATCCCCAAATTATAAAAATATAGCTATCTTGATATTATATAATTTGTGTAATAATAATAATAATTTGTTTGATTTCTATATGTATGAGTGGAATATAATTTACATCCCCTGATTAAATCTTCGGCTACATTTAGTATGTTCTATAAATTTCAGGTTCTATCACTATTTGGGGGGTTTCTCCTATATGGCAGCCCTTGGCCTAAATGAGTCCACATATTTTAGTTCTACAAAGTAGTTAATATCATCTCATTTTATAAATGAATCTCAATGTAAGAAAGTGGTATGCAATTCTTCCTATTTCAGGGTTGTGCTGTTCTATAATTTTATGTTGCCCTGGCATCCATTTTGAATACAGGTTTAACTTTCTTATATCAGAAACAGAGCTTATTCACTCTTGACACAGTTTCTAGTGTTGCATCTCCTCCCAAGTCCTCAATGTTGTCAGTCCAGATATCTGGCTTATATAACCACCTCCTGGTGACCACCTCTCTCTGGGACATATAGGTACAACCTTCTCAACTGATTCCATCAACTCCCACAATCTTCATGGACTGGGAAGATTTGTAAACACCTTTCAGTCACAGTATGACCACTTAAGAGTACATGCCTGCTTCCTCTAAAGCTACTTATTATAACTCCTCTTGGGAAAGCTGCTTAGGTAAAGACCTGGATCACAGTAAAGTCCCTCACCCATATATCCATCTCTTTCTGGCTCCCCACTTGCTGATTGAGAATATTGTCCCTGTTAACTTCCCATTGGCCCTTATCAGTCTCCCTCTTCTCACGCAGACCTGTGAGTAATAAACTGCTCCTGTAGTTTCATCTGTTTTTATTTTGTTGCCTCCTCGGGGTCTCACTCAGCTGACACATCCAACCTAACTTTTCTCCCAGTCGAGGCTCTCTCAAAGAGAGGATATCTTGGCAGAAATAAACTAGACACAGGCAAGAGCAGCAGACAAGAGCAACAAGGGCATCTGCCAGTATAAACAAGTTTCCTGTGAGAGGGACACCTGGTCACCCGGCAAACCACTTAGGCATCAGGCTGTCTGTCGGGTCAAAACATATTTTGTGAAAGACACCTTGTAAACATCCATGACCAAATTCCCTGGAGGCCTGTCAGGGCAGTGCGAGAGTTTATAGCCACTCTCCAGAGAGACTTCTAGAGAAAATCAGAGAGAAATCCAACAAAGGTGAAAGCTTTTTGTACAATATCAACCATCACTTCTTAAAATTAAGGCACAATAAAAAATCACTTTTCTCTGCATATTGTCATGGCAATTAATGTGAAACTAGAGTAAGAAAATGAAATCATTTATGTAAATTATAACAGATACTAATGTACATATGTCCCAAAGTTGAAAAATCAAGGTGAAGATATGATACTGAACAAAATATTATTAGAGTTTTGTTAAATAGAAAAATTGAGTTTGCTATCTGGAAACAAGGAAAATTTGTTTACTGGAAGAAAATTGGACTGAAGGAAAAATCAAAACCAATATAACAAGGCAAACTCTAGCCAAACAACAAAGAAAAAAAAATCCATTCGCTTTTATTTTTGAATCTGAAAGCAGTGCTGTAATGCGAGGTTGCACGATTATTTTTATATTGCTTTATTCCTTCATTCATGAGATATGGGTAATCAATTTTTTAATAATCTTTTGGTATAGCTAAAAGGAATGATTGAAGTGACATGATATTTGCTTTGATAGAGCAGATGTATGATTCAATTAGAATGACAAGTACAGAGATGCAAAGTCATATGTCATATTTGAAGCCTGTGGTCTCCCTTAATGAAAGTCAAAGTTCACATCTTGAAGATGGAAATTTGACCCTTGTTTGGAGAAGAAGCTCAGAGAATCTATTACAAGTGATTTTTAAAATTAAATATCAGTTTTGTTTTATATATAGAAAGACTTAGAATTAGAAATATTTTAGTACTATTTCTTCCTTTCTCCTGTGCTTCATATATACTGATTTAATATAAAATAATTGAATGAAACATAATACAAGCAGTAAATGTGTCCTTAAACAATATGTGCCAAGGAACAAAAAGTGGGGTAACATGCCTAAGACCTGCTTACATACTGTGTATATTCTAAAGTCCCATCCATGACCATTTTATCTTTGTTTCAGGGAAGTAGCTGGTAGAAACTCAGATGCACTTACTAGAAATGTTTGCAACCACAGCATCAACTAATACGATTTTACATGCTCTTTTCTTACATGCCACTAGCACCCATGACTTCTTTTCTTGTGATGTGGTTCTAGCTAGTTTTTCTTAATAGAGTAATTTTCTCCTTTTTTTTTTTTTTTTTTTGAGACGGAGTCTCGCTCTGCCGCCCAGGCTGGAGTGCAGTGGCCAGATCTCAGCTCACTGCAAGCTCCGCCTCCCGGGTTCACTCCATTCTCCTGCCTCAGCCTCCCCAGTAGCTGGGACTACAGGCGCCCGCCACCTCGCCCGGCTAGTTTTTTGTATTTTTTTAGTAGAGACGGGGTTTCACCGTATTAGCCAGGATGGTCTCGATCTCCTGACCTCGTGATCCGCCCACCTCGGCCTCCCAAAGTGCTGGGATTACAGGCTTGAGCCACCGCGCGCGGCCAATTTTCTCCTTAAACAGAAAAATGTATGTTGAGATCACATAGAAAAGCAATTTCAGGTTGTAAATATGGAAGCAATTGTGTTTGACAGACCCCCACGAAAACTATGACATAGTATTCTCTTTACAGTGGGCATCTTCACTATGGAAAAGGACCCTGTTTTCAATGTTCCAAAGCATAAGCATAGAAAATAAAACAATAGTTTTGACGCAATTATTATAGCATCTTTAGCTCCATTTTCATTCTAATATAATTAACATGTAACTGGATTTACTTAAGATCATAAATGTGTGATTTAAAGCGATTTACTCACGAAAATGAGATGCCTCATTTGTTTATGAATAAACTCAGTATTTCGAGGTTGATCTTTCCATTTTATATTTTAGCATTATGATACAGGCAGAGTTTATGTAGCCAGAGCAGTAACATTAAGTGAGACAAACATAAAAATGAATTTGTTGGTTCTGCAGTGAAAAATCAACTTAGAAAGATTTATTCTGAATTCATTTTGTATGTCATACATTATAATTCAATATAAACCTTCATTTCAAATATCTACTTTTGTTTATTTCATATTACCTATGCTAACTTTGAGCAGTGGTTCTCAAACTTGAGTGTGCATCAAGTATCAAGAGAGCTTGATAAAGCACGGACCTCTGTGGCATCCAGAGTTTCTGAATTTCTAGGTCTGAATTGGGGCCCAAAACTGCATTTCTAGCAACATCTCAGAAGATACTGATGCTTCTGGCTCAGGGACCAGAGTTTGAGAAACTGCTTTGGATAAATTTAATGTTTTGTCTCTCATCTATCTAACCCGTGAAATGATGATGTTAATTAAGCTAAATGATTGTTCAACAAGCATATATTAAGTGACTTATGTGTCAAATACTATGCTAGGCATGGCCCCCGTCTTTGAGAAGATCTCAGAGAAGAAAGTGATTAATTCCCCATGTGGTAGAATAATTGGAAACACTTCATATTGGAGATGAAATGTTCAAAGCTTTATTGGTTTTTAAAATAGTCTTTGATATAGTTTTAATATCTGTCCCCATGAAATCTCATGTTAAATTGTAATCTCGGTGTTGGAGATAGGATCTGGCAGGAGGTATTGCGTTATGTGGGTGGGGGGATGTCTCATGGCTTGGCACCATCTTTGTGATAGTGAGTGAGTTCTTTCGAGGTCTGATTGTTTATGTGTCACTACCTCCTCTCTCTCTTGTTCTTGCTCTTGCCATGTGAGACACATGCTCCCCCTTCACCTTTGGCCATTATTGTAAGCTTCTGAGGCCTCCGCAGAAGCTGAGCAGATGCCAGTGTCATGCTTGTGTATCCTGCAGAACCACGAGCAAATTAAACCCATTTTCTTTAGAAATTACCAGTCTCAGATATTCCTACAATCAACATGAAGAATGTCAAAGGCAGGCTTGTGGTAAAAAGTTAAATCACATTGAAACACATAAATTTAGAAAAAATTACCTCTAGTCCTCTATCCTCACCTCACCTTCATCTTAGAATTCCCACTTTATATATAGAAAGCTATCAATAGTTCAATGAAAAATCTGCCAAAATGTCTCTAAGTTTTCCCGCCTTCTGGAGTGATTTAATATAGCCAAATAAAATGACCTAAGCTCTATAGCTTATATACTATCAAAAGTTGAGTAAATATTTCCAAACATTGTCTAGGATTCCCCAGTATGTAGGGGATGTTTTGCCATTAGCTCTGGTTCCAAATTCTTGATATTGGCTCCATTTTGATTCTGCACTCTTAGTTTTTCGTTCTGTGATACCATCTTTTCTTTGCCCTGCATTGCTTAATGCACAGACATCTTTATATCTTCCTTCCCCAAAGCACCACACGTCCAAGGCTGATGTGTATAACACACTTACAGTACATATTTTGAGTTAACAATGAACAATTTCGGCCGGGCGCAGTGGCTCAAGCCTGTAATCCCAGCACTTTGGGAGGCCGAGACGGGCGGATCACGAGGTCAGGAGATCGAGACCATCCTGGCTAACACGGTGAAACCCCGTCTCTACTAAAAAAAAAAAAAAAAATACAAAAAAAAGCTAGCCGGGCGAGGTGGCGGCGCCTGTAGTCCCAGCTACTCGGGAGCCTGAGGCAGGAGAATGGCGTGAACCCAGGAGGCGGAGCTTGCAGTGAGCTGAGATCCAGCCACTGCACTCCAGCCTGGGCGACAGAGCAAGACTCCGTCTCAAAAACAAACAAACAAACAAACAAAAAAAAACCCAATGAACAATTTCAGCACTGAAAAGAAAACGAGTTCAAAATGAAATGTTAAGTATTATAGTTTCAAAAACTAAGCAGACATTCCTCACAACAAGAAATCTATCAGGGCTGTGTATCTGTTCTTACCATGAGATCTTCTGATGTATGGTTAGGAAATCTTCTCTTCCTATCAGAGAGCTTTAACTGATGTCCATGACACTCACTCTTAATTTCGGTGCAACCAGTGGTCACTCTTAAATTCCTGTTACTCTGTCATGTTAAGTATGTTTCTATTATGCTAAACATCAGCCTCTTCTCAATTAGACTACTTATGTGTCCTACATTTTATAATTAAAATCTATTGTTCTCTTAAATTGGGCCTATATCCTTAGAAACACAAAACAGAAGTTTTAAAAACATCTATTTGTTCAATAGCATACATTATCAGGTTTACTCATATGTCACAGTTCCAATTCATTTACAATATTTTGGATTGTAAACAGTTTCTATACAATACAGTTCTAGGGTGGAATTGCTGACTTTGCTTTTTAAATTGTATTTTTAAAAAGCTTATTCAAAGCAGCACAATGCGGTGGCTTGCACCTGTAATCCTAGCATTTTGGGAACCTGAGGCAGGGGGATCTCTTGAGACCAGGAGTTCAAGACCAGCCTGACCAACATGGCAAAATCCTGCCTCTACTAAAAAAATACAAATATTAGCTTGGTGTGGTGGCACATGCCTGTATTCCCAGCTACTTGGCACTGTGGAGGCTGAGGCATGAGAATCACTTGAACCCGGGAGGCAGAGATTGCAGTGAGCTGAGATCATGCCACTGTACTCCAGCCTGGGTGACAGAACAAGAAGCTGTCCCACACACACACACACAAATATTATTCAAAGCAAAGTTAGGCAAAGTTATCAGTTTATGGCAGAGATATGAGGCAACCTTTTGAGTAAGCATCTAAGAAACAATGTCCACGGTCTTGAGAAATTATGAAGATCTGAATGAAAGTAGTGAATGTGAACATGAACTTTGGATTTATACTTAGGAGATAGAATTTATAATACTATAAGAAAGATTGTATGTAAAGGATATAAAGGATGAGAAAGAGGAAGAGTTTGCAAATAAATTCCTTGATTGTTTTCGGAGTTATTGGATGAGTGGTTATGTCATTAACTTTTTTTTGAGGGGGGGCGGTGTGTGGAGTCTTGCTCTGTGGCCCAGGCTAGAGTGCAATGGTGCTCTCTTGGTTCACTGTAAACTCTTCGAGGTTCAAGTGATTCTCCTGCCTCAGCCTCCTGAGTAGCTGGGATTATAGGCATGCACTACCACACCTGTCTAATTTTTGTATTTTTTGTAGAGATGGGGTTTCATCATGTTGGCCAGGCTGCTCTTGAACTCCTGACTTCAAGTGATTTGCCTGTCTCGGCCTCTCAAAGTTTTTCATTAATTTTTATCTCTGTTATCTCATATTTCAGGCTTTGTTTCCATGTGAATTATGTAATTGAGACTTGACACATATCAAGAACGTGGCTGTAGAGAGGTGGCCATTAACATACATTAGGCATAAAGTTAGACTGAGAAATGTAAGTCTTTTATCTAAACTATTATAAACACATTTTATGTATCAAAATAAGATGTGTTTGTTTTTACCTGGCTGAAAATAGTAAACAGTTGATAACAACTCACATTTAGAAAAAGAATAAAATGTTTACCACGTGATTTCTAGTGACAAAGAAAGCCAAGTGACGTAATAGGAACATAGAGAGATGCTGTTCCGATGTACACATAGGACATGGCTCACATCAGCAGACTATATGTGAGATATCAGAGATCTGTGATGACACCAGGAAATCCAGAAGTTGACAACAAAGTATAACCGTGACAATGGAAAAGTTGTTACCTAGACAGATTAAAAGTTTGTTACCCAGAGAGATTAAAGAAGAATTAAATATATAAGCTATCAGAGGCAAGTTCATAACTTTAATTAATTCAACACTCTTTTTGTCTCTTGGGAAAACATGAGCTAGAATTTTTAAGTGACTTGTGATAGATTAAGTTAAAAATTACAGGAAAAAGATAAAAGTAAAACAATAGTATACAGCAATTTTTCTTAATTCTTGGAGTGTTCTCTTCTGCTGAAACTATGATCTCTCCTTAAATTAATACAAATATGCATACAGATATATAGATTTGAAATAATCCTAATAAATGCTGCTTTAACAAAGATTATTTCTGAATATGTGTGCTAAATAACACCCTGTATGTGAACCTTGAAGCAATATAGAGATAAATTATTTTCCACAACCCCAACTAAAGTAGTTCGCCACATGATAAAAGAAAAAAAAATCATATTGACTTTTCAAGGCACTTTTAAAAATAAAAATGTATGGTCTCTAACAGCTTTATATAATATAACGAGAAGATTGCTGTGCTTTGGGGTAAGTCTCCATGGATTCAAATGCTTAAAAAAGGTTTAGGATTTCTTTGATTCCATTTTATGTTCTAAAATCAAATATCTTGAGAATATTTTCCCTTTCATTAGACTAACCTCTTAAAGTTTTGTTAGTCTTAAAGAATTTATAGGCTGGGCACAGTGGCTCATGCCTGTAATCCCAGCACTTTGGGAGCCTGAGGCGGACGGATAAACTGAGGTCAGGAGTTCGAGACCAGCCTGGCCAACATGGTGAAACCACATCTCTACTAAAAATACAAAAAAAATTAGCCGGGAGGGACGACGTGCAACTGTAATCCCAGCTACTCGGGAGGCTGAGACAGGATAATTGCTTGAACCCTGGAGGCAGAGGTTGCAGTGAGCCAAGATCGCGCTATTGAACTCCTGCCTAGGCAACAAGAGTGAAACTCCGTCTCAAAAAAATAAATAAATAAATAAATAAATTATAGAAATGTTATGAAAGTGGAAGGCAGTTTCTCTTGTGAAATTATATTTATTTCTTTTATGGTGTTGGAACAATAAATTATATCCTTTTCTAAAAAGTACATATGCTATTGGTTTCCGTTTCTGTTTTTTCTTTGTTTGTTCTTTTACTTAGGTGAAACACTTAACCTATGAAAACAAAAAGTTCTCTGAGGCATTTTTTTTTTTTCTGATGACATTACATTTTATTCCACTTTTGAAATGTGCTTATTGAGATACTATTCACATACCATAAAAGTCACTAGCTTTTACTATATAGACAGTTTAAAGTATTTTTATCACAATAGTGTTAAATTTTTGTCAATGTTTTTGCTGCATTTATGTACATGATCTTATGGTTTTGTCATTTATTTTGTTAATATGGAGCGTAACACTGATTGACTTTTGTATGTGAAAGCAATCTTGCATTCCTGGGATAGAATCCATTTGGTCATGTAATAAAATTATTTTTAAGAGTTGTTGGATTTGGCTTATTGAATATTTTACTGAGGATTTTTGCAGTAAAATTGTATCGATCCAGAGTTTTCTTCTGATGTCTTTGGTTTCAGTATCAAGATAAAATTGGCTCCATAGAATGAGTTGGGAAGTAATCTCTCCTCTATTATTTTTTGGAAAAGTGTGTGAAAATCATTGTTAACTCTTTAAATATTTGATAAAATTGACCAGTGAAGCCATCTTGATCTCAACTTTTCTGCCTGGGACATTTTTGTTCACTAACTCAATCTTGTCAGAGATCTAGTCAGATTTTCTACAACCTTTTTGAAACAGTTTGTGGTAATTTGTGTGTTTCTCAAATTTTTAGAAATTTTATTTAGGCTAATTTGTTGGCATGCAGTTTTTCATAGTATTCCCTTTTTATCTAATCTAGTTAAATGTCACTTTTTAAGACTTTTTCAAATAATCAATTTTGATTTTTATTATTTAAAAGTTAGTTTTCTCTTCTCCATTGTTTACTATTTTCAAATCTTTACTATTTTCATGTACTTATGTTTAGATTTAACTTGCTCTTCTTTTTCTATTTCTTTAGGTAAAAAGTTAGGTGATTGAATTCAAATACATATTTTATTTGTATTATAGGCATGCACAGCTATAATTTTTTCTGTACTACTGTAGCTGCTTTCCATATGTTTTTGTATATTGTGATTGTGTTTTCATCCATTTCAAGGTGTCTTTGAATTTCACTTGTGATTTCTCCTTTGATACACTGTTTATTTAAGAGCAGGGTATTGTTTAACTTTTACATGTTTGCAAACTTTCCAACTTTCTTTTGTTATTGATTTATAAGCTAATTCCTTTGTGCTTACATAAAATACTTTGAATAATTTCAACTCACTTTAATTTGTAGTAGCAGAATATACTTTGTACAATTTCAACCTATTCAAAATTATTGAGGCTTGCTTTATGTCCTTAAATATTGTTTATCCCAAGAATGTTCTATATACCTTTAAGATGAAAGCTTATTTTGCTATTTTGCTGTTCCTGGGTGAAATACTCCATACATGTGTATCTGTTAAGGATAGATAGGTTACAGTGTTTTCCGCATATTCCACATATTCCATTTCTTTTTCTTTTCTTTTCTTTCTTTTTCTTTTTCTTTTTATTTTTTGCCTAACTTCTCCATCTATTGTTGAAAGTGGGGTATGCTGCGCGTGGTGGCTTGTACCTGTAATCCCAGCACTTTGGGAGGCGGAAGTGGGCACTTAGGGACTTGAGGTCAGGAGTTCAGACTGGCCTGGCCAACATGGTGAAAACCTGTCTCTACGAAATATACAAAAATTAGCCAGGCGTGGTAGTGGGCACCTATAATCCCAGCTACTAGGGAGGCTGAGGCACAAGAACTGCTTGAATGCAGTGGGAGTGGAGGTTGCAGTGAGCCAAGATCACGCCATTGCACTCCAGCCTGGATAATACAGCAAGACTCCGTCAAAAAAAAAAAAGGGGGGGGGATGTGGGTGCTACTTTGCTTAAGTTTTGTTTTTGCTTTGTTTTGTTTTGTTGTTTTGTTTTGAGACAGAGTCTCACTCTGTCACCCAGGCTGCAGTGCTGTGGCGCGATCTCGGCTCACAGCAAGCACCGCCTCCCGGGTTCACCCCATTCTCCTGCCTCAGCCTCTTGAGTAGCTGGGACTACAGGCGCCCGCCACCGCGCCTGGCTGATTTTTTGTAATTTTAGTGGAGACAGGGTTTTACCGTGCTAGCCAGCAAGGTCTCGATCTCCTGACCTTGTGATCCTGCTGCCTCGGCCTCCCAAAGTTCTGGGATTATAGGCGTGAGCCACCCTGCCAGGCCACTTAAGTCTATTAATTTTGAATTGTCTTTGTTTCTTAAATTCTGTCAATTTTTGCTTCATGTATTGTGGTGCTTTTTGTTAGGTGCTTTCAACCTTCTACATCATTAAATCTAAAGTAAGTCTCCTGAGCATATAGCTGGATCTTATCATTTGAGCCAATATGATAATTTTTAACTTTTAATTGGGTTTTTAAATTTATTCACATGTAATGTTACTATTGACATGTGTGCATTGACCTCTGCCATTTAGTTTTTTGTATTCTATATACCTCATATCTTTTTGTTTTTCTATTCCTGTAGTGACTTCTTTATTATCAAGTAGCTATTTTCTAGTGTAATAAAAACCACTTTAAGGTTTTTATTATATTTTTCAACTATGTTTCTTGTGGTTTTCCTAGGGCTTAACATATACATTGCAAGTGACCAAAATTAACTTCTGATTTAAAAATAACATTATTCCAATGGATGATAGAAACTTTCTCTAAAATATGTTCATTCTCTTCCCCTATTTTTTGTACTATTGTTGTTTTCTTTATTGTGTTACATACCTTACAAGCCCAATCAAAACTGTTGTAATTACTCCTTTGTATATACTCTTATGATACCCTGCAAAAAGTTGAGAACAGAAAGGAGAGCAAATATATATTTATAGAATTTTTTATATTTACCTTCTGAATTACCAATTCTGATGATCTTTCTTCCTATGTATTCCAAGTGACCATTTTGTTCTAATTTCTTACTTCATTACAACTTTGTTCTCACCCATTACCTTTGGCTGTTATTGGTAAATACATTTTGTTTTTGTATAAAAGCAACAGTTCACCTACATTCATATTGTTCTATGCACTTACTTTCATTGAACTTTTATATAAGGTTCAGGGAGACATGGGCAGGTTTGATAAATACGTAAATTGTGTGTCATGGGTGGCTGGCGTAGATTGTTTCATCACCCAGGTAATAAGGATAGTAACTAATAGGTAGTTTTTCAGTCTCCTTCCAGCCCTTCACCCTCAAGTAGACGCTGGTGTCTGTTGTTTCTTTTTCTGTATCCATGTGTACTCAATGTTTAGCTCCCACTTACAAGTTAGAATATGTAGTATTAGCTTTTCTATTTTGGGTTTAGTTTGTTTTGGATTATAGCCTCCAGCTCAATCCATATTGATGCAAAGGACATGATCTCATCCTTTTTTATGCCTGAATGATATTCCATGGTATATATATGCCACATTTTCTTTATCCAGTCTACCACTGAGGGGCATTTAGGTGGATTCCGTGACTTTACTGTTGTGAGTAGTGCTACAACAAGTATATGTGTGCATGTGTTGTTAGGAAGAATGATTCTTATTTATCCAGACATATATCCAATAATGGGATTGCTAGGTTAAATGGTACTTTGTTTTAAGTTCTTGAGAAATTCCCACACTTCTTCCTACAAGGGCTTAAATAATTTATGTTCCTACAAGGAGTGTATAAGCATTCCCTTTTCTTTGCAACCACACCAGCATTTGCTATTTTTTGGCTTTTTATGAATAGCCATTCTGAGTGGTGTGAGATGGTATCTCATTGTGATTTTGACTTGCATTTCTCTAATGATTAGTGATGTGAAGCATTTTCTCATATTCTTATTGGCCATATGTATGTCTTCTTTTGAAGAGTGTTTGTGCTTGTGTTTTTCCCACTTTTTAATGCAGTTGTTTGTTTTTGCCTGTTGATTTATTTACAGATTCTGTATATTAGTCCTTTGTTAGATGCATAACTTGCAAATATTTTTTCCCATTCTGTAGACTGTCTGTTAATTCTATTGATAATTTCTTTTGCTGTTGAGAAGCTCTTTCATTTAATTAGGTCCTACTTGTCTATTTTGTTTTGTTGGAATTGCTTTTGGCATCTTTGTCATAAAATCAATGCCAGGGCCTATGTCCAGATTGGTATTTCCTATGCTATTTTCAAGGGTTTTTAAAGTTTGAGATTTTACACTTAAATCTTTAATCTGTGTTGAGTTGGTTTTTGTATATGCTGTATGAAAGGTGTCCAAGTTCAATCTTCTGTATATGGCAAGCCAGTCAGCCCAGCACTGTTTCTTAAATATGGAGTCTTTCTTCGTTGCTTATTTTTCTTGACTTTGTTGAAGATCAGATGGTCGTATGTGTGTGGCTTAATTTCTGGGTTCTTTGTTCTGTTTCTTTGGTCTATGTGTCTGTTTTTGTACCAGTACCATAGTGTTTTGGTTACTGTATTCTTTTAGTATAGTTTGAAGTTGGATAAAATGATGCCGTCAGCTTTGATCTTTTTGCTTAGGATTATCTTGGCCATTTGAGCTCTTTTTTGGTCCCATATTAATTTTAAAACAGCTTTTCCTAATTAATTCTTTGAAGAATGTTATTGGTAGTTTGACAGGAATAGCATTTGTCTATAAATTACTTTGGGAAGTATGACCATTTTATTAACATTGATTCTTCCTAACCATGAGGATAGATTTTTTTTTTTTTTTTTTGTATTTGCTTGTTTCATCTCTGATTTCCCTTAGCAGTGTTTTGTAATTCTCATCATAGAGATCTTTCCTCTTTCTGGTTAGCTGTGTTCCTAGGCATTGAATTCTTTTTGTGGCTATGGTGAATGGGATTGCATTTTTGATTTGGCTCCCAGCTTGAACTTTGTCGGTGTACAGAAATGCTACTTATTTTTTATATTGATTTTGTATCCTGAACTTTTACTGAAGTTGTTTATCAGATCTAGACTTCTTTGTGTGGGGACTATGGGGTTTTCTATGTTTAAAATCATATTGCCTGCAAACAAAGATCTTTTGACTTCTCTTTTCCTATTTGAGTGCCTTTTATTTCTTTCTCTTTTTTTTTTTTTTGAGGCGGAGTCTCGCTCTGTCGCCCAGGCTGGAGTGCAGTGGCCGGATCTCAGCTCACTGCAAGCTCCGCCTCCTGGGTTTACGCCATTTTCCTGCCTCAGCCTCCCTAGTAGCTGGGACTACAGGCGCCCGCCTCGTCGCCCGGCTAGTTTTTGTACTTTTAGTAGAGACGGGGGTTTCACCGTGTTAGCCAGGATGTTCTCGATCTCCTGACCTCGTGATCCGCCCGTCTCGGCCTCCCAAAGTGCTGGGATTACAGGCTTGAGCCACAGTGCCCAGCCTTATTTCTTTCTCTTGCCTGATTGCTCTGGCTAGCATATCCAGCACTATGTTGAATAAGAGTGGTGAGAGTAGGCATCCTTGTCTTGTTCTGGTTCTCAAGAAGAACGCTTGCATCTTTTGCCTGTTCAGTATGATGTTGGCTGTGGGTTTGTCACAGATGGCTCTTATTATTTTGAGGTATTTTCTTTCAATGTCTAGTGTGTTGAGGGTTTTTAACATGAAAAGATGTTGAGTTTTATCAAAAGCCTTTTCTGCATCTATTGAGATGATCATCTTATATTTGTTTTTAGTGGTGAGTGACCATTTTTGAATTACATATTTTGAATCAACCTTATATCCCAGGGATAAAGCATACTTGATCATGGTGGATTAGCTTTTTCATGTGCTACTGGATTCATTTTTCTAGTATTTTATGAAGATTTTTGCATTTTTATTCATGGAAGATATTGGCTGCAAGTTTTTTTTGTTGTTGTGTTTCTGCCAGGTTTTTGTATCAGGATGATGCTGGCCTCATAGAATGAATTAGGGAGGAGTCCCTCCTTAATTTTTTCATATTCTTTCAGAAGGTGTGGTACCAGTTCTTTTTACATATCTGATAGAATTTGGCTATGAATCTATATGGTACTGGGATTTTTCCAGTTAGTAGGTTTTTTATTTAGTGATTCAGTTTTGGAACTCATTATTGTTCCATTCTGGGATTCAATTTAATTCTGGTTTCGTTTTGGGAGGTTGTATACTTCCAAGAATTTGTTCATTTTTTCTAATCTTAATAATTTGTGTACACAGAGGTGTGTTTTTCAGCCTCTGGGAGGTGTTTTTTTTTTTTTTTTTTTTTTTTTTTTTTAAGTGGTGTCTGTGGAAACATCCCCTTTAGCATTTCTGATTGTGTTCATTTGGATATTCTCTCTCTCTCTCTCTCTCTTTCTTTTAATTAGTCTAGTTAGTAGTCCATCAATCTATTGACTCTTAAAAAGTCAACTCCTGGATTCATTGATTTTTTGTATGGTTTTCTCTACCTCAGTTTCATTCACTTCATTTCTGATTTTGGTTATTTCTGGTCTTCTGCTAGCTTTGGGTTAGTTGGTTCTTGTTACTACACTTCCTCTAGGTGTGATGTTAGGTTGTTCACTTCAGATCTTTCTATATTTCCAATGTGGTCATTTAGCACTACAAACTTTCCTCTTAATACTGCTTTAGCTGTGTCAAAGAGACTGTGCTATGTTGTATTTGTATTGTCATTAGTTCAAAGCATTTCTCCATTTCTGCCTAAATTTCATTGTTTACTCAGAAGTCATTTAGGAGTAGGTTGTTTAACTTTTATGTAATTGTATGATTTGGAGAGATTTTCTCATATTAATTTTTATTTTTATTGTACTGTGGTCCAAGAGTGTGTTTGTTATGATTTCAAATTTTTAATTTACTGAGGATTGTTTTATGGCCAATTGTGTGTTCAATTTTAGAGTATGCATCATGTGCAGTTGAGAAGAATGTATATTTTGTTGTTTTTCAGTGGAGAGTTCTGTAGATGTCTGCTAGGTTCATTTGGTCAAATATCAAGTTCAGGTCTCAAATATCTTTGTTAGTTTTCTGCTTTGATGATCTGTCTAACATGGTCAGTGACATGTTGAAGTCTTCCAGAATTATTATGTAGTTATCTAACTCTCTTCATAGGTCTATAAGAATTTGCTTTATAAATCTGGTACTCCTATTTGTTTGTTTGTTTGTTTTTTATCCATTCTCCCAAGCATTTATCTTTTGTGTTACAAACAATCCAACTATACTTTTTTAGTTAGTAATTAAAGACTATAGTCACCCTGTTGTGCTACCAAATAGTAGGTCTTAATCATTCTTTCTAACTCTCATAGTTTGTACCCATCAAATATCCAATCCCCCCAAACTGCTAGCTCCCCAGTAGCCTTCCCAACCTCTGAAAACCATTGTTCTACTCTATGTGTCCATGAGTTAAATCATTTCAAATTTTAGATCCCACAAGGAAGTGAGAACATGTGATGTTTGTCTTTCTATGTCTGGCTTATTTCAGGTTACAGATGATCTCCAGTTCCATCCTTGTTTTTACAACTCATAGGATCTCATTCTTTTTTTAATGGCTGAATAGTACTCTGTTGTGTGTATGTACATTTTCTTTATCCATTCATCTGTTCATGGACATGTAAGTTGCTTCCAAATCTTAGCTACTGTAAATAGTGATGCAATGAATTAGGAGTACAGATATTTCTTTGATATATTGATTTCCTTTCTTTTGGGTATATACCCAGCAGTGGAATTGCTGGATCATAAGGTAGCTCAATTTTTACTTTCTTGAGTAACCTACAAACTGTTCTCCATAGTGGTTGTAATAATTTATGTTACCACCAACAGTTTATGACAGTTCCCTCTTCTCCACATCCTCACCAGCATTTGTTATTGGCTGTCTTTTTGGTTATAAGCCATTTTAACAGGGGTGAAATGATATCTCCTTATAGTTTTCATTCACATTTGTCTGATGATCAATGATGTTGATCACATTTTCTTTTTTCCTTTTCTTTCTTTTTTTCTTTCTTTGTTTTTTTTTTTAGACAAAGTCTGGCTCTGTTGCCTAGTCTGGAGTGTGATGGCACAATCATGGTTTACTGCAACCACTACCTCTCAGGCTCAAAGGATCCTCCCACCTCGACCTTCCTAGTAGCTGGGACCACAGGCTTATGCCACCATATCCAGCTAACTTTTGTATTTTTTTATAGAAATGGGGTTTTACCCTGTTGCCTAGGCTAGTTTACAAACACTGGACTTAAATGATTCACCTGCCTTGGCCTGCCAAACTGCTGAGATTACACTCATGAGCCACTATGTCCAGCTTTTCATATGTCTGTTTGCCATTTGTATGTCTTCTTTTGAGAAATGTCTACTCATTATTGCTCAATAACGTCCTTTTCTTTCTGATTGAAGTGCTTTTAAAATTTCTTGTAGGACAGGTCTAGTGTTAATGACATCCCTCAGCTTTTGTATGTCTGAGGTGTCTTATTTCTCCTTCATATTTGAAGGATTTTCAATAAATATACTATTCTATGGTAAAAGTGTTTTTTTTTTTTTTTTTCCTTCAGCAATTTAAATATGTCTTGCCACTCTTTTCTGGCTGACAATGTTTCCACTGAAAAGTCTGCTGCCAGACATATTGGAGATCCATTGCATGTTATTTATTTTCTCTTGCTGCTTTTAGAATTCTTTCTTTATCCTGGATCTCTGGGAGTTTGAGAGTTAAATGCCTTGAGGTAGTCTTTTTTGGGTTAAATCTGCCTGGCACTCTAGAACCTTTGTACTTGGACATTGGTGTCTTTCTCTAGGTTTGGAAAACTCTCTGTTATTCCTTTGAATAGACTTTCTAAGCCTATCTCTTTATCTCCCTTCTGTTTAAGGCTAATTACTCTTAGATTTGCCCTTTTGAGGCTATTTTCTAGATCTGTAGGCCTGTTTCTTTGCCCTGCATTTGTCTTTTTCTCTGTGTCTTCTGACTATGTATTGTCAAATAGCCTGTCTTCAAGCTCACTAATTTTTTCTTCTACTTGATCAGTTCTTCTATTAAGTGCTCCTATTTGGGGTATGTATATGTTTAGAATAGGTAGGTTCTCTTGTTGAATTGAAGCTTTATCATTATGTAACGCCCCTTTTTTAAATCATTGTTGGTTTAATGTCTATTTTGTTGGAAATTATAATAGCAATCTCTACTTTTTTCCTGTTTTTCATTTGCTTGGTAGGTCTTTCTTCATCCCTTTATTTTAGACTATGGGAGTCATTGCATGTGATATGGTTCTCTTGTATGCAGCATAAGTTGTGTCTTGCTTTTTCATCCAAGTTTTAATTGGGGCATTTAGTCCATTTGCATTCAAAGTTAATATTGATATGTGCTGGTTTAATCCTATTTATCCTGTTGTTAGCTGGTTAGTAGGCAGATTTGATGATGTGGTTTCTTTATAGAGTCAATGGTCTCTGTACCTAACTGTACTTTTGTGGTGACCAGTAGCAGCCTTTCTTCTCCATATTTAGCACTTCCATAAGGACCTCTTGTAAAACAGGTCTGGTGGTACCACGTGTTGGGAGCAAGTCCCCCCAAATCTGGCCATAAATTGGCCCCAAAACTGGCCATAAACAAATCTCTGCCACGCTGTGATATGTCCATAACGGCTCTAAAACCCAAGTTGGAAGGTTGTGGGTTTATGGGAATGAGGGCAAGGAACACCTGGCTCTCCCAGGGTGGAAAACTGCTTAAAGGCATTCTTAAGCAACAAACAATAGCATGAGCTATCTCTCTTAAGGGCATGTTCCTGCTGCGTTATGTAGCCCAACCTATTGATTTAATTTGGCCCAGCCCTTCATTTTCCATAAAGGGATACTTTTAGTTAATTTAATATCTATAGAAACAATGCTAATGACTGATTTACTCTTAATAAATATGTGGGTAAATCTCTGTTTGGGGCTCTCAGCTCTGAAGACTGTGAGACCCCTGATTTCCTACTTCACACCTCTATATTTCTGTGTATGTGTCTTTAATTCCTCTAGCGCTGCTGGGTTAGGGTCTCCCTGACGGAGCTGATCTTGGCAAGTGGCGTCCATCCATTCATGGGGACTCAAATCCAGGTCAAAGGGTCACCAAAGTGATGGTTGGAATAGACAACTAGCTGGAGGACACCCAAGTACTCTTAAAGCAATCCCCGTGGTGAGTAAGAAGGGGAGCTCAGGAGTGTCTTGTCAGAACCATGGGGCAAGTTTGGGGTCTGGATCGTTCCACCTTGGAACTTTTTCATATTGATGACGAGGAGGAACAAGAGTATAACGAGGTAACAGAAGAGGTTACAGAGCATGTTTATTTGCTAGCTAAAGCTAAAGTGGCAAAGGAAGGAGAGGTTCATCCCTACCCTTTTGCACCCCTTCCTTATTATTTTGAAGAAAATGACCCCCCCCCAGATCTTTTTTTCCAGAAGACACTGGGCAAAAAGTAGTTGCCCCAGTGACTGTTCGAGCAGCACCTCAAGCGACTGCTCTTAGTTCCATTCAGGCAGGAATTCAGCAAGCTAGATGAGAGAGGGTGATTTGGAGGCTTGGCAGTTTCCTGTTAGAATACACCCCTCAGATCAACAGGGAAATATTACAGCTACATTTGAGCCTTTTCCTTTTAAATTATTTAAAGAATTAAAACAAGCAATCAGTCAGTATGGACCAGGTTCTCCTTTTGTAATGGGACTGTTAAAGAATGTTGCTGTTTCCAGATGGATGATTCCTACTGACTGGGACCCTCTTACTCGAGCTCATCTAACTCCTGCTCAGTTCTTACAATTTAAAACTTGGTGGGCAGATGAAGCTTCCATTCAGGCTGCTTGCAATGCCCAGGCCCAACCTCAAATTAATATAACTGCAGACCAACTTTTGGGGGTTGGCGGCTGGGTTTGTTGAGATGCACAACTGGTCATGCAGGATGATGCCATAGAACAGCTTAGAGGAGTGTGCATTAGAGCTTGGGAAAAAAATCACTTCAGGTGGGGAACAATACCCTTCCTTTAGTGCTAAAAAACAGGGACCCACAGAATCATATGTTGATTTTATAGCTCAGTTACAGGAGTCTCTTAAAAAGTTGATTGCAGATTCTTCTGCTTAGGATATAGTGCTGCAGTTATTAGCTTTTGACAATGCTAATCCCAATTGCCAGGCTGCTCTGCGACCTATCAGAAGGAAAGCACATTTAGTTGATTATATCAAGGCGTGTGATGGTATTGGAGGTAATCTGCATAAAGCTACTTTGTTGGCACAGGCAATGGCAGGACTGAGAGTGGATAAAGGAAATACTCCATTTCCTGGAGCTTGTTTTAACTGTGGGAAGCATGGTCATACTAAAAAAGAATGTAGAAAAAATCAGCAAGTCAGGCTGCCAGATAGGGGAAAAAAGAAAACTGTGGAGCCTGAAATATGTCCAAAATGTAAAAATGGAAAATCCTGGGCTAGTCAGTGTCACTCTAAGTTTGATAAAGAAGGGAACCTGATTTCAGGAAATGCCATAGAGGCCTGTCCCCGACCCTGTTCTAAACCAGGGCATTTCCAGCTCAGGCTGTTCCCTCACCCCTGTACAATGTCTGTCCCCTGCCACAGCCAACAATGCCACAGTAGATTTATGTTGCACAAAAGCTGTGAACCTTCTGCCTGGGAAACCCCCATAAAAGGTCCCAACAGGAGTCTGTGGACCTTTGCCAGCAGGGACAATAGGATTACTTTTAGGAGGGTCTAATGTAAGTTTAAAAGGCACACAAATACATATAGGAGTCATTGATTCAGATTACAATGGGGACATTCAAATTGTTATATCTACTTCTGTTCCCTGGAAAGCAGAGCCAGGAGAGCACATAGTACAGCTCCTGATTGTGTCGTATGTGGGAATGGGAAAAAGTGAAATTAAACGAGCAGGAGGATTTGGAAGCACAAATAAACAATGCAAAGCAGCATATTGGGTAAATCAAATTACTGATAAACATCCTACCCATGAAATAACTATTCAAGGAAAGGAATCGAAAGGTTTGGTAGATATAGGAGCGGACATTTCAATCATTTCTCTACAGCACTGCCTGTCCACGTGGCCAGTTCAACCCGCTCAATTTAACGTAGTTAGAGTTGGTAAAGCTGCTGAAGTACATCAAAGTATATTTTGCATTGTGAGGGGCCTGATGGACAATCTGAGACTATTCAACCAATTATAACTTCTGTACCTATAAATTTATGGGGAATAGATTTATTACAACAATGGGGAGCACAGGTTCTAATTCTAGAACAATTATATAGTCCTCAAAGTCAACATACAATGCATGAAATGGGGTATGTCCCTGGTATGGGACTAGAAAAAAATTTGCAAGATTTGAAAGAACCTCTTCAAGCAGAAAAACAAAGTTCCCACCAAAGATTAGAAAATAATTTTTGATGGCGGCCATTGTGAAGCCTCCAGAACCTATATCTTTAAAATGGTTAACAGATAAGCCCATTTGAATAGAACAATGGTTGCTAAGTAAAGAAAAACTGGAGGCTTTAGAGACATTAGTTACTGAACAATTAGAAAATGGGCACATAATTCCAACATTCTCTCCTTGGAATTCTCCAGTTTTCATAATTAAGAAAAAATCAGGAAAATGGAGAATGTTAACTGACTTAAGAGCCATCAATTTAGTTACACAATCTATGGGAGCATTACAGCCAGGATTGCCTTCTCCTGCTATAATTCCAAAAAATTGGCCTTTAATAGTCATAGATTTAAATGACTGTTTCTTCACTATCCCTTTAACTGAGCAAGACTGTGAATGGTTTGCATTTACTATTCCTGCAGTAAACAACCTGCAACCTGCTAAATGTTATCACTGGAAAGTGTTGCCACAGCGTATGTTAAACAGTCCAACTATTTGCCAGATGTATGTGGGGCAAGCAATTGAACCTACTCGTAAAAAATTTTCACAGTGTTACATTATTCACTATATCGATGATATACTTTGTGCTGCTCCCACCCGAGAAACATTGCTCCAATGTTATGATCACTTTTAAAATTCAGTTTCTCGCACTGGTTTAATTATAGCTCCTGACAAAATTCAGACTACTACTCCTTATTCCTACTTGGGGACCTTAGTAGACAACACTACCATTGCGCCACAGAAAGTACCCATACGTAGGGATAAATTAAAAACATTAAATGATTTTCAAAAATTACTAGGGGATATTAATTGGATACAGCCTGCTCTAGGCATTCCTGCCTATGCTATGTGTAATCTGTTTTCTATCCTTAGAGGAAATCTTAGTCTCACTAGCCCTCGGCAATTAACAAAAGAGGCTGTGGCAGAGTACCACTGATTGAGAAGCAAATCCATAAAGCTCAGATAAATAGAATAGATCCAGAGAAGACTCTAGATTTGCTAATTTTTTGAACTCAGCATTCACCTACTGGTGTTATTGTCCAAGAACAGGACTTAGTAGAGTGGCGCTTTCTTCCACATACTAATTCATGGACTCTAACTCCTTATTTAGATCAAATCGCTACTATCATAGGGATTGGGAGAACTTGGATTATTAAATTACATGGATATAAGCCTGGAAAAATTATTGTCCCTCTCACGAAGGCACAAATACAACAAGTTTTTATAAATAGTCTTACTTGGCAAACCCATTTAGCTGACTTTGTGGGTATTCTCGATAATCATTTTCCTAAAACGAAACTTTCAGTTTTTGAAATTAACTAATTGGATTTGCCCTAAAAGAACTAAATTTACACCAACTGAAGGTGCTGAAAATATTTTTACAGATGGGTCTAGTAATGGTAAAGCTTCTTATTTTGGCTCAAAAAGTAAAGTTTTCCAGACGTCCTATACTTCAGCTCAAAAAGCAGAGCTTGTAGCTGTAATTAAGGCATTGGCTGCTTTTGAGATGCCTATTAATGTGATTTCTGATTCTTCATACGTGGTTCATTCCACACAGTTAATTGAAAATGCTCAATTATGATTTCACACAGATGAACAACTGATGACTTTATTTACCCAACTGCAAACAGCAGTTAGGAGTAGAATACACTCTTTTTACATCACTCTCATTAGAGCTCATACACCTCTTTCAGGACCTTGACTGAAGGGGATCAAATGACTGCTCACCTAGTTGCTACTGCAATATCTAATGCCAGACACTTTCACAGTCTAAACCATGTTAATGCCTCTGGTCTCAAACGCAGATACAACATTACCTGGAAAGAAGCTAAAGTTATTATCCAGTGATGCCCAGCTTGCCAAATGATACATTCCTCATCTTTTACAGGAGGAGTTAATCCTCGAGGACTGGAACCTAACTCTATTTGGCAAATGGATGTCACACATGTTCCCTCGTTTGGGAGACTAGCTTATGTACATGTATATGTGGCACCTTTTCTCACTTTGTCTGGGCTATAGGCCAAACAGGGGAGTCTTCTGCCTGTGTTAATTGTCATCTTTTGTGGTGTTTTGTGGTGATGGGCGTTCCAGCTTCTATTAGAACAGATAATGCCCCAGGCTACACTAGCCAAACTCTAGCTACATTTTTCTCTGTGTGGAATATTAAACACATTACTGGTATACCATACAATTCTCAAGGACAAGCCATAGTGGAAAGAATGAATCACTCCCTAAAACAGCAGTTGCAAAAGCAGAATGGGAGAAACAATGATGGATGCAACTGAACTTAGCATTATTAACTTTAAATTTTTTGAGCCTGCCCAAAGGCCAGATGTTATCAGCAGCTGAACAGCATCTACAGAACCCAGCTGCAAAGACAGAAGCAGAACAACTGATTTGGTGGAGAGATTCGATAATAAAAAGTCGGGAAATAGATAAAATAATAACTTGGGGTAGAGGTTATGCTTGTATTTCTCCAGGCCAAACTCAACAGCCAATTTGGATACCATCAAGACACCTGAAACTTTATCATGCACCAGATGCCAAGGAAGAGACTCTGGGAGGATCCCGAGGACTCCCCAAGTTGCAGCCATTTTGAGACTGATGCTGAGGAGGACCCCAACTGTCATAAGCAACACCTGTGGAACACAGCCACCCACCTGGGGACAAATCAAGAAGCTGTCTCAGATGGCGGAATAAAACCTGAGGGAAGTGGAACAACCAGTCACAATGAATAATTTAATGGTAGCTATGATAGGGTTATCACCACTGCCGTGAGTATCCCTTTGATAAGGGCTGGTAATAATGCCTGGATGCAATCACTCTATGACACAATTACACATGCTTTCTGATCTCAGTATTTACCATAATAAATCTGCTCCTATAATTGAGGCATACTGCCCTCAAAAACCTATTTGTAAACAGGATTGGACCCAGTTAGAAAAAATGAGCATATTTGTTTAGGAAGATTGCTTTGCAGAACAGGCAGAGGTGCTGTGCAATGATACCGATGGAATCATTATTAATTGGTCCCCTAAGGGGATGTTTAGCTTAAATCACACCTCTTACTCTGCATGCCACAGCCACACTATGTTCAGATGATCTGAACAAAACAGTCAGATGGTAGAAATGATAAGAAGTATGAGAAAAGTTCCCATTATTTGGAACCATGTTGGTATAGTGGCACCTCAACCACAAATGATATGGCCTTCTCTAGGAGCTAAACATTAGGATTTCTTGAAACTATTAAATGCTCTTAAAAAGATCAAAATTGGGCAAGAATAAAAAAGTATCTAGAAGGACACTCTACAAACTTGTCTTTGCATATAGCAAAATTAAAAGAATTAAAATATTTAAATTATCCCAGGCACACCTGACCTTAGTGCCAGGAACTGGAGTGGTTAAAGGAGCTGCAGACAATTTAGCAGCTAGTAACCCATTAAAATGGATAAAAACATTTGGAAGCTCTATGATGTCAATAATGACTGTACTTTTAATCTGTGTTGTTTGTCTTATTTTATTTTTATTTTTATTTTTATTATTTTTTTTTTTTTTGAGACGGAGTCTCGCTCTGTCACCCAGGCTGGAGTGCAGTGGCCGGATCTCAGCTCACTGCAAGCTCCGCCTCCCGGGTTCACGCCATTCTCCTGCCTCAGCCTCCTGAGTAGCTGGGACTACAGGCACCCGCCACCTCGCCCGGCTAGTTTTTTGTACTTTTTAGTAGAGACGGGGTTTCACCGTGTTAGCCAGGATGGTCTCGATCTCCTGATCTTGTGATCCGCCCGCCTTGGCCTCCCAATGTTGTTTGTCTTTGTATCTGCAGAACCGGATCCCGATTCCTGCAAGAAGTAGCTCACCATGACAAAGCTGCCCTTGCTTTTATCTCTGAACATCAAAGAAGAGAGACATGTTGGGAGCAAGCCCCCCAAAATCTGACTATAAATTGACCCCAAAACTGGCCATAAACAAAATCTCTGCAGCACTGTGATATGTTCATAATGGCCCTAAATGCCCAAGCTCAAAGGCTGTGGGTTTACACGTATTAGAGCAAGGAACAACTGGCCCGCCCAGGGCGGAAAACCGCTTAAAGACATCCTTAAGCCACAAACAATACCATGAGCCATCTGTCTTAAGGGCGTGTTTCTGCTGCAGGTAACTGGCCCAACCTATTAATTTAATTCGGCCCATCCCTTCATTTCCCATAAGGGATACTTTTAGTTAATTTAATATCAATAGAAACAATGCTAATGAATGGTTTGCTGTTAATAAATATGTGGATAAATCTCTCTGTGGGGCTCTCAGCTCTGTAGGCTGTAAGACCCACTTCACATCTCTGTATTTCAGTGTGTGTGTGTGTTTAATTCCTCTAGCGCTTCTGGTTTAGGGTCTCCCCGACCAAGTTGGTCTTGGCACCAAGTTTTCTTAGCATTTGCTTGTCTGAAAAGAATCTTATTTCTCTTTTGCTTATGATACTTGGTTTGGCTGGATCTGAAATTCTCGGTTGGAATTTACTTTCTTTATGAATGCTGAATGTAAGCGCACAAACTCTTCTGGCTTTAGAATTTCTGCTGAAAGTTCTGTTGTTAGCCTGATGGGGTTCTTTTGGTAGGTGGTCTGCCCCTTCCTTCTAGCTACTTTAAACATTTTTTATTTCAAGTTTGGATTATCTGTTGACTATGTATCTTAGGGATGGTCGCCCTGTGTAGTAACTTGCAGTTTTTCTCTGCATTTCCAAGATTTGAATGTTGGCCTCTCTAGCAAAGGTAGAGAAATTTTCATATGTGATAGCCTCAAATATGTTTTCCAAATTGCTTGCTTTCTTTCATTTTCTTTCAGGGATGTTATCGAGGCATACATTTGGTTTTGTTACATGGTTCCATATTTCTCAGAAGTTTTGTTCTTTCTCCATTATTTTTTCTTTATTTTTTTCTGACTGAATTATTTTGGAGAATAAGTTTTTAAGCTCTGAGATTCTTTCCTCAGATTGGTTTATTGTGCTGTTATTACTTGCAATCGTATTATAAAATTCTTGAAGTGAGTTTTTCAGCTCTATCATTTCAGTTTGGTTCTTTCTTAAAAATGGCCATTTTATATTTTCTCTTTTATAACTTTTTTATTGTATTCCTTAGATTTCTTAGATTGGGTTTCAAATTTCTCCTGAATGTTGATCATTTTTATTCCTAGTTTATATTTTGAATTATATTTTATTCCTATTTACATTTTGAATTCTATTTCTGACATTTTAGCCACTGCAGCCTTGTTGAGAACCATTGCTGGGGAACTAGAGTGGTCATTTGAAGGTAAGAAGACATTGGCTATTTGTGTTGCTAGAGTTCTGTTCTTTTGTTTGTTTGTTTTTTGCACTTTTTTTTGTTTGTTTGTTTTTTGTTTTTTCTCATCTGTGTGGGCCAATGTTCCTTCAATCTTTGAAGTTGCCATCCTTTGGATGAGTTCCTTTGTTTTTATCTTCTTTGATGTCTTTGGGGGTTTGATTGTGATATAAAGGTGAGTTCAGTTGACTGAACTCTAGTATGCTCATGGGTCTTGAAGGAGCCCATTTCAGTGACTTTCTTCATGTTCATGTTTCTTTGTTAGGTATTCTTGTCCTGGGGCTTCCTCAGTCTGGAGACACAGTTGGGAAACAAGCTGTATCCTTGCTGGATTAGACCTAATCTGCTATCTTAGTGCTTTCTGGGGTAACACTTGGTTTTACCTGCCCACAGAGTTCAGGCAGAAGTGGAACCACTGGGCTGAAAACTGTAGTTATGTGCCCTGTCTGGCTACGAGAGGCAGGTGTGGGTGGATGGTGTTGCATGCCCTGCCATCTGGATGTTTTCACAGTAACAGCAGGTGGTGCCCCTTAGAAAATTCAGGCAGAAGTGAGACTCCTGGGCTGGAAGCTCTAGCAAGTGAGGCTTGCCTGGCTGCTAGTGGTGGAAGTTGGTGGGGTCACCTGCTCTGCTGTCCAGGTGCTTCCCAGGATAACAGGAATGTAAGCTTGATGGATGATTTCAGAAAAAGATAGGACCACTGGGTCCAAAGCTGGAGCAAGAATTGTTTGCTTGGCTACCAGTGGTGGTGGGTGATGTCACTTGCTTTGCTATCTGAGTGTTTCCAGGGACATGCAATTGCTTTTAAAATGAGGATAAGAATGGAGAAAATATGCTGTAATAAAAAAATATATATATTTAAAAATAATTGCCTACATAATTCCCTTTACTTCTTTGGTTTTTCAAATGTAGATTTGAAACTACAGCCTAATGTCACTCACTTTTAGCCTGAAGAACTTCCTCTAGCATTTCTTTTAAGGCAGGTCTGATAGCAACATATTGTTTCAGCTTTGGTATATCTGGGATTAATTTTGTTTCATTTTCATTTTATAAAAGACAGTTTGGTTTCTTGTTACTGTTCTTCATTGTTTCTAATGAGAAGTCAACTGTTAATCTTACTGGAGTTCCATCTTAAGTGATGAATCGTTTTTGTCTTACAGGATACAATATTTTCTCTTTCTCTTTGGCTTTCAGTATTTTGGCTATGATAATTTTAACTGTGGTCTTTTTTCATTTATTCTACATAAAGTTAATTGGGTTTGTAGAAGTGCTTTTAATGAATTTGTAAGAATTTTCAGCCATTATTCTTCACGTTTTTTTCTCTCCCTTTCTCCTTTCCTTTAGGCCATCTCATTACATTCCTGTTCGTGTGTTTAATGGTGCACTATGCTCTCTGAGGCTCTATTCATTTTTCTTTATTTCTACCCACTGATCTGATTGTGTATCCTTATTGATCTATCTTAAAGTTTGCTGATTCTTTCTTCTGTCACCTCAAATCTACTGTTGAGTTTATCTAGTAAATGTTTTTATCTTGGTTATTGTAACTTTCCACTCCATAATTTCTATGTAACTGTATGTTGACCTACTCACAACTTGACATTGTATATTTATTTTCATTCAGAGAATTACACACTTTGGATAAGAAGTAGCACTTTTAATTTATATAATTAAAGATATGGAAAATGCTTCTGTTAAACAAAAACTACTGGAATAATAATACAATGTATTTCTTTTACTACTTTTATTGTGTTTTTTGGTGTGTCTGTGTATGCATGTGCATGACAAATATCTAGCTGTTTTAATAATTGTTTACATAGCAATTGTAAATGTTAAAGTGTCATTAAGACTAATTTAACATTATTAGACTTTAAAAATGTTTTACATTGATGTAAATTGTTCACAAAATATATATATTTCTCTCTTATTATTATTTAATAAGATAAAACATCTTCTTCAATGTTAATTTGTTTTAATTAAGCATAAATACTTCCATTTTAATTAAAATTCCCAAATAAAATGTTTGAATAGAAAGTTCATGTCACCCTAAATAGAATCAGGATCAAGTAACAAATAAATTTATACAAGCAATAATAACTCATAGCCATTACCACAGAATCATCTAATCACAAATTATTTTTATATATTTTAAAAACAATACACAGATATAACTATTTTGAAGATGCATGTTTTCTTGTGCTTACAAAATTTTTTGTGCAGATTTCTCAAGAGAAAGTATTGTCTGTGTATGTGTATGTCATTAGTTGTCTAGTGATTGAAAGTATTAGATTTAAAAAGAGAAAAATTGTATTGCTTTGGTCACAGTTTGCACTCTAATCTTTAATGGCAATTCCTTCTAAATTTTTAAATTGTTTTTACTGGAACATATAAAATAGTAAACTGATATTATGGGAAAATGTTACTAGCTAGTTAGATAATTCATAGTACATTTAAAAATCACAACTACCATATATTTAATTGTTTTATTTAAATTTTCAGATATTGAATAAATGTCAGCAACTAAGATTTTTTTAAAGGATTACTTAATATATACCAAATTAACTTTCCTTTTATCTGTAAAATTCTAACTTTTCATATTTGTTATTTTGTAGAGTTCTTTTTTATTGAGTCTATAATGATATTTTAAGTTAAAAAAACAAAATGTTTATTACAAGCTAACTTCTTAATAAAATCACATAATTGGTACAAACTGAAGAGCAAGATTCTTCCATTTCTCTTCCCTGGGTCCATGTAAGAGGCTGTGAATGGAACAGAAAAATAGACTGGCATCATTTCAGTTTTCTGTTTTTAATCCTATCAGTAATGGTAGCGTAACCTTGGAAATGGCCAACGTTCTTATAATTCTCTCAACCTAATTTGCAAAAGAAGGGAGAAGCCTTGATTTGATAATCCTTAGAGTACCTTCAATTTTCACATCAAAGATTCCTTTACAATCTATCCAGTTGTGTGTGTCTATGTGTGTGTACTCCATGTGCATGTTTGTAGGTGCAAGAGTCTACATTTCTGTGCATAAGTATATGCAATAAAATAACAGATTGTAGTGCAAAAAAAAAAAAAACTTTACATGAAATTGTTTCTATTATCCCTGTTTATATGTAAGCACTTATAATAATTGTGTGGCAAAGTGGTTAAAGGGAAGTAAGAGACTATAATTTTGGAGATAGCGATATAAACTTACTGCAAATACCCTACACTAATGGTTGACACTGTATAGGTACTTTACTGTGTTGCATCACTAAATATCACAGAAACCCCAAGAGGAAAGTTGCCTGATCCACATTTTACAGATGAGCAAACTGAGTTCCAGAGACATCAAGTAACTTGATCAATGATAGAGAAGAACTGAGGAAGGGAACAAAGTGTGTTGGAAAAGAGAGGTATTATGAGAAAGTCAAAGAGGAGATAAGGAAATAAAAGGAAACAAGTCAGAGAAACCTGATCAAGTTTCACTTAAAATCTGATTAGTTGGAAAACTTAATTCATTGAAAGTAAAATGCTTCTGTGGTCCACAATTTTCCCAGTGCTAAAAGAAAAGCTATTAGTTGTGGCCAGTACATAATAATGGAAAGAAGACAGGACTAGGGAGAGAGAGAAAAAAAAAAAAAAAAAGAGAGGGACACTTGTTTTGGCTCTGACTCTGTACTTATTAATAGCATTCATTATTTATTAAGTTTTAATATGCCTGGTACTGTTCCATATTCTTTATTCATTTTATATATTTATTTATTTATTTTGATGGAGTTTTGCTCTTGTTGCCCAGGCTGGACAATGACGTGATTTTGGCTCACTGCAACTTCCGCTTCCCGGGTTCAAGTGATTCTCCTGCATCAGCCTTCCGAGTAACTGGGATTACATGCATGCATGGCCACATTCTGCTAATTTTTGTATTTTTAGTAGAGACGGGGTTTCACCATGTTGGTCAGGCTGGTCTCAAACTCCTAACCTCAGGTGATCCGTCCACCTCAGCCTCCCAAAATCCTGGGATTACAGACGTAAGCCACTGTACCCAGCCCAATTGCTAAATACTAGCTAATTGGAACTAACTATTTCCATATTGTTAAATACTAGCTAATTTAACCCCGGGAACAACCATTTGAGGGAGAAACAATTATTGTCTTTTCTTTACATGTAAGGAAACTAAGTATAGAGATTTTTGGTAATTTGCTCATGGTTACACTGCCAATAGAAAATGAAGCTGGGATGAGAATTCTGGCATTTCTCCCTCTAACTGCACTGTGCAATATGGCAGCAACTAGCCTCATATGTCTACTAAGCACTTAAAGCAGGGATAATCCTAATTAAGATATGCTGTAACTGTAAGCCCTGAATTTTGAAGACTTCCTATGGAAACAAAAAGTTTCACTATGGATTACGTACTGAAACAACATGTTTTATATAAGTTGAGTTAAATACAATGTATTATCAGAATTAATTACACCTGCTTACTCTTTTCATTTTGGAAAATGTGGCTACTTTAATTTAAAATTTTAAAATTAAATCTGTGGCTCATATTCTATTTAGTTTGGACTATGCTACTCTAGAACATGGCTAAAAGTGTCTTTTTAAAAAATATAATATCCCTTCCTGTTTTCTGTAACAGAATAAATCTATGTTTCTGTTTTGTTTTAGTCTATTGAGTAAATTCTCATATACTCTTGGTAAAAGTGAGATGCTGTACACATTTAACTAGGTAAATATAAGGCAGTTGGGCCCTCTTTGAGCTAGAGCTTGCCTAAAACTGGAATGGGTTAGCAAAAATTAGTCAATTAGTTGAGATATTGACTTAGCAACTAGATGGAGAGCAAGTCAATTTTCAAAAGGATCTCAGGGCATTCTGGAGTGGGGGTAGGAAGCAATATCTCAACTTCAGTACTGCAGACACACAAGTTAGAGAATTAGTTAGATGTAAAACAACGTGGTTTAGATTATGGCCAGTAGTAGAGGGAGTAATTAGTCCTGGAAATTAAATGACCTTGAGGACTAGAAATCTAGACTCACAAAAAGGACTAAGATTTTGTGTAAGAGGATTGCTTTTGGCATAATCTGTTGCTGAAGCCAAATATCCTTTCAAGATATAGCCAACTTTGGAGACTGGGAGACAATGGATGAGAGGGTAAATATGAGTAGATAGAATTGGGATTTTGGTCCCCATTGTGGAGACCACTACAAAATATCAGCTGGGAGACAGAAGAGAAAGGCATCACTCCAGATACTAAGCATTTGTCTTACACTTGCTCCTCAACTTCAGTATTAATGCGAGGTAAGAAGAAGCAAGGGCAGTAGTTAACGATCAAATTTGAATGCTCTCTCTGCTCTATTTTTGGATTCAGTCTTCAAGGCTTCTGGTAATTTTTGCAAGGGAGCCCTCAGCAGGTATTTTAATCACCTGCTGTCTATCCTCTTGGTGAAGGAGCGATTCACCTAACCTTAGTATAATATGGCTGAAAATTAAACATCTTGCCCTAGACAGATGAGAAAACAGCCACTTATTACTCATATATACTCACAACCTAGGAAAGGAGGACACCTCATACCATGAAGAACCCCATGAGGATTACACTTGGGAACAGTATTTAAAAAAGGCAGCTATGAGAGGGCCAGGTTTGGTAGTTACATGAGAATGAAGTATCCCCTTGTTTCTATGAGAGGATGTGATTGGTTTCAGTGATTTCTTGTGTTGGCAGGGAAGTAAAACCGGGTAGGTTGAGGACTGGATGGACTGTAGTTTATCCATCTGATAAAGAAACTGGCTGTTTCCACTGGGTGGGGATCTTATCTGTCCAGAACAGAAGTCACAGTTAGGCCTTCAGGGTCCAGTGAGACTCAAAGATGTCAGAGCAGCACATGACATGTAACCTTTATAACAATACCAGAAACTTTCGGACTTCTATGACTGGCCAGGTTAGTACACGAGCAATTAATTGGAAAACATCTGAGGGGACTGTATTTATAAACTTGTCTATTTTCTACAGTACAATGCCATTTTCTATTTTGTTCTAGAGCACATGAAAGAGCTTCAGAAACCATAATGTGCTGAACAAATTGTATTTTTGTGAAGAAACGTGCAGAAATGTCATTTTGGATTCTTTTCTTTGGAATTGTTCAAGCTTGAAATGGCATTCCAGAATCCCATTTTAAAATAAAAATCTATTCAAATGTTGTATAAAGAATATCTACTATGTAAGAATGAAAATTATTTAAATCAAATAACATATGGATATGTACCTATGAAGTTTATCTTTTTGATTTACTTAGGAGCCTTTTTGTTCCCCAAACAAAAATTCACTCAAATTGATTTATATACTAGAGATAATTTTGTTGAAAGGAAACAAGGCTATTTTATAAAAGTGATGAGTACAAAATATAATGAAGCCCGATGAAGAAATGGAACTGGGAGCTGGTAAGAACTGACCTCTAATAATGTGACAGTTTAGCAAAAATGCAAAGAAAATGAGAGGGTTAAGATTTATTTCCCTAATTATTTACTCCTATGATAAGTTTCGCTGTTCTTTCCTAGTAGTGAAACTTACTTATTTAATTATCTGAATTGAAAAATGCCTGTCTTAATTTTGAGTTGCTTCATGAGAACAAGAATCATACATTTCATTACTGCAGCAGCTCCACTACATAGTGGCCAGGCACAGCGTAGGTGCATCAAGTGCTACTTGCTGTTTTTATTGAAGTATGCCATTTCTTGCAGGAGCTAATTTAGTAATTTTCTGTTTCATTTTATAAGAAATTACAGATATCACGTTATATTGCTAGGAAATAGGCTAAGATATTCTAAAAGAAACCTAAAAATGTAGTGGCTCAAGTAAGATCTATCTTTATTTCTCTCCAGGATGGCAGGTCACACAGTGCAGGGAGCACAAGAAATGCTCTCTTCCTGGGTGGTTCTGCCATTCTCCACCAATAAAACTGAGTGACAATAAATCATAGTTTATTTTGGTAGTATATGTTGAGTTCAGGAGAGTTCTAAAAAGAAACCAACAGGAAACTTGAGTTTCTCTGTTATTATAATCTGAATATTTGTGTTCCTCTAAAATTCATATGTTGAAACTTAATCACCAAGTTGATGGTATTAGGAGCTGCTTTGTTCCTTTTGCCATGTGAGAACAAAGCAGGAAGGCAACATTTATGAAACAGAAAATGGATCCTCACCAAATATTGAATCTGTTGGCACCTTTATTTTGGATTTCCCAACCTCTAGAACTGTGAGAAATAAATTTCTGTTTATAAGCCATCCAGTCTATAGCATTTTGTTATAGCATCTTGATGAGACTAATGAACGTGAAAAGAATGGCTTACTCTACTCCGTAACTTCACATCAGAAATGACTCATTCACTACCCATCTTATTCCAATGACCTTTTTAATCTTGATGAATTAATAAGAATGAAAATGAAAGTGACAGCAGCTGGGAGCTGTCTGAAGGGATGTTTTATGTCATTATGGCTCCAACACAAGTACCAGAACTATCATTAGCATTAGGTGGTAGCCCCCAGGGAGCAAATTCACTACCTGAAATGTTTCTTCCATTCTACCGAATTGTTTGAGAATTCAGTTCAGAGTCTAGGGTCGTTTCTATGACAAAAGAGCTTAGGAACTGTATGACAAAATGTCCTAAGGTGGTATTTTTGTTGTTATAAACTAATGGGTATATTTAATGGCTTATCTAGCATGTACACTTGGTCTAATAACATTGCCAAAATATTAATGAAATTAGATTGCCTTTGACTAGATTTGTTTCCACTGAAATATCATAGCTAATGTGAGAAAATATTTTTTCCTCTGAATCATTTAAAATTAACATTTTTTTCTTTCTAATTATATTGGCTGAATTTTTCCAAATGGCTCTTATGGATTTCTATTTAATATCTCACACTTTCCTACTGTTTTTGGTTAAGCAGGCATTGTTATCCAGTTTTCTAAATGAGGTAAGGGGGTATCAGAGTTGAAATAATTCAAATATTTGGCACAACTGTAGGAGTGAAGAAAGTTGGTAAACACCTGAGTCTGCCTCTTCAGTCAGTAATGTCTCCTCTATTCTAGTAAAGTTCAATGTCTTGCTCCACAAACCCTTGCTCTCTTATTGTAACTCCAAACAGTCCATAGCAATGGGTTGTGGGCATTTGAAACATTTCAACTTGCTAGCAAATGGCCATTTGTTGAATCCTAAATTTATGGTAGGCACAGTGCTAAGCACATTAGATGCTTAATTAATGCTCAAGGCACCCTACATTACAGATGCCTTCATCCCATTTTACAGATAAGGATAATTGACTTTTGAAGAAGTTAAATAAGTAGTCCAAAGCCATGTAGCCACTCTCAAATGAACACCATAAAATTTTTATCCTCTCTAATACATGCCAGAAATTTGGGAAAGGAAGACCAAGATTTTGTTCTACTCATCAAGAGTGAGGTTTTAAAAATGCATCATTTTTTCATATTTGAAGAAAATAAATTATGGAGAAGGAGGCAAAAGGATGCCTGAGAATCAAGGTAGCATTGTTTATCCCTTCAACTCTTCAAATGGGCTGTTAGTTCATTGAATGGCAAAGTCATGCCTGATTTATCCTTTAGTTCCAATTGGTCTGATAATTTGAGAGTAGTAGAAGCTCATTACATATTTATGGAAAGAATATTTTAGAAGCAAAATTTTGAAAAAAATGTGTATATGTAACTGTCCTATTCAGGGATCTGGTTGTATTTTCTTGGCTCTCCATTGCTCCTGTACTCACCCTTGCCTTCACATTACAGACTTCGGCTGCTCCCTGCCTTAAGGTTTTTTCCTGCAACAAGAGCAGGTATGTCCCTTGTGCAAGGCAGGATGAGAACGCTGGAGAGTTATTCTTCCAGAGTAATGACAGGTAGGAGTCATTGGAAAAGTAGCCCACTGTCTTACTGCTTGGGTGGGAAAAATATGAGGAATGTTCTAGTGTTACTTCGAGGTCCTCAGTTGGACTAAGTCCCTACTGCCCCTCTGGGATACCTGCCCATTTACAGCCCTGCTTTGTCACCCTTTTCTTCTCTGTCTCAACTCTGCAGCCTACCTGTGTGTTCTGAGATCACCTCCCAAGTAAAATCCTTGCACTAAAATTCAGGGTTTGCTTCTGGGGAAACCCTCAAAAGCTATCTTCTTCAAAGTTTCAAAATAAGCCACTCAGAAGGCTATGTGTAATAGATAATAATAGCTAGCACTTATTAGTGAACATTTACTATTTGCAAGATACAAATTGTTCATGTCTCACAATTCTAATAAGGAGATAATAGTAATTATTGCTATTTTACAGATGATAATACTAAGGCACAGGCTGATTAAGCAGTGTGCTCAAAAGCCACAGCTACTGATGATCATTCTATCTCAATCAGATTGAGATTCTAACTCAATAATCCAATCAGCTTTTTGATTTTAGAAGAGGTCTTGCTCTAATTATGATTAAAAATAATTGATTTACTATCAGAATGCTTGTTGAACATACTTCGGAGACTTTAGTATATTATTTTGCCTAAGTAATGCAAATGTGTGCATTTATTATTCAGTATATGCCATCACAACTTTTATAACAAAAGAAACTTGTGTGTAGGGATGCTGCCAAATATCTGGCAAACTTGGACTGTGAAGAGCTGGTTTGTGTTAATTTCAACTTTCAATAAAGCACAACGAGGATGGTTATTATCAGAGTTGGTTCCTTCTGACTTGATACCCCATAGTATTTCAGTTCTATAATGAATCAGGTTTTTCCTTTCTTCCCTCTACTCCTTCTGTTCTTTCTTCTCAGCTTTCCTCATTCTCTTCTTTCCACTCTATCCCTTCCCTTACTCTTCCTTCTCCTCTCTTTTGCTGTTTCTATAATGGTTCCAGAGAAAGGGAAACTTAGTTTCCTTCCTTCCTTCCTTCCTTCCTTCCTTCCTTCCTTCCTTCCTTTCCTTCCTTCCTTCTTTCCTCCCACCCTCCCCACCCTCCCTCCCCTCCCCTCCCCTCTGCTTCCTTCCTTCCTTCCTTCCTTCCTTCCTTCCTTCCTTCCTTCTCTTTCCTTCCCTCCCTCCTTCTTTTATTTCCTTTGCATTACATTGTTAATTATTAAAATTCAACAATTAATAAGAAAAAGAAATTACAGAAAACTAGGAAAATTATTAGAGATCTATTAATCATCACTGATTTAGATTGCCAGAAGGACTGCTGTACACTTTAGATTTCATAGAACGATGTGCATGGATTGGATTTTCTCTTTTTGCCACAGTAAGTGAAAAGGAGATGCATCATTAGCTATAAGAAAATCACATAAGCACAGAATGATAAAGCAGCCAACTGTGAACAAACACTACACATTTGAAACATTACATTTTCAGAGCCAGTGGGAGAGAGGTTTTCTAAAATGCCAGAAAGTCAAATGTGAATATAAGCCAAATAAGTGTAAAAAATGTAGGATCGGAGGTAGGAGGGGGAGTGTGAAGAGCACTCTTAAAACAGTGACTATTCCTGGAAATAAAAGTTTTAACATTTGGATGAGTACACTACTTTAATAAAAATTATTACTTAAAAATAAGTAGTTATTTAAATACTATAAATACTATAAATTATTAAATACTATAAATAATTTCTGGGCAAAGAATTTACTAAAAAGTTAATTTATTTCTAGATTTAATATAGTTCTACTTCAGAATTAAAATGTAACCCAGCATTGAATTCAAGAATGTATCCTGGTCTTCAGTGTGAATTATTGAACTCTCATTAAGTATATAAACATTAAACATATATTAAAAGTATATGTTTCACTCCATCAATACACATTCTTAGGTTAATGAAAACCAGTATATTTTTTAATAAAATAGAATTTTGTGAGGAAATTCTTATAGCATGAAGATGTAAAATTATATAATTCAAGGTTTACGACAACTCAAGATTAACTTGCAGCCACATGTATAGTTTAGAGGAAGGGCTATCTACTTCACTGTCTATCTCTCTATATTGCTTTTTGTAGCACTAATAAATAATCTTGTTACCAAAATCTTTCTTTCAGGTTTCTTGATATATATACACTGATATATCACATTTTTTTAAATCCTAAGAGATACGGAGTCATCCTTGTGGCTTTTAAGCCTTCTTGGTTTAATTTCTTTAATGGAATAAAATGATTAATAATATATTTTCTAATTACTGAAAAGGGAACTCCTACCACATGACCAACTGTGTTTGGTGTCCCAGAAACCCTAATTGGGAGAGTAACTGGAAGATTACTAGTTGAGGTAGGGCTTGAAAATAGGTAATAAATATTTGTAATCCACACTGAACATATACATTAAAGAACATATTGTATAATACACATCTGAAGGAAAGCAGTTTGTACTTTTTATGTAGAGATGTGCTTTATGAAGTCCACTGTGTTTTCAGTTTGCATGGTCTGATTTATCATCATTTTTCCAGAAAAAAACTTCCTCTTAAGACACTTAGTAATTTTTTCCTGATGTTATATTTATATTATATATATGAACATATGTAATTCTCTACTAGATATAATGTGCCCTTGTATATTCTACAATAAATGAGCACAGTATTCTGAAAATGTTAGATACAATGAATGCATGTTGAAATGATGAACAAGAAACAGATTTGATGAATGGGTTACCTGATTCAGAGCAGGCACAATGGCAATATAGTTTTACTTTGCCACTCTGTTTTTTTTTTTTTTTTTTGACGGCAAATCCCCACATTCTTCTGTGCTAGAGTTCCATCATTCCCAAAATACAGGTCTGGGACTAGGTACCCCAAAGGCCCCTTTTAGAGCTGACTTCCTATGAATTTATGAGATAGTGAAAGCAGAGTAATGAAAGTGTAGGGAAGAAAAGAGGTTATTATTGCAAGCATTTTGATAAACAAATGTTGCCTCTCATTAGATTTCACTAGAATAAACTTCATTTTCACTGAGATAGCAAACATCATGACACAGAAAATTATTTTGACAGATTTAATGCTGTTTTTTACTTACTTTAAGATTATTTCTGATTATAAAATTAAGATTATTTTCTGATACATGTGTGTATTCAATATCTTAAATATGGAGACAAAAAGAACAAAGAAGGAAATAGATTATTCATAATTTCACCACCAGATAGAATACCTGTTAATATTTTAGATAATTCTGTCATCTTAGTATATCTCTATATCCTTTTAAAAGTCAACACCGTGGTCTATCCATTTATGTATGTATTTATTTACCCATCTATTTTCCTATCAATAAAGATAAATACATTATTTATAGACATGCACAATACAATATCTCATCTATTCCTTTAAATCTATTCCAATTTTCTAATCTCAGTTAAATGACTCTGAAGACATTATTTTAATAGTCATTGCAATGGATAAAATTATCTGTTCAGCACCTTTTAATTTCTCCTCTTTCCTTCTTTTGGTAACAGATATTTTCTTTCTTTATGATAAATTTGTTCCGAGTAGTTCAGACCCAATGCCATAAGTCTGGGCGCGTGCCTAAGCCATGGCCAGTCAGAACACTACATTCTTGGCTGCAGTAGTTTAGGAGAAAGCAAATCAAACCAAAACAACTAGTATGGACGAATGCTTCTATAGTGTTTTGGTGAAACCACTGAAAGATAGGTACCACTATTCCCTTGGAATAAGTAGTTATAAGATTGATGTAAATCTTTTTGCCAAAGAAAAAAGTCCACACAGAAATTAACAGTGCTGAGGGATGGTATAAAGCCAGTAAGACTTTGGATGGTATCTTCTGATTCTCTGGTTCAGTCAATGCCTGAAACTAGTATAACTATGAACTTCCTATTATGAGTTGATGGAGTCTCCCACCACCTCCTTTGTTCAATGAGTTAGGTTTTCATACCTTACAAAATAAATTGTCCTGACTAGTACATTTAGATTAGTGTCGTATGAAATTTAACATATTTTTCCTGTTTATAGTATTGGATATATCCATCTTTCTTCTATAATAGTAAAATAATGCATTTTTACAATTTAGTCTTTGCCTGTATTTCTGTAGAATGAAGTAGGATGATATAGGGATAGTTTCCTGAAAATGAAATTTACAGAATAAAGTGTGTGTGTGTGTGTTTTATTCTGTCTGTTATCAAAATGCTACTCAGGGCCGGGCACAGTGGATCACACCTGTAATCCCAGCATTTTGGGAGGCCAAGGCACTGTAACAGCTTTAGATGCTATAGTCCCAACTTTATTGAAAGACTTCAAATCTAGTTTTTGTTTTTCCTAAAGTAAAACTTGAGTATCTTTGACCTGGCTTGGTAGCTCATGCCTGTAATCCTAGCACTTTGGGAGGTCAAGGTGCGCAGATCACCTGATGTCAGAAGTTTGAGACCAGCCTGGCCAACATGGTGAAATCCCATCTCTACTAAAAATACAAAAATTAGCGAAGCCTGGTGGCGCAGGCCTGTAATCCCAGCTACTCCGGTGGCTGGGGCAGGCGAATAACTTGAACCCAGGGAGATGGAGTTTGCAGTGAGCCGCGATCACGCCACTGCACTCCAGACTGGGAGACAGAGCGAGACTCCGTCTCAAAACAAACAAACAAACAAACAAACAACAGGACCCCCCAAAAAACCAAAACGCCGTTCAGATAATTGAACAGCTTGATTGTAATCAACACTAGTCTTTGAAGTATATGATTCAGGGCTAACGGCTTGCAGCATAAAGCACCTCAAGTTTTGTTATCTATTATAACGTTAAATTAATTGGATGGTGCTGAAACTTCCTTTGTCGGGCAACCCCGTGATTTTCAGGCTCTTTCTGTCATCATACAAAGCCATATAGCTGACAATTAAATATCCCTCCCTTCTCTGGCTTGTTTGGTGAGGACACGGAAGCATCAAGAATGGCTACTTTTCTCTTTCTCCACCTTGATATTTAATTTTTTTTCTCTCTCATCTTACAAAGATAATTTTCTCTCATCTAAATGTCTCTTGTTCCTGTCATAGTCCCTATTACTCTGTTGAGATAGTCTCTTCTGCTAAAAATAATGTTACTGTAACATATTAGATAGTACATGATTGGTAAATAGTGGAATGATATTGATGTAACAGAAGAAGTTTCAGAATTTCCTATGTGAGTTTGTTTTTCGGCGTATTCATATTTTCAGCCACCAGTATCAGCAGTTGAACGCAAAGTACGCTAACAGAGTTAATCACAGCGAACTACTGAGGTATGCAGTTGCAGATAAGATACCCAATCAATGCATGTTCTCCCTCTGGGCCTAGCTTGGCCATATGCTCTGTCTAGGAAATGCTTATTGCATTATTATCTCTATTCTATGTTCATCTTGCCCTTCTATCCATAAGTCTCAAGCCTTCCTGTGTGCTCTACCATTGTATTCCCTTTGTCTTAAAGATAAAACCCTTCATTTACTATTGTATTTATTCATTCAGAATTTAACATGTGCTTTTACATGTTAGAATTATCCAGCTGTTTTTGAATTATATGTGTGTGTGTGCGTTTGTGTGTGTGTTTATGTATGGATTTCTATTCTTTTTGTAGTAAAAAGATTACAAACGTGCCTGGGTTTTGTCATCTCTCTCTAACCTTTTTATACCATAAGCTCAGGTTATTATTATCATTTTTTATTTATTTTTGAGATGGAGTCTCGCTACATCACCAGGCTGGAGTGCAGTGGCGCGATCTCGGATCACTGCAACCTCTGTCTCCTGGGTTCAAGCTGTTCTCCCGCCTCAGCTTCACGAGTAGCTGGGATTACAGGCATGCTCCACAACGCCCAGCTAATTTTTGTATTTTTAGTAGAGACGGGGTTTCATCATGTTGGCCAGGATGGTCTCGATAGCCTGACCTTGTGATCCTTGGCCTCCCAAAGTGCTGGGATTACAGGCATAAGCCAGCGCACCCACCAAGCTCAGGTTATTTTTGCAGGTCATTCAGGATGACATATTTTCTTATTGCAAATGCCTGTACCTTTATCTTCTCTCTTATGAGGGCTGCTGCACCTTCCAGGTGACTGTTTTTGACAGCAGAACCTAAGAAAAGTTAATGTTGTTTCTCTTTTCTCCCACATTTTATCCATTGGAATGGTGATGGTATTCTTTTCTTCACTTTGAGAGAAACTTTGAGAGTGTGAATAGCCACAAATTTAGAAGTTTCTTTTTTGCTTTGCTATAAACATGGCCCATAATCCTATATCTTGCCTGTGATCATCCAGGTAGGTGGCAGACATAAGTCCACTGTGTTTTCCCTTGGGGATGCATATTAAGCATCTGAGTGGTATCCTTAAGGTCTCTCTGTTTACATGGAGTCAGAAAGCAGCACAACTGACACACCCCACTTGGGGGGTTTATGTCTCCCTGCACAGCTCTCTCCAGTGAATCTTCCTCAACACTACTGTTTTGTTTTGCTTTTCTCTATGATCATCTGACACTTTTATATTCTTATTATGGCATGGAATTTAAAAGCTCTTTATGACCGACAATGTACTTTTTAACTTCTATACCACTTTTGTTATTGATTATTTTTCTTTTTTTGAGATGAAGTCTTACTCTGCTCTCCAGGCTGGAGTGCAGTGGCATGATCTTGGCTCACTGTAACCTCTGCCTCCTGGGTTCAAATGATTTTCCTGCCTCAGCCACCCTAGTAGCTGAGATTACAGGCGTGTACCACCATGCTCGGCTAATGTTTGCATTTTTAGTAGAGACAGGATTTCACCATGTTGGCCAGGCTGGTCTCAAACTCTTGACCTCAGGTGATCTGCCCACCTTGGCCTCCCAAAGTGCTGGGATTACTGGAGTGAGCCACCGCATCCAGCATGGATATTGCTGACTCTTATGTGTTCTGGAACTTTCATTCTAAGTTCCTGTTACATATATCTCTATGCATGCACCTATCTATAACTATTTTGAACCATATTGCAGACAAGCTGGTAAACTGGTATATTTCATTTACATCAAGAAACATGTAAAGCCTGTATTTTCTTCCATTTAGGATTGCTTGTATTTTTAAGATATGAAGTGATTCAATTTAAACAGTCAGGCTTTTAATTTATTTGAAAAAGTGTTATTGCTCTGAAAGCAAATGGAGATACCTTAAGTGACTCCATGAGCTATGAACACGTGGCTCAGTGTTGTAGCGTTGGCTATAAAAGGATGCATCACACGCTGCACAGTATATATGCTTCTTGATTACTTTGGTCAGAATAAATAAATGCTGCTAGTAACCATGGACTCTCTTTCTAAATATTTACCATGTGATTTTTCTCTCACATTTTTCTCTTTGCTGGGGCATACTTTTCCTGGAACCCATGGTTTCAGCTCATCACTTTCGGTTTCCAAAGGAATACATAATAAAAAGTGCCAATGATAAGAGCATATGAACCCTGGGCGGGTTCTGAATCATTGCCTTGAAATATAAATAATACCAGTATTCAGAGACACTCTTCTGATTTAAGGTTTCTTTATCCACCTGTTAAGGAATATTTTTTTTAAAAAGCATAAAATTATGACTCTCATAGAGATATAAAAGGATCACATGTCAAAGATTTTATTTGACTCATTAATTAATGAAAAAAGCAGTGAGATATGACAAATGGTTTGTAAGATAACTCAAAGCAGTACATTTATAGTCAGATAAGAGATGCTAAAACACATTCACAAATGGATGCAAACTGGCAAAACCCTTGAATGTCTACAGGGCCATAATCAATTGCATTCAACGACATAATTTGCAGTTTCATGAACAGGAATTATTTACATCCGTATTACTGCACTGTTAACTAATTTCTGTCTCTATGGAGTAGTAAAATAGCCTAGTCAAAGACAAAGACAAAGACAACCCTGATAAATGAACCAGCCCAGACACCCATCAAGTTTAAAAGCCTTTTGCGAATTTCTTCAGGGAAGCATATCTCAAATCCTTCTATGTACTACTTCATATATTAGGTGGAAATGCTAAATGCTCAACATCCTGCATTTACACTGTTAGTTAAAGCTTTTTGGTAAATGATCACCATCATCGAGCATTATCTGAACTGGCTATACAGCATGCTTTGCCTCTGTAGTTGAGTTCTGATTGCCTTGTTGTCTGATCCCTGATGAAAGTTAGGGCACTTGGAGACCAATGACTGTGCTTTGAATGCATTACCTAGCCTGATCCCTCATTCACATCAGGTACTTAGTTAATGTCCAATGAGGGCATAAATGATTTGAGAGAAAATTATTCTAAGGTCACTCTACTAACTTATAAGATAATTTTTTCTCCTTCCCTAGAAAAATTTAGTTATTCAAAAGCAAATACTGGAAAAAAGATCTCAAGGTATATCATGTTTATGTATAAAACAAGTAAGTATTTGGCTTTTTATTTTTATAAATATTTTTGCTAAGAAAATATTAGTTGGATATAATTTTATATACTTTAAGTTCTACATCACATTATTCTAAGGCTCAAAGTATTCTTTGTCCTTAATTTGAAACATTTGGCATTTATGCTCCAAGGAGCAGCTCTGGTAATGAGAGAATATGTTTTGCATACTCCTGGTATGCATACTCCAGTAATGTTTTCAAACTAAAAATTAATTTTTAAACAGCAGGCTTCTGTGACCATGACACTGTCGTTAAAATCTCTTTTTGGCACAATATTGTGCTTTCTTTAGTCTTTGTTGATGCTTTTATTTTTTAAAAGCTACATTTTATGCTACATTGGAAACTTTTTCCCAAAATTAATATTTAATCCAAAGTATATTGGAAAATAAAATAGAAATGTTTTAACATTGCATAAGCCTGAAGTTAGTAGAATCTTAAATTTTTATTTAGTAAGTTGGGACAGGGCACATTTTTTTTCTGGAAACAAATAAAAAGGATAGTAAAGGAATATCCTAAGAACAAATAGATTAGGACATTCTGCAATATTTGAAGACAAAGGTAAGATAATAATGATAACAATAATAGTAATAAATATCCATGCATTTCCACCATCAAAATAACAAAATATGTTACAAGTTAGAATTTATATTATTTTTGTACATAATTTTGTGTTTTAGAGATGTTAAGATTTTCAAGGGAGAAGAATATCAAAATTATTTCTGTGAATTACCTTGAAAATATTACTCATCGAAACTATCTCTCATTTTTAGTTTCAGAATAGTAATACTTGGCTTTTAAAAGCAGCAGTAAGAACATTTAGTTGTCGATTATGCATCCTATTAATAATAAAGTTAGTTTGCCAGAGGCATTTGCTGGTACTTCGTTTGAAACTTGACTCTCAGTTTCCAAATTGATTCATTCCCTTTTGGAAAAAAATAGAATCACCAATTTCAGTATGCTTCTTCCAGAGAAAAATTGCTGCCTAGTTCAGTTCAAGCCAGTTCATTAAGTATCTCTTGACAGTCTATTATGTATCAGACCGTTTTGAAAGTATAGGGGTACAAAAATGAATGACATTTTTAGACTAGTGGGAGAGATGAACACAAATATAATTTCTTGTTCAAGGAAGTAGGATGCTAAAGAATCGCTTAAAATCTCCATAAATTCAAGAAGATATTTTTGAAGAATGTGACCCCTTGGCTGAGGTGTGAACAATAAACAAGTTACAAAAAGTGAAAAGGTGTAAAAAGCTTTAGAGATGTGTGTGTGTGAGTGTGTGTGTGTCTGTGTGTATGTGTGAAATGGTGAAGTGAAGTATGGCAATGAGATGTGAATGGTGAGATGGGAGTGGTGTGTTTCTAGAAGCAGCTTTAGGTCCCACCTCGTTTCTCATTTTAGGGAACTCCCACTCTACTGTGGGTATAAATATTAAAGAAGTTTTTTATTTGACGAAAGTGTGGGATACTGTCAGAATACTTAGGAAAGCCTCTTTATTTAGTTAGGTGTAGAGTAGACTTTTGGAATTTCCTGGTGTAAGACAAAAAGAACAAGGATACGTTAGTCATAGAGAAGAAGGTGGGAGGAAAGGTTTAGCAGAGGCAGTACGGAGGCAGAAGAGAATATGAGATAATGGAGGAACTGTTAGTAGTTTGCTTACAAGTTTTTGTTGGAAGAAGTTTGGTGTGCTGTGTGCCAAGAGAAACTGGCAAGACATGAGGCTGGACCTCATGGGAACATTATATACACATATACCTACACACACACACACACAGACATATATGTTTATATTTATGTATATTATAATATACTATATTATATTATACATAATATATATCTAAAAAATATATAGATATTTATAAATCTGAAAATTAGCTTTTTAAGTTTACAACAGCATTACTTTTACAGAATTATTTCCAAGAGAGTACAGAGAGTTCTCATATACTCTATTTCCAATTTCCCTTTTAATATTGATAACATGTTATATTAGTACGTTGCATCTGTTATAATTAATGAGATAATATTGATACATTATTATTAACCAAAGTCCATACTTTATTCATCTACTCAATGCCCATTTTCTGTTCCCAGATTCCATCCAGGATACAACATGACCCTTAGCAGTTGTGTCTCCACAGGCTCTCTCGGTTGTGAGAGTTTCTCAGACTTCCCTTATCTTTCATGACCTTGGCAGTTTTAAGGAGTGCTAACCAGATATTATGTGGAATGTCCCTCAATTCAAATTTGCTTTATTTTTTTTCCTCATAAATTAGAATGGGTCACTATGTTTTAGAAGGAATACCAAAAAGGCAAAATGCCCTTATCATCACTTCATATCAACAGTACGTATTACCAATTTAAGTAATCACGTTGATATTAACCTAGATCACCTAGCTTGTGCTACTGTCTTAAATTTATCACTGAAAGCTTCCTTTTTTTCTATACCATGCTCTTTGGGAAGAAGTCACTGTGCACAGTTTGGATAAGAAGTGGGAGCTGTGTCCTTTGTTGAAGGAGGAATACCTGCATAAGTTAGCAGGAATTCTTCTGTATAGGATATGTGTTGATTCTTTCCTCATTTATTTATGCAAATATGTATTCAATCAGTATAAATATTTGTATTTTCAAAATATTTTGAGTTATAATCCAATGTTAACTTTCTTTTTGTTCTTCAAATTATTCCAGTTTCAGCCATTAAAAGGTCTTTCTTTTTTTAATTATACTTTAAGTTCTAGGGTACATATGCACAATGTGCAGGTTTGTTACATGTGTATACATGTGCCATGTTGGTGTGCTGCACCCATTAACTCATCATTTACATTAGGTATATCTCCTAATGCTATCCCTCCCCTGTCACCCCACCCCACAATAGACCCCAGTGTGTGATGTTCCCCTTCCTGTGTACAAGTGATCTCATTGTTCAGTTCCCACCTATGAGTGAGAACATATGGTGTTTGGTTTTCCGTTCTTGTGATAGTTTGCGGAGAATGATGGTTTCCAGCTGCATCCATGTCCCTACAAAGGACACAAACTCATCCTTTTTTATGGCTGCATAGTATTCCATGGTGTATGTGTGCCACATTTTCTTAATCCAGTCTGTCAGTGATGGACATTTGGGTTGATTCCAAGTCTTTGCTATTGTGAATAGTGCCACAATAAACATACATGTGCATGTGTCTTTATAGCAGCATGATTTATAATCCTTTGGATATATACCCAACAATGGGATGGCTGGGTCAAATGGTATTTCTTTTTTTTTTTTTTTTTTTTTTTTGAGACGGAGTCTTGCTCTTTCGCCCGGGCTGGAGTGCAGTGGCTGGATCTCAGCTCACTGCAAGCTCCGCCTCCCGGGTTTACGCCATTCTCCTGCCTCAGCCTCCGGAGTAGCTGGGACTACAGGCGCCCGCCACCTCGCCCGGCTAGTTTTTTGTATTTTTAGTAGAGACGGGGTTTCACCGTATTAGCCAGGATGGTCTCGATCTCCTGACCTCGTGATCCGCCCGTCTCGGCCTCCCAAAGTGCTGGGATTACAGGCTTGAGCCACCGCGCCCGGCCTCAAATGGTATTTCTAGTTCTAGATCCTTAAGGAATCGCCACACTGTTTTCCACAGTGGTTGAGCTAGTTTACAGTCCCACCAACAGTGTAAAAGTGTTCCTATTTCTCCACATCCTCTCCAGAACCTGTTGCTTCCTGATTAAAAGGTCTTTCATTGGCTGCCATATCCTTTTGAAATACCACCAGCATTGTAGTTTTATTATTATTATTATTATTATTACTACCATTTTCTATGTTTTGGCACTGCAGTTGCTCCGGGTTCATCTTGTGCATCTTCCTGCCACTGTCCTACAATCAGCCATTTCTCCAAGAAGCCATGATTCTTTTTATTCTGGGCACTTGGTGTGCTCATTGCTAGTAAGATGTGGTTGCTTCTAGGGCTTCCAGCTGACAGAAAAAGCAAATATATGCATGCAAATCAGCCTAACATATACACCTAGCTACAAATATTTCTGTATGCAACCATCTATAACAGGTTGGTGCAAAAGTAAATGCATGTTTTGCAATTGAAAGTAATAGTACGAAGCTAAATATGAGTCCCCACTGATGTCTTCCACTACATTACATTACCGCATGAACATTCTAGCTTCCTGTCCTTGCTTACCCGTTAACTCTTACTCCCAACAGTAAGAAATCTGGCTCCTAACATCCACGATTTATATATTCAGCTCAATTTCATTATAAATGTATTGTGGTTTCAATTGTTAACCTATTCTCTCTGGAAAACTACTTTACCAGTTAGAGTGCAGTGCAAACATGTCCTGTGCTTCATCTATTCAACCTCCCCATGTCCCACCAGTTTGAATTCTTGGCAACCACTGAACTATTTACCATCTCTACAGATTGCCCTTTCCAGAATGTCACATAATTGGAATCATACACTTTGTGTATGATTCCAAAAATAAACCATTTTCCAGACTGGTTTATTTCACTTAGCAATGTATACTTAAGATTCAGCTCTGTTTCACCATGGCTTGATAGCTCATTTTTTAAAGTTGCTGAATAACATTCTATTGTATGGAGGTAAGACAGGTTTGTCGATTTTGCTTATCATATTGAAGGACATTTTGGTTACTTCCATGTCTGGGAAATTATGCATAAAACTGCTGTAAACGTTTGTGTGCAGGTTTTGTGTGGGCATAAGTTTTCAAATCAGTTGGGTAAATACTAAGGAGTATGACTGCTGGATTGTGGGGTAAGACTATATGTAGCTTTGTAAGAGACTACCAAATTGGCTTTCAAAGCAGCTTTACTATTTTTTATTCCCAGCAGCAATAAGAGAGAGTTCCTATAGCTTCATATCTTCATTGGCAGTTAGTATGGTCAATTTTTAAGTTTTAGCCATTCTAATAGTTGTGTAGTGGTAACATATTCTTGTTTTAATTTGTAATCTCCTAAGAATGAACCATGTTGAACATTTCTGTATGCTTATTTGTCATTTGTATATCTTTGTTAGTGAGATATCCAGTCAGATAGTTTGCTTATTTAAAATTTAGTCTTTTTCTTATTTTTGATTTTTATAATTTCTTTGCATATTGTGGATACAAATATTTTTCAAATATGTGTTGTGAAATATCTTCTCCCAGTTTTTCTTTGTATTCTAAATAGTGTGTTTTGCACAGTGGAAGTTTTCAATTTTAATAAAGTCCGTCCATTTTTCTTCATGGATCAGATGCCATACTTCAAAACTCATCAGCTCTGAAAAGATATTACACATCATATGTCGTCAGGGAATTACAGATAAAAATAACAACTTAATGCCACTACACACTGATTATAATGGCCAAAATTCAAATGCTGGCAAGAATGTAGAACAACTGGAACTCTCACTCATTGCTGGTAGAAATGTAAAAGGGTACAGCCACCTTGGAAGACAGTTTGGCTGTTTCTTACAAAGCAAAATACACTCTTAACATACGATCCAGCAATTGCATTCTTTGGTATTCACCGAAGGGAGGAGAAAGCTTGTGTCTACACAGAAACCTGCACACAGGTATTTATAGCAGTTTTATTAATAATTACTGAAACTTGAAAGCAACCAACCTGTTATCATGTGGGTGAATGAATAAATAAAGTGTGACGCATTCATGTAAAGGAATATTACTTAAAACTGGAAAGAAATGAGCTATTCGGCCATGAAAAGACATGGAGAAAAAATGTACAAGGAGACTTCAAAAAGTACATAGAGTAAATGGAATTAAGAGATAAAAATAAAAATACAAGCTTTATTTCTCAGCCTAAGCTTCATCAAGATCAAGATACCTTTGTAAGCAATGATACCAGCCATTTAGTCCACCCCTGAAGAACTGAGGGTCATGGGAATGAAACCACATCAGTGTAGTCTCTCTTACATTATTAACTGGAAAAATAAATGAGTGCCTTTTAGAAATTGTTTTCAGATTATGAAACAAAACAAAGTCAGAAAGAAACAAATCAGGACCATAAAGTGGATGCCTAATGACTTCCCAGCAAAACTCTTGGAAAATTGCTCTTGTTTGATGAGAGGAATGAGCAGGAGCATTGTTGTGGTAAAGGACTCTGGTGAAGGTTTTCCAGGCATTGTTCTGTTAAAACTTTGTCTGTCTCAAAGCCCCTCCCTCATAATAAGCAGATATTTTGTTCTTGGACCTTGCAGAACGTCAACAACCAAATGTTTCGAGCATCCCAAAAAAACTATGGCTATGAACTTTGCTCTTGACCAATTGACTTTTGCTTTGTCTGAACGACTTCTACCTCTTGTTAGCCAATGCTTTGATTGTGATTTTTCTTCAAGATCACACTGGTAAAGCCATGTTTTATCTCTCATTACAATTCTTTGAGGTCCTGAAGAAATGTTTCAGGAGCTTGATCTGACTTGTTTGAAATTTCTACTGAACACTCTGCTCCTGTCTGCAGCTGATTTCAGTGCAATGGTTTTGCCAGCGATCAAGTAGAAAATTTCCTCACCTTTAATTTTTCAGTTAAAATTTTGTAAGCTTAACTGATGGAGATGCCTATGGTATTGACTATTGTTTGTGCTGTAAATTGTTAGCTTTTTTCAAATAGAACATGAACAAGATTAATTTTTTTGCTTGCAAATTGATGTGAATAATCTACCTCTACGATCTTCTACTTCAATATTGCCCCATCACATTTTAGAATAAGTTATTCATTTGTAAACTGCTGATTTATTTGGGGCGTAGTCTCAATAAACTTTTCATAATCCACTAATGATTTTATCACTCTTCCACCCAGGCTTCACCATAAATTTGATGTTGGTTATTGCTTCAATATTAGCAAAATTTATGTTGCGCTAACAGGTGCTCTTTTCAAACCGATGTTTTATCCTTTGTATTTCCTGACACCAGGTCCTGCTCAACAATGTTATTACAAGTTAGTACAAGTCTATTTTGGTCCAAAACATTTGATATCTGTGCAGAGTCTTTTTTTTATTATACACACGTTACATGAACTTTCTGAAGACCCCTTGTGCATTAGTAAGCAAAAGAAGTCACATACCATTTGATTCTAACCACACGGAATTCTGGGAAAGGCAAAAACCATAGATACGGTAAAAGGATCAGTAGTTGCTATGGGATAACAGGAGGGAGAGATGAATCGTCAAAGCACACAAGATTTTTATGGTAGTGAAACTATACTGTATGATATTATAATACATATCATTATATATTCGTCAAAACTCAAAAATGTACAATACCAGTGTACAACACCAAATGTAATACTGTGAACTTTGGGTGACATTGTTAATGTAGGGTCATCAACTGCAACAAACGTTCCACTCTGGAGGGGAAAGCTGATAATGGATGATTAATTCTATACTTTTATTATATATAGAAATATTCAAGTTATCTATTTCTCCCATGTGAATTTAGTAGCATGTTTCTTTTAAGAAACTGGTCCATTCTATTTAAGTTACCAAATTTATGGGCACAAAGTTGTTCATAGTATGTTCTTATTATTCTTTTAATGTCACTGAGATATATAGTGATGATTCTTCTTTCATTTTTGATATTAGTAATTTTGGATTTTTTCTTGGTTAGCTTTACTATAATGCTTTTAATTTTGTTGATCATTTCAAAAAGTGTACTGTTGTTTCATCAATTTGTTTTTGTGTTTTACATTTCATTGGTTTCTGTGCTATATTTTATTATTTCTTTTCTTCTTGTTACTTTAGGCTCCTATTGCTGTCCTTTCTCCTGTTTCCTAAAGTACAAATGTAGGTTATAGATTTCAGATCTGCAACACTATAAATTGCCCTCCTGTATTTGTCCATTCTCATGCTGCTATTAATAAAATACCTGAGACTCATTTATAAAGGAAAGAGATTTAATTGACTCTTAGTTGCACATTGCTGAGGAGGCTTCAGGAAATGGGCTAGTCTAATCTGAACACCCCACTGTCTACTGTCAGGGTTTCTGCCTAGTTGCACCCTCTTGCAAGGCAGTCTCAGCTGTCCTACTACAATGCTTGCCAGCAGCCACCACTATATCTCTTTCTCTAGTAGACCCTGTCTCCACATTGGGTGCTTTTTTCAGATGAAACTTGTATTAGTTTGTTTTCACACTGTTGATAAAGACATACTGGAGCCTCGGTAATTTATAAAGGAAAACGGGTTTAATAGACTTACAGTTCCACGTTGCTGGGGAAGCCTCACAATCATGGTGGAAGGCAATGAGAAGAAAGTCAAGACTTAAATGGATGGTATTAGGCAGAGAGAGGGATTGGGTAGGTAAACTCCCCCTTATTACACTGACAGATCTTGTGAGACTTATTTACTATAAGGAACCGCATGGGAAAGACCTACCCCCGTGATTCAGTTACATCCCACTGCGTCGCTCCCACAACATGTGGGGATTCAAGATGAGATTTGGGTGGGGACGTGGCCAAACCGTACTATTTCACCCCTGGCCCCTCCCAAATCTCATGTCGTCACATTTCTGAACCAATCATGCCTTCCCAACAATCCCCCAGTCTTAACTAATTTTAGTATTAACTCAAAAGTCCACAGTCCAACATCTCATCTGAGACAAGGCAAGTCCCTTCCACCTATGAGCCTGTAAAATCAAAAGCAAATTACTTACACTCTAGATACAATGGGGGTACAGGCATTGGGTAAATAATAGCCATGCCAAAAATATGTTGGAATTCAAAATAAGATGTGGGTGGGGACACAACCAAACCGTATCAAACCTCATCCAACCAGCATCTGGCCATAGCCTTCACCTGCCTGCAGCCTTTCTCCACCACCCCACCCCCCACACCATGCATGTGTGTGTAAATCCCTGCCACCCTGCGAGTGTGCCTGCAAACACCCACTACCCCATTGGCATACAAACTGTTATGGACCGCCAGCCTGCCCACTGCAGTGCTTTTGCTGGCAGTCCCTGTCAGAGTGTTGTTGCTAGTATACTGACAATACCTTGGCCTCTCCAGTACAGCAGGTGCTTGACCTCAAGGGACAAGAGAACAAAGCTGGGGGCCTCATCCCAGCACTGTAGGATAGAGCACATAACCCAGGACTGATGAGTTGAGCCTTGGCCCCTGAAAGCATCCAGAAAAAATGCCAACTGACTAAACTCAACTTATGCCACAATCAAACCCTCAAGGGTATCGAAGAAAATAAGAGCAAAAAGCTCCATCCAGAAGACAGAAAGTTCAAAGATAAAAGGAACATCAGACTACACAGAGGAGAAAAACTAGAAGTATCTAGCAATTCTAAAAGCCAGAGTGTCTTCTTACCTCAAAAGTCAGAGTGTCTTCTTACTTCAAAATAACTGTAATGGTTCCCCAGCAATAGATCCTAACCAGATGGAAGTGGCTGAAATGAAAGACATAGAATTCAGAATCTGGATGGCAAGGAAGTTCAATCAGATACAAGAGAAGGTTGAAACCCAATCCAAGGAAAGCAGTATATTGATCCAAAAGTTGAAAGACATAATAGCCATTTAAAGAAAGTACCAAACTGAACTTCTAAAGATGAAAAATTTACTATAGGAATTTCATAATGCCATTGGAAGCATTGATAACAGAATTGAACAAACGGAAGAATTTCAGAGCATGAAGACTGCTTCTTCAAATCATACAGAAAGACAAAAAAGGAGAAAAAAAAATTAAAAATGGGCAAACCTCCAAGAAATATGGAATTGTGTCAAGAGACTAAATCTACCACCCTTTAGAATTCCTGAAGATATAAGAGAGAAAGCAAGCAACTTGGAAAAGTATTTGAGGATATTGTTCACAAAAGTTTCCCTAATCTTGTTGGACAGATAGACATGCAAATTCAGGAAATTCAGAGAACCCCTGTGAAAAAATATGTAAGAAGACTATCTTCAGGACACATAGTTATCAGATTCTCCAAGGTCAACACAAAAGACAATATCCTAAAGGTAGCTAGAGAGAAGGAACTGGTTATCTACAAAAGGAAGACCACCAGGCTAATAGTAGACCTTTCAGCAGAAACCTTATAAGCCAGAAGAGATTGGGGACCTAATTTGGCATCCTTAATGAAAAGAAATTCCAATTAAGAATTTCATATCCAGCCAGACTAATCTTCATAAGCAGAAGAAAAATAAAATCCTTTTCAGACAGGTAAACATTAAAAGAATTTGTTACCACCAGATGTGCCTAGAAAGAGATCCTTAAGGGAGTACTATATATGAAAACAAAAGAACAATACCTGCTACCACAAAACACATTTAAATTTAGTGAATTTGCCAGGTGTGGTGGCTCACACCTGTAAACCCAGCACTTTGGGAGGCCAAGGTGGGCGGATCATGAGGTCAAGAGATGGAGACCATCCCGGCCAACATGTTGAAACCCCATGTCTACTAAAAATACAAAAAGCAAAAAAAAAAAAAAAAAAAAAAAAAAAAAAATAGCTGGGCATGGTGGCATTTGCCTGTAGTCCCAGCTACTCAGGAGGCTGAGGCAGGAGAATCGCTTGAACTTGAGAGTGAAAGGTTGCAGTGAGCTGAGATCATGCCACTGCACTCCAGCCTGGAGACAGAGCCAGACTCCATCTCAAAATAAACAGACAAATAAACAAATTAAGTGCATTTATGTACTTAACTATGTATTAAGCTATAAAGCAACTATGCAATCAAATATACATAACAAATAGCTAACAACACAATGACAGGATCAAATACTCATATATCAATACTGACTTAGAATGTAAATGGACTTCACACCATACTTAAAAGGCACAGTGGCAAGATCTAATTGTTTGCTGTCTTCAAGACACCCATCTTACATACAATCACAAGCATAGGCTTAAAGTAAAGGGATGGAGAAAGATCTGTGAAGCAGAAAGAAAACATAAAACAGCAGGTATTACTTTGCTTATTTCTGACCAATCACTGTAAATCAACAATAACTAAAAGTACAAAAAAGGGCATTACATAATGGTAAACAGTTCTATTCAATAAGAAGACTTAACTATCCTAATTGTATAAGCACCCAACATAGAAGCACCCAGATTCACAAAACAACTTCTTCTTAGAGAACTGCAAAGAGAGTTAGGCAGTCACACAGTAATAGTGGAAGACCTCAATACCCCACTGAAAGTGTTTGACAGATCATAAAGACATGAAACCAACAAAGATAGGAGTTAATCCCAACAGTTTACAAAATGCATCAAATGGACATCTAGAGAATATTCCACCTAAGAACAACAGAATATACATTCTTCTCATCTTCACATAGCATATAATCTAAGATGAACCATAAACTCAGCCATAAAGCAATCCTCAATAAATTAAAAAAAAACTAAATCATACCAACCAAATTCTTGGACCACAGCACAGTAAAAAAAGAAATCAATGTCAAGAAAATTGCTCAAAACCACACAATCACGTGGAAATTAAACAACTTGCTACTGAAAGACATTTGGGTGAAAAATGAAATTAAGGCAGAAATAACAAATAAATTTGTAACAAATGAAAACAAAGATATAATGTACCAGAATTTCTGGGACACTGCTACAGCAGTGTTAAGAGGAAAGTTTATAGCACTGCATCAAGAACTTAGATCTCACATTAGTAATCTAACATCACACCCACAGGAACTAGAAAAAGAAGAAGAGTAAACCAACTGCAAAGCTAACAGGAGAAAAGAAATAGCCAAAATACTTAGGGATACAACCATCCAGAGAGGTGAAAGATCTCTATAATGAGAATTACAAAATGCTGCTCAAAGAAATCAGAGATCACACACACACACACACACACAATTCCATGCTCATGGATAGGAAGGATTAATATTGTTGAATTGACCATACTGCCAATAGCAATTTACACATTCAGTGCTATTTCTATAAAACTACCAGTATCATTTTTCTCATATTTTTAGAAAAAAACTATTTTAAAATTCATATGGAACCAAAAAAAAAGTGCTCAAATAGCCAAAGCAATCCTGTACAAAAATAACAAAGGTGGAGGTACCATACTACCTGATTTTAAACTATACCACAAGGATACAGTAAACAAAATAGCATAATACTGGTACAAAACCAGATATGCAGTCCAATGTAACAGGGTAGAGGACTCAGAAATAAAGCTGCACTCCTACAACCATCTAATCTTCAGCAAAGTCAACAATAATGAGCAATGAGGAAAGGGTTCCCTATTCAATAAAAGTGCTCGAATAACTGGTGAACCTATGCAGGAGATTGAAACTGAAACACTTCCTTTCACTACCAACAAAAGTCACCTGGAGATGGATTAAAGACTTACACATTAGTCCTAAAACAATAAAAACATAGAAGAAAATCTAGGAAATGCCATTCTGGATACAGGCCTTGGCAAAGATTTCAGATGAAGTCTCCAACAGCAATTGCAACAAAAACAAAAATAGACAAGTGGAATCTGATTAAATTGAAGAGCTTCTGCACAGCAAAAGAAACTATCAACAGAGCAGACAATCTACACAATGGGAGAAAATATTCACAAACTTTATATCTGACAAAGACCTAATATCCAGAATCTATAAGGAACTTCAGTAAATCAATAAGCAAAAACCAAACAACCCCATTAAAAAATGAGCAAAAGAAATGAACACACACTTATCAAAAGAAGAAATACACACATCCAACAAGCATATGAAAAAGTGTTTATTTTCACTAATTATTAGAGAAATTCAAATAAAAACCATGATGAGATACCATTTCACACCAGTCAGAATGGCTACTATGAAAAAGTCAAAAAGTTACAGATGCTAGTGAGGTTGCAGAGAAAAGGAAAAGTTTGTATACTTTTAGTAGGAATGTAAATTAGTTCAGTCACTGTGGAAAGCAGTTTGGAGGTTTCCCAAATAATTAATATGGAACTACCATTTGGCCCAGCAGTTCCATTGCTGGGTATGTACCCGAAGGAATATAAATCATTCTATCAAAAAGATCCATGCACATGTAGGTTCACCACAGCAATATTCATAGTAACAAAGACGTGGAATCAACTTAGATGCCCATCAATATTAGAGTGGATGAAGAAAATGTGGTGTATATATACACCATGGAATACTATGCAGTCATAAAAAATATAAAATGTTGTCCTCTGCAGCAACATGATTGAGTTAGATACCATTATTCTAGGTGAATTAATGCTGGAAAGATAACCAAATACTGCGTGTTCTGGCTTATAAGTGGGAGCTAAACATTGAGTACACACTGACACAAAGATGGAAACAGTAGACACCGGAAATTTCCTTCCTTCCTTCCTTCTTTCCTTCCTTCCTTCCTTCCTCCCTTCCTTCCTTCCTTCCAGACAGAGTCTTGCTCTGTCACCCAGGCTGGAGTGCAGTGGTGCGATCTTGACTCACCGCAAGCTCCGCCTCACAGGTTCACACCATTCACCTGCCTCAGCCTCCCGAGTAGCTGAGACTACAGGCGCCGGACACCACGCCTGGCTAATTTTTTGTATTTTTAGTAGAGGCGGGGTTTCACCCTGTTAACCAAAATTGTCTCCATCTCCTGACCTCGTGATCTGCCTGCCTTGGCCTCTCAAAGTGCTAGGATTACAGGCATGAGCCACCACACCCAGCCAACACTGGAGACTTCTTAAAGAGGGGGGTGGGAATTGGGTGAGAGTCAGAAAACTACCTATTGGGTATTCTGCTCACTACCTATGTGATGAAATCATTTGGAAACCAAACCCCAGCTACATGCAATTTGCAAATCTGCACATGTATGATTTGTTTTCTAAGACCACCGGAGCGGGCACAAAAGAACCAGCCAGTAGGCAAGTGTAGGAGCAAAACTGCAAGTTTATTTTGGTCACCTAAGGTGTGGGGCAGAGGTCTGTCGGCCTCCGGCAAAGAAGGCCGACAGAGTCCCCTGGTGGGGCTCTCCGACGGAGTTCCTGCAGTCCTGACATCCCGACAGGAGTGGAGGACTGAGGAAGGCTGCGTGTGGCGTCCCTCCCGAGCAGCTTTTCTAGGAGTGGGAGGGCAATAGGCAGGGCATGGGCGTGTTGGGGGGTGTTCCGCAGGTGCGGCCAGGTAAATCTTGGTCTCTTCGGATTGACATCACCTGGCGCATGCCTAGTTGGTCTGCACCTTCCCAGGTCGCCGGCTGCATTTTTGTGCGCGGGAAAAGTTGGGGGCGGGGGATGAAGAACCCGGAAGTGCACCATCTTGCCTCCGTTCGTCCAAACAATGTACTCCTTTAACATAAAATAAAAATTGAGAATGCACACACACGCACCCACACATTTGTATATATAAACTCACTTCCTGCTTGCATGGTTACTGATGGGAAGTCCAAAGTGACTCTTATCTTTATTGCTCTATAGGTAAGAGTTCAGCCTACGCTCCAGCTTCTGTCATAATTTTTCCTTTGGTTGTCTTGAATATGATATTCCTAGATGAAATTGTATATTTGTTTATTTATTTATTTATTTATTTATTTATTGAGATGGAGTCTTGCTCTGTTGCCTAGGCTGGAATTTAGTGGCACGATCTCGGTTTACCGCCTCCCGAGTTCATACTGTTCTCTCGCCTCAACCTCCTGAGTAGCTGGGACTACAGGCATCTGCCACTACGCCTGGCTAATTTTTTTGTGTTTTCAGTAGAGATGAGGTTTCATCTTGTTAGTCAGGGTTGTCTCGATCTCCTGACCTCATGATCTGCCCGTCTCGGCCTCTCAAAGTGCTGGGATTACAGGCCTGAACCACCGCACCTGGCCGAAATTGTGTTTTATTTGCATTTGCTATGCTTGGTGTTCTCTGGGCTATTCAATCTTATTTTGTGTATGTCAATAATTTTGAAAAGTCCTTGGCCAATTATTGTCTTAAACATTTTTCCTTCTGCTCTGTTCTCTATTTTTCTTCTTCCACTTTTCCAGTTATGAAAAGATCTTTTGATAATGTCTCAGAGTTCTTGGATGCTTTTGCTGTTTTGGTCTTTCTTTTTTTCTTTTTGCAATTCAGTGTGGGAAATTTCTATTAACATCACTTTGAGATTTTTTTTTTTTTTTCTGATCGGTATTGATTATATTAAGACCATCAAAGATACTTTTTTTATAAGAATGTTTTTATATCTAGCATTTATTTTTGCATCTTAGATTTTCTGTTTCTGTGGTTTCATTACACATCTGCTCTTGTATGTGGTCCATTTTTTTCCATTATATCCCTTAACACATGAACATTAGACAATGTACATTTCCTGTCTGATAATTCCAACGTTTGCTTCATATCTGAGTCTGGTTCTGATACTTTCTTTGTTTCTTCATATTGTGTTTTTACCTGCCTTTTGGCATGAGTCATGTTTTTTGTTGTTGTTGTTTTAACTGAAAGATAGACATGTTATCTGGCAAAAGGAACTGAGATAAATAGGCTTAAACTTGAGAATTTACATTAAGGTGGTAAGAAGTTGAGTTGTGGTTGGTGTTTGCTGTAACAATAGGTGCTAGAGGCTTTGAATTCCTCTTGTTTTCAGGTGTCCTCTTAACTTTGGCCTTTCCTATGTACTTCTTCTCAGTCAGAACCTGTGTCATGTAGATCTTTTAGCTGTAATCCACTGTTGTTATACTAGAGTTATGTTAGTGTGGTAGTACATTGTGCAAACAGGGGATTATTCTATAATCTCTACTCTCCAATAATTGAGACAAAAAGGTTAAAGGGAGCTGAAGTGAAAGGAATAACCTTCTCACATAGTCTGGGAGAGGGTTATGGTAAGATTTTTCCTTCTGAATACTAAGCTTTTGTTATGGAGAAGGCTCTGGGTACATTTCTCAATAAATATCCTTCTTCTCCTTTAGTCAGAGCTTGGAAGTGGTCTTTATAGAATCTTTACTGTGGGTACCTGGTTACATTTCTGAACCTTCCTATGAAAATTTTGGGATCTACCTATTTTTACTCTGGTTTTAGTTTTTAAAACTCATGCTAGTCTACATGCAGCCTCTAGTAATTTTTTAAAATTACCATTTACCTTTAACATCATTTTATGGCTCCAGTGGTTTTTATTCCAGGTAATCAGGTCTCTGCTGTGATTTTCTGGATTCATTTTTGGTTACATTTCTGAACCTTCCTATGAAAGTTTTGGGATCTACCTATTATTACTCTGGTTTTAGTTTTTAAATCTCATCCTAGTCTACATGCAGCCTCTAGCAATTTTTCAAAATAACCATTTATCTTTTACATCGTTTTATGGCTTCAGTGGCTTTTGTTCTAGGTAATCAGGTCTTTGCTGTGATTTTCTGGATTCATCTGTCCTTCAAATTTTTATGATGGTTGTTTGCCCTGCCAACTCAGCTCTTTTATAAGTCCAAATACAGTGATAACTTTCAGTTTATCTAGACTTTTAATATTGTAAGTTTCAGAATAAAAATTACTGAGGTCTTTACATATTAGGGCTGAAACTAGAAGTCTTTATGCATATTTTAACATTTTTATTCAAATTAAATTTGATGTTGATCTTCATTTCACTAATATGGGGGAATTTTAGTTATAATCTTCATGGTGACATTTATTACTTAGAATAAGATAAAATAATCCCATATCTCACACAGTGTCAAAACATTGAGGTCTCTTAGGTACTGGTTTTTATACCCACCGAGCTTCTTGTCAAGGAGCCTATTACCCTGCACTGCCTAATGCATTTGGATGACTGCTACCCTGCTGCTTTTGTTCAACTTGGGGCACAAAAATCTTGGGAAGGTTGGTAGTCCATGTACCTCAGGATTAAATTATTTCTCTTAGGTGGTATTTGATATGGTTTGGCTGTGGGTCCCTACCCAATTATCACCTCAAATTGCAATCCCCATAATCTCCCCATGTCAAGGGTGGGATGAGGTGAAGGTAATTGGATCATGGCGGGGGGTGGGGGGTGGGGTTCTCCCATACTGTTTGCATGACAGTGAGTGAGTTCTCATGATGGTTACATAAACATCTGGCATTTGCCCTGCTTGCACTCACTCTGTCCTACTGCCCTTCTCCTTTGCCTTCCAACATGATTTTAAGTTTCCTGGAGCCACCACAGCAACATGGGAAAGTGAGTCATTTAAATGTCTTTCTTTTAAAAATTACCTAGCCTTGGGTATTTCTTCATAGCAGTGTGAAAACAGTATAATACAGTAAATTGGTATCAGGAGTGGGGTATTGCTGTAAGATACTTGAGAATGTAGAAGTGACTTTGGAACAGGGTAACAGGCAGAGGTTGGAATAGTTTGGAGGACTCAGAAGAAGACAGGAAGATGTGGGAAAGTTTGGAACTTCCTAGAGACTTGTTGAATGGCTTTGACCAAAATGCTGAGAGTGATACAGACAATGAAATCCAGGCCTAGTGGTCTCAGATGGAAATGAGAAACTTGTTGGGAACTGGAGTAAAGTTCACTCTCGCTATGCTTTAGCAAAGAGACTGGTGGCTTTTTGCCCCTGCCCTAGAGATCTGTGAAACTTTGAATTTAAGAGAGATAGTTTAGCATATCTGGAGGAAGAAATTTCTAAGCAGCAAAGCATTCAAGAGATGACAGAGCATAAGAGTTTGGAAAATTTGCAGCCTGATGATGAATAGGAAAGAAAACCTCATTTTCTGGGTAGAAATTCAAACTGGCTCCAGAAATTTGCATAAGTAACCAGGAGCCAAATGCTAATAACCAAGACAATGGGGAAAATGTCTCCAGGGCATGTCGGAGACCTTGGCAGCAGTGCCTCCCATCACAGGCCTGGAGGCCTAGGAGGGTAACATGGTTTTGTGGGCCGGGACCAGGGCACTTGTGCTCTGTGCAGCCTCAGGACATAGTGCTCTGTATCCCAGCTGCTTCAGCTCCAGCCATGGCTAAGATGAGCCAAGGTACAGCTCAGCCCATTGTTCCAGAGCGTGAAAGCCTCAAGGCTTGGTAACTTCCACATGATGTTGAGCCTGTGGGTGCTCTAACCTCTGCCTACATTTCACAGGATGTATGAAAATGCCTGAATATACAGGCAGAAGTTTGCTGCAGGGGTGGAACCCTCATGGAGAACCTCTTCTAGGGCAGTGCAGAAGGAAAATGTGGGGTTAGAACCCCCAGAGAGAGTCCCCACTGGGGTACGGCTAGTGGAGCTGTGAAAAGAGGGCTCCTGTCCCACAAACCCCAGAATGGTAGATACACTGGTAGCTTGCACTATGTGCCTGGATAAGTTGCAGATACTCAATGCCAGTCTGTGAAAACAGATCGAAGGGAGACTGCACCCTGCAAAACCACAGGAATGGAGCTTCCCAAGGCCATGGGAGCCCACTTATTGCATCAGCATAGCTTGGATGTGAGACATGAAGTCAAAGGAGGAGATCATTTTGGAACTTTATGGTTTAATGACTTCCCTATTGGATTTTGGACTTGCATGTGTCCTGTAGGCCCTTTGATTTGGCCAATTTCTCCCACTTGTAATGGCTGCATTTACCCAATGCCTGTACACCTATTGTGTCTGGCTAGTAAGTAACTTGCTTTTGATTTTATAGGCTCGGAGGCAGAAGGGACTTGCCTTATCTCAGATGAGACTTTGGACTATGGACTTTTTAGTTAATGCTGAAATGACTTAAGACTTTGGGGGACTGTTGGGAAGGCATAATTCATGTTGAAATGTGAGAAGACGTAAGATTTAGGAGGGGCCAAGGGCACACTGATATGGTTTGGCCCTGTGTCCTCACCCAAATCTCACCTCAAATTGTAAACTCCAGAATCCCCATAAGTCAAGGGTAGGACCGGGTGGAGTAATCAGATCATGGGACAGTTTTCCCCATGCTGCTCTCATGATAGTGAGTGAGTTACCATGAGAGCTAATGGTTATATAAGAGTCTAGCATTTCCCCTGCATGCACTCACTCCATCCTGCCACCCTGTGAAGAAAGTGCCTGCTTCTCCTTTGCCTTCTAAGGCAAAGATTACAAGTTTCCTGAGGTCTCTCCAGCAACGTGGAACTGTGAGTCAATTAAATCTCATTCCTTCATAAATTACCCAGTCTTTAATATTTCTTCATAGCAGTGTGAGAATAGACTAATACCCTATTTGTTGTAGACTTTGTGGGAGTGTAGAAAATAGGGTCTAGGACACACATAATTATTGATTACAGAATATGTAAACCTCCATCTCTCTGTCTCATCTCTGAGTATTTCAGTCCTGCTGCTTATTCTAGCCATTCTTTTCACTTGTCTGTCCTCCCTCTTTTCTCATAGCAACCACTCTTCATTAAAGTTTCAATATATTAAATGTTTAAATATCTATTCAATATATTATATATTAAGAAAATGAAAGAGACAAGGAGGAGTCATTAAGAAAACCTAACTTTCCCCTGGATTATATCTTTAAGTTCAACAGATTTAATATTTTCTCAATGTAATATGCACCACAGGTTCACTAGCTTTGTGTATCTGTATGTGAACACATATGTGAAAATACATATGTATAGAAGGCAGAAGGAAAACATGGGAATAATATTGGGAAGTACATACATTTAACAGTAGTCAGTGCTTTTTGTTTACCTGTTTGTTTATTCCATTACACTAACATCTTTAACCTAGGTTTTAAAAAAGGGGATCTACAGAATATTCTTTTATATTTCAACACACTTAGACTTCTAATGACTACAAGCCCTGATATATTGCGAGATTCAAAGTCTAATTGAATATGACATAAAGAATAAAATGTCTAAATTTCAGTGTTTTCCCCTCATTATTTCCCACACAAAACCCTAAAACCTCTACAATTGTTTAAAGAATAAATACATATTTAAATTTTTGTCTTACTGCTCTAGTATTGAAAATAGCCATAGACATTACAAAACGTATACTCAAGAATAAAGTACAAGATCCAAAATAAATCAAAGAAATTTGTTTGGAACTTATGAAACATATAAATACTGTACTTATGGAATATAGATAAATTAGCTGCAAATAATAATTGGATAAGGGGAGTATTCATTTAAAATACCCAGTAAATTGCAGCACAATGGGAACAAAGTGCTGATGCTGGGAACTGAACTCCAGCCTTCTGTTTCCATAAGCATTTCTGTTTTCACAATGGATCTCTGTTTACAAATAACTCCCATGGCAATTTTAGTTAATATATGTGTAGTGTAGGTTGGAGAAGAACATGTTTGTGTCTGTGTATATGTACAAACTACAATTTAATAGCAAATATTTATTTGTCCATGATAACATGCTTGAAGTGTTTTCTAGTGCATAACATATATTTTGCTCACTGTATTTTTTACAGTCCTAGTAATATCACTAATATATCATTCAATATTTACCTATTGGATAGATGAAATAAGAGACTTGCCCAAGGCTATATTGCAATAAATGATTCAACTTTAATTAAATACAGGATTTAAGTCCAGTAAATCTGGCTCCAAAGTCTATGCTCTTAACTCATTCATTTGGCTCACCACTCTGGGCTCATTGCATTATTGTATTAACGTCTATGTGAGTAACAGCACAATATCCATATCATACACTATTTGCTTCTAATCCATCAAAGTTTTTCTTTTGAAGCAGTGCATTTAGTGTAGAATAACAGAGGATTGTTTTGCCTTTTTTACAAAAAAATTTTATACTGTATTTTATTTTCAGTTTATTAAAGCTGTAAGAAACACATCAAAATAAGGTATCAATATACTAATGTTAGTTTTATCAATAGATCTTATATTAATATTATGTTATATGATATAAAGTAGATTGTTATAATAAGTAATAACTATGTATTATTATTATCTCGAGACAAAACATACAGGGACAAAAGGGTTTGCTTTATAACACAATGGATTGATTTGAGTAACACATTATCAGTGCTTCATTCACCTACACAACCTCTAGATGCCTTCCAGTCGTTACTATTAATTCATCATTCAAATTGCAATCAAAAAGCTAAACTCCAAAATAGTCAACAATTTTTCACAATGAAAGTAATGTGAAAAGAAACCATATTTCTGAACTCTAGAATGTCAATGTGTCTTCTGGGATAAATGGTATTCTGAATATATTCACTATTAAATTTCCCTTACAGAACACAGATTGGGTTTGTTATCAGTTATATTGATGGGTTGTCCTCAGATGGTTGAAGACTGAGGCTGCAGGGATGATTGAAATCTGTAGGCGGAAGAGACAACTGCAATTCCTGGAGGTGTTAGAAGTCTGCAGTGTTTTGGAGGTCTGGTGCTGCCATTTATATTTCTCTTCCCTGGAACTCTTTCTTCATAACAGATTTGGAACTAAAAATAAAGTAAATCTACCATACTCTGTTAGGAGTTTGATTTTTCAAAGAAATCTTGCCACCTCCTTTGAGAAAATTTCTAATGAATTTTACACCCTTTCCTCCATTTATTATTTCTACCAATCTGGCCACATTTTTATTTTAAAATGAGAACATTAAGGTCAACATTGTCTTTTACTTTTACAACTAACTTGTATGTTTTCTTTCTACCAGTTCCCTAGAAACTTAGTTCCTGGAGCCAATGTTCATTAACTGTATGCTTTGATTAATTTCTTGACTTTTAATTGATATTTAGTAAAACTTTTATATTTAGTCACCCAGTATATTACTCTGTGTGTGTGTGTATCTCTGTGAGGCAGAAACAGTTGAGTTTTTCTGTTTGTAAATAATATAAGCCAATGAGCTACAAATAAGTGCTTACATTTATTTTGCCATAGACAAGTTTTTTTTGGTAAATGTATATTTTCTGGTGATATGTCACTGGAAGTACGTATCAAAATACTTGCAAATAATTTTTTAAATATAAAATCTTTGTTAATCTTTTGTACGATTTATATTGCAGAAGACTCTAAAGGTGAGATGATAAAAGCTTTTTCAGAAAGAGGGTAGACCTTTATTAAACCTGTACCATAGAATCTATTTCATTATGTGCAAATATAATTTAATTTAAAATAACCACATTTTTAGAGATTAATTATTATAATGTATGTCTAATACGTAGTTTTAACATATTCCAAATCCACAGTTTCAGACCTGGGTACCCAGATGTTCTGCAGTTGGCAATTAATACTAATAAGCAGAGCAAGTAGATGAAAAAGTACACTAATAAAATATACCCAGCTTTGGGTTTTAAATGGAGAAATTCTAGACTAATTTGGGAATTTTGAAAGTTAATAGTATTTTTTAAATTCTAGAATAATATCTTTTGAAATAAGAGAAAGAATCCTTTATAGCAGTTCCATAAGCATCTACATTTGGGCTTTGGACATATTTTCTAGGCAAAATATTTTTTGAGACAGAAAATTATTTTGTCCTCAAGGGGAAAATCACAGAATCTTAAGTTGAAAAGGGTCTGGGAAGTCACCTGTCAACTGACAACCAAGGTAGACATTACCTTTGTTCCATGCCTGATGGGTTACGTGGTGGTCACCTAGTTGCTCTCTGGACACATCTATGAAGAGTGTTTTGACCTCTTTTTTTTTTGAGATGGAGTCTTTCACTCAGGCTGGAATGAAGTGATGTGATCACGCACCACAACTTCTGCCTCCCAGTTCAAGGAATTCTCCTGCCTCAGCCTCCTGAGTAGCTGTTATTACAGGCATGAGTCACCACACCTGGATAATTTTTGTATTTTTAGTAGCGATGGGATTTCACCATGTTGCCAGGCTGGTCTCAAACTCCTGACCTCAAGTGATCTGCTGGCCTCGGCCTCCTACAGTGCTAAGATTACAGGTATGAGTCATCGAGCCTGACCTTGAACTTTTTTAAGAGTGATTCTAATTGTTACGGAGTTGAAAGTTGGCTCTCAGTAATGTCATTGGACAAAAATTTCCCCACTGAGTTATATTCTTCCTTCTGAATATAACTCAGAATAAGTCTCATTTCTTGTTGATCTAAGGTCCTTTATTTGAGGATAGCTAAACTGTTCACATTATCTTTTCTTTTCTCCTTTAAACATAGCTTAGTCATTCAGATGAAAGAATACCGAAGATACTTTTAGTCACTACTCTTTGGAGTCCTGGTTCTCTAACTTTACTCCTTGTTAAGGCTCATCTCTTCCTCATTTCCTCTTCTCCCTCAATTCTGTTAGTTACTATGTCTGATTCAGTAGGTTCCTTTTGTTCTGAAATCAGGTATATTTGAATTTCATTGTTTGGGATCAATGAACTTCGTAGCAGGAAAATTATCATCATCATAATCACGTCAACATATATGGGTAAAAACATTATAGATGTTTTGCATTCAACTATTTAATGTATTGATTTTATCTTTTAAAAATTTAGTTTTGTTTTTCCATTATAAATCCGGAGAAATAATGTATTTATCCAAATGTTTTGACAGTCTCTTGACACAGCACAGCACTGCTACTCTTGGGAGTAAGGCTATCACTATTTAATAAACACAATCATGGCCTCTTAGAAAGAGGCATGAGAAAAGTAGTGGAGGATTAGATTTTAACAAGTAGTCAGAGAAGGTGAATTTTATGGTTGAGATATATGATTGTTAATGCAAAGTAATATATTGGATTTTAGTAGTCAAAACATGAATATGTTTGTGTTTTAGATGCTTTCCTTAACTAGAAAGCACATCACTGTCTAAGTTGAATGCTATTTAAGGTATTCAGCAGTAAAATTCATTAAATAATTCATTCTGGCAATGTACACTAACTTATAAGAGCAATAGCTTCAGTATTTATGATTATTGCCAGATCATCTCATCTTCAGAAATATCACCTGCTGGCCTACACGTGAGGAAGGGTGCTTTTAATTCCTACTCATCAACAATTTTAATATAGTAACCTTTTTAGTATTTACTAAGATATATAGAAAATAGTTAACCCTGTCTGGTAGGCACCTTCAGCCTTGAATGTCTGACTGAGCTCAGCTGGGTTCCACTAGGAGGATTCAAAGTGGGATATGAAAGACAAAAAAACAAAATGAAGATTTAGTTAGAAATAACACGATCATAACATTTAGGTACTGCTGAGTATGGATGATGCTTTTATCTGTTTTACTCTTTATTTTCCAAAGAAATGACACGGGTGACGCCTGTCTAACAGTGAATATTTTACTTATCCAGAAGGAGTTATAATCAGTTTTGTCATTATAAATCTGTTTTTGTTTGTTTTCTCTTAACAAGTTCAGTCATACTCTAGTGCAACAAGAATAATTTACCATGAAAGCATGGTTATCAATACACTCAACTTTCCACTCTAATTTTAATGTCGGATGGAAATGATACGGCAAACAGATATTTATTGGGATCATGTCTCTTTCATTCTCTCAGTGGCCAAATAACTATATGAATTTATTTTATGTTTTTGTTAAATGCTGTATAATTGCCCCAAAGAGGTAGTATCTTTTTAAACTTGATTTTTCCCCTTTGTGTATGTGTGTGTATGTGTAAGATTTCTGTATTATTCTTGTAACTTCTCTGAAAGTTTGAAAGTGATTAACATAAAATTTTGAAATAAACAATGTATTCAGATGTGTGCCAAAAATATACACAAAATCTCATAATGTCTGTTAAATTCTCCTACATTTAATAATTTCAAAAACAATTTAACTCTTCCAAACGAACATATTTGGGAGTAGTTTTTGTGTATCATGGCCTTTTGTTCCGTAACATTTCAGTTAGTATTTCCTAGGAACATGGATATTCTCTTACAAAACGACTGTACAGTTATCTAGTATAAAAAATTAACACTGGTACTTAATTCTATGAGTCGTATTCTGATTTTTGGATTTTTGTCCCAGTAATAACTTTGATACCTTTGTACTATCAAGAATAAGGACCAAGACCACATATTAAATTTAGATATCATGTCTGTTTAGTCTCCTTCAATCTGGAAAAGTTCCTTAGTTTGTCTTTGCCTTTCATGACATTGCCATTTTTGAATAATCCATGCCATTAATTTATAGAATGTTTCTTAATTTGGGTGTGTCTGATATTTCCTCATGATTTGATTCAGGTATGCATTCCTGGCTGAAAAATAACAAAAGTGACGAGTCCTTCTTAGGTTATCAGATCTGGTGGGAAAACAATCTAATAATAGGTTTTATTTTTATTGTTTTCTGTTTTAGTTCATGTATTTTTTTCCTCTCAAAACCCAGTGGAATTTTAAAGAGTAAAACAAGAGTTGAGGCAGCTGGGGTTGGATTTTTAGTGGTACATTGTAGAAAGGATTCCCACTGGAAAAGGTATTTTCAGCTTAGATCCTGATTAGGGAATCATTTTTCTATTTTTTAAAAATTTTTTATTTATTTATTTTTATTTATTTATTATTTATTTATTTATTTTTGAGACAGAGTCTCTCTCTGTCGCCCAGGCTAGAGTGCAGTGGTACAATCTTAGCTCACTGCAAGCTCCGCCTCCCGGGTTTACGCCATTCTCCTGCCTCAGCCTCCCGAGGAGCTGGGATTACAGGTGCCCACCACCTCGCCCAGCTAATTCTTTTGTATGTTTAGTAGAGACGGGGTTTTGCCGTGTTAACCAGGATAGTCTCAATCTCCTGACCTCGTGATCCGCCTGCCTCGGTCTCCCAAAGTGGTGGGATTACAGGCATGAGCCATGGCGCCTGGCCACGGAACCATTTTTTTATAGAGAACATCCAAAGCACATCCACCAACCCAACTATATGCCTTTTATTTCTTATAGTGTAGGTACAACAGTGATGAAATGATATAAAAATCTCCAACAATGAGACAGCTGCCCAGTGTACTCAGAGCTAGGACAGACCAGAGGACAGGCCCATGCAGTGTCCAGGGTGAGGCTGTCAGAAAGCAGCACCATTTCTAAAGGGGCAAGAAACTAGCAGTTGCCATGTTTGTTAGAGATAAATATACTGATGTTTAGAACCCTAGTGGTGAACAGCAAGCTACTGAAAAGTGAGATCTGGATTTACCTTGTATGTATTACCTGTAGTGTGTTGTCTAGAGACTGGTTGTTTCTGACTTGTGGTTTTTCTAGCCTCTGGCATCTGAAAATGAACAGGAGCGGGATAGATTTGACCTGGAACTCTAACTCTAACTCAACACTAACTCCAGCTCTAACACTAGTTCTAACTTTAGCTCTGGCTCAAACTCTAATTCACTCTAACTCAAATCTCCTCTTAATTTGGGCTCTTTTTACTCTTGTGTTTAAAAGATTGCAAGTTAATCCATTGTTCTTGGTTTATCTTTCTCCACAAGTTCTAGTTAATCTGTAAGAATTTTTTTCCCTAAATTATACCAACTTGACTCCTTCACACCTCTTGGTCTCTTTTGCTGGATTTTACCAATTCACTACTTCCAAGTGACACACCATAGGCTAGCCTTTATGTTATGCATGGAAAATTGAATTTGTTAATTCCTTAATGAGATGATAATTGAAAATATATTATCAGAAAACATACTGATCATCATCTATAGTTTGTAGTAAACAGGTCTATAGTATGTCAATTCTTTATTTTATCTTCGCAAAGTCTTTAGATAAAAGATGTAATGAAATTAAACAAATACCTAAAATATAATCAATCTTCCAGTGCTTATAATATGCACCATAAAGTGAACAGACCCCCTTTGGATAATATCTTAATTTCTGTTGAGTTGTGACACGTGTCACATCTAATTATGGGTGACACTAAAACAACTCATTTCTCTGCTTCAAGTGCTTAAAATACTGGAGAGAAATAAAAATTATTAAACACATATAAGACCAAAATAAGCAACATATTTCTATACCTTATGTTTGTCAAGCCTTATTGGGTTGAGATATCACACTTTACTATTGCTATTAATATTTGTCCTACTTGATATCATACTATTAAAATATACTTTAAAATAAGACACAGAAACAGAATAATAAAAATGTAAAAGATTTAACAAAAATGCAAAATTATAACTTGAAACCTACTTCTGAAGTAAGATAACAACACTTATCATAGTTATTTATGATTAAACTAAGTGTTGCAATACAGATTGTAGGGCACAGGCAATACATAATGTTTGGCTGACTTGGACAACAGTGAACCTGTAGCCCATATGATGATCTGTTGTATAATTTAAGAACTTGGGAACTAGAGAACATCCCTTTAAGATGCAATGAGAAAAAGTACTTATTTTTGCTTTTAATATCTTCAATATTTTCATGTCAATGACTGTGAAGGGAACAGAATAAGAGGGTGGCAACACCAGTAATGGTGATCCCCATTTTTTGCTCTGATGATCATATATTAGACAGGTATAAGAAAAACTGGTGTTCTCACTTTGTTACTCCCTGAGTAACCTTGACTAAGGCATATAAAAATACCAAAAAATCTTAGAGTTTCCTCATCTGCAACATAAGGAAGTTGAACCAGAAACACAATCTCTGAAATAATACAATTCAGGGAAGTACTTTGCAAAAGTAATGGCACTTGCTGTCTGTCTCAGCTTTTCCTGTTGAGAAACTGACCATAATGGAGTGAAAGTGTAGGAGTAATTTTCCTAAAGTAGGATCATCAATTGGGTCACTTGATTTCTTTTTAATTTGCCATTTCATCAGAAATTTCACCATGTACTTCCCCTAGGGGAAAAAATTGAAATCTAGCAAACTAAAACCTGAAAATGGAGCAATTGCTCCTAAAAAACACTTTCTATGTAATCCTACAATTATGAGCCAATTTTCTTCTTTCCATCTATTATATTCTGTAAGTCTAATGTATTTAAAAAAGTTCACTGCCTGAGAATGTTGTGATATTTATATAAGCTCTGAGTTCTTTTATGCTGTTTGAGGAAGGTAATTAATGCACATCAAGTAAGTAGTAATAGTGGCAAGACTTAGGCCCATTTCTAATTGTTGCATCAAAGGCTCATTTTGGTTCCTTCTGAAGCCGTACTTTTCATTTTGGACTATTCAATCAAGGGAAAATTAGTTGTACATACTGCGTACTCACTTTATCTTCTGCAGGTTGGACCTATGATGAAAACCTCAAGTGTTATTGAGGTGAGAAATGTGGACCCCCAGGAGAGGGCAAGGGGAACCATATATAGAAATTAAAAATAGGTAAGTGATTAAGAAATGAACCTGGGTGACTTTGAATGAGAATCATTGAAATAATAATTTTATTATTTGTTCCTGTTTCTTAGTATTGTTCCACTTGCACCACAGCTTCTCTGCCACTCTTTTACCTGCTTTCCCAAAGGCAACTTGGCATGTAGATTGCATTTGTCAAAACAGTAAATATAATACTTTTGAAAATCACTATATCATGATTATTGTATCAGTTTCCCAGGGTGGCTGTATCAATGCAACACACAGAATTATTTAAACAGCAGAAATTGTTATTTTCCCATAATATTGGGGCTAGAAGGCCAAGATTAAGGTATTAGCAGGCCCTTGCTCCCTCTGATGGGGCTAGGGAAAGATCTGTCCTGGGCCTCTGTTCTAGTTTTTGCTGGTTTGTGATCAATCTTTGGCATTCCTTGTTTTCCTCAATTACCCTGATCTCTGCCTTCATCTTCACCTGAACTTCTCCCAGTAGGCTTGTCTTCTTCTAAGGACACTAATCATATTGGATTAGGAGCCCATCTTACAACAGTATGACCTCATCCTCATTTAATGACTTGTATTTGCAACAATCCTATGTCCTAATAAGCTCACATTCTGAGTTATGGGGGTTTAGGACTTCAACGTATGCATTTTAGGGGAGATATAATTCCACTCATAACTCTTATAGAAAATGATCACAAATTTGGTCACCTGCTTTGCTGTGACTCTTCTCCAAGATGAAGTCACACTTCATATTGCTGACAGTGCTTTCACCTTTGCTATTCAAGTTTTCCTGTTTTGCCTCTTTTGCTGTTATTATCAATTCCCAGTAACTAGTGCACTTGCTGACACATGGCATGACTGTGAAATTGAAGTGGAATAGTTAATACTATTGAAACATAGCTTTCTTCCTATTTTGTCTATTTTCCTTCTATTTCAAAGACCACAGAGATTTGTTCCTGTCCTATTCATCCTTTGCCTTTACTCCATCAGTCTTATTTCCATTCAGGTAAACGAAAAGTCAATATTATTGCTCAGATCAGCATCTGTATATGAAAGTCTTGGCAAATTTTTAAAAGCCTGTGAGATGATTAGAACTTTATGACATAATTTCCATTTCCCTTCAAATGTATAAATCAGGACAAAATATTCCCTATGATGTGAATACTTCCATGACCACATTGATCATAACAAATAGACTTAGATTACTTTAAAGTACTTTAAATATGTAACAGATTTTTCTAACCTTGTGATTTAAAGCAAGAAATTTCGTCGATTATTAGTTCTTAATGGATTCTTGTTGTCAGTTGTTCATTTGGTGTGAAATAACATATAAATAATTGCAGCCCTTATTTGGTGGTGAGGAACCGTGTTTTATATGACATTTGAATTTGAAATCAATATGCTATTGATGCTTTACAATGTAATGGCTTGTAGAGATCCTAAACTGGAAGGTTAAATGTAAAATCTACTGACTATGACAATGAACTGAAGTCACTACTTATTAAGGTCTTCAAAGAAATACAAAGACATTCACTCTCTTAAAAAGAAAAAAGCAAACCTAAATAGTATGTTTTACAATTGCATAATTTTAAATGCTCAAGGCAATATGGGAGATATTTTAGAATTAAAAGAGACTGCTCCATTTGTTTTCCAAATGACTGTACTACCTTTAGCCTGTCAGGGGTGATTTCAAGTAATCTTATCTTGGCAGCAAGCCAATGAGACCCTGCACACTTTGGTGTTAGACACAGGGCACTAGTGCATGCTTGGTCTGTCAGATCACTCATGAGACCAACACTGCTTAGTGCAATTTTTAAATTTCTACTGCAGCTTTTATCCCAGATACACAGAAATGGTAAGGATTTCAAAGACAGTACTAAAAAGTTAATGCTGTTTGTTGGTGATGCAATTAGAGAGAAGACATAAGAAATTTAGGAATTATCTCTAATTCCTGATCATTACTTCATATTTCATTTATATGCTGACCACTTAAAAAGGATTTTTTATTGTTAAAAGATAGATGCCATAAATCTTTCCTCATTAATACCTCAGAGACCCTATACCAATGTAAATGAACAAATCCAAAACAAACCAAGAAGGACAAAAAAACTGAACTGAACGTTTGTAAAATTCCAACGGAAGTTTATAATCTAAGAATTTGCTTTAAACCATAATCCATTTCTGATTTTGGAGCTCATACTCAATTTGTCTGACATTTATTCATAATTAGTATCTTTTTATTTGTCTCACATATATTTCATTATATTTTCAATTCCATAAAAGACACAAAGTTTTGAGATATCTTTGTATAAACCTTGGTTTTCTCATCTTTACAATGGAAAGCACTGTCTCTTATACAGTATGGTGTTTTTTTGAATATCAAATGAACACCTATTAAATACCTAACCATTTTCTGGGCACTGTTAAAACCAGTTAAGAACAATAATTCTAGTGCATTACTATATAAATAATAATCATTTAAAATTACAAAAAAGATTCACTTCAGCCGCTTGATGAAAACAAAAGCTGATAAGCAAGCAAGATTCACTTGTCATTTCTTCTTCCTGTTTTTTCTAGTTTACTGAAACTGGTACTCAGAATTGTTCCTTTATTCCTCAAAGCAGTGTTGTTTTGAATGCTTTTAGTTCTTTACTCAAAATTTATAATCTGTATTATATTAAAATGTAGATTGAAAGATTAAAAAATAACTATAAAGATTCTCAATTCTGGATCTGTCTTTTGCTTACTGTCATTCACATTGAATATGCTTTTCTGCTATAAAGGATTACCAACAAAATCAGAAACATTAAATTTGGAAGAGACTTTAAAAATCCTGTACTTTCACAATTGCATTGAAAAGGTGGCAACTATAGCCGAGAGAGTATATGACTTTCAAGAGGTTACCATTTAGGAATAGCAGTCCTATCTGGAAACCACATTTCTTCCAAGTCCAGGCCCATTTCTTTTCTTCCCATTTTTTTCTCAGTAGTTTTGTAACTTTAATATAATTAAGGGAAGTTTAAAAGCTCTACCAAGAACATCTAAATATTATCACATTACTTCAGGAAAATTATAGATTTTTAGTTGATGTTTTTCTTATTAACAACAATAGCAACAAATCATTGTCCCCTTAGCAATGTTAGAAAAGAGTAAAGAAATAGTGAGAGGTCTTCATCCTTTAAAATGTAGAGGAAGTAAATGCATATGAACAAATAATAATAATTGGGGGCTATAAATGCTATGTAATAAACGCACTTGCAAAGTATTTTAGGCGGAATGAAATTAACATACGAAACAATAATGGAAAACATAAGGCCAACCTGTAAACTTCTGAATAAATGATTTGGGGCTTAGTCAATCCTTACTATGGGTTATATTAGTTGGAAATGTGTTAAGGAGAAGGTGAGACAGTGCAGGGGCTTGCAAAATTTTAATTGCTACTCATGATAAATGAATTTTTTATTGTAGTTCAAACATACATATGTATATGTCATACATGTATCTTAAAGAAGATTCATGAACAAGTCTTATTCTTATTAATTACAGTACACTCTGATCTATTCCTTCCCATTCCAGTGTCTGGCTGTGAACCAGGAAATTGACTTTACAATCTGTAGTCTGAAATACACTGAACTAGCGTGTATCAAACATCTGTTATATATCAGTCTTTTGGATAGGCATTGCATACATGCCACCTCACTGAATTTTCCCTGGATTTGGTAAGACAGGTATTGTTACATCTTTTTAGAAATGAGTAAGTTGAGTTGCATTCTGAGAACATCTTGTTATGCAAAGCTGGCACATCTGAATGGCACAGTTTCTGCCCTGGTGAATGGCATGAAGGTTCAAAGAAGCTTGACAAAGGACAAGATATAAGAAATGTGGAGAAAGCCTGGCCATATTGCCTGCACCCAGGCCCATCAGGCTTCATACAGACCTGTTGGTTTTTGTGGTAGCCTATCCTACACTTTCCAATTCTATAAACTTCTTTTTTTTCTCCCTAATAAACTATTGTTCTTCTTACTCATAATATGGGGCATCTCTGCTCTCCACGCTAGTGATGCTACAATTCCAGTATATGCAACATTTGCTTATAATTAACCTCAAGCTGACTGTACCTTCCACCACACATAGCCTTCAAGAAAAGGTCACGCATGTGTGCCTTAGGAGCTAAGTTGACCTGAGTTCAGATTCTTGACCTAGTATTTTTTATTGTGGTGGTCTTGGCCATGTCATTCAATCTTTCTGAAAATTAATTTATTTACTTATAAATATGCCAACCTTATGAAATATTCTGAAAAAAATGAAAATAGAACACAAACTGGCTGGCACACAGTAAACACTGACAGCATTACCCTTCCTGGGACTAGGCTCAAAAGAAGCTCTCTTGTCCATGGATGGCACTGAACGAGCCTGGCGGCCTCCTGAAGAATCTCAGCATCCTCATGGTGAGGAAGTTTCTCAGACAGACACTGTCTTTTTCCTTTGTGTCCATTTGTTCCTGGGACACATCTGTGATAATTGAAAATAGTCCTAATTCTCAATTTTGCTGACAAAATGCCACCCAATTGTAAATTTCATGGAAAGTGAAACTATATCAACCTTTACCTTTTCATGTCATGAGGTAGTTAGTACAACTCAAGCATTAGAATAAAAGAAGGAATGCTTTGAATTACTTTCTCTCCGAACTTCTGAATGCCTGAAACTCTCAAAACAAGACTCCTGAATTAATAATAACTAACATTTCTTGAGGACTCACTCTAGTCCAGGCAAGCACATTATGTTTCTGACCACAACTCTGTTAGACAAGTTCTATCATTATTCCCATTTCACAGATAAAGGAATTAAAGGTGGTAAACAACTTGCCTTTGATCACATACCTAAGACCTGTTCAAGCTTAGTTTTTATCTTACACAACCTAACTTTAGACACTATGCCTGTAATCATGAAATGGCACCACTTCCTTTGTGGATTAAAAAAAATCATTGTCTTTAGAGAGATCATGGGAAAATAATGAGTGTATCAGAAGGAAGTATATAACACAGTAGAACTCAAGGCAATTATGTTTTTATTTTAACTGGGACTCACAAATATAGAGTAGAACTGAGATACCGGGACAGAAGAGAAGTACATTGTAGTGGAATATGCTTCCACATTAAAGAGGGCATAAGTTTTGACATTATCTGTCCTCTTGTTCGTGACTAAGTCAAAGAAGACTAGATCAGCAGAAACAACCACCGAGTGGCAACTCATCCTTCAGAGGCCTAGTGAAAGAAATTGATTGTGTCTCTTCTAACTAGTTAGAAAAATAAATTTGAAAAGGGTGGATACATGACGAGTGAGTACATGAAGAAGTACAGAGGAGTAAGTACATGAAGAAGGCTTAGACAGAAACTCTAAAAATCAGAAAGCAACTCACAAAGAGGCAGTTAGAAAGTGATTTTCTAATTTACCATTTACATATTTTAATTGTTGACAGTCAGCTAATAAGCCTTTTTCCATAGTAGCCAAATGTACATTTTGAAAAGTAGCTATTAATGACAGCAGTCATTCATTGCATGCTCACTAAAGATCGGGTAGTTGTTAAGCACTGCCTGAGACTTCCTCCACTGATTTCTCATAACCATCCACTGGGATATGTATTATTATTCCTATTGAAAACATGAGGAGGCTAAGGCTTATTGAGGTAGATCAACTTTCCTAATGAAAATGTTATAGTTACATATGAAGTTAAGATTTTAATATACAGGCGGAGCCATATGAAACTGTCAATATTTGACTTATTTTGATTTACAGAAAAAAACTCAAACACCATTTTATATAATTCTACCCTACCAACATTATTGCAAAGTTCATGATCATAATCACTTGGTTATACTGCTTTCTTCAAGGGAAAAACAATGGGATTTTAGAGTCAATGGAAAGAGATTCAAATCCATTTTGATTTCTCTGAGAGTTTCATTTTTCTGTCTTCCATTTCACCTGAAAAATTGGACCGTGATACCAACAAGATTATGAAAACTACTGGAAAGTGTCATTATAGAAGTGGTCTTTATTTCTGTAGTATCTGTAGTGGCTTTTCACAAGATGCCCACTGACTAGAATTTAACACATTTCTGATACTGTTCTACAATTTTGTCTAATTCTTTGTTCTAAAAAGGTTGTTAAAATGTTATTTTTAAAAATTCCTTTCTTTATTTCCAGCTTCGATAATTAAGTACTTTAATTTAAAAAATTAAATGTAAAAGGTCCTTAATAAAACCTTAAAAAGTCAGAAAGTCCTTGAAAACTCTGTTTGTGACTCACAATTACAGTAATTACAGTTACTGTGACTTTTTAGAGTGATCAATATTAAAAATATTTATATATAAAAATATACCTATAAACACACAGAAATTCAACTTTAAATTCTGATGTGACAAAAGTAACGACCTTGCTTTTCTTGCTTTTACAATAGCAAAAAGTGGTAAGCTTTTAAACTTTAAGTTTTGACCAGCATCCCTTAAAGTTCTATTTTAGAAACTGTTCCCATTTACACAATTTACATTGGATACAATTTGTGCATAAAAATGAATTTTTAAGAAGGAACAAAAGGAAAGTTTAATTCTTTAAAACAGACTGATTGAGGTAGGGGTTTAAACAGCTCATCTTTGCTCACAAAACACAAGGACAAAGTAGATAGAGCTGTAGAAAATGTAATTTTATGTTGCTGGAAAAATGAATTATTCCACTAGGTGGCAATGTTGATTCATCTACTCATGTTTGAACAGAAATTTTTATCGTCTTGAAAGCAGTAGGAGTCTGAGTTTTTCCCTTTTTTAAAAAAAAACTAATGAAAATTCCTGCATAGGAAAGAGCTGATTTGGACAATTCTGAACTTGAAAAATGGGTGCTTCTTGCCATTAGAAACCTTATAAATAAGCCTGCACCAAATAGGTTAGTTCTTTTGGCACACAAACAAGCAGGTTGATGACATATGTAACTTCCATCTGGATTCAATAGGTTTAGAAGCAAACTGTTTTTATCTCATCTATCTATCACTGTTTGGAAATTCTTTTAAATAGGAGCTGTGTCATTGAAATATCTTTCCTCCCTGTTATCTGCTTTCTTTGGTAATCAGAGATTCTGGCATACCCAAGGAATCTCAATTTCGAATAACTTTTTAGTCTGTGTTGAGAGAGGCAATCCAGCATAAGCCCTGAGTGTCCCTGCATATTCTTGCTGTGTATTCCAAGAATTCAAAGCCTGGACCATCTGAGCCTTCTCTCAACCTTGTTTTGTTTGCAACCCTTAACCTGGAGGGATGAGGTACTGTCTCCATCGGGCAAAGGGTAGGTTTACTTTCAGTTACCATGAAAGTGGTGGTGACACCAAGCTCAGCATTCTACCCATACAATGAAAGCACCTGTCATGGATTCTTGATGTCACAACCTTGGGACATGGGGGACTTAGGGAATTTATGCAAACAAGCATAAAGATCTGGCTACTGCTTTTGCCATGAGCAATAAAGCCTTTTGTCGCTCATTTAGTTTTTTTTTTTTTTTCTCTGACAGCATCCATGAAACAGTGAATCCCAGATCTTACAGTTTCTGACAGTCTATCCTGTTGTTCTCCATCTATTTACAGCAGAATAGATTTTGGTTCAGAATAGACTGAAGTAGTCATCTAGTGGAGTTGAGCTTTCTAATCTGATATAGAAAGACTTTCTACAAGTTCTCTGAATAATAAGTTGTTCTTTCTTAGGTTTAACCACTCCAATGACAGGGAATGTAATATAAGTAGCTTATTGCAATGTAGAATGACTTTATTAAAAATTTGTTCTTTTTTTGTTACATGTCTTTCTCCCTGTAGAACTAGTTCTGCCTTCTAAAACTACCTAGATATGAGAACACTTCAGTCTTCTTTCTTTTCCAGGCTAAATAGCTAAGTAGACTCTCTTATTTCATTCATTTCTTATATGCATTGGTTCTGAATTTTCTTTATATTGTGGCTTTTCCTCATTTATTATGTACCAGTGCATTAGTTTTTTCTTAAGATACAGTCCTCAAATAGACTAAAAATACATCACATTTTAGAAATGATCTGATTCTTCTTCACTCCAAGTGCCTCTCCCCATACCTTTTCTCATGAACAAATTAACAAAGTCAATGACTTATGCTACCTCATCTCTGTGTCATGGGTGTCAAGCACAATGCCTAGTGTATTCTCATAAACATTTCTTGAAAGAATTAATGAATGAATGAGCTGCACAGATTGGACTATTATCACTGCCACCTTTCCGAATATTAGGCTTCTATTAATGTGACATGACTTTTGTATTTATGAAGTTTCATTACTCTGTTGAATTATAGTGAGGAGCTAGGCAGGGAAAGGAAAGAAACTCACACCCTGCTTCTGCTACTTACTAGAGGTGGGACACAGGGCAAATTCTATTTTATTCTGCTTTAATCTCCTCATTTGTAAAAAGAAAAACAAAGAGTATCTACCTTATATGATTTTTGTGAAGATGATATGAAGATAAATCATGTGAAATGGGTTGACATTGTGTATGACGTGAGATAGGTACTATGTAATGGTTGACTATATTGTTTTAAGTTCCTGTGGGAACAAACACTACCTTCTATCATCTAAGTGCAGTCGAAACAAAGTAAAGAATAGCATGTGTACGTACAATAGAAAAGCAGAGTTAGGGAAGGCTTCACAGAGGAGTTGCCACTTGAGAAGGTGTAGAAGAGAACACAAAGAATTTCTATGCTGAGATAGCTGAATGAGCATGGATTAGTACTGGTAAACTTTTAAAATTCTCCACCATCGTTATCTCCAACATAATATATGACATGTATACTGTCAAAACGAGGCACATATTTTATGCTGTACATGCAAATTGTCAAAATAAGGAATAATATTTTAAAATAAATAATGAAAATATCATCACTTATAGACAGCACTGATATAAGGAAAACAATCATTTATAGTTCATAGTTATTATATAAACTACCATTCATGTAACCCTTTGCAGTTTATAACCCTACATTATGTCATTTGATTCTTAAAAAACAAAACTAACAAAAACAAAGGAGTTAATCAATACTGCCCTGTAAGGTAAGCTTCAGTCCTTTTCTCCTTTATGAGAAACAATAATATTCCTATTAGCCAGATAGATAAATGGTGCAGTAAAATCAGTCTTCATTTACAACAATAAAATACCAGTGTACAATGTACCAGACTTCCACATGTAAATAACTAAGAACACTTGAATAACTACAGAAACAATTCTGAGTTTGTTTGGAATAGATAAAAAGAATAGAAGTCAACACTAGAAATGACATTTTTTCCCCCTTAAGCGAATTGAAGCTTTAATGCAATGCCAATAAAAACATGAGCAGTGTCTGTGTTTCTATGTCTGTTTTAGTTCCATACCGTTAAAATATGGTAATTTTTTTCTGGAATAAATCAGATATTTATTGAGAACCTATTATGTGCCAAATACTGTCCTAGACAGTGGAAAGTAGCTATGAACAAGGCCTCACCCTTGTTCTCAAGGAACTTACGTTCAACAGTACAAGACAAAAAAGCAAACAGGTTAGCAAGAAATGGGGTATTATCAGATAATGATAAAAGCTATCTAGAAGATAAAACAGTGTAATATGGAATAGAGTACTGAAAGTGACATGCTTTATTAAAGGTGGTTGGTGAAAATTTTCTAAGGAAGTGATATTTCATTTGAGACATGAATGATAAAAAGGAGGAAGAAATTTAGAGATCACAAAAATACTAAATGTAAATACTAAAATACAAATACTAAAAATAGAAATAAGCTTGAAGTGTTCAAGAAATCAAAACTTGTAAGTATAAGTTTAGTGATTATAAATAAAGGTAGAACAGAGGCAGATGGTGTTAAAGATATAGCTAGATTTTTAAGACATTATATACAAAGTAAAGAAAGTGTTTTTTTAAATAATAAGTTGGGGAGGTGATGAATATGCTAATTAGCTTGATTTAATCTACCTATACATAGATCAAAATGACACATAGTACCCTATAAGTATTAAAAAATATTATTTTTCAATTAAAAATAAATTAATAAATAAAATAATAGTGTTCTTTCTTTACTATTATTTATAGTATTTTTACTTATTACTTCTGAAACTCAGTTTATTTGTTACTTGCATAATAAGTAAGTAACACAATTGTAGCTTACATAATAAGTAAGTTATTTACCTAAAACTTTTAAAATAAAATTTGGATGTCATGTGATTTGGTTCACTCTGACTTCTGTATGAAGAATAAAGTTTGGGATGTGGTGGCTGGTGATTATGAGGGCTATTAGATCAGTTACAAGTCGATCGTTTTATATCAGGAGAAAGGAGAAGATGGTTGGCATCCAGGAGTGAAATTTGGGTTATATTACAGAAGAGCAACTCACCTTCCATGAGGTAGGGATGTGACAAAAAGGGAAGAATCAAGAAAGCTGCAGACTTTTGTTCTGTATAATTGCAGAGATAGTGGTACCATTTCCTAGGGAAGTCTTTGGACAATGAATTTGGAAGGAAAAATACAGCGTGATGTTTTAGCCATGTTACATTAAAAGTGTTCAATATGTAACTAAGTAGAAATGGCATATTGGCAGCTGGATATACCAGTGTTGATGATATTATGAATAATAGAAACAGATGAGTTTTCTCAAGGAAGGAATATAAATATAGGATTAAAAAAAAAAAAAGCTTGTATCAAGTTCTGGACCGCTTGGTATTATATTTATTCAAGAGGTAAAACCAGTAAAGGAGATCAAGATAGAGCCTAAGAAGGACGATACTGCCAATTTGTTTGAGGTATCCCAGAAACCTAGTTGCATGTTCAACCTGGTCAAATGCTGCTCGAAATTTATGTACAATGAGGAGAAGAACTGAACATGAACTCTGATCTATATTATGATCAAAGTTACTCATGGTTGAGTCTAAATTTACAACAAAATGTCCTAACAAGTAAACTGAGTTTCATAATAAGGAATTGTTTTGGATCTCAACTTACCTTCAATATTGATTCCCAAGTACTTTGTAATCATCAGCTTTTCCAGTAAAGCTTTATTGTTATTTATTTTAGGATGAACAAGAGCTTGGATTGATTAATTCTCATCTCTTAGGTGCCTTGGATTTAAAATGTGTTGTTATTACATCATAAAGAATAAATAAGCCAAGTACATTTTTAATTCAGATTAAAACAGATCCTCACCAAGTTATTTGTGCCTTAGTACATTTCATCATCTACCTTTTTTTTCTTTCTGTCCCACTCTTTTCCTATTTTTCCTTTCTGTTAAGGTTTTTTGGTAACTGCTTTAAAACAAAAAAAATTCCTTCTAGTTTACATTTTCTGAAAGCAAATTGAGAAAGCCAAATACACACACATACACATGCACACACACACAATTTTTAAACAGCTATGATGTGCTTTAAAAAAAGATAAGTCATGCCATACACACACACAATTGCCCTAGAAGAAGCCTTTTGATTACAATGAAAACATTTTTAACTGCATCTTCAGGGTCAAAAAATAGAAATAATACTTTTGTGAGAGAAAAGTTGAGTACAAGAGGCTACTTCAGAGAAAAATCGTCACTTTTCTTTTTCTTCATCATCTAGATGGGGAATATAAATTCTTTAGTTCATTTGTCCTTCTTAGTCCAGTTAACGTTGTTGATAGAGTGAAATCTCCAAGAAAATCACAGTCTAAATTAATATGAAGGTTTAGAAACTAATGAACAACTTTGAATATGCTGGGATAAAAATTGTTCACATCTGATAGCCCGAGTTTCTATGCTCTCCAGGGTATTTTGAAGTTCTCTTTAACATAAAGTTCTTATCTTTGGCTTCTCACACACTTGTTTTCTACTTTTCTTTCCATGGCTTTAAAAAACAACATATCCTTTTTCTGTTATCTTTCTCTCTGCTTTCCTGTGAAAGTAAGTGAGATCACACTTCTCCCACCCATGTTATTTTCATCTTAATTCCCAACTAAATTTTTTGGTAATGTCTAGACAGAAAAAAAAAATGTCATGCTCTAGCAATAAACCACAGGAGAGTGATTTGTAAATTTCTCTGAGGTTCTAGTCTTAGCCTCCTCTCCTATGATATAAAAATAGGTGTAATATCTGCTTATCTTCTTCAAGGTTTGGAAAAGAATGGAACGTGATCAGTTTCATATATGGGGGAGGTATGAATGTTAGTTATGTACATTTTTCTTAGTATCCCAGTTTTATGTAAAAAAGGTTTGAAGTGAAGTACATGTTGACTTCATCACATTAATTTCTCTAATAACATTTGTCATTTTATTTATTTGTTTCATATGTTCAGGATATACTTTAATGAAAAATCAAAAAATGTCACATTAAATATTTCCAACTCTCTAGTCAGTGATGTCAAATTTTAATATGAGTGACGATTTTCTGAGATACCTGCTAAAAGTAGGTTCTTAGGTCCAGCTTGCAAAACTTCTTTATGGAGTAATTCCAGATAGAATCAAGGTACATGCATTTTTAACAAGGTCCCCAGGTGATCTCTAGGCCATCTAGGAATCCCACTTTGACCAAATGCTGCTCGAATCCTGGTCTATGGAACTCTGGCAGTGTTGTTTTAGTTCATGTGTTTTGGAATCAATGGGGCCAGAGTTTGAAACCCTGCTTCATCACCTTCTCTCTGAATGACTCAGGCAGATTGCTGAACTTCTCTGAGTCTTTGTGTCTGTATTAGTTTGCTAGGGGTGCCATAACAAACTTCCACAAATTGAGTGGACTTAAAACAAGAGAAGTGTACTTTTTCCCTGTTTTGGAGGCTATAAGTCTGAAATCAATGTATCAGAAGGAGCGTGTTCCCTCTAAAGGCTCTCTGGAAAATTCCTTCCTTGACACTTCTAGTTTCTAGTGACTCTGGGCAGTCCTTGGTGTTCCTTGGCTTGTAGCTGCATCACTCCAGTCTCTGCCTCCGTCTTCTCATGGCTTTCTTCTCTCTGTCTGTCTCCTCTTTTTTGTATGTGTGCCCTCTCCTCTTCCTATATGTACATCAGTCATTAGATTTAGCGTCCATCCTCATCTAGTGTAATTTCATTTTAATTACATCTGCAAATACCTTATTTCCAAAATGGTTACATTGTAAGGGTCTGATTGGATAATAATATTGGGGGACACTATTCAGTACACTACAGTGTCCCTGCATTAAGAAGAATCATTATGATAGCATTTTGAAGCATCTAGTTAGTACCTGGTAGTAGATACTCAGTACATAATAGCTTTTCTTTCTTTATGAGTATAGCTTAACCATTGGGTCTCAAATACAAGTTGGCAGGCCAGGAATAACTGCCTGAGATTCTCTATGGGAGCTTTTGAAAATTATAGATTCTAGCTGTTTCTTGTGGATTACTGCTTTTCAATAAACCTGGGGTGAGACCCAAGAAGCTGTATTTTTTAAAGCTTAGCCAGGTTATTCTGATATACCGGTAGGCTCGGGAACTTTTTTTTTTTTTTTTTGAGTCTGAGTATCTCACTCTATTGCTCAGACTGGAATGGAACAATTTATTTGACTAAGAATTTATTTCATTCATAAAGCTGGAACTCAAAGGTATCTCATTTGTAAAAAGTTTGCATAAAATTCAAAATATGTACTTCTTATAACCTACATTTGTCTACTAAATAATGGTGATAAAGTTCAACCAAAATTTCAAAGAGATGCAAAGGCCGTACACAGTTGTAGTACTTGGGAATAGAGTCTTACCATTCTGATTCCAGTTTCAAATTTCAAGGAAAGTCTTTCTTTTCTTGATTATGGGCTTAAATAAAACTAAATATGAGTAGAAGAAAATTATAATAAGAGCCAAATATTATGAGTCTCACTTTCTCAAATCATTGTTTTCTTCTGCAAATTCTGGCTATTTTTCATTGAGCTAATGAAGCCTCATATGTTTATTTCTTCCACCTGCCTTCTACTGAAGTCATTTTTACTAATGTTAAATGTCTTCTTTAGAGTCTCAGTAGTTTAAAATTTGCTTGTCTCTGGGAAGTCTCCATTTGCTTTCTGAAAAATCTCACACAAATTCTTACTAAATATTACTGAGCACAGTGGTTTCCTCACAGCCTAGCGGGCCTACTGGCATCAGAAATCATTAGCATCCCAGGCAGTGAAAATCATAGTGACAGTGAAATTACTGAGAATGCAGTGCAGCTTGATGATTGTAACACTCATCCACTCCTGGGGTACCCTGTTCTGTTGTCATCATCAGTTGTCACACCTGGTTTGAAAGGAATATAAATAATTATGTCAAAATAAAAAATTAGTCTTATGTAAGAATTCATATTTTAAACTACATAGAACTTTAAAAAGAATATTCAGCTCTCTTTTCCATCACCCTTATATATTAGCTTGGCAACTGGATCTCATGCTTTAGAACAAAATGCGGATATCTGCTCTTTCAGCCAAATAATACACATTTCATGTGAAGACTTGACTAGATTTTTTTTATGCTGAACTCAGGGAGATAAGCTAACTTTCCCTGAGTTGCCAAGGGCAACTTGATTGCACGTGAAATTAGAAGCAACTCTGAGAAAATAATGTCTAGACTCATTCTTATATTTCTTTTGAGGGAAATATTTGCCTAATATCTGTTATCTCCTGCTGTCAAAACACTGATGAATACTGCCTATCCCTGGAATCGTGAATCTGAACTCTATGAAGGAGTGAGCAAAACAGAAGTGATAATATTTCCATGTAGCAAGAAACTTCATTTCATCATAGGATTGTCAAGCAGTACTAATACATTTGACTTCTTATTTTATTTGTATTTAAAATTGTTGAAGTATGTTCAGGTTATGTCTGCACTTATTTCTTGAGAAATGTCACTATGTTGAAGATTTCCTTCTCTGCCACTCTCTCCTATTTTTGTTTCATATTCAACTCCTCAAGTTGCGAGTTACAACTGTGACGCTTTTTCTTAATAGCGGGTAATTTATGTCATTTATTTCTTCTCTATACTTAACTATCGTTCTGCTCAGAATGTGAATATTAACATACATAAATGTGGCTTTGACATACGCTGTGAAAGTCAAAGAGGAATACAAATGTCAGAGATGGAGACTGCTGAGCCACTGGAGCAGCCCCTTTTTTGTGCAGTCATATCTTTGTGGTTTTCAAGCCTCAACTTTTGATATGGAGGTCTAAAGTAACTTACACTCAGAGTGAGTTAGAAACTAGCCATGACTCATTAAAACAAAACTCATTAAAGATTAATGTGTAAACCACATACTGAGGGGGTACTTTCTCATGATAAGTAGCTGACAAGAAGATCCTAGTACCTGTACCAACATCTCAGGGCAGAATTCAAATCCACCTGGTGGAAAGTCTATCAATAAATCAATTTATACTCTGGAAGTTGATAGGTAAGCTTGGATTAGAGCAAGGGAGCAGATCAGAGTCAGATGACCCACCTAGTACTATCTAGGATGTTCTTGCTGACCCTATGAGTATGTTCAGGACAGTACCCTTCACTGCCACCTGGGTAGAGTTGGGGACACACTGACATTTGTTCTTTTTTTGGCTTCTTTTTGAAATTATCTTGGCTTTGGACTTCAGACAGGCCAACCATTTGATTTTTTTCTTGGATGCCACAGTATATAATAGAGTTTGACTTTATATGTCGTAACTAGATTTTTATGTTTCACTAGACATATGTTTATATGTCATGCCTAGATATTTATACATCTGGACTAGATTTCCAGACCTTATCTTCCTGTATTGAGTCTTTGAGCCATTGTATTTTTTTTTGTATTGTACTTTAAGTTCTGTGGTACATGTGCACATGTAAGGACATTTCACTTGCTTTAAGTGATATTCAATCTAGAACTTCACAGGCAGCTGCCTGAAGGAACTCACTATGGATCAGAATAATTGAACATGGGGTACCAGCACTGTTCCTCTGGATGCCATTTAGTTTTGGAGTTTTCCAGAATTGTTTCACCTTAAATTGCATGATCCTTTTCTTTCACATCTTTCAGCAAAGCTGAGAAAGGCTGGCACTTCCAAACAGGTTTAACTAAATACCATCTAGTAATATGAAGAAATTAAAGAGTGAGGCCATTAGAAATCTAAACAATATATGAATAAAAAGAGGTTTGCACTCCCAGACTTATTAGTTTTATCTTTTGAGGCATGGAATCTCAAGAAAGAGTCAGGTCATGCTGATGTCTCTTGCTTTCTCGCTTTTGGCCACTGCCATTTTAACCTGTAGCATGGAGGGGCACCATCTTAGCTACAATTGGAGAGTACAGAAAAGTGAGATTAACCCTTCTATTGTTATCTAAAGCTTGACCCCCACTCTTAATTTTCCAGTATGAATGGCAACCCCTTCTTCAGATGATGGATAATTGAAATGAACTCACCCTTGAAGACAATCTTCATATTATAGATCTATAACTGTATAGAGCATAATACATAGACTGTACCGTAGTCCTTCCTGATAGTTGATTTTGCTTTCCATGGTTTCAGTTACTTGTGGTCAACTGTGGTGCAAAAATATTAAATGAAAAAATTCTTCAGTGAATAACTCATATATTTTAAATTGTTTGCCTTTCTGAGTAGTGTAATGTCATCTGGTGCCTGTTTCAGGTTGTGAATAAACTTTTGTCTGGTGCACTCACACGGTGTACACTAACCTGCCCCTGAGTCACTTAGTAGCCTTCTGTTATCAGATCAACTGTTGGGTATGCAGTGCTGGTGTTCAAGTCACCTTTATTTCACTTTATAATGGCTTCAAAGAGCAAGAGTGGTGATGGTGGCAATTCGGATATGCCAAAGAGAATCTGTAAAGTGCTTATTTCAAGTGAAAGGTGAATATTCTCAACTTACTAAGAAAAGAAAAAAAAGTATGCTGAGGTTGCTAAGAACTAGAGCAAGAACAAAAGTAACTGTGAAATTATGAACAGTATATTGTCATAATTGTTCTATTTTATTATTGGTTATGGTTTTTAATCTCTTACTGTGCCTAATTTGTAAATTAAACTTTATCATAGGTACATGTGCAGAGGAAAAATCATTGTGAGTATAGGGTTCTGCACTATTCATTGTTTCAAGGATTCACTGTGGAGAGGGGGGGTCTTGGAATAAGGGGGGGTACTATAGATATGTAGTCCACAGATTAATAGAGTAGTTTTGACATTCATGTGGAAAGAATTCTACCAAAGTTTTCTTCATAGAGTGTCTTTATGGAGTTAGAAAAACAGTGCCAGCCTAGGTAACCAGAAATACTTCAAGATATAAAACTCATCAACATGTTGTGTAAGACACAAGCATGAAATACTAGTAAATGTAACAAAATTATTCAAAATGCAGAACTGAGCTATTATAATTGTGAGCCAAATGCAAATAGAGAAAAATGAGGAGGAAAGCTCCAAACCAGAACAAGAAGCATGATCTGAAGTTTGGGCTGCCTATATGTATCTCTGCTTTCCAGCTTTGTTTATTTCTGTTTAATAGTGTTCAACAATTTAAAATATGAGTTGACTAAGATAAAAGTTTGATAGAAGGAAAGGAAAAAAGAATGAATGAACAAAGAAATAAGTGTAGGTGCATATGTATATATATACACACACATATATAAACACATATATATATATAACTTAGTATTTAATGTACTTTTTGAGTGCTTACTAATACTGTAGACTATGGTTTATTAAGCTGAAAACTTAATCTTAGTTTTTTCTTAATAAGATCTCCATACTATCATTCAGTTTTTTTCAATCTAAAAAAATAACATTTGAGAAGCATGATTTATAACTTATGCAATTAATACATATTTAATTGTTTCAGGCAGTTCAAACTATGAAACACTCAACCTTTATAAGAAATCGCTTAGGGCTCACATTCTAGCCCAGAAAATATTTTCCAAAAGAGCGAAAAAAAAATGAATCACTTTGGACCTTCCAGTGAAAAATTCAGAATTAGGAACAAGAAATAGAAAGATTGAAAATCTCTGAATATTGCTGGGCTCAGCTCTGATTTTATTTCTGACCTTGTGAAAGTTTCCTCTTATCTTTTAGCTCTTTGCTCTTCAAAATGAAGCTTTTTTCCAGGATTGTTTCAAAGAGGAGATATGTAATGTCCTGCCTCAAATAGTTTTTAGAGTGAAGCAAAATATGAATTATTAAATAAATAACATATGATGTTTACAGTCTGGAGTAAAAAGTATTATGGGTCAAAACAAACAAACAAACAAAAAAACCCCACCACCTTTCTTTCTCTTTCTAATCCCTGAATGAATTTTTCTCTTCTGTGATTCCATTCTCCTTCTGACCCTAAGGATCTCAAGGAGATTTATATTGGAATGAAAACTTCATAATTATCTACTCATAATAAGGCTGGATCAGGGTGAGCATGTGAGAAACACTACAGAAAAATATTAATAAATCTCTTCTATGCTTTTTTTGCCTCTCTTTTATGGACCCAATTAAAATGTTACTTGAATTGTATTGGAACAGTTGTTTTTACTTTCAATGACTGAGCATTTTAGGCTTTACAAGTAGGCACCAAGAAATAGATTGATTATTCTTCCCACTCTTGAAACTAAGAATATGTTGAGACTTTTCACAATTAAAAAAACTCAAATGAAATGTCTATATTGGGCACAATTTTATCTTACAGATAACACTAAGGAAGATGCAGCAAAATTTATTAAATTACCCTCTAATTACGCCATTTGTTTTAGAAAGTCAGCCATGTATGTTTTATTTTACATATATAATATATGTATGTATATATATATACCCTTTCTTATCATAGATTCTACTTGTATTAGAGTCTCTGACTTTTTCACTATAAATTAGAAAGCATGTAAAACAATTTGTTCATTTTAACCTGATCTTGTTCAATATGGACTTCTAGGATGTTTATTAGTTAAGTTATTTTACAGGTTTTCTTGTTTATCTTTTCTCTGGGATACATCTTCATAACATTTTGCTTAAATTTATCACAGGAATTTCCAGCTTTATTTTCTGAATACTTTAGGAGGATCAGTAATGTCAGTAATTCTATGTGTCCTGAATTTGTTTTTTATATTCTGATCAGGGAAGCTCATAACTGTCTTCAGATTTTTTTTTTTTACTCTGACTTATTAAATGTGTTTTTCCTAATTAATTTATAGAAAATAACATGTTTTTTTTTTTTAAAAAAATGAAATGTTAAATAGAAACCTCTTCTTTAATAGTCTATAATTACCCTTTGGAATCAGTTACTATATATCTTCTTTTTTGTTATAGGCACCCAGGTCATTTCTTCTCCGTTATATCCCAGATAACTGCTAGCACTTTGAGTAAAGCTTAAAAAGGTACCACATCTTTATTAGTGATCTCTTATTAAATTAGTTTTCTCCTTCAAGAAAGGCACTAATTAAAGAAGAGAATGAACTTTCTTATTTTGGTGAATTTCACATGTAATTTTCAACTAAACTGTATTCATGGATAACATGGTATGGCTGTTTCAAGCTCTCAAATATTCACGTATTATAAAAGGGTAAAATCTGCTGCCTTCATTTTCAGGCTTCTCAGTGCTATAAGGCAACCAGCCTTTTGCCTCCATGTGTGAGTTGTATGTTGACCCTTAAACCCTTATTAAATCAATAACTACTCTAAGTTTCTTTATTAAAAATAATCACCTAGAAAACCTTTCACTATGAAAATTTAACATACCAAAAAATAAAACAGAAAAGTGACTCTCCATATGAAATGATAATCTAGCTACAACAACTATTAAAATTTTGACAGTCTTGTTTCATTGACCATACTCTTCTCACTTTCTTTGTTTCCTTAAGCCAAAGTATTTTTTTTTAATGCCACATACCATGTAATTGCTGCCAGAAGTTCTTCATCTTGCATCTTACTGACGGGAGTCTTTTAAGACAAACTCATATTATATTATTACACGGGGTTGAAACTAATTATTTAATTCAATTAATAATTATCCACATTTATATTGACCTAATTGTCTCAAAGCTGTTATTTTTAAAGTTAATTTGCTAAGATCAGGATCCAAATAAGGTCCATATATTTCTTTTTTTTATGTCATTGTTTTGTTGAATATATCAAGTCATTTTTCTTTGTAGCATAACTTAAAGCTGGCTTATTGCTTCTAGTGATGTCATTTATCTTATTCTTCTGTCACCATGTCACTTCAAAACTGGTACTTAGATCTAGATGTTTGATTAGACTTAGATTCAATTAGTGGGGGAAACAAACATTTTTCCTATAATATCATATCAAAAGTTACATAATATAATAATGTCTGACTTTTAGGGATGTCTCAGCTGATGAGTTCTAACAATGCTAAATGATCCTTTTTCATAAAATTCCTCGTCAAATTCTATTCAGTGGTTTTATTGGATCATTATTGTCAAACTCCATTATTACATTAGGTGGTACAAGATGATAATTTTACACTTCTATTGGGTCTTTTGCATTTATTAGCTGAAGTGCTTCTTTAAAAAAGAATGTTTACACCTCATCTATTTTCTCATCTTGAAATAGAGTTTGTTCAGGCAAGGTAGTATAAATAATTGGTTTATTCCCTTTATTAAGTTTTCAAAATAATGAGTTCATACCTTAGGAACTTTCAATGGAGACCCATATGTCTGTATGTATGTGTGTAAGGGGACCCATTTTGAATCTATGGGCTTCGTACGTTAATGTGACTTAATTGTTCGAATTCAGTATTATTTTAACATTTCTTGCAAGGCAGATCTGCTGTTAATAAATTATCTTAGTTTTTGTCTGAAAAAGTCTTTTATCCTTCAGTTTTGAAGATAATTTTGCTGGATATAGAATTATAAGTTATATATGTGTATGTGTGTATGTTTCTTAAACACTTTAAATATTCTTCTTTACTTTCTTCTTACCTGCATAATTTCCTCTGTAGATAAGATATTGTTTCTCCTTTTTTTATTAAGAATTTTTCTTTGTCTTTGTTTGTCTGCAGATTGATAATGCTATGATTAGGCATAGTTTTGTTGGCATTTGCTGACTTGGTATTCTCTGAGTTTCTTGGATCTGTGATTTCATGTCTGCCATTATTTTTGGAAAGTTCTCCACCATGATTACTTAAATATTTCTTCTACTTTTTTCTCTATGTCTTCTCCCCTGAAATTCTGATTATACATATATTATACTTCATGAAATTGTTCCATAGTTTTGGGATGCTCTGATCTTTTTTTAAACTCTCTTTCCTTTTTGCATTTCAACATAACCTCAAACTCATGAATTTTTTTCTTCATGTTCTACTGATGGCAGTGTGAGGCATTCTTCATTTCTGTTACAATTTAAATTTTTTTTAGCATTTCCTTTTGAGACTTTCGAAGATTTGCTGCCTCTGTGCTTACATTACTAGTCTGTTCTTGCACATTGACTCCTTTTTTCATTAGAACTCTTCATATACAAGTCATAGGTATTCTAAATGCCATGTCTGATAATTCTAATATCTGTGTCACATCTGAGTTTGATTCTGATGCTTGCTTTATCCCTTCATATTATATTTTTACTTGCCTTTTTTGGTGCTTTATTTTTTTTATTGAAAGCTAGACGTGTACTCGGTAAAAGAAACTGAGCTAAATAGATTTTTAGTGTGAGGATTTATATTAACCTCACACTAAAGATCTGGGTGGGGAATTGGCTGTTTAATGCTTTCTGTGACTACAGGTGCCAGAGCTTTCAAATCTCTCTTGTATTCTAGCATATACCATTCATCTTAACTTTGGGTTACATACTCTTTCCAAGAGAGAGCCTGTGCCTTGCAGGTCTTATCGCTGTAATTAACTCTTACGATGGTGCCCTATTGTTGTGGTGGCAAGATGCTAGGAAGGGGAAAGGTTCTGTATTTTATGATTAAGTCTCAGTCTTTTCATAGACATGTGTCTCTGGGCTGTGACCTTCATAACTGTTTTGTTAGTAGAAATACTTATTTTTCACTCCAGCTCTTTTCTCACTTCTCTGGCTGCAGCATTTCCAATCAATTTTTCTTGAAGCCTTGACACCTACTAATTATGCCCTCCCCCCACCCTTTATATATGGCCTTCCTGGAGGCTAAAAGGGACCGGAGTGTGAGGAAGGATTTTCTCCCAGCTGGAATGAAGCTCTGGTAGTCTTTTTCTCTGTAAAGTAGGTTTTTGTTATGGAGAAGGCTTTGAGAATATTTCACAATGATTCCACTTTTCCCCACACAGGAACCAGCAAGGGACCTGTGTCTGATCTTTACCCTAAAGTCCTGATGCAGTTCTTGAAGATTTTGTCCATGAAAGTGTGAGGACCTTCCTATGACTGTGGTTCACTGAGATTTTTAATTCTCACACTAGTCCACATTCAGCTTCTAGGAATTTGTCAGAATTATCATTTAAATTTTCCTGTTAGTTCATGGCTCCTGAGGATGTTTTATAAATAAAAGGATCTTGGTTATGGACTCTCTGGATTCATCTGTCTCTAGACATTGGTAGCAGTTTGCTCTATAACCACAGTTCTCTGATAAGTCCAATAAAAGTTATTAATTTTCAGTTTGTATCAATTTTTCTAGTTTTGAGAATAGGGGTGATGAATTCCAAGCTTTTTGGATATCAGAGCTTAAACCACAAGTCAAATTCAGTATTCTTGTTGAAGCTTTAAATTCTTTCATGTCAGACTGATCAAAGTTACAACAAATTGGTTGTATATGATTTAGATGGATATGACCTCATTTGTATTTGATTGATTCCTTTCTTTCTGGCCTAAGATATTGCAGGATCATTTTGTTCACTTTCGTTTTGTTTTGTTTTTTGAGACGGAGTCTGGCTCTGTCGCCCAGGCTGGAGTGCAGTGGCGCGATCACGGCTCACTGCAAGCTCCGCCTCCCGGGTTCCCGCCATTCTCCTGCCTCAGCCTCCAGAGTAGCTGGGACTACAGGCGCCCGCCACCGCGCCTGGCTAATTTTTTTTTTTTTTTTTTTGTATTTTTTTTTAGTAGAGACGGGGTTTCACCGTGGTCTCGATCTCCTGACCTTGTGATCCACCCGCCTCGGCCTCCCAAAGTGCTGGGATTACAGGCGTGAACCACCGCGTCCGGCCTTTGTTCACTTTCTTTGCCAAGTCTGGGATGAGCCCTTTTTTTTGAAGCCATGAAAATAATCATTAGAAAAAAATAAACAAATAAATATAATATCCCTTTGATAATGTTCATATTTATTTGAAACTATATGTTTGTAAAGCATAAGCTATTGATGATTATGAAGCATAGTTAATAATTCTTCTGTAATTCTAGACTTTTGCATTTATGGCACGCCATTTCTATAGAAAGGACAAGAAAAACACAATACAAAGTAATAAATAAATTATACAGAATCCTAGAATTTGCTAGGCACCACTGTAGAAGAGAAAATATAGAGCAGAATAAGAGGGATCTGAAATGTGCGCATGTGCATGACGAGTTTTAATTTTACAAAGGCTGGTCAGAATAAGTCCTATTGGGTGACAAGTGAGTCAAACTTAAAATGAGTAAGAGGGCTAGCCATTACCTAATGAGAGACAGTGTTCCAGGATCATTTCATGATACATATCCAACCAACTACTACCTGTCCAATTGAACAATAATGATAACAACACTTCTTCACCACTAAATTTAGGCATCAATGAGGCATCCCATGTGAGATATCCTGTTATCTCTTAGACTAAGATATGAGGGTCCTAAGAAGTTGAGAAATTTTGGCTATGGAGAATTTGGTGTTTTCAGCTTCAAACAGAAAGAAACACTCAATAAAAATAATTGTTATATAAAAATATTTATCTAATTTTTAAACAACATTTTAAAAACTTTCCAAATAATCATTTTTGCTGGATGTGTCCACAGTGAATTGATAGTAATACCATGCCTTGGAACATCAGTTTCTGCCATTTCCTTCTCAGTCTCATTAATTAAAGAAAATTTTTTTGTTAAATAAAATTTTATTATGTGCATAAAAACAACTATGGAAAAGAACTAATTGTCACCTTCAATGCAAGAATATAGTTATGACTTAATTATTAAACTGAAAACTAAGTTGCTACATGTAAGAGTTTTCATTTTGTAAGACAGGATAAGTAAAATAAGTCAAGAGTAAACAAAATAAGGTATGTTGGCGTAACCTTGGAAAAAATGAGATCCTGAGACGCCAGCAGGACATGATAACCTAAAGGAATGCAATGAATCAAAAAGAAATTACAGAGCTGGAAACAATAAGACAAAAACATCAAGACTACATCATGCTTGACAGTTTTTTGTAATGCATTTTCCCATTTGGACATTTTAACTTATTTTTGAAGTTGCATATATTAACCAGTAATGTTTGAAATTGGAATTTTGATGATTCCAATCATAATACTTCTTCATACATAAAAGTCAAAAGACTTTAATATACATGACCTTATTAACTAGCCATATTTCTAAGGTTTAGAGTGTGAAGAGCTTATTATCGAAACAAGAATCAGAGAGGCTAAAAGGCTCATTCTAAGTCATAATAGATCTAAAATTAGAAACCATATCTTACTGTCTCTGGTCTAGGGAGCTCTTTTTCAAATCATTCTTACATAATATTAATGTTTACCAGAAAGTCAGCCTAGATCACTGGCACTTTTAAAACAAATTACTTTGGTTTAGGAAGTTATGGGGTGATAATGTGGAGAGACAGACAGATTGGCTGAAATAAGAAGCTTAATACAGAGCATCTTATTATTAAATTAAGTAATCTTCTTATGGGTTTCTTAAAAAGAACAAAAGCAACAACAGAATGGCAACTTTTCTGAGGACTGGGATGTGATTTCCAAAGGATGAGATAAAAAGAGATACTCCAAAAAATCCTACTTATGTGGCAGTTAAAAATGGTCACATTTTTTTCTGAGACTCCTTCAGTGAGAAATGGAGTCTATTACCCTCTTTAGAAAAAAAACAAAACAAAACAACAGTTGTATCTATCTATGTATCTATTTCTATATTTATTTTTGTAGAGATGGTGTTTAGTTATGTTGCCCAGGCTGGTCTTGAACGCCCAGCCTTGGTGATTCTCCCCTGCAGCCACCCAAAGCATGGGTATTACAGGTGTGAACCACCCTGCCCAGCCAGTCCCCTCCACTGAATTTGAGTAAGCTCTGTGAGGGATTGACCATTACAAAGTATGAGCTATAATGCTGGGCCATTTTCTGTACCCAGTTTTTAGGAAACTGGAAGCCATCACACAAATTGTTCAACTACTTTGCTGAAAGACGTGTACAGAGTCTCTGAGACAATATGGAGAGAAAGAGAGGTGCCCAAGTGAGCCCAGCTTTCCAGCCAACCCAGCAGTATTGTGCTCTCCAGACTCAGCCAGGCAACAGCCGAATTCCACTGAATGACCCTGTTCATGCCAACTAAAATATGATAAAAGGGAATAGAAGAATTGCCCAGCCATGCCCTGCCCAAATCCTGGCTTATCAGTCAATGAAATGCAATACAAAGGTGGTTGTTGTATTCACTGAGTTTTGGAGTGGGTTGTTATACAGCAATAAATAAGTGGAACACGCCCTTCTGCTGTGTGGATCTCTTACTGGGCGATAGTATTCACTCTGATATTTTTAAGTAAGCTGTGCTTGAAATCTAAAAAGGGAAAATCTTTTCCCTAAGAGATGAACATAATGTTCTTAGCTAAGTATTCCTCATTCCACGATATAATCCTCTTTCATCTTTACACAGCTATTGACTCAGAGCTTTAAATTTTACTTCCATGAGCTGAGTTCCTCTGCCCTTTATTACCATATGTATCCTGGGCCTCCTACCAATTCCCTGCAGCCTGCACTCAGAGTCAAAGATACATAATCAGAATCTGCACACCTCATTTTTCTTGTTAATCTCTGTGGTTTTCTTTTACTGGAAAATTATGCCTGTGAATTTTCTCTACAGATGATCAGAACAAGAAGAGATCATTGTGATATGCTGAAGCTAATTGTTTTTAATTTTACTTTGCTAATCATTCTCCACCACAAGATGGAAACAACCTACTCAACCAGTTCAAATGCCTGTTTGCATTAAGAACGTGAATTCTGCGGCAAAGGCATTACCCCAGGAGGCCACTCTTAAAAGGTATACATATGACTGGAAGATTAGAAATGACTGAAGTTCTAGCTCAAGAGTAGCAAATAGTCTTCGTCTTGCATGCAAATTTCTGTTTATTGTCAATAGTCATATGCTGTGTCTTGTTTTGAAGAATTCTGATACTGGACTCAAAGGCAATGAATTCTGGGGTCAATTGTTGATATCTTCTGTGGGTTCAAAAGGAAGAGTTTGCTATTATAGATAGAGAGTCTTTACATAGGTAAGAGAGGTGCCAACAGGAATACAGATAAGAAATAAAGAAGCAAAGTACAGTGGTGAATTTGGTTTTGCCTAGACCATAGCTTCAGTACTGAGTTCTTTGTTCTATGCCACAGCAACGCATGGATCCCTTAGAGTCAGCAAAAAGTATAATTCTAACTATATATATTGCTGAGAGGTGGTGTTCTCTGCAGCTTCTTTCACAGCATTCAGTGTTAAGGTGAGTAGATTTCTCATAATAGCAAAAACTTTGTGTTTATCTTTTTGAGTACATTTTTTAACACCTCATATACATTTCACCACAACGTTGTGATCAGGCCAGGCAGGAAATGGGTATTTTTTCACCACCAAAAAGAAATTAAACACAGAGAAGGGAAGCATCTCGCCCAATATGATACATCAGGGTAAGAACTTCAATTTCTTGTTGATAGATGACTGTGCTTTTTTTTTTCTGACAAAATCTTCAGTCTTGATGTTCTGTCAGGACACTCAAAATATTGTATTAGTTGATGCTTCACTCTAAAATATGTATTATGTTTTTGCAGTGAAACAGAAGATTTAAAATGAAATATTCATCTTTTATTAACATTTTCTAACATGTTTGATGTGACAAAATCAGAAGTGAAAAAACTTTAAAAGGACAAAATCTGTTAAATCTTCAAAGATTTCAAAGTAAATTGCTATAAACAACTAACAACACAAAACGGAAACCACAATGTTCATAAAAATGTAGATATATATATAGGAAAACTGACTTCTCTTCCACTGAAATCTGATCAATAGTTGAAAAACACTTCTTGAAAAATTAATGTTACAACTGTCAACATGAAACACAATTCACTTTTATCAAGAAAATCTGAATGTCAGCTTCCAAATCACATGAGTTTAAAGATAAAATTAAGTGGATATTTCCTAACAGAAATGATATCCCAAAGGCAATATTTCTGAATACAATTATATTTTTCCCTGTCCTGGTGTCTCTTTATTCTAAGGTTGTGGGTCCCTATAGTTGAGCCTTGATTAATTTTCCTAATTCCAGACCTTAATCAATGATGAATAAGAAAATAATATTGATTATCCTTCAAGATTCAGAATTCAGTATTATTCTTTCTTTCTAAGTTTTATCTCTTGCTGCCTATCTCTGACAGTTGTTAGAAGTCTTCTTTGTTTTCTGGATTCTTACCTTGCTATGACCAGGTATTTTTTCTCCCAGGTATTAGGACCCCACTCCTGAGTACAAGTCTGATGGCTAGTGAATTCTTACTTTATGATGAGAACTGCCATGATAAGGACTATGTGACAGCTTGACTCAAATTCTATCTGTTTTAGATACATCCATTACATATTTTGCCTGCTTGATTGAGTAGCTATGACTTACTAGAAATATCCACAATGCCAACAAATTTTGGAGACAGTGTTCTGAATGGTCACATAGACCTCAACCTGTATCTTCTTCCCAGCCATTTTAACATGAGCAAATGTGTTTTTTGCCTAGAGTCATTCTTCTCCTACTTTGTGTTTTATTTCCCCAGTAAATAAGCATGCTGTGTTGGTTATGAGATAATGACAATTACTGTTACCAGTATTGGTAACTATTAATTAAACCTGCTTTACATGTAGTAGAATCATAAACTTTCAGTGAAGAATTGCCTCAATGGTCATTAATAGATTCCCTTTGTGACATAATTTTAATAATAAAATGTTCAAGTATGCAAGTAGAACAAGGTAAATGTGTACTATTGCTTAAAATGAAAAGCTTATTTTTACCTGTTTAGTTTTTAATGTGTTTAGCATTTTTCCTTTTTTTTTTTACATATGTAACTTAAGATAAATTAAGCAAAATGAGAGCTTTAGACAAATGAGAGACTTAATTTTTGTGTTGGGGATTTATAACATTTCATTAGTTTCAGTGTTAGTAACAGAAAAATACAGTTTTAAAATTAAAGTTTTCTTTGGAAAATTAATTTATCTTCAGTGTTGCTTTCATATACTACTCATTTGTGAAGAAATTTATAGAAGTTCCTTTTAGACATTATTGTCAACATTTATTGGGCACGTACATGCAGTGCACAGTAAAAATAGAAAGTTAATACCTGATTGTAACACAAGACACCTCTCTTCAAAAAGATTATAGATAAATGCCTGCATTTGAAACTCAACCTTTTGATGCTTGATTTCGATTAGAAAATATAGAGGAAAAGGTATACAACAAGGTTACATTAGGTAATTAGTGCTCTAATAATTCTAGCAAGGCAATATCTTGGTATGATTCTGTTGCTATGATAAAATACCTGAAACCTGGTAACTTATAAAGAAAATAATGTTGGTTCATGGTTCTAGGATGGGGAAGTCCAAGGCATAGTGGCAGTTTCTGGGAAGGGCTTTCATACTGTGTCATGGCAGGAAAGTGGAACACGTGTGAAGGAGGAAAAACATGGGTGGTGGCTTTGACTTATAACCCTCCCTTGTGGTAACTCATTCAGTTCTGCGGGAGTGAGAACTCGCTCACTCCCAGGAGAATTAGCACAGTCTCTAAAGAGTGACATTAATCCACCCTAATGACCTAATCACATCTTAAAGGCCCTGCTTCCCAACACTGCCACACTAGGTACCAAATTTCCAATTCATGAATTTTATGAGATACATTCAACTCTCAAACTGTAGCCAGTAGTAAGTGCTTTACAGAGTTGTTACATAAAATTAAGTGAATCAGTGGGGGAGAAAGGTGATAGAATTTCTAGCAAAGAAATGAACAAGGAGCAAAGGTACACTGAGGTGACCTTAGATGGAAGACATTCAGGGCACATTTGAGGAACAAAACGTAGAGCTTGCTTAGCTGCAATAGGAAATTGGAAAAATGAGAGAAGGGAATGAAAAAAGGACAAGAAGTTCTACAAAAAAAAGAGCAGACTCCAGATTTACATCTATCATTTCTGTATTCTATCCTACTATGATTAGGTGATATGGACCTATGGATACAGGATACAGGTCCATATCGTCTAATCATAGTAGAACAGAACAGGAAGAAGATGCTTGGGAAACTGACTTGTCTGGATATATACAGTTAATTTTGGAAGAGTTAGGTCACAGGAGTAGAGGTTTAAGGCAATTCTTCAATTTGGGAATTAGGATAAGCAAGAGGGAGAATCCTCAGCTTCCAGATTACGCATTATGAGAGAACTCCAGTACCAAATGTAGATTAAGGTGTTATTCAGACTAACTGGGACTCAGTAAGAGGGCAAAGAGGAGAGACCCTCTTGGACAGGATCAACCTGAAGGATAAAAGCAGGACAAAGGTAAGAACTGTAATGTATTAATGCAGGTGTCTAGAGATTACACAGAGGCCTTGTATCCTGGCAACAAAGGAGATAGAAAAATGTATCAGAAATTAGTGGCCAAGACTACATCTTTATACTATATGTCTGAGTATCTGATATAATTCTATGCTCTACCAGTTTAGGAACAAATCCCTATGTGATTGTTTTAGTAGGTAACTTAACATAAGCTCTTTTCGTTGGGGCAGTTATCTTCTATTTTTTTCAGGGCATAAGGAGATTATCACTGTAGCACTCTGATTTTAGTTATTCAAAAAAGAGGCAACCATATTTTTATAAGATGAAGATGAAATAAAAAAATATAAAATCCCTTTTAATTGTTTCACACAGCTAGATGCTTGCCATAAATTAGATCCAAAGCTGACCCAAGATTCCAGGTAATTGCTATCTCTTCTTTGATGTGATTTCAAGTATCTTATAATCAATTTTCAAACTGACAGCTTTTTAGATTCACATCAGATCTCTCTAGAGCCAACACATCAGATCATTTGGTGCTTTGCTGCTTGATTTATTGAAAGAAAATACACAAATATTATTCCTCCAATTTCTACTTGATTCTTTTTGCATAGGTGCTGGTTTAGGAACTTCTTTTTAACTAGTTCTATTATGCACCTCCACCGCTCACATGTATGATTTCCATGTTCAAATTGGATAAAATGTCAAAATACTGCCTACCTGTATTCTGTTCATCAGGCAAGCATTCCCCACATGCCTGAGATAAGTAATCAACTCAGGGATTAACTCCAATTTATTTACAATTTAATGAAATTTTCAAGCAACAATTGTGTTTTTTTTTTCATTGCAGCAATGGTATACATAATTTATATCTTGTTTCTAAGCCTAACAAATGTGTTTTCTAGAGATAAGAGGTCTATTTCCACTATACGTTTGTTCTCTGCATAGCCAAACCTTTTGAAAAGGTTTATAAACATTACGTATGATACGTTTGTTAATCATTTTTCCATTTTAATTGTGGATTTAGGCTCAATTTTGCATGCTGAAATTTCTGTCTTTGTTTTGTAACTTTAGTAACTTAACATGATCAGATTTGACTTCCAATCATTTATTAACCTAATGCCAAATTATTCTTCCTCCTCACAAACACACGTGTATTAACACCAAGTATTGACAGTTAAAAATAAGTTAAATGCAAAGTCTTATTGTCAACAGGAAACTTTTAAAAGCACAGTTTGAACTGATTTCACGTCTTTTTAGAATCTTGCCCCTGAGAATGCCATATTTTTGATTTAGGTCATTTTATCTACTTATTAGTAAACTTCAGAAACAAAGTTAATAAAAAAAATACTTTCTTGAAATTCAATAGAGGCTGACAGTGGAGAGGTGGTGGAGATTTAAGCAAAATTTCCCATGAGGTGCTGAAATCCAATAACAATGAAGATCTCATATTTGCTTTTATCACATTTTAGATTTTATATAAAATGACTCTTGGAAAATAAAAATATCAGAATTACTGGCTTATAATTTTTCAATGTTTATCTAGTATTTTAATAGATGTATGTGTTGTGCAATTGTTTATTTCATAGACCAAGAAGACAAGGCCTAACTATTAATATTTATTACAGTAATGGAAAGAGTTACCGCCTACTGAACTCTTTCTATACAGTAGGCATGTTGACAAGTGCTTCTATGCATGATCATATAAATCTTCATGAAAACTCTATGGAGGACAAGCACTTATTATTTCTGCTTTTATAGATGAGGGAGTTGGGGCTTAGAGGAATTAAATGACTCATGACTGGTTGCATGTATCAGTAAGTGCTGGGATTTGAACACTGTATTAGTTTGTTTTCATGCTGCTGAAAAAGACATACCTGAGATGGGGCAATTTACAAAAGAAAGAAATTTATTGCACTTACAGTTCTATGTGGCTGGGGAGACCTCACAATCATGGTGGAAGGTGAAAGGCACATCGCACATGGTGGCAGACGAGAGAAGTGAGCTTGTGCAGGCAAACTCCCCTTTTTAAAACCATCAGATCTCATGATATTTATTCACTATCATGAGAACAGCACAGGAAAGACTCGTCCCCATGATTCAAATACCTCCCACCAGGTCACTGCCACAACATGTGGGAATTCAAGATGAGAATTGTGTGGGGAAATAGCCAAACTGTATTATTCCACCTGTGGCCCCTCCAAATCTTATGTCGTCATATTTCAAAACCAATCATGCCTTTCCAGCAGCCCCCCAACGTCTTAACTCATTTCAGCATTAGCTCAAAAGTCCACAGTCTGAAGTCTCATCTGAGACAAGGCAAGTCCCTTCTGCCTATGAGCCTATAAGATCAAAAGCAAGTTGGTTACTACCTAGACACAGTGGGTGTACAGGCATTGGGTAAATACAGCCATTCCAAATGGGAGAAATTGGCCAAAACAAAGGGGCTACAGGCCCCATGCAAGTCCAAAATCCAGTGGGGCGGTAACATCTTAATGCTTCAAAATGATCTCCTTTGACTCCATGTCTCACATCCAGGGCACGCTGATGCAACAGGTGGGCTCCCATGGCCTTGGGCAGCTCCACCCCTGTGATTTTTCAGGGTATAGCCCCCTCCTGGCTGCTTTCATGTGCTGGCATTGAATGTCTTTGGTTTTTCCAGGGACATGGTGCCAGTTGTCTGTGCATCTACCACTGGAGGACAGTGGTCCTCTTCTCAAAGTTCCACTAGATGGTGTCCCAGTAGGAACTCTGTTTGGGGACTCTGATGCCACATTTCCCTTCTGCACTGCCCTAGCAGAGGTTCCCCATGAGGGTCTTGTCCCTACAGGAAACTTCTGCCTGGGCATCTAGATGTTTCCATACATCCTCTGAAATCTAGGCAGAGGTTCCCAAACCTCAATTCTTGACTGCTGTGCATCTGCAGGCTGAAACCACATGTGAAGCTTCCCAGGCTTGGAGCTTTCACCCTCTGAAACAACAGCCTAAGCTGTACCTGGGCCCCTTTTTGTCACAGGTGGAGTGGCTGGAATGTAGGGCACCAAGTTCCTAGACTGTACAAGGCATAGGGACGTTGGATCCACCCTAGGAAACCATTTTTTCCTCTTAAATCTCTGGGCCTGTGATGGAAGCAGCTGCTGCAAAGGTCTCTGACACACCCTGGAGACATTTTCCCCATTGTCTTGGTGATTAACATTAGGTTCCTTGTTACTTATGTAAATTTCTGCAGCCAGCTTGAATTTCTGCTCAGAAAATGCGATTTTATTTTCTATTGCATTGTCAGGCTGCAAATTTTCCAAAATTTTATGCCACATTTCCCTCTTAAAACTGCATGCTTTTAACAGCCTCCAAGTCACCTCTTTAATGTTTTGCTGCTTAGAAATTTCTTCCACCAGACACCTTAAATCATCCCTCTTAAGTTTAGTTCCACAAATCTCTAGAGCAAGGGCAAAATGCCACCAGTTTCTTTACAGAACCATAACAAGAGTCACATTTACTCCAGTTCCCAACAAGTTCCTCACCTCTATCTTAGACCACTTCAGCCTGGATTTCATTGTCCGTATCATTATCAACATTCTGGCTAAAGTCATTCGACAAGTCTCTAGGGTGTTCCAAACTTTCTCACATTTTCTTCTGTCTTGTTCTGAGCCCTCCAATCTGTTCCAGTCTCTGCCTGTTACCCAGTTCCACAGTCACTTCCACATTTTCGAGTATCTTTTCATCAGTGCCCCACTCTACTGATACCAATTTACTCTAGTTGTTTTCACACTGCTGATGAAGACATGCCCAAGACTGGGCAATTTACATAAAAAAGAGGTTTATTGGACTTACACTTCCAAGGCCTCACAGTCTTGGTAGAAGGTGAAAGGCACGTCTCACATGGCAAGAGAAGAGAGCTTGTGCAAGCAAACTTCCCTTTTTAAAACCACCAGATCTTGTGAGACTTACTCACTATTACCAGAACAACACGGGAAAGACTTGCCCCTATGATTCAATTACCTCCCACTGGGTTCCTCCCACAACACATGGGAATTCAAGAAGATGAGATTTGGGCAAGGACACAGCCAAACCATATCAAACACTAATCCAGATCTATTTTCATAGCACTTTTCTTAACTAGGATCAAGTGCCTCATTTAGAAATTGCCTTGCTAATTAATGTAAAATTAACTAGGTGAGAGAGTATAATGGAAACTTATGGAAAGGCAACTAATATCATGTTTCCCTTACCTATTCTTTTTCCATATCCTCCAGAAATCAACTTGTATATTTTCTTTTTTTTTGTATTGCAGAAAAAATTTTAGACTCTGATTTTTTATTCAGTTTTATCCTGCATTCTATGCTTCAGTGTTGTTTTATCCTCACAACAATTCAATAGATGTTATAACTTTTATTTTATACAAAACTATGTGAAGACTCAAACTGGTTAACTGAGTTGACAAAGATCATATAAGATGTCATAGAACTAGGATTTGAACCTAAGTCTTTGGACTCTATATAGTGATTTTTCCCATACAATATGATGATGATTAATTTTTTTTTTTTTTTTTGAGACGGAGTCTCACTCTGCCACCCAGGCTGGAGTGCAGTGGCCGGATCTCAGCTCACTGCAAGCTCTGCCTCCTGGGTTTACGCCATTCTCCTGCCTCAGCCTCCCGAGTAGCTGGGACTACAGGCGCCCGCCACCTCGCCCGGCTAGTAAAAAATATGATGATTAATTTTATGTGTCAACTTAAAGTATGCTTTTTATGACATTGATGTTTAAATTAGTAAACTTAAAGTTTGTTGCCCTCCATTATGAAGTGGGTCTCATCCAATCAGCTGAATACCTGAAAAGAACAACAACAACAACAAAAAACAGCCTCTTTGTGTAAATTCTCTGGCAAAATATCTTTGGACTTATCGGTAACATTCAGTTTCCTGGGTCTCCACTTCCTAACCTACATGGCAATTTGGGACTTGTCAGCCTCTATACTAATGTGAAACAATGTCTTACAATAAATCTTATTCTACACACATACACACACACACACACACACTCAGTCTATTTATTTCATTTTTCTGGAGAAGCCTGACCTGTATAGAGATAGTTTTGGCAGATATGATTAATATTAGAAAACTTGAGCAACAGGCAGTAAGTAAATCATACACCAAGCACTCACTGTTGACCCCATCTGGTACTTCCATTCAGGGGTCTACTTACCTGCCCTAAATGTGATCTTCAGATTTAAAATAGAATTTAATAATAATAAATATTTAGAAAAATAGTACTTGCAGAGTATTATTTTTCAATTACAAATGCTAAAAAAAATTAGCATATGTAAGCAACATCCTTCATGTAAATTCTAAAAACCATTATACAGGAAAGTGAGGAATTACGGAGTGCAGATTTTTTTTTTTTAAAGTTTGAATAAAGTACTTGGTAACTGAACATAAAAAATTCTGCAATGCTCAGGTCTTCATCTTAGTCCATCAAATCTTACCCATAATGCCTTGTCCATTACTGTCAAAAATTCAAGGAAGTTTCTCAGAGATTATTATTAAACATTGTTTTATATTTATTGGAAATATTACCAAAATAATCAATATAAACATAAAAAAGGGTAATGTACATGCTTTCTTTTTTTTTGTTTACTTTTTTTTTTTTGAGACGGAGTCTCGCTCTGTCGCCCAGGCTGGAGTGCTGTGGCCGGATCTCGGCTCACTGCAAGCTCCGCCTCCCGGGTTCCCGCCATTCTCCTGCCTCAGCCTCCCGAGTAGCTGGGGCTACAGGCGCCCGCCACGTCGCCGGGCTAGTTTTTTGTATTTTTTAGTAGAGACGGGGTTTCACCGTGTTAGCCAGGATGGTCTCGATCTCCTGACCTCGTGATCCGCCCGTCTCGGCCTCCCAAAGTGCTGGGATTACAGGCTTGAGCCACCGCGCCCGGCCGTACATGCTTTCTTAATGGCTAAAAATGGAGTGTTTGTTTTTAGCATGGGGAAAATCAGGAACTTCGTGCATCTGGCTTTTGTTAAGACAGTCTTGTAAGTTATAAAAGAGGCAGTACATCTGTTGAATTTAGGATTAAAAAACAAATAAGGTGAAGAAATTAAACTTGAGTACAGTAAATACATAATATAATTTTAGGATGATTGGACAGCACAAACTGGAGGCAGGCTGGGTGCCATGGCTCACGCCTATAATCCTAGCACTTTGGGAGGCTGAGGCAGGTGGATTGCCTGATCTCAGGAGTTCCAGACCAGCCTGGGCAACACTGTGAAATCCTGTCTCTACTAAAATACAAAAGAAGTTAGCCAGGCATGGTGGCATGCACCTGTAGTCCCAGCTACTCGGGAAACTGAAGCAGGAGAATTACTTGAACCCAGGAGGTGGAGGTTGCAGTGAGGTGAGATAGTGCCACTGCACTCCAGCCTGGGTGACAGAGCAAGACTCTGTCTCTACAAAAAACAAAAACAAAAACAAAAACAAAAAACAGAAACATAAAAACTGGAGGCAAATCTATTGAACAGAGCAGATACAGAATGAATTTACTAAAAATAACAGGAGGAGCCTAATAAATGAATTAGTTAATTTTTATTTGCAATAAAATCTAGAATATTAACATTAAAAAAAGAAAAAAACATTAAGATCAGAAAAGAAAGTATTCTTGTGAAAACAATTATGACAAATTTTTAAATGGAGGCAAGAGGAAAACTGCTACTCTACTCGTAGCACTTTGATACCCAAATGTGTAGGTTTTCCACACCTATCAATTTAAAAATTATCTGTGGACACCAGCTGGGTGTTCTACAATTTAATTTGATTCTGACACTAACTACCCAGAGTTAGCACAGACCCCGCAAGTTAAGGGCTCAGTTTCAAAAACTGCCCTCAACTTCAGACACCAATCACAAGTATTTGGATCCTCATGTGTTCTGTGAAAGGGCCATAGCATGCAAAGGGACCCCAAATGCCAGAGGAGCTGATAAACCAAAGAAGGAAGACAGATCCAGTTTGTCGGTAAACAGTGTTTTACTGGGAAACTTACAGACAACAGTATCGTCTTGGGCAGCCACAAGGCAGATAAATCTCTGCACTGTTACTCTGCAGACCCATATGGTATACTCCACATACCATAGGGAAACAGTAAATTTGCTCCAGCGAGACAATTAAAGGTCACCCACCAAAAAAGGCAAGAATTCTATGTGCATCATAGCCTATAATACGTGTGATACCATCAAGCATGCTTTGTTCTTACCCTAGGGAGAGTATATGAAGTAGAAATCTGAAGGTATTCATGAAACTGGAGCTAATCAGAAGTTAACATGGTGGATTAGCATTCAACATGGAGCAAGATGCAGTCGCTTTTATCTCTACACTTCACCCCTCTAATCTGGGTCTTACAATCTCAGGCCCCTAGCTCTTCTGCAACAGTCCCTATACCTCCTGAAAGGAGTGGTGCTGTGGTCATTTCAATAGCATGCACCCACTGCATCAATTTGGCTTCTACTTGTAAACAGGGGCAAAGCAACAATGTAAACAATAACAGGCAATGATACTCATGCCAAGCATAAGACTATAAGAATTAATTATGTCTTTTTCCACCATGTTCCCCAGGATCAAACAAAGAGACCTGTTGTAGGGCAGAGTAGTAACAGAAGCAGAAGACTATGGGAGAAAATACCAGCGTTTAGTAGGCACTTGGTGGGGCAAATTCTTCTCCATCAGACAAGATGACTGTAGTGTCATCTCTGTTAGTTGTGACAGAGGCAGCCTGATTATGGGCTGGGGGCACACACCAAACAATTTACCTGAGGGGTGAAGATGCCAGTGATATTTTTAAGGTGACAGGGGCTGCAAAGAGTCATGTCAAATGACTGATGAGAGTGCCTTTTAAAAGGAGCTATGTTTCAGTGTACTGGTATGTGGAGCGTTTTGGCCCAGACTCAAACAGGATCAATGGAGACCACTTTAGTTGGCCGGAGAATTCTTTACTCTCTGACAAGAAATACCCTACCCAACCCGGGGGGTGTTACCAGTCTAATCTCCATTCAAGTATCCCCTCCCCTGCCTCAAAGTCTTGAGATATCCCAAATAATTGATAATATTTGCTATTGACCTCTTATCACTTCAGGTAGAAACGCATCTGGTTGGTCCTTCTTTACCACTGTGGTTAAGAGGCCCTCCTCTGTGGTGGTCCCATGTTATTGGTGTGGTGCCAGCCCTATATTCACCTCAACTGAGTTGGGGTTTCTAATGGCTTGAGGCAAAACCTTTGGCCACCCATGCAAGGTATGCAAACAATACAATTCCCACTAGGATTATGTACCCAATCAGCTAGTTCAGAGGATTGCCAGGGAGCCAGTGTTCTAATTTTTGCTAGGGAATCAGCCTCCATGTTACCAGGGGATGAATCTAGCCAATGTGCTAAAACATGATACAAAATTAGGCTCACCACATATTCTTTTAGCCTTCCCAAATGATTTTTTCACATGGCAGCTCCCCTTAAGGGTTTCTTAAATACATGTTAGTCATCTCGGGCCCTTTGGGCAAGCCATGTTGCAAGACCCTTAAATACTGCCATAGTGCCTGTGCAGAGAACTATAGGCCACAGCTCTTGGGTACAAACCAACCATGCATCTCAGAGTTCTGCCCATTGACTGCATTGCTGCATTCCCATCTCAAACCAGAGGGTATCTGTCTGCGATTGTACAGCTACTGCCCCCCATACACAAGGGGCACATAGGCTCTACCCATCTGAGTAACAAGAGTTTTCAGGAATGGGGGCTGGACCATGTCTTTGTGTACCATTGGAGGCTTCTCCTGTGGGGGCTCCACAATAAGGGCAGCGCTGGTCTGCTTTTCTATTGCAATTCATCTCCAAAGAGACTCGTGGAGAGGGTACTATGTTGTTGCAGGTGTTCATGCCACTTTTGTAAAGTGGAGCCTTGGGCAATGGTTGAGGCACGCCTGAAAACAAAGTTCCCTTCTCTTCAGCTCTTGATAGGGAGACAGTCTTCACTGTTACCGGCAAAGGAGCAGTTAAGGATTCAACTTTCTGATACACTTTCTATAAGTCCTTGTATATCCACAGGACCTGTTGTTCAATAGAGGAATAGTGGGTTTCAGCACCCTTCCGTAGTTGTGGCCAGAATCCTAGGGGAACTGTTTTCCCATGCTAGACTTGTCCGAGTGCTCAACTAATCTCATCAGGGCTTATGGTCATATCCCAAGAGATTGGTAATCTAGGGAGTGAGGAATCCAAGATTGTGCCTGAGCCACTAATATCTCAGCCTTCTCAAATGCTTCCTCTTGTTTTTTATCACAGCACCAACTAGATCCTTTATTTACTAGTCAGTATAGGGGATGCAAATATTTAGCTAAATGCTAAATAAAAGCTTGCCAATATCCCAAAATACCTAGAAAACTTGGTAACCATTTAACTGTTTTAAGTATGGAAGAAATTGTACTTTGTCAATGAGTGTGTGTAGGATAAGGCATATCTTACCTAATCAAGTAAACCCTAGGAACTTTATGGCTGGCCCTAGGCCCTGGATCTTTGGCAGGCTGATGGTCCATTCTCTAAATTGGAGAAGAATGCACAAGGCATTAAACTGTTGCCTGTTGCCATAGCAATGACGAGTTTTCAGAAGTCAGCATAATATCATCAATGTAATGCCTGTGAGTCAGTGTGTAAAGGGATGCTACGTGAGGCACTGGCCAAATCTAACACAGCATGGTAAGTTCCTGTATTTTGCATTATTTGCTTTATCACTTGAGTTATATTAGACCCAGCTGCCTGTATCTTTGGAACCTCCTTATTTAGTTCATGTATCTACTGTTATGCTTCAGGTGTCATCTGGCTTTCTTACTGGCCATCCAGGACTCAAAGGGGCTTTGGGCTGGCTGGATAATATTCACTTTCGCCAGCTCCTGTATGGTGGCTGTGATTTATTCTGTCCCACCAGGGAGATGGTACTGTTTCACATTAATACTATGCCATAGGATAGGAAGAGGTACAGGTTAACATATTGCTTCCCTCTTAAAATAGGCATTAATGCTGGAATCCACAGGCGAAATTTTCCCACAGATGTTTGTCGCGTGCACTGTAACAGGACGTCCATACCCAATACGTTTTCTGGAATAGGTGAGATGAAGACAGTATCATAAGTTGGGAGCCTCCACCTGATACCAAGGAGGAGGAGAGTCTGTTTCATTTCGATTGCTTGGCACTGATAGCCTGCTGCCTGTTTGCTGTGTCTCTTTGGATGACCATGAATAAAGATGAATTCCTAAAGCCACTGTATCTATGAAAGAGAAGTTCTCTGCTTGTTATTTGGATTCCAATAGATTGTGAGCTCCACATGAGGTCTCTGTTAACCCCCTATTGCCCCGGCATGGAGGCAACCTTGGCACCTCCCTAGTACCTAGACGGGGTAGCAGTCTACCCCTGGAACTCAGAAATTGAAGTCATTCTACATGGAATTTCTTCTTTTCCTTCTCCCTCCTCTAGTGGGGCTCTGGGAAAAGGCCTAAACTATTCATTGAAAGTCAGGGCATTCCAAAGATCCACTTGTATGACATTTGGTTGCCTGTGTAGGTGTATGTTTTATCTACTCCAGCTAAGATGAAATCATATCACATTTGTTTCCTAGTAATCCTAATTGGGTCTTTTTCACCTCCATTTTTCAGTCTAGCACACTTTCTTTCTTTTTCCCTTTTCATCCCTTTTCCCTTAGTAACCTTTTCTCTTCCGTTTTAGTTTCTCCAAAATCAGAAATGACTTTCCAGAGCTCATACATAAATTTCCCCACCAGGGGGCCATGCCACTCCCAGATGGGCACTCTGTCTCATTTGTTCAGTTTTACTTCCTGCTAGGGAGATGCCATCCCCGCTGGTGTCCCATAGTCACACCATTCATGTAACTAAGCTTTCTCTCAGCAGCTGTTTAAAAGTTTTTGCTATGCCCAATAATCCTGCCCAGGGCTGCATGTGTTGGGCTTTTGCTTTCTGGCGCATGAGCATTTTTGCTCTCAAAAGGAGAGGATAATTATCTCCCACCTCTGAGTTAACCTCTGTGTCATCATGTGACTCACTAATTGGTTCCCAAGAATTTCAGATCTTTGCATCTCACTCTGGTTTGGCAAGGGCAGCCTGCACTTCTGACTGGCACAGCTTTCTCCCTCCCAGCCATACAAAGCAGCAAGCTAAGGTTTCCAATGGTGCCTCCTGAGTTTAAAGCTTATCTGCCAAACCAGGCACTAACAGATGTGGAAGTTCTCATAGCTCTTTCTAAGTGTAATTCTTTCTACAGCTTTCCTACACTCCCCTCAGCCACTCCCTGTGCTTCTGTGGCCACTTGCACAGCCCCTAAAAGTGGCAAACACACTGTTGTGGATGTTTTGTGATCTTTCTTATCACAGAAGGACATATGGCTTTTTACTGACAAGATTTCTAAACCCTCTGGCATTTTCAAGGCATCCCTGTACTCATGCAGCAGTCCATAGGCATCTAGCAAACAGGCAATACTGTCCTATATAGTTAACCGTGCCTCGCTCCCACCCCTCAGGATATCCCCTGCAGATGGTTCCTTCCTCTTACCCAAACTTAGGTTTCCTCACCCCTCCTTGCTGATTCGCCACTTGTTTGGTGAAAGGGCCCTATAAGCAAAGCAATCCCCAGTACCAAAAGGGCTGAGAATCCACAGAAGGAGGCACACATATCCGGTGTTTTGGTATAGGGTGTTGTTTTGGGGATCCTACAGACAGAAGCATGGCTGCAAAGCAGGTTGATCTCTGCACTGTTACTCCCCAGATGCAAGGCTTGTATCCCATAAGGAAAGGGAATAAGTACTCTAGCAAGACAATTTAAGGCAACCCTCCAGAACAGGCAAGAATGCTGTGTGCGTCATGGCGTGTAATGTATACGATGACACCGATTTTCTTTGTCCTTACAAATAAAGTAGAAGCAAGGAGGCGTTTATGGGACCGGGGCTATTCAGATGTCAATATGCTGGATTGGCATCTAAGATGGAGTCACTTTTGTCTCTATGACAGCTTACCCACCCTTCCTTCTGACTGGGCTACAAATTTGGGGTTCCCATGACCTACTTTTTACTCACAGTATTTTATTATTTGTTGTAGCAAGTCACAGAACTGAGAGAAACATTTAACTTATGTTACCAGTTTATTACAAAGGATATTATGAGGTGTAAAATTATGAAGTGTAAAAATGAACAGCAAGATTAATTGGTACATAGAGAAAAGTCTGAATGTGTTTTGAGTGCAGGAACTTCTGTACAGTGGAGTTGCAGAGTGCCATCCTCTTGATATGTCAATGTGTTCACCAGTCTGGAGCTCTCCCAACCCATCATTTCGAGAGATTCTGTGGAGATTTCATTACATAGACATGACTGATTAAATCATTAGCCATTGGTGATTAGCTAAGTCTCCAGTGCCTCTGCCCTCTTTGGAGATAGGTGTGTGGGACTGAAAGTGTCAGCATTGCTTTGGTCTTTCCTTCAAGCAACCTCCATCTTGAAGCTGTATAGAGACCCCAGCAAATAGTCATTCATTAGAATCCAAAAGACATTCTTATCTTTTCAAAGATGCCAAGGGGCTTAGAAGATCTTTTGTCAGGAACCGGGGACAAAGATCAAATATTGTTAACAAAAATGCTCTTATCACCCCTATCACTCAGTAAATTACCAAAGTTTTAGGAGCTCTGTGTCAGAAACCAGAGGCAAATATCAAATATACATCTTATTATGTCATAAGAGATTATAATCAGTTGATTGAATTTTGCAGAAAAAAAGTTTCCATGTGGAGACTAAGATTTGAGGGAGTTTGGTGAAGGATTAAGAAGTACCAAGATAGTGGTACTTAGAATTAAACAACAACAAAATAATCATCAAACACTAATAAAAAGTTTCCAGATCTGAAGAAAGATTTCAGACATCAGATCAAAAGAGGTCACAGAGTACCAAGCAAATTTAGTGAAAATAGACACCCCATATATCCAGCAGAAAAGACAGGTTTCCTTCAAAGGATATAATTAGGTTGGTGTTAGATATTTTTTTCTCCTGATCACTAAGGGTCAGAAATCAATAGGTCAACATCAGCAGTTTTAAAAAGAAAAAAAGATTAAGGCCTAAGAACTCTATCCCCAGAGAAGCCATCATTTATTTGCAAGGGCAGGAGAAAGGTATTTGCTGACATTCAAGGACATGAAAATTATACCTCCTAAGAGTTCACACTAAAATAATTTGAAGATATATCTAGCTAATGAGAACAGGCAACAAAATAAATTTCTCAAGAAGGGAAGTTGATGATGTAGATTTGAAAAATGTGATGAGCACCAAAACCAGAAAAAAGGAATATAGAAACAATTACTGAAAATGCAATAAAATGTAGTGAGAAGTTTGTAAATAGATCTCTACAAGAGGAGATTTGACGGGAAATATCATTAATTCATAACAAGATTATTTTAATAAAAAGAGAGTAAAATGACTTTTCAATAAATAGTAGGTCAATAATTTATTAATTACTTGATACTTTTTAAAATAATGAAGCATTAATGTTTAATAAATAATTTTTAAATAATAATTTTAAAATAATAAATGCACATTAGAATCATCTGGGCAAGTTATTAAATATATGTATCCCTAAGCTTCATCTCAGAGTTTTGGGAAAATAATTTAGATTTGGGGTCTAGGAATCAAAACACTTACAAAACTCAGCACAGTTTTTTTGTCTTTTGTTTGTTTTTGAATGAAGCTGTCAGGTAAACATTCATATACAGCTTAGCACAGCTCCCATTTGTTCTGGAAAATAACCAATCAAATATCTCAAAGGAATGAGGATCCTCCCTTTACTATGTAACTGATTTTTTTTTTTCTTATCTTTTCCTTGGACAATTGATAGGGGTGTGGGAAATAAAATTGTGACTGTTGTGTATGAGTTAAAAAGTTCCCAGAAGGTAACAAATCACAATAGGGGCAAGAACATATAGTGTCTCCAAAGATTCCATAAAAATGATGTCATTCTTTTCTGCTCCCTATTTAAAATTGGAGTGAATATTGACTGTCCTTTAAGGTCTCATATGAGTTCAACAAACAAAAATGTACAAATGGACATCACTGTTGACCTCATATGAAACGAGGTAAGAAATTTGTGATTTGTGGTCACAATGGTTAATGTTTCCTATCCCAGGGAAAATAATACAGGAGTCAGAACACCTTCCTCCTTAGAGGCTGCCATCTGGTTGTGATTTGAGAGATTGGCCGTAGGTTGTGGGTAGACAATTCTGGTTTTGCCCAAGATCAAATAAACACTGGTATTTACATGAATGCTGCTCAGGGAATAAAGATTAGCAGTACGTTAGTCAACTAGACAAAGCTACTACAACAAATAGACCTAAGAATCTGTGAAGATGCAAAACTCCAGAATATTACGTAGGTAAATTACATGTGTCATGGAGGTTTCATGCATAGATTATTTCATAACCCAGGTATTAAACCTAGTACCTATTGCATATTTTTCCTGATCCTCTTCCTCCTACCACCCTTCACCCTCCAATAGGCCTTAGTGTGTGTTGTTTCCCTCTATGTGTCCATGTGTTCTCATCATTTAGCTCCCACTTATAAGTGAGAACACACAGGACTTGGTTTCCTGTTCTTTTGTTAGTTTGCTAAGGATATTGGCCTCCAGTTACATCCATGTTCCTGTAAAGGACATGATCTTATTTATTTTTATGGCTACATAGTATTCCATGGTGTATATGTTCCACATTTTTTAAGCCAGTCTATTGATGATGGACATTTCGGTTGATTTCATGTGTCTGCTATTCTGAATAGTGCTGCAATGAACATACATGTGTCTGCGTGTTTACAAAAGGACAATTTATGTTTCTTTGGGTATATACCCAGTAAGGGGATTGCTGGGTCAAATGGTGTTTAGGTCTTTGAGGAATCACCTCACTGTCTTTCAAAATGGTTGAACTAATTTACACTTCCACCAATAGTGTATAAGCACTCCTTTTTCTCCACAACCTTGCCAGCATCTGTTATTTCTTGACTTTTTAGTAATAGTCATTCTGACTGGTGTGGAATGGTATCTCATTGTGGTTTTGATTTGCATTTATCTAATGATCAGTGATGTTGAGCTTTTTTCCATATACTTGTTGACTGCATGTATATCTTGTTTTGAGATGTGTCTGTTCATGTCCTCTGCCCACTTTTTAATGGTTTTTTTCCTTGTAGATTTGTTGAAGTTCCTTATAGATGCTGAATATTAGACTTTATCAGATGCATAGACTGCAAAAATTTTCTCCCATTCTATAGGTTGTCTATTTACTCTGTAGATAGTTTCTTTTGCCGTGAAGAAACTCTTGAATTTAATTAGATCTCATTTGTCAATATTTGCTTTCATTCAATTGATTTTGGCCTCTTCATCATAAAATCTTTGTCCATGCCTATGTCCTGAATGGTATTGCCCAGGTTGTATTCTAGTGTTTTCATAGTTTCAGGTTTTACATTTAAGTCTTTAATCCATCTTGAGTGAAATTTTGAATATGGAATAAGGAAGGTGTCCAGTTTTAATATTTTGCATATGACTAGCCAGTTATCCCAGCACCATTTTTAAATAGGTAATCCTTTTCCCATTGCTTGTTTTTGTCATGTTTGTCAAAGATCAGATAGTTTTAGGTGTGCAGTCTTATTTCTAGTTCTCTATTCAGTTCCATTGCTCTATGTGGCTGTTCTTGAACCAGTACCATGCTGTTTTGGTTACTGTAGCCCTGTAGTATAGTTTGAAATCAGGTAGCATGATGCCTCCAGCTTTATTCTTTTTGTTCAGGATTTCTTTTGGCTATTCAGGCTCTTTTTTTGTTCCCTATGAAGTTTAAGATACCTTTTTCTAATTTCATGGAGAATGTCAATGGTAGTTCAGTGGGAATAACATTGAAATTCTAAGTTGCTATGGGCAGTATGGTCATTTACACAATATTGATTCTTCCTGTCTATGATCATGAAATATTTTTCCATTTGTTTGTGTTATCTCTTATTTCTTTGAGTAGTGGTTTGTAGTTCTTGTTGTACCGATCTTTCATTTACTTTGTTAGCTGTATTCATAGGTATTTTTTTCTTTTTTGGCAATTATGAATGGGAGTTTGTTTGTGATTTGGCTCTTAACTTGACTGTTGTTGGCGTATAGGAATGCTAGTAATTTTTGCGTATTGATTTTATATCCTGAGACTTTGCTGAAGGTGCTTATCAGCTTAAGAAGCTTTTGAGCTGAGGCTATGGGGTTTTTTAGATATAGGATATGCCATCTGTGAACAGGGACAGTTTGATTTCCTCTCTTCCTGTTTGAATGTCCTTTACTTTTTATCTTGCCTGATTACTCTGGCCAGAACTTCCAATACTATTTTGAATAGGAGTGGTGAGAGAGGGCATCCTGATCTTGTGCCAGTTTCAAGGGAAATGCTTTCAGCTTTTGCCTATTCAGTAAAATGTTGGCTGTGGGTTTGTCATATATGGCTCTTATTACTTTGAGTTATGTTCCTTCAGTACGTAGTTTATTGAGAGTTTTTAACATGAAGGGATGTTGAATTTATTGAAAGTCATTTCTGCATCTATTGAGATAATCAGTTGGTTTTTGTCATCAGTTCTATTTATGTGATGAATCACATTTATTGATTTGTGTATGTTGAGCCAACCTTGCATCTCGGGGATGAAACTTACTTGATTATGGTGGATAAACTTTTTGATGTGCTGCTGGATTAGGTTTGTCAGTATTTTGGTGAGGATTTTTGCATTGATATTCATCAAGGGTATTGGCCTAAAGTTTTCTTTTTGTCTTGTATCTCTGCCAGGTTTTGGTATCAGGATGATGCTGGCCTCATAGAATGAGTTAAGGAGGAGTCTCTCCTCCTAAATTTTTTGCAGTGGTTTCAGTATGAATGGTACAAGCTCTTCTTTGTACATCTTGTAGAATTCAGCTGTGTATTTGTCTGGTCCTAGTTTTTTTGTTTGTTTGTTTGGTTGGTTGGTTGGTAAGCTTTTTATTACTGCTTTGATTTCAGAACTGGTTATTGGTGTGTTCAGGGATTCAATTTCTTCCTGGTTCAGTCTTGGGAGGGTCTATGTGTCTAGGAATTTACCCAATTCTTCTAGATTTTCTAGTTTATATGCAGAGTTGTGTATAATATTCTGTGATAATTGTTTGTATTTCTGTGGGGTCAGTGGTATCATCCCCCTTATCATTTCTAATGGTGTTTTATTTGAATCTCCTTTTCTCTTTATTACTTTAGCTAATGGTCTCTTTATTTTATTTTATTTTATTTTATTTTTTCAAAAAATGAACTTCTGGGTTTTAGATGGTTTTTCATGTCTGCATCTCCTTCAGTTCTGTTCTGATTTTGGTCACTTCTTATCTTCTGCTAGCTGTGCAATTTGTTTGCTCTTGATTCTCTAGTCCATATTCGGTTGTTAATTTGAGATATTTCTAGTTTTCTCATGTGGACATTTAGTGCTATAAACTTTCCTCTTAACATTGCTTTAGCTATGTTCCAGAGATTCGGGTATGTTGTATCTTTGATATCATTAGTTTCAAAGAACTTCTTGATTTCTGCCTTAAATTAATTACTTACCCAAAAGTTATTCAGGAGCAGGTTACTCAATTTCTGTGTAATTGTAGTTTTGAGTGAATTTCTTAGCAGATTTGATTTCAAATTTGATTGTACTGTGGTTCAAGAGACTGCTTTATTTTTAGTTTTTTTGCATTTGCTGAGTAGTGTTTTATTTTTGATTATGTGATCAAGTTTAGAGTAAGTGCCATGTAGTGATAAGAAGAATGTATATTCTGTTGATTTTGAATGGAGACATAACTCTAGAATCTTATTTTTCCCACAAACGGCAATCTAATGAGGGTGCTATTTGTCATTGGTTGCCACTCTTTCACTTGGTGATCCAGACACTAGAACACTTTCTGTCTTATCACTCTGCCATCCTTGAAAGTCCCCATCATTGCCATCCAACTGGCAGAAGGGGGAACAAATCAGTACTAAAAATGAGAAAGCAATTAGAAGTAAGGAAGGTTCTAAAACATGATTTTTGGCTGGATAGCCAACAGTAGATAGCTGTTTCTAATATGAGATATGAAAGACCTAACCAGGTCTTTTTCAATATCTTTAAATCTTCATTTTATTACACTGAGAAAAGTCCAAATTGACACTAGCTCTATGAAGAATGCCACCTCAATAAATGTAGACTAAAAACTTATGAAATTATTAGAAAAATGAAAGGATGAATCCTTTAATTGAAAAAAAAAAAACAAAGGACCCAAATGCACAAACAAGACAATAAATATTTAAAAAAAATTTCACTAAAATCACAATATGTAATTCACCATTTCTCCCCTTCTCCCCAAACTGGCAAAGCACTTAACTCAGTAATTTTCTTTGTCAATAAAATTTTGCTATCCTTTCCACCTTTTGTTGTTGGACTTTTAAGAAAGTAAACTTTCTCTTTTTTGATTTATGAAAAATAACTTGGAAATATGTATGTTTAGCCTTAAAACAATGTGTGCTCTTTGATTCAGTAAATTCACTTGCAGCCACATACCCTAAGGAAATCAACAGAGATATGGATCATGATTTATGAATAAGGACATTCATTTCAGCATTATTTATAATAATGAAAAATTGGTGGAAAACTTTAGCTATAGTGGAATAACTAAATAAATTACAGTATAGGCATATGGTGAGCAGTCACTCGGTTACTCCATAATATATTTCAAAAAAGTTATATGCATAAAAAAGTGGCCACAGTATAATGTTAATTTTAAATAGGTAAGCTACAAAATTTTATATATATAACTATATATGTATATATACATAACTATATATACAAAACTACATATATGAAACTATATATATAACTATATATAGTTGTATATATAGTTATATGTAGTTATATATAGTATTGAGTTATACTATAACTATAGTTATAGTATATAGTATATAGTTATGTATATATAGTTATATAGTTATATATATAGTTAAGTATCATTTTGGTGAATAGAACAATGAAAACAAAACAATACAAATTAATATATAGAAAAAAGTCAAATATATTATGTTACAATATTAATAGCAATTACAATTGTAAATGCAATGAATTACAAGTTAATTAATTACAATTATTTTCTAGATTTTAATGTAATAAGTGACAAATCTTTTCTTTCATATGTTTCACAGAATTTCTACAGCTAATATGGATTATTTTGCCATTTTAAATATCCTGTGAAAGAATAAAATAAAACATTTTATAGAGCCATAAATTTGAAAGACTTTAGATGTTATATATTCAAAACTTTTATCAAATGCAATAATGCCCTTCATACTAAATTAAACGATTACTGACTCATGTTAATCATCATAAGTTGTTTCTTTTAAGTTAGATAATCACTTCTGTATGTAAGCGAGCAGTCAGGAAACCAGTAGCCAGAATCAGGGCACTAGCAATTTACTTTTTAAACATTTATTTTAGCCTATTCTTTTTCATTAGTTAAGTCCTTTCACATGATTGTATTTTTTTCTCACCAAATAAATATTCAAATACAAATTGAGTATAATGAATAATTTACAATGAATATTTTCATTAGCAGATTGGATGCTTGCAGACAGGAATTTAAGATATGTTTTCTTCTCCTCTCTCTTTTTCTCTCTTTTTACTAAATGAAAACTGTCAAAAACTGCAGTGCCTATATAATAGGAACACCTCTTTCTTAGTTTTGGAGATGTTGGCTTTTTAAAAAAGCCATTTTCTATATAGAATTTCAGAAGATGCTTTTAGATAACTCTATTCTATTTGTTTTGAAAAGGTGCCTCTGAAGTAATCTATTATAAAGTATGTAGTTTTCCAAAAGCCATAGCTAGTTGCCTAGCAACACACTTGGTTATGTCATATAATGAAAGCAATATGATAAAATGCTGTTTTTCAGGTATTAATTTTTAAACACATTTCTAACTAAAAGACTATATTTTATGGATGAAAAATTTTGAGAAATGGGTCTTGTAAAAACAAAATAAAAGAGAGTCAATACCACACTAATTGACAGGCTTTTTCTTAATGAAACAGTATTAAAATTCGAACCAAACTGTAAGGATTTGAGCACTCCTTACCAGGCCCCCAGGCACTACCTTGTGCTCCCTGAAGCACTCGCTGCATTAAGAGCCACAGTAAGAGGATAAAATTACACATCTGTGAAGGGGACTTAATGCGTTATGACATTCACAAAACACACAGGGTGCCTAAAATGTATCAGAAAACATCTAACTTTGTAAAAGTTCTTTATTGTTTTAAATGTCAAAACTGTTAGAGCAGGAACATTTTAAAAGCTAAATTTAAATCCTAGAATAAAAATCTGAAGAAGAAACTCTTGGATTTTTTTGTTTTGATTTTTAAAAAATTCATTGCTATTTTTCTTTCCATTTCTAAGTGTTACTTGAAAAATTCCACACCTCCTAATTTTTTGTCTTTACTCTTTCCCACAAACCTGGACTTCCTTCTTCTACTATCTTTGTGTGTGCTTGTGTATGTGTATGTTTGTGTGCGTGTGTGTAGTTGTGTATGGTGGTGGTCATAGGGCATGGTGGGAAAGTTCATAAAAAATGGGAGAATCTCTCAAATCAAAATACGTTTAGGCCGGGATCGGTGGCTCATACTCGTAATCCCAGCACTTTGGGAGGCCAAGGCAGGTGGATCACCCGAGGTCAGAATTTCGAGACCAGCCTAGCCAACGTGGGGAAATGCCATCTCTATAAAAAATACAAAAAATTAGCCAGGTGTGGTGGTGGGCACCTGTAATCTCAGCTACTTAGGAGGCTGAGGCACGAGAATCACTTAAACCTGGGAGGCAGAGGTTGCAGTTAGCTGAGATCACGCCACTGCACTCCAACCTGGTTGACAAATCGAGCCTCCTTCTCAAAAAAACAAAAACAACATCAACAAAAATTTAATCAGTAGTTGAAGATATGGTTCTTCCAGAGAAGTTTGTTTTAGAGGGCTTAGAATTTAAACCTAGGCTACTGGTTTGAACCTGTCCTTTTATCTGATTTCTATTCCTTTGACACTTAATAGTTATTGGCAAGCTGCTGCCCATTATACTTTCATGTTCCAAGATGTTGTTATTATCAGCAAGGGGTGGAAATGACAAGCAAGGCAAATTCCTGGCCATCAGTCATTTTAATGCTTTATTCACTGGCAATCTAGCCTTTAGTTTGATGTTACTGTTGCCACCAGGAGAGTTAATTTTTATTAAAGGCTCTACCCTCTCTTTCTGTCATACAAAGAGTTGGTCATAAAAGTCCTGGGGCATAGATAATGCTATGCATTCAGCAAAGAATTTCATCACCAGAGGACTTCATGTTTTAACCCCTTAATCTAAGTGGGCCACAGAAGTGATGCTTTCCACTGGCATGGGGGTGAAAGTGGGGTGTACCATTTGCAATTTGACACAGTAAAAATCCTTATCTTATGCATCAACATTGTAGATTGAATATTGAGGATGGTGGAATCCAAGATACAGGTGGCCTGGATCCCTGAGGCTGAGTGACCGCTGAGTAGCAAGTCACCAGGAAAATGCCCAGCCAGAAACATCCATGTTTTGTTTTGTATGAAAAATAACTTTTATTGTGTCAAGTCATTTATATTTGGAGAATTTTTTTTTGTGATAGCCATAGGAGTTACTGATGCTGGCTAACATAGGCCCATTCATTTTGTGTTTACATAACTAGATTAAGTCTGATGTTTAGATCTGCAATACTATTATCTGCAGCAGCGTAAATCCTGTATATTCCCAAATATCTATTCTACGGCTTTATCTCTCACTCTTCCGTAGCAGTTCATCTAAAAATCTTTCCCAAATTATCATTTTATTATATAAATTTCTTATTTCTTTCCCAAGGAAAAGTAGACTATTGATATTCATTTTCACATTTGTATGGAATTTTTCTAAGAATTCAGCATTAAGGTACATACAGACTCCCAGGTAGGTGTGAAGTCATGACAAGGAAAGCACTGATCACATGAGGAGGCAATATTTAGGGAGATTTGGGAGCATAAGAAGTCAGGTATCATTGTTATATCTTCCATGCTCCTCTATGTGACAAAATAGTGCATTTTGGAAATGTTATTTGTACACCTTGCTGTTGTTACTAGTTTTCTTTCCCTTTTATTACCTTCCCCAATCCACCCTCTTTGACCATTTTTGGATACTGCCTATTTTGGCAAGGAAGAAATGCATAGATTTTTTAAAAAGAATGAGACTATAAAGAGTTGGGAGAAACAGAAGACTTCAGTCAAAGACATTATATTTTGGGGTAAACATGATAAAAGTGATGACTTAGATCAAGACTTCTTGTCTCTGAGATTTGTAAAGGTTTCTAATCTGGGAATCAGGAAAGATCTAGAGGAAAAAAGAATTTCGTAAATCCCACAGGATCTTTGATATAAGATCAGAGGAGAGCTGGGCCCCCAAGAATATGGCTTCGCAATATACCTAGAAAGTCCTAACTTTAGATAGCCTTAAGAAATTCTGAGAAAAGTACAAATGCAGCATAATAGTGATCATGCACACAATAGTGAAGTGCATGCCCTAGAACACAGTGTGTTTAGGAAGACTGCTGCATAGGATGTTCTGCACGTGGCAAATAAACTCTTATTTGTTTAAGAACAGCAGAGAAGTGGGAGTAGGAAATGTTTCTCTACAACACATTAGAATTTTTACTAAAACTGCAAAATGCTACCTGTTTACCAGATCGATTGAAGAGCTGCAAGACCTAAAAAGCTGAAAATTATAGAACACTAAGAGTTGGCCAAACAGGAAGATTTAACACTTAGTTGATGCCTGACAGGTTACATTGAGTAAATGTAATGAATTCAATTGATCATTCAATTTCAACTCCACCACATAGCTTGTTATTATACAAAGACCCAGGATTTTGAAATCAGTTTCAATAACGAGGATGTAGAACACAAAAAGAAATAAGATTATTTTCTACAGAACAGTGAAGTGGAGCTTTATATTCCAAGTTAATTCAGAAATGAAAATTAAATTATAACTACCATCCACTTGAGTTTCTTACATAGAATTATAACAGCTGTACTAAAGTATGCTTACCTAGATCCATTTTCTCAAACCTTACTTCCTGGCTTATGTTGGTGCTTCAGGGATGCTTAAGGTTTGTTCTGATCTCTCTGTTTTCAGTAGTTTTCAGCAGAGTAGTTTGTTAGGCATTTTGAGTCTATCCATCATTTACCTACATCCTCCCAGATGAGTTATAATGCATTAACTGTTTACTCTAAACCTTCATACTAACTGTGGTCTCATAACTCATCCTGTCTCACTAATTGATGTCAAAAGTAGCTCTTTGGTGACTGTGAAGCTCCATAAAGACAATTATGTTATGTGGAGCTCGTGGGAGCTCAAGAGTTTCACAAATCCAGGAGAGAGATATTTATAGCAAAATCATCAAGGGAGTTGTTTGGAATTTTTCCCCACCCCCAAAATCTGATATAATATTTAAATGTAGTCAGAGAACACAGCAGTTTGAATAAATTTTGACAAAAATTCCGTTGACAAAGTCAATACTCCTCACTTATGGTTGTTGATACTGTTCCTGATGCTTTCATAATGTGTTTGGGAGGATCGTTAATTCACTCAATGGATATCTATTTTGTATATCCTCTGTGAAAGATGCTGTTCTTAGGGCTAGAAATATAAAAATGAAGACAGTATACAAAGTCCTTCTGTCATGAGGCTTATAAAGTAGTGCTGAGAGAACAAAGATGAAAGAAGTAAAAGTTGGGAAACAATAATGTTTATAAAGACAAAGAAAGAATGAAGAGAAATCAAGTGGTATATGGTTTTCTTTATAGGACGGTCAAGAAAAACATCTTTGAGGTGCTGGCTCTTTCTTGATATTTATAGGAAATTGGATCCCAAGTCACATAAGTATACTGGGAAACGCATTCTAGGAGAAGACAAAAAACAGTAAGCGTAAAACGCAGACATGGTAGTGTACCCAAGCCTGCTGGAGGAAGGGCAATAACACCAGAGAAACTAGAGCTAAATTATGGTGGGGGAGACAGATGATTAAATCATAGTGGTTATGAAATCCAGATCATATAAAGCTTTTAAGGAATTAAGCTTTTACTATGAGTGTGGTGGGAAGCTGCTGAAGTGTTGTCAGCAAGGGAAAACCGTAATCTGATTTATGTCTTGACAATATTAATCATGGCTCAAAGAAGATGAGGGCAGAATTTTGGAAAACAGTTAGGAAGCTACTTCAACAAACCAGGAAATATATGATGCTGCCTTGGGCTGAAACAGGAGCAGTGGAAATGGTGGAAAATATTCTGTTTCTGCATTTATTTTAAGGTAGAGATAACAAGATTTGGTGATATAATGAAGAAACTGGATGAGACCAAAAGGATTTTGCCTAGACAACAAGGTACATGAAGTTGTCATTTCCTGGAATGGGGAAGACTGAAGGAGGAGCAGATTGTAGCAAAGATTGAATTATATTTTGTATATGCTAAATTTGAGATTTGTAGTGTTGAATATTATGTGTTAAACAGAAAATTTTGAACCGGCAATGAGTTAGAAGTTCATTAGACAGTTCTTAGTTGGAGATGCAAATTTGGGCACTTCTAAGCATCAAATTGGTAATTAAAGTCATGGGAGAAGATATGATCACCTAAGAATCTTAAGTAGTGTAGATAGTGTAGATGGGAAGATATCTAAAGACAGATTCCTGGGACACTCTAATATTTAGACATAGGAGTAATAAAGATACAGAATAGAAAAGTAAGGAACAGAAGACGGTGATATAAAGAAAAACCAATAAAAGCATATGGTATCCAAGAAATCAAGTGACAAAAAAAAGCATTTTAAGAATATTGCAGTGAGGAAATATAGATGATAGATTAAGGCAGAAGTAGATTAAAAATTGACAAATAGATTTAGCCAATGTGGAAATCATTGATAACCTTTATAATAACAACTCTAGGAGTTGGAGGTAAGACTTTAATTGGTGCAGATTCAAGAAAGAAGGAGAAGAATGGAATTAGAAGTGTTTCACTTTAAAATAGAACAGAAGATCGAAAAGGTATGTGATGGAAAATTAAAGAGAAAAGAGGTAAATTTTTAAGATATAAGTAATTTGTATATATTTTATAAATACATATTAATATATCAAGTTATAAGATATATTTAATATAATAATACCTATAATATGTATACACAAGATTGATTAGGTTGAAGGTTGAAAGTAAAATCCATGATCCATGAGTGACTAGCTATTATCCTTGTTATTTTATTAAAATCTCTCTCTCTCGCTAGACTGTGAGCTACCTGAGAACAAGAACTGTTTTTATTTTGCTCAATACATTACACGGTACTTGTATACAGTGTATAGTCAATAAAAATACATTCAAGAAAATAATGATAAGAAATTTTCAAAGACATCTTGGTGTCTTTGGTAAGGTATGGGTGTCATTTGCTAGGACAGAGCAGGAAAAGACCAGGAGGTGAGATAAAGACTTTAAGTTCACTTTTTCTCGTGATGAGTTTGAGACGCCTATGGCCCATGCAAGTGGCAGTGTTCAGAGTCAGTTCTCAGGTGTTGTGGAGGGTGTGTTTTAAATGCCAAAATAGATACTGTGTAAAGTCTTCAGTTTGAGCAGAATCTAGGAAAAGAAAGACTAAAAAAGAGTGAGCAGAGAGAAAGGTAGGAGGAATGTTAGAAAAGAACATTTTCACAGAGGCAAGGCTGACATTCCCTCACTCACAAATGGAGCTGAAGCTTAGGCTGTTTAGATGCTGCAGATTCTTAACATCCTGTCTGTACTTAGCAGTAGAGCAATGCTAATGCTTAACCAGAGTTTCCAACTCATGAAGAAATTACTTCTCCTACTTTTATTCATCTTTATGTGAATCTGCACCCTATAATTCTGCCAGATATGAAATAACCAGAGACCTGAGTGAGCAATCATTTAAATGTACATCTGAACCAAATGAAAACCTGAGAAATCAGAGTATAAAATATTACCTTGGAATGTTTTTGCATGTATTAGCAGAAGAAATGGTTTCAGGCTAATTTGGATAACTTACTAGTGCAATGCAATGCAATTTGTTAGGTTGAAAGCCAGAGATTTCTTTTTTTTTTAAATCAGAAACCTATAAATGACTAAGTAATGATTTAGGCAATATACTTGTTAAATTGATATAGCTAAACTTTTTGTTTTATGTTTGGTAATGTCTTGAATTATACTTAACTGTCTCTTTAAACTAACTAGAAATATTCCCCCGTTATTGTCCAAGCAAAATTTAATTCCTTATACAGCATCTTAAATGTTAGTCAGAGACAAAGCCAGCACTTGCCAAGAGGGGCTATGCTTATGCAACTAACATTTACACTGCACTTTTCATTTGAAAAGCCATTTAGGAACACAAATTAATCTTTACAACACTGCTGAGAAATAGTTAATGACAGGAAAGATGATCATTACTCCCATATTACAGATGAGTAAAACTACATTGTAAGTTTAGTGACCAAATTAAAGTTATTACTCATGTGGCAAATCATTTATGACTATTCCCATCTGATATTTCATGCTTCAAGTTTTTTTAATGCATAATCATCTCTTGGATGAATAACTGTAGTGCTCCCAGGTCTTTAAGGGAAAAAAAATACTGAAGTAATACGCCAAGGCGTATGGAGTTTGGTCAGCACATGATGGAATATCATTACCCTCTACTGCACACACAGTGAGAGAGAAAACTTATAATCATTGATATACTTCATCACTTCCCATACAGACATCATATTCAATTAAGTAGAGAGCTCTCTGTCAACAAACTTGACATGCTCACCTAGGGAATGTCACAACCTTCCCCAAAATCAATATTCAAGTTATGATGGACTGACAGCTTCACAGATGAGTGAGTGTCCCTTGATTTTTACCTATTTTTGCTGCAGAACAGAGAAAAGTGCTCAAGGCATGAACAAACAAATTTAATTAAGCTTAGGGGATATGGTTGAGTAATGTAAATCCAGAGCAAACAAAGTCATGGAGCATTAAAGAACAGCTTAATGAAATTCTGATCAACAAGAAAAAAATGAAGAGCTGCTTCATCTGAGTCAATAAAGTTGGTTCTTAGTGATTTAGGAAAGCAAATGTTCACTTGTAAGTGGTTACTTTTGAGAAGTAATTTCCTAGACTCTTTAGACTGATGCATATCTTGAGAATTTCTATAGTTTCTAATATAGTTGAAAAAGTGCTGCTGGTAATTTTTTTTCTTTCTTCTCTGATCTATAAAATGATTTGTAACAGGCTACAGAAGTGGAAAAGAAAAACACTGTAAAAGTTTAGTGGGAAAGCAGGAAGACTAGGTTTATCAGAAAACACAAGTTGCCCAGCTTTAGAAGTTTTGACACCTGTCATTCTCTGGGATAACTTTTCTTTTATGAGGAAAGTATCTCTTCTGATGGAATTGGGTTCCTCTAACGCACCTCTTTTCTGATCCATTCGTCTGTTCTCTGACCGCTCACCCATTTTAGACTCTCATCTTCCTGGGGCTGTCACATTAGCCACTTATTTGTGTCAAGACAATCACAAACTACATTGAATGGCAAAGATTAAAGCATCCGTGAACTACTTTAAATTACAAATGGTAGCATTAATTTAAAACTTAGTTCAAGTTGACCCATGAGTCAGGTGGAAAGCCCTTCTGAACAAGGAGTATGGCAAGAAAGTTTGATTGGGAGAGAAAAAAGAGTGGGAAAGTGTATCCTAACATGTCAGGTCCACAGGATGCTGGTGTTTTCTGTTCACAAATTACAGCTTCTCTAATTTTAAATTACAAAGCTGGCTTTACTCTGTGGAAAACAATAAAGGTGAGATAGAGAGATAGAGAGAGAAGAGAGACAGGAACGTAGACATCGATTTATCCAAAGGAATCAAGATCTATCCATAAGAAAATATGTAAATAATACACAAGGTTATGTTGACATTCAACTGTAAGAATAGCCTTTTCCCTTTTTGGATTACTTCACTGCTTAGAAGAAAAATATATAGAATAGATATTTAACTTTAAGATTATCATATGCACCGGAAAAATAAAGTTAGAAATCTAGAAAAAACTCAGATGTCCAGTTATTTCCTTTTTTCTAATATAATTCCAAGTCAGGAAGTTGAAAAACATAAAAAAGAAGGCAGTGGCTCATGTAAATGTCACAAAGTTTGATGCTTAATGACATACATTCACCTGCAAATGCTTTTTTGAAATTTAGGTTTGGTTAAAATTTTCCAATGCAGTATCAATTAGATATAGAAAATTAGAAGGAAAATACATGATAGGGATTCTGATTTTAGAGTCATTTTTCTAAGTTATCAGAAGTTTAAATCCTTCCTCAATTATTCCAACTATTCTTTCTTTTATTTCTTCATTGATTCAATAAACATTTTGTGTATGTAACATATCAGATGCAGAGCTGGGCACTAAAGTCATACTCATTCAGTTATACAAAGGTAGGACAGTTTAATAGGTCAATTTCTATAAAAATAGGTTAGAAAAAAGTCTAACTTATTTTTGTATTTTGTCTTTTCATTTATTACTTTCTTTACCACCTTGGACAGGTTATTCAATATTTTCAATGCTTAGTTCTTTTTCTACAAAATGAGGAAATAATAGAGCTGGTCAGCACCTAGCATACAATAGACATGTGGCACAGATTAATGTCATTTAGTTTTAAAGCATGTATTTCAGTGATTCTGAAGGTGTACCTATTTAAACTCAGTTTACCCCCAAAGGGTTTACATACCTAAATTTTATAAATTTTATCTATCCTCAGTTTAGTTCTGTGCCCTATCCTCCTTATAAGGGGTTTCAAGTGTTTCTGGGGGTTTGGAGGTATGGGCAATGCAACTTATCTCCACTGGGTGATGAATTCATTGTATATATTCTTTAAGTTCTCTATTTTCTACCATCTTTGGAAAGAACCTGTGCACTTAGAATTCTAATTTTTGTGAGTGCTAGCTGTTTGTCCCAGTTTTTATTTTTTTCTTTTTGCTTGAAAAGAAAATAATGACAAACATACCAGCTTCCACCATAACAATATTGATTTGGATTCTTTATGATACATATTGTTGCTTCTAGAATCATTATATTCACCCACTAATTCCCAGAAGCAAACTCTCCTTCCTTTTTAGAAGCATATCAAGCTATCCACAATGTCACCCAGAGCTGTAATTGTAATTATGGGTAAAAAATTCATGGCTTCAAACCAGTTAGATACATTTGAAGATAAACACAAACACAAACGTGGCACAGTATTAGCACAATGCCCTGTCTCCTGAGTGCTGCCAAACATCTGTGTTGGAAAGAAAGAAGCAAACACACAACCAGGCCATGCTTTCTCCATCTCTGCACGTGTGTTCCGAGATGACACACCAGGGTGTATGCAAACAAATAATGAGAGTATGTTCTGATCAGCCCAACTCATTACTCAAATCTCATGTGGATTCTTGTTGGCAGTTTTGTTGTCAACTTGTGCCTCATTAGCTCTGTGGTCCTAAACAGAAAGCAAACTCAAATCAGTGGTAAATGTAATAATATTAGTTCATTTATAGGTATTTGAATGAAACGTTGTAGACAGTTTAGCTACTATTACCTAAAATAATAAAAGATCGACATCAATCTCATTTATGACAGAGCTCATTTCTTTATTACTTCTAGTTGTGTGGCATAGTGTCTCTGAATATCTTCCCCATGAGTGATGTTTTCTATAACACAAATTTGTATTGCACAAAGTTTTGCACTTGGGTTTGCCACAGATATTTGTGTGCTGATGGGGAGAATAAGTCTATTCATCAAAGCATATTCCTGCAACTGGGGTGAATCAGTTTGAGCATATGCCCTTCATCTTCATTGTCAAGTAAAGTATTTATTAATTCATATTTATTATGTACTGAATACTGGGATAAAATAAGGAATAAAACCAAAAAAAAAAAAAAAGATTACTGCCTGATGCAGCTGAGGATCTTGTGGAAAAGAAAACTTTAATTATATAATCAAAAACTACAACTACAACTTAGAATTAGTGCTAATAAACAAGAGGTATGAAGTACTAGTGAGCTAAGCAAAAAGGATAAAGAACAGTTAAGGTGGAGGAATCAGCCCTTGTAAAAGTCTTGTGATAAAGGGACTGAAGGAGGACAGCGTGACTGTGGTTGAGAGACTGAAGCAGGAACATAACTCAAAATTAGGCTAACAAAATAGGAACCAAATTGTGTATGACATTTTGCTGTGAGACAAATAGGTAACCATGAAGGATACATTAGTCTGGCAGCTGGGTGTAAACAGCAACATTGATTAGAAGGAGTGAAGTGTGGATGAAGGTGAACAGTGTATATAAGGAAATTGGCTTTATCCCAAAAGTGGTCTGGCCTTTGTCCTAGACTCCTGTCACTTGATCTCTAAATCCTTGGAATTTCCTGAGTAACAGGATTGTCTTTGCTATTTACATTGGGTCCTTGTGGACCATATCTGATGGTTTTATGATAATGACAGGACCTATAGTGATATCCTTTGGCCATGTGGTATCAGCCTGACCTTCAGAGAGATTGACTTTAACAACATGAGCAGTTAATCAATAAGTCATGCCTATATAATGAAGCCCTAATTGTAACTCTGGATTTCAAAGCTCATGCGAGCATCCTGGGTTGTCAATACATCATGCATATTGTCACCCATTAATACTGAGAGGGTAACACGTTCTAAGGAGACTCTGAGAGGACTCTTTTATTCAACTCTTCATTTGGCTGATTTTCTACATCTTTTGCCTGCAATAAATGTAACTGTGAGTATAATAGGTTTATGTGAGTTCTCTGCACCTTTTTAGTGAATTATTGAATGTGAGGATGGTTTTGTGTGAAGCCCTTTGATGATTAATTTTGTGTGTCAGTTTGGCTGTGCCATCATGCCCAAATATTTGGTCAAACACTATTCTGGATACTTCAGTGAAGGTGGTTTTTGAATGAGATTAAGATTTAAATTGGTGAATTTTGAGTAAGGTAGATTATCTTCCATACTGTGAATGGGCCTCATCCTATCAGTTGAAGGTCCTAATAACACAAACACTGACCTCCCTTGAGCAAAAATAAATTCTGCTAGCAGACTTCCTTTGGATTTAAATTGCAAACCATGGCTCTTGAGCCTTCGGCCTGCCTTTCAGAGTTTGGACTTACCAAGCCTCCAAAATTGTGTGACCTAGTTTCTTAAAATCTCCTTCTTGCTTTCTCTCTTTGTCTCTCCTCCTCACTCTTTTTCTTGTGTGTGTTTGTGTGTGTATGTGTGTGTGTGTACAAACTCTTTATTGGTTCTGTTTCTCTGGGAAACCTTGGCTAATATACCCACCAAACTTGCAGTTGGTGTCAGAAGTGAGAGTGATCTTGCGTGGACATTTTCCCAAATTTTGTAGGTGGACACTAACTTCTTGCTGTAGAGGTCATAAATCCTGAGTAGACTTGTCATTCTGGAGGATTGTGCCCTTGACTTCACAGTTCTAGGGTAACATGGTAAGAGGAAACTGGATAACAAATTAAGAGGAACTCCCATAGTCATGGAGAAGATAAAGGGCAAATGGAGATAAATAGATGGATTTGAGAAGTATTTGTTAGAAAAAATCAACAGGAATTGGTGAGGACAGTGAAGGAGGAAAAGATGTAATATTGACCAAGTCAAGAAGTGTATACATTTTCTTATAGGCTCATTAGAAGAGTACACTAGTTTGCAAGGAATAGTCAATGTGGATAATTAGTATATTAATGTGATTTACATTGGCCACATAAGGTTCTCTGGAAGAAACCAACCCTTTTGGTGGAGAGATGACTTTAATATCAAGAATTTATAGGAAGAACAAACATAGCCAAGAGTTAGACCCTTTGTCACTCTGCCATTGTTTTCTCCCTCCCATGCTTCTTAGCAAGCTGGAGGACACGCTCACTTCAGTTTATTCAGAATGAGCAAGTAGTCATAAGAACAGACGTCACATTTTTAGGCAATTCTGAAAGGTGCCAGCTAGAGGAAAACCACCAAAGACAAAAACCAAGTATATGAAATTAGTAAGACATTTGAAAGGAAAAAAACACTGATATTTGCAATTTATTGAAGGATACCAAAAACAGAGATTTTTGTAAAGGCATTTGGAAAGTGAGGAGAGAAAGGAAAGAGACAAAGAGCTAGGGAGGTGCATGTGAAACACACTCAGAGGGGTAGGGGCCATCCCATACCCTTCTCCCCTAGTCCAAATGCACAAGTGAGGAGGGTTTGTGGCACGTGCTTGGTGGACCAGGGACACATAATCTGATTCTCCCTCTGCACTAGGCTCTGTGCCTCTCACTACAATTTTCAGGGCCCACATTTTCTTAGTGTATGAGTCATCTCTATTCTTGAGTAAAGAACTGATTCAGAGTACCTCCTTAAGGTGCTCAGAACACTTTCTGGCAGTATATGAATGACTGGGATAAGTGAAGAAGTGATAGTTCCATTTTCCTTGGGCAGAGGCAAACTCTGGTAGCATCGTTTTGTGGGTTGTGTGTCAGATGACATTTTCCTTTGTAGAACGTTCTCATTGGAAATATAACATGGTAGGTTATTCAAATTCTGCTCTCATAAATTCTGAATGTCTAGTGATACACTCAGGAAAACAATGGGTCTTCTACATTTGTTACAATTGCTTTCACCATGTTTCAATTTAGATTTACCTTTGGCATATCAAGTCTTTGATGATAAAACACAATAAGAGGGTTCTAATTTTATTACAGTCGGACAAGATACTATTGCCCTCCTGAGTTGAAATACTAACTCATTTTGAAGTCAAAGAAGGAAGGGACATCAAGACAAGCATAATTTCAGATGGGAGACAGAAGAACTCTATTAGTGATTGTGTTAGTCCATTTTCACACTGCTATAAAGAACGACCCGAGACTGGGCAATTTATAAAGGAAAGAAGTTTAATTGACTCACAGCTCAACCTGGGTAGGGAGGCCTAGAAAACTTACAATCATTGCTGGAGGTGAAGGGGAAGCAAGGCACATCTTACATGGTGGCAGGAGAGAGAGAGAGAGAGAGAGACAGTGAGTGAGTGAGTGAGAGAGAGAGAGAGAGAGAGAGAGTAAGAGAGCAAAGGGGAACTGCCAAACACTTTTAAAACCATAAGATCTTCACTCACTATCATGCGAATAGCATGGGGGAAACTGCCCCCCATGATCCAACCAACTCCTTCCAGGCCCCTCCCTTGACATGTGGGGATTCCAGTTGAAGATGAGATTTGGTTGGGGACTCAGAGCCAAACCATATGAGTAATAATGTGAAAAAGGTTTTGAAAGGAGAATCAAAAAACTGAGTTCTAATCTTATTTGTTTACCCCTCCCAACGTCAGGACTAGTGACCAGTGACCTGATCCAACTACAGAAAATTTCATTGCTTGATCTCCAGCCTCAGTCCATGGTGCATAAAACAGGCACATCTGTCCCTCTCATCAAAGGATTCAGAATATTTATGACATAATAGGCTCACCCTATTTCCTAAAGGAAAAGTGGTTGAAAGGAAAGATTCTAGTGAATAAATTAAGTCCAAATCATAATAGATGTAGATGTATATTCTTTGCTCTAAATAGCCCTAATGGTGGTAGTAGGTTTTATAAAATAAAGGTTAAGTTTGAGAAATATCTCCAAAGGAAAAATTCTAATCATGTATGTAATAAGTGAATTTATTGAAGGCAAAGGTTGAATACGTAGAGGCTTTTAACTGTGTCTAAATTCAGTGATAAAATAGTGCACATGCTTTAGTATTTTAAAATTGTTTATCATTTGAAGATTACATAGGCTGTATTCTCACAAGCACATGTAATAAATAGATTCCCTCACCTTGTAAAACTCTATTTATCTAATATTCCACTAATGTAGAATACATATTTCTCGGCTTATTGTGAAGAATGATGGAGCCTCAGCTGTCTACTGTAAATACCAAATGATGTTTAAAGCTATCCTTGTACTTATTTTTAATGTAGATTTCTGATGAGAAAATATTAAAATGACTTACCCACTTGCTTAAAGTTAGTAGGTTTCATGTGAACATAAAGGATCAATTGTCATTTCCTCAGGAGACTATTGTTTGATCTTCTTAAGGACAAATCTAAGAAGGAAATATTTCTCTTGAATAATTTGGAGAATCTGATAACTTAATAGCTTAAAAAGTATTATAAACTCTGCAGAAATGGAGGTGTATTTACTCAGAGAACCTTAAGAACATGTAATTGAGAACATTTTGAGCTTTCTTACGCTTTTAAAACACAAAATGCACCTATATAAGTCAATTATTTAAACTGTTCTAAGGTTAGCTTTTTCTCCAAAATGAAAATGTGAAGATGACATTTTCAAGACACTAAAGACTTAAATTTGACTGCTGTGGATCTGTCAGATTTGAGGAGCATGTGTGGAAATAATAGCTGTGACTGTATGACTTTAAGTTTTCTAAAGACAGGAATCTCTCTTGCTCTTCAGTGGGTATTGTGATCACCTGCAGAAGTGTGCAACCAACTGGTGTCAGGAGATTGGCTCATTATGTGAAAATGAACCTAAACCACCTAGGCTAGCTGTGCTTTATGAAACTGGAGCATGTGTCATATTTCTAGTTAGTATATTAGCATATTAATATTCACCAAGAAGAATAGAGAAAAATCTCAAAGGAGGTGTAAGTTCATACTTTAAGGGAATTAGCAAAGACAATTAATAATTCTGCCTCACCTCCACCCCAGAAGCATTTAATATGTTGACACTAAACAAATATTAGTTACCATTACATATTGATCCTAAATTTCAGAGTGTAATCAACATCATAAACTGCTCATAGATATTCTGTGAGGTAGTTGTAAGGTTAAAACTCTAAATTAACCTCTTCATCTAAATGGTGAAGAAATAAGCCCAGAGAGTTTACGAGACTTTTCTTCCTGAATGAAGGTCACACTGCAAGTAAGTAGGAAATGAGGTTAAAGTCAGGCTTTCTGACACTTATTTTGAAATGATTTTTATATTGTCACTAATATTCATTTGTTAAAAAATTAATATTGATATTAATTCTTGAGCTAAATCTCTGGTCTTACTGCAGAAGCTTACCTCAACTCAATATATTCCCACTTATCTATGTATCACTATGATGAGGAGGAAAGACTCAATCACATTTTAAAATCATACTGCATCTCAATTCAATGAGTAAACTGAGGCAGAGACAGGCTAAGTGATAGGTAAGGTCACTGGCTGCAAAGTTAGGACTCATGATGAAAGTTGAGGTGGAACCTCAGCAGAGTCAGAGCTGTGGAAAGAGAAAGAGGAGACGTTGAAGGTGCTGTCCGTACTGGGAGGGTGTAGTGGAGTTCGGATCCTTAGGATTTGGAAAGAAGGGAACATGACGATGATCACCTTTTCATGCAAATCCCTCCTCTGTTGTGCTCAGCTCAGCTGGTTATATGGTCAGCTTCTTCCTAAAGGAAGGAGTCACCTGACCCGGGAGATGAATAGTTAATTTAAAACAATCATAATGTTTCCATTTCCTTTTGCTAGTGTTAGGATTCCTGGTAGTTTTGTGACCCATATGTGGCCAATAAGATAAAAGGGGACTGTTCCAGGAAAAATGACCATACTTAGAAAAAGAGAGAAGTAAAAAAGAAAACTGAGGGCTGGAGATGCCTGTAAGCTCAATGCTTTGGGAGGCCGAGGCAAGTAAATTGCTTTAGGCCAAGAGTTGCAGACCAGCTTGAGCAACATAGCGAGATCCCCCGTCTCTACAAAAAATACAAAAAATAGCTGGTTGTGGTTGCATGCACTTGTAGTCTGAGCTACTCAGGAGGCTGATGCGGGAAGACCTTGAACCCAAGAGTCTGAGGCTGCCGTGAGCTATGACTGTGCACTGCACTCCAGCCTAGGCAACAGAGTGAAAGACTATCTCTCAAAAAAAAAAGGGAGAAAGCTCACTAACTGTCTCCTTTTTGTAGTTGTGCTCACTTGTGTAATGATGTGATGTTTGGAAATGCAGGTCTTCTTCAATCATTAGAAAAAATTAGGAGACTCTTGAAATTTAGCACCACAATAGTTCCTAGTTACCTGAGTGTGGTCGAGCTGCTAAACCAACTCTGAAATTTTCTATAATCAAACATTTTCTATAAATAAAGAAATTAATTAAATTTTGCCTAATACACTTTTAATTTGGCAATGTATTACTTATAGCCCCAAGGGTCATAATGGACATTGGTTCCTGTTCTCTTCCCTTTGCCCCCAGATCTGTTCTCTGCCCAGCTCTGTCTTGCTCTGTTCCCAGGAAGGCTTATTCCTATGATCTGCATCACCTGGGACTCTTTTCCCTCTGGTTTCTGGTTGGTATCAGCAAATGGGAGACTCCTGTAGCTCAGAGTATTTTTTTCCTACAACTGTATTTCTGATTCAATGTGGTTCTGGCCATGCCTTGCTAAGGGGCGGCTTCTGCCTGGTAGCGTTTACATTATGACCCAGGCTTTAGTGATTCCATTTTCTCTTCTTTCTCTATGAGTGCTGGGGGTGGGGGGGATGGGTACCAGCTGATTGCTATTGCTACTTCTTGGGTGTCTCAACTTATCTGTGGTTTTCCTTAGCCTTGTCTGTACCTCTTGTAGACAGATCTTTCATTTTCACAAAAATCTCAGCTGTGAGTGTTGCCTGTTGCTTACTGGGATGCTGACTGATACATATACTTTCTGAGAGTTGAAACGTTACTAATAAATGAGAGTAGAGATGGGCAATGTATGTTAAAAAGTGGAATAATTCTAGGCCAATACAAGTTGCTTTCAATTAAGATGAAAGTTATACTCTACATAGGGCCTTCTAGAGCTGCTATAAGAAAGTATCTGAACTACGTAGAAATTTGTTGTCTCTCAGTCCCGGCCAGAAATCTGAGATGAAGCTGTTGGTAGGGTTGATTCTTCCTGAGGGCAGTGAGGGAAGGAACTGTCCCAAGCCTCTCCCCCAGCCTCTGAAGATTTGCTGGAAATCTTGGGCGATTCTTGACTTCTGCATCACTTTCTCTGCCTTCATCTTCCTCTGTGCATGCCTATCTCCAAATACGCCTTTTTATAAGGAGCCACTTATATGGAATTAGGGACCAGCCCTACTCCATATTTCTAAATAAGGTCACATTTTAAGGTACTAGGAGTTATAACCTCAATATTTTAATTTTGAAATGGTACAGTTTGATCCATTGTATCCTGTCTAAAGAAACTGGTACGAACTGGTTGTTCTGCTATGAAACAGAAAAAGGATTTAGAAAAGCTTGTCTGCTACTTGATATGGTTGATGATACTATGAACCAGGGATAAAAACTCTCCACATAAACTCTCTAATTTGAATGGTAGCTATGCCCCCACATTGGAAATAGTTCTTTCTCATTCCTTTAACCTAATTCACCAAGAAACAGTCTGTCTATAATTAACCTGCTCATTTAAAATTTTTAAACATTTATTGAGCACTTAAATCACCAAACACTTTATTATGTTTTGTTTAATTCAATTTTTACAACAGTCTTATAAGAAAGTTACCATTAGGATCATTATTTTTCATATGAGTAACTAAGATTTTAGATCAAATCACTTTACTGAGGTCTCTCAGCTAGTATCTGGTGAAGCTAGAATTAAAATGTAAGACTTCTAAAACATAATGGTTGTTCTAAACTACTATGTTTTGTTTGACCTCAGAAAGGGAAAGTTACAGTTAAGGATCCCAGTGTGACATCATCTCAGCTCAGTTTTTGTTTGTTTAATTATGAACCTGGAAATCTCGTATGTGCATCAATGTCAATAGTTTATTAAATGTTAGGCTGTCCTGGGGTTGATTGATGTTTTGTGTTGCCAGTTCTAGTCTCCAGTACTTACATCTCAGGTTCAATTTTGTCTGAGCTTCAATTGGTCTTTGCTCATTTTCTTTAAACTTTCACAAAAGCTAATATACAGTGGAGTTACTCTGCAACAAATTTAGCTAAAAAAATTACTCTTATCTATCCAAAATATAATTTTCTATGCTTAGTTTTTTAAACAATATTTTAATGTCATGATTACAGAGAGACTGTCCCTCAAAACCACTCATATCGAACTATGTAGGCAATTGCATCCTTTTATAGAAGTAGACCAAATAGGTATGGGAAACAAGAGAAGTGGCATTAAATTGCAATAGAAATCAGGATGTTTGATCTTTGGCACTAGCTGAGGGAAGAAAAAAAGCATGGTAAAGAACACTTTTCCATTTTCACAGAGAAACAGATATGCAGCAAAAGGAGATGCCGTTGTAAAGCAGAGAGAGTTGGGAATTGAAAGATTAGCATAGCTCTAGTAATCAGACATCGCAACTTAAATTGTTTCTCTTTTCACAGATTACTTACTAATGGATGTAATTCCTTACACTTAGCTGGAGAAAAATTGCTTTATTGGGCCAGATAAACTTCCCAGGTAAATCTTGTTATCTTCAAGGATGATTAGATGACTGTGGTCAGAGTGGGTGTGTTTTTGCTGCTGTTTCACCATTTATAATGTAGCTTAAGAGAATTTGATTACATTTCAAGCCCACATCCTTAGCTTTCATCCTCCATAATTGGGCTTCAGAGACTTGAGGTACAAATTGGTCTAGATATAAAGTCATAAGTGGAAAATTTATGGAAGTCAAATAAATTGAGAAGTTTTGGATTTTCAGCATTATGCACAAATGAGAGATGCATGTTGGTGATATGCCAGCCCATCTCTTTCACATAGATGAGTTTCTTTAATTCTCTCAACAATGCTTTCAGATGGATATGCTTATATTTATCAAGTTAATGAGAATGCTGGAATTCAGAGACATTAAGTTTCTAAATTCTCACAGGTAGCCAAGAAGAAGACCTGGGAATAAATAAATAAATCTTAATCCTAAACTCTTCATAGGATAGCACTCTACCTTATATATCAAATTAAATTTCTTCCTAAATAGATGATAACACAATATTTACAAAAAGTGTGTTTTGTAGTGATTGGTTCAACCAATTCATGTAATTATTTTTCTGCGTTTCCTCTTTCTTCCTTCCCCTGCCTCCCTTGCTCTCTCCCTTTTATTCCTTCCATCACACATTTAATGTGCAAAACAATGAAACAGATCATATTCTAGTTTAATGGGATACAGGTCTATTCATCTATATCTATTCTGGCATGATTCAGGGCATCCTAGGACTTCATAGATTAGAGTTCCAGGACTATCTAATAGGTAAGCTAAAAAATTACATCCTCATGTTCTGACAGAAGAATGCGGACCCGGTGGGAGCGAAGAAAATTCAGAGAATGGTGCACAGTCTAGACATCTCTAGCTGGAGCAATGAGCAATGAGCAATGTGGCTAGTCCTCCTTTTCATATGGAAATTGTATTACTCTATTTTTTGCTAACGGAGCAAACTTAAGGCCTAAATATAAAGTAACATTGACATCTTAATCCATGCTTCTTGATGAGGTATTTGGAAATGAAGTAATGACAGATTCTGAATTTGGAAGTGTGGCTGCTGGGAATTCCTTGGCCCCACATCCCTGGAGTCAGATTCAACCCTTTTTTGGCTTGTTACCCGCGGGCCTATCAATGCTGATTAGAAATCAGTTCCCCTAGATCTTTTATGTGCACATAACACATCTTAAATTATGATTTGTGTGTGTGTCAATCATTTCTTTATCTACATACCAGTCTATATTAAGGTTTAACTATTTTCCCAGCCTACTGGTGGGTTCTGGAGTTATAGGAGAGTAAAACACAGGAAAGGATTCTGTTTTTCTGAACTCCATTCAAAGTGTGGCTGGATTATGCTTTGTACATTTTCACATTCTCTATCCAGCTTTCACTAATGAACATACCTATGGCCACTATCAGAGTATACATATCAGTGTATTCAATGAAAAGAAACACTTTGGTGTATTTTTCATCTCTTAGAATTTGAGTGTTCAATTATTTCATCTATGTAATACATTGCACAATGATATAGTACTTGTGACTAAAAAATATACAAAGATTTACCTTGTATATTATACCTTGTGTAATATATAAGCATTAGACCAAAAAGCTTCTCAATGGACAGTCCCAAGGCAACACTTAGAAAATCTTGAGAGGAATCTTGGATGTGTTGATTGTCATCTTGAGACAAAGAAGTGCTGAACCTTGTCAAGATTCAATCCCATCCAACTACCTTTCAGCTCATCACTTTCAGAACTTGATTTTGCATTCAACACAATCTCTTGGCATTTGAAACTCTGTCAAACTAAACAGCTCTGTTTTAGACATATGTTTTGAAAAGTTTCACAGGCACTCTGTTTGCACATACAGTATATCTTTTAAATAATATAACCTTGAAGTAGCATTGAGTTATTATTTTCATAAAAGGAAAACTGGAAACCAGGATGCTTACATATTTGCTGTCTTCATGGAAAAAAAAATGCACTGCTAGCTTTATTTTTACACTGTAATGTAGTTCTGCCATTTTGAGATGATAAGCATGATTTTTTCGCAAATAATTCAGAGCCAAGATATGAGTTTGCTTCATTTCTCCCTAAACCTAAGATTAAAGTTGGTTTTTCATCCATAAAGCGAATGTTTTCTCAAAAAATTGAAATTCTGGTACATGTATTTTACCTATTCTTTGCAGCCTAGAATTCCAATGAATATTATTGGTAGAATATAATCACAATAACAATACAGAGCCCACTATAGAGTTTATGATTGTACTTAAAAAGCAGAGTGTGAACAACAGCAGAAAAAAATCATTGTTTCATGTTCTTTTTGTTATTCCATGTGCCCGTCTACATCTGTATCCTAATTTTAAATTCATTATAGGGTATCACACCATCTCATATATTAAATTGTATAGAATATACAATGCCAGAATAGTACATTCAAAGTTTTAAGTACCATATGAATATGACAGGATTAAATGTTAAAAATTTGTTGGAGGATAACCTTACTCTGTGTGTGTGTGTGTGTGTGTGTGTGTGTGTGTGTGTGTACATTTACTTCTTTTACATCTGTATACCTACATAAATTTATCTGCAGTACCATCAGCCTGAGAAAAACACCCATGTCATTTAAAGTCAACTTGGAATCATCAAGTTACACAGACCATTTCTATAATTTTGTCTAAATTTGAAATGAAATTATCGAAAACATTAAATAACAGGATAATTCCACTACATCAATTTTTGTTTAGCTTTACTTTCTAGAATGGAGTACACATTTTAAACATATATCTAAGTATGATACAATGATTCTTAATTTATTAAACAGTCTGTTGAACAGGGTTTACCCTCTCCTTTAAAGGTATCGTTCATTGCTTTATATACTGTTTTTCAAATAATGGAAAAAGAATAGAGAAGAAGAATAAATTCATTTGGAAACATTTTACTCTTTTATCCCATTCCTTCCTCTCTTGGCTCCTTGTGCTGTGTTTGCCCTTAACACATTTAAGTGTTATACTGAGTATGTTTTCCTATCAGAGGTTGCAAACTGGCAGCTAGAGGGCCACAGATGGTCGTCCACAGATGTATTTTGTTTGACTCATACAGTGTGGGCCTACACAGTATTTATATCTCATTCTTAATTAGAACTGAGAGATTCCACTTATATGTGTGGATAACACTTTTCTTGAAAAAAATCAGAAGTTTTGATATCAGTGGATCTTTTTTTTGAACATAGTATTTATTGGCTGAGTTGAGGTCACCTTCCCTGTGGTTCATCACAGCTCCTACCAATCCCTGTTGCACCCTAATACTGAGGCCCATTGTCAATTGTTATTAGAGCACTTGTGCTATTGTTCTTCTTTCTGAGTCAGAGGGAAAATGGAATATTTCTTATAGCCCTTCGTTTGTCTTATACATGGCCAACATCCCATATTTATATTAGCCTTCCTCTAAAATTATATAATTTTAGGACCCTATTTTATTGGATAACTTTGGCCCAATATAGTAAAAAGAATGAAGCAGATTTAGAGTCTGTAGACCGTAGTTCCAAATCCAAGTGCCATTTACTGACTATGTAATAGTATATAAATTAAGTCAAGTGATTTAACCATGCCCAGCCTTTAAAGTATCTAAAATAAAGTATGACAACTATTTCCATACCTTTAAAGAGTCAAAAATTACTTAAAGAAATTAAGCCCATCAGTTTTGTGAGGAATAGATGAGACAATATTTGCATAGTATCCTTGAGGCAGAGTAGGTATTGCAAACATATTTGCAGTATCCATGTGCCTTAGTGTCTTTATTCTCACAATCATTTTTTCTCAATAGTCCCCACAAGTCTTAACTTGTTCCAGAATTAACTCAAAAGTCCAAAGTCCTAAGTCTCTTCTGAAACTCAAGGCAAGTTTCTTACAGGTATGAGTCTGTGGAATCAAAAATGAGTTATTTATAACCAAGATGCAATGATTGTACAGGCATCACACAACCATTCCTATTTTGAAATGGAGAATTCGGCCAAAAGAAAGGGGTTAGAGACCCCACTCAGCAGGGAAGATATTAAGCCTGAAAACTGCAAAAAAAATTCCATTGATTCCATATCCTCCATCCTGGCTTCACTGATGTTGAGTGGTCGGTTCTCAATGCCTAGGGTGGCCCTGTTCCTATGGCTTTTCTGGTGCTGCTTCAACGTGGTTGCTTTCACAGGTTGGCATCCAATGCATGTGGTTTTTCTTTTCTTTTCTTTCTTTCTTTTTTTTTTTTTTTTTGATGGAGTCTCTTTCTGTTGCCCAGACTAGAGTGCAGTAGTGCTATCTCTCCTCACTGCAAACTCTGCTTCCTGGGTTCAAGTGTTCAAGTGATTCTTCTGCCTCAGCTTCCTGGCTAGCTGGGATTACAGACACCTGCCACCCACCCAGATAATTTTTGCTTTTTTTTTTTTTTTTGTGGAGAGAAAAGGTTTCACCACATTGGCCAAGCTGGTCTCAAATTGCTGACCTCAACTGATCTGCCCACCTCGGACTTCCAAAGTGCTGGTATTACAGGTGTGAGCCCCTACTCCTGGCCACCTGTGGCTTTTCTAGACTGAGATTGTATTTTCCTGGTAGCTCTATCATTCTGGGGTCTGGAGGCCAGTGGCCTCATTTCCATAGCTTCACTAGGAACTAGCCTGGTGGGAATTCTCTGTAGGAGCCCCAATACCACATTTCAGCTCAGCATTGCCTTACCAAAGGCTCTCTGTAGGGCTCTAAACCTGCAGCAGGCTTCTGTCTGGGCATACAGGCTTTCTGATTCATCCTCTGAAATCTAGGTGAAAGCTGCCAAGCCTCCACCACTCTTGCATTCTGGGCTCCTGCAGATCTAACATAATGTTGAGAGGTGAAGCCAACTGGACTTCCTGGGTCAAGTGGAGACTTGGAGAACTTTTGTGTCTTACAAGAGCACAGCACTCTGCAAAACACACCAATCAGCAGGATCTTAAAAGTAGCCAATGGCAGGGATGATTGAAAAAAGGGCATTCTGATAGGACAAAAACAAAACGTGGGAGGGGCCAATAAGGGAATAAAAGCTAGCAACACCCAGCCAGCAGTGGCAACCTGCTTGTATCCCCTTTGACACTGTGGAACCTTTGTTCTTTTGTTCTTCACAATAAACCTTGCTACTGCTCACTCTTTGAGCGACTCTTTGGGTCCATGCTATCTTTAAGAGGTGGAACACTCACTGCGAAGGTCCGTGGCTTCTTTCTTGAAGTCAGTGAGACCACAAACCCACCAGAAGGAACCAACTCTGGACACATCTTGGGGGATTGTCCAGGATTTTGCCACTTGGTGAGTACCATCAGACCCCTTTCACATGCTATTCTGTCCTATTTTTCATTAGAATTTAGGGGCTAAACACAGGACACCTGTCAGCCAGTTAAAAGAGACTAGCATGGCAGCCAGACTAAAGACATGCGTGTCAGGCTTTCTGGGAAAGGACTCTCTAACAAACCCTGACTCTTCAGAGTTGGGAACGTTAGTTTGCCTGGAACCAGCTTCTGCTTTTCCAGAGTTTCTGGGCTGAGCCGAGGGTCAACAGAGAGGAAAGCCATTCAACTCCAGGATCCCGACAAAAAGTTGGTTGACCCTGCAGCCATGAGTGGAACTCTCAAAGTTACATCACCCAAGAGAGACTCACCCATCTATTCTATCTGGACCCTTGTCTCCTGTGTCCTAACACCTATCAGAAAAACTTCCTCCTGCCTCTCTTCTTCGAGGCTACTCCCACTTCTGAAGACCACTCCCTGTCTCTGGTGCCCTTCTAGTTTCTTCTATAAGAATGATTCCTCGCATAAATATTGCAACTCTGTTCCCTTCTTTAGGCACCCAGGCTCTCCATTCAGAAAGACATAATTTTTGCCTGAAGCCCTGTCGGAGTGGGGAGAGTATCTAGAATTTTAGGATCCCTCCTCAGACTAACAGGCCTAACAAAGGGTATTCCGGGCCGGGCGCGGTGGCTCAAGCCTGTAATCCCAGCCCTTTGGGAGGCCAAGACGGGCGGATCACAAGGTCAGGAGATCGAGACCATCCTGGCTAATAGAGTGAAACCCCGTCTCTACTAAAGAATACAAAAAACTAGCCGGGCGAGGTGGTGGGCACCTGTAGTCCCAGCTACTTGGGAGGCAGAGGCAGGAGAATGGTGTAAACCTGGGAGGCGGAGCTTGCAGTGAGCTGAGATCCGGCCACCGCACTCCAGCCTGGGAGACAGAACCAGACTCCGTCTCAAAAAAAAAAAAGACAAAGGGTATTCTAGAAGCTAGGATATCCTTTTGGGGGATATCTTTCCTGTTCATATGATGAGAAGTGAGGACGAAAGGCATCACTGTTCCAACCCTGAAGATCCCTTCCCTCCCTCAGGGTATGGCCCACCACTCCATTTTGAGGCATATCATCTTTATAGGACAAGGATAAGGTCCAAATATCAACAGGAGAAAATGCTTAGGACTCTAACAGGTTTTTGAGAACACATCAGTAAGGGCCACTAAATCCGACCTTCCTCAGTCCTCTTTGTGGTCTAGGAAGAAAACTAGTGTTTCCACTGCTGGTTCTGTGAGCACAACTATTCCAAACAGCAGGGTCCAGGGACTGTTGTTGGTTCTTTGCCAGGGGAAACAAACAAACAAACAAACAAACAAAATGGGCAGTTTTTTCTTTCATATGGGAAACACTCAGGCATCAACAGGCTTACCCTTGAAATGCATTCTAAGTCATTGGGACCAATTTGACCTGCAAACCCTGAAAAAGAAGTGCCTTATTTTTTTCTACACTATGGCCTGGCCCCAATATTCTCTCTCTGATGGGGGAAAATGGCCACCTGAGGAAAGTATAAATTATAATACTGTCTTGCAGCTTGACCTTTTCTGTAAGAGGGAAGGCAAATGGAGTGAAATACCTTATGTCCAAGCTTTCTTTTCATTGAAGGATAATGCAAAACTATGCAAAGCTTGCAATTTACATTCCACAGGGGGACCTCTCAGCTTACCTCCATATCCTAGCCTCCCTACAGCTCCCCTTCCTCTTAATTGATAAGCCTCCTCTAATCTCCCCCACCCAGAAGGAAACAAGCAAAGAAATCTCCAAGGGACAACAAAAAACCCCAGGCTATCAGTTATGTCCCCTTCAAGCTGTAGGGGGAGGAAATTTTGGCCCAACCTGGGTACATATCCCCTTCTCCCTCTCTGATTTAAAGCAGATCAAGGTAGACCTGGGGAAGTTTTCAGATAATCATGATAGGCATATAGATGTCCCACAGGATCTAGGGCAAACCTTGGACCTCACTTGGAGAGATGTCATGCTATTGTTAGATCAAACCCTGGCCTTTAATGAAAAAAATGCAGCTTTAGCTGTGGTCCAAGAGTTTGGAAATACCTGGTATCTTAGTCAAGTAAATGATAGAATGACAGCTGAAGAAAGGGACAAATTCCCTACTGGACAGCAAGTCATCCCCAGTATTGATCCCCACTGGGACCTAGACTCAGATCATGGGGACTGGAGTCACAAACTTCTGTTGACTTGTGTTCTAGAAGGACTAAGGAGAATTAAGAAAAAGCCCATGAATTATTCAATGATGTCCACTGTACTTCAGGGAAAGGAAGAAAATCATTCCACCTTCCTCGAGCAGCTATGGGAGACCTTACTCAAATATACTCCCCTGTCACCCAACTCCTTTGAGGATCAATTGATCCTAAAATATAAGTTTATTAACCAATCAGCCACAGATACAAGGAGAATGTTCCAAAAGCGAGCCCTGGGCCCTGAACAAGATCTGGAGGCATTATTAAACCTGGCAACCTTGGTGTTCTATAATAGGGACCAAAAGGAACAGGCCAAAAAGGAAAAGTGAGATCAGAGAAAGGCTGCAGCCTTAGTCATGGTCCTCAGACAAGCAAACCTTGGTTCAGAGAGGACAGAAAATGGAGCAGGACAATCACCCAGTAGGGTTTGTTATCAGTGAAGTTTGCAAGGACACCTTAAAAAAGATTGTCCAATGAGAAACAAGCTGCCCCCTCACCCATGTCCACTATGCCGAGGCAGTCACTGGAATGTGCACTGCCCCAGAGGACAAAGGTTCTCTGGCCCAGGAGCCCCCAACCAGATGATCCAACAACAGGACTGAAGGTGCCCGGGGCAAGTGCCAGTTCATGTCATCATCCTCACTGAGCCCTGGGTAAGTTTAACCATTGAGGGCCAGGAAATTGACTTCCTCCTAGATACTGGTATGGTCTTCTCAGTGTTAATCTCCTGCCCCATACAGTTCTCCTCAAGGTCCATTACCACCAAAATCCTGGGACAGTCTGTAACCAGATATTTCTCCCACCTTCTTAATTGTAATTGGGAGTCTGTGGTCTTTTCACATGCCATCCTTGTTATGCCTGAAAGTTCCACACCCTTATTAGGGAGGGACATATTAGCCAAAGCTGGAGCTATTATTTACATGAATATGGGGAACAACTTACCCATTTGTTGTCCTCTATTTGAGGAGGGAATCAACCTTGAAGTCTAGGCATTGGAAATACAATTTGGAGGGCAAAATATGCCCACCCAGTCCAATTCAGGCTAAAATACCCCACCACTTTTCCTTATCAAAGGTAATATCCCTTAAGGCCTGAAACTCATAAAGGATTATAGGATATTGTTAGCCATTTAAAAGCTCAAGGCTTTGTAAGAAAATGCACCAGTCCCTGCAACATCCCATTTCTAGGAGTCCAAAAACCGAATAGTCAGTGGAGACTAGTGCAAGATATTAGACTCATCAATGAAGCAGTAATTCCTCTATATCTAGTTGTACCCAATCCCTATACCCTGCTCTCTCAAATACCAAAGGAAGCAGAATGGGTCAGTGTTCTGGACCTCAAGGATGCCTTCTTCTGCATATCCCTGAATTCTGACTTCCAGTTTCTCTTTGCCTTTGAGGGTCCCGCAGACCACACCTCCCAACTTAGGTGAATGCTCTTGCCCCAAGGGTTTAGGGACAGCCTTCATCTGTTTGGTCAGATACTGGCCCCAGATCTAGGCCACTTCTCAAGTCCAGGGACTCTGGTCCTTCAGTATGTGAATGATTTACTTCTGGCTACAAGTTTGGAAGCCTCATGCCAGCAGGCTACTCTAGATCTCTTGAACTTTCTAGCTAATCAATGGTACAAGGTGTCTAACTTGAAGGCCTAGCCTTGTCTACAAAAAGCCAAATATCTAGGCCTAATCTTAGCCAGAGGAACCAGGGCCCTTTACAAGGAATGAATACAGCCTATACTGGCTTATTCTCACCCTAAGACATTAAAACAGTTATGGGGGGGGGGGGCTTGGGATCACTGGCTTTTGCTGACTATGGATCCCTGGATACAGCAACATGGCCAGTCCACTCTATATTCTAATCAAGGAGACCCAGAGGGCAAATACTCATCTAGTAGAATGGGAACCAGAGGCAGAAGCAGCCTTCAAAATCTTAAAGCAGGTTCCAGCCTTAAGCCTTCCCACAGGACAAAACTTCTCTTTATATGCCACAGACAGCGGGAATAGCTCTTGGAGTGCTTACTCAGACTCGTGGGACAACCCCATAACCAGTGGTGTACCTAAGTAAGGAAACTGATGTAGTAGTAAAAGGCTGGCCTCACTGTTTACGGGTAGTTGTGGCGGTGGCCGTCTTAGTGTCAGAGGCTATCAAAATAATACAAGGAAAGGATCTCACTGTCTGGACTACTCATGATGTAAATGGCATACTAGGTGCCAAAGGAAGTTTATGGTTATCAGACAACCGCCTGCTAAGATACCAGGCGCTACTCCTTGAGGGACTGGTGCTTCAAATATGAATGTGTACAGCCCTCAACTCTGCTATTTTTCTCCCAGAGGATGGGGAACCAATCGAGTATGACTACCACCAAATTGTAGCCCAGAGTTATGCTGCCCGAGATGATCTCTTAGAAGTCCCCTTAGCGAATCCTGACCTTAACCTATATACTGATGGAAGTTCATTTGTGTAAAATGGGATACAAAGGGCAGCTTATGCCATAGTTAGTGATGTAACAGTGCTTGAAAGTAAGCCTCTTCCCCCCAGGGACCAGCACCCAGTTAGCAGGACTAGTGACACTTACCCATGCCTTAGAACTGGGAAAGGGAAAAAGAATAAGTGTGTATATAGATAGCAAATATGCTTATCTAATTCTACATGCCCATGATGCAATATGAAGAGACAGAGAGTTCCTAACTTCTGGAGGAATCCCCATTAAGTACCACAAGGAAATCATGAAGTTATTGCACGCAGTGCAAAAATTCAAGGAGGTGGTAGTCTTACACTGCCAAAGCCATTGAAAACGTGAAGGAGAAAAGGCAGAAGGAAACTGTTGGGCAGACGCTGAGGCCCATATTGCTGCCAGGAGGAACCTCCCATTAGAAATACCTATGGAAGAACTCTTGATATTGAACAACCCTCTCCAAGAGATGAAGCCTCAGTATTTCCCAACCGAAACAGAATGGGGACTTTCACAGGGGCATAGTTTTCTCCCCTCAGGGTGGTTAATGACAGAAGAGGGAAAGATACTCATACCCAAAGTCAGCCAGTGGAAAATACTTAAGACCCTTCACCAAACTTTTCATATGGGTATTGAGAACACTCATCAAATGACCAAATCCCTGTTTACAGGGCCAAATCTCCTCCAGACCATCAGACAAGTAGTCAAAGCCTGTGAGGTGTGCCAAAGGAATAATCCCTTGGTCCATCATAAGGCCACTCTGGGGAAAGAAAGAATAGGGCACTATCCTGGAGAAGACTGGCAGTTAGACTTCACCCATATGCCTAAGTCAAGGTGATTTCAATACTTGTTGGTCTGTGTTGATACCTTTTCAAATTGGATAGAAGCCTTCCCTTGCAAGACAGAGAAGGGTCAGGAAGTGATTAAAGTCCTAATTACTAACTTAACCTACCACTCCCATTATGAAGGAAAAGATCCTTTACAACTTCTGAATATACAATTGTTAGCTGACTTCCCCATCTCTGATAGGACTAACAATACCCAAACAGGATGCACAATCCAGCTTTTACACTCTTACATTTCCAACCTCACCTATTACACGAGCAATGCAAAGTCCACACATGGCCCTGTAACCACAAATACCATCTTAACTTTCCAAGCCCCTTTATGCATCCAACAACCTGTTATCAGGCCTGCCCTGGGGCACCTACTATCCCATCATTGTAATTACACCCTACAACTTCAAGCCCCAGCTGATCATAGTAACTTCCAAGTTACCCAAACAGCTCGATTCAAACAGCTTGTCCACTTCTCATGGTCCCCTAAAATCATCACCTCCTCCCTGCTTAACAAACAGTCCAGGTTTTGTAATAGCAAACATACTCCCTGCATGACCGTTCACCCTGGGACCCTCTGAAGCAGCGCCCCACCACTAGTAAATGCCTTCTCAATCCCTCTTTCAATCAGTCTCTTGAATGGCTCCTAGTAGAGAAAAAATGTTTTTTCCTCTAATGGGAAGATAGAACACAGGGAGCCATTCAGTTTGCTCCCAACACCCCTTTCCAGCCACTCACTGGAGCTACCTTGGCAAACACTCTAGGAGTATGGGGAAATGAAAACAACAAACTCACACACCTTTTAAACATACACAACCAATTCTGTCTACTCAGCCAAGGCATATTCTTCTTATGTGAAATTTCAACCTATATCTGCCTCCCCACCAACTGGACAGGCATCTGCACCTTAGTCTTCCTAAGTCCCAACATTGACATTGCCCCAGGAAATCAGACCCTACCAGTGCCCCTCAAAGCTCAAGTCAGTCAGCACAGGGCCATACAACTGATACCCCTATTTATAGGGTTAGGAATGGCCACTGCTACAGGAACCAGAATAGCCAGTTTATCTACTTCATTATCCTACTACACACACTGTCAAAGGATTTCTCAGACAATCTGCAAGAAATAACAAAATCTATCCTTACTCTACAATCCCAAATAGACACTTTGGTGGCAGTGACTCTCCAAAACTGCTGAGGCCTAGACCTCCTCACTGCTGAGAAAGGAGGACTTTGATCTTCTTAGGGGAAGAGTGTTGCTTTTACACTAACCAGTCAGGGATAGTAAGAGATGGCACCTGGCATTTACAGGAAAAGGCTTCTGAAATCAGACAATGCCTTTCAAACTCTTATACCAACCTCTGGAGTTGGGCGACATGGCTTCTCCCCTTTCTAGGTCCTGTGATAGCCATCTCATCTTGCTGTTACTCACCTTTTGGCCCTGTATTTTTAGCCTCCTTGTCAAATTTGTTTCCTCCAGGATTGAGGCCATCAAGCTACAGACGGTCTTACAAATGGAACACCAAATGAGCTCAACTCACAACTTCTACTGGGGATCTCTGGACCCACTCACTGGCCCTTTGGCCTAGAGAGCTCCCCTGTGGAGGACACTACAACTGCAGGGCCCCTCCTTTGCCCCATCCAGCAGGAATTAGCTAGAATGGTCATTGCCCAATTCCCAGCAGCAATTGGGGTGTTTTGTATAGGAGGGGATTGAGAGGCAAAGCCAGCTGGACTTTCTGGGTAGAGTGGGGACTTCGATAACTTTTCTGTCTTACAAGAGGGTTGTAAAATGCACCAATCAGCACTCTGTAAAAATGCACCAATCAGTGCTCTGTAGCTAGCAAGAGGATTGTAAAATGCACCAATCAGTGCTCTGTAAAACGCACCAATCAGCAGGATCCTAAAAGTAGTCATTCACAGGGAGGACTGAAAAAAAGGATACTTTGATAGCACAGAAATGGAACATGGGAGGGCCAATAAGAATAAAAACTGGCAACCAACAGCCAGCAGCGGCAACTTGCTCGGGTCCCCTTCCACACTGTGGAAGCTTTGTTCTTTCACTCTTCACAATAAACCTTGCTACCACTCACTCTTTGGGTCCATGTCATCTTCAGGAGCTGTAACACTCACCGCGAAGATCCGCAGCTTCATTCTTGAAGTTAGTGAGACCACAAACCCACCAGAAGGAACCAACTCCAGACACTGAAAACCATCCAGGCTTATAGCTTTCATTTTCTGGAGCAGCAGCAGTGCCTAGTATCTTTCAAGCCATGGTTACAGCTGTCTGGGTCCATTTTCCCAAAACATTTCTGTCCTCCTAGGCCTCTGGGCCTGTGATGGCAGGACAGCCTCAAAGATTTCTGAACCACCCTTGGGGGGCTTTTTTCCAATTGTCTTGACTATTAGCATCTGGCTCCCTTTTATCTGTGCTAATGTTTCTAGCAAGTGGTTGCTCTGCAGTATACTTGAATTCCTCTCCTGAGAATGTTCTTTCCTTCTCTAACACACAGCCGGGCTGCAAATATACCAAATGTTTATGCTCTGCTTCTCTATTAATTATAAGTTTCACCTTTAGGTCATTCCTCTGCTGCAATTATAAATTCTTCCTCCGTCCTTTTGAAATGTGCATAAGTCTTCTCCCAACCGTTGACAGTTTATAAACCAGAGAATGTCTTTTTGCAGGACCTGGAACTATCTCTTTGAAATATAAATATTAAAGGAGATGGTCTATCTCTCAATTCTTTGGGAGTTTAGATGCCTAATTTCTATGAACATCATTTGGCAAATGCAGATGGCCTGATCACAGAGAAACATACTTGCAAATTCAGGAATAACTCAATGTGTTCCACATATCCCATTGACCAACCTCTCCTGTAAAGTTCTCTGGTACTTTTCTACTAGCTCATTCCACTGCTCAAACCCCTTTCAACCTTTGTTTCATGGAGGAGTTGAGTTCAGTCTCTCTCCACTATTGCTACAACTTGAATAAATTCTTCCCATCCTGCTTAACTTTGTCTGGTACAGTTTTTGCTTTGACACAACTTTGAAAACTGGAAACCAAATTTGATGCCTGTTTCTAAGAAGAATACTGTATCTTTTGCATCATTTTCTTAATTATATATTAACACATTTTGAAATATATTTTGGTTTTCTTATTTATTTTAACTTTTATATTTTTATTGTATTTGCTTTCTAGACAACAAATTAAATATTTTTGGAAAGATGGTGGAAAAAAAATGGCTTTTTGTCCCATTTCCATTTGTCACAATAAGATGGTGATTGCATTGATGGGTACAGGCAAAAACAGTGAGTGAGATTTTTTTTTAAAATAGCAAAGGATATAGAAAGTTAGGGTTAGTAAACTCAGTGGTAATACAGAGCACTCTCAGAAAGGAAAACGTCCTAAAGTTCCCCCACAGGTGTAAGCAGCTATGAATAATCCATCTTGCTTAAAGGTGAGAGTGTGGAAAGCTTCTTTGATGTTCATTCTTTCAGTGTTTTATTTATTTATTTATTTTTTAGAAATATCTTCCTAACATTTTGTAACTCCTGCTTATAATACCACAATGGTCTCATATGTACTTACCCTTCAGGGGAAAATAATTGCTGCAAAAAACCCATTGCAGGCCGGGCACGGTGGCTCACGCCTGTAATCTCAGCACTTTGTGAGGCTGAGGTGGGTGGATCACGAGGTCGGGAGATCAAGACCATCCTGGCTAACATGGTAAAACCCCGTCTCTACTAAAAATACAAAAAATTAGCCGGGCGTGGTCTGGGTGCCTGAAGTCCCAGCTACTCGGGAGGCTGAGGCAAGAGAATGGCGTGAACCAGGGAGACGGAGTTTGCATTGAACCGAGATAGCGCCACTTCACTCCAGCCTGGGCAACAGAGCAAGACTGTGTCTCAAAAAAAAAAAATAAAGTAAAATTAAAAAAACCCTTTGCAGCAATTGTCTTTCCTTACTAAAAGATAAAGCGACATGAACTTCAATTTTCTTAGAGCATCTCTTAGTCAGTCCAGGATTCAGCCAATCTGCAGTCCATTCCTGTGTCTCATATCATGGGATAATATCTGACAGTAATCCAACATTTGACAAGTACACATTACCAGTAGGTATCAGACTGAATTAAATGAGGAATCAATGGATATTTTAAGCCTTGGATTTATGAGTGCCCTCCTACCCAAGGATGCTGAAACACATTAGTTAAGAATTAAACTTGTGGAAATATCTCAGGATTGAGACCTCTAGGTAAAGTATAGGTAGAGTATATGACAGTTTTTCTTTCTTTTCTTTTACTTTTTTTTTTTTTTGCTGCTTCCTTCCTCATTTATCCAGAGTAGAATTTCTATTCAATTATGACACACTTTCTTTTGAGTTCAGATACGGCTTGACTATCCTGTCGTGATGGCACCACGGGGTGAGCACAGGTGATATATGAGATGAAACAATCTGCCAACCCAGGATCTAAGTATGGTAAACTGGGGATACTGTCCTGTAGCATGTTTCACTTTTCTAGAAGCTTTCTCATTGCTGCTCCTGGTAACTCAATGAATATAGTAAACTAGAGTGGGTGGATGGAAAGGAGAGAAGTGCTTGGCTTTACAATTTGTTGCACAAAGCTGCCAAACTTTTAGCCATATGATGAACACATAAGCATTCCCACCATTGCCCTGGTAAAGGAACAGACTCTATTCATGTGTGAACAGTCTCCTCCAGATAATCATAATGATTTGTTGTTCATTTCAAAAATTCCCTTGATGTTGATTATAATCTAGTATCATCTAGATACAATCATAGGAGCAATTGAACAAGTATGGTGACAGTTTCACTTATCCAGTCATAATTCATAACTACTCACATCTCTGCTATAGCACTGAATTCAAGAGATAAAAAAAGATCAGCTAGTGGAACCTAAAGACCTAACATATGCTGGAACTTTCAAAATAATATCCCTAGTCATAACCAAATTATTTTGTTAGTTAAAGATTTAGATATTGCTATCTCTGTAATGACAGCAGTGTAATGGACAGAGAGAGCTACAATGTGATACATAGTATACTTGAGGCACATTCATTTTGAAAATATTATTGAAGGACATTCAAGGATTCTTCATATTTCAAAAATTTAGTGTTTTCCAGAAAGTTATTATTTTAAAGTAATTTTAAAGTTTTACTGAGTTTATTATTTTATTCTAAGAAATGATCTATGTATTTTAGTTGTATGCACTTGATTTTATAAAACACATAAACTAGAAAAAAAAGTGTTCTGTTTATATAAATTCAGTTTACCAGGAAATGTATGCTGGAATCTATTTTTATTCCCATTTTTTAAGTAACTTTACTTGCAAAAGGGGGAATTATAGCTCTTTATTTGTATTTAGGTGTCATTTCAAAATGAAAAAAGACCAAATACAAACTAGTTGTAACATGAAATCACACATCATTTTTCATCCTGGAAACTAGGGCCAGTCAAGACTGGATTCAGGATTCAAGTAATGTTAGCTCTCCCCAGCTCTGTCTCTCCCCTACTGTCAGCCTCATAGGACTGGATAGTCTTTCCCAATAACTGTAACACGAAGTCTCGTGGAAGATTCTGACTAACCTAGCAAGAATAACATTACCATCTCCAGTGATTGTGATTGGTCAGGTTTGGGCCCCATGCTTACATTTATAATGAAAGAGATTAGTTGGGCCTGTTGCCAGCTGAAGAATAAAAGAATGAAAAAAATGAAGGGTAATCTCAAACAGCTACTGCCGCAGTAAAGTGAAGGGACCATAATTCTTGTTCTGGGCTTGTTATCCTGGCATTTGTTCCAAATATTCCATATTTTAAGGTAGTATTACTATTTGTATTAAAATAAACCAGGATACATTTGGTTAGTGTTCATTTTGTACTTCTGGCTTTTTCCGTGGTGTTTTCTAGCACTGTGTGGAAAAGTATGTGTTGTGAACAGGAAACTTACTTTAAATATAGTTAAAGGTGAAAAACATAACAAAACTGAGATAGCTTCCCTGTCTTTTCCTGGTGCTTTCCCAGATGTAATATGACCAATACCTCCTACTCAGGGCAGCATGTCAGACACTTCTGGATGCCACGAAATGAATTCAGACACAAGAAGGCAGCTAGAGTCAGCTAACTCCCAAGTCGGGGTAGTAGTAAGTGAAGTGTTTGATGCTCATGTTCTTGTTCACCACTATACCAGCTAGCTGTGTCATGGTTCATGCTTGGCTTGAGAGACTCAGGAAGACTGCCAATTAATAGTGTCAACATTAAACATGGGAAATAATGATATGTCTGGTACTCCTGAAATATGTGCATAAGATAGGGACCAATAGGGACCAAGTTGTCTTGCCATCCTGGGTTCAAGGATTCTCCTGTCATAGCTTGCAAAGTCACTGGGATTACAGGCACGCACCACCAGGCCCAACTAATTTTTTGTATTTTTTTTAGTACAGACAGGGTTTCACCACGTTGGCCGGGCTGGCCTTGAACTCCTGACCTCAAGTGATCTACCTACCATGGCCTCACAAAATGCTGGGATTACAGGCATGAGTCACCGCACCCAGCCAATCTGAATGTTCTTGCTAGAGTGATTTTGTGTGGTGCAAATCAAGTGGCTATTATATACTTCTCGGTAACACTTAAAATTTTTTTAACTCAATGACCCTTTCAGCAGTACTGAACTAAATACAAATGAAAATGCATTTTTAGTCATATGTTAAGATACTGAATTGCTGTTTTTCAAGATGAATATGCAACTTTCAAAAATATTTTTTGACATTTACCACCCACCATTTGATCATAGTGATGTTGCCAATCACATGAAATTCAAAAGAAACAAATCTGTGAAGAAGCATCAGTGCCATGTTCGCAAGTTACAGAAGACTGTGCTCAAAAAAGATATAACCTCATAAGATCTTGTTAACAACATTTTTAAGAACCATGACTTTTCATTTTAATCAGAAGACTTTTTCTAAACATAATTTGGTAATTTAGAATTCCAAATATCTTGTACATATATAACAAAGTGAGCGAGTATACATATTAATGTCTTTGTTACATTATTAGAAGAATTTAGTGGTTTCATAACTAATTTTATAAACAATTAAATGTTGGCAAGTTTACATATGTCATTAGATACGTCTAATTAACATCAGCTAACAATTTTAACCATGATTTGATTTTTCAATTCAAGGAATATATATTTGAATTCCATTGTGTTGAAGATGAAACATACGTTGTTTTTGCAATTTCTCTTAAATTATTTGCTTTAACAGTGATAATAAGGATCCATTTTTTATTTGAAGAAGTTATCTTGCTAGAAAGCAATGTCTTTAATAAATTAAGATTCCTATGGAGCAGAAATGTACTTTGAATTGGTTGAGGTATACATATAATTTATAGTTGTCTCCAAACAAAACGTGATATACAACTAATCAACATAGAAGCTATAGTTGTCAAGATTGACAAGGTCATGATACCACACACACATAGAGAACAAGTGAACTACTCATTTTTTAAAACAAAGCTGATGTTTAATGCAAAATAGTATGTCTGCATGAAAGCAGGCGCTTTCTTTGGTGATGGCCATCAACATGTTTTTACAAATATTTGACTTTTAGAAAGGCTCATAAACAGAATATAGAATAAATCAGCAAAACCTGTGTACTAAAATGATATAAGATATTTTAATGTATCTTTTAAATTTGGTTTGCATTTTGGTCAAAATCATTTGAGGATCTTTTGTTATAGTATTGAATGAATCAAGCAATATGTAGTTGTTAAAAACAAAGCTTATTAACAGAAAGGCATTGACATTTTTGCATAAAATATGAAGGCAGGAACTGCAAATTAACCGATGACACCTGAAATCAAGTGTAAGATTTATTTTTGGAATTCTATAATTGCACTTTGGAATATCTGGACCTATGGAAGGTGTCTTTTATAGAACTCTTATTTTTAATTAGATGATTTTTTTATTATACTTTAAATTCTAGGGTACATGTGCACAACGTGCAGGTTTGTTTATATTCTGTATCTGTATGAAAATTGTAAAAGCCTATGATTTTTTAAATCTAACTTTGATGAAATGTAATTTATTTGATGACTTTGTCTTATTAAATATATTTGTCAACAAAAGCTACTCTGAATGGAGGCAAGGAGTATTAACTGTGAAAATTTTGCAAATAAAATGTTCATACATTTTAATACAAAAGTAGAATTTAGAATATTGTCCACCGAGTGTATTGACTCTCTGTTTACAGATGCTTCAGCACTTTTAGTGAAAAGAGTTCAGACCACTCACTGCTGTCTGTGAGAGAAACTGCTTCAAGGAGTGTAGGTGTTTCACAGCCTTCAGCTGACACACCGGTGGATCTGGTGTGCTTTTCATGCTGAGGTCACTGAGATCGACCTAGCTGCTACAGATGGGATTGTGTCTCCCCAGTCCCCAAATTTATATGTTCAAACCTTAACCCTCAATTTTATTATATTTGGAGATAAGACCTATACAGAGATACATATATTTAAATAAAATCATAACAGTAGGACCCTGATTTGATATAACTAGTATCTTTGTAAGTTGAAGCACCAGAGTACTCCCTCCCTCTCTCTCTCTCTCCTCTCTCTCTCTCTCTCTCTCTCTCTCTGTCCCTCCCTCCCTCTCTCTGTGTCTCTCTCCCCCTCTGTCTGCTATATGAGGATACAGGGAGAAGGTAGCTATCTCTAAGCCAGGAAGAGAATCTTCACCAGGAACCAAATTGGCCAGCATCTTGATCTTGGGTTTCTCAGCCTCCATACCATGAGAAATAAATGTTGTTTGAGCCACCCAGTCTGTGATATGTTGTTATAGCAGCCCAAGCGGACTAACACACCAGTCAATAACTAAGCCCATTTGGGTGATTAGAACTGGGTCATTTCTGCTCAATGCAGGATCCTCTAATGGGTGACTTTTGCTTGGTGACTACAGCAGTCTATCCTAGACTTTCTCAGAGTTTTGCTTTTTCTATATCCTCCTTCCTTCCATTTCTCCTTTCACAGGTATGAAAGAGCAGCATGATCTTGGCTCACTGCAACCTCCAACTCCCAGGTTCAAGCAATTCCCATGCCTCAGCCTCCCAAGTAGGTGGGATCATAGGCATGTGCCGCCATACCTGGAAAAGTTTTTGTATTTTAATAGAGCCAGAGTTACATCATGTTGCCCAGGCTGGTCTCGAACTCCTGAGCTCAGACCAACTGCCCCACCTCAGCCTCTCAAAGTGCTAGGATTACAGGTGTGAGCCATTGTGTCCAGCCTCTAAAAAAAACTTTTCAGCAGAAGTATTACATAAGCTTACCAATATAATACAACATATTTTCAGTAAAAAGTAAATATTTCAAAAGAATATAGTTTTAATTATTTTAAATACCCTGTTCATTTTAGAACTTAAAGGTGTCCTGGCTTAGACAATAAATAATATAGTCAAACCAGCTGTAGAGTACTAATCATGATCACATTGATTATTTGCATAAAAAGACTATGAAATTTTAAAGTTTTATTTATATAAACAAGGTTATTCTTTGGTAACCCATAATCCTATATTGGATTTAAAGCACAAGCAATGGCCTATATTCTAGTTAAAATTATTTTCTTTCTAGTCTCTTTTTCCTCACTTTCATGTTTTCCTTACATTCTCTAAATATGAATCAAACAGTTGTTTTATTCAGTGCCTTGTACTGTGAGCTGTAGAGCTACAAGATCAGCAATCTACAAGGAACTTTCTATAACCAAACCCTAAAAATAAAAAACATTAAAAAATAAAAAATTTCAATATTACAGATATATAATTGTATATTTATTCAAAAATATTTACTGAAAATCTACTATATGACAGACATTATTCTGGAAACAGAATACAAAAGGAGAAAAACAAAAAAAAATAGTATACAGTTTTTTCATGGCATTTACATTATAACTGGAAGAAGTCAATAATAAATAAGCAAGTAAAACTTTTTTTTTCTTAGCACTAATAATTGCTATATGATCAAGAAAAGTCTCACTGAAAGGTGACATTTAAGAAGAGATTTAAGGAGGTAAATGACCAGGCTATACTCTATGTCTCTGGATGAACATTTAAAGCAGAATTAATAGCTATTTTTGTCATAAAGAACTAAGAAGGTTTGCTAACAGGCGGAATTATCAAAGAATAAAGTTCCCATTTATTGACATAGGAATAGATTGTGGGAAGAGCAAGTTTGGAGGTAGGTGAGGATGTCAGGAATGTGGACATCATGGAACAAATGTTGGTAGTTGAATTTATGTGCTTGGATTGCAGGAACTAGTCCCTGGGTATAGATAAAAACATTGAAGTAATTAGTACATAGGTGGCATTTAAAGTAATGGGCTGAGTTTGATAAGCATCCTTAAGTTAGAATAAGGAAATAAGCATAACAAAGGAATAGAAGTGTTTGCTGAGTGTGAATAAAGTCATATTAATCCATAGTTATTGGGGCAATGAAGAGATACTAAGAAAGGAGATTGAGAAGGGAAGAAATGCATGAGAAATAAGGAAAAGCAGAAAGAAATAAGAAAGAGCAGATTGTTCCAGAAGCCAAGTGTATGTTTCAAAGATAAATATTAAACTTTGCCCAACGCAGCTGCTAAGCAGGATGAGAACTAAAAGTTGACTGTTGGAATTAGCAACTTAGAGTCACTGATAACCTTAGTATTAATACACATAGCTGCAGTGGAGTATTAGAGTCTCTGGTCTCTATGCAAGGTTCAAAACAAGATGGGTGGAGAAAAATGAAAAGCAGTGGTTATATACAAGGAATGCAGGGAAAAAAGTCAGTAGCTGGAATAGGATAGTGGGTGAGGAGCATTTTTATTTTAAGATGGGAAAGAAGTAAACCACATTTGCTGCTGGGACTGACTCTGTCAAGAGAGAAAAACTGAAAGAACTTTAAGACAGTCAAGTAGGAGAGAGGCTGTGGAAACAGGAAACTGCAGCAGGAAGGATAGAGAACCTGCACATGTGTAGAAACTGATAATTTTCTGTCTCTTAACAGGAGTTAAGATACTTTTCTTGCTTTGATATAAACCCATTTCCATTTGTACATATATCTGTAGCCAGAAAGCAAATGATCAGCATCACCACCTTAAAAAATCCCCCTCATGAGTGTTGATAGGTATCTTTTTTCATCTATTTTTTCCCTTCCTTCATTCTCAGCCTTTTATTAAATCAAAAGGCTGATATTTACCTGCCTTCATTTCCTTGTTCCTGAGTAGAAAACGACATAATGAAATTTAATGTATAATCTAAAAGCAGTGATAGGTAAGTGATGCATTTTGTATTTTTCCTTTTTATTCTTATCCTATTGTCAAAACTTTAAATATTTTAGAGTTATACTTTAGCTTCTGCTTTTTATGCAGTTATTATGTCTGATGTAATAGATTAAAAGAATATTTAGATTTACAATGTCTGTGTCTGTGTTATTTTGCTCCCAGTTTTAGCTGCATGAACTTTGGCAAGTCACTCAGTCACACTCAACCACAGCCTCTTCAAGTACAAAATGGGCATATCATTTCTTGATTATAATTAATTAATTAAAATAAATATTTACTTTAGAAATGTTTATATTCAATTGAATTTTAAAAATCCTTATCACTGATAGTTAGTTTTTGAGATTATCTCTGATATTACTATCATTATTATGAATAAAGTGCCTCATACTTTCAAATTTTAAAGTGTGAAGCATAAGATAATCATGTCTTTGAAAAATAACAAAGAAATTCTGGACTTTAATTGAACACTTGGCCAATTGGACCTAATAGACAGCTATAGAATAATCCACCCAACAACCAAAGAATATGCACTTATCTCATCTGCACATGGAACATACTCTGTGGTTGACCACATGGTTGATCATAAAGGAAGTCTCAATACATTCAAAAAAATTAAAACTGTATCAAGCATCACCTTGGACCACAGTAGAATGAAAATAGAAATCAATACCAAACTCTTAAAACCACACAGATGCATGGAAATTAAATAACTTGCTCTTGAATAACTTCTGGGTAAACAATAAAATTAAGGCAAAAATAAAAAAAAATTCTCGAAACAAATTAAAATGGAGACTCAATATGCAAAACTGTCTGGGATACAGCAAAAATAGTTCTAAGAGGGTGATTTGTAGTGCTAAATATCTACATCAAGGAGCTAGAAAAATCTTAAATTAACATTCTACCCTGGCAGCTAAAGGAACTAGAGAAACAAGAACAAATTAAATGCAAACCTAGTAGAAGAAAGAAATAACTAAAATCAGAGCAGAACTAAATGAAATTGAAACGGAAAAAAAAGTACAAAGAATCAATGAAACAAAAAGTGGATTCTTTGAAAGGATAAACAAGATTGATAGACTGCTAGCTAGGCTAACAAAGAAAAAATGAGAGAAGACTGAAATAAGCATAATCAGAAATGACACAGATGACATCACAATTGATCCCAGGAAAATACAAAAATATCCTCAAGGATTACTATAAACTTCTCTATGCACTCAAAGCTAGAAAATCTAAAGGAAATAGATAAATTCCTGGAAACATGCAACCTCCCAAGATTGAACCAAGAAGAAATAGATATTCTGAACAGACCAATAAATGTAATAAAATCGAATCAGTAATTAAAAAAAAAAAAAACTTAGCAATACATCCTAAAAAGCCCTAGACCACATGAATTCACAGCCAAATTATACCAGGTATACAAAGAGCTGGTACCAATCCTACTGAAACTATTCCAAAAATTTGAGGAGTACAGATTCCTCTCTCAGTCTATTAAACCAGCATCATTCTGATACTAAAATCAGACAAAGACACAACAACAAAAAATATATCCCTGATGACTATAGGCACAAAAATCCTCAAGAAAATGCTAGCAAACTAAATTAAGCAGCACACCAAGAAGTTAATTTGCCATGATCAAGTGGGCTTTATTCATGGGCTGCAAAGGTGTTTCACTATACAAAAAGCAATAAAAGTGATTCACCACATAAACAGAAATAAAAAGAAAACTGTATCAACTACTCAATAGATGCAGAAAAAAATGCATTTGATAAAATCCAACATCCCTTCATGATAAAAACCCTCCACAAGCTAGACACCAAAGGAATATAGCTCCAAATATTAAGAGAAATCTATGACAAACCCACAGCAAACATTATCCTGAATGGGAAAAAGTGGGAAGCAACTCCTTTAACAAGTAGAACAAGACAAAGATGCCCATTCTCACCACTCCTATTCAACATAATAACCAAAGCAGTCAGGCAAGAGAAAGAAATAAAAGACATCCAAATAAGAAGAGAGAAAGTCAAATTATCTCTCTTTGTTCGATACATAATTCTACACCTAGAAAACCCTAAAGATTCTATGAAAAGTCTCCAAGACATGATTAGCAATGTCAGTAAATCTCAGAATATAAAATCAACGTACAAAACAGTAGCATTTCTATACAACAATAACTTTCAAACTGAGAATCAAATCAAGAATGCAATCCCATTTACAACAGCCACACACACGCAAAAATAAAATACCTAGGAGTACATCTAATGAAGGATGTGAAAGAACTCTACAAGTAGAACTACAAAACATTGCTGAAATAAATCACAGATGATAAAAACAAATGGAAAAAGCATTCCATGCTCATGGATTGGAAAGACCAGTATTATTAAAATGTAAAATCTACAGCAATCTACAGATTCAATGCTATTTCTATCAAATTACCAATGCCTTTTTTTCCCACAGAAATAAACAATTCTAAACTTCATAAGGAACCAAAAAGAGAGCTCAAGTAGCTAAGGCAATCATAAGCAAAAATAATAAAGCAACAGGCATCATGTTATCTAACTTCTTCTTGAAACTATACTTCGAGACTATAGTTAACAGCACAGCATTGTACTGGTACAAAAATAAATACATAGACTAATGGAACAGCATTGAGACACCTGAAATAAAGCTGCACATGTACAACCAACTGATATTTGACAAAGTCAACAAAAATAACAACGGGGAAGAGACGCCTTATTCAATAAATATTTCTAAGAAAACTGGCAAATCATATGCAGAATAATGACTTGGACTTCCATCTTTAAACTATATACAAAAATTAACTCAAGATGGCTTAAAGACTTAAATGTAAACCTCAAACTATAAAATCCTAGAAGAACACCTGGGACATACCTCTCTAGACATTGGCCTAGGTGAAGAATTTATGATGAAGATCCCAAAAGCAAATGCGACAAAATAAAATATAGACAAATAGGATTTAATTAAACTAAAGAACTTCTGCACGCAAAAGTAACTATCAAGAGAGTAATGAGACAATATAGAGAAGGGGAGAAAATATTTGAAACTATGCATCAGACAAATATCCAGATTCTACAGACTGAAATCATTGATCAAAATACAAATAATCCCATGTAAGAGTGGGCAAAGCAAATGAACAGACATTTCTGAAAATAAGACACACAAGTGGCCAAAAAATGTATGTAAAAATTTTAAATATCACTAATCATCAGAAATGCAAATCAAAACCACAACGAGATACCATCTTATAGAGTTGAAATGACTGTTACTAAAAAGTAAATAAATAACAGGTGTTAGTGAAGTTGAGAAGAAAAGGGAACACTTATTCACTGTTGGTAGGAATGCAAAAAATTTCTATAGTTCAGCCACTATAGAAAGCAGTTTGGATACTTACCAAAGAACAAAACATAAAATTACCATTGGACTCAGTGATCCTGCTACTGGGTATATACCCAAAGGGAAATAAATCATTCTTCTAAAAAGACAGCTGCACTCACATGCCTTTCAGGGGAATCAACTCAGGCACCTATAAATGGTAGACTGGATACAGAAAAAGTGGTACATATATACCATGGATTACAACACAGCCATAAAAATGAAAGAAATCATATCATCACAGCAGCATGGATACAGCTGGACGCCATTATCCTAAGCAATTAACACAGAAACAGAAATCATAGCATTGCATGTTTTCAGCTATCAGTGGGAGGTAAACATTGGGCACACCGGAACGTAAAGATGGCAACAATAGACAGTGGGAACTCCAAGAAAGGGGCAAGGGTTCTATGTCATTACAGAGGTGATGGGATCATTCATACCCCAGACTCAAAGTCGCCCATTATACCCTTGTAACAAATCTGCATGTGTACTCCCAAGTCTAAAATAAAATTAAAAATAAATAAATAAATATTCACGCCTCAGAGTTATTCTTTGTTATTCACAATATAATTATTTATTGAGATTACTATTAACTAACCTGTGTGAAAGTCTATGATCTGTTTATGGAAATGATCAGTTTTTTGGTTTTTGTAGAAGTCACTGTGAGTTTTTTTCTCCAACATTCGTACTTCTTTTTATTTTATTTTATTTTTTTTTTGAGACAAGAGTCTCGCTCTGTCACCTGGGCTGGAGTGCAGTGGCCAGATCTCAGCTCACTGCAAGCTCTGCCCCCCAAGGTTTACGCCATTCTCCTGCCTCAGCCTCCCGAGTAGCTGGGACTACAGGCGCCCGCCACCTCGCCCAGCTAGTTTTTTTGTATTTTTTAGTAGAGACGGGGTTTCACCATGTTAGCCAGGATGGTCTCGATCTCCTGACCTTGTGATCCGCCCGTCTCGGCCTCCCAAAGTGCTGGGATTACAGGCTTGCGCCACCACGCCCGGCCCCAACATTCGTACTTCTGATTTGTGGTTGGAATTGAACTGACCCTCAGTTTGGGACTGATTTCTACTTTGTACTCACTAATCAGCCAAGAATCCCATCTCTCCAAGGCAATCAGCTTCTGGTGTTTCCTTAAGCACAGGAATCAGTTGAAAGATTGTATTATCTGTCCAAGCCTCATTCTATTTGGTGGGAGAATATCATGTTGTACATTTGTCATGCCTGAAAATGTACAACAATTTTGCTGTCATGACCAAAGTCTGCTTGAGAATAAATTCTATTCTTAGAGTGGAGCAGAGATAGTTGTGGGAAATGGAGTAACCATATGTGAAACTAGCTCTACTTCTGGACTTTTTTAGAAATACAGACAAATCAATACATATCTTAAAGCAGTTTTAATTGTGCATTCTATCATTTGCAACAAGAATATCTTAATTGATTCAGCTGGGCATTCAACAATGAAGGAAAAGCAGACTCCCTTTCCCAGCATTATTCCCTTTGAATGTAGCCGCTTTCAAACTTTCAAATGAAACTGTAGTCCCTTTGTGCTCCACAACGTGTCTAAGATATGTCAGGAGTGGATTTTCATTATGAGACTGATTTCTCATGTAAGTAAAAGAAACTAGTTTATATTAAGTTACAGTTCCACTTTAGTATATTTTTGGTACAAGATGTTTTATGGTGGGATGGATCATGTATATTTAGAGAATATGGTTGGCTATAGATTAAATTACAGGTAATAAACAATCAAGGAGAGTGACTTAAAACCATACTTTATCATCTGTTTATAATAACTGACAAAAGATCGTTAAAATACTTTATTTAGTGATATGATAAATTATACATATTTACTTAGATACTAACACGCACCGTGATCTATACTAAATAATCTTTAGAATATAAAAAAAAGAGTTCGTGGCAACCTCTTCTTTCAAGGTACTTACAATCTAGTCAGAAAGATGAAAAACTTATGAAGCATAAGAGAGAAATAGAAGACCACATCTAATTAGTTGCTGAATATGCTTTACCCTCCAGTTCAGAGCAAAAAATCAGTAAAGACTGAATAATTCAGAGGAAGATGCCCTGAGTTTTATTGGGTTATGATCAGGAATGTTTTGATATGAAAGTGCTACACAGTAAAACATGACGTTTAGTATCTTAATGATTGAGGGTTCTCTTGTTCTGTAACCAAGACTCCTGTTCTTAAAACAAGTGTTTTGTAGCTGTACTTGTAACTGCATTTAAAGGGTCCTTAATAATTGTGTGTGTGTGTGTGTGTGTGTGTATGTGTGTGTCTGTTACAGACTGTGGATACAACTTAGCACATATTCACTGATACTAACAGTGCTAAAAAGTGCTAAACTAGCAATTCAAGTTTAATATATTGTAAGAAAGTCATTTCACAAGGATAAGTTGACTTCATGAAAGGCCTAGGTTGGAGTGGAAAGCCTTGAAAACTTGGAATATAAAAAGTTTGGATTAATTCCTAGCTCTTTCATTTATCAGTTTGTGAACTTGGTCAGGTTTTCCTTTGAGTTTTAACATGCTCATATGTAAAATGAGGATTGTAATAATATCTATTGCAGCAAAAGTTCTGTGGTAATTATGTTTTTGTATAAAATACAGACTATGAAAGTATTTGTAAACTTCACATACACATACCCACATATATATATGTGAATATTAGTTATTATTGTTGCTTGTCCTAGGGAATTTGTAAATTTCCTTTTCAATAGCTGGAGTGAAAACTTACAAAGCTATTTTCTGGTGAACGATAGAATAGAATAAAAAAATCTACAAGAAACTTTGTCACTGATGGCTAACTTTTGTCTAAACTTTTAACTACTCAATGGAACGCCTCTACCCAGTCTGTAACAAAAAAGAAAAAATGTTTTAAAATATACTATAAAGAAAATAAACTCCTTGGCCTTCTGGTATGAGAAAAATGTCTCCACACAATTCTTCTAAAAAATATCACCAAAAGCTGGAAGTTCAACTGGTTTGAGCTCTGAAGGTTATGTGCAGGAAAAACTATACAAATAACAAAAGGAACCGAGTCTAACACTGTATGGAAGAGTGCATTACAAATTGTGACCTTCTCATTTCGAATTTTTATGTCACTTTTGTTTAGTATTGTCAAGCCATGAAACCCAATTCCTAGAAACATCAGAAAAGGTGATATTAGAGCAAAACTGGTGAACTCCTGATCAGAAATTTCCTTCTCAAACTGAACAATTTTGATATGTGTGCAAACTTTAAAACTCTGTTTAGAAGGAAGAGCTCAAATCCTTATCTTTTGAAACAAACTTTTGCAAAAGGAGTATTTCAAGCATCAATTAAACGAGTAAAGTTTTGAAATCTTCATAATATGAAGCAACCAATTTCAAGAATAGAATGGCTCTGTGTTGAAGAGGTGCTGTGATCTGAACACGCCTCTCAAAATTCATGTGTTGAAACTGAATTGTCAGTGTGAAAGTCTTAAGAGGTGAGGACTTTAGGAAGTGATTCAGTCATGAGTGTGGAGCTTTTATGAATCAAACCAGTAACCTTATAAAAGAACTGGAGAAAACTAGGTAGGATATTTTCCCTTCTGACATGTGGGGATACAGCACTCTTCTTCTCTGGACACAGTGTTCAAAGCACCATCTGAAAACAGATAAACCACTCTCATCAGACTCTGAAACTGTCAGCAGCTTGATTTTGGGCTTCTCAGACTCCATAATTGTGAGCAATCAATATATATTGTTTTTCAATTAACTAGCTTAAGGTATTTTGTTATAGCAGCAGGAATGTACTAAGACAAGAAGTGTAGAAAATTACCTATTTGTTTTTACCTACACTTTCTGCTTATTGCTTTTAAATCTAAATCTGAAAACTAAAGAGTGCTCTTAGAAAATTATGATGCATAACGATTTTAGTCTCCTCTTATTTTCATGCAAATTATTCTCATGTTCATATGTAGAAGAAAAACAGAAGGCAAAGTGGAGATGATACTGGTATTTTTATTATTCATATATCACAAACTATTGCTTTTTTTAAAATAAAATATGTTTGTAAAGGAAAATTGATATTCTTTAAAAAGAAGATGCTTACTGTAATATTTCACTTAACTGCAAAGAACAGTGAATGATGGACCACTCACTGGGAGCTATTCTAGGGAATTTAAATGACTAGCTTACCTGCTATGTTATTGTTTAATTCATTCTCCATTGATTTATATTAGTCATTTCTTTAACATGCTCATATGCACAAACAGAGTGGGTTTATCACACAGTTGAAGGATCACCCAATTCTGGATAACATTGAAATATGTTATGGTTAGTATACAAACAGGAATATTGAACACATTTCCATCATGGTAACAAGGAAAGCATGCCTATCCTCTTTCTGTAAAAAAGAAAAAAAATGTATTTTTGCCCTGTTTTCATCACAACAACGTGACACAGAGTCTGCTTGTTAATGTTAATTAGAACCTTCCAAGTAGAGAAATATTTCCATGAAGATAAATAGCATTTTTAGACAGGATTTCTATCTAAAATTAGCCGGAATTTTTCTGAAGAGATAATGTTTCTTTCATCTTCCTAATTAATCGTTGGTGCTTATAGTGTTTATTATTAAGATTGCATCTGAGTTTGGAGGAGGATTTGCAGAATATATCACAAACATTGTTAGACCATAGAATGAGAACACAGTCATAATCATGATTACATTTCATTGATTGCTGGAGATATGAGAAAATGCACAATTATTTTATTGGTAGAAAAATGTTTAACCCTCAAATAGACACATATATCAGGTATTCCTAATCACTATCCATGCTACAATCACTCATGGAGCATCTTGTATTTGTCTGTCACTTTGCTAAATTATGTAGACAATGCAAAATAAAGATGGAATGGTGGAGTGGGGGCAAGGAAAGCAATAGTAGGGAAATTATTCTGCAATTGTGCCTAATGATATAAGTCAGTCTGTTTTATTTTTCTTATGAACCTTTTTGTGATTCTCGTAGTCTAGTATGCCTGTAGCTCTCCCGAACTGTACAATTGAGCATTTTAACTATTTTTATTGTTTGTCATATTTTCACTTTGTAACATTGTCACCCCAGGGTGCAGACTCCTTGAAAATAGTATTTTCATTTATTCTCTGACCCTAGTACGCTTAGCACAGTGCTGAATACAAATTGCTGTGTTAGGTTAAATATGGTATGTGACACTCCAACCCACCATCAAAGTAGATACAGTAAGTTGAAAATAATTCTGCTTTCATTGCAGTTTACAGAACATAAAGGTCTCCTAATGTAGTTCTTTTTAACAGATGTCATTGAAGTGCTTTAGTCCAGAAGAAGCTTTTCCAGCATTTGACTAAGTCTCAGACTGGCATGGCCCAGAGTTGAGTCATACAGAGATCAGAAAATAAATTGGACTGGAACATTCAGAACAGGCTTTCTCAGGATTCTTTGTATTCAGGCTAAGAAACAAAAAGTATTAAAAAATGCATTGTGCTATAATAATTTTCAAAGTAGTTATTCTGAGAATTTCTAACTAAGAAGGGCATAAAGCTGCATTGTGATTGAAAGAAGTTGGGGAGTGCTTACTGCCAAATGAGTATAGCGCTTTACTTATAATTGGCACCGTATCAGCTGTCTCTGTGAAAGACTGAATGGCTAAGCCAGGCTCTCCTACTCCACCAGGAACTATCTCTAGGCTTGTACCTCACTGGTAAGAAAAGGAGTAGGGTGTTCTTTCATCTAGGATTTAAAGATGTTTATTATCAGAAAGTTTGCAATTTCCTGGAACTCATACTATTGACCTCTTCCTATAAGAATGACAAACTGCATAAATAAGCACTGTTTATTATTTTCATTTCTTGAAACAAAAAAGATCTATCTTTCAAAATTCTTTGTTATTTTCTATATAGCGTCAACCAATATATAAATGCTGTGTTGTGTTTGTTGAATTTACGTAAGTAAAATTTCTCTTATTATTAACATTCAACCTCTGTTAGGTGTTGACATTTCTCAATTCAAAAACTTGCATGTCTCTTTATTTAATATAATACTGACAACTAATGTACAGTTAATAAGTGGCTGCCCAAAGTCTGAGAAAAAGTACTAACATTTGATTGGAAAATCAAGTGTGCTTTCTTAAGCATGTGAAAAAATAGTAGACAATATCCCATCTCATTTGGTAGTTGTGTTTTTACTGTCTGGAATTGTGTCCTGAATTAAATTTCAGATAAAAATCAGTAATTATCCAATTTCTATAGGGATTATGATGTCTTCCAGAAAACACAAATTAGTCTTTTATAAGAGAGTGATTTGATTAACTTACAAAAGAAGGACAACAGTTTTTCCAAAAGACATTTCTAATAGCAATGACAAGTATTCATGTGTATGTTTTCAGTAATTAAGTTAGGCTCACTTGGTTGTTTTTATTTGTTACCCTTCTCTCTTAAAGTTTTATCACTTTATAAATTTATAAACAAATGTATGTGTACAGGTTTATGAGTTTATAAATTTATAAATTTTAGTATTTCTTGCATTTTCCTCTAGTAAAGAGGATAAATTTTTTTCCACCTGTGTATCCATGTCATCCTTTTCCATTCATCAAAATCTCATTTGTCATTAAAAAGACCCTTATAACATGGAGGTACCTAATTGCATTCCTGTTCTCAGGAGTAGAACACGTGAGCTAGGATAAACCCTATCAGTGCGTTCCATTCTGTGGCCAATATGATTATCTTATAGAAGGCATATGACTTAATCTAATTGGAAAAACATCTCACAATTTGCTGACTATTTTTAAATAAAGATACTCTCCCATATTCACAGAATATGAAAGATGAACTTATGCGTCCTAATAGCTGGAGAAAGCATTTTGAGACCATGAGAGGAGCTCTACATGGCAGAAGACAAAGTAGAGAAAAGAAAAAAGAATATGTCCTGGTTTGGTAAAACCGTTGTGATCATTGTTCAAGCCTCAGGATAAGCATTTGAAATTGGTTTGCTGTTATTGAAGCTGAATGCATACAAACAGAAATATCTTATATCTTATATATTATATTATATTTTTTAATTCTCAGATGAAATGCATTTATGATTCTATTTTAATTGGAACTAAATGTGCATGGTATGTCCTTCTGTAATTGCATGAATTCCTAAGCCCTGGAGCTACTCAGCTAAGAATAGAAATTAGCTCTCTTGGTTTTCTATTCAAATTCCTTTTACTTACTATTTTCTATTCAAATTCCTTTTACTTACCTCAGCATTTCCCCAGTCAATGTCCCTCAAAACACCTCTACTAGTTAATAGGATTTCCATGAAAATATTCCTTTGTGCAGGAATACATTAGAAAGTTTTATTCCAAAATTTTAAACCTATTTAAGACCGTTTCCTTTCTGCGTACATCTCAGGAAGGAATATACTAAGTGAATCCACTCAGACAAATTTAGCTCAAACATTTCCCAGTCTTACATAAACACCACATTTTCAAGCCTGTAATCCCAGCACTTTGGGAGGCTGAGACGGGCGGATCACGAGGTCAGGAGATAGAGACCATCCTGGCTAACACGGTGAAACCCCGTCTCTACTAAAAACTACAAAAAAAATCTAGCCGGGTGAGGTGGCGGGCGCCTGTAGTCCCAGCTACTCGGGAGGCTGAGGCAGGAGAATGCCGTGAACCTGGGAGGTGGAGCTTGCAGTGAGCTGAGATCCGGCCACTGCACTCCAGCCTCAGCGACAGAGCGAGACTCCATCTCAGAAAAAAACAAAAAAACACATTTTTAAAGGTATGGTTACTAATGGCTTTTAGATTAGGGCTCTAAAGAACAAAATTTTGGTAGTACCAGTTCTACCTCATATTTAACACTTTAAACTGCTTTTAAAGGGATGAGGCTATTTGCTGTGTAAATGTCTTGTCTTTCGTTATTTTATTTTATGTGATTTTGGTATTTCAAGGGATGTTGTTTTGCTATGAGATCTGCATTAGTAATGAGCTGTGCCATAGTGGGACTCTATTTATATTTTCATATTTTAAAATATAATACACATAATTTAAGTATCTTTAATAGGTTCACTTGGCTTGGGAAATGTTGGAGGTGTTTTCACAAAATAGCATTGGAAAAAAGCATATGGTAGTTAGATATGTTTTTCAAATTATTGCTATCACTACTAGTAGATTGGACACTAGAGGAAGCAGAATAATAGTCATACAACATGAGAGAGCTAGAGATTTGTCATCACTGCATTACGTAGTTATCATCAGAGGGTTAAGGTTAGAAATAAAGAGGCTATTTTAAGGTGGAACAGTGCATTTTAAAACCTAGTAATTTTTACCATATTTTTAAAATGTAACATTTAGTTAGAGATAAAGGAATGAGAATAAAAATTTTGGTTACTTTTTAAAAATCAACTTTTTAAAATTAAGTACTTATCCTATGCTCCCACCTGTGTGGGATATAAAGAAGTATGTGGATTTCACAATGCTCTTGAGGAATTTAAGTTATACCTGCAAAAGAAGATTTCAGATATAACTTAAATTCCACAAAACCATTAGAGACAAATATCTAGTCACTAAGGACTATGGAAATACCCACTCCCACACACATAATACTATGGACTTGTATAGTGGGAAAACTTTCCAGGGGAAACACATTGACTGAGCAGGGAAAAGCTAAGAGCTTTGGGAGAGATGGAGGAATGATCACATCTCAAAGAGAAAACAATTTTCTGATATTTTGCAGCACTGTGGTTATCAGCAATTTATTAGACATTTCATTTACATATATTAAATACAAAGGACACATATATGGTATATATTCTTCACTTACAAGCTGTTACTCTTTACTCGTATCAGGCAAATTTCAGTGAAAATTGACATGCTCAAACTCTTATAATTAATATCTTCACTTATTGTTTAGGGTTTATTCATCAAACTTATGATTAATTCTAAGTCATAAAATAAAAGAAAAAAGTAATTTTGGTGTGAGGAAGATAGACATATACCATAAAAATTCTTTACTTAATTGTTACTAGCTTCTGATCATAGTTGAGAAGATGTAGCAATAATCATTATTTTTAAGGTAAAATTCACAGATCATTTAAAAAATACGTGGAACTGTCAGCCATTTTCCTCAAGATCAGAATTCTTCTACTGAACAAATGTATTTTGAAGGCCTACTATATGCCATATGCTTAAGCAAGCAAATAAAAATTCTAGTTTACTGACAGAGAGGAAGATATCAACAACAACAAAATTGTCTCTGCAGCCGTCCTATTACAAACAAACTTGTTTTCTTGACTCTAGAGTTTGAGGAAGATTTCAGAAAAATCTGAGGCTGTGCTTAAATTATGTTCTTTGTCTTCTGTGTGACAGATTTACATGTAAAAGAGAAGATAGGATTATTAGGTTGTTTTGGCATTATTCAATGTAAAGTATTTTTCAATAATTGGAGGGAGCACAAACAAGCTGGTCATCTAAAATGCAACAGAACCCATCTCACTTCACCAGGTATGTTATGTATTGGCCTCAGCTTATTTAATAGCTGATTCCACTCTATCAGAGCATTCTTCTGCAGTGGGAAATACAGATGATAGATGTTTCTGGGCATGTAGATTATCTTACATTGATGGCCTCAGCAGACCTTCTTGTGTAGTAATTATGCGGAGAGAAGAAACAACAAAACAAATAAAAACAAAAATAGATTAATTCCTCCAAAGAGCTAGGGGTAGAGCCTTGGACATAATTGGGACAGTGAGGAAATTGAGCACAAGTGTCATGACGTTTAAGCCATCATTTTTATGGGAAGAAGTGTCAAAAGGCCTTGTGACAATGTGACTAGATGAGCAAAACAAGAAAGACACAATTACGAAAAATCTAATAAAAGAAATAGAAATTTGATAAATATTATGCTTGGCTTCTCAGCATTCATGTCTCTCCTTCCTTATTAAATAGAAACCTGAGAAGGAGGAGGAGGGATTTTCCCAAGAAGACGGGGCAATAAAGGTACTTTCATTCCCCCTAACAATCGTTTTTTTCAGGAACTCTCATCTAAGCCAATGAATTAATCACATTGCTTTGTTGGCAGGAGTTGATTTTGGAAGAAGCATGTTATCCTAATCAAACAATAAAATGCAAGAAGAAACTTGTTGGAAAGTTCTGGGGAAATACTTTTCCATTCTTAATTTTTTGCCACAGGGAAAGATCATCTCATTTCTTCCAGACATGATTTTGCCATGCACAAGAACTGTCATTTTTTCTACTGTTTCTTACTAGCTTTTAGATGAAGCTACACCAGGAGGAGGATAAAAGTCAAGAAGGCCTCCAGCAAAAGGAAGCCAGAGATGTTGGATTAAGTCACCCCAAAGACCTGCCTTAATCTGTACTCTCAGGGTTGTCTTACTAGCTAAAATACCACAAGTGTGTTTTTTGCTATTCCTTTGAGTTGGAATCATCTCAACTGATATAAAGCCTAAAGAAGAAAATCCTGCCTACTTTTCCTGAAACTTAATGCTAATTCTCAAAGGCTAATGGGGCAAATAATTAATTATGTTATTCACAAAAAAATCCCAATTTAAAGAAATGTTTTATTCAACCCCTAGAAATCATTATTTTGCATCAGTAAAATTTCTTTAGAACTCTCATCAATCCATTGAGTTTTTCTTCTTTGTCACCTCAAGCAGTGTTTCTCAAATATTAACATCTATACAAAACAACTGAGGTGAAACTTGAGATTCTGTATTTTCAATTACTTCCAGGAAATGTTGTTGCAGTTGGTCCATGAGCCATACTTTGACTATCAAAGAGAAAGTAGACACCAGACTTTAAACTTCTGCAGATACAAGATCAACAAATGTGAGTAATTATTGGACTATGACCATGTATTACATTATATTCTAAAAGACCAAAATGAATATACCTTTGTAAAACTCAGTTCTACACAGATCTCCACATTCATCACCACCTCAGATATTTTAAAAAAATCTTGTCTCACAAATTTCTAATGCATTATGGGAAACAGTGCTGGAGGGAAAACTTCTTGATTAAATGTTCTTTTCCCACTAATTCAATTTTAATGAAATAAATTGAATGACTACGAAAAATTGGAAAAAAAATGACATATAAATTGGGCAAACTAAACAACTCCAAGATAGACAGATTTATACGAAGAAGCAATGTACATATTTTGGTTGCTCAAATAGCTTAGGCTATTTTTTTTTTTTGGATAGTTTTAACTAGGCAGTCATCCAAATGCTATCAATGCCTTAATTAGTTGTCAACATTTTCCGTACTGTCTTTAATTATTTGTATTATCTTTTATTTGTTTCTTGAACAAAACAGTACTTTGATTTACTGCTAAAATAAAAAAACTATTAAAATGGACAAATTTTATAAAAATGAAAATTTTGGAATATGTTTCAAAGGAATATGCTATAATTATTTTCTTCTGTATTTGAAGGACATAACATATAATGAATCCTGAATCATAATGTACCACAGTATTTTGGGAAATGCAAAAGAGGTATCCTTTCCTTTTTCCTGTCTTCGCACTTGCACAACAGTATAATCTGTAGGTACATTGTAAACATTCATTTCAAAATGTTTTATTGACTACCTACTGACACTAGTTGGGATAACTAGATACTGCAGAACCTTAAACAAATATACCCTAATGCAGTAGAAACTTATTCTCGCTTATATTTTCCAATGAGTGTGTTTCTGGCAGAAAAGGTAGCTCACTTCCACATTGTTCTTTAGGAACACAGACCTGTTCTATATTTTTGCTTCTTCTTTCTCCAGTGCCTTGGAATACTCTGTATTCAGCAAGGGGAAGGCAAAAGCAAAAGTAGAAAATACAAGAAAATGTGGCACATATACACCATGGGAATACTATGCAGCCATAAAAAAGGATGAGCTTGTGTCCTTTGTAGGGACATGGATGCAGCTGGAAACCATCATTCTCAACAAACTATCGCAAGAACAGAAAACCAAACACCGCATGTTCTCACTCATAGGTGGGAACTGAACAATGAGACCACTTGGACTCAGGAAGGGGAACATCACACACGGGGGCCTATCACGGGGAGAGGGGAGGGGAGAGGGATTGCACTGGGAGTTATACCTGATGTAAATGACAAGTTGATGGGTGCTGACGAGTTGATGGGTACAGCACACCAACATGGCACAAGTATACATTTGTAACAAACCTGGACGTTATGCACATGTACCCTAGAACTTAAAGTATAAGAAAGAAAGAAAGAAGAAAGAAAGAAAGAAAGAAAGAAAGAAAGAAAGAAAGAAAGAGAGAGAGAGAGAGAAAGAAAGGAAGGAAGGAAGGAAGGAAGGAAGGAAGGAAGGAAGGAAGGAAGGAAGGAAGGAAGGAAGGAAGGAAGGAAAATACAAAGTTGTTAAAATTCCTGCTCTAGAATTTATATACCACTTCTGCTGAACTTTCACTGCTGAGAACTAGTCCCCTGCATTGTATAGGAGCTGGGAAACGTAGTCCACAGTTAGGCAATGATCTCTCAGCAACAAATTAACCATATGGAAGGGAAAGCACACATTTTGGCAGACAGTCATTTCTTCTACAATTCTATGTATACATTATTTGTTAGCTGGCCCAAGTAAGCCACTAGAAAGATAAGTGAGACACTGAATATTACTATCTAATGAGGTAAACAAATATTCACATAAAAAAAGTACTACAGTGTGGTAAGTACTGGAAGTTAAAGATAGCTAGAAAGCAATGTTTTATCAGTAAATTTGCTTTGCGGAAGTTAATTCTATTGACATTAGAATAAAAACAGTAGGTTTAGAAGAGAGAAGACTCAAGAGGAAGTTTCTTATGTTAACATTGTCAAGAGCTCGAAGTTAGATGTTGACAATGTAAAGAGGGAGCAAATCCAAGAAATATTTACTCAGCAAACTTTTTTTCTGAATATCACATTTAGAAAAAGAAGAAGAAGGTGCAATATGGCATGATTTAGTGCTGACCTTGAGAAACTGAATGGATTAAGACATCACCTGTTACAGGGAATGAAGCAGTCATGGTGGAATTTGGGTGGGTGAATTTTAATCTGTTTATTTAGAAAGACCCGCTGAAGGGCTGGGCGTGGTGGCTCACACCTGTAATCCCAGTACATTGGGAGGCTGAGGCGAGTGGATCACGAGGTCGGGAGATAGAGACCATCCCGGCTAACACAGTGAAATCCTGTCGCTACTAAAAAATACAAAAAAATTAGCCAGGTGTGGTGACAGGGCGCCTGTAGTCCCAGCTACTCAGGAGGCTGAGGCAGAAGAATGATGTGAACCCGGGAGGCGGCGTTTGCACCCACCCGGGAGGCAGAGCTTGCAGTGAGCCGAGATCATGCCACTGCACTCCAGCCTGGGAGACAGAGCGAGACTCCGTCTCAAAAAAAGAATAAAGAAAGAGCCAGTAAATATACGTAAAAGGTAATTCTGCATTTTTTTTTTTTTTTTGGCTCATGAAAGAGGCCAGAGATTGAGAAAAAGAGACAGAATTTAACATTAGAAAAATGGTACCTAAAACCAAGATGACAGTTGAAATTTTAAGTGTGTGCATAATTTGAAGAGAAAATGACTAAAGGTAAAACTAAAATTCAGGCAATGAGTAAATGAAATCACATCAGGAAGAATATAGATATATCACCAGATTTTTTTGATTAAAAGAAAATAGATCAAGTGACTCAGTCTTCAGAGAAGCAAGTATAGTTGAACAACTTCTCAATGATTCTTAATGTTTTTTGTGTTATAGATATTGTTATGGTTAATTTTATGTGTTAACTTGACAGGGCTAAGGAGTGCCTAAGCATTATTTTTTAGTGTGTTTGTGAGAATGTTTCCAGAAGAGATTAGCATTTAATTTTGTAGAAAAGACTGTCCTACCCACCATGGGTGGGCATCATCCAGTCGGATGAGGCATGAATAGAACAAAAGGCAGAGGAAGGTTGAATTTTTTTCTTTCAACCTGTCTGCTTAAGCTGTATCAGTCTTCTGCCCCTGGACTAGGACCATTAAGTCTCTTGTTTTCAGGCCTTTGAACTTGGATTGGATTTACACTACTGGCTTTCCTGGGTGTTCAGATTAGAGATGTAGCTGGTGAGACTTTTCAGATTCCGTAATTATGGGAGCCAATCCCTCATAATCTTTTTGTACAAACACACACACACACACACACACACACACACCCCTCCTAGTATTTTTGAGACCCTTGATCTCCTCTCTTAAAATATACACATACACAAATACACATTAATATTTCCAACTAACTTTGGAATTTCATAGACTCCCGGATATCCACATAGTACACTCTAGCACAGTGTAGTTAGTGGGCTAAAACTCTAAAATACTAAGTTTAAAGAACTTCAGTGACCTATTTCATTGAAGGTAAGGAAAGACCTGAATTTACTTTTGACAAGTTGAAAACTTTAAAGGAGATACTATTAACTCATTGCATTGATATAAAATATTTTCAACAGAGAATTTAAGAATATAATGAAATTCAGCTTTTAAAATTTTACTGTCTTTGAGTTTATCTTTTGTAGGAAAACTATAAAATATTATAAGGAAAAATATATTTTATGTTGATCTTTTAGAGCCAGACATGTTGTCTACTTCTTTTAGAATGATATTGTCAGATTCATTAATGTTTTCTTTTTACGCTCAGCTTAGTTATAAAATTCCTTATAAAATCTACTGGCCTTTTTTCCTTTATATTTTCTGTCAGTAACATTTGGCTTCTGCTTCTGATTTTCTGACTATTTATAGAGAAAATTTTAAAAATCATATTGGAATAGATTGTTTATGCTTGTTAAGAGAAAAAACTTTACTGTAAAAAGTGATGTCAACAATACCCACCATAGGCAAAGATAACATCTACTAATGACTGAGCCAGGGGAAGAATAAAAGAGAATAAAATAATTAGATTAATTTAAGACAGGCCGGTAGAGTGTTTTTTGCAGTGTGCTTTCTGGTGTTTTGTTCATTCTGATTTTAGAGGACCAAAGTAACTGATATTTTTCAACTTTTTAGATAATTGTGTTCTTTTGATTAATTTTCATCTTTTAATTTATATCACTCATTTATTGCTACAGACTACAGAATATAAATTCATATATTTCAGTTCTTTCTTAAAAGTACATTTTTCTATATATTGTAGATTGTTGTAAATAATAGTAACATCAGCAACTTCACAATGTCAGCTACTGCCAACTCTTGGTAATTTTTTGCTTCTCAGCAAGTAGTTAAATTTGTTGTTGTGGATTTTTGTCTTTTGTTTATTTCATTTTTGCGTTCTTGTTTATTTAGCAATGGTTATTCCATCTGAAGGAGTGATTACTGCACATCTGAAGTTCAAGGTGGCAGAAAATCAGAGACATATAGAGAGAATGAGTTATAGCACTTCATGATGAGTTTATTCCATCCTTAAACCCCAAAGTCAAGATCTCCTTTATACTCCACCCACAAGTAAAACAAATTTGTTCCTGTTTTTAATGATCATTCACAGTCACTATTTTTTTAATTTCATTTAATTTTATTTTATTATTAATATACTTTAAGTTCTAGGGTACATGTGCATAACATGCAAGTTTGTTACATATGTATACTTGTGTCATATGGGTGTGCTGCACCCATCAACTCGTCAGCACCCGTTAATTCGTCAGCACCCATCAACTCGTCATTTACATCAGGTAAAACTCCCAATGCAATCCCTCCCCTCTGCCCCCTCCGCATGATAGGCCCCGGTGTGTGATGTTCCCCTTCCCGAGTCCAAGTGATCTCATTGTTCAGTTCCCACCAATGAGTGAGAACATGCAGTGTTTGGTTTTCTGTTTTGCAATAGTTTGCTGAGAATGATGGTTTCCAGCTGCATCCATGTCCCTACAAAGGACACAAACTCATCATTTTTTTATGGCTGCATAGTATTCCATGGTATATATGTGCCACATTTTCTTAATCCAGTCTGTCACTGATGGACATTTGGGTTGATTCCAAGGCTTTGCTATTGTGAATAGTGCTGCAATAAACATACGTGTGCATGTGTCTTTATAGCAGCATGATTTATAATCCTTTGGGTATATACCCAGTAGTGGGATGGCTGGGTCATATGGCACATCTAGTTCTAGATCCTTGAGGAATTGCCATACTGTTTTTCACAACGGTTGAACTAGTTTACAATCCCACCAACAGTGTAAAAGTATTCCTATTTCTCCACATCCTCTCCAGCACCTGTTGTTTCCTGACTTTTTAATGATTGCCATTCTAACTGGTGTGACATGGTATCTCATTGTGGTTTTGATTTACATTACTCTGATGGCAGTGATGATGAGCATTTTTTTCATGTGTCTGTTGGCTGTATGAATGTCTTCTTTTGAGTAATGTCTGTTCATATCCTTTGCCCACTTTTTGATGGGGTTGTTTTTTTTTTTCTTGTAAATTTGTTTGAGTTCTTTGTAGTTCTGGATATCAGCCCTTTGTCTGATGAGTAGATTGCGAAAATTTTCTCCCATTGTGTGGGTTGCCTGTTCACTCTGATGGTAGTTTCTTTTGCTGTGCAGAAGCTCTTTAGTTTAATGAGATCCCATTTGTCAATTTTGGCTTTTGTGGCCGTTGCTTTTGGTGTTTTAGACATGAAGTCCTTGCCCATGCCTATGACCTGAAGGGTATTACCTAGGTTTTCTTCTGGGGTTTTTATGGTATTAGGTCTAACATTTAAGTCTCTAATCCATCTTGAATTAATTTTCGTATAAGGATTAAGGAAAGGATCCAGTGTCAGCTTTCTACTTATGGCTAGCCAATTTTCCCAGCACCATTGATTAAATAGGGAATCCTTTCCCCATTTCTTGTTTTTGTCAAGTTTGTCAAAGATCAGATGGCTGTAGTTGTGTGATATTATTTCTGAGGACTCTGTTCTGTTCCATTGGTCTATATCTCTGTTTGGTACCAGTACCATGCTGTTTTGGTTACTGTAGCCTTGTAGTATAGTTTGAAGTCAGGTAGCATGATGCCTCCAGCTTTGTTCTTTTGACTTGAGATTGTCTTGGCAATGCGGGCTCTTTTTTGGTTCCATATGAACTTTAAAGCAGTTTTTTCCAATTCTGTGAAGAAAGTCATTGGTAGCTTGATGGGGATGGCATGAATCTATAAATGACCTTGGGCAGTATGGCCATTTTCACGATATTGATTCTTCCTATCCATGAGCATGGTATGTTCTTCCATTTGTTAGTGTCCTCTTTTATTTCATTGAGCAGTGGTTGGTAGTTCTCCTCAACGAGGTCCTTTACATCCCTTGTAAGTTGGATTCCTAGGTATTTTATTCTCTTTGAAGCAATTGTGAATGGAAGTTCATTCATGATCTGGCTCTCTGTTTGACTATTTCTGGTGTATAAGAATGCTTGTGATTTTTGCACATTAATTTTGTATCCTGAGACTTTGCTGAGGTTTCTTATCAGCTTAAGGAGATTTTGGGCTGAGACAATGGGGATTTCTAAATATACAATCATGTTACCTGCAAACAGGGACAATTTGACTTCTTCTTTTCCTAACTGAACACCCTTTATTTCTTTCTTTTGCCTGATTGCCCTAGCCAGAACTTCCAACACCACTCTCACAATAGGAGTGGTGAGATAGGGAATCCCTGTCTTGTGCCAGTTTTCAAAGGGAATTTTTCCAGTTTTTGCCCATTCAGTATGATATTGGCTGTGGGTTTGTTATAAATAGATATTATTATTTTGAGATATGTTCCATCAATACCGAATTTATTGAGTGTTTTTAGCATGAAGTCCTGTTGAATTTTGTCAAAGGCGTTTTCTGCATCTATTGAGATAATCATGTGGTTTTTGTCTTTGGTTCTGTTTATATGCTAGATTACATTTATTGATTTGCGTATGTTGAAGCAGACTTGCATCCCAGGGATGAAGCCCACTTGATCATGGTGGATAAACTTTTTGATGTGCTGCTGGGTCTGGTTTGCCAGTATTTTATTGAGGATTTTTCCATCGATGTTCATCAAGGATATTGGTCTAAAATTCTCTTTTTTTTGTTGCGTCTCTGCCAGGCTTTGGTATCAGGATGATGTTGGCCTCATAAAATGAGTTAGGGAGGATTCCCTCTTTTTCTATTGATTGGAATAGTTTCAGAAGGAATGGTACCAGCTCCTCCTTGTACCTCTGGTCGAATTCAGCTGTGAATCCATCTGGTCCTGGACTTTTTTTGGTTGGTAAGCTATTAATTATTGCCTCAATTTCAGAGCCTGCTATTGGTCTATTCAGGGATTCAGCTTCTTCCTGGTTTAGTCTTGGGAGAGTGTAAGTGTCCAGGAAATTATCCATTTCTTCTAGATTTTCTAGTTGATTTGCGTAGAGGTGTTTATAGCATTCTCTGATGGTAGTTTGTATTTCTGCGGGGTCGGTGGTGATATCCCCTTTATCATTTTTTATTGTGTCTATTTGATTCTTCTCTCTTTTCTTCTTTATTAGTCTTGCTAGCAGTTGATCAATTTTGTTGATGTTTTCAAAAAACCAACTCCTGGATTCATTGATTTTTTGGAGGGTTTTTTTGTGTCTCTATCTCCTTCAGTTCTACTCTGATCTTAGTTATTTCTTGCCTTCTGCTAGCTTTTGAATGTGTTTGCTCTTGCTTCTCTAGTTCTTTTAATTGTGATGTTAGAGTGTCCATTTTAGATCTTTCCAGCTTTCTCTTGTGGGCATTTAGTGCTATAAATTTCCCTCTACACACTGCTTTAAATGTGTCCCAGAGATTCTGGTATGTTGTATCTTTGTTCTCATTGCTTTCAAAGAACATCTTTATTTCTGCCTTCATTTCATTATGTACCCAGTAGTCATTCAGGAGCAAGTTATTCAGTTTCTATAGTTGAGCGGTTTTGATTGAGTTTCTTTGTCCTGAATTCTAGTTTGATTGCACTGTGGTCTGAGAGACAGTTTGTTATAATTTCTGTTCTTGTACATCTGCTGAGGAGTACTTTACTTCCAATTATGTGGTCAATTTTGGAATAAGTGTGATGTGGTGCTGAGAAGAATGTATATTCTGTTGATTTAAGGTGGAGAGTTCTGTAGTCTATTAGGTCTGCTTGCTGCAGAGATGAGTTCAATTCCTGGATATCCTTGTTGATTTTCTGTCTTGTTATCATCTAATGTTGACAGTGGAGTGTTGAAGTCTCCCATTATTATTGTATGGGAGTCTAAGTCTCTTTGTAAGTCTCTAAGGACTTGCTTTATGAATCTAGGTGCTCCTGTATTGGGTGCATATATATTTAAGATAGTTAGCTCTTCCTGTTGAATTGATCCCTTTACCATTATGTAATGGCCTTCTTTGTCTCTTTTGATCTTTGATGGTTTAAAGTCTATTTTATCAGAGACCTGGATTGCAACCCCTGCTTTTTTTTGTTCTCCATTTGCTTGGTAGATCTTCCTCCATCCCTTTATTTTGAGCCTATGTATGTCTCTGCATGTGAGATGGGTCTCCTGAATACAGCAGACTGATGGGTCTTGACTCTTTATCCAGTTTGCCAGTCTGTGTCTTTTAATTGGAGCATTTAGTCCATTAACATTTAAGGTTAATATGGTTATGTGTGAACTTGATCCTGCCATTATGATATTAACTGGTTATTTTGCTCGGTAGTTGATGCAGTTTCTTCCTAGCCTCGATGGTCTTTACATTTTGGCATGTTTTTGCAATGGCTGGTACCGGTTGTTCCTTTCCATGTTTAGGGCTTCCTTCAGGGTCTCTGGTAAGGCAGGCCTGGTGGTGACAAAATCTCTAAGCATTTGCTTATCTGTAAAGGATTTTATTTCTCCTTCACTGATGAAACTTAGTTTGGCTGGATATGAAATTCTGGGTTGAAAATTCTTTTCTTTAAGAATGCTGAATATTGGCCCCCACTCTCTTCTGGCTTGTAGAGTTTCTGCCGAGAGATCTGCTGTTAGTCTGATGGGCTTCCCTTTGTGGGTAACCCGACCTTTCTCTCTGGCTGCTCTTAAGATTTTTTCCTTCATTTCAACTTTGGTGAATCTGGCAATTATGTGTTTTGGAGTTGCTCTTCTGGAGGAGTCTCTTTGTGGCGTTCTCTGTATTTCCTGAATTTGAATGTTGGCCTGCCCTACTAGGTTGGGGAAGTTCTCCTGGATGATATCCTGAAGAGTGTTTTCCAACTTGGTTCCATTTTCTCCCTCACTTTCAGGCACCCCAATCAGACGTAGATTTGGTATTTTCACATAATCCCATACTTCTTGCAGGCTTTGTTCATTTCTTTTTCTTCTTTTTTCTTTAGGTTTCTCTTCTGGCTTCATTTCATTCATTTGATCCTCAATCACTGATACTCTTTCTTCCAGTTGATCGAGTCGGTTACTGAAGCTTGTGCATTTGTCATGTATTTCTCGTGTTATGGTTTTCATCTCTGTCATTTCATTTATGGCCTTCTCTGCATTAATTATTCTAGTTATCAATTCTTCCACTCTTGTTTCAAGATTTTTAGTTTCTTTGCACTGGGTACATAATTCCTCCTTTAGCTCTGAGAAGTTTTATGGACTGAAGCCTTCTTCTCTCATCTCGTCAAAGTCATTCTCCATCCAGCTTTGATCCATTGCTGGCAATGAGCTACTTTCCTTTGGATGGGGAGATACGCTCTTATTTTTTGAATTTCCAGCTTTTCTGCCCTACTTTTTCCCCATCTTTGTGGTTTTATCTGCCTCTGGTCTTTGATGATGGTGACGTACTCTTGGGCTTTTGGTGTGGGTGTCCTTCCTGTTTGTTAGTTTTCCTTCTAACAGTCAGGACCCTCAGCTGTAGGTCTGTTGGAGATTTCTTGAGGTCCACTCCAGACGCTGTTTGTCTGGGTGTCAGCAGCAGAGGCTGCAGAAGTTAGAATATTGCTGAACAGCGAGTGTACCTGTCTGATTCTTGCTTTGGAAGCTTCCTCTCAGGGGTGTACTCCACCATGTGAGGTGTGGGGTGTTGGTCTGCCCCTTGTGGGGGATGTCTCCCAGTTAGGCTACTCAGGGATCAGGGACCCACTTGAGCAGGCAGTCTGTCTGTTCTCAGATCTCAACCTCCGTGTTGTGAGATCCACTGCTCTCTTCAAAGCTGTCAGACAGAGTCGTTTGCGTCTGCAGATGTTTCTGCTTTGTTGTTGTTGTTGTTGTTTAGGTGTGCCCTGTCCCCAGAGGTGGAGTCTACAGAGACAGGCAGGCCTCTTTGAGCTGCTGTGAGCTCCACCCAGTTGGAGCTTCCCAGCGGCTTTGTTTACGTACTTAAGCCTCAGCAATGGTGGGCACCCCTCCTCCAGCCTTGCTGCTGCCTTGCAGTTAGATCGCAGACTGCTGTGCTAGCAATGAGGGAGGCTCTGTGGGCATGGGACCCTCCCGGCCAGGTGTGGGATATAATCTCCTGGTGTGCCTGTTTGCTAAGGCCCTTGACAAAGCGCAGTATTGAGGTGGGAGTTACCCGATTTTCCAGGTGTTGTGTGTCTCAGTTCCTCTGGCTAGGAAAAGGGATTCCCTTCCCCCTTGCACTTCCCATGTGAGGTGATGCCTCGCCCTGCTTCAGCTCTCGCTGGTTGGGATGCAGCAGCTGACCAGCACCGATTGTCTGGCACTCCCTAGTGAGATGTACCCAGTACCTCAGTTGAAAATGCAGAAATCACCTGTCTTCTGTGTCGCTCGCGCTGGGAGCTAGAGACTGGAGCTGTTCCTATTCCGCCATCTTGCTCCGCCCCCCACAGTCACTATTTTGAAACTTACTTTTATTAAGTGCTAATCAGTCACTAGGTATTATATTAAGAGCTGAGGAATGACTAACTACACAAGGTGACATATACTAAATGCTGAAGGAAACATAAAGAAACTCTTAGTCCCTCCTTATAATACGAACCCAGGTTTTATTACTCATTTATTTAGCCACTTGTTATTAAACACCTTTGATTTGAGGTGTCCTCCCTACCCATGAGCCTACTCTGTCAACATTCTTCAGCTTTCCTGGTTCAGAGTTGACTGGATCTTCCTCTGTGGTCACAACGTTGAACTTTGAGAGCAATCACTTTTAATCAAAGAATGACAGGGGGGCCATTTAAAAATGCACAAATCCCCATATAACTGGATTGGTGACAATTCTTCACTCAAGGAGACCACACTAAACATATCAAACCATGAGAGTGGAAAGAGAAAGGCAAACAATAGGAATAATAGGAGTTTTCAGTTTTCAAACTGAAAAAAAAAAAAAAAAAAAGTTTAAAGGAAAGTGAGAAACACCACCAGTGGGAGATCAAGTCCGTTTTCTCCCTGATTCCACATCCCAAGCCCTGCCCCCAATATATAGTACTCCTGCAGAGGTAGGATATTGATGAGGACGTATGAGAGACAAGAACAGAATTTGACCAGCTGTTGAAAAACATGAGAGGAACTTTATGTGGGAAGAAGGAAGAGTTTAAAGCTCTGATTCTCCCTTGTCATTTTCTGTTAGGATCTGTTTTCTGGAATGGTAGCTGGGAAATTGCTATGTAGATGACCGTTCCATTCTCCTTTGACCGCAGATGCTGGAAAACTATAATCATCTATATTAGCAACTAGGATTCTGAATGCAAATTTGGTTTCATCAATTACATTACATGCATTCAAGTGAGATTTGAAAACAGGAATAGGAGTTATGTCTCTGCTGTTTTGATTGTTTTCTCCCGGTCATACAGAGGTGAATATCTAGTTTACTTTTCACAGGCCTGCCTAGTGTAAGCAGAAGTTATTCTTGAAGCTTCTTGTGGAGCTAGGTTTTCATAAAGGAGCTTGACAGGTGGCCAAACCCTCATAAATAGTAAACTGGCATTGTACTGAATATATTTATTCTTTAAATCCTAGTGAAATGGATGGCAGTTATACTACGTGCTTGAACAAAACATAAGTCATTGGCCATCCGGGACCTGCAAACTTTCTTTTCTACCCCAGAGCAACATCTCCTTCTTCTGTGCTGCTACTTTCTCATCACTGTTAGTGTAGATTTTTGTGTAAGTGGATAACTATCAGAATAGACTCCGAGCTCCTTAAGAGCACAGGGATGTGTGTGTGTGTGTGTGTGTGTGTGTGTGTATTCTTTGTTTAGGCCATTTTTCAAAATGTTTGCAGTTTTGCATTTGAGAATAACTATTGTTTTCTATTTGTCATTTCTAAATTTATATAGGTTTAAGAGTGAATATTTTCAGGAGTGGAAAAGTATTTTTAGATAGATATTACAGTATCGTGTACTAGAACATAGTGATCTTCTACAGTTCACATCTATTAACTTGGTTGGGAATTGCGGCAAGGTGTGAGTAAGTACCAGAAAGGAGATACAGGCCTTGGAAATATTGATTGCTACTTGGTTTTCCTTTTTGGACTTTTGCATTTTTACCCATCTGCAGGACTTTTACTCCTTTTTTTGAATAAGTATTTAATGCAGCACTAATGCGTCCACATTTTGTTTGCAAATGTGCTGAAAGTCTGCATGTCAGTGGACGTAGAACATAGAGTTTTTGAGGTAGATGGAATGTGAGTGATCATTTAATTCAATCTTATTAAATAACAGCTCAAAAATTTGAGGCTGATCTAGAGTATGATATGTCCTCAAAGTTACTTAGCTAGTTTTCTAGCAGAACTTACATTTGAACTCAGTTTTATGACATTCCCATTACTTGCAATCTTCTTGTGCGTCACACGTCGTGACCCATAATTTGTTGTCAAAATTGCACAATTTAAGAGAATATATATACACATAAAATTATCTGCTTCATTTTTCTATGAATGCAAGATAGCAGAATGAGGAAACATTAGAAAAGGAAGTAAATGTGTGATTACTGGCTATAGGAAAATATCTAATGACCAGGATTTGGGGAATGAATTGAATTTATTCACAGAATTATCACAATCTTATGAATAACTTTTAAAAGCAATTAATAGGACAGGTGTGGTGGCTCATGCCTGTAATCCCAGCACTTTGGGAGGCCGAGGTGGGTGTATCACGAGGTCAGGAGTTAGAGACCAGCTTGGCCAATATGTTGAAACCCCATCTCTACTGTAAATACAGAAAAAAAAAATTAGCTAAATGTGGTGGTGGGCCCCTGTAATCCCAGCTTTTCGGGAGGCTGAGGCAGGAGAATCACGTGAACCCAGGAGGTGGAGGTTGTACTGAGCTGACATAGTGCGAATGCAATCCAGTCCGGGTGACAGTGTGGGACTCTGTCTCAATAAAAATAAAAAAATAAAATAAAAACAAGAAAGAAAAAGCAATTAATAACTCATTGTTTCTGCATTTTACTCAGGTTCAAATATTTTTATATATTTTTCATACAGTGTTTAGAGTATAGAAATTAAGTGAAAAAATGATAACTTGCATCCAAATTTTTTTAAAAAGCTCATTGTATACTTTCATAATGTATATTGTTTAGCACATAATACTTATTGAAAGATTGCAAAATGTAGCCCTTAAATATTTTCTGCTTCAAATTTATTTATTATGATTGCATACAAAATAACCCACTTAACTGTTTATTTGCCCTATGACTTTATTTTGATTTCTACTTTTTTCCTCTGTCCCACAGAACTTTTGTTTCAGTAAGTTTTGTTGTTAAAAAAAGAGCTAATCAGAAGTGTGAAATATTATAAGTGATTAGCAGAGAAGGCAATTATCTGTTTAGAAATAAATATTGCCATCTTTTATATGGAAAGAATATAGTACACTGATGGTAGGATTTAACCATTGCTGGGAAATCAAAAGATGTATGTAATTTGCTCAGCTCAAGTAGACCACAGTGGTCTAATTTAATGTAATACTTGTCCTAAACTGGTGATTACAGATGGTGATGTTGAAAATTAAATTTTCAGTTGTGTGTTTTCTACCTGCTAAAGATTCAATGCAAGTAGACAACTCAATTTATTCCCAACAATATGGTTTGGCTGTGTTTCCATCCAAATCTCATCTTGAATTGTAGTTGCCATAATCCGCTTGAATCTCGTGAGGGACCTGGTGGCAGGTAATTGAATCATGGGGGTGGTTACCTCCATGCTGTTCTCTTGATAGTGAGTTCTCCCAGGATCAGATGGTTTCATAAGCGGCTTTTTCCCTTTTGCTTGGCACTTCTTGCTGCCATGTGAAAAAGGATGTGTTTGCTTCCCCTTCCACCATGATTATAGGTTTCCTGAGGCCTCCCCAGCCATACTGAACTGTGAGTCAATTAAACCTCTTTCTTTTATAAATTACCCAGTCTCATGCAGTTCTTTATAGCAGCATGAGAATAGACTAATACACCCCTCAAAATGAATAGTTTATTATCTGATTTTGACAAAGATTATTTCTTTTTAAACATTGCAGGCTTTCTTGAGACCTCTATGTGCAAAGTTCTGAGAAATAAGTATATGAGTTTATTCATCTTTGAAGATTTATTGCCAATCTACAGATGCAAAAGATCCAACATCAGGCTATTGCCATTAAATTTTTAGAAATACTATCCACACAGTAAGATTTTCTGACCTTGCAAACTAATAAAATGTTTTAATGTATCAGAATCAGCAGAGCATGTGGGCGGATAAGTCACTGAGCTAATTAGTCAACCCTCTCCCAAGAGCTGTGTATGACTTAGTGGAGTGTGTTTAGCATTACAAGTAAATCAACATTGTTGCGGCAGGGAAGCATCATTTCTGAGTCATTTCCATAACTCTGCCACCTTGACTTTCCAATAAAATCCTCCAAGTTTACGACTCTTATAGATAGTAAAAAGGGAATATAGTAGGAAGAAAAATGGATGCCACATATAATCATATGATAACAATAGCACACACTAGTTTTAAAAATCTGAATGGATTCCTGAGTAATGGAAATAAAGGTACAGTTCATGTACATAATGAACAATGATAAACCACTTTTATTAGAAGTGACCCAAAGCTATTTTGCTAGCAGTTTTGCTTCTTTTCTACTCATATTGTTTTAGGTTGTGGGCATAATCGAACAGAAGAAAAAACAATGAAGTTGGCAAAGCCTATTATGATTATATTAATTTTGTAGTTAGAAAATGAGATACAGAAAGGTAAAGCCAACTGCTAAAATTATGTGTTTGAAACAGTCACGACCCAAAATACCTAATAATACCAAGTCCACAAGATTCATGGCTACCTGAAGAGTTGAGAATAAAAAGGAGGATCAAAAGATTGCAATAAGGAAGGGGTGTCCTTCCTTATTGGAGAATTGGGTAAACAGTTCTCAGTAAGTAATGCCCTCTGCCTCTTCAAGTCTATCACTTTATCATTTAATTAAGACAAAATCTTTCTGATCCTAAAATTAATTTTCTTGGCTCCACTTTTTCTGCTGTCCCACCTATTCTTCCTCTTCAATTTCAAATATCTGAAAAGAACAAACAACCTTCCCTCTCTTGCCTTTGTAAACATTTGCAACCTGGCTTCTGCCTCTGACTACACTGAAATTGCTCTCTTGATAGTCACTGATGTTTATTCTTAACTCCAATATTTTGTTCTCGTTAATCCCTCGTTGCTCCTTGAGCTCTCTACAACATTTAGAACTCTTGAAAACTTGCTTACTTAAACTTTTTCTCTGAACTTAAATAACACTGTAAACCCCAAAAAGAAATACCATTTTTCAGTCACCACTCCTGACGCTTCTCCTAGATCTTTAAATGGGGCCTTGTTTAAGTTTATTTCTTTGGCCACTTTTCCAATTTCTGAATTTCATATATTCCTCTGGCTTCAAATACCATCTTACTAGCCTCTTCTTAATTTCTTTCCTTAGCATCCACTTTTCTGTTGAGCATCTGGCTTATATGTTCAACTATCTGTTAAACATCTTAGTATAAACTCAGTTTAATAAAGCTAAGCTTATCTTATTCTTCAAGACCATCTCAATTATTATTCCACCACCCACTTAATTACCTAATTCAAAAAGAAGATAAAACAAAACAAGAAAACATACTTGTTATGGAATCTTCTTTTAAATCAAATCTTTTATTATTTCCTTTTGATTCTATTTCTACCCTTTTTCCTCTGTTTTTTGTCTAATCTATTTTTTTTTTTTTTTTTTTTTGAGACGGAGTCTCGCTCTGTCGCCCGGGCTGCAGTGCAGTGGCCGGATCTCAGCTCACTGCAAGCTCCGCCTCCCGTCGGGTTTACACCATTCTCCTGCCTCAGCCTCCTGAGTAGCTGGGACTACAGGCGCCCGCCACCTCGCCCGGCTAGTTTTTTGTATTTTTTAGTAGAGACGGGGTTTCACAGTGTTAGCCAGGATGGTCTCGATCTCCTGACCTCGTGATCCGCCCGTCTCGGCCTCCCAAAGTGCTGGGATTACAGGCTCAAGCCACCGCGCCTGGCCGTCTAATCTATTTTTACTATTATCTCCCTATGTCAGATCTGTCACTTAGCGTACTGAGCTTCTCTGTTGCCTTAGTTTTTCAACAGTAAAAATAATTTGTATTTGTATAGTATCTTACCACTGTTAGTAGATTGAATAAGCTGTTATCAATAAAACACTTAGACCAGAGCATGGTCCAGAACAATTGTTGAACAAATTGTTTAATAAAGTGAATAGCTTTTGCTGCCACTCCTCCTCTTCTTCCTTGTACTCCTCCTGCCACTCCTACTACTACCTACTACAATTTCTGTTACTCTCGGGACCAGCTTCATAATATATGGCACTCATTGTAAAATGAAAATATGAGGGACCTTGTTCAGCAGGCTGAAAATAATTGTGAATAACTTTGCATTGCCTTTTATGTTATTAACCACATTTCCAAGGTCAATGTCTGTTTGATAGAGTGAGGGAGCAGTGTCAAAAAAAATCACTAGATACTTCTTAAAAATGCGAGACAGATTTCATTGGGACCACTGTAGTAGGGGAGAAAAATATCAGTGTAAATTGGACTAAATTCCACCAAAACAAATGGTGAGAGGCTTTTTAAATGTTCCTGTGTGCTAAAAGAAAAGTATTAAAGAGTTTGTTGTGGTTTACCTTCTCAAAGGAATTGAGAGATAGGACTACCTTCCTGGATTATTACATTTTAAAGAGATGACTCCCAGGTCCTTGAGGAGATAATGTGTAGGTAGTAGGAAATTTATATCTTAAAGGGACAGAGAAAAGATTTATAATTACAAGTTTTCTAAAGTACCTGCTCTAAGAAAAGAGAGGCCAGAGGCCTACATATAGGTTTTGTCTGGAACAAACAGTAAGTTATTTTGGCAGCTGTATTTGTCAGAGTTTTCCAGAGAAAAGAGAAGAAAAGAACCAATAGAATATATATTATAATATGAATGGATATATATATATATATATATATGAGGTATAATGTAAGAAATCAACTGTCAGCTGACATGATTATGAACACTAGGAAGTTCCAAGATCTGCACATGGCAAACTAAAGACCTGTGAGAATTGATGGTGTAAGTTCCAGGCTGAATGCCAGAAGGCCTGAGACCCAAAAAGACCTGTTTCAGTTTCAGTCTGAAGGCAGACTATGTCGATGTCATAGCTCAAGGCAATCAGTCAGGAAGACTCTCCTCTTACTCATGGGAGGACTCTCCTCTTATTCATGGGAGGGTCATGGTTTGTTTGTTGTTGTTCTATTCAGGTCTTCAACTGCTTGGATGAGTCCCACTACTCACATTAGGGAGGGAAATATGCTTTCTTCAGTCTAGTCTACTGATTTAAATGTCAACTTCATCCAAAACCACCCTCACAGATATATCCAGAATATTTGACCAAATATCTGGGCACCTTCTGGCCCAATCAAGTTGAAACATAAAAGCAGTACTAAACTTTCTCAGGTAGGCATTTTAAGTAGGGGCTTGGATTATTCTAGGAATGTGATCTTGGAACAATAGAAACCATGCTAAAGTTTGGTGAACTCTTTCCATGCATTGAGTTGTTGGAGTCATTTGTGCCAAGAGATTTGTAGTTCTTAACTGTCAGCATTATTACTACATAATCTTTCTTGGAAGAGTTTCATGAGATTTAATTGGTAAATGTTTTAAATCAGTTCAGAATTCTGGGAAAAATTTAAATGGAGACTTGTTATGATAAAGACATGATGAAAAGAGTGTATTGATTTGTGTACCTGTGCAGAATTGTGAGTTTTAAAGTTGAGCTAATTTATTTATTTTAAAGGCCTGTATGTTCAGTGCATATTGTTTATTACATTCATATTGCTACCTCATGATGTCTTTACGGACATCTAGCCATGCATATGATATTAGCTACTTTGAAAAGGAGGGGGTTGGGGGTAAGGAGAGGGATAACATTAGGAGAAATACCTAATATAGATGACAGGTTGTAGGTGCAGCAAACCACCATGGCACATATATACATATTTAACAAACCTGCATGTTCTGTGCATGTATCCCAGAACTTAAAGTATATTTTTTTCAAAAAAGAAAGAAAATATGAGAACAATGAATCCAGCAATAGAGATTTGTAATTTCAGAAAATATGCTTCTGTAAAATAAATAGAGAAAGTTTTATGACATATATAGTTTTCTCTTTAAAAATCAATGTTTTTCAATTTACTATTGAAGAATTTACAATTGCATACCTAAATCTTGTTATAGAATTTTATCACTACAATTAAATAAATAATGAGTATAATAAATATTTAGTAAGTGCATACATAGCAATATGTACCTTGGAAAACAAGTTTTATCTCGTTTTGTACACATATCTTTTAACCCCATAACTCTTCTTAATTTGAAAGTCCCTTTCCAGGTATGAAGGCTTCTTCTTCTAAATGAAACCTCAGACCTTAAGAATTTTAACTTGTGCATCTAGCATTTACTTTTCCCTGGTGGATTTCCTAATATATGTATTATTGAGCCTTTTAAAATTCTTTCGCAGGAGAGGAAGCAATCCTGAGCCAAGTTCAGCCTCCAGTGAAAGTCTTTCTCAATACTTTCTTTTATGACCTCTCTTCTGCATATCCAAGCCTCTTAATGTTTTAAATTATGTCCATAGAATCAGGGTCATTTATAATACATGTGACATTCCTTTTTACAGACCGTAGTCCCACCCACAGAGAGTTTTTGCTTTAGCAGAAGTAGACTAGGAGTTGTCAAATAAATATATCAAACTATGAGGGGTTATAAGTATGATGAAAAGAAAGCAAGTAATTGATAGGTAGGTAGGCTACGGTAAGTGCCAACTTTTAACAGATGAACAAGGAGGGTTTCACTCTTAAGGTAACGTTTCAGAAAGGAGCCATGAGAAATAAATAGATGAGTAGCTTTTTTTTTTTTTTTTTTTTTTTTTTTTTTTTTTAGATGGATTCTCTCTCTGTACTCAGGCTCCAATGGAGTGCTGTGATGCGATCTCATCTCACTGCAACCTCTGCCTCCTGGGTTCAAGCAATTCTCCTGCCTCATCTTCCCGAGTAGCTGGGACTACAAGCTCGTGCCACTATGCCCAGTGAATTACTTTGTATTTTTAGTAGAGATGGGGCTTCACCATATTGGCCAGGATGGTCTCAATCTCTTGACCTCGTGATCCATCCACCTCGGCCTCCCAAAGTGGTAGGATTACAGGCGTGAGTCACTGCGCCCAGCCTAGGTGAGTAGTTTTTAAGGAAATTAAGAATACAAAGATTCTAAGCAGTTTGTAGAAAGTGTGAGTGTCCTGAGGCAGAAGTGAACTTAGTCTATTCTAGGAATTGCAAGGAGGCCAGTGTGGCTGAAACAGTAAATCATTGAAGAATGGTAAGAAAGAAGCTTTGAGAATAATGGTGGGTCAGGTCTCATAGGTCTTTGCATACCATTGTAAGAATATTTTCTTTCACTTTATATTAAAAGCCATGTAAGTGTTTTGTGAAGAGTAGTGACATATTTGACCTACATTTTAGAAAAATTACCCTTGCTGCTGTGTTGAGAAAAAATTAGAAGAAGGTGAGTTGGGAAGTTGAAAAGTGAATGAGATGCTATTGAGATAATGGTGACTTGGCTAAGGGTAGTAATATAGAAAGTAATGTGAAATGACTTGATTCTGGGCTTATTTTGAAGATAGAGCTAACAAATATGATCAGACATTTGAGAAACAGGGAAATTAAGAATGAATCCAAAACTGTTGTCCTGGAAAATTATAAAAGAAACCACTTTATGTGTTATTTTCTAGGAAGGGGCACTATCCAGAGTTCCACAGTTGACATTATATTTCTGAAATTCTATTATTACTAATTTGAGAAGAAATAGACTAAGTAGTTGGTTGTGTGAGCCGACAAAGTCTTGGCCAGACATATATGTTTAGGAGTTGTCGGCATTTCAATGGTGTCTAGAACAATGAGGTTAGGTGAGTCACCGAAGGAGCAAGGTAGATAGAGATGGTAAGAGCCCCAGTGATTAAGTCCTGTGGTCTTCTCAATATCTGCAGACTGAAGACACAGTAGACTAAAGTGTCTTTCCCCTACAGTGAGGAAATCAAGATATTGTCCTGGAGCTCAGTGAAGAACTTATTTCAAGAAGGAATAAATGACCTGTGATAGTTGGCCACTGGATTTAGCAATGTAGAAATTGTTGGTGATCTTGACAAAAGCAGTTTCAAAGGAATGATTGAGTGAAAACTTGAATAAACTTGTTTCAAAAGAAAATTGGAAAAAAGTTGTAGGACTCGGAAAATATCAAAAATATCAAAAACTCCTCAGATTTTGAGTTATGTTATTGCTAATAAAAGGGACCAGATATATAGGATCAAGAAAGAGTTTATTAAAGAAGGGTGAAATTCTATCATCTTTGAATGTCCCAGGAAAAGAATTTTCAATTCTATTTCTACTTATAGGAGAGAGTCCCTTAGGAATCTCAGTGTCATTTAGAAAGTTATTCAGATAAAAGAAATGTCATCATGACCAGAGTCAGCAAGAGAACACAAAAGAAACAGTAACTATAGACAAGTCAGTACATTGGGCTGAAAAGTAATAAAGACTGACTATCATTAACTCTGGAAAGCTTGAATCTGAAAATTAGGAAACTTTCATCTGCCTTAAATGTATATACTTTTTTTTCTAACCACATATATATGAATTATTTAATATTCTCAATAATGCAGGTAGTAAGTGGAAGCTATTGTGCTCTTACACTGAGGCAAGAAACTGCTACTTCCAAAGTTGAGTCTTAACCTAACCTCTACAGCAATTTTTACTTTCATAGAGTGCATTGATGCCACAGGATAGACTAGGACCCCTAGTTTTCCATTTTAAAGAGAAGATCCATATTCAAGGAAGATGACTAATAAAAAAGATAAACAGTCATGTAAAACATAAGTAAAACGTGAATTGAAAAATATAGTAAGATATATTTATAGTTAAGTAAAACAGTGCAGTTTACATGGGACAATCACATTATAAACATTGAAATCAAGGATGATTTAGTACCAGATTGTCTCTAGGCCCACAGATAGAGCCAAAGCATCTAAGAAACGAACATAAGATATAATTAGTTTAAGGACTCTGACAGGGAGTTAATTACAGAATAAACCCTGTTATCTGTTGTAGAGAGGAAGTTTGCTGTCCTTGTTAAACAGATTTTTTAATTAATAAGGAATTATTGCATACACTATACGGCAGGACTATCAATTTTCCAAAGAATTAGAAAACAATGGAATATATTTAACACTAAATTAAATCAAACACAATTTAATCTTTTTAATGACTCCAAAGTCCGTGAGATGTACTTTACATAAGTAAATGAGATTCAGCAGCAGTAGAATGTGACACAAATATATAGCGATGCAGTAAGAAACCAGGTTATTGATTAGATTCTAAGTAAGGGGTGGAGTTAATAATACTAAAGTCCAAATCATCGAAATGTATAGATATGTCAACTGTTTGTTATATAATACCAGAAGATTAGTTGTGATAATTGAAACCACTCATTCATTATTTTTTTCATCCCACATTTGTTCAGTCTTCAGCAAGCTTGTTATTGTATTACTGTATTGTTATCCATTGGAATTATATTAACAAAGCATTATTTCTTAAGGAAGTTGACAGGGTAGTTCAGAAGGCAGAAAAATAAAAAAAGACAGAAGTATGTCTGATGGTATGGAAGCGGAGATTCTTCTTCATCTTTTTTTTTTTTTTTTGTCCGAAGAGTTGGGTTAGAAATAAGAGAAAAATTTCTGGAAAGGTTTATGTCTCTAAGTTTGAAATTGTGGGATTTCTTGCCATTGTATCAATAAGACATACAGGAACATATTTAACAGAAGAGATAAGTGGACCCAGTTGGGTAAAGAATTGGAGGTGAAGGTCTTGAATGTTGTCCATTCAGACTAAAGTATAAGAAAGGACAATTCCTCTTGGTAACCTTAAGTGATGACTGAAAAGGTATGGGAAATCTTGTTTCACTGAGTTAGTAATGCCCAGAACAGCCCATTTTTTACATAGGAAAGTAAATGTTTATTCACATGCAACTCTGGTTTCTTTATCAGTGCCTACAGGGATTAAAGTGCAGCTTAAATTTCACAAGAATTCATTGATTTCATACATCAATAAGCAATGATATTCAGGCAAGAGGATTTAAGCAACCATTTATTAATCCATACTAATAACATATGTATCATTCAGAGTGCAGTGAGGAAACAGAAGCTACGACAGTTGGTTTTTATTGTCATTGTTGTTTGTTTTTAACCAAAAGCACTTAATATAAAGATTTGATACCAGTTTTTGGAGTTCTGCAGAGGCAGAAAGATTATATAAAGTGTTGGGGATAGTAAGTACTGAAGGTAGTTTCAATCTAAGACTGGAGCAATTAAATTTTGGGGTTATTAAAACTTTGGAGATGGAGTAGGGATTTTGAAAAGCAGAAACTCAGGTGTTGGAAACTTAGGTGTCTGAAGAGTTACTGCTCCCTGAATTGAAGTTGATGTCTCTGGGATGGAGGGTGTGTGATGAAGTTGTTTCTGAAAGTGTTGGGAAAAGTGCAAACTGAAATCAACTGCTGTTATTGAAATGAAATGTCACTGTCAAGATGAAAAAGTGTTGCCACGGTGATGCTGAGAGCAGCAGGAAGCAAATCAAGGAGGACAAAATAAACAGTAAGGAGTGTGTTTCTTAGTTTTCCTCAATTCGTAAAGTGCTTTTCTAGTACCTTCTACTGGCTTACAGGAGAGACTTACAGAAGCCAAGAAAACACAGCAGGACTATGATTGGCAGGTCTCAGCACAACATCATGAAGGGTGAGTTTGAAACTGAGAGCAGTAGTAATAACTGAAACTAAACTTACAGCACAGATACCCTAGGAGCTAACATATTTGCACATAGTTCTTTATTAGTCCCATGGAATTTAAATTGTGAGAAAAAATTTGAAATTTATCGAGAATTTGCTTTTTCTCCCATGGAATTAAATGCTGATTACTCAATACATTTACACTTTAAAAACGTTTGGTTTGACAAACGCTATAGAATATTGTCAATTAGTGTCTCAACATACTTCAAAACACAGAAAACTCGGCTGCGTAAATGGTTTGGTGTTGATTATTTTATTCTTTGCTGTTTTACTTAAGATTAATGTTCAATTTGGTTTCTTGGAATTCAGTGTGGAAATTTTGCCTTTATTAGGTATATTAGAACATAAACTAAAAAATGCATATTAGGACAAGATAATGCTTTTGCATTTCTTTCCTTTTTCATGTTACTTAAAGGAGACTGCTCTTAGTTTCAAAATAGTCTCATTTCAGCCTTATTATGCTTTTATAATTATCTCAAATATCAGCCAACAATTAGTAGTTGGGAGAAATGAAAGAAACTTGTTGTTTGATTATCTGTGTAAAAATCTGAAAATAACATGAGATTAGAAGAGCCATAAGCTAAACTATTGGAACTCCTACAAAATTTATAGAAATTCCTCAACTCAAAGTCACTCAACGATGAAATAACATTTACAGGAAATTATTTATTTTACATTATTAATGTTGGTGTTAAATCATTCAGTTGTGCTTCATATCAAAACTTTGTTTCTTAAGGGATAAAAGGTAGGCAGAAAATTTGATCAAGCAAAACAGTAAGAAATAAGATTTTGTAAAATAAGTAGATTTTAATTGAATGAATTGCTAGAGTATTATTTTCTCCCAAGTATTCTAAGTCAATTTTTCATATGCATCACTGCATAACACCAACATTACCTACAAAACCCACTTAGCTTTTTGCTTCTATTCTTAACTCTTTAAGCTAAACTGTTACAATTATATATTTTACCTGGCTCTCAATATGATGTATTACATTTTTCAAAATAATTTGATTCAACAACTTTATTAGCTACTGTGGGTTTCTTAAAATTATTATGGAGTTCTGTGAGTTTTCTGATTTTTTCTCTGGAAATATTTCTGCTTTGAAGGAAATTTAACATTAAGTTGAATGTTTATACCTAACATAAATTATAATATATATTTTCAATATTGAAGACTAAAGAAGATATTATCTTTTTAGTTTACAGGGAGATATCTTTGTATGTTCTTTTGAATAGTTTTTTTTTTTTTTTACTTTCTTAAAACTAGAAAATCATGTTTATATTTTTATGCAATTAGTTAAACTAATAAGCATGTTAGACTTGGCTTAAAAGGGAGAAAAATACAAAATGTTAAGATTATAATCTTAGTTTTTAAATGTCTCAACAATTAAAATTCTTAGTCACAGCAAAGAATAAAATATGGCATTCATATTGAAAAACGTGTTTTTACTGCTGAATAATAGCTTACCTCAAGGTCATAAGTAATAAAATATATAATTGATAGTAATATTAGTATTAGTCATACTAGTTATCATTACTACTGGAGTACTCTTGTCAGCACTGTGCTAGACTTAACAAAGAGTTGTCAATTACTTTTTATGTATTACACATTAGGTGAGATTATTTATACCTCAAATGTTAATAAACAAAATTTTCTGCCTTCAAAGACATAAAATAACGTGATATGTGTAGGACATAGAAATTCGGTTTTTAACTTTCTCATTCATTTCTTTATGCACTAATTTAACAAGTATCCATTTTTTCAAGCCTATGCTGAGTAGTGATAATTTAAAGGTGAACAGATGCAGACAACTTTCCAAAAGGAACCTGTAGTACGGTATAGGAGGCTGAAATTAATGAAATTGATATATAAATAAGCTTTAAATTGAACTGTTATAAATACTACAATGGGGGCTGCATGCATTATGAAAGCATATGATAGAAGTTTCTGTCCTGTCTAAGGAGGTTAGGAAAAGATGATCTAGCTGAGTTCTGAATGATAAATGAGAGTATATTGAGTGTATCTAGTATATGGGATGGATGCACTGCAGGGAGGAGACAACATTTTTACAAATACAAACAGCATGTACTAAGGCCGTGTGGCAAGGGAAAGAAGGTGTATTGTAAGAAATGAGAGGAGAGAAATTGACTATTTTGGTATATACAATTCAAACTAATCAGAGCCTTTGAGTTTCAGTTAAGGATTTAAATATTTATTATAACTATTTAGAGAATGTTAATATGGTTTACTCAATCAACTATACTGGTGGTATGTTAAACCAATGTTATCTTTCATTTTAAAAAGTTGCTCGACTCAGTGAAAAATTGGTAGAGAGAACTGAATAACGAGAAATCTCCTGCAGGGAGACAATGTAGAAAACTATGCTTACTGATATTTGCATTCGATTCTATAGGCTCATAGATTTCTTGGAACTAATCCATAAGAATCGCTAGAACCCGGGAGGCAGAGGTTGCAGTGAGCCGAGATTGCACTACTGCACTCCAGCCTGAGCTACAGAGCAAGACTCCGTCAAAAACAACAACAATAACAACAACAAACAAACAAACAAACTGCTATTCTAGATACTTAAGAATTAAATGTTAAAAAGGAAATAGGTAAGACGAATAAAGGAAGTTCAAGTCTATTTAATCATGGAGGTAATAAGTAGAACAAATCCATGGATTTCAATCTCTTTCCATGTAGTATGATTTTTATACAGGAGTTCAAGACAGAAAAGATGAGATCATTCTGTCTTTTAGACATTGGTTTATTTTGTAAAGGTTTTTAATGCTAAGGGATTAAGAAACACATCTACAGAGGCATCTATCTCAGGTCTTTAATCATTCTTGGTTTACATTTGTTTCTTACAATTTAGAATCCTGCCAGGATAGGGTAGATGACTTTAGTATTCATTTTTAATCCACAATAATGATGATGATATCAATAAAAACAAAATAATAGCAGTATTTAGCTTGTGTGTACAATAAAATAAACACTTCTCTAAGAAGAAGTATCTCAAAAATAAAACTCCAAGGTAGAACTTTTTATTATTATTACCCTAACTTCAAATACAAGAAAATTTTGGAAAGGTAACACACATAAAATTATATAGCTAATAATAAGAAGAAATTCAATTCAAGCCAGTGTCTGTTTGACTCCAGAACTCATATTCCAACTTATTTCTTCATACTTTCCCTCATTAGGAAGCAGGTGGGGGGTTGCTGTAAATAGTGAGTAAAGTTGTTCTGTATATTGCTCCTTTTAAGCCTACTACTTTATAGAGGTGTTAAGTACAACAGACAGTGGTGATTTGTGGTAGAGAATAAAATAAGTAAAACATGATTTTCATGAGTACTGGTAGAATCATAAGAAATAGATATTCTGGATCAACACAGAAGAATGATGTCTTCAACTTCCTGTTTCAAACTGCCATAAAATGTTTAAAACAATGAAAGCAATATTGTGAAAATATTTCTCCCCTTTTCTCATAAGAGACAGGAGTGTATATCTTTATGAAATCTTTGCCCATTCATTCACCAACTTAAAACTTTCCATAGAATATATTATTTCTCTGTAAATAAGGGGAAAATTTTCATCATTGTTTAATTGTACTTTTATTTAGACTTTCTGGAATATTGAAATAAGTAATAAAAATAGAACCTAGTTTGTTCAGATAATACAATAATGATAGTGGAGCATTTTTATCTCTCTAGAGATGAAAAGCACCATCATTTTCTCTTGTTATAGCCAGAGTTGGAAGGAGCTTATACAGTGGATAGAAGTTGAATACATTGTGTGGGTTTATAAAATATGAGGAGAACATGACATGCTTGGTTATGAATATTATTGACTGATTCTTCATTCAGTGATTTAAGATATTTTTAGAAAACTTATTTGATGTTGTCATATTTGAGCAAGATTTAAACATTTTTTCTTTTCCCTTTAATGCTGCCTTCTGTGGGTGGTCTTATAAGTTAGATTTTACAGAAAGAGTTAAAAATAATCTGAGTTTATTTGTTTAACTTTCCACAAGTAGAATTCTATTCAGGTTAACATGTCTCCATTGCATTCTTTCCCTCTTTAACATTAGGTTCCAACCACTAGAAATCTAAAGCTAAGTTCAAAGTCTATTTTAAGTTATGGAGCTAATGTGCAAGATAATGACATAGCTTATTTAAAGCAAGCAGAGAGAATATATTCTTGTCACTAGGTATTATATGTATAATACCTAGCATTTTATTAACATTCTAGTATATCCTCCAAAGAAGTTCATAATATAGAGACATAAAGTTATTTTTTCTCTATTCATACATTCTTTAAGCACTCTGAAAAGAAAAATAACATGCTAAAATTGTTTTGTTTCCTGCAACTCTACTCAGGTTTAAGTGAAACCCAAGTCTGCATAATTTCCTCCATGATTTGGCAATTATCTCTCTGCTTAGTGCAAGCCTAATAAAGCTTTTCTGCAAAATAAAGGCTTGCTTTTGGGAAAGCAGTTGTAGAAGGCTGCGAAACAACAGTGAAATGAACAATGGTAACTTCAATTTGTTAATTGAGGTCATTGGTTAGCTTTAGAGAATACTGTATACACAATTAAGCAAGCGTTTCAAACTGTTCTTCCTTGTTAACTGGTTTTGAGATATTCTCCTGGACAGAAAATTGATAGGCATGGTAAACACGCTCTAGTTGCCTAATTAGCTCAGGTAGTACAATTACTGGTGTTCAATATCTATCAACAAAGCAAAGGTGCTTTAAATGTCATATAAACACTAGAAATAAAAATAAACCACAGAGGGATTTCACACAACTAGCCATGTGAATGAAAGTTGACTTCTTGATAAAACTGTCTTGTGATGTAGGAAACTAAACTTTGAGAAAGAAAGGCAGTAAGATAAAACCTTCTTTGATTTTAAATTGCCATTGCTGAGAGTTAGAGAGGAATTTTAGAGGATGTTTTCTAGCTTTATGAAACCTCAAATTAACTTGAAATACTGAAATAGTTATAGTTATTTAAATAAATACGCTTAAATATTATCACCCCAAATTCTCCCATCTTGCAGTCTTTCCCACCATACCAGGGAGTTTATTAGTGACCTTCAAGAAAAAAAGGATTCTGTTCTAGAATGCTATCAAGTCTACACGTGAAAACATGTTGGGTTTTCAAACTCAATTTCTCTTCTGGTATAAATTGCAAGAATGTTGTTTTCTTCTAAAATCGCTTCACTGCCTCTTATATAAAGCCTTTCTGTTAAGCCTGCCTTTCTTTCATGTGGTCACTGCATCGACATTCCTTAAGTAGTTACTTTGTGTTAGAGACAGTAGTAACATATATTTGAAATGCCTTATGCTGTAAAGAATGTCCCAGTGTAATGCACAGGCTTTAATGGACAGGCTTGGTTGAGTTTTAGCATCCCTCCTCCTTTCCCCTCTTCTTCCTAGGAGAACCCTCTCCCTATGTAGCTCATGTGACTTAGAATATCTTGACTCTATCTTGAGCTCCAGGTGTTGAGTGATTGAAGGGTAATTCCATCTCCCTTCCAAGAAAATTGAATAATGGGCTCATCATCTGTTGAGCAATCATCATTAATAGAGATTCGCTGATGCTTTTGGCAAAAGTATCCTTAACTTTTAAATTCTTAGGAGAGTTTTCACAATCCTTTTTTCTAGGATCCAGTAAAGTATAAACAGCAAAACAGAAAATGCTTTAGTCATTTTTTTTTTTTGCTTGAAGAAAGCCACCCGAAGAGGAAAGAAACGTAGAGAGGAAGGCACATTAAAGGCAAGAGTAGTGCAAAGAAACCACAGCCGTGGGATTAAGCTAATTCTCAGAAAACCCATCTTGCCTCCACACTGTATTACTTTTATGTCAGTATATATTATTTTTTCTGTTACTTGGAGTCATAATACTTTAGTTGATAAACCAGAGGAACCCATGGTCAAAAAGACCAATATAATGTCCCTCCAATTATTCAGAACTCTCTCATACTTCCTTGTATTGTTTTTTCATCTTTTGGCCACAATTTACCATAACAAAACCCAATATACTTTCTTTTTCAACAAGTCAGGACCACCTGCTTATTAGTATATTATGCAAATAAATTTGTTAATTAGTTTATTGTTTTTGTTAATATAATACATGCATATAGTTTATGTGCTGAATATTCCTGAAATGCTATGTAACATATGTATGTAATTCATTATTTAAAGTTCTCTGAGAATATCAGCTGACAATTTTGAGAAATTTTTCTACTTCTGATAATGTCTGCATTTGCTCTAGTTTCTTCTTTTTTCTGTTAGTTCGGTATTTATTTCTTTCTAAATACGAGTCTTACAAATATCTGGTGATTTTTGGCTATTTGTGAAGATTAAGATACTAATAAATAAATGAAAGTCTTTTAGAAAAAACTTTGAAATACTTTCAGCAAGTAACTTCTGGGTATGTTTATGTCCCTTCATCTTAACAGGTTTCTTCTATATTTTTATCTCCTTTGCTGACTTCTCTCGTTCACAAATTTTAAATTGCATTCTCTGCCGAAATACCTCATTAGAAGCGAATTCCCTAAGCAGCCTATTGAAGATGCAAGTTCCCACCAGCCACTCTTCATCTGTATTAGTCTGTTTTCTCACTGCTGATAAAGACATACCTGAGACTGGGAAATTTACAACAGAACAAGGTTTAATGAACTCACAGTTCCACATGGCTGGGGAGACATCACAATCATGGCAAAATCCAAAAGGCAAGTATCACATGCAGGCAGACAATGGAAAAGAATAAAAGCCAAGTGAAAGGGTTTTTCCTTTATAAATCCATCAGTTCTCATGAAACTTATACACTACCATGAGAACAGTATGGGGGAAGCTGCCCCCATGATTCCTTTATCTCCCACTAGGTCCTTCCCATAATATGAAGGAATTATGGAGCTGCAATTCAAGCTGAGATTTGGGTGGGGACACAGCCAAACCATATCCCTATCTCTTAGATTCAGTCCTTTGAAACACTAGTCTCTATTTAAGATTATATTACATATCTTTATGCACTTATTTATAGTCTCTCCCCCTTCTCTTGGTGACTAAGTTCCAAGAGGGCACAGATAAAGTTCTCTTCAAATCTGCTTTGCCATTTACTACAGTGCCTGGTTCATAATGATTTCTCAAGAAATACTCACTGGATGAATATGTTATGCCTAAATCAGTACTAAGTTAAGTGTGTTCCTTTCTTTTCTCTTTCTTTCTTTCTTCTTTCTTTCTTTCTTTCTTTCTTTCTTTTCTTTCTTTCTTTCTTCTCTTTCTTTCTTTCTTTCTCTCTCTTTCTTCTTTCTTTCTCTTTCTTCTTTCTTTCTCTCTCTTTCTTTCTTCTCTCTCTTTCTTTCTTCTTTCTTTCTTTCTTTCTTTTTCTTTCTTTCTTCCTTTCTTCCTTCCTTCCTCCTTCCTTCCTTCTTCCTTCCTTCCTTCCTTCCTTCCTCTCTCCTTCCTTCCTTCCTTCCTTCCTTCCTTTCTTCCTTCCTTCCTTCCTTCCTTCCTTCCTTTTTTGAAAGGGTCTCACTTTGTCACCCAGGTTGGAGTGCAGTACTGCAATCTCGGTTCACTGCAGTCTTGACCTCCCTGGTTCAAAGAATCCTCCCACCTCAGCCTCCCAAGTAACTGAGACTACAGGTGCACACTACCATGCCTGCTAATTTTTGTATTTTTTGTAGAAATGGGGTTTCATCATGTTGCCTGATATGGTTTGGCTGTGTCCCCACCCCAAATCCCATCTTCAATTGTAATCCCCATAATCTTCATGTGTCAAGGGAGAGACCAGGTGGAGGCAACTGAATCATGGACGTGGTTTCCTTCATGCTGTTCTCATGATAGTGAATGAGTTCTCAGGAGATCTGATAGTTTTATAAGTGTCTGGTAGTTCCTCTTGTGTTCATTCTCCTTCCTGACGCCTTGTGAGAAAGGTGCCTTGCTTCCCCTTCACCTTCTGCCATGATTGTAAGTTTCCTGAGGCCTCCCTAGCAATGCCAGACTGTGAGTCAATGAAAACTCCTTCCTTTATAAATTACCCAGTCTTGGGCAGTTCTTAATAACATGTGAAAATGGACTAATATATTGCTCAAGCTGGTCTTGAAGTGATTCTACTGCCTCGGCCTCTGAAAGTGCAAAGATTACAAGTGTGAGCCACCACACCCAGCCTAGTGTGTTTCTTCAAAGGGAGGATTTTTTTTTTTTTTTTATGAAAACCCTTTTCTGGAGGGAGGTGTAAGTAGAAAGATTGGCTCAAAGGAGATTCCAGAGCAGTCACTATACTTTAAGACCTCCTAGGTGTTATGTTCAATGTGTGCACTAGACAGCATAAACCATTGAATCAAAAATTACAAGGAAAGCCTCCTAGCATTTTCTATAAATTAATCTCAGTGCATGTATGTTCAGCATTAGGACCTAGATGATTGGAAAATAAAATAATCCCCTGCTGAAAAAATAGTGATGTGTTCAGTGAATCTGTCATTCTGTCAGAAAAAGGACTGAGAGACTCTTCTTAATTTAGTCTAGGGAATTTTTAAAGCAGTTCCTTTGGAAAAGTATTCATTTTGCTTAAAGCTGCACTTGGCAAATGATGCCCAACAAGACGAATACTTTAAATTCATTGAAGGTATTCTACGTGTTAATAGACAAAACATTAAGAGAAGAGAGCATCCAGGTATCATTTCCAAGAAATATTAGGCAGTGAACATTTCATGTATTTGGGAATTCTATTAATGACAGAAGATGAAAAGTGGACTGAAAACCTTTCTTATTGGTTTTTTTCTGTGAATTCAGATATTAGACTTTGATCAAATGCTGCAAATGTTTATTGACTGGCTTCTGTGTGGAGGGTGCTATTCGATTTAGTTACTGGGAATACATAATATGGAAAACCTTTCCTTATAAGATGAACTCAATACAAACAAATGTTTGCAACACAAATAATAAAGTGGTAGGTACAAAGTAAAATGAAATTGCGTGAAAAAGAAGCAGTTATTTCTGGTTTCGAGGGTATGTGGCTGAGAGAATTCTAGGAAATTTGAAGAATACTTGTAAACTCCGAACACTTGGGGCTTTAAAGTCCATAGGGAGCAATTCAGATTGTACTATTCCAAATTTGACAGAAGTTTTATTGGCTTTGACAATTTTGAGATTGAGTTTTCTGGGAGCAACAAGGGATGTAGAACAGAACAGTTCTTGTGAGGATATGCGTGTATGTGAATGTTTGTGTATGCAGAGACCGACAGACCCACTCTAGTGGTACGTATGCACAAAGACTCTGTTTCATTTCAAAATGTGCTTAAACTTTATCAAATTTGATTTACATATTAGATGTCTATCATTTAGGCTTACACAGAAGGAATCAGAGAAGTTGTTTCAGTATGTGACTCCTATGTTTTAAAATAATCAACAAGATTAAAAAGTCTCTATAATTTACATGCTTTTAAATATGGAAGTGGGACCCTCAGTTTGCAACCCAAACTATATGTGACACATAAGCTTATCCTCCTTGATTATATTTACATTTTCTATAAAAGAGATCTTGAGATATTAAAATAAATAAATAAAAAAAACCACCAGCAATTACTTGGGTTTGAAGTAGGGAGGGGAAACAGGATTGATGTCCATGATGCTTCATACAAGTGCAGTAGTAAATTTTCCCAGATTGGTCGTTATTCCTCTGTCTCCTTTAACCTTGGAACATATTAGGTTTTACTCCTCTGTGGCTTACAAGGCATAACATTTATTAGCTGAATATTATGCAGAGTGGTTACCATTAATTACTTTGATAGTAAATATGGATAATAATACTCGGTTTTAAAATAAATTAAAAGTTGCTTTTTTTTTTTTTCTGGAGTCTCATTTGTCAAGAGAAAAAAAAAAGACTCTTCTATGCTTAAAAAGAACCAACATCTAAACAAATAATTTTCTTTTATTGAAGCAAAACAAAAACACGAAAATGTTACTTTTGGCATCAGTTCAATAATTTAGATTGGAAAGAATATTTATAATAAAGAAAATGAGATATTATGTATTATGTACTAAATACATGTTATGCATTCCACTAGCTCATTTCTAGTAAAATATTAATATCCTCATGAGACAAAAGGAAATAATGCAGGCAATTCATGTGTCAGTGCTTGGGCTATATATTGTTGTCTAAAATATTTCTTTATCTTTACTCTTTGTAATTTCTAGAGCAGCGAAGTTTTAAACTTTGGCCTTCAAGAATTTTAATTCTAATCATGTAACTAAAATTAAAAAAAAAAAAAAACATGTGCCTGTGTGTGTACATATCAGTTTAAGAACTGTCAGACTTTTCTGAAAAGGTAATTAGTAATTCATGAAAATTAGAAAAGTCTCTCATCTATGGGCATTTGGTCTCGGAGGTGTAGACTGAGGTGTAAGACCAAAAAGTTTCTGTAAACACATACAGCTACAAGCTTCCTGCTGATCTGGTAATCTACATTCTTGAAAAAGACAATTTTCCTTCCTGCCCAGTACCAGGAGATGAAAACCCAAAGGCAAACAGTTCGTATGGAAAATAAAGACATGGCATTTGAAAGTATTTTACTTGCAGGAACAATGCTGCATAAAATGTGAAATACCTCATAAGACTTTATATCCTCTTACATATAGTTATACATTTTCCTGAATTATAAATATGGGTTATAAAATTTATATTAGTTTTTCTACAATTATCAATTCCCTTTTCTCCTTGTTACCATCGTTGTGAAACATTTACATTGTGTACAAAATAAAAGAAAATATAGAAACCAAAATATATCTTGCCACACTGATATAAAGAGCAATAATGTTTTAGAAATTTGCTTTTTACATATTTTTCTATGGCTATACTCATATATCACATCCTATTATCATCCATTTAAACAGCACAATTCATTTTGCAGATTTTAAAGTTTTTTGTTGAACTTCCTCCTAAACTCCTCTCTAAGTTAACAACCTTTCATGAATCTTTTCATAGCCCTTATTAGGCTCCTATCATATGAAAACATCAGCGTATAGAAAATGTTGGTCATTTTTTAGTGTGCGGGGTCATATTATACACACTGCTTCCTCGTATCTTTTCTCAAACACACTTTTTAGAAACCTTTTTTGAATTGCCTGATGTAAAACTAACTAATTCTATTTAATGGTATTGCCGAACCTTAACTTATCTAATCATTAAACTATTGATAAGCATATACTTAGCTGCTTATCTTTTGTAACTACGAAAGATGTTGCAATAAATCTTGTATAATAAATATCTTAAAGTAACTGTGTTCATAATTCATTTTTAACTGAAATTCATATTGCCAGATTGCCTTCCAAAACGATTAAATTTATTTCCAGAAATCATCTGTGACATACTACCTTTTATTTCATCTCAAATATCAGAAGTCCCTATTACTCTTTAATTTTTGTCAGTCTGATGGATGAGTGCTAAATTGTTTTTGTTAAATGTTCATTTCCATAGAGAGTACTGAGTTTAAACCTGTTTTCACTTATTCACTGTCATTGGCTTGTCTCTTTTTTGATATGCTGTTTAATTTTTTACTTGTTCTCATAAGTTTTCTTTAACCTTTTAAAAATCAGTTTCTTACTCATGTATTTTATATTATAGATAATTTTCTTCATTAACATTGCAAAATACTTTTCTCAATCTCTCAGATCCATTTGACTTTGTTTACAATATATTATATAGCATGTCAAAGAATTAATTGCACTTAGTTTATGCAATATGATTTCTTAGTTTTCTTACATACTAATGATATGCGTAACCTTAGCTTATATTATTCTAATTGCCTGCAAATTATTTATTTATTTTATTCATTTAATATTTGAGTTTATAATTCATCTGGTTTGTATTTTATATGGTATGTGATATGAGATACAATGTTGTTTTATTCTAGGCAGCCAGTTCTATTAACACTATGGATTAAATAATTACATTTTCCCCACTAAATTGAATTCTAAAGACTTTAATAAAAAATTCCAATATATATGTGTACATTAGAATGTGTCTATATGTATAAATTCTAATGTATAATTTTAATATATAATATATAATTCTAATATATACACACCCACATGTGTATATATGCTTTTATTTCTGGATTCTCTACTCTGTTTTACTAATTTAGTTTATTTTCCAAAGCAATGCTATACTATTATGATTACAGTATATAACTTATGGAATATTATAGTAATAATTACAGAATGGTGCTTATAATTATCATTCTAATTTCAAAATATTTTGCCTATATTTAAACATGTATTTTCCCACTTCAGTCTAATTTTGATTTCATGCAATTCTCCCTTTCTTTCCCAACTAAAAATATGAGAATCAAATTATAATTATATTAAAACAATATACTAATTTGAGGATGACTGACATTTTTATTCTTAGTCAATATTATGGTAGGTCTTTATATTTTCAATTTAATTTTAATATTTTTAGAAGTGAAAAATATGTTATCAAAAATATTTAAGTGTTTATAAAATTAATTTAGACATTTATATCATTGTGTCATGGGATCTTTGGGACTGATATGATTTGACCGTGTCCACACCCAAATCTCATCTTGAATTATAACTCTCACAATTCCCCTGTGTCATGGAAGGAACCTAGTGGTAGGTAATTGAATCACGGGAGCTGGTGTTTTTTTCTGCTGTTCTTGTGATAGTGAATAACTCTTATGAGATCTGATGGCCTTAAAAACGGGAGTTTCCCTACACAAGCTCTCTTCTCTTGGCTTGCTGCCATCCATGGAAGATGTGACTTGCTCCTCCTCACCTTCCACCATGATTGTGACGCTTCCCAGCCATGTGGAACTGTAAGTCCATTAAACCTTTTTTCCTGTATAAATTGCCCAGTCTCAGGTATGTCTTTATCAGCAGTGTGAACACAGACTAATATAGGAGTGTCATTTTTCCGGCCAGAAACGTCTGTGGCTGGTGGTGCTTTTGCTCGAGTTTTGCTTGGGCTTGCTGGACCCTTTTTGCCCACTCCACCTGGCAGGCTGTGCTCACTCTAGCTACCAGGTGGGTTTCATGACTGCCAAGGGCGAGTAAGGTGTGGAATGGCAAGCGAGCGTGAGAGAAGGTGGGGTCCGGCCACTGTACATTATCAGACTTGCCAGCACCTGTAGCATGGTGGGCAGCTCCAGGTGCCAGCATGGGCACTGACTCTCTGTAAGGCTGTGGCCAGGCCAGGTGCACTGTAAGCAGCTGACATGGCTGGCCACAGGGAACACAGTGGCTCCTGGAAGCTTGGAGACACCGGGAACCACAGGGCCCCAAAGAAGGAGTCACAGCCCTGGCTTAGGGAGCTCCCAAGTCTGGGCTCCCTGAAGAGCTGGAGCTTTTCTTTCCTTCTCTTCTCCTGCAATGGGGTGAGCAGGGGGCATGTCTTAGCCCCGTTTGTGTTATAGCTCTTTTAATCTCGCATTCAGGGTGTCCTGAGTTATTGTCATGTGACTAGGAAGAACAAGGTACACAGACAAGTGGAGGCTGAGCAAGATGAACAGGAGCTTTATTGAGTGATAGAGCAGCTCAGAGGAAACCAACAGGGGGCAGCTTCTTTCAGCAGTCAGGGTATTCTGACGAGTGTTCAGCTATCAGCAGAGGGTCACGCCGTCATCTGCACAGCTCTCAGTGGAGAGGAGGCCCTAGAGTGGGTTGCTCCTCTCAGAACCTAGTTGTCCAAATATCTGCTTAGCTTTCACTGAGCCCAGAGCTCTTATGGGCCTCAGAGGCAAGGAAGTGCATACCAGTAGGTCCATGAGCAGCCATAGGCCAGCCCAGAAAAAGGCACCACAAGTTTCTACTCTGCTCCCCAGGACTGGCAGCCCAGCCCACAGCCTTTAGGCCACCCTTGGCCTGAAGGTGGGGCCTCACTGGGAACCCATCCCCTTCTGCCCAAGAACCTGCTTGACTCCTGTTGCCCTTCATGGCACCCAGACTGTGGGTGTCAAGGGCAGACTGCAGGCTAGCACCAAGCTGCCCTCAGCACCCCCTTAGCATCCCTCCTATGTTAGTCAGTTCCCAAAAATCTGGAGGGGGCTGAGGCAGCAGGGGGCTGGAGTGTCAGCACTGCCCTGAGTGTGTGCACACCTGGCTGTGAGAGGTGAAGCCGGTTAGACTTCTGGGTTGGGTGGGGACTTGGAGAACTTTTCTGTCTAAAGGATTGTAAACACACCAATCAGCTCTCTGTGTCTAGCTAAAGGTTTGTAAACGCACCAAGCAGCACTCTGTAAAAATGCACCAATCAGCACTCTGTAAAATGGACCAATCAGCAGGATGTGCGGGTGGGGGAGGGGAGCGGAAACCAAAGAAGGAAATAAAAGCTGGCCTCTTGCGCTAGCAGCGGCAACCGGCTGGGGTCCCCTTCCACTCTGTGGAAATTTTGTTCTTTCCCTCTTCATGATAAATCTTGCTGCTGCTTAATCTTTGGGTCCGCTCTACCTTTATGAGCTGTAACACACAATGTGAAAGTCTGCAGCTTCACTTCTGAAGTCAGCAAGACCATGAACCCACCTGGAGGAACAAATATATTACCGACGCACCACCCTTAAGAGCTGTGACACTCACTGCAAAGGTCTGCGGCTTCACTCCTGAAGTCAGAGACCATGAATCCACCGGGAGGAAGAAATTCCGGACACATCTGAACATCTGGAGGAATAAACTCCGGACACACTATCTTTGAGAAAACTGTAACACTCACGTGGAGGGTTCGCGGCTTCATTCTTGAAGTCAGTGAGACCAAGAACTCACCAGAAGGAACCAGTTCCGGACACAGCTGGGCCACAAAACCACCCAGGCTTGCCCCCAACTTTGCTCTGAGATCAGAGTGATGGCCAAGAGCAGGGAGAAGCCAGGCAGCAACAGCAGACAATTCTGAGTCTGTGAGGGAAGGGGGGCCTTCCCAGGCCCCAAAGAGAACACGGATGCCTAAGTCCACAGCTGCGGTTTGGGTGGCTGCAGCTGCAGCTGCACCTACAAGGTCAGGACTTCTGCCTGTTCTGCGGAGTGGGAGGCCCAGGTCTGCCGCCATGATTTGGGCACTGCAGCAGGAGCTCCTACCTGCTCTGGGGCCCTGAGAGCACAGGGATGAGTGGATCAGCAGCCATGGCTTGGGTGGCTGCAGTGGCCCTCGGGAAGATCCTGCCTCAGCTCAGAAGGGTGAGGGCATCAGCTTGTCCCTGGCTCTCACCTGCTTCATGGAGAATGCAGCCCTGACCGCACCTCCCTGTTGTAGCCAACCTGATGGCAGCAGTCACTGCAGATGGCCTGCCACCGCCATCAGTTTGGTCATGGACTATCTGTAAAAACTGATGCTTACTTTGGAAGCCATATGAAGTGCTAAAATGTTTTCTCTTTTCATTTGCCATTCTTTCCCATTTCAACCACAAATTTCTCAATTTTGACATTAGTATTATCAAATTATTGGGTATATTATCAAACTACAGATAATTCCTGGTCCAGGTGTGACTCTTTGGATCAGTGATGTCAAAATGAAGCAATTTCTTCATTAAGCAAACACACACACACACACACACTCTTCTGATAGCTTTTAGACGTTATTAATTTCCTTTAATGGTACTTTTGAATGTCTGTGATGCCATTTATTCTGTTCTATAAAAAGGGTTAATCAGAAGAAGAATATTTTTCCCTCAATTTTTAACTTAAGAGTATTGAACTTCACAAATCTAAGATCTGAACCTTCCATGCTGACTTAAGTTGTCTGAGTTTTGTGGGTCGTGCTGTTTTCACACCTGTCTTCAGTATGTGAAGTCATGAAGACCAAGGCCTTCCTGCAAGTTCTCCGCATCTCCAGTCCAGACTTACTTATGGGGATCAAGGCTTTCACAGCAAATACAGCTGACCCAACTTTGCACATTTATCTAATGCTGTAACGTTCAAGGAATCAGGATTTTGAAGGCAGCTTCAGACTAGTATTGACTCTGTACTCATGTTTCTCCTTTATTCCTAGTAAATCAAAATGCTGTTCACTTATGTTTAACATAAACATCACACTTTCTCCAAACCTTGTGTCTCAGTCTGCTGGAACTGCTATAACAAAATACCACAGACTGGGTGATTCAAACAAGGAACGTTGATTTCTCACAGTTCTGGAGGCTGGTAATTCCAAGATCAAGGTGCTTATAGATGCAGTTCTCAGTACCAATGTCTTGGTGATGACTGCCTTCTTGCTGTATCCTCACATGATAGAGTGAACTGCTGTCTGGTTTCTTCTTGTGGGGTCACTAGTTACTTTCCAAAGTCCTAGCCACCAAATTCCATCACATTGTAGGTTAAGAATTCAATATATGAATTTTGGGGTTGCATAAGCATTCAGTCCATAACACTCTATAATAACCCTTCTTCTTTGTTTGTTTAGCAATAAATTACATTTATTGTACTTCTTGCAATTCTTCCTTTCCTAAGTAAGAATTTTTTTTTTTTTTTTGTCATTCAGAATGTCTGTGAGACTCGTTTATTTTTAAGGTGATTTCTAATATATAATTTTGTAAGCAATATGCATGCTTTCTTTTTAGGCTGTTAGCTAAAATGCAGCGAATTAGCTAGATTTGCTCAAGTTTACACTCATTCTGCATGTTTTTCTTTTTTCTTTTTCTTTTTTTTTCAGATGATCATTAGCATTTTTTAGCAATAAAGTATTTTTTTTTTCTTATTGTGGAGATGGGGTCTTGCTATGTTTGCCAGGCTGGTCTCAAACTTCTGGACACAAGTGATCCTGTCAGCTCTTCCTCTGTAAGTTCTGGCATTACAAGCATCAGCCATTGTGCCCAGCCACAACAAAGTATTTTTGAATTAAAGTATGTACATTTTTTGGAAATAATGCTGTTATACACTTAACAAACTACAGTATAACGTAGACATAACTTTTATACACACTGAGAAACCAAAAAATTAGCATGACTCTATTTGCAATATTCACTTCATTTCCGTGGTCTGCAACTGGACCCGCAATATCTCTGAGGTATGTCTGTATACAGTCTTAACTATCCATTCATTTGCTTCAGTGTGAAACGTGAAATTAATGCAATGCCTTAGAGACTCCCAATCATGTTTTCTTTCTTTTAGAGTCTTAGCCTGTGAGTTTAGGGAAGTGAACCAGGAAATAAATAGAGCCAGGGATGGCAACTATCTTTGCTAAGGACAAAGACCACATACTTTCAGATTGTGAACATGTCAAGGATTAGTGTCAGAGAGTGGAGTCCCCAGATAGACATATTGGAAGAGAGAGATAAGATCATTGTTGACGTTTGTTGAGTCCTTATACGGGTGTGGCACTGTTTTTATCTCTTTATATGTGTATTATCGTCTTTCATCTTCAAGTTTGTAAATTATGTGACCGTTTTTTACAAAAGAGAAAAATGAAGTTTAACAAGCCTCAGAAAAACTTGCCTGAGGTCACAGACAGATCTGATAAGTGACTGCACAGATGATTGACAGATCTATGATATTTACCCATTTTGCAACTTCACTGAGGAAAAAAAAAATACACAGTCTTACTCTGCATGTCATTGCAGGACCATAAAAATGACCAGCAAATTGAAACCATGCAAAACAAACTTAATATCTGTGGGGAAAATTGTGATTGTCCTGTGACTTTTCTTTTTTTTTTTTTTATTATACTTTAAGTTCTACGGTACATGTGTATAACATGCAGATTTGTTACATATGTATACTTGTGTCATGTTGGTGTGCTGCACCCATCAACTCGTCAGCACCCATCAATTCGTCATTTATATCAGGTATAACTCCCAATGCAATCCCTCCCTCCTCCCCCCTCCCCATGATAGGCCCCGATGTGTGATGTTCCCCTTCCCGAGTCCAAATGATGTCATTGTTCAGTTCCCACCTATGAGTGAGAACATGAGGTGTTTGGTTTTCTGTTCTTGTGATAGTTTGCTAAGAATGATGGTTTCCAGCTGCATCCATGTCCCTACAAAGGACGCAAACACATCCTTTTTTATGGCTGCATAATATTCCATGGAGTATATGTGCCACATTTTCTTAATCCAGTCTGTCACAGATGGACATTTGGGTTGATTCCAAGTCTTTGTTATTGTGAATAGTGCCACAATAAACATACGTGTGCATGTGTCTTTATAGCAGCATGATTTATAATCCTTTGGGTGTATACCCAGTAGTGGGATGGCTGGGTCATATGGTACATCTACTTCTAGATCCTTGAGGAATCGCCATACTGTTTTCCATAATGGTTGAACTAGTTTACAATCTCACCAACAGTGTAAAAGTGTTCGACCTGTTGTTACCTGACTTTTTAATGATTGCCATTCTAACTGGTGTGAGATGGTATCTCATTGTGGTTTTGATTTGCATCTCTCTGATGGCCAGTGATGATGAGCATTTTTTCATGTGTCTGTTGGCTGTATGAATGTCTTCTTTTGAGAAATGTCTGTTCATATCCTTTGCCCACTTTTTGATGGGGTTGTTTGTTTTTTTCTTGTAAATTTGTTTGAGTTCTTTGTAGATTCTGGATATTAGCCCTTTGTCAGATGAGTAGATTGCAAAAATTTTCTCCATTCTGTAGGTTGCCTGTTCACTCTGGTGGTAGTTTCTTTTGCTGTGCAGAAGCTCTTTAGTTTAATGAGATCCCATTTGTCAATTTTGGCTTTTGCTGCCGTTGCTTTTGGTGTTTTAGACATGAAGTTCTTGCCCATGCCTATGTCCTCAATGGTACTACCTAGGTTTTCTTCTAGGGTTTTTATGGTATTAGGTCTAACATTTAAGTCTCTAATCCATCTTGAATTAATTTTCGTATAAGGATTAAGGAAAGGATCCAGTTTCAGCTTTCTACTTATGGCTAGCCAATTTTCCCAGCACCATTTATTAAATAGGGAATCCTTTCCCCATTTCTTGTTTTTGTCAGGTTTGTCAAAGATCAGATGGCTTTAGATGTGTGGTATAATTTCTGAGGACTCTGTTCTGTTCCATTGGTCTATATCTCTGTTTTGATACCATTACCATGCTGTTTTGGTTACTGTAGCATTGTAGTATAGTTTGAAGTCAGGTAGCATGATGCCTCCAGCTTTGTTCTTATGACTTAGGATTGTCTTGGCAATGCGGGCTCTTTTTTGGTTCCATATGAACTTTAAAGTAGTTTTTTCCAACTCTGTGAAGAAACTCATTGGTAGCTTGATGGGGATGGCATTGAATCTATAAATAACCTTGGGCAGTATGGCAATTTTCACGATATTGATTCTTCCTATCCATGAGCATGGTATGTTCTTCCATTTGTTAGTGTCCTCTTTTATTTCACTGAGCAGTGGCTTGCAGTTCTCCTTGAAGAGGTCCTTTACATGCCTTGTAAGTTGGATTCCTAGGTATTGTATTCTGTTTGAAGCAATTGTGAATGGAAGTTCATTCCTGATTTGGCTCTCTGTTTGTCTGTTACTGGTGTATAAGAATGCTTGTGATTTTTGCACATTAATTTTGTATCCTGAGACTTTGCTGAAGTTGCTTATCAGCTTAAGGAGATTTTGGGCTGAGACAATGGGGTTTTCTAAATATACAATCATGATCTGCAAACAGGGACAATTTGACTTCTTCTTTTCCTAACTGGATACCCTTGATTTCTTTCTCTTGCCTGATTGCCCTAGCCAGAACTTCCAACACTATGTTGAATAGGAGTGGTGAGAGAGGGCATCCCTGTCTTGTGCCAGATTTCAAAGGGAATTTTTCCAGTTTTTGCCCATTCAGTATGATATTGGCTGTGGGTTTGTTATAAATAGCTCTTATTATTTTGAGGTACGTTCCATCAATACCGAATTTATTGAGCGTTTTTAGCATGAAGGGCTGTTGAATTTTGTCAAAAGCCTTTTCTGCATCTATTGAGATAATCATGTGGTTCTTCTCTTTGGTTCTGTTTATATGCTGGAATACGTTTATTGATTTGCGAATGTTGAACCAGCCTTGCATCCCAGGGATGAAGCCCACTTGATCATGGTGGATAAGCTTTTTGATGTGCTGCTGAATCCAGTTTGCCAGTATTTTATTGAGGATTTCTGCATCGATGTTCATCAGGGATATTGGTCTAAAATTTTCTTTTTTTCTTGTGTCTCTGCCAGGCATTGGTATCAGGATGATGTTGGCCTCATAAAATGAGTTAGGGAGAATTCCCTCTTTTTCTATTGATTGGAATAGTTTCAGAAGGAATGGTACCAGCTCCTCCTTGTACCTCTGGTAGAATTCAGCTGTGAATCCATCTGGTCCTGGACTTTTTTTTGGTTGGTAGGCTATTAATTATTGCCTCAATTTCAGAGCCTGCTATTGGTCTATTCAGGGATTCAACTTCTTCCTGGTTTAGCCTTGGGAGAGTGTAAGTGTCCCGGAAATTATCCATTTCCTCTAGATTTTCTAGTTGATTTGCGTAGAGGTGTTTATAGTATTCTCTGATGGTAGTTTGTATTTCTGTGGGGTCCGTGGTGATATACCCTTTATCATTTTTTATTGCGTCTATTTGATTCTTCTCTCTTTTCTTCTTTATTAGTCTTGCTAGCAGTCTCAATTTTGTTGATTTTTTCAAAAAACCAGATCCTGGATTCATTGATTTTTTGGAGGATTTTTTGTGTCTCTATCTCCTTCAGTTCTGCTCTGATCTTAGTTATTTCTTGCCTTCTGCTAGCTTTTGAATGTGTTTGCTCTTGCTTCTCCAGTTCTTTTAATTGTGATGTTAGAGTGTCCATTTTAGATCTTTCCAGCTTTCTCTTGTGGGCATTTAGTGCTATAAATTTCCCTCTACACACTGCTTTAAATGTGTCCCAGAGATTCTGGTATGTTGTATCTTTGTTCTCATTGGTTTCAAAGAACATCTTTATTTCTGCCTTCATTTTGTTATGTACCCAGTAGTCATTCCGGAGCAGGTTGTTCAGTTTCCATGTCGTTGAGCGGTTTTGATTGAGTTTCTTAGTCCTGAGTTCTAGTCTGATTGCACTGTGGTCTGAGAGACAGTTTGTTATAATTTCTGTTCTTGTACATTTGCCGAGGAGTGCTTTACTTCCAATTATGTGGTCAATTTTGGAATAAGTGTGATGTGGTGCTGAGAAGAATGTATATTCTGTTGATTTGGGTGGAGAGTTCTATAGATGTCTATTAGGTCCGCTTGGTGCAGAGATGAGTTCAATTCCTGGATACTTATTAACTTTCTGTCTCGTTGATCTGTCTAATGTTGACAGTGGAGTGTTGAAGTCTCCCATTATTATTGTATGGGAGTCTAAGTCTCTTTGTAAGTCTCTAAGGACTTGCTTTATGAATCTAGGTGCTCCTGTATTGGGTGCATATATATTTAGGATAGTTAGCTCTTCCTGTTGAATTGATCCCTTTACCATTATGTAATGGCCTTCTTTGTCTCTTTTGATCTTTGATGGTTTAAAGTCTATTTTATCAGAGACCTGGATTGCAACCCCTGCTTTTTTTGTTCTCCATTTGCTTGGTAGATCTTCCTCCATCCCTTCTTTTGAGCCTATGTATGTCTCTGCATGTGAGATGGGTCTCCTGAATACAGCAGACTGATGGGTCTTGACTCTTGATCCAGTTTGCCAGTCTGTGTCTTTTAATTGGAGCATTTAGTCCATTAACATTTAAGGTTAATATGGTTATGTGTGAACTTGATCCTGCCATTATGATATTAACTGGTTATTTTGCTCGGTAGTTGATGCAGTTTCTTCCTAGCCTCGATGGTCTTTACATTTTGGCATGTTTTTGCAATGGCTGGTACCGCTGTTCCTTTCCATGTTTAGGGCTTCCTTCAGGGTCTCTGGTAAGGCAGGCCTGGTGTGACAAAATCTCTAAGCATTTGCTTATCTGTAAAGGATTTTATTTCTCCTTCACTGATGAAACTTAGTTTGGCTGGATATGAAATTCTGGGTTGAAAATTCTTTTCTTTAAGAATGTTGAATATTGGCCCCCACTCTCTTCTGGCTTGTAGAGTTTCTGCCCAGAGATCTGCTGTTATTCTGATGGGCTTCCCTTTGTGGGTAACCCAACCTTTCTCTCTGGCTGCTCTTAAGATTTTTTCCTTCATTTCAACTTTGGTGAATCTGGCAATTATGTGTCTTGGAGTTGCTCTTCTCGAGGAATCTCTTTGTGGTGCTCTCTGTATTTCCTGAATTTGAATGTTGGCCACCCTACTAGGTTGGCGAAGTTGTCCTGGATGATATCCTGAAGTGTGTTTTCCAACTTGGTTCCATTTTCCCCCTCACTTTCAGGCACCCCAATCAGACATAGATTTGGTCTTTTCACATAATCCCATACTTCTTGCAGGCTTTGTTCATTTCTTTTCCTTCTTTTTTCTTTAGGTTTCTCTTCTCGCTTCATTTCATTCATTTGATCTTCAATCGCTGATACTCTTTCTTCCAGTTGATCGAGTCAGTTACTGAAGCTTGTGGATTTGTCACGTATTTCTCGTGTCATGGTTTTCGTCTCTGTCATTTCATTTATGACCTTCTCTGCATTAATTATTCTAGCTATCAATTCTTCCACTCTTTTTTCAAGCTTTTTGTTTCTTTGCACTGGGTATGTAATTCCTCTTTTAGCTCTGAGAAGTTTGATGGACTGAAGCCTTCTTCTCTCATTTTGTCAAAGTCATTCTCTGACCAGCTTTGATCCGTTGCTGGTGATGAGCTGCGCTCCTTTGCAGGGGGACATGCGCTCTTATTTCTTGAATTTCCAGCTTTTCTGGCCTGCTTCTTCCCCATCTTCGTGGTTTTATCTGCCTCTGGTCTTTGATGATGGTGATGCACTGATGGGGTTTAGTATAGGTGTTCTTCCTGTTTGATAGTTTTCCTTCTAATAGTCAGGACCCTCAGCTGTACGTCTGTTGGAGATTGCTTGAAGTCCACTCCAGACGCTGTTTGCCTGGGTATCAGCAGCAGAGGTTGCAGAAGATAGAATATTGCTGAATAGCGAGTGTACCTGTCTGATTCTTACTTTGGAAGCTTCCTCTCAGGGGTGTACTCCACCCTGTAGGTGTGGGGTGTCAGACTGCCCCTAGTGGGGGATGTCTCCCAGTTAGGCTACTCAGGGGTCAGGGACCCACTTGAGCAGGCAGTCTATCTGTTCTCAGATCTCAACCTCGGTGTTGGGAGATCCACTGCTCTCTTCAAAGCTGTCAGACAGAGTCATTCGTGTCTGCACAGGCCTCTGCTGCTTCCCCTTTTGTTGTTTAGCTGTGCCCTGTCCCCAGAGGTGGAGTCTACAGAGACAGGCAGGTTTCCTTGAGCTGCTGTGAGCTCCACCCAGTTCGAGCTTCCCAGCAGCTTTGTTTACCTACTTAAGCCTCAGCAATGGTGGGTGCCCCTCCCCCAGCCTCGCTGCTGCCGTTTCGGTTAGATCACAGACTGCTGTGCTAGCAATGAGGGAGTCTCTGTGGCCGTGGGACCCTCCTGGCCAGGTGTGGGTATAATCTCCTGGTGTGCTCGTTTGCTTAAAGCACAGTATTGGGGTGGGAATTACCCGATTTTCCAGGTGTTGTGTGTCTCAGTTCCCCTGGCTAGGAAAAGGGATTCCCTTCCCCCTTGCGCTTCCCAGGTGAGGCGATGCCTCGCCCTGCTTCAGCTCTCGCTGGTCGGGCTGCAGCAGCTGACCAGCACCAATTGTCCGGCACTCCCCAGTGAGATGACCCCAGTACCTCAGTTGAAAATGCAGAAATCACCGGTCTTCTGTGTCACTCGCGCTGGGAATTAGAGACTGGAGCTGTTCCTATTTGGCCATCTTTCTCTGCCCCCTGTTTTGTTTTTTGTTTTTTTTTTTTGTATGTGTGTGAATTATGATTTCTTTAAATTAGGCTAATGATCTCAAAAGTAGTCCACTCTAAATTTATTCTGGACTTTTGAAATTCTTTAACTGTATCAAACTTTTCAGGGGTTTTAGAACCATGCTATCTAAATATATTTCTTTTTAATAGTCCACAGGCAGTTTTGAAGTGGACGCAGAGAAGCTTTAGAAAAATCTTCGTGTTCCATTCCCTCTTTTTGTTTTCACTTGTTGACAGATTTGTGGCTCAAACTGTGTTTTACTCCACATCCTCAGATTGTACCTAAGTATTTCTATAAGATTGCCTTTTCCCATAAGCTCAGCTTCTCCATAGTCTCCAAATTATGACTTCCTCCTATGCACTATTTCAGTAGGTTCTCTAAGATGACATAAGAAAATCTGACAAACATTCTAATCAGAATGTGTTTAACAAGCATGGCTCAATACCAGAAATTTTACATGACTATAAAGGGAAATTATCCTATGGAAAGTATAGGTTTGAGGCATTGGTTCTTAATACCAAATTAAGAAATGGATACACTCTCTAATGTTGAGTAAAAGGTAGTCAATTTATTTGCACAGAGATCATTATTTGTGATTATTTTTGTTGTGAAAAAGATGTGCTAACATTTGTTCATTTAATTTTTGAAATTTGTGATTCACACAAAGTAATTATACATATTTTGGGATTTCAGTGTGATGTTTTGATACATGTGCAAATTGTCTAATGATCAAATTGGTGTCGTTAGTATATTTATCACCTCAAATATTTGTTTCTTTGCTATGAGAACATTCAAAAACCTCCTTACCAACTATTTTAAACTATACTGTACATTATTGATAACTCTAGTCATCCTTCTATCCAATAGACCACCAGAACTAATTCTTCTTTTCTAACTGTAGGTTCGTAACTTTTGACAAATCTTTTGCCTTCTCCCTTTCTCTCCTCCCTTCTTCATACTCTGGTAACCACTCCCTTTCTTTCCTCCCTTCTTCATACTCTGGTAACCATTATACCACTCTCTACTTCTCTGAGTGTAACTTTTGAGATTTAACATATGAGTGAGATCAGGCAATATTTATCTTTGTGTATCTGGCTTATTTCACTCAACTTAATGTCCTCCTGATGCATTATGTGGCTTCAAATGACAGGATTTCCTTCTTTTTATAAATGTATAGTATTCCATTGTGTATGTATGTACATTTTCTTTATCATTCATCTTTTGATGGACATTTAGGTTGATTCCATGTCTTGGTTATTGTGACTAGTGCTATAATAAACAGGAGAGCAGATACCTCTTTGATAGCCTGGTTTCCTTTCCTTTTGATGTATAACCAGTATTGGGATTGCTGGATCATGCAGTAGTTCTATTTTTAATTTTTGAGGAGCCTCCACAACTGTTTTCCATAATGGCTCTTCTGCTTTGCATTCTCATCAGTAGTGTGTAAAGATTCCCTTGTCTCTACATTCTTGCTAACACTTGTCATATTTTGATGGTAGCCATTCAGACTGGAGTGCAGTGGTATCTCATTTGTAGTTTTGGTCTGCATTTTCCTTATGATTAGTAATGTTAAGCATTTTTAAAATATATCTCTTGGCTGTTTGTATGTATTCTATTAAGAAGTGTCTGTTCAGGTCTTTTAACGATTTTTAAATTGGGTTATAATTTTTTGTTGTTGTCAAGTTGTTTGAGTTCCTTATATATTTTGGATATTAGCCCCTTGTCAGATGTGTAGTGTACAAATATGTTCTCCTATTTTTTAGATTGCCTCATTGCTGTGTTGTTTCCTTTGCAGAAGCTACTTAGTTCAATGTAATCCCATTGGTCCATATTTGCTTTTGTTGCTGGTTCCTTTGAAGTTTTATAAAAAAAAAAATCCTTGCCTATATCAATGTCATGAATCTTTCCCTCATGATTTTTTCTAGCAGTTTCATACTTTCGGGTCTTATATTTAAGTCTTTAATTCATTTTGAATTTATTTTTGTATATGTTCAAAGATAAGGGTCTAGCTTCATTCTTCTGTATGTGAATATTCAGTTTTTCCTGTACTATTAACTGAAGTGACTATTCTTTCTCCATTGTATGTACTTGGCACCTTTGTAGAAAATCAGTTGGCTGTAGATGTGTGGGTTGATTTTTGAGCTTTCTATGCTTTTCCATAAGTCTATGTGTCTGTTATTATGTCAGTATCATGCTGCTTTGATTACTATAGCTTTGTAGTATGTTTTGAAGTCAGGTAGTGTGATGTCTCCAGCTTTGTTCTCTTTGCTTAGGATTGCATTGGATATTTGGGGTCTTTTGTGGTTCTATGCAAAGTTTAGAATTTTTTTTTTCTATTTCTGTGACAATGTCATCGGTAATATTATTGGGATTGCATGGAATCTATAGATGGCTTTCGGTAGTATAGACATTTTAATAATATTAATTCTCCCAGTCCAGGAATGTATAATATTATTCCATGTTTTGTGTGTGTCTTCTTCAATTTCTTTCATAAATGTTTCATAGTTTTCATTGTAGAGATTTCACCATTTAGCTTACATTCATTTCTAGGTATTTTAATTTGTAGTGATTGTAGAAGCTTGTTTTCACTTTATTTTTGCATTCTTTTTCAGATAATTCACTATTTGCCTATAGAAATGTTACTGTTGTATATATGTTAATTTTACATTTTGCAACTTTGTAGAATTTGTCTATTGGTTCTAATAATTTTTTGGTGGAGTCTTTGGGGTTTTCTATATATAAGGTCATATCACCTGCATACAGGGGCAATTTGACTTTCCATTTTCTAGTTCAAATAATTTTATTTAATTTTCTTGCCTGATTGCTTTGCCTGGTACCTCTAGTTCTATGATAAATAAAACTGGTAAAAATGGGTATCTTTGTCTTTTTCTAGATTAAAACAAAAGCTTTAAGCTTTTTCTCATTAATTATGATGTTAGCTGTGAGTTTGTCATATATGGCCTTGATTATGTTGAAGTTATGCTCCTTCTATACACAGTTCATTGAGTGTTTTTATTATATAGGAATGCTGATTTTTATCAAATATTTGTAGTGCTTCAATTGAGATTATCATATATCTTTGTCTTTTGTTTATGCAATGTATCACATTTATTGATTTGCATATGTTGAACTATCTGTGAATTCCTGAGATGAATCCCGCCTGATCATGGTATACAGTCTTTTTGATGTGCCATTGGATTTGGTTTGCTGGTATTTTGTTGAGGATTTTTACATCAATGTTCGTTAAGCATATTGGCCTGTGGTTTTCTTTTACTATTGTGTTTATTTCTAGTTTGCTTATTAGAGTAGTGCTGTCCTTGTAGAGTGAGTTTGGAAAAATTCCCTCCCCCTCAATTTTTTAGAACAACTTGAAATGAATTGGTATTTTTCTTTAAATGTTTGTTAAAATTCAGAAGTGAATCTATCAACTTCTGAGCTTTCCTTTGATGGATAACTTTTTAATACAGACTCAATTTCATTACTCATTTTTGGTCTTTTCAGATGCTCTATTTCTTTATAATTCAATCATGGTAAGTTGTATATGTTCAAACATGTATCCATTTCTAGTAAGGTTTTCAATTTGTTGGCATATAGCTGATCGTGATAGTCCCTAATGATATTTTGTATTTCTATGGTTTCAGTTGTAATGACTCCCTCTTTCTGATTTTATTTATTTGAGTATTCTCTTTTTTTTCTTAGTCTAGATAACAGCTTGTCAATTTTGTTTTTCTTTTCAGAAAACCAACTCTTCATATTGTTGATCCTATTTTTTCTCCATTTTATTTATTTCTGCTCTGATCTTTATTTTTTTTCTTCTATTTATTGTGGGGTTGTTTTGTTCTTATTTTCTAATCCCCTAAGTTGTAATATTAAGCTGTTTATTTGAAATCTTTTGATTTTTGTTGCTGTTGTTGTTGTAGGCATTAGTTATAAACTTTACTCTTAGTGCTACCTTTGCTGTGTCTCTCAGGTTTTGCTATTTTGTGTTTCCAATTTTCATTTCTCTTGAAATTCCAAAGTAATTTCTTCTTAATTTATATATTCACCTATTATTTGTTCAGGGTCATGTTGTTTAATTTTCATGTATTTGCATACCTTTCTAAGTCCTTCTTGTTATTGATTTTCAGTTTTATTTCATGGTGTTTGGAAAAGATGGTTGGTATGATTTCAGTTTTTAAAAATTTGTTGAGACTTGTTTTGGGGCTTATCATATGATATATCCTGAAAAATATTACCATATCCTTATCATATGATATGATATATCCTTAGAAATATTCAATGTGCTATTTAAAAGAACATATATTCTGAAGATATTGGGTAGAACGTTCTATACATGTTTATAGGTTTATTTAGTCTACGGGATAAAATGTAACTTTGCTCTTTCTTTGTTGACTTTTTCTTTGGATGATCCATCCATTGTTGAAAATGCAGTGTTTATGGCCCCTACTATTATTGTACTGATCTTTCCCTTTAGATCTGTTAATATTTGCTCCATGTATTTAGGTTGTCCAATGTTAGATGCGTGTGTATTTATAATTGTAATATCCTCTTGGTGAATTAACCCTTTTTATATAATAATCTTCCCTTCATTTTTTACTACTTTTGATTTAAAGTCTATTTAATCTGATATAAGTACAGATATTGTTGCTCTCTTTTTGCTTCCATTTGCATGGAATATTTTCCTTGCATCCTTTGCCTTTTAGTCTATGCATGTCTTGACAGGTGAGGCAAGTTTATTGTAAGCAGCATATAGTTAGGTCTTTGTTTTTAATCATTACAATTATTTTATGTCTTTTGACGGAGAATTTAATTCATTTGTGTCTAAGGATATAATCAATAAGTAAGGTCTTACTATTCCCATTTTATTATTTGTTTTTGAGAATTTTGTAGTTCCTTTCTTCCTTTTTTTTTATCTCTTGCTATCTTCCTTTCTGGTTAGGTGATTTTCTCTAGGATTGATTTCCTTTATTTTTAGTTTCAGTATATATATTATAGTTTTTTGCTTTGTGGTTTCCATGAGGCTTACAAAAATTATAATGTGTTTATGACAAGTTATTTTAAGAGGTTAGCAACATAACTTTGATTGCAAAAATAGAAATAAAAAGCAAACAAAATAAAAGGCCTGTACACCTTAACATCATTCTCCATTAGAAATTTTAGATGTTTTACTTTACATCTTTTTATATATCTCTTGACAAGTCAATGTAGTTATTAGTTTAATAATTTTCTCTTTTAGTCTTCATATGAAAAATATAATTGGTTTAAACACCACAATTACAGTATTAGATTATTCTGTGTTTGTTTATATAGTTACTCTTACCAGTATATTTATACCTTCAGGTATTTTCTTGTTACACATTAGAATGTTGTTATTCAGTTTGAATAACTCTCCTTGGCATATTTCGTAAGACAGATCTGGTGGTAATAAATTATCATAGGTTTTGTTTGTCGGGGAATATTTTTCTCTGTCTTTTGTTTATGTAGGGTAGCCTTGCTGAGTATTCTGTTCTTGGTTGGCTGTTTTTCTTTGTTGTTGTCTTTTAGTACTTTCAATATAATCATCCTACTGTCTCATGGCCTATAAAGTTTCTACTCAGAAGTCTGCTGCCAGAGGAACTGGAACTTTTGTGTTATTTTATTCTTTTCACTTGCCTTCCAGATCCTCTCTTTGTTTTTGAGAGCTTGATTATTATATATCTTGGGGTAGACTTGCTTGGCTTAAATCTTAGCTGGTGATCTTTAACCTTCTTGTACCTGGATATTGTTTATTAAATGTAAATCTTCAAAAGAAAATATTTCTATTCTCTTTAAAAACATTAATTATATCATGGAAAGAGGAGAGTTAATTATTAAGTTATGAGTCACCTATGGCCACAGAGATTATTCTGTGTCATTTTTCAAAAAAAATGAGAAGAAATTATTTTCCTTGTAGATGAGAGATAAAGCACATCTGACTAAGAGAGGCCACAAATGGAGAGGAAAAATTAGAAGCAGCTAACAGTACAGAAATGCTTACATAACAGTTATTCTCTTATTGGCTGGAATAAAGTGTTGTTCATTTTCTTCAATCATTAAGTGGTAAAGAGATACACTAAGTTTGGAGTCAGTAAACAACTTTCTGGATCTCCTGGTGTTACACCGATTTTTCCAAGTTTAAGGATGCCAATCTTTGCAAATGCAGTTTCTAATGAAGCACAATTGTAAATCTAAGCACTGGAATTATTATTAGAAAGCCTGCGTTCAAATTCCAGCTCTGCTACTTATAGATCATGGGATCTTGAGAATACACAATTGCTCTGGGTTTTGGTTTCCTCAAGCATAAAATAGGTATGCTGCCGAGCATTTTTCCATGTGTCTATTGGCTGTATAAATGCCTTCTTTTGAGAAGTGTCTGTTCATATCCTTCGTCCACTGTTTGATGGGGTTGTTTGTTTTTTTCTGGTAAATTAGTTTGAGTTCTTTGTAGATTCTGGATATTAGCCCTTTGTCAGATGAGTAGATTGCAAAATTTTTCTCCCGTTCTGTAGATTGCCTGCTCACTCTGATGGTAGTTTCTTTTGCTGTTCAGAAACTCTTTAGTTTAATTAGATCCCATTTGTCAATTTTGGCTTCTGTTGTCATTGCGTTTGGTGTTTTAGACATGAAGTCCTTGCCCATGCCATGTCCTGAATGCTATTGTCTAGGTTTTCTTCTAGGGTTTTTTAATGGTTTTAGGTCTAACATTTAAGTCTTTAATCCATTTTGAATTACTTACTGTATAAGGTGTAAGGAAGGGATCCAGTTTCAGCTTTCTATATATGACTAGCCAGTTTTCCCAGCACCATTTATTAAATAGGGAATCCTTTCCTCATTTCTTGTTTTTGTGAGGTTTGTCAAAGATCAGATGGTTGTAGATGCATGGTATTATTTCTGAGAGCTCTGTTCTGTTCCATTGGTCTATATCTCTGTTTTGGTACTAGTACCATGCTGTTTTGGTTACTGTATGTAATCTTGTAGTATAGTTTGAAGTCAGATAGCATGATGCCTCCAGCTTTGTTCTTTTGGCTTAGGATTGACTTGACAATGCAGGCTCTTTTTGGTTCCATATGAACTTTAGTTTTTTCCAATTCTGTGAAGAAAGTCATTGGTAGCTTGTTGGGGATGGCATTGAATCTATAAATTACCTTGGGCAGTGTGGCCATTTTCATGATACTGATTCTTCCTATCCATGAGCATGGAAGGTTCTTCCATTTGTTTGTGTCCTCTTTTATTTCGTTGAGCAGTGGCTTGTAGTTCTCCTTGAAGAGGTCCTTCACATCCTTTGTAAGCTGGATTCCTAGGTATTTTATTCTCTTTGAAGTAATTGTGAATGGGAGTTCACCCATGATTTGGCTCTCTGTTTGTTTGTTATTGGTATATAAGAATGCTTGTGATTTTTGCACATTGATTTTGTACTGGTCATCAGATAAATGCAAATCAAAACCACAATGAGATACCATCTCACACCAGTTACAATGCCAGTCATTTAAAAGTCAGGAAACAACAGGTGCTGGATAGGATATGGAGAAATAGGAACACTTTTACACTGTTGGTGTGACTGTAAACTAGCTCAACCATTGTAGAAGAGAGTGTGGCAATTCCTCAAGGATCTGGAACTAGAAATACCATTTGACCCAGCCATCCCATTACTAGGTATATACCCAAAGGATTATAAATCATGCTTCTATAAAGATACATGCACACATATGCTTATTGTGGCACTATTCACAGTGGCAAAGATTTGGAACCAACCCAAATGTTCATCAATGATAGACTGGATTACAAAAATGTGGCACATATACACCATGGAATACTATGCAGCCATAAAAAAGGATGAGTTCGTGTCCTTTGTAGGGACATGGATGCAGCTGGAAACCATCATTCTCAGCGAACTATCGCAAGGCCAAAAAACCAAACACCACATTTTCTCACTCTTAGGTGGGAATTGAACAATGAGAACACTTGGACACAGGAAGGGGAACATCACACACCGGGGCCTGTTGTGGGGTGGGGGAAGGGAGAGGGATAGAATTAGGAGATATACCTAATGTAAATGATGAGTTAATGGGTGCAGCACAGCAACAAGGCACATGTATACATATGTAACAAACCTGTATGTTGTGCACATGTACCCTAGAACTTAAAGTATAATTTAAAAAAAAAGAAAAAAAATAGGTATGCTGCTGCTGCTATAGCTACTTCTTACCTCACTATGTTGCACTATGTTGTTCATAAGAAAACATTAGATGAAGTATCAGAATGGTACTACCTAAATATTGGCTATCTTATAATTACTATAATTATTGGTATAATGTATGTAATGTAGGTATGTAGCACAAAATTCACAGTATATAAAAAATTTATCTCAAAGCAGAAAACTTAGAAAAATATACTGTGACAGACAGATTTGAAGGTGGCCCTATGATCCTCACCTCTTGTTATTCACACTTTCCTATTTTCCCCTCCCTAAAACATCGAAGGGGCCTGTGATGTGCTCCTAACCAATGAAATATGACAAAAGTGATGGGATGTCATTTTTGTGGTTGTGTTATGTTTAAGATGAATGTTTAACTAACAGAATCTGGAGTTTTTTATTTTCAGCACTGGCTCTAAAAAAGCAAATTGCCATTCATTTGGCAAAAAAGCAAATTACCATTTGCTTGGTAAAAAAGCAAATTATCACTTGTTAAATGGGGGAATACATCTAGTTTCTGGTTTAATCAGATTGCTGGTACAGTTCACTTCCAGTCACAAGGAAGTGAACTCTGTCAACCTCAAGACTAAACCTAAATTGGTTCTAACCCAAGTTGAGCCTCCAGATAAGCACCAGTCCTGGCCAGCATCTTGATGGCAACCTTACAGGAACCCAGATAAGCCAAGCCCAGACTCTACCCACAGAAACTGGGAATAAATATGTGCCATTGTAAGCCATTAAATTTGTGGTAATTTGTTATGCAGCATAGTAAACTAACATAGGGAACATGTATTTACAATTAACTAGAAAGCATCTTTTAACAATTGTTTTCATTTTGTTTTAGCTGAGTTTTGATTAGTGACACTTGAAGACTGATCTATTTGTATATTAGCTAAAAATAAACAAAAAGTCAATACATGTAGCTGTGTGTAGGCTCTTTATTGAGGTGCTAAATAGAATAAATTAATTAGAATTTTGAGGATATACTTTATAGGGTAGCAACAGTGTCAGTAAAAGAATTTTCAGCAAGGAGCCTGGGAGTGGAAAGGAGGGTTGTTGCTTATATTTCAAATGATGGACAATCAGAAGTTAGGTCAGGGTTGGCATTCTTCTCCCTTTGATTACAGTTTTAATGACTACTGAAAAATTATTTAACTATTATAGCGGTAACTTTTTATCTCCGGACCTAGTTTAGTGACAGAAAGCTACAAGGAGCTATCAGGATTTAAAGTGATTGCATAAATATTCAACTAAACCTAACACACAATAATCAAGCCGCTGCTAACATTATAAACCATCACAATACATTAAGAGCTTAGTGGTCCTTATTAAAATTTGAGCTTAAATGTTACCTCCTAAGTGAAGTGTAATCTGTCTATCCAGTGTAATCCAGTTTCTTTCAAGGACATTATCCTATGGTTTATTTTTGTATATTATTAAAGCACTTTTCAATTATAATCTGAGGTTGAATATTTTCTCATTAAATTTTAATTTTCTGCCCTTCATTCCCTGCAATAAGAATAAAATATCCATGAAAAAATAGAGCTTGTCTGTTGGGCTCAAATAAGTGAAGTAATGAGGCGCACACACCTAATTAGAGTAAGGAATCTGCCTCAGTGTGAATTCCTTCCAGACAAGAAGATTGGCTCAAAGGGTGGAGAGATTACAACCAGTAGGATTGGTAGAAAAAGCACTAAAGTTTCTCATTTTTTAAATTATTCTCTTATCTAAGGATGGTATCCACACTTCTTATATGTCCAAAGCCCACACATTTACAAAATTCTAGCATACATTCCACCTTTATACATACCTTTATAAAGGCTTTTCCATTTTTCTCTACACTTTCACTATGAAACCAGTATCTTTCATTTGTTTATTCTGCAAATATTTATGATTCTCTTTTGTCCTAGGCACTACTGTAGGTGTTGGAGAAAAATTGATGATCCTGAAACATGTAATGTAGTTCATGAAGCCAGAAATTAAATAACCACACAAAATAAACATGATCCAAACAGTGATGGATACTAAGAAAGGGAGCTCCTAGGGGTTCACATTCATGTAGCAAAGAGACACTTACATTACTTTTAGGTTGGGATGTCAAGAAAGGCTTTCTTGGAAAAAATGGGCATTAGAGTCAAGATCTGAAGGACGCATTGGAGTTAAGTAGGGTGAAGGCTGGGAATGGGGTTCTGGGCAATGAGAACCGCATGTGCAGAGGTCAGGGTGTAAACGGGAACTGAAAGGAAAGTGGGAGGCATGGGAAAGGATAAATTACAGAAAACAATTATTTGTCCTTTACCTTGTGCTTTTGTGCTACCAGTGTCAAAATTAAGATATGTTTTCTCACTCACTGAAAAATATTAGAAAGGTATTTTTCAATGCTTTGTTCTAAAAGTTAGAGACTTAAAATATTTAGGTCATTACTTCTCAGAAATGGATGGATTTTAAATTTGATATGAAGAGGTGACTCATTTTTCTTATCTGTATTGGATATAGGACACTAGTCCTCCTAGTGTCATTTATTGATGAGTCAATCTTTTATCCTGATTTGCAAATCATCTGTATGTAGGTATGTTTCTAGACTGCTTGTTTAATGTCATTCACCATTCTGTATACAACCATTCTGAAACCAGTGGTCATATTTATTTTAACTTTGGGTCAAATCTTGATATTTTATTGAGCCAATTTGTGGACTTCTTCAAAGTTGTTTTGGCTGAGATGCTATTCACAAGTAGATTTAAGAATATTTTTTCTTTATAGTTTTGTTATTTAGTGGCCCCACTCAGCATTCTCCTCTGGGCCCTGTGACTTGAAATGAAATCCATCCTTACAAAAACAGCTCACCTTGTCACAAAAAGCTGAATTAAATAACTGACTCCTTCCTCTCTTCTCATTCTCCCTCCCCTCTTCTCCTTTCCTCCCCCTCCCCCCACTTCCCTCCTTTCCCTTGTCTTCCCCTCCTCTCCCCCATCCTTCCCTTCCCTCTCCTCTCTTCTCCTCCTGCCTTCCCTCCCCCTTCCCTCCCTCTCCTCTCCTCTTTCTTTTTCTCCCCTCCCCTCCCCTCCTCTCCTCTCCTCTCCTCTCCTCTCCCCTCCCCTCCTCTCCTCCTTGTCCTTCCCTCCTATCCTCTTCCTTCCCCTCCCTTCCTCTCCTTTCCTTGCCCTCCCCTACTCTCTTCTCTCCTTTCTCTCCTGTTTTTTTGGATCCTTGATAAACCAGTTACTGAGATAACTAAGTTAAACTTACTGTGATTATGGATTTATTATTTTCATCTCATAATTCTTTCAGTTTTCCCTTTATAAATTGAGATGCTTTCTTCTTAGGCATGCATATGATTCAATTGCTATGCTTTCCCAGTGAAATCTTTAGAATAGTCATGATGTATTTGTTGTGGCTAGTGTTCTGCTTTCCCATAAATATGGATTCCAAAATCAAAAAATGAGGAGAGAGGAAAGGGATCACTGTTGCCTCAATAATGAAGTTTTATGTCACTTACACTTAACCCTTTAATTTTAAAGCATTAGAATTTTCTCTAGGAATTGCTTTATATAAATATCCCCAAAATTTCAATATATGGAGTTACTAATTTCATTTCGAAGTGTTTATATTTATTTTGATTCTTTGACTCGTGTTAAAAGTTTATGTATTAATTTTCAAATAATTAAATTACTTTAACAAATTTGATTATATGTTAGAAACATGATCTGTATGATATAGTCATTTTGATATTTGTTGAGATTTGCTTGGTTGTTGAGAATATGATCAATTTTTGTAAATGTGTTGCATGTTTGCCTGAAAAGGAAATTCTTGGGCACATAAATGTAATTATTAGGTACATGGCACTATGTTCTTATACGGTTGTTTTTATTGCTTGTATCTAAATCCTTGTTCTCCTCCCCTGCCCTTCCTTCTCCTCCTCTCCCCTCGCCCCCCCCGCCTTCCCTTCCCCTCATCTCTCCCCTCCCCTCCTCCCAACCCCTTTCCTTTTCCTTCCCCTCCCCCTCTCCTCTCCTCCTACCCTCCGCTCTTCCCTCTCCCCATCTTTCCTCTCCTTCTCTACTCCCCTCCCTTCCCCTCTTCACTTCCCCTCCCTTCCCCTCCCCTCCCCTTCCTCTCCCCTCCCCCTCCCCTTTTACTCAGTATTTGCTGGAAGTAACTTTTTCCTGTCTTTTGCTTTTAACTGTTGTGTTTCTTTATATGCCTTTTATGTCTTTTGTAAGTACTATGTAACTGAATTTTAAGTTCTGTTTAATTTAATAACCTTGCAATTCTTTTTCTCAAATTTATATGTGGTTCTTTTTTCAAATTTAATTGAGTTGATTCTTGATTATTTATGATTATTATTGCTAATATACTTAAACTTATTGCTACTATCTGAATTTCATTGAATTGTTTGAAATATTTTTAATTTAAATGTATTTTTCATTTTCTGGTTTGGGTGTACTGCATCCCAATTTTCTTGGGTTTGTGTGCATGTGTTGCATATGTGTACTTAGACTTAACATTTTAACTTCACATTTGACCCAATAAAATCTCGAACTAATTTTATATCATTTTTCAAAATATAAAATATTACAATTCAATTAAAAATACATTCAATTTGCTAAATATAATCATGCCAATCTATGCCTTAAGCCTATCACCTCCAAAATTTCTCTCTTGCTCTCTTTATTTATTATTATTTTTCCCTTTTGCTATAAGAATACTTTACATACCTATCTTCTTAGCAAATTTTTAAACATAAAATACAGTATTGTATTTTATAGCTCTATACTGTACAGTAGTTCTCTGGAACTTATTTATCTTGTATAACTGAAATTTTTTACCTTTGCCTAATATCTTTCAGTTCTGCACCTCCCACCACCCACAAACACCACCACCCATTTAATCCTCTGTTTCTGAGTCTATATTAGATTCATTATATAAGTGGCATAATGTACTATATGTCTTTCTGTGTGCAGCTTAGCATAATGTCCTCCAGGTTTATCCACTTTGTTCACAAATGACAGGATTTCCTTCATTTTTAAGGTTGTAAAATATTCAATGGTACGTATATACCATATTTTCTGTATTTATCCATTCATGGACATTTCAGTTGCTTCCATGTCTTGACAATGGATATGATGTCTTGATTACGAATAAATCCTGCAATGAGCATGGGAAAGCAGATATCTTTTTGAGATCTTGATTTCAATTTCTTTGGATATAGATCCAGAAGTGAAATTGAGTTGGATCGTATGATATTTTTATTTTTCATTTTTGAGGCACCTCTGTAGTATTTTTCATAATAGTGGCACTACTTTACATTCCCACCAACAGTATACAAAGTTCCTTTCTCTCTACATCCTGATCAACACTTGTTACCTATTGAAGTTTTGGTAACAGCCATCCTAACACATGGGAGGTAATATCTCGTTGCATTTTTTTGTTTACCTGATAATTAGAGTTGTTGAGCATTATTTTCAGGTATATCTTTTGTATATCTTCATTTGAGAAAGGTGTATTTCGTTCCTCTTGTCATTTTTTAATGAAGTCATTTGGGTGTTTGTTTGTTTGCTATCAAATTGTAGGTATTCCTTTTATATATTTTTCCCACTGTGTTGTCTTGGTACCCCTGTTCAAGATTAGTTGACTATAAGGCTCTGTATTGTATTTTATTGTTATATATCTCTCCTTATGTCAGTACATACTGTTTGGATCACTGTAGTTTCATAACATGTTCTGAAATCAGGATGTATAAAGCTTTCAACATTTTTCTTTGTCAAGATTGTTTTGGCTATTCAGGGTCTTTGTGATTCTGTAAAAGTGTTAGAAATCTTTTTTCTGTATCTGTGAAAACACTTTTGGGATTTCAACAGGGATTGCATTGAATCTGTGGATTACTGTGAGCAGTAAGAATACTTCAACAATATTAATTATTCCATTTCATGATGAACAGACATATTTCCATCTATTTGTATCTTAATTTCTTTAATCAGTGTTTTATAGTGTTCAGTGTACATGTCTTTTACCTTGCTTACAACTGCTTTGATGTTATTATAAATGTGTTTAATTTCCTTATCAGATAGTTTGTTGCCATTTTATAGAAATCCAAAATTAGTATGTGTTGATTTTGTATCCTGCAACATTGGTGAATTTGTTTTTTGTTTGTTGATTTACTATAAAGTCTTTAGGATTTTCTACGTTCAAGATCTTGTGATCTGTGGAGATAAATTTTACTTCTGCTTTTCCAATTTGGATGCCATTTGTTTCTTTTCCTTGCCTAATTGCTCTGGCTAGAAATTCTAGTACTGTGTTGAATAGCAATAGTGAGGGTAGGCATCCTCAGCATGCTCTAGATCTTAGAGAAAAAGCTTCTAATTTTTTACCATTGAGCATTATATTATCTGTGGGCTTTACATATTTGACCATTATTGTGTTGAGGCAAGCTTATTTTATGGTTAATTGTTGAAAGATTTTGTTATCTTGAATGTTGAATTGTGTCACATGATTTTTCTGCAAATATTGAGAAGATTATGTGATTTTTATTTTTTAACTCTGTTAATTTGGTATATCATATTGATTGATTTATGCTTGTCACACCATCCTTGTGTCTAAGAGATAAATCCCGCTTGTTCATGTGCTTGTTAAATTCAGTTTCCTAGTATTTTTTGAGGATTTTTTTGCATCCATATTCATCACAGATTTTGGCTTGAAGTTTCTTTTCTTGTGGGTTTTTTTGCATTTTAATCTTTCTTCAGTAAGTTTGTGGAATTCACCTGTGAGGCCACTTTGTTCTAGGATTTTCTTTTTTGGAAGTCTTTTGATTACTGACTCAGTCTTCTTATTTGTTACTGATCTTTTGAGGCTTTCTATTTCTTCTCAATCCAGTTTTAATACATTGTACGTTTCTAAAAATGTATCCATTTCTTCTAGGTTGTCCAATTTATTGGTGCATAATTGTTATTCATGATCTTTTTTTCTTTTTGTAGCATTGTTTGTAATGCCTTTTCTTTTATATATAATTTTATTTTGTTGAGTATTCTCTCTTTTTCTCTTACTTAATGTAGTTAAGCATTGGTTGAATTTGTTTACCTTTTTTAAAAAAAACAGCTCTTATTTTTGCTACTTTTTTTCTATTGTCTTTCTATTCTCTCATTTACATCAACCTGGTATTTATTATTTCCTTTCTTGTGTTAACTTTGAGATTAGTTTATTCTTTTTTTCTTGTTCCTTCAGGTGTGAAGCTAATTATTTTTAGTCTTTCTTCACTTTTGATGTAGGTATTTATCACTATAATTATATCTTTAGGTAATGTGTTTCTCTAATAAAAAACTATTTTAGCATACATATTAAGACATTGAATATGCCAATTATCCAACTTTAGAATTTTGGTCAGAATTACATTTAACAGATATACTTGATAATTAAATGTAGAATACCAAAAGAGATGATGTTGAAGGCTCATTGACAATTTGTATCATTCCTTATAATTTATATAAAAACAATAAGATACTACATATGATTTCTTATGTATGATAATGTTATAACATAATGAAGAGGTTAAATGGGAATATTTTTATGCATACAGTGGTGACTGCTAAGTAAAAGCTTTAAAACCATTTGTGTGTCTGTATGTGTGTGAAAAAAATATTGATATAGGAATCCTGAAATCTTCTCAAATATGAATGGGCAAATTTGCTTGCTTAGCCTAGGGACTTTCTGTAAGAGAAAGAAACAGAACTCCTATTTTTCTTCCCTGAAATCTAAATAGCCCTGTCGGCATGAACTAGGTTTGTCCTGACAAAAGCTCAGTAAAAGGGAGAGTAAATGTGGCTGTTGGATTTTAAAAAAAGAACAAGGATTATGATTGTCACTTGTGTTTGCTTCTGTACAGAGTTGCAATGTCAAAGAATAATGATGGGTCAAAATCCATGAGCTGGAAGATAAAATAACCTGACATGAATACATTTTTCTAGGGTAGACTTGCCCTCCGAAAATATAACCATGTATTTGATTTTAAAAAGCAATGATTTTAAGAGCATAGACAATGGTCATTCAATGCAAGAAAGACTGGACTCTTTTTTTCTCATTCTTTGAATAACCTAAGCAGGATCTATTGCATTAGAACTATGCCAGGCCAGAAGTGCAGTGGCACACTTAGGTCCCAACTTCAGTGTTATATTTCAGCACCATAACAACTGCAGATAAAGGATCATTCTTAGCTTGGAATTCATAGAGGAGCTGAGCTGGCCATCATCAGTGGGTTGTGGTCCAGGGACAAAATGAGGACAACCAAAACGCATTCACTGAATACAATCATCCCAAAACATAACTGCTCTGAATTAACATAGAATAAGCACCCAAGAAAGAAAGGCCATTTTTGCTGGTTGAGTTGGAGAAGGCAGAGTGGGAGCCTTAAGCCATTTTGCATAGAAGATTAGGTGAAGATTATGTTTTACTACAAGATGGTAAAGTGAATCAAATTGTTGCAGGTCTCCTGGATGAAAATCTCAAATACTAGCCTGTTCTCATTATCAAGCCTGGGTGACTCACAATCTGATTGGGGTTGCCCTTTTCGGGGCCTTTATTTTCAAATGGGTTAAATGTCTATCTTCCTGACCCTGATTATTCATTATTATAGGCATTAAAGTTTTATATCAGATTAGATTCTTGGAATATGGTCTGGCATGTTTTTCAATACTGCTTTTCTTTGCTAAACTATTATGTGGCTTTGCTTCCTTGAATATTTTTTTACTGTCCTTCGATGCTTCTTATAAAAATATTTTTCTTCCCTGGCCATGCCATAAATCTAAATTTATTACTCCCTCTGCTATTGTTTAATGTTTAACACTAATAAAAATTCTACTTAGCATTTACACAAGGTTCATATTTTTAAAGTGCTTTACAAGGTCTATTACTTAGGTCTTTTTTAATGAGAGTATTTTCAGAAGCAATTTGTATGAATATTCAGGAGACATTATGAATGTGAAACTAAAGCCCTATTCCTGTAATTATTTGGAATTTGAATATGAAATATACAGAAATAGGGAAGTATTGATCTGGGAATCATAAATTAAAATAAACATTTACACTCTAATGTGGTCAGTAAAAATAAAAATAGCTTTAGCTCTGTCTATATATGTATTTTTCTATCATATCCAAATAGTATAATGTCTATGGAGTTTTAAACCACTTAAGTCTTTTCTTATTAATATAGCATTCATTAAACTTAGATTTTTTAATTGAAAAGAAGCTACAGTTTAATTTAAAGCAAGAACTTGTTACTTAAGTTGTTAGATTTTGTGTTTAGCTTAGTTCATTAATGGGTGTGATTTAATTTACAGTAACTAGTAGAGAAAATATTCTATTTTCCTATTCACATATTTATAGATGGTCTGACAGTAGAATTCATTGCCTCATACACTGCACACAAATTCTTGTCAATATGTGCAAAAAATATATTTAAGATGTTAATAATTTGATTTTTGGTTTTGTCTGCATGTATAAATTCACCAGCAGTTCTCTAGAATTGGCAATCCCATGTATCACCCCAAGGCGTTCCATACTACTAGAGAATATAAGTATGAAGCATAAATATAGGATAAAATTATGTTTTTACAATATTCTTTATACTTGGAATTGAAATGTACTGAGAGTAGGGATGATGTCTCATTATTCTTTGATTCCTCTGTGATTAAATAGTCATTTTTATATATTAGGTGCTCAGTAAATGTCTCTGGGCTGTTACTGATCATGTATAGAGGAATATTGTATCAAATAATAAAAGTAGATTGTAAGGGAGAATCCTTCTGGGGCCAATGCTGATTTTTTGGATTTGTAAGTTGTCCACAGCTTGGAATCATTCAGAAGCTTTCTATTCCACGCAACATTAAATCTAAACTGCAAACCATGATCTATATGGTCTTTTTCCAATCCCATCTGGTACCATCTCTTGTTTTCCTTGTCCCCAGAGCTCTAATCACATAGCCCTTTGTTCTGTTCTGTGATTTGTCACCTCATTCCTTTCACAGATTATTTCCCTTCCCAAACTCTGTCCCATGGGTGTTCACTTCTTGTAAAGCAGATCTGAGCTTAAACATGACCTTGTAAGAGAGAAGTTTCTGACCATTCAAATCCCAAAACTCTGGATTACATTACTGAATTGTGCGATGGTGAATTTTATATGTCTGTTTGAGTGAGACATCAGGTGCCAGATATTTGCTTAAACGTTATTTGTGTGTGTGTGGGGGGGGGGCGGGGGGTTCTGTAAGGTTGTTTTGGGATGAGATTAACATTTAAATTGGTGAAATAAAGCAGACTGGTCTCCATAATATTGGTGGGCCCTATCCAATCAGACAAAGGCCCTAAAAAGAACTGACTGAATACACCTTCCCTCCCTCCCTGGAGCTAGATGGCTTTCTTTAGACTTGAACTGCAAAATTGGCTCTTCTTGCTGCTCCAGCCTGGTAACCTTTGGACTGGAACTGTAGCTTCAGCTCCCCCTGAGGCTCCAGTTTGACAGCCTTTGGACTGAAAGAGCAGCATTGACTCTTCCTGGGTTTCCAGCCTGTTAGCCCACCCTGCAGACTTTGGACTTGCCAACCTTCATAATTGAATCAGCCAACTTTTTGTAATAAGTCTTCTTCCATCCATTTATCAGTCTAGTTGCCTATTTCTCTAACTATGTAACTAATAGGTTGGTGCAAAAGTAATTGCGGTGTTTGCCATTGCAAGTAATTACAATTAATACCAAAAACTGCAATTAGTTTTGTACCAACCTAATATATCTATCTATCTATCTGTCTATCTATCTATCTATCTATCTATCATCTATCTATCTTATTGGTCCTCTTCCTCTGGAGAACCCTAACTAATACATATTATTGATGTATTATTTTTTCTTCTCCACTAGAGGTATGTTAGATAAGAGGACAGTCTTTGATTGCCTTATTCTGATATATCCCCAGGGCCTAGCATGACTCTTGACCTAAAATATATGCAGTAATAAATATTGTTGATTTTTTAATTAATGATTTAGCCCATAGATTCCAATTATAAGGATACTTAAAGAATAAATTAATAGGGTCCTTCATATTAGTATGCTTTCCATGTGAGTTATAAAACCAATTATGCATTAACTTATGTACATAATGTAATCACAAACAAGTCTATTAATAAAAATATTTATTTTAAAATCATGCACTATAATTACTGTCAGGCCTCTGAGCCCAAGCCAAGCCATCCCATCCCCTGTGACTTGCACCTATACACCCAGATGGCCTGAAGTAACTGAAGAATCACAAAAGAAGTGCAAATGCCCTACCTCACCTTAACCGATGACATTCCACCAAAAAAGAAGTGAAAATGGCCAGTCCTTGCCTTAAGCAATGATATTATCTTGTGAAATTCCTTTTCCTGGCTCATCCTGGCTCAAAAATCTCCCCCACTGAGCACCTTGTAACCACCACTCCTGCCCACCAGAGAACAACCCCCCTTTGACTGTAATTTTCCTTTACCTACCCAAATCCTATAAAACGGCCCCACCCTTATCTCCCTTTGCTGACTCTTTTCGGACTCAGCCCGCCTGCATCCAGGTGAAATAAACAGCCATGTTGCTCACACAAAGCCTGTTTGGTGGTCTCTTCACACGGACGCGCATGACAATTATCTTATGCAATTATTAATAGTAGCCAAAACAGCAATGACTTATAGCATGACTGAAAGTGTGTATTTAATGTGAATTAGTATATTATTTGAAATATATATCATATATGCAATATGATATATATTTAATAACCTAATATAAATAATTAGGCATTTTTAGTCTCATTTTTATCTATCTTTATCCTATTTTATTCATATATAAAATGGGGATAACAATAGTATCTATATCACAGTGTGTGTAAAATTCAAGTTGGAACAGGGCTTGCCAGGTTGCTTTAGCTATTATTGTTGTTGTTACTACAACGGTCATTAGGTATCAAGACTTTTGCTCAAGACAGTTTATTTCTAGGTTAGTTGAAGATATTATTAATTACATTAATGAATCAAAGCTACCAAAGTGGAAATTATCTTTTATTTATTCTCTTTCTAAACTGAAATTATGATGTTTTCAGGGAAATATAAATAGTTTTTCCTTTCAAGTTTATTTTATTTTTCTTCTCATATTCCTATGAACTATACTAAATAATTGCTTTTACTTCTCCTCTCACCTCACAAAATATAAAAAAAATTATGTTTTTTCTTGCCAAGTTAAACAAAATTTAGATCCTGTACTTTTTTCAATTAGGATATTGTCTTTACTTCACTAATCACTTAAGTTTTTATTCTCTGGATGCTCTCCAAATATCTTATTTGGAAAGGACATATTTAACACTGGTTATGAAAAATTAAAAGATATATCACAATGAAATTGATTTTAAACTAATACTTTTTGAATTTCCAATATAAACGTTTATTATGTCCTTTACTAAAGTGGATGATGTCTTGGTCACATGGGGTTTTAGATATTTCTCCAAATATGTCTCTTGAACTAGTTTATAAATACATACCCACACAGATATACACACAGACATGCATCTACATTTACAGAAACACACAAACACACATAAGGTTGGATTGGCAAGTGTATCAAATAAAGAATTTCCTTTGATCTTTAATAGAAAGTGGTGATTATCTTAAGTTTTCAAGTGTGATTACACAGGGGTTCAAATCATGAACCCAGTGAAAATATGTATTTACAACTTTCTTTTACTGTAAACAATGAGTGGATTTCGAGAAAATAAGAGAGTCCCTGTGTATGCATCAGTTTTCTGCTTTGTTATCTGTATTTGCATCCCAATGGCCTCAGAACCCAGCCCTCAAAGACATTTCTATGAAGATTTTAAGAATGCAACAAAGATACTAGAAGCAATAATAAATTCAGTAAAAACTGCTATGGCTTATTTTCTTGGCCACCATTGGGAAAACTACTGTGGAACACTTTCTATGTGGGCTTCCATCATTGGAGTAGATCTGCCTTAATGGCTTCTTTCTGGTTCACAGAGAGTGAAATGATTGGCTTTCTCTCTTGGCAGATTGAAGATCTGGCATGACAAACAATTTTATACGTAAAATTATTACACGGTCTCATTTCTTTTTTAAAAAAGAAACACTTAATACTCTTCATTCTCTAAGGAGAGTGTGTGTAGAGTTTTTCCCATGTTATGCAAACCTGTCTGGTAGGCTTGATGTTGTATATATGCTAAACATCTTTTCTGTGGAAAACCTGGAAGTGATATTGCATCTCAAGGTTAAGTATTAAAAACAATCTGAAACAATAACCAATCAGAATTTAAAAGGCATTGAACAAAGTACAGATTCTGTGGCACAGATTTTGTATTATAATATAGGCTCTCCAAGTGTCTCAGAAATTGTTTATTTTTATTTGTAAAGTGAGGGTAAGAATGTTTGTAAGTATTGATGTGATAATTAAATGAGATAATTGAGAAATATTAAAGGATAAAATTGGTAATGTATTCACTTTTATGAAGATATTATGATTTCTCATACATGTTCTTTATGCCAAACTGCATACATATTACTATAGAAATATGGTTATTTTAACACCATTTTTACCTTGTAAGTAACAAAAATGGTTTCTTCATTTTCTCATTTATATGCATATCACTTCTGTTTTTGTTTCACTAGTTTTAATTAGTCAATCATTTCTATTTATGAAGATCTCTTCATTTCCCCCAGTCTTTTGATATCAACCTAACATTCCTAGAATTTGTCAAAATAATTAGAAAGATTTAATGAGTCTGAAAGACAATTAACTTAATTCCATATGACAACTGCCAGAAGTCCATATGACAACAGACAGAAGGAGATACTGAGAGTTCAATTGATATGCCTACGTGGAATTCTGAGTATGTCTTTTATCTTTCTGAAAAGGTTTATAACTTTGGAGAATTTTCTTACTGTCTGGCGGCATTAAATTCAAACTTTCAACTTTAAATTTAAAGTGTGTATTCAATTACATTCTAATTTCTAATATTTTCAAATAATACCTTTCATTTTATTTCTCTTAAATTTGAGATTATCATAGTTGTATGGGGAAGAGAAGAGATAAATGTATATAACCTGTTTGTTCCTGGCCTTGATTTTTCTATCTTGTGTTAGTGTGCCTTTGGACACCTTAGCAGATTACCTGTCATCAAAAACTGAATTTCAATCTCCTGCTTCACTGTTATACTTAGTGGATTATCTAATTATTTAATTTTTCACCTGTTTGAATTATTCTCTTGCAATAATGAAATGTTTTTAAAGAGACAGAGTTGACAAAAACCAGCAAGTTCAAGATCAAATTGTTTGCATTTCACCCCAGAAAATGTCCTGTCTTGAGTAACATTACTATCTACCCACACTATTTGCATAAGTTAAGTTGACCCTTAAATCCAGTTTCTCTTTGTAAACTAAGAAATACAGGCCCCTGTAATCCCAGCACTTTGTAAGGCCGAGGCAGGCAGACCGCCTAAGGTCAGGAGTTCGACACCAGCCTCACCAACTTGGAGAAACCGTTTCTACTGGAAATATAAAATTAGCCGGGCATGATGGGACATGCCTGTAATCCCAGCTAGGAAGGAGGCTGAGGGAGGAGAATCGCTGGAACCCAGGAGGCGGAGGTTGCAATGAGCTGAGATCGCGCCATTGCACTCTAGCCTGGACAACAAGAGTGAAACTCCATCTAAAAAACAAACAAACAGAAATGCAGGCCATAAAATGCTACTGAGCAACAAGGATCCGGGGAATCACAATGTTTTCCCCAAAACCTGAAGTAAATCAACCGAGTTTTAGGAAGGAAAAAAAAAAAAATCCTCTGATTCCCCCTTTCTTGCTATTTATCTAAACATTAAAGAAAATCCTTTTTTTTTTCTATAAAATATTTTCCTTGGCAAAACGAAACTCTGGTGGAAAATACTCAGATTTTTTAGTGAAAAGAATGAGTAAAGTACTCAATGTCATTAAGTATTACTATCACTGTATCCATTAGGCTTCTTAGCTTTGGGTCAAATAATAATTAACAGAGAATGTGGAAGATCATAGTGTTACTGGCAGTGAATCTGTATGGGCCTGCAACAACCTCAACTCTTACCTTCTCAGAAGAAAGAATTAAACTAGCGGCATAAGGCAGAAGGAGATACTGAGACATGTTTTCCAGCAGGAGTGAAAGTTTATTAAAAATCTTTAGAACAGGAGCAAAAGTAAAGAAAGTACACTGGGAAGAGGGCCAAGTGGGCAACTTGAAGGACAAGCGTGTGGTTTGACGTTTTGACTTGCCATTTTATACTTTGGCATATTTCCGGGGGTCTTGCCTCTCTTCTGCCTTGATTCTTCCCTTTGGCAGGGGCTGTCCACATGCACAGTGGCCTGCTAGCACTTGGGAGATGAGTATGTACAGTGTGTTTACTACAGTTGCATGTAGGCTCACTTCAGGCATTCTTTCCTTACCCGTCACATATCCCTACCCTAGGAGGTCACATGCCTGTTAGTGCCACCATTTTGCCTCTTAAGAGTACATGTGTGAGCCCACTTGCCCAGCTCCTGAGATCTTATCAGGAAACTGCTGATCACCAGTTTCAGGTGTTAGCTATCTATTAGGAGACTACCTTTGCCTGGTGCTGGCTGCAGCCAATTACTATTTTAGAGAGACGGTTAACAACACCCGACCATTACCTGATGGTCGCCTGACATTCCTGGCTGGGAGTTGGTGGAGGACTCTTCTCCTGCTCTGTTCATGTCTGACTAGCTACTTACTGTAACAAGCAACAGTATTAAATACACACTATATTTTAGACATTCACCATATGGCCATTTGCTTCTGTGATACACATTTCAAGATGATTTTATATTATCTAGAGATGTCTTTATTCTTGAAAAACTAAGACCAACCTTGGCACAGCTCCATATTTCCACATTATTTACAGCTGAAAAAGCTAGTCTAAAGCACAACCACTAAAGGTTTTTGTTTTTTTTTTTTCTTTCCTGTCCCACCCCCCCACCCTGCTAAAGATTTTTTCACTTTTTATTAGATGATGATTGCAGGCTATAATTAATTAATGGTAGGTAAGTGTTAGGTACTTTTCTGAAAATTCTCAACCAAGTTGTAATGAAAGGAAGTAGCAGATCAAATTTATCTTCACAGTTATCAGTAAAAAGATACTTAACAGTCCCCAGCTTGTTCCCTGAACTCGAAAAAATCCTAGTTAGTATTCATTTTAGGTAATGTAAATTCACCTTGCATGAAAGGTTCCTCTCAAGTGAAAGCAGTCGTAATATTCTAAATATTCTAGCACAGCACGTATCTAACCATCTGGCAAACTAGATTGTTTCTAATTCAATCAAGAATCCTTAGAACCAATGAGGAAACACAGCATCTGATGCCATCTTTAAGAGTATAGAAAAAAATTACATATATATATATATATATATATATGTCACCAAGGCGAGTCTTTTAAATATCCATTTGACTCACTAACAAGCTACTTTTCACCCATTAAAAATTTATTTCTAATGTTTACTTTGTTAATTAGTAACATTTCTGGCATAGTTCAAGGTAAGAGTACACGTTCTAGAAGCTGACTCTGGAGTGGCCTTTCTGATTAAATGATAATGGATCACCTCCAAAGTGTAACTTTCTGATTAGAAATTGACCATCCTTGGAGTGGAGTTTAAACTTACCAAAACCAACATAACATCTGCCTTCTATATAGAAGCTATTTTAAAGTAGATTATAGACATGGTAACGTTGGTGTTCTCTGAATAAGGTCATAACGTGCCATGCTTTTTTCATTCCAACCAAAAACATTCCTTGGCATTCCTTGGCACAGAGCAGAGCTGGAGCAGAGTAGATTAAATTGAATTTTATGTGGGCAAAAGTAAATGATAAAAATGAAGAATTATGCAGGCATTCTGCTTTATCATGTTTGTCATGGAGGTTTTTTTTTTTTAATCAAAAGACATAGAGCTAATTTAGTAAACTAAATTTTTTTAGTTTGTGCTGAATATTCAAAAATATTTACCTCAGAATTCTTACAGTATCATATCTGTGTATTAGATGCACTTATTAATGTTGAAGATAAATTTAAGACTTTCAATATTTCTAAACCCAAAATAGTCATTGCTATTTAATAGATGCATTTCATTATAGTTTGTGATTTATTATGTCATAGCTCTTCCTAATTCTACTGGATTTCTGCATTTCCTTCCAGTATAATCTATATTTTCTTCTCTACTGGACATTTCATTTGTGAGAGATTTTAACTTTTATGTGGTTATATTTCAAAGATTTTATCATTCTATTATACTTAGTGTAGATCAACAATTCTACTCACAGTTGCCTCTTATAATTTCTTTTGCAGAGTATTTCATTAAAATAACTTTTGTAAGTATTTTTCTGCCTTGGACTGTAATACATATGATATAATTTAAATGATACATTTTTTACAAGAGTAAAGAGACCCTATGTTTAAAGTTAATGTAAGGTGACACGTACTTGCCTAAAATGTTCTGGAAGGAATACAATAGCCTAGCTTTCATTTTGAGGTTAATATGATAGCATCTTAATTTTATAAAATTTTTTTGAATATGTGAATGTGTCCTACATTTCTAGAAAATGGAAAGAGTCTGTGTGTGTCTGTGTGTGTGTAAATAAGTGCATCAAAATAATTATAGCAAAGAGTCAAAGATTTTTGTTAACAGCAGACAATGTAGTTAATTGTACTGGGCTGTCTGGTAATAAAGCAAGTTTCAATTTCAAAAGAATATTTTATGTTTGATATTATTTTTAAACTTCTTAAGATCCACTAGTGAGAAATGTTCTAATAATGTAGCAAAAACACTTTCTGTTTGAAAAGCTATGCTAAATGACTTATCTTTCCATTCACTCATTAACTTACTATTTTTCTGATATTTACTTGCTATGTTTTATAGGGTAGGGTGCTAGAATCTACCATGGACAAAGGGATGAATGAAATCACCTTGTCCTAAAAATGCTCCTGAGAGGTCAGACATAAATTATGGGGAACTGAGAGAGTCCATTAAACTACATCCTTTTCATTTTGGTTTTCAGTATGTGGTCAATTTTAATAAATTGCTACAGTTTGATAATTCGATCTGATATTTGGTCCAACAAGATACATTTAGAAATATGTTGCGTGTTATCTGTCTGGTTTAATACTCAAGGAATTATATTTTGCATTTTTGCTTTTTTAGAATTTAAATTCAGCAAAGCATCCACAAATTCCCATTATCATTTAGATTCCTAGGAGCATCAATTAATATAGTGAACATTTTGAAAAAAAATGCCCATAGAAAGGAGAGTAAACTCTGATCACATAATATATATTATTATGTAACTGTCAAAATGAATGAATGCAAATGGCATGCAATGAGATGGGTGGATCTTAGAGATATAATATTAAGCAAAAAAGTTAATTAAAATAATCATGTTCAACAATAATACCTTTTCATAAAATTAAAAATATTCAGCATATGCATGTATGTATGTACATAGAACTATGTACACACATACACACATATATACTCCAAAATTCTGACTGAATTCTCAAACAGTAGCAATTTATTGAAACTGACTATATACTGTCAAAGGAGAATACATCTCAGGACCCCTAAATCACTAAGCCAAGGGAAGGTCAAGTTGGGAATTTTGTCAGGAAAACCTGCCTTTCGGTTTATTCTTAACTAAGGTAGCTACAAAGATAAAACAATGCTAAAATGTGTAAAACCGACCTGTGTCCTGACCACCTTGGGCACATGTCATCAGGACCTCTTGAGTCTGTGTCATGGGCATGTCCTTAACCTTGACAAAATAAACTTTCTAATGATTGAGACCTATCTCAGATATTTTGAGTTCACAACATCAAAAACCAAAAAGAAGAAGATACAGTTTGGCTCTTCCAGTTCTTTTTAACAGTGCATATGTGTGTGTATATATATATATGTATGTGTGTATATATTTTATATTTTATACACATCCTTTTTATTAATGCATATTTATGCAATATCGGATTGATAATGCAATAATAAAGATGAGATTCAGGAAAAAATTTGTTGATTTATGGAGGTGCAGAAGGTTTGCTTGATGGGAGTGTTCGGACCACATGGTTGGGTGTAGGTTTGTCAAGGTGTTTGCTTTTCTTTTGGGTCAGGTGTTCAAGGTTGTACGTTGCATTAAGCACATCTAGTTAATGACTGACTAAATAAAAGTGGACCATGCTTCAATTAATCATCAATGATAACATACTATGGATAAAACTCTCTAACCTTTTCTTACATTGTAGTTTTATTAGCTTTGCTCCATAGTTTTATCTTTCTTTTTCACACTTTTCAATTATATGTTAACTGGCTCATTTTTGCCACACTCTAAATATTCTGATTTTTAAAAATTTCATTTATTTCATTTTGAAGCTGTTTTGATTCCTTTTAAATATCACTTATTATATTTTCAGATAAATAGTTCTATATTGGTTATCTTATTATTTAGTCTTTGGTCATGTGATATTTTGTCTGTTTTAAAATTTTCTTCCTTAACTCATCTGACTTTTCAAACATTCCTTTTTTTCTATTTATTTTCTAAGTTTCCGATTAAAGTTATTCCTTCATACCTGCAAGTGCTGCTTAAGAATATTATTTTCACCAGCACAGTAGCTAACGTCTATAACCCCAGCACTTTTTGAGGCTGAGGTGGGCAGATCACCTAAAGTCAAGAGTTTGAGACCAGCCTGGCCAACATGGCAAAAACCTGTCTTTACTAAAAATACAAAAATTAGCTGGGCATGGTGGAACACGCCTGTAATCCCAACTACTCGGGAGGCTGAGGCATGAGAATTGCTTGAACCTCGGATGAAGAGGTTGCGGCGAGCCGAGACCACGCCACTGCACTCCAGCCTGGGCGACAGAGGAGGATTCCGTCTCCAAAAAAAAAGGAATATTGAAATATTATTTATAAGTTTTGGTACTGTACTAAAATTTTCCTCTGCTGTATGTTTTGTTCCTGTATTTATAGATACTTGTGTTTTGATTCACATTTTCTATTTCCTTTTTATGACAGCTTTGTATGAATGTTGCCTGTCTTTTTTGGTTATTTTAAAACATCTCATTCTCTCATCATGAATAATAGTTCTTCTATGTATTTATTGTGAGAGCTTTTCATGGTTCACAAAGTTACTTAGGTTATTAATACCCTATTTGGGAAAACAATGTAGTGGAGTGTTAACAGATTGAGATTTTACTTTTTTGGGGAAAGTAAGATTTTGCTTTTGAGATAATCCCTTTTTTCCCCTTTGTAATACTTTGATTTCCACCATTTTCTTTGTTCTTTTCTGAAGCTAGTCTCCCATGAACATACATCGGCTTTTCAATGTGTTTCCTCCAATTCCACCACCAAAGTAACATCTTCAGAAGAGGGCCACTCTCATTTTTCACATGTTCAAGTACTTTCTTTTCAATTGTTTATTAGTACTGCTTTTATACGTTTTGTCTTAGGTGTGTTTTGAGCATTTTCCTACTTTGGGTGGGCATTTCTCTGCATGGGGGTGATGTTGTGTGCTTTCTGCCACCTCTAGGCCTTCAATAACTATCCTCGTTTCCATGCATTCTCCATCTGACCCTGCTCAGGTTTTGACTCTGGAGACAGCTCTGCAAGATGTGGATGTTTATTTCTTGACTTAGATATGCAATTAAGCGTGTAGTATTCTCTGTCTCTAAGCTATTTTTGAGAGTAGTTTTATTGATTTTCTTTGTGATCTGTGTAGCGTTACAGGAATGTATAGAAATATTCGTATTTAGGCAGCTGCCATTATTCTTCTGGAGCTCTGAAGCCCTGTGTGGATTTTACTCATGAGTCTTTATTGACCGAAGTCAATGTTGTTATTTTCGTCTGTATATTTTTCAATTCATGACTGTACTGGTGTTATACTCAGGGTATCTCTTTAAACTAAGCATTCTCTGGTTGTTTTCTCTCTGCAATATCTATGCTCTTCCATTTACTGTTTTATTGGGAAGAAGGTTTTAAACCTACGCATGTTGGCAGAATGAAAATGAAGTCACTTATTTTAAAATTCCTGATAGATAGAGCCAGGGAGGGCCGCGAAAAGAAGGTTTTCACTGCATGAATGCCTGATAACAGAAACTATCACAAAACACTCTGTGAAAACCACAGTCTCACACAAAGTCCATCACAAACTTATACACACACAAAATACTTTCACGAGGGCATCTGCCTAGAAACTGCTTGTCTAACCCATGGACTGATGCTCCCCTTGTTACTAATTCTTGTAGCCAAGAATAATTATCTCAAAACAATTATGCAATCTTCTACTTTTTCCTTTGAAAACCTTTATCATCCTTTACCTCCCTGAATAGGTATATATAGTTTACTATGGTATACATATTCCCATTGCAATGCCTATTCCAAAATAAACATCATTTTCTTTCAGAGAGTCTCCCTTTCTGTTTGTTATTTATGTTGACAAGCTCTTCTTAGTGAAACACAAAACGTGACTGCACTATGTCAGTCCACTTCTGGGCACATCACTGAACAATGTAGTAAAAGCTCCCTTTCCCAAGGTTACTTGTGTGACTAAGAATAAGGGACTCCTTCTTTTCAGCTGACTGTGCTCGGAGCTATGAGTATCCAGCTTTGGACCTTAAGGTGGAGTGGATTTTGGAATATTTTTACTCCTTCAGCCTTTGGTAGGGTACATCTTGGCAAAACCCTATGTGTCAGCTTCCAGTCTTCACTTCCTGATGGAACCATAGTGGCCTGAGTCATCTTTTCAAATGAAAAATACCATTTAGAAGAAGGAAACATGAAAATGATTAATTTGTTAACATATTTTTAAATACTAAAACTATCACTTCCATAGGTAGTTGATAAAAGATAAACAGAACAAGAAAATTTTAAAGATAGAAAATAGAGTATTAAAGCTGAGCTTAATAAGGCTGATGATAGGCAAAGCCAGATTAAATACCAGAGTGGGGGGCTCTGAGATTTATTCCTAATGAATACAATAGAAAAGGAACACATATTTGAGAGGCAAGCCCTCTCAATATTTCCCTGAGCTTTGGATTGACAAAAAACACCTCGACTTTATAAAATAAGTTACATTTCTATCTTCTGAGTGCTTCTAAGTGTGGAACAAAATAGAGAGTTGGCCCAACTATCACTAATTGACAGATTGATTTAATATTGAGTGACTACTTCAGCAATAATTTTCAAAACTGGTGGAAAGAAATGCTCTGGAAAAATGCAGCTAAGGGCAGAATCACCGTAAAAGTACTTTTTCAGTAAGTGACACTAATTGCAAAATAATGGCCATATACCTCACAATCAGACTTATGCTGACAGATGAAAGCTTTATTATTTTTAAATTTACCACCTTATAAATTCAGTTGGCCTGCCAGAATTCCTTTCTGAATTCTCTTGGAAATGAGCCTGGGCATTGTTAGTGTGTCTCTCTCTGCTTGATAAGTGCCAAATCGTGGAGTCATCTTAATTTAAACCTTTATTATGGCAGCACCCCAAGTGCCCTAACTAAATCTTAAGGACCTATCAAGATTTTTCTGAAATCTTGGTTTCCAGGGGTTCTTAACTGAATTGTAAAAGCATGATTTCTCTTGACACTTGCCATGTTACATTTCCATGGTAAATGTAACTTTTAAAAAGTATTTTCCAATTCCTATTCTTTTTCAAATGTTTTAAGAATACAACTTTGTTCAATAAAGTTGTGTACTGGGAAAATATATCTGTCATTAATGTTAATGATTCAAGTTGAAATATTGTCTTTGATAAAGTTGATATTGCTAGTGTTAAGTCTTATTTATTTATTCTGCATACAAACAAAGCATCTCATTTAAAGCATGCTTGCTTCAGTTGTTTGACTTGGGCACAAGATAGTTCCTGAATTCTGGAGATATTTCTGGGAAAGCAATACCTGTGGTGCTCAGTCCAATAAAAGAGTAAGCTCGAGTCTTTTGATTTTATCTCATAATAGTAGCTCATTATTCCCCCATTTATTAATATTCATGAAACTCTGATAAATATTTGTCCGTATGTTTTCTAGGAAGTGATGAGTGTCACTTTTTAAAGCTTATGTTTTCAACTTGTTCTTCTTGTGCATTTGCAAATTATTTTTCTGTGAAAAAAATCAAGAATGCAGTTCAAAAATGTATGTAAGGTGCCCTTCCATGGTAAATAATTTCTGAAGGGTTTTTGACTCATGTACATCACGCAGTGGAAAGAGCAAGAGGTTTCCAGTGAGGCAGAAACAGATTTCAAATCTGACATGGTCACTTTCTAAAATATAAGAGAGAAATTTCTATTTTTTTGTCTCAAGCATTTAAAATTTCTCTATTTAAAGGAACCATTATTGTTTTTATTGTTGCATTAACAATGGTAATGCAAATAACTTTTGAGTAATTATTATGTGGCAGATATTATGCTAATCACTTTAGTGGATTTTCTCATATAATACCTATATCATTAAATCTGGTATGTATTACTATTTCCATATTACTAACAGAGAAACTAAGTCTTCAATGGACTCAACTAAGCCGGCTAACTATCAAACTCTTACCAGAGTTAAAATTCTCAAGCACCAGTTTCAATGGTAGCATAAATAACATGTTATCATAATATAGATGTTATATAAACAATATCATCAATTGCTCTAAGTCTCCATTTTTTTCATTTTCAAAATCCAAATAAACTATCTAGATTTTTTTTTCAGATTTAAGAAAGCAGCATATGTAAAATATTTCACATAACATCTGATACACTGTAGTCCTATAATAAATATTAGTTTTCTTCTATTTTATTGACATAAGATAATCAATGCTCTATTTGTTTCTGGTATTATTATCTCTATGTGAGAAAGATACTATGTATTTTAAAATCTGCTTTCTTAAACAACATCTTAATATATCTCTTACTAAAATACTTAAGACCAAACTCATTAATTATACAGTCTATACCTCTTCCATTCTTCATGTCTTTAGTAAATATGGTTTCAGAAAAACTTAAGTCACTTTTATAGATTGTTTTTTATCTAGTTCATGACTGATGTAGTAAATATTGTGCAGTTTGAAGTAGGTAGCACAAATATTCTTAGAACCTCATAAATCAAATCTAATTAAATGGATCCTTACAGTATTTCAAGTTCTTAGCAGAGATAATACATTTACAAGCTTGTTTATATTTCATGTGGAAATGACAATTGGACCAAGACTCTACTTTATATCATGAGGTTGCATTTAAATGACATGGGGGAACATGGGGAGGGTGGCAGAGAATCAAACAGAATTATGAGAATGTACATGTCTTTGCCTTTTTCACAATATTATAGGTAAAGTGTTAAATACTTCATTGTTGTGTGATGTGAGCTACAGAGTTGTCAGATACTTTTGCAGATTGACAAAAAGTCCCCTTGTAGACCTAATGCGGCAGGTTTTGCTGCCTTTTTATATATGGATGTTGAATTTTTTGAATGCGTTTTTCTGTATCTATTGAGATTATCACATGATTTATGTTTCTTTAATCTGCTAACATGGTGAATTACAATGCTTGATTTTTAAGTAGTAAAATATCTTTGCATTCCTGGAATAAAACCTACATGACCATGATTTATTTTTCTTTTTGTATGTTACTACAATTCGTTTGTTCATACTTTGCTAGAGGCTTTTACAGCTATTGCTCATTGGCCTGTGAGTTTCTCTACTCATCGTGTATTTGTGTGATTCTATTAATAGAATAATGCCAGTTTCAGCAAACATGTGGAGAATATTCCTATTCCTGAAAAAGTTTGTACAACATTAGTGAATTCTATCAAATGTGATAAAATTCACCAGTGATAATTTACCAGTGTTGACATCTAAGTTTGAATTATCCTTTATGGAAAGGCTTAATTATTATAATTCCTATTTATGTAACAAGTATTAGACTATTCTGATATCTAAGTTTACTTTTACACAGAATTTGCCTCCTTCATCTTAACTATTAAATTCATTAACAAATAATTATCAATAATATTGCCATATTACCATTTTAATGATTTGATATACATATATCACCTCATTTATTTGTTATTGGTAATTTGTATTTTTTAATATTCAGATTCACAAGGAGGTTACTTAATTATTTTAAATATTCTAATTTAGCATTTGGTAATTTTCTTGAGTGTTTGTATTGTAATTGTTGACTACTGCTTTTATTTTTTCATTTCCTTCCTTCTACTAATTTTTGGTTTAATTTATTCTTCTTTTATTCATTGCTTAAAGTAGAAACTCAAGTTTAATTGTAGCCCTTGCTTATTGAATATAAGTATTTAAATTACAAACTTTCCTCTTAGCACTGTTTTAGCTGCCTCTCAGAAATTTGGAAACATCATGTTTTAATTATAGCTTCATTTAAGATATTTTTGTGGCCAGGTGCAGTGGCTCACATCTGTAATCCCAACACTTTGGGAGGCCGAAGCGGGCAGATCACGAGATCAGGAGATAGAGACCATCCTGGCTAACACAGTGAAACGCCATCTCTACTGAAAACACAAACATTTAGAGGGGCCTGTTGGCACGTGCCCTTAGTCCCAGCTACCCAGGAGGCTGAGGCTGGAGAATAGCTTGAACCCAGGAGGCGGAGCTTGCAGTGAGCTGAGATCACACCACTGCACTCCAGCCTGGGAAAACAGAGTGAGATTCCATCTTAGGAAAAAAAAAAGGTATTTTTGTATCTGTCATGGTTTTTTATTTGACAATTGAGATATTTAGCAGTTCTCTGTTTTTAGATACTAAAAGAATATTGAGATATTTTAAAATAATTGATTTTTAATTTAATTCTCTTTTGGTTTGAGAATATATATTTCAAGATTTCAATGTTTTAAAATTTTTAAGACTTATTTCATAGCTCAGCATATGGTCTATCATGAGATAGGTTCCAAGTGTACTTGAAAGTAATGTATATTCTTCAGCTGTTTGGTGGAGAGTTCGTAAATATTAACTAGTTGACGTGAGTGTATAGTGTGGTTCAGGTCTTCAGTTTCCTTATTTATTTATCCATATAGTTGTTCAATCAACGATTAAGAGATTCCCAAATTCAATTGTAAATTTATCTCTTTCTCCCCTGTCAGTTTTGGTTCAAGTGTTTAGAAGTTCTTTCACCTAAATAGAGGTGAAAGAAAGATCTCTACAAAGAGAACTACAAACCACTGTTCAAAGGAATCAGAGAGGATACAAACAAATGGAAAAACATTTCATGCTCACAAACAGGAAGAATCAATATTGTTAAAATGGCCACACTGTCCAAAGCAATTTATAGACTTAGTGGTACTACTATCAAACTACCAATTACATTTTTCACAAAATTAAAAAAATATATATTTTAAAATTAATTTGGAAACAAAAAAGAGCACAAATAACCAAAGCAATCCTAAGCAAAATAACAAAACTGAAAGCATCATGCTACCCAACTTCAAACTATATTACAGGGTTACAGTAACTAAAATAGCATGACACTTATAAAAAAAACGACACATAGACCAGTGGAACTGGTTAGAGAACACAGAAAACAAAGTGCTCACCTATTACTGTCTAATCTTCAAATGCTGACAACAACAAGCAATGGGGTAAGGACTCCCTATTCAATAAATGGTGCTGGGATAACTGTCTAGCCATAAGCAGAAGGTTGAACCTGGATTGCTTCCTTCACTGTATACAAAAATCAACTCAAGTTCTACTAAACACTTAAATATAAAGTCTAAAACTATAAAAACTCTAGAAGAAAATCTAGGAAATATCATTCTGGACATCAGCCCTGGCAAAAACCTCATGGTGAAGATGCCAAAAGCAATAGCAACAGAAACAAAAATTGACAAATGGGACAAACTTAAGAGCTTCTGCTCATCAAAATTAACTGTCAGAGTTACTGAGTAAACAGACTAAACAGAAAATCTTCATAATTGGAACAAATGTTTACAAGCTATGCATCCAACAAAGGTCTAATTTCCAGAATCTATAAGGAACTTAAATCAACAAGCAAAAAAGCCACATGATTTATAAATGGGCAAAAGACATGAGCAGTCACTTCTCAAAAGAAGATATATGGCCAGGTGCAGTGGCTCACACCTGTAATCCCAGCACTTTGGGAGGCCGAGGCAGGAGGATCACGAGGTCAGGAGATCGAAACCATCCTGACTAACACGGTGAAACCCCATCTCTGGTAAAAATACAAAAGATTAGCTGGGCATGGTGGAACACACCTGTAGTCCCAGCTACTTGGGAGGCTAAGACAGGAAATCACTTGAACCCAGGAGGTGGAGGTTGCAGTGAGTTGAGATTGCATCACTGCACTCCAGCCTGGGCAACAGAGAATGATTCCATCTCATAAAAATAAATAAATAAATAAGATATACATGTGACCAATAAACATATGAAAAAAGTTATCAATATCACTACTCATTAGGGGAACACAAATCAAAAGCAAAATGAAATACCATCTCACACGAGTCAGAATGGCCGTTATTAAAAATTGAAAAAATAACAGGTACTAGTGAGGTTGTGGAGAAAAGGAAACACTTGTACAGTGCTGGTGGGAACGTAAATTAATTCACTCACTATGGAAAGTAGTCTGGAGATTTCTCAAATAACTTAAAGAACTACCAGTTGACCCAGCAGTCCCATTACTGAGTATATACACAAAGGAATATAAATCATTCTATCTTAAAGGCACATGCACATATAAGTTCATCACAAAACTATTCACAGTATCAAATAAATGGAGGTACTCTAGATGCCCATCGGGGTGGATTGGATAAAGAAAATCTGGTACATATATGTCATGGTATGTTTTGCAGCTGTAAAAAATAATGAAATTATTTCCTTTGGAGCATCGTGGATGGAGCTGGGGGTCATTATCTTAAGTGAATTAAAACAGAAACCGAAAACCTATGTTAATTCACTGTGTTAAAAGCAGAACTTGCAACATAATATTGCATGTTCTCACTTGTAAATGGGAGCTTAACACTGAGTACACATGGGCACAAAGAATAGAGCAATAGATACCAAGATCTACTTGAGGGTGGAGGGTGGGAAGAGAGTGATGATTGAAAAACTATCTTTTGGGTATTATGCTGATTACCTGGGTGATAAAGTTATCTGTACAGTAAACTCCTAGAACATGAAATTTACCCATGTAACAAACCTTCGCATATACTCCTTGAAGCTAAAAGTTGGAAAGAAAAAAAAAAATACAAATGCAAATACCTTCTTAACTGGTAATTCTGGTTCAGAAAATTGACTCACAAGGTTTATCCTCACATAAATGAAATATCATAGATATAATGTATCTTTGTAAAAGAAAACTATTGAGAATTTTATAAATGTCCATCAGAAGAGGATGAGATTAATAAATGTAATGGAATATGTTACATCCCTTAAAAGAATAAAGCAATTTGGTGTGTACTAAGAAGTGATTTTCAGATATATAATATTAAGCAGAAAAAAAGCCAGGCACAGAAGGATATGCAAAGTATATCACCATTTGTAAAAGGAATGTGTGGTAGGGAAGTAATACACATTTATTTGCATATAGATGTATAAACGATCTTTGGAAAAATACTTGTAATGCTGATAATATTACTTTACTGCAAGAAGGGTCACTGAGTGTAAGAGGTAGGAAGAAGATTTAATAAATCTGAATACGTTTGTATGTTTTAAGTTTTTTACTATCTGAATATATCACATATTACATTTTTAAATGAAATAGCATTTACGTAACATAAAATTAGCTATTTTAAAGTAAAAACATTCAGCAACATTTAATGGATTTACAATGTTGGGCAACTTCCAGCTCTATTTAATATTCTAAATATTTTAATCACTGAACAGGAAAAGCCTGTAACTTTTAAGCAATTATTTCCCCTTTTCCTCTCCCCTCAATCTTTGGCAATCATTAATCTGCTTTCTGTCTCTATGGATTAACCTATTTTGGATATTTTATTAAAAAATACATGTGCTATTTTTTATGTCTGGCTTCTTTTACTTAGCATAAAATTTTGGAGGTTCTTCCATGTTGTAACATTTATTGGTACTATACTTCATTCCTTTGTATTGATGAATAATTTAATTGTATAGAAACATTACATTTTTAAATCTGTTTGTCCGATAATGCATATTTGAGTTGCTTCCACCTTTTGGCTATCGTGAATAATGCTACAATGAACATGGATGTACAAGTATTTTTTCCGTATGTACCTAGGAGTAGAATTGCTAGGTTATATGGTAATTCTGTTTAACTTTCCAGTTAACTTAAAAAATTTTATATTTAACTTTTCGAGAAACTGCCAAACTCCACAGCAGCCGAATCATCCACTGGCAATGAATAACAATTCTAATTTCTCCAAAAAAATCAAATACATCAAAACACTTTTCAAGTACACATGTAATTATAGTCCCATACGACAGAAGAGAATGAAGCAGATGAAAACATATAAAGAAATATTGTCAAAGAGTTTCCCAAATTTGGAGAAAAACATCAACTTATAGATCCAAGCAGCTCAGTGAATCCCAAGCAAAATAAATATAAAGAAAATGATAATTCATAATTACATCAAAGTCAAACTTCAGATTACCACAGAAACGACAAAATCATTAAAGCAACTAGCAAAGAAAAGTCACGTTACATATGAGGAAGCAAACATACAAATGGTGGGATGCTTCTCTTCAGAAAATACCGGAGGCCAGATCAAACCAAAGTACACTGTTAAATGACCAGAAAATATAATAGTCGATCTAAAGTTCTAAACCTAAAGAAAAATATCCGTTCAAATGAGGACATGGAAACCATTTCCAGGGAAATAAATTCTGGAAAAAAAAAAAAAATCTGTTTTGAGCAGACTGACTCTACCAATGAGGGTAGAAGAGTTTTAGGCTGTAAGAGACTGATGCAAGATGGGAGCTCAAAACTAATGAAAATGATGAAGGCCATTTGAAGTAGTAAATATGTGGGTAAATGCAGAGTTGGTCATTTTAATTCTTCTTAATTTATTTGAAAGTAGGCATTACTTAAATAAAATATAATAATTTTGGAGTAGACTCTTTTTATTAAGTATGCAGATGTATAATATGACAAAATGACAGAATGGGTCTGGGGGGGACAATAGAATTTTGCTGCTGCAGGGCTCTAACATTTTACATAAAGTGATGCAATTAACTTTAATATATTATGATAAATTACTATTGTATACTGAATAAATTTTAAGAGTACACATAGAGGTATAGCTAAAATTTCAACAGAGGAATTAATAGAAAATCCAGCTAATCACGGAAAAGCAGATGGATGGAACAACTAGAAAACATACTGCAAATGGTAGACTTAACCAAATATACTGAAATTATATTACATGTAAATAAACTCAATACTCCCATTAAAAGACAAGAGACTTTCAAACTTAGAACACAAAAGCTGCTTGCTATTTACAAAATGTGTCCTTTAAATACAAACAGAAAGATACTTCAAAAACCAAAGTATAATAATGTACTGTGAATATACCAATCATAAGTAAACATGTATCACTCTATTAATACTAGGCAAATTGAAATCAAGGAGCATTACCATTTTTTAAAAAAGAGTTAATTGATCAAGAAGACATAAAAATCCTAAATGTTTTCTAAGCGTATAATTGCATGTCTATGAAGAGGCATATTTTGACTTCCTCCCTTCCTATTTGAATGCCCTTTGTTTCTTTCTCTTGTCTGATTGCTCTGGCTAAGACTTCCAGTACTATGTTGAATAGGAGTGGTGAGAGTGGGCCCCCTTGTCTTTTTCCAGTTATTAGGAGAAATGCTTTCAGCTCTTACCCATTCAAGATGATGTTTGCTATGGATTTGTCATAGACGACTCTTATTATTTTGAGATGCATTCCTTCAAAGTCTAGTTTGTTGCACGTTTTTAACAAAAGCGATGTTAAATTTTATTGAAAACCTTTTCCGAATCTATTGAGATGACTATGTGGTTTTTGTTTTTGTTTTTCATTCTGTTCATGTGATCAGTAATATTTATTGATTTGCATATGTTGAACCGACCTTGCATCCCAGGGATAAAGCCTACTTAATCATGGTGTATTAGCTTTTGATGTGCTACTGGATTTTGTTAAGAATATTTTCATCTACGTTCATCAGCAACACTGACCTGAAATTTTGTTTTATTCCATTGTGTCTTTGGCAGGTTTTGTTATCAGAATAGTCTTGGTCTCATAGAATTAGTTGGGAAAGAGTCCCTTCTCCTGAATTTTTAGAATGGTTTCAGTAGGATTGGTACCAACACTTCTATACATGTCTGAGAGAATTTGGCTCTGAATTTGTCTGGTCCACAGCTTTTTCTGCTTCATACATTTTTTATTAGTTGTCTAATATTGTAACTTATTATTTGCCTTGTCAGGGTTTCAAATTCCTGCTGGTTCAATCTTGGGAGGTTGCATTTCCAGGAATTGATTCATTTGGGTAGGTTTTCTAGTTTATGTGCATAGAGGTGTTCAGGTGCATAGGCTCTGAGGGTTTTTGGTATTTCTCTGTAGTTGGTAGTAATGTCCTGTTTATTACCTCTGATTGTGTTTATTTGGATCCTTTTTATTTAATTAGCCTCACTAGTGGTCTTTCAATATTATATTTTCTTTAAATAAAACAACTCCTAGATTGGTTGGTATTTTGTATAGATTTGCAGTTCAACTCTAATTGCGGTTATTTTTTTGTCTTCTGCTAGCTTTGGGATTGGTTAATACTTATTATTCTAGTTTCCCTAGATGTGATGTTAGGTTGTTAATTTGAAATCTTTCTATCTTTTTGACGTTTAGTACTGTAAACGTTTCTCTAACTTATTTAAATATGTCCCAGATATTCTGGTATATATTTGTTTTCATTAGTTTGTTTCATTAGTATCTTTGTTTTCATTAGTTTCAAATAATTTATTAATTTCTGCCTTAATGTCATTGTTTACTCAAAAGTCAGACAGTAGCAGATTGTTTAATTTCCTTGTAATTGTATGATTTTAAGGGATCTTCTTGGTATTTATTTTTAGTTTTATTATGGTCTTAAAGTGTGGTTGGTATAATTGTTTTTTCAACTTTTTGAGAATTGCTTTATGGCTGTTTGGTCAATTTTAGAGTATGAGCCATGTGCAGATGAGAAGAATATACATTCTTTTGTTGTTGGTATGGAATGTTCTGTAAATGTCTGTTAGGTTTATTTGGTTGAGTATCAAGTATAGTTCTTGAATATTTTTGTTAGGTTTTTGCCTTGATGATCTGTCCAATACTGTCAGTGAGGTGCTGAAGTCTACCATTACTATTGTAAGTCTCTAAGAACTTGTTTTACGAAGTAGGGTGCTCCAGTGTTGAGGGCATATATATGTAGTATAGTTAAGTATTCTTGTTGAATTGAAACCTTTTTCATTATATGATGCCCTTCTTTCTCTTTCTTGATCATTGTTGGTTCAAAGTCTGTTTTGTCTGAAATAAGAACAGCAACTCCTGCTTTTTTTTGATTTTCCATAAGATTGATAGATTTTTCTTTATTGCTTTATTTTGAGCCTATGGATTTCCTTGCATGTGAGACGGGTATCTTGAAGATAGCATGCAATCATATCTTGCTTCGTTATCCAACCTGCCCTTTGGTGCCTTTTAATTAGGGCATTTAGTCCATTTACATTCAATGTTAATAATAATATGTGTGGATTTTATCTTATCATTGTGGATTTTATCTTCTCATATTAGCTGGTATTTAGACTTGATTGTGCAGTTGCATCATAATGTCAATGGTCCATGCAATGAAGTGGGTTTTTATGGTGGCTAATAATAGTCTTTTGTTTTCATGCTTAGTACTCCTTTAAAAACCTCTTGTAAGGCAATTCCAATGGCAAAGAATTTTGTTAGCATTTGCTTACCTGAAAAAGATTTTATTTCTCTTCCACTTACAAAACTGAGTTTGACTGGATATGAAGTTCTTGGTTGAAATTTCCATTCCTTAAGGATACAGTATCTAGGCCCCCTATCTCTTTTGGATGGTAAGGTTTCTGCTTACATGTCTGCTGTTAGCTCAGTGAGGTTCCCTTTGTAGATTACTTGCTCCTTCTCTCTAGCTGCCATTAATATTTTTACTTTTGCTTTGACCTTAGAGAATATGATGAATAGATATTTTGGGGATGGTCATTTGTACAGTGTCTTGTAAGGGTTCTCTGAATTTCCTGCATTTTAATGTGAGTCTCTCTAGCAAAACTGGGGAAATTTTCATGGATGATATTCTCAACTATGTTTTCCAATTTCCTCTCTTTTCCTCTTCTTCAAGGATACCAATGAGTCGTAGCTTTGGTCTCTTGACATCATCCCATACATCTCATAGGTTTTTTCATTGCTTTTAATTCTTTTTTCTTTATTATTGTCTGACTGAGTTAATTTGAAGAACCATGCTTTTAGTTCTGAGATTATTTCCTTATCTTGGTTATTCTTCTACAAATACTTCTGATTATGTTAAAAACTTCTTGGAGGGAATTTTTCAGCTCATCATGTCCCATTTGTTTCTTCCTTAAAATGGCTATTTTCTCTTTCATCTAATAAATTGCTTTACTGAATTTCTTTAAATTCTTGGAATGGGTTTCAACTTTCTCTTGAATGTCAATGATCTTTGTTGCCATCCATATTCTGAATTTTATGCCTGTCACTTCAGTCATTTCATTCTGAGGGAGAATTTCAGCCATTTCATTCTGATGAAATGAATTAGCATCCGGGAAGCTAATGTGATTGTTTGGAACTAAGAAGACACTCTGGCTTTTAGAGTTGCCAGAAATTTTGCACCAATTCTTTCTCATGTGTGTGGGCTGATGTTTCTTTAACTGTGGTGTAATTTGAATATAGTCAGTTGGCTTCATTTCTGGATGTTTTCAGAAGGTCAAGATTTTGTGCTGGGTCTTTATTTGTGGCTGAATTCTTGTCCTTGATTTATCAGGGAAGAATGTTAGCAAAATATTTTTGTTATTAAAGTTTGGGCTGCAATCCAGTAGATGATGATTAAGTGTAATAGCTGATAGATAGACTCTTACTCAGCCATGTGGATCCTCTGTATTTCCTCATGATTGTGGCTGTGCTCCCTCCCAGTGCTCTGAGATTATGGGCTCCTCTCCCTCTTGAGTGCTAGCCACAGATCTTGACTTGGCACTCCTGGGCAGTGCTCCACAGCTCTGAGGTGAGCTCAGTCTTCTTGTTCTCTCCCCAGCTAGGAGGCATCAGGGCAAGGCCTTTGGCAGTAACCATGACAGAGGGACTTTGTCTCTTGGGGCTCCACCCCAAATGCAGAGCCACTGCCAACTGGAACAATCAGACATGGGTAGGGTGGCTGTTTGTGGGCCTAAGCCAGGGGTCCCTGCCTGGTGAAGATTAGTTGGAGTGGAGAAAGGAGGGGCTTGTGAGGAAGACAGTCTGGCCTATTCTCTATATGGTGCCTGCAGTAGTAAAGCCCTCAGGTTTTGTGTTCCTTCCCTAATCTGCAAGGGAGGGTATCACTGTAGTCACAGTGACAGAGGGGCTGTAAGTTATCTTGGGAACTCCGCCCTAGAGAGACACAAAGGCCCTGACAATGCAAATGTGCAGCTGGGGATCCAGTGTCTGTGCTACAGGATCAAGCTGGGGGCCCTGCCTAGTGAAGATAAGGGGTCAGAGGCTCATAGAAAAGAGAGACTGGGCTACTTCCTGTATGGTGGCTGCAATATGCTGGAGATGATGGACAAGCAATCAGGGTCTTTGTTCTCTCCCCAGCCCAAGGGCAGTTCCACTGCAGTGATAGTGCAAAAGGTCTGTCAGTTGCCTCTGGAAACCACCACAGGGGAACACAGAGTCATTGCCGATGGGAACATTAAGCTGAGGGTGTGGCTGCTGCACTGAGGTCCCAAGCCAGGGGCTCAGACTGGTGAAAAACAGAATGTGGAGGCTCACAGGGAAGAGAGACTGGGTTCCACGCCATATGGCCACTGTGATGTGCTGGAGGTGCAAGTGCAGTTCTCAGGCTCTTTGTTCCTTCCCCAGTCTGAGGGCAGCAAGGGTGGTACGACTGCAGCAGCACTGGCAGAGAGGCTGTCAGCTGCCTCTGGAAACTTTATCCCAGAGAAAGAGCTGCTGCCAGTGGGAATGTTCAGCCATAGTTCAGGTGGCTGTGAAATGGGCCCAAGCCAGGGGCCTGCCTGGTGCAGAGCAGTGGGTGAGGCCTCACAGAGAAGAGAGACTGGGCTACTTTCCTTATAGTGTGGTAGCTGTGGTGTGCTGGAGGCACCTGTGAAGTGATCAGGGTATTTGTTCTTTCCCCAGTCCAAGAGCAGTAAAGATGGCACCGCTGCAACAGCAGTGGCAGAGAGCATGTGGATTGTCTCTAGTATTTCCTCCCTAGAGAAATACAGAACTTCCACTGACTTTATTGATCAGCAGAGGCAAGGCAGCTCTACTGGGAGCCCAGGTTGGGAGTCCCTGCCCATTGAGGAATATCAGGTGCAAAGATCCACATGGAAGACAGTCAGGCTGCTTTTCCATATGGCAGCTACTCTGTGCTAAAAGCCCATTGTAGTTCTCGTACTCTTAGCTCCCTCCCAAGTCTGAGGGCACCAGGGGTGGGGGCCACAGCGGCATCAAAAGCTGCAGGACTTTAATTACCTCAGAGAGCTCTGTTCCAGAGAAATGCAGAGCTGGCACCCTCCCAAATATTTAGGTGGAGATGGAGTGGTTGTGCTGGAGTCTCAGGCCAGTGGCTTTGCCTGGTGAGGTGAAGTAGAGGCAAGGCCTGCAGTCCGTCTGCTCTTCAGCAGTGTGGAAGCAGTCCCTATCATGCGGGCATGTGAGAGAGTCTCACATCCCTTGTTGGTGGAGCTGCAGCAGCTGGTGCCAGGATGCCCAGTGGTCCAAGGTCCTTGGGGATCCATCTTGGCCTGAGCAGTGGCTCTTCCCCAACTCCACCCAGCTCTCTATGTCAGTCTGGAGGCCCTGTATGGCCCACGATATCTATCTACCTGGGACTGGGGACTGGAGTGGACCTAAAGGAGGCTCCTCACTGCAAGGATCTAAGGAGTGAGCAAGAGCCCCAGGGAACCTTTGCAAACTTCCACTGCAGAAGTGTGGGTTTCCTGTGGCTCTTGCTTACTCATTATTTCCCTGTGGTGAGGAGCCTCTCCAAATGTAACAGCACAGCAGTAAAATAATATGTAGCATGATGAAGTAGGTTTTATACCAGGAATGAAGAGATGGTTCAACATACACAAATCAATAAATGGAATACAGTACTTCAAATGAAGGAAGGATATAAATTATATTATCATTTCAATATATGCAGAAAAAAACAGGTAATTAAATGCAACATCTTTTCATGAGAAAAACTCAGGCAAACTAGGCATAGAAGGAACACATCTCAAAATATTGAAAGCCTTGTGTAAGAGATCCTCAGTTAACATTACGCTGAATGGGAGAAAGTTGAAGTTGTTTCCTATAAGAACCGAAACAAGACAAGGTTGCCCACTTTTATCACTGCTGCTCCACATAACACTGTAAGTCCTAATGAGAGCAATCAATAATGAGAAATAAAAGGCATCCACATTGAGAAACAGAGAGTCAAATTGTCCCTCTTTGCAGATGATATGATCTTAAATTTAGAAAAACCAAGACTCTACAAAAACTCTTAGAACTGATAAGTTTGGTAAAATTACAAGATACAAAATAAAAACAAAAATCAGTAATACTTCTACACACCAATAATAAAATTACAAAGAAAGAAATCAATAATAAATTTCTATTTACAATAGCTACAAAAAAAGTAACTAGGAATACATTTAACCAAGAGGTGAATGAGCTCTAGAAGGAAAACTACAAAACACTGATGAAAGAAATTGAAGAATACACACACACACAAGAATGGAAAGACATCCCATGCACATGAATGAAAATAATTAATACCATTAAAGTGATCATACTTCCTTAAGCCATCTACAGATTAAATGCAATCCCTGTCAAAATACTAATGTCGTTTTTTTCACAGAAACAGTAAAAACAATCCTAAAATTGTATAGAACATAAAAAACACCCAAAGAGCCAAAAAAATCCTGAGCAAAAAGAACAGAGCTGTAAGCATCACACTACTATTGCAAGAATATAATAACCAAAATAAACAGTATATTGGTGTAAAAGTGGACAGATAGACTGATGCAACCCAATAAGAAACCTAGACATAAATCCAGAAATTTACAGCCAATTAATTTTTGACAAGGATTCCAAGAGTATACACTGTGGAAAGGACACTGTTTTTAATAAATAGCACTGGGAAAATTGGATTGCCTCATGCAGAAGAATGAAACTAGACCCCTATTTCTCATTACATACAAATTCAACCAAAGATGGATTAAAACCTAAATCTAAGACTCAGAACTATTAAATGATTTGAAGAAAACAGAGAAAACACTTTAAGTCAATGGTTAGGCAAAACATTGGCTAAGACCTTAAAATTACAGACAACTAAAACAAAAATAGTCTCTGTACAGCCAAATAAATAAATAAATAATCAGCGGAGTGAAGAGATAACCTGTTGAATGGGAGAATATATTTTATAAACTATTCATCCAATGAGGGACTAATATCCTGTATATACAAGGAACAATGCAACTCAACAATAAAGAAGTGAATACTCCCAATAAAAGATGGCCAAAGGACCTGTATAAACATTCCTCAAAAGAAGTCATACAAATGGCCACCAGGTATATGAAAAAAGTGCTCAACACCACTCATCATCAGGAAATGCAAATCAAAATCACAATGATGTATAATTTCACCCTAGTTAGAATGGCAATTACTAAAAAAAACAAAAATATTAGGTGATTGTGAGAATATGGAGGAAAACCAACTCATATGCTATTTGTGTGAATGTAAATTGATATAAAAACTGAAAAAATAATATATAGATTTCTCAGAAAACAAAATAGAACTACTATGCAATCCAGCAGTCTCACTACTGGGTATCTATACAGAAAAAAAGAATTAGTATATCACAAGAATACCTGCACTCATATATTTATTGTGTCACTTTTCACAAGAGCAAGATGTGAAATCAACCTAACTAGCTATCAATGGTTGGAACAGATAAAGAAGATTTGGTGTATATACACCATGCAGTACTATTCAACCATAAAAAATAATGAAGTCTTCTGACTTGCAGCAACATGGATGGAATTAGAGGTCATTATGTTAAGTGAAATAAGCCAGGCAGAGAAAGGCAAATACTACATGTTCTTACGTATATGTGGAAGCTAAAAACTTGATCACATGAAGATAGAGAAGAGAATGATAGACACCAGAGGCTGAGAAGCATGTGAGGGTGGTAGGAGGAAATAAGATGTGGTTGGTTAATGGGTACAAATGTGTAGTTAGATAGAAGAAGTAAGTTCTACTGTTAGAAAGTAGACTGGGGTGGCTATACTTAACAACAATATATTGTGTATTTCAAAGTAACTAGCATAGAGTGCTCGAGATGTTATTAGCACATAGAAGTGATAAATATTCAAGCTGATGAATGCCCCAAATACCCTGACTTGATTATCACACATTTTATGCATGTAACAAATACACATACCTTATAAATAGGTAAAATATTACATACCAATAAAACATAGAGAAGGTAAACCTAAGCACAAAAATATTTTAGCTTCGGATATAATCAGACCTTACAGAATATAGCTGAAATCATGGGGAGCTTATTATTTATTTTAAATAGAAGACACTGACAAGAAGTCATGTCCAGAGTTAAATAATTCTGTGCCTCAATGGTATCTTCCAGTGAGATCCATCCTTATACTTTGCCATCTCCCATATGTAGATGTTATAGATTGAATGATATTTCCTAAATACGTGTTAATAGTTAAGTTTTGGTACCTGTAAATATGACCTTAGTTGAAAATAGGGTGTTATCAATATAACCAAGTTAAGATGAGATCATGCTGAAATAGCATGGACCCTAATCCAGTATAACTAGCGTCCTTTCAAAAAGAGGAGGAGAGACACAGACACATACAGAGAGAAGAATTTCATGTGAAGACATAGACACACTGAAACAGGGAGAAAATCATGTGATAACAGAGCAGAGACTGAAGTTATGAAGTTGTAAACTAAAAAACACCAAGATTACCAAAGATTACCAACAACCTCCAGAAGCCAGAAAAAGACAAGGAAGGATCCTCCTGTGGTGTCTACAGACAAAACATGTGTTTTATAAGATTTAAAGATTCTTTGGATGGTGAACACAACACGATGACATTTGGATAGGCCAAAGGCAAAGCTCCCTGTTTCTTATGGCTCTGAATAAGCAAAGGCTGTTAAACTGAGGTGCACAGGGTTGTAGTCAAGGAATGGAGTACCAGATGACACTAGAGGGGGATGCTTACTGATAGCAAGCCACGTGGGGTTAGCTAGGTTTCCCAAGTTCCTGTTGGATTGTCTAATTTGAATAATGTTGCAGGCTCTGGGGGATATTGGCTGTCTATTATTTTCTGAAACCTGGCCCCTGGGGTGATTAAGGTGGTTGTATAGTGGCTTGGGGTGTGAGAGTCCAAAATAGAAAACTTTTGGAGTATTTACATTTGGGGTGAGCTGGGCAGTACAACTTACAGTTCTGGGAGAGACAATTTCTCTCTTCTTGAGGAGAGGAGAGGGGAGAATAAAGAGAACTTTGTCTTAAAACTTCTTGAATCAGCTGCTCAAGAAGGATAACTAATGGGCTTTTAATCAGAACCTCAAAACTGGGTCAAGAAAGAATTAAAAAATATATATATTTACAGTACCACACTGCTAATATCTCGATTTTAGGCTTCTATTATTTGGAACCATGAAAGAATAAATGTTTGTTGCAACAAGTCATCCAATTTACTGTACTTTGTTATGGCAGTCTTGGGATATTAATACAGCAGTTAGTATTTGCAGTCATAAAAGTTAATGGGTGAATACAATGCAGTCCAGTGAAAAAGAAGAGCATATGTTTCGCTGCCTTTCATTAGTGAGTCAATTTTTTTTCCCAACATTTACTATATTAGTCTGCTAAGGTTGCCATAACAAAACACTATAGTTTGAATGGATTAAACAACAGAAATTAATTTTCTCACAGTTCTAGAGTCTGGAAATCCAAGATCATGTTATCAGCAGATTTGGTTTCTCCTGAAGTCTGTTTTTTGGGTGTGCATACGATTGGCATCTCACTGTATCCTTACATGGTCCTTTCTCTGTGCTCTAGAACCACAATGTGTCTCCTTTTAAGGCTACCCATCCTATTGCATGAGAGCCCCACTCTTACTATCTCATTTAACCTAAATCACTTGTTTAGAGGACCTAGTTCCAAATATAGGCACATTGGGAGATAGAACTTCAACATATGAATTTTTGAGTGGGACACAGTTCAGTCCATAGCACTCTAGTAGAAAACCTTTCCTGTCAGATTAGCTGGAATTTACTAATATGCCTAACCCAAGTCAATGGTCAGAAAAATTAGAACTCCATGATAAGCTTTTTACAAAGATTCACCACTTGGATTGAAAAGCATATTAACTCTTGTGAACTCATAAAAGTGTGTATATTTCATCAACACTGAAATTCTACCTGCAAGAAAGAAGTGAAGATGACAATTTATGACAATAAACCATGACACACAGTCTTGAGGTCTTTTGAAATCTTGCTCCTATTAATCATTAGATTGACATACTTCCACTTGTTTTATTTTCCATTTCTAGTCTCAAATATTTTGTTTTCTTTTGAGCTCATCACACTCTGTCTTTAAGGCTTTTATGTTAGTTGTTCCATCTAATTTGAATCTTGTCCCCTATGTCCTCACATAGTCAACCCATTCCTATCCTTTATATCTCAGCTTAAATGACAGCCTCAGGAAGACCTGCCTGTTCATATAGTGTGTGTGTGTTGCTTATATAGAACACATACACACACACACACATATATAAACTTTATTACACTTGTATTATTTATGCAGTGTTGTCTTCTATACTAGACCTAGAATATTCATGACAGGAGTGTCCTTATCTGTTTTATTTATTTCTCCAACATAGTTTCTGGTATTCAGTAAACACTGGTGATTGCTTTAATGAATAGAAATAAGAAATTTGAAGATTAAGAGATAATTTTGATACTGAACTTAAGTATTTCAAAATGGCTCAATCCATTAGCTGCATTATGGAAGATAAGAAATAGAGAGCATTTATTAACTGTATAAAGTGTCACCTTTGGTAAAGTAATAATATTCAAATAGAGATATATTTGTGATGAATTAAATATATAAAATAACATAAAGGAATATCTTTCAATACTGTGCACCAGTATCATGTTCAAATTCAGTTAATAATTGCAAGTCTAGATAAACTGGGTATTTAATTTCAGGCATATAAATACATTATTTTATTGAATCTGATCATTTTCTTTTCTCTTTAGGCTGCAAAAACATGATGCCAGTGATAACATATCTTCTATGAACTACATTAAATTAGAACACTTTTTAGCTATAAAGTTAAGGGAGGAGGTGAAGCAAGATGGCCAAATGATTCCCCCACTCCCTACAGGAACACAAAGTTGAATAACTATCCACCAAAAAAAAAAAAAAAAAAAAAAAAAAAAAAAAGCATCTTCATGAGGACCCAGGATCAGGGGAACAATCCAGTACCTTGTTTTAACACCATATTAAAGGAAAGAGGCACTGAAGAGGGTAGTAAATACAGTCTTGTATTGTCTACATCACCCCTCCCCAATACGTGACAGTAGCCACAGGAGTGGAAAGAAAATCTGTACACATTGGCAGGGGAGATTGCAGTGATTGTGGAAATTTGCAACAGAATCAAGTGCTGTCCTGTGACAATTGAAGGCAACAAAGGGCAGAACTCAGTTGACATCCATGGAGGGAACTTTTAGACCAACCCTAGCCAGAGGCAAATTGTCTATTCCATCAGTCAGAACCTAAGTTCCTGCAGGCCCTGTCTCTGTGGTCTAAAGTGCCCTAGGGTCCTCAATATACTTGAAATGCAATATAGGTCCTTGCAATTCCTGGACAAGTCCTGTTCTGTGTTGGGTTTGGAGCCAGTGGACTGGAGAGGGAGCACACAACCTAATGAGATACTAGCCAGTGGACTGGGGAGGCCAACGGAGTGCTTGCATAACCCTTCCCCAACCTCAGACAGCACAGTTCACAGCTCTCAGACAGATACCTTCCCTCTTCTTGAGGAGAGGACGGGGGAAAATAAAGAGAACTTTGTCTTGAAACTTGGATACCAGCTCAGCCACAGTAGATTAGGCCAACAGACAGAGTCCTGTGGTCCCCAGTGCAGGCCCTAGCTTTGAGATTTCATTTGTAAACACAATCTGTGTCAGAAGGAAGCCCACAACCTTGAAGGGAAGGACCAGTGCTGGAAGAATTCATCATTTGCTGACTAAAGAGCCATTGATCCCTGAATAATCAACGGTGGTTGATTAAAGAGGAGGTAGAGAAAGAGAGCAGGGTAGAAAGTTTATTCAGTGGGATAATAACAGAGAACTTCCCAAACCTAAAGAAAGATATCAATGTTCATGTACAAGAAAGTTATAAAACAACAAACAGATGTAACCCAAAGAAAACTACTCAAGACATTTAATAACCAAATTCCCAAAGGTCAAGCATAAAGAAAGAATCCTAAAAGCAGCAAGAGAGAAGAAACAAATAACATATAAAGGATCACCAATATGTCTGGCAGCAGACTCCCAGTGGAAACCTGACAAGAAACTGCTAACAGAGAAAAATTTTCATACTAGAAATGTACATCCAGGGAAAATATCCTTTAAACATGAAAGAGAAATACTTTCCCAGACAAACAAAAACTGAGGAATTTCATCCACACCAGACCTGTACTACAAGAAATGCTGATGGCATTCTTCAATCTGAAAAAAATGATGTTAATAAACAATAAAAAATCATCTGAAGGTTCAAAACTCACAGGTAATAGTAAGTACACAAAAGAAAACACAAAATATTATAACACTATAATTGTGGTGTGTAAACTATGCATATCTTGAGTAAAAAGACTAAAAGATGAACCTATCAAAAATAATAAAAACTTTTCAAGACATAGATAGTATAATAAGATAAATAGAAACAAGAAGTAAGAAAGCAGAGGGGGTGAAATTAAAGTGTAAAGTTTTTATTAGTTTTTTCTTTACTTCTTTATTAGTTTATTTGTTTATGCAATTGGTGCTATGTTGTCATACTTTTAAAATAATGGATTACAAGATATTATTTGCATTCAGTGGAATGTTCTTAGAATTTGTCCTTGGAGACCTACTTTTTTACCTGGGATGGCCTCTCTCACCCTTGTCCCCTCTTCACATGGTCAACAAACTCCAGCAGCTAGGGCTGCCCACACCATCCCAGCTCCAACCTCCCTACTCTGAGATTTGTATTTGGGTGGAGAGATCTGACCTGGGCATCTTTACTGTTTAGCTTTTCTGTCTAAGGCTGATTCTGTAGTGTGGAGAGAGAGGCTAGGTCCTTATAATTTTTAAATAATTTGGTATAATTTGTTGTAGATTTTTAAATTTCTCTTTTGGAAGGAACCCATTAAAAATAGATTATTTGTAAGCCTTATGGTAATGTAAAATCAAAAAACATGTAACAGTTACACACACAGAAAAAAGAAATTAAAAAATACCACGTGAGAAAAATATCTTACTTAACAGAAGACAGGAAGAAAGAAAAGAAGGAAGAGTAGACCACAAAAAGAACAACAACAACAAAAAAATAACAAAATGCAGGAATAAGTTCTTACTTATCAGTAAATGTGAATGGACCAAGCTCTCCAATCAAAAGACATAGAGTGGCTAAATGGATAACAAAGAAGGATCTTTGATTTGTTGTCTACAAGAAACACACTTCACCTGTAAAGACACACATAGACTAAAAACAATGGGATGGAAGATATTCCATGACAATGAAAACAAAAAAGTGTAAGAGTAGCTGTATTTATATGAGGCAAAATAGATTTCAAGATAAAAATTATAAGCTGAAACAAATAAGGTCATTATATAATGATAAAGGAGATAATTCAGCAAGAGGATATAACAATTGTAAGTATATATGTATCTAAAACTGGAATGCCCCAATATATAAAGCAAATATTATTAGATTTATGGAGAGAGATGCACTGCAATATGATAATAGCTGGAGACTAACATCCCAATTTCATCATTGGACAGATAATCTAGACAGAAAATCAAGAGAGAAACATTAGGCTTAATCTGCACTGTTGACTAAAAGAACCTAATAGATATTCACAGAACATTTCATCCAATGGATGCAGAATACACATTCTTTTCTCTTCAGCATATGAATCATTCTCAAGGATAGACTATATGTTAGGTCACAAAACAAGTCTTAAATAATTTAAAAATATGAAAATATATTAAGGATATTCTCTAACAACAATGGAATAAAAGTAGAATTGTATAACATAAGGAATTTTGGAAACTGTGCAAATACATGGAAATTAAACAATATGCTCCTTAATGACCAATGGATCAATGATAAAATTAATAAAGAAATTTAAAAGTTTCTTTAAACAAATAAAAATGGAAGATCAACATACTAAAATCCATAGCATACAACAAAAGCAATACTAACAGGAAATTTTATAGCAGTAAGTGCCTACATCAAACAAAAACAAAAATAAAAAAAAAACTTCAAATAAAAAACATAACAATGCATCACAAAGATCTCAAAAAGTAAGAACAAACCAAACCCCAAGTTAATAGAAGAAAAGAAATAATAAAAATAAGAGCAAGAATATATAAAATTGAAATGAATAAAACAATAGAAAAGATCAATGAAATAAACAAAGAAAAAAATTAGCCTGGCTGAGGACAAAAGGAGAGGAAAAACCCAAATAAATAAAATTAGAGATAAACATGTAGACGTTTCAGCTGATACCAGGCAGAAATTCAAAGGATCATTAGAGGCTATTCTGAGTAAGTAATATGTCAATCAAGTGGAAAGCTAGAAAAAATGATAAATTTATTTCAAGAAATACACAAATGCAACCTTACAAGACTGGACAATGAATAAATGTAAAACCTGAAGAGATTAATGACAATTAATACAATTAAAGCGGTGATAAATAGGCCCCTAGCAAAGAAAAACCCAGGACTTGATGGCTGAATTTCACTAAACATGTAAAGAAAAAACTAATACCAATTCACTGCTGAATTTCACCAAACATATAAAGAAAAACTAATACCAGTCTTACTCAAACTATTCTGAAAAATATGGCAGAAGGGAGTACTATCAAACTCATTCTATTGGGCCAGTATTACCCTCATAACAAAACCAGACAAAGACACATTAGAAAAAGTAAACTACAGGTTAATATCCCTGATTTATCTTGATGAGATAATTCTCAACAAAATACTAGCTAACTGAAATCAACAACACATTTAGAAGATCATTCTTTATGACCAAATGGGATTTATCCCAGGGATGCAAGAATGGTTCTTGAAATATGCAAATCAATCAATGTGATACATCACATAAACAGAATGAAGGACAAACATCATACGATCATTTCAATAGTGGGTGAAAACACCTTTGATGAAATTTAGTATCCCTTTATGAAAAAAAAAACCTCTAAAAACTAAGTGTAAAAGGAACATACCTCAATACAATGAGTCCATATGTGACAGACCCACAGCTAGTATCATACTAATTGGGGAAAACTGAAAGTCTTTCCTTTAAGATCTGAAATAAGACAATGCTGCTCACTTTCACTACCATTATTCAATATAGTATTGGAAATCCCAGCTAGAGCAATCAAACAAGAGAACAAAATAAAAGGCATCAAAATTGGAAGAAGTCAAATTATTCTTTTTTGCAGATGATACAATCGTACACTTGGAAAAAAAATAAACAACTGAAGACTCCACCAAAAAACGATTCAGACTGATAAACAAATTCAGTAAAGTTGCAGGATACAAAATTAACATCTAAAAATCTATATGTAGCATTTCTATGTGCCAATAGTGAACAACCTGAAAAATAAATCAACAATGTAATCCTGTTTACAATAGCCACAAATAAAATAAAATACCTAGGGATAAACTTAAGGAAGTGAAAAATCTCTACAATAAAAGCCATAAAACATTGATGCAAGAAATTGAAGAGGGCACAAAAAAAAATAGAAAGATGTTCTATATTAATGGATTGGAAGAATCAGTATTGTTAAAATGTCTATATGACCCAAAGCAATCTATAGATTCAATGCAATCCCTATCAAAGTATCTATGACATTCTTCATAGAAATAGAAAATAATCCTAAAACTTTTAAGGAACCATGAGAGATATAGAACAGCAAAAGCTATCCTGAGCAAGATAAAAAATGGAAAGAACCACATTACTTGACTTAGCTATGTCTAAGAGACAACATTGATAAAATTCTCCAGGACTTTGGACTGGGCAAATATTTCTTGAGTAATACCTGACAGGCACAGGCAACCAAAGCAAAAATGGACCAATGTGATTACATTAAGTTAAAAACCTGCACAGCAGGGGGGGCGGAGCAAGATGGCCAAATAGGAACAGCTCCAGTCTCCAACTCCCAGCGCGAGCGACACAGAAGACAGGTGATTTCTGCATTTTCAACTGAGGTACTGGGGTCATCTCACTAGGGAGTGCCAGATAATCGATGCTGGTCAGCTGCTGCAGCCCGACCAGCGAGAGCTGAAGCAGGGCGAGGCATCACCTCACCTGGGAAGTGCAAGGGGGAAGGGAATCCCTTTTCCTAGCCAGGGGAACTGAGACACACAACACCTGGAAAATCGGGTGACTCCCACCCCAATACTGCGCTTTAAGCAAACGGGCACACCAAGAGAATATATCCCACACCTGGCCGGGAGGGTCCCATGCCCACAGAGCCTCCCTCATTGCTAACATAGCAGTCTGTGAACTAACTGCAAGTCAGCAGCGAGGCTGGGGTGGGGGGGCGCCCGCCATTGCTGAGGCTTCAGTAGGTAAACAAAGCCGCTGGGAAGCTCGAACTGGGTGGAGCTCACAGCAGCTCAAGGAAACCTGCCTGTCTCTGTAGACTCCACCTCTGGGGACAGGGCACAGTTAACAACAACAACAACAAAAGCAGCAGGAACCTCTGCAGACGCAAACGACTCTGTCTGACAGCTTTGAAGAGAGCAGTGGATCTCCCAACACCGAGGTTGAGATCTGAGAAGGGACAGACTGCCTGCTCAAGTGAGTCCCTGACCCCTGAGTAGCCTAACTGGGAGACATCCCCCACTAGGGGCAGTCTGACACCCCACACCTCACAAGGTGGAGTACACCCCTGAGAGGAAGCTTCCAAAGGAAGAATCAGACAGATACACTCGCTGTTCAGCAATATTCTATCTTCTGCAACCTCTGCTGCTGATACCCAGGCAAACAGGGTCTCGAGTGGACCTCAAGCAAACTCCAACAGACCTACAGCTGAGGGTCCAGACTGTTAGAAGGAAAACTATCAAACAGGAAGGACACCTATACCAAAACCACATCAGTACGTCACCATCATCAAAGACCAGAGGCAGATAAAACCAAAAAGATGGGGAAAAAGCAGGGCAGAAAAGCTGGAAATTCAAAAAATAAGAGCACAACTCCCCCTGCAAAGGAGCGCAGCCCATCGCCAGCAACGGATCAAAGCTGGTCAGAGAATGACTTTGACGAGATGAGAGAAGAAGGCTTCAGTCCATCAAACTTCCCAGAGCTAAAGGAGGAATTACGTACCCAGCGCAAAGAAACTAAAAATCTTGAAAAAAGAGTGGAAGAATTGACAGCAGGACTAATTAATGCACAGAAGTTCATAAATGAAATGACAGAGATGAAAACCATGACACGAGAAATACGTGACAAATGCACAAGCCTCAATAACCGACTTGATCAACTGGAAGAAAGAGTATCAGCGATTGAGGATCAAATGAATGAAATTAAGCCAGAAGAGAAATCTAAAGAAAAAAGAAGAAAAAGAAATGATCAAAGCCTGCAAGAAGTATGGGATTATGTAAAAAGACCAAATCTATGTCTGATTGGGGTGCCTGAAAGTGAGGGGGAAAATGGAACCAAGTTGGAAAACACTCTTCAGGATATCATCCAGGAGAATTTCCCCAACCTAGTAGGGCAGGCCAACATTCAAATTCAGGAAATACAGAGAATGCCACAAAGAGACTCCTCCAGAAGAGCAACTCCAAGACACATAATTGCCAGATTCACCAAAGTTGAAATGAAGGAAAGAATCTTAAGGGCAGCCTGAGAGAAAGGTCAGGTTACCCACAAAGGGAAGCCCATCAGACTAACAGCAGATCTCTCGGCAGAAACTCTATGAGCCAGAAGAGAGTGGGGGCCAATATTCAACATTCTTAAAGAAAAGAATTTTCAACCCAGAATTTCATATCCAGCCAAACTAAGTTACATAAGAGAAGGAGAAATAAAATCCTTTACAGATAAGCAAATGCTTAGAGAATTTGTCACTACCAGGCCTGCCTTACAAGAGACCCTGAAGGAAGCCCTAAACATGGAAAGGAACAACCGGTACCAGCCATTGCAAAAACACGCCAAAATGTAAAGACTATCGAGGCTAGGAAGAAACTGCATCAACTAACGAGCAAAATAACCAGTTAATATCATAGTGGGAGGATCAAGTTCACACATAACAATATTAACCTTAAATGTTAATGGACTAAATGCTCCAATTAAAAGACACAGACTGGCAAACTGGATAAAGAGTCAAGACCCATCAGTCTGCTGTATTCAGGAGACCCATCTCACATGCAGAGACATACATAGGCTCAAAATAAAGGGATGGAGGAAGATCTACCAAGCAAATGGAGAACAAAAAAAGCAGGGGTTGCAATCCTAGTCTCTGATAAAACAGACTTTAAACCATCAAAATCAAAAGAGACAAAGAAGGCCATTACATAATGGTAAAGGGATCAATTCAACAGGAAGTGCTAACTCTCCTAAATATATATGCACCCAATACAGGAGCACCCAGATTCATAAAGCAAGTCCTTAGAGACTTACAAAGAGACTTAGACTCCCATACAATAATAATGGGAGACTTCAACACTCCACTGTCAACATTAGACAGATCAACGAGACAGAAAGTTAACAAGGATATCCAGGAATTGAACTCATCTCTGCACCTAGCAGACCTAATAGACATCTATAGAACTCTCCACCCCAAATCAACAGAATATACATTCTTCTCAGCACCACATCGCACTTATTCCAAAATTGACCACATAATTGGAAGTAAAGCACTCCTCAGCAAATGTACAAGAACAGAAATTATAACAAACTGTCTCTCAGACCACAGTGCAATCAGACTAGAACTCAGGACTAAGAAACTCAATCAAAACCACTCAACTACATGGAAACTGAACAACCTGCTCCGGGATGACTACTGGGTACATAACGAAATGAAGGCAGAAATAAAGATGTTCTTTGAAACCAATGAGAACAAAGATACAACATACCAGAATCTCTGGGACACATTTAAAGCAGTGTGTGGAGGGAAATTTATAGCACTAAATGCCCACAAGAGAAAGCTGGAAAGATCTAAAATGGACACTCTAACATCACAATTAAAAGAACTAGAGAGGCAAGAGCAAACATATTCAAAAGCTAGCAGAAGGCAAGAAATAACTAAGATCAGAGCAGAACTGAAGGAGATAGAGACACAAAAAAACCCTCTAAAAAATCAATGAATCTAGGAGTTGGTTTTTTGAAAAGATCAACAAAATTGACAGACCACTAGCAAGACTAATAAAGAAGAAAAGAGAGAGGAATCAAATAGATGCAATAAAAAATGATAAAGGGGATATCACCACCGACCCCACAGAAATACAAACTACCATCAGAGAATACTATAAACACCTCTACACAAATCAACTAGAAAATCTAGAAGAAATAGATAATTTCCTGGACACTTACACTCTTCCAAGACTAAACCATGAAGAAGTTGAATCCCTGAATAGACCAATAGCAGGCTCTGAAATTGAGGCAATAATTAATAGCCTACCAACGAAAAAAAGTCCAGGACCAAATGTATTCACAGCTGAATTCTACCAGAGGTACAAGGAGGAGCTGGTACCATTCCTTCTGAAACTATTCCAATCAATTGAAAAAGAGGGAATCCTCCCTAACTCTTTTTATGAGGCCAACATCATCCTGATATCAAAGCCTGGCAGAGACACAACAAAAAAAGAGAATTTTAGACCAATATCCTTGATGAACATTGATGCAAAAATCCTCAATAAAATACTGGCAAATTGGATTCAGCAGCACATCAAAAAGCTTATCCACCATGATCAAGTGGGCTTCATCCCTGGGATGCAAGGCTGGTTCAACATTCGCAAATCAATAAACGTAATCCAGCATATAAACAGAACCAAAGACAAGAACCACATGATTATCTCAATAGATGCAGAAAAGGCTTTTGACAAAATTCAACAGCCCTTCATGCTAAAAACGCTCAATAAATTCGGTATTGATGGAACGTACCTCAAAATAATAAGAGCTAGTTATGACAAACCCACAGCCGATATCATACTGAATGGGCAAAAACTGGAAATATTCCCTTTGAAACCTGGCACAAGACAGGGATGCCCTCTCTCACCACTCCTATTCAACATAGTGTTGGAAGTTCTGGCTAGGGCAATCAGGCAAGAGAAAGAAATCAAGGGTATTCAGTTAGGAAAAGAAGAAGTCAAATTGTCCCTGTTTGCAGATGACATGATTGTATATTTAGAAAACCCCATCGTCTCAGCCCAAAAGCTCCTGAAGCTGATAAGCAACTTCAGCAAAGTCTCAGGATACAAAATTAATGTGCAAAAATCACAAGCATTCTTATACCAGTAACAGACAAACAGAGAGCCAAATCAGGAATGAACTTCCATTCACAATTGCTTCAAAGAGAATAAAATACCTAGGAATCCAACTTACAAGGAATATAAAGGACCTCTTCAAGCAGAACTACAAATCACTGCTCAGTGAAATCAAAGAGGACACAAACAAATGGAAGAACATACCATGCTCATGGATAGGAAGAATCAATATCGTGAAAATGGTCACACTGCCCAAGGTTATTTATAGATTCAATGCCATCCCCATCAAGCTACCAATGAGTTTCTTCACAGAACTGGAAAAAACGGCTTTAAAGTTCTTATGGAACCAAAAAAGAGCTCGCATTGCCAAGACAATCCTAAGTCAAAAGGACAAAGCTGGAGGTGTCACGCTACCTGACTTCAAACTATACTACAAGGCTACAGTAACCAAAACAGCATGGTACTGGTACCAAAACAGAGATATAGACCAATGGAACAGAACAGAGTCCTCAGAAATAATACCACACATCTACAGCCATCTGATCTTTGACAAACTTGAGAGAAACAAGAAATGGGGAAAGGATTCCCTATTTAATAAATGGTGCTGGGAAAATTGGCTAGCCATAAGTAGAAAGCTGAAACTGGATCCTTTCCTTAATCCTTATACGAAAATTAATTCAAGATGGATTAGAGACTTAAATGTTAGACCTAATACCATAAAAACCCTAGAAGAAAACCTAGGTAATACCATTCAGGACATAGGCATGGGCAAGGACTTCACGTCTAAAACACCAAAAGCAACGGCAGCAAAAGCCAAAATTGACAAATGAGATCTAATTAAACTAAAGAGCTTCTGCACAGCAAAAGAAACTACCATCAGAGTGAACAGGCAACCTACAGAATTGGAGAAAATTTTTGCAATCTACTCATCTGACAAAGGGCTAATATCCAGAATCTACAAAGAACTCAAACATATTTACAAGAAAAAAACAAAGAACCCCATCAAAAAGTGGGCAAAGGATATGAACAGACATTTCTCAAAAGAAGACATTCATATAGCCAACAGACACATGAAAAAATGCTCATCATCACTCGCCATCAGAGAAATGCAAATCAAAACCACAATGAGATACCATCTCACACCAGTTAGAATGGCAATCATTAAAAAGTCAGGAAACAACAGGTGTTGGAGAGGATGTGGAGAAATAGGAACACTTTTACACTGTTGGTGGGATTGTAAACTAGTTCAACCATTATGGAAAAGAGTATGGCAATTCCTCAAGGATCTAGAACTAGATGTACCATATGACCCAGCCATCCCACTACTGGCTATATACCCAAAGGATTATAAATCATGCTGCTCTAAAGACACATGCACACGTATGTTTATTGCGGCACGATTCACAATAGTAAAGACTTAGAATCAACCCAAATGTCCATCTGTGACAGACTGGATTAAGAAAATGTGGCACATATACACCATGGAATACTATGCAGCCATAAAAAAGGATGAGTTTGAGTCCTTTGTAGGGACATGGATGCAGCTGGAAACCATCATTCTTAGCAAACTATCACAAGAAGAGAAAACCAAACACCGCATGTTCTCACTCATAGGTGGGAACTGAACAATGAGATCACTTGGACTTGGGAAGGGGAACATCACACACCGGGGCCTATCATGGGGAGGGGGCAGAGGGGAGGGATTGCATTGGGAGTTATACCTGATATAAATGATGAATTGATGGGTGCTGACGAGTTGATGGGTGCAGCACGCCAACATGGCACAAGTATACATATGTAACAAACCTGCACGTTATGCACATGTACCCTAGAACTTAATGTATAATAATAAAAAAATTAAAAAAAAAAATCTTCACAGCAAAGTTAGCCATCAACGCATTGAAGAGAAAACCCACAGAATGGGAGACAATATTTGGAAGCTGTTCATCAGACAAGGGATTAACAGCCAGAATTTATAAGGAGCTCACTAACTCAATAGAAGAAAATCTAATAATCTGATAAAAACACTGGCAAAAGATTTGAGTGAACATTTCCCAAAGGCAAAAAGATATATGAAAAGGTGCTCAACATCATTGATAACCTGAGAAATGGCAAAAAGATATATGAAAAGGTGCTCAACATCATTGATAACCTGAGAAATATAAATCAAAACTACAATGAGATATCATCTTACTCTAGTTAAAATAGGTTTTATCCAAAAGACAGGCAATAACAAACGCTGATGAAGATGTGAAGAAAAGGGAAACTTCATACACTTTTCTTGGGAATGTTAATTCATAAAACTACTATGGAGAAAATTTGAAAGTTCCTGAGAAAACTAAAAATAGAGCTACCACATAATTCAGCAATCCCACTGCTGGGTACATATCCAAAAGAAAGGAAATCAGCGTATTGAAAAGATATCCGCCTTCCCGTGTTTGTTGCATCACTGTTCAGGGTAGCTAAGGTTTGGGAACAATCCAAGTGTCCATCAGCAGATGAATGGGTAAAGAAAATGAGGGATATGTATACAATAGAGTACTATTCAGCCATAAAAAAGAATAAGATCCTGTCATTTGCAACAACATAGATGAAATTGGATGACATTTTGTTAAGTGAAATAAGCCAGGCACAGAAATACAAAGTTCGTATGTTCTAACTTCTTTATGAGAGCTAAAAATTTAAAACAATTGAACTCACGGAGATAGAGAACAGAATAATGGTTACAGAGGCTGGGAAGGGTAGTTGGGATGGAGTGAAGTAAGGATGGTTAATGTTTACAAAAATATAGTTAGATACAATGAATAAGATCTAGTATTTGATAGTACAACAGGGTGACTATACCCAATGATTTATTGTACCTTTAAAAATAAATAAGAGCATAATTGGAATATTTGTACCACAAAAAAATAATTGCTTGAGGTGATAGATACCCCATTTACTCTGATGTAATTACAACACGCTATATGCCTATAACAAAATGTCTCATGTATCTCATAAATATATATATCTACGATGTATCCACATAAATAAAAAATAAAACGTATACATAAAACTAAAATCTACAAAATGAAGTATACTACGGAATCTATTAAAATAGTTGTCATTTTAGACAAAGCTAACATTCCTATGCTTAAACAAATTTTGTTGTTGTTTTAGAATGTAAGGGCATGACAGTGTACCATATTACAGTCATAAAGAATTTACAGTAATTTGTTAATGCTTAAATGATGTTACTTTCTCTTAATAGGACAAGGAATTTCCAAATATTGTCAGTTTAATGTAATAATCTCCAATGGATGGAACATTTTCTTTACCAGAACTTTAATTTCCAGTTATTTCATAGAAAGAAAAGTTTCTTCTTTGTTTTGTTGGGTTGTAAAAGATTCGGGAAGGTTGTTTTTGAATGATTTCTTCTCCAAGGGCTTACAAGACTTTTTACTTATGAGAACCTCAAAGACTATCCATCAGCTAAGGTTTCAAGCCAGATTTTGTGGCTTGCATGAACTTTAACCCTTGTCATATTAGCTTAAAATGTTGAAAGCTGGTGAGATGAAGCACAGGAGAAAGATGGTACATGGGGAGAAAAGAGCATCAAGAACAGAGCTACTGTAAGAAAGTAAATGGCCCTGAAATAACCCCCTGAGAAATTCATGTGGTACTGTGTGAACTTATACCTTAATTCTTACTGTAAGAAGGAAACTACAGCCCTTCATCTCACTACACTGGCTTTGCACTTATAGACAGCAAATTTTCTGAATTTGTATTTATATATCAAGAACTGCATTTTATTTGTGCATTATAAAGACATAATTTTAATAATTTTGGCCAAAATAAATAAGGAAAAATATTTGTATTTGAAACTGTTTAGTTTTCAGTATATTTTGGTGACTGGAAAAGAGTCATTTAAAAGTTGCTAAGTTTTATTTGTCTAAAAGTGAAAACATTTGCAGCAAATTTCTTTATTTTGAGACATCTGTAGGCTGGGCTAAACTTACAGTTTTTGTTTTTGTTTTTGTTTTTTTTGAGAAATGTTAACAGACTTCAAATTAAGGTGCTAAACTTTCCATTATTGATGAAAACCAGGTACGTAATTAGTAGGATGTCCTCTGTCTTTGTGTAATTATATAATTTCTTCCCCCAAATGTGATTATGTGGTATATGTTTATATTTTAAGCAAGAGTTTTCTACAAAAAACTGAGAGTAGAAACAGGCACAGTTTTCTGTAGAAAACTGAGAAGGGGCAGAAATTTCCCCAATTCTGCCTTAGAGAGCTAAAGAGAAACAGGACAGGCAGTGCCAAAGTCCATTTGAACAGAACTCAATGTATGAACAAGCCAGATTTGGGGAATAAACTTGATTATTTTCATTACTCTGTTTAGGCTGTAAAGGTCCAGGTCATATTTCTAACAAAGCCAAATAAGAAGTAGAGGAGCACTGAGAAGCAACTAGAGTGAGATAATAAAATGTTCTCTAAACATTTGGGGCAGCAGCATTATGCTGTGAAGATATCTGATCTAGTTAATAAGAAGCCAGTAGAACTGAATTATGTAAATGTCAGGATTCATCATGACTTCCCGCAAATTTGCCACAGAACAACATTGAATTTAAATGTTTTATTTTGTAAGGCCATTTGATGTAGTCTCTGACTATCTGGTTACCAAAGAGAAATAAATATTCTCAGAGATGAACAGGAAATTCTCTCTCTCTCTCTCTCTCTCTCTCTCTCTCTCTCTCTGTGTGTGTGTGTGTGTGTGTGTGTGTGTGTGTGTGATCTATTTCTCAAACATTCAATTGAGAGCAGCCTTATGCAGCTTACTATAGAGAGATCAAATTTCAGGGTTGAAATGGAACTTAAAGGACACAGGGTCCAATAGTCTAATCTGCCCTCTGACGTTTTATTGAATTCCTTCTATAATGACTTGTTCAACTGGTTGCCAATATCCTCCTTGCCAGGGATCTCATTACCTATTGAGGAAATATAGTCAATCCACTGATGACATTGAATATTACACACTGGCCCCAGATCGGTCTTCCTGTTCTTATAGCTATTTGTCCTACAACTCATGGTTATGCAGAAACACTGATGTTATTAAAATGACCTATCATGACCCACATCTCTTCAATAGACTATATATCTAGAATTTTCCAAACTATTCATGTGACATGGGGTATTATCTCCATTTCTTACTTTACAACATCATACTATTTCCTGTTTATTGAACTTCCCTTTTTGATTACTGGGTCTAGCACAACAATAAAGCTATGCTCAAGTAAAACTATGTTAATCTCATCATAGTTTTTATAATCAGATATGAGTAAAAGAATGCATTATAGTAATAATAGATTTAGAAACATTTATGATACACAGTTTTGAGGGCTCAGAATCTCTCTACCCTTGTATATTTGTCACATTTTAATTATTGTGTGCCAAAAATTTTGCTGACTACTTTATCTGCAACTACCATTAATTCTGTGTTGTTGGTATTATCATCTCATTTTAGAGATGGGAAAATTAAGGCTAGGTGAAATTATATACCTTTTCAAATTTACATGACTAGAACATATGCTGAGTTTCAAAGACTGATATTTTTGTTTTACTTCAAAGCCCATAACCTGTAATGTTCATGCAAAGCTCCACAAGATTTAAACAGTCACACAAAATTCAGCTGCCAATCTCAGTCAATTCTGATCTTGATTTTAGTTACACTTGGGCTTGGATTGTAATCATCTGTATGCTTTCTACAATGCCTGATTCATTTATGCTAGTCTCAATTAGCTTGGTATTAGTGTTCAGAGTTTTATGATAGCAAAATGATACTTTGCAATTGAGGGGAAGGGATGTTTATAAACCTCACATAATTCCATAGCTAGAATTTCGTAGTTAAACGAGTTTGGGGTGCTTCTTTAAGCACTTAAAGTTATTTCTGCCCATGGAAATAAAATTGACTATTAGTCAGCTTGTAGTTCTTTCTCCAAAAAAGTGTTACTAGTACTGACAACCTCATGTCCAAAATTCACAAGCTTGTAATGATGGTGAGAGTACTATGTGCAACCTCTCTCTTGTTTAAGATATTTATGATAGAACTTATGTGAACCACAGAGAGCCTAATATAGGAAGAAGGTGGAGGAAGAATGACTTAGATTTTATATAGAATGCAGAATGGGCCAAACTTAGACGTTACATAAAAGCACAGCAAGAACCAGATTGTCACCAGGACTCATCACAATGCCACAGCTACTACTGGGAATTCATTTTGATTGATTGACAATGGCAAAAACTGTATTGTTTTTTATTTGATGAGAGACTCAAGTTGATTTAGAGAGCCATATAAGTAATCTTACGGAGCACTTCATAACACATTTTAGAGGGAGTGGTGCGTCAGAAACAAGGGTCCTCATCCACACACACACACACACACACACACACACACACACATATATATATATATTTTTTGAGATAGAGTCTCGCTGTGTTGCCCAGGCTGGAGCGTGGTGGTGCGATCTCGGCTCACTGCAAGCTCTGTATCCCAGGTTCACGCCATTGTCCTGTCTCAGCTTCCTGAGTAGCTGGGACTACAGGCACGCACCGCTATGCCCAGCTAATTTTATATATATATATATATGTTTTTTTTTTTTGGTAGACACTGGTTTTCACGGTGTTAGTCGAGATGGTCTTGATCTCCTGACCTTGTGATCTGCCTGCCTCAGCCTCCCAAAGTGCTGGGATTACAGGTGTGAGCCACCGCGCCCAGACAGTGTTAAATAAGAGAATCGCTACCCTCAAGGAACTTACAGACAGCTATAGAAGAAAGACAGGTATGTTGGTAGGGTCACTATTAATGGTTCCATTAAAGGCAATCAACAAAAATGTTTTCATAATTTATATGGTATGTCTCATAGAATTCAAGATTGTGATTGTTGCTGAACCTGGGGTATAGTAGGAATCAGAGATTGTTAGAACTCAGTGTCTTCCATACTCTTCCCTGTGTATATGCTTTATCTCTCTTGTTCTCTTTCACTCTACGTTTCAATCTTGTTCTTCCTTTATCTCACTCTTTTCATTGTTCTAGTTTATTTTATTACTTTATAGAAGGGTCATCAAAGTATTTTTGTAAAAGGCTAGATAATATATGAGGCCTTGCAGGTCATGTAGTCTCTGTTGTAACTACTCAACTTTGTTGTTGGAGCATGAAAGCAACCATAAAAATGTACCAGTGAAAAATAAGTGTGACTATGTTTCAATGAAACTTTATTTATGGACATTGCAATTCTAGTTTTATAGAATTATTACTTAACATGATTTTTTAAAAATTTTCATCAATTCAAACATATACAAACCATTCTAGTTCATGGACTATACAAAAATAGGCAGCCAGCCAGAGGTGGCCCATGGAACCATACATAGCCTCCCGACTCCTCCTCTATATAGCAAAGAATATGGTAGCTGGTAGCTCATCATCCTGTGTCTTACAACTCACATCAACATAGTGTTTTCAGTTCTTGACTAAAAATCCTTATTGATGATGAGCCAGAGGTCAGGGACATGTACAAAATAATCTTGTCTACAACAGACATACAGAAAAGTATCTGAGCATGTGGGAATCAGAGGGAAACATGGATTGAGTTTTCATACAAGTGAGAAGTCTGAGAAGGTGAAATCTTGTGTCAATTCAAATGTTAAATAAGCTATTTGATGCAGATACTTGGAGAGATTGCAGTTATGGAGGCACAAGGAAATAATTTTTATTTTTTAAAGCAAATTGGTCTAGAAATAGCCTTCAACTAAAAGGAGACACTACCATAAAGAGTGTGGTGTATAATCAGAGCAATTATAGTACCACTTGTTCAATAATCTGGAGTATAGATTGAGATGGGGATCATGCTAAAGATAAGGAGAAGAAGAAAAATACAAGGCAGGTCTTGACAGCCTGCTCTGTGCTGTTTAGGAGTTTAGACTTTCTCTAGTCTCATGATGGTTATTGTGTGAATTGTGTTACCCCAAAGATGTTAAAGTCTTACCTCTCAGTACCTGTTAATATGACCTTATGTGGAAATAGGACTTCAGTAGATGATCAAGATGAAAGGAAACCATTAGGGTGGGCCCTAATCCAGTATGACTGCACTTATAAAATGGGAAACTTTAAACACACAGAGAGACATGTACAGAGGGAAAACGTTCCAATGACACAGGGGAAAAGAAAGCCATCTTCAAGCCAAGGAACAACTGAGAACACCAGAAGCTCAGACGTAGCTATGGAAGAGATTCTCCCCTTCCAGCCATCTAAAGGAAAAAACTGCTGACACTGATTTCAGACTTCTAGTCTCCAAAACTATAAGACAATAAATATCCATTGTTTAAGACAGCCAGTTCATGATACTTTGTTATTGAAAGCCCCAGAAAACTAAAATGGAGAGTCAAAACAGAGGACATCCGCCACCTCGCCCGGCTAATTTTTTGGTACTTTTTAGTAGAGACGGGGGTTCACCGTGTTAGCCAGGATTGTCTCGATCTCCTGACCTCGTGATCCGCCCGTCTTGGCCTCCCAAAGTGCTGGGATTACAGGCTTGAGCCACCGCGCCCAGCTAGAAACCACTTTTAAAACAATCACAAATATTAAAATACACAGTGTTATTTAATGTATCATCAGAAATATGTATTATTATGTTTTTCTGGGAGCTAGGTGTCTTTAGGTGTACTCTAGGCTATGTGAAACCTTGAAATGGTTTTCTACTGGGACCAAAGTAAGCAATAACTAGAATTCTATCTGGTAAAGTTGAAACATGATTAATACAAGTACAGTAGACCTTTCTGTAGTTGTTTTGCTGTCAGTTCATGTTTTTAAGTACTACATGTACATTCTGCTCTCTTAGACCTTATGGCTGCATTGTTGACCACTGTGTTCTGATTAAAGTTAAAAACTACAGCACTCTTACCAGGTCATAAATCATCTCATTCGTGTAGGTGCAGATTACAACAGTGGTGCAACCTCATCACTTTTATAGATGACTGTTTCTCATTAGGGAAAACATACAACAGGTATATTTTCTAAGCCCATCAGAATGCCTCCAGCTTGGAACGGTGCAAAGAACATCTGTCATTTTCTCTCTCAAACATCCATCAGGCAAAATTATTAAATCAACATGCATCATTTTGTATAACAGAACTAAAATCTCAGTTATAGAACATAATTCTGGGATTGATTTTCCCTGCTTTGAAAATAAATAACTTGGCTTCATGTTCATGGTTATATAACAGCAGGAGATCATTATCTTGTGACAAAGCTCTATTTTATTGACATTATCTCTAAATTGTCCCTTTATAGGATATACAAAATTTAATATACATTCAATTTAGTAAAATTTCATTCACGCTATACTGATATATCTCTATTTTTCTATTTAATTTACAGACAACATTTGAATCCAAACATATTTATTTCAGTGATGTTGTTTACTTCCTCCGTAAGTCATTCAGCAAATGTATAATCTTGATGAAATTTGTATCAAAATACACAGACTTTGACACCAAAAGGCCTGAGGATGAACCCTGACTCTAGTAGTTTGACCTTGGACGAAGTGCTTACTATTCCTCTAATTGAATTTACTAAGTCTGCAAAATGAGGATAATAATAATAGTGTGTAATTCAGATGATACTTCCTGCACTGAATGAATTTATACATTTAAAATTCATAGAACAATGCCTTGGCATGCAGTAAGAACAATATGACCAACATTCAGTTTATAGTATTCATAGTTTTAATCATTTTCATTCATTATTTTTAGCTGTGTGGCCTAGAGCAACATATTTAAATACCTTAGTTACTCTGTGATAATAATACCTACTACCGTTCTCAGTTGTTTTGGATATTAGATAAGGCAATATTTGTAATTGTACCATAAAATGATATAGTAAAATGCACGTTCCTTGGATAAATTATCCAGAGCAGTTTTGAGGTTAATTCTTTAAAATTTGGGGGAATTATAGTGCTATAGAAAATAATATATCATAATGTCTTAGTTGAAAGTTGTCTCCAAATTGACTATATATTGTCCCATGCATTTTATTTTTCCTCCTCCGGCTCCATTATCTACTCTGCCTAATTCAGCTCTGTGCCTCAGAAGGGTGGCTTGTGTGCATTGTATCAATTCATACCCTTACCCTATGGCTTCCTAGGGAATTTGGCATAAAGAGGATTAAAAATAAAAGTTGAGGGCACATAGGATATGCATTATTTTGACTATTTATTTATTTATTTACTTACTTACTTTTTTGGCCAGGTCACAGGAAATTGTTTGTATCTCCTTATTGAAAGCCACACTCCTTTTGCTGAGACTCTAAAAACAGATCTCACTCTTCTGGTTCTGATAACTACTTTCTCTCCACATCCATTTGGTCCTGCAAGACAGTTCTCCAAGTATTCTTGGCCCAGTCCATTTCTCCTTCCTTTCTTTCTTGTAATTCTGAAGAATAACTGTGGAATGTTCTAGAAATGTAACATCCTGAGATATGGAGGAGCTTTCTGGAACAACTTGGTCTGAGCTCCAGAGTCTCTTAGGATAGGATGTTCTTAGAACAGACTTCAGTGCTTTAATCAAGCAAGACACATTTTCCCAGGGTATAAAACCAGGTGTGGATTGCTTTCCAGGGCTACTAATCACTAGTGCAAGTGGAGCAAGTGCAGATGGGACTTCGTCTGCCTCAGGCAGCTTTCCTGAGATTTGAGGGACGAGTTCATCTTGAATCCTAGGCTTCTGCTGTCCCTTGCTGCCTATCTTTAAGTAATAAATCTGCTTGATGTAATTTGTTTTATGTGTAGATGTTTCATCTCATTAGACTTGGGCATGTGGTAAACAGTGTACAGTGAACCTGCTATACAAGACCTACAGGAAGTAAAGGCTTCCAGCTCTTGCCAGCATAGGGAACTTCACTATCCCTTGCTAGTTTCCCAGATTCACACTTTTAAATACCACCTTTATTAGACTATCTTGAATTACTCAGTTTAAGCATGCTGTTTTCTGTCTAGATCCTCACTGCTACAGATACCCAAATTTGAGCTGTTGAGTAAATAGTCATATCTGAAGCATGTGAAAATGTTAAAGGTTTCAGAGAGATGAATTTTATGGTTGCTAAAATTTTTCACTGGGTTCAAGGTAATAGTTGAAGTGCTTCTTTTATGTGTAACCGTTTTGAAGATGTGAAAGTATTTGTCACCCTCAATTTTTAAAATAGTGTTAAAAAGTATAGTGTCTTTTGGAAACATAAGGTCAGATTAGCATTCATTTAGATTTCACAAGGTAACTGAACATAGATTTGAATTGTAAAGTAGCTGTAATTGTCTTTTTAACAGACACAGTAACTCTTTTTGGCAACTAGAACTATAATTATAGACATTGTGTTCAGCACAAACTTCCATGTTTTTGACAGGCTAGAAGATGAAAAGATACACAGAGACTTCCTGTTGTTAGTCTCACTTTTTGTCTCTTCACATCTCTTAACATCTGAAACTATGACCCAAATGGGATTTATACTTCATTATTTATAACATATTGTCACTTTTAGAGGAATGAAGAAACTATGCCTTCACAGAATAAGGTTAATTTTGGTGTTAAAATGCAATTTATTGTTTGGATTAGGAGAATAATCTTTCTAAATAATAAAATGTACCAGGATATTACAATTTTGAATAGGAAAAATAAATACCAATACCAAATAATAATAGTATAAATGAAATAATTTCTAATAATAAGATGTATCAAAGCTGAGACATTGGGAATAACAAACACATCATTCAGCTCAGGAACAATCTTATTGCATAAACTTAAAAAATCATTTTTGTTTGTGATACCATTTGGGGAGTTTATGATACATAGAAGTGGTTGGCAGAGCAATTCTTTATCATTCAAGCAAGTCTTCCCTAATTCAGAACAGGAATATTCACCCAAAGAAATTATGAACCATAGAAACAAAGCTTATTATCTCTGACTTTTAGATCCCCAGTTTATCTCAGAAGTTATCTTTCCAGTGTATCTCACACTTCCTAGCTTCACTATACCATTTTGAGTGATAAATACTGACATATTCATGAGTACAAGGAAAGATTTTGCTTCTTTGTAGAAATAAAATCAGATTTTAAATAAAGGAATATCTCTATAGACTTCTTTTCTATTCACAATAGCTAAGATAAGGAATCAGCCAAAGTGTCCATCAACAGATGAATGGATAAAGAAACTATGGGAGATATATATGTATATCTACAATGGAATACTACTGAGCCATAAAAAGAATGAAATCCTTTTGTCTGTGGCAACATGGTTGAACTTGAACCTGGAGGACATTATGTTAAGTAAAATAAGTCAGGCACAGAAAAGTAAATACCACATGTTCCCACTTACAGGTAGGAACTAAACAAAATTGAGCTTATAGAAGCAGAAAGTAAAATTGTGGTTCCTAAAGGTGGGAAGACTGTGGGGGAATAGGTGAAGTTGGTTAACATATACAAAATTATCTCTAAATAGGAGGAATAAGTTCTCATATTACATAGCACTGTAGGGAGATTCTAGTTAAAAATAATTTATTGTACATTTTCAAATAGCTAGAAGAGAGTATTTTGCCTGTTCCCAACACAAAAAGATAATAAATGTTTGATGTGACAGATATGCTAGCTACATATAGATATATATGCTGTATTTGATTATTAAACATTGTATACAAGTATCAAAATATCACTTTGTACTCTGTAAATATGTACAATTATGATGTCAATTAAAAATAAAATAAAATGAAAATGAAGCAAGAAAAGCATAAACACATAAATATTGTATGTCAGTTTAAAAAATAAAATGCCAGGAGAAGAATAGATTAAGTCAAAGAGCTCAGCAGGCAGAGCAGGCACCAAGTCAATAGAGATTTTTACCACAATGAAAACATTTGGATTTGAGTTCACATGTAAGGGGAAAGTTTTGGAAGATTTCAAGCAGAGATGTGACATGATCCGATTTATATTTTTTAAAGGTCACCCTGGGCTTCTTTGGAATTTTATGTAGTGAGTGTAGAAGGGCAAAGTGAGCTAGCAGAGAGATCTATTCTATAACTATATTGAAATGCACATGATAAATGGTGACACATGGAGAGAAGAGGATACTTGAGGGCTATTTTTTGGGTAGAGTTCGCAGGACTTTTTCATGGATTAGTTACAATGCAGGAGAGTAAAGAAGAATGTTAAGAGAGATTCTGGCCGGGCGCGGTGGCTCAAGCCTGTAATCCCAGCACTTTGGGAGGCCGAGACGGGCGGATCACGAGGTCAGGAGATCGAGACCATCCTGGCTAACCCGGTGAAACCCTGTCTCTACTAAAAAATACAAAAAACTAGCCGGGCGACGTGGCGGGCGCCTGTAGTCCCAGCTACTCGGGAGGCTGAGCCAGGAGAATGGCGTAAACCCGGGAGACGGAGCTTGCAGTGAGCTGAGATCCGGCCACTGCACTCCAGCCTGGGAGACAGAGCGAGACTCCGTCTCAAAAAAAAAAAAAAAAAAAAAAAGAGAGATTCTACAGTTTTGGATTGAGCAGGTAGGTAGATGGTTAGATTATGAGTTTATTTAGAAAAACAGGAAAGAGTAGACCAATGGTATTTGGGCAGAGGTGGGAGGAGAGAAGGTGGGGCTTGTTCTGCTTTGTATGTCAAATTGGAGGTTTCCTCTAAGACATCCCTTCAATAGAGATATCAAGAAGCCACTGTAATATACAACTTTGAGTGCTGTGTAAATTTTACCTCCAGAAGGCTTTTAAATGTAAGTGCAGTATGTGTATTTTTAAAAATAGAACCCAAACCACTGTAACCTAAAAATTTATTTTTTACATGATTTTCTCGGTTTTTATATCTCATCAGAGGATTTGCAACTGAAAACAGTTTTAGATTGAGGCCATAATTGAGACTTACCAACAACTTTACTATTTAAAGCTGTTATAAAATTGAGGTCATATGGAAAGAGAAGGCCTGGAAAACTACATTTAAAAATTAAGTAGAGTAGATGGAGTGGCTCGTGTCCTAAGAGGAACCCCAAGAAGAGGTGGTGGTGTGGATGACAATGGGGAAAAGTACTTCAGGAAGCAGAGAGTGGCCAGTCATTGAGATAAGGGGATGGATTCAAGATATTCTTTCTATAACCTTCCAGATCCACTCTCCATCCTTCTCCTGCCTCTATTCTATCCCAGGAAGGTGAGATGGTGGTTTAATTGTCATCTTCCTTGATCTCTGGCTTCTTTTGATTCAGCTAACTGGAATCTTCAGCATGACATTTGATGGAGAGAGGCAAATACATTCAGTGTTTATTCCCGTATCTCACTTCTGAAGCATTTGCTTTGGGCTGGCTAAGTTTCTCTACTGGAGGACATAGCTCCTTTGGAGGTGGTCCCTTTTCCATGAATTTTTTTTTTTTTTTTTTAGTAGTAAGTCAGTCCATCTTCCTTCCTCATTCTGGGATTAGAGTCAATAGAAGTCCCAATGTTAATTGATCTTAGGTGCTATGTGATCCCTATGGTTTCTCTAGAATTTTCCTACAAGTTGTAAATACATCTAGTACTCAACTTTCCTTGAGTTACACTAGTTTTATTACATTATCTGTTTTCTGTTTCAACCCTGAGTGATGCAGTACATAAAAATGGCACTGTGCCTGGCGCGATGGCTCACGCCTGTAATCTCAGAGCTCTGGAAGGCCGAGGCGGGCGGATCACAAGATTAGGAAATCGAGACCTTCCTGGCTAACACAGTGAAACCCCGTCTCTACTAAAAAATACAAAAAAATTAGCCGGGCATAGTGGTAGGCGCTTGTAGTTCCAGCTACTCGGGAGGCTGAGGCAGGAGAATGGCGTGAACATGGGAGGCGGAGCTTGCAGTGAACTGAGATCCGGCCACTGCACTCCAGCCTGGGCGACAGAGCGAGACTCTGTCTCAAAAAAAGAAAAAAAGGCATTGCATTGTAGTATGAATGTGGTAGCTGTACTTGACAATAACACTCTCGGTACGTGGCACGTGATGGGGGTTGTAGCCTAATAGGAGTGTGTGTATAGGGAAAATTATGTAGGAAACAAGAAGCAGAAACAGTAGGACATAATTTTAGAATGTTTTGCTCTAAAGGGAGGAGGCCATTGGGGTAGTTTCTGAACAGGGTGCCATGCGGTAAAGGAAACATTACTGAGAAGAGGAACAAACTGAAATAAATCTCAAAAGCATTACATTCCTTACAGAAAGAACATTTTTCATACATGGTTCCCAGGTATGTTGTCTTTTTACAGAGAAGAATCTTTGATGCCGGTACTCTCGGGGATCAAAAGTATGTCCTAGATGAACACTGAAAATAAAAAGCAGAACTCTGCTTCTCAGCTAAACTCTGTTTCTTCGTCCTAGAATAAGTAGAAAAAGGCAGAGGAAATAACCTTTGAAATTCATTGTAACTTTTCTAGATTTTCGCAATGGGAAGGAAACAGGAATTAGGAGCAGAGGCTCTGTTCACTGTGCCCTTTGTAGAAATTGTATTTTTCTAAGTTATTTGAATATTACGTATCTTTGGAACATGAACATTAGAAACAGCATGATTCTGAATAGTCCAACCCATATTTTATCATTTATTCTCTTCATAATATACTTTAGCTTATATCATAAAATTGATTATATTTGGAAATAGTGAATTTCAGACTTTAAAGGTTGCTTTCAATTTCTTAGAATCTATGCTTATGACAATTTGCAGTTTGTCTTATGAGCAAAGATGTTGGTGTAGGATACATCTATGGGAAAAAATGAGAGAAATAGAATTTGTCATGAGATCAAGAATGCCTAGGGGGGGAACCTGGGTCATGTAGATATAATTGCTGAGAATCACCCCTTAGTTCTCATTTTTTATTTCCCAAGGAAATACACATGAGGCTTCAACAAAGAGAGCAAATACAGAGGAGAGTAGATAAACAAAGCAGGTCTCAAGTTTAAAGTGTGGTTGATAAAAAAGAACAAACCCTTTAAGCTTTCTGCCTTGTCAAACAATGATCACAATGATCTTGACCTCTTCATGGGTCTCTTGTTACTAACACAGTTCTGTGAAATGCCTCATTAGTTCAGGAGAGTTGGAAATGGCATGCTACTATATTTGTATTACATTCTACAGAGCTGCTCATTTTTATAATAAGCTTGATGGATTAATCCAAAAAAGGAAATTCATTTATTACACAGCAAAAATAAAGTTTTAGCAGTATATTTATTTCATTGACCTGTTATTGAAATTTTCCCCTAAAATCATTACATAATAAATGTAGATAACAAATGCAACCAATCTAGTTCAAATATTAAAGCTATGAGATTATGAGGACTGGCAAACAAACACAGCTTTAAATTATATATTCATGTATCTTTAGGATGATGAAAGGCTAGAAATGCATTTGAAAATGCATTGGAAAACTTGGGAAGTTATAATCTATTTTACAAAGGGGTTTAAGATTGCTTTAATTATTTGTCTATGGTGTGTCTTTCGTTTGACCCAACAATGAAGAAAAAAAAAAACCAACAGTTTATTATAACGTAATTTAAAAATTGTATTAGTAGTCTATGTGTCAATTAGGCTGTGACCTCCAACAGACTTGCTGACCACACAAATATTCAAAATCCATGATGTTTGCTTAAGATTAAAGGCTGAGTCGTATTTCAGGTTAATTGGCTTATTTACTTCCTTCCAAGGGGAAGGCACAATAACAGAGCAATAATCACTGCACAAAAGGACATTACGAATTTATAATAATTAGAATCACACAGATCAGCATAAAAGGTAAAATGTAATATATCAGACATGACAGATTAAAGTTAGTTAATATTAAAAAAAAAACACAACTCATCACTCTGTTGGATTTTCAGGAACTCTGTTGGAGTTTCAGGAAACTCAAAAAATGGCATTTTTGTTTTGTTCACCTGAGTGTGATACTCGTTAAGGAAACAAAAAGGTATGGCAGATGAAAATCTGTGTGACTGAGCAGGAACCCTGGGGAGTCATACCTGGAGATCTTAGGAACCTTGATATTGCCTGTGCTTTCCTTCTCCCATGCCACCATATCTTTTACACTATCAAAGTATTACATGAATATACCCTGAGAAGTTTTGTGAGTCCATCCAATCATCAGTCTCTATATAATTGATGTATACAAAAAGGCCATGAGTGTCCTGCTTTGGGTGTACCTCAACATGACCAAAAGGAATATAGTCAATGTCTCCTAGCTCTTTGTTCTTAAATGCCTGGGCTTGGCCTTTAAACTTTCAGTCAGTCAGAGGCATAATTGAGGAGAGCAATTAGGGTTATGAACCCTGACAGTTAGGGTTATCTATAAGGATAGCCCTGCTTCCACATTCATGAACCTTTCTTCGGCATCAACATTGCTCCTTTTTGGATCTTCTTGGACTCACTCATGGATTGTGTAAATTTTACCTCCAGAAAGTTTTGAAATGTAAGTGCAGTATGAAATGTAAGTGCAATATTTTTAAAATAGCATCAAAACTACTCTAACTACTCTTAAAATCAGTTTTTAAGTTATTTTCTGGGCCGTTATAGCCCATCAGAGGTTTTGCAATGAGATCTTATAATATACCAACTGTATTTCTTTTTTTGTGTGTGTGATTTTAAATCTTTAATCAAATCCCAAAGGTTATCAGCCGTATTACATACCGTGATTAGCTTTCTATAAGCAATTTTTTTTTTTTACTGTGTACAGATCGGTGTCAATAAAATTAAAAAAAATAAAACTGTATACTAGGCAAAGAACTTTATTAACCTTTGTTTCAAACCTGATTCCCAGGCTTCTTCAGCTTAATTAGCTGCAAAGAATGAATTGTGTATAAGCAAAAACTGAAAAGAGCTGCAGTGTCCAAGGGGCTTGGGCTTAAAAATATTAGAGATCTAGATTTTATCAGCTCCATAAACAAGAATTTCTTAAAAAGCGGTCATAATATAAAATAGCAGCTCTCACTAACTTCTTCAAGTTTTATCTTCAGAAGTTGACTCAATTCAGTTTGCCTCATTCTTGGAAGCCTCATCAAAATTCTTCACAAGATCTGGAACTTCATCATCATCATCCTCTCCAGTAGCAAATGGTGCTTTTCCATCCACAGATTGTTTGGGCAGAGCTTCCGCCAGTCTCCTTAAACTAGTCAGATTATCTGCGCCAAGCTGGTTTAAGATGCTGGGTAGCATTTCTGTCAGCTGCTTCGTCTCAGCATGGCATGTAATGGTGAAAGTGTTCACTGCCAGAGATGCCTGAACTTTAGGGTTGTTAAAGTGGATCACTGTTCCTTGGTTTGTAAACATATTCACCTCTTCAATACCGGAGATATTGTTTACCCCTGACTTCTTTAAGCAGAACTGAAGTTTTTTATCATCTGCTGTGGCTGTTCTATGAACCACCTTCTTCTTTCTGCGAGCAGTTCCTTTCCCACCAATGCTCACTTGTGCCTGCAGTTTGGCGAGTTTTTCCTGGTTCATGATTGTTTCTTTCATCTTGTCCGAGCGAATAAGGGGCCGCGCGGGGGACTAGGGCTGGTGCTCAGGGGGTCTCGGGTGGACCAGCTGAGACCAAATATATTTCAATAATAGAATTTTAACTATAACATGCCCCACTTTGAAGTTAAAGTCTTACCCACTGTGAATTTTCTGGTAATATATTAAAGTTCTATGATTAAATTTCCTTGCACTTTAATAGTATATTAATAAATATAAAAGGTAAACAATTTTAATGTCTAAAATCAAATTATTTTGTGCTTGAATGTTCAGTGAAATTAAATTCCTATCTTCATCCTTCTCAACCACTTTTCTTTCTTTTTTTTTTTTTTTTTTGAGACGGAGTTTCGCTCTCTTGCCCAGGCTGGAGTGCAGTGGCGAGATCTTGGCTAACTGCAACCTCAGCCTCCCGGGTTCACGCCATTCTCCTGCCTCAGCCTTCTGAGTAGCTGGGACTGCAGGCCCCCACCACCATGCCCGGCTAATTTTTTATATTTTTAGTAGGGACGGGGTTTCACTGTGTTAGCCAGGATTGTCTCAACCTCCTGACCTCGTTATCCGCCCGCCTCTGCCTCCCAAAGTGCTGGGATTACAGGCATGAGCCACAGTGCCCAGCCCCTTCTCAACCACTTTTCTGTAGGGTGTCAGATCGGGAAGCTCTTGATGATTAGCGAGAGTTAGTTTTTGCAAATATTTTCAGCTTTATCTGTCTCGCTGATTGGCTCATAACACTTACTGTGAGGGAAGAATGGTTTGGTTGACATTCTGCCTTCTCAATGCAGAAATACAACATGAGAGAAAGTTAAGAGTTTAATTCTGGAAAAAAATAGTCATAGCAGATGTCTTTCAAGAGCCATGAAGATGGCTTCTTTAAAAAGAGTTTTAATGCTTTAGCTACATTTAATCAAGTAGCAGGGACCAATGTTTAAAGTACCAATAACAGCTTATTCTTTTATTATTATTATTATTAGTAGTAGTAGTAGTAGTAGTAGTAGTAGTAGTATACTTTAAGTTCTAGGGTACATATGCATAACGTGCAGGTTTGTTACATATGTATACTTGTGCCATATTGGTGTGCTGCTCCCATCAACTCGTCAGCACCCGACAGCTTATTCTTATCCTATGAAAGGAGAAAGGAATATAAAAGCAGGTAAATAATCATTAGGGAAAATTTCTCTTTTTTTATAGACCACAGAATTTGGAATGATGTATTTTTGTTCAAAAGTATTCCATAAATATTTGACTAGATATTTAAGTGCAAACATGACTTTCTACCTCCAAGTTACAATCTAGTAAGGGAAACAAACACACAAAATGAGATGATTACAACAGAAAGAAATGACACTGGGTACTCTGAGAGCCCAGAGGAAGGAATCTACTATAAGCTAGGTGGGTAATAGCATATTAATTTGAGATAGTTTTAAAGTAATGCACAGGTTTTGATAGGTGAAAATCTTTGGCAGGGAGAAAGAATATTGCTGATTATTACTACAAAGCACAGGCGAAAACAAAGGAACCAGGAAATGTGGATCCTTGGCAACACAGTGAATGTTTTCTTAAGTCTAGAATTCATAAGATGGAAATATGATCATATTCTTTAAACTTTGAATGTGAACCTAAGAAATTGGCAATGGTAATCCAGATTGTGTTGGATAATTTTATGCATTATCTCCTTTAGTCATTCAGAAATCTTGAGGACAGATTAATTTCTTTTTATGTACTTCTTCACATCTTCAATAACACAATATATTTCCAAAATCACAGATTGCCAATAGAAAACTTATGGAAGCTTTTGTTCGAAGACAAGGGAAAGATTAATTAAACCTCATACAAAACAAGCAAACAGCAACAACAAAAAACTGCTTGTTCAACTGTGATGTGGCTTGGTTGTGACCCATCCAAATCTCACCTTGAATTGTAATAATCCCTAGGTGTCAAGGGTGGGGCCAGGTAGAGGTAATTGAATCATGGGGGAGTTTTCCCCATACTGTTCTCATGGTAGTGAATAAGTCTCATGGGATCTAATGGTTTTATAAATGGGAGTTCCCCTGTACAAACTCTCTTGCCTGCCACTATGTAAGACGGGTCTTTGCTCCTCCTTTGCCTTCTGCCATGATTGTGAGGACCCCCCACCGCCCGCAATGTGGAACTGTGAGTCTATTAAACCTCTTTCCTTTGTAAATTACCCAGTCTCTGATATGTCCTTATAACAGTGTGAGAATTAACTAATGCATACTGCTCTCCCCTAGGTATTTTTATACAAACTAAAATTTATTTCTTCGAGGTGGAGATAGTCTCACAGGTATACACAAATTGGTGAGTTGGTGATGCCATTGTTCAATATATAATGGCATCATTTGACATTAGTAGCCCTGCAGACTCATGATTTGGCAAGAATAGCAAAGCTCATGTGTCTGCCCTTACTCTCTCCAGGCTAACTGAAAAAACTTCTCAATCAGATTCAACTGCTCTTCAAACTACCTGTTGGATATTTTTCATATAGTAGGCTTCCTACACTAAAGTCAATATCTCTCATGTCCTATCTTTCTTTGATAAAACACTCCAATATTTTATTATGAGAGTAATGTGTATATGTATATGTGCATGTGTATGTGTGTTGTGTATGTGTGTTTGTCAGAGTCCAACTTAAACATTGTTGGTAAATGTAGCAGACATTGGAAAAATAATGGGTTTATTTGTGTTTTTTGATAAGCATCAATCTAGGATTTGAAAAAGATGAAGTTTATAAAATAGAATTGGGAAGTTGGCCATATGTTTTAGAACTTTCCCCTTTCCCTACAACCAACACATTTCATGAAGTGAAAAGATTAAATGTAAGCACTTAATTACATAATACTTATAATTAAATTAAATACAATAAAAGTTATAGAAAGTGGCTCATACATGACTAACTCTCAACAAATGCCAGTTCTATTTCCCCACTTTTCTCCTGAGTCTGGACCATTAGAATGAAAGCTTTTCAACTCTGAAATTCCAGTTGGGTTTTACTATCAAGTAGAGTTTGTGGCTTTTGAAATTGTCAAGGTTTATTTTTTCTCTCATTTTCAAAATAGATTTGAAAAGTATTAGAAAAAGAACTCGTCTTGCCATAATTTGAGAACAAGTCCTGAATAGCACAGTTCTCTAAAATTTCTTTGTGCTCTTCAGAATTCAATAAGTTAACATATTTGTTCTTGATGCTATCACTAGATTTTTGGTTTTACTTTTCAATTTTATGCTGCAGTATTTTTGAAAGGAAGTCTGTGGCTTAAGCTTTATAAATATTTAACTGCTGCTATAAAGATTTGAATTCTGAAGCCGGGTGGAAAGAAGAAAATGTAATTGGGGAGAAAAGACAAAACATTAGAATGAACCTTAAACAGTGCCTGGAGGACTTAGCAGGAAAATACATGGATTGGTAAAATTAACTCCTTTAGAGGCTGATACCAAAGCACACCAAAGTTGAAAGACTACAAGAAAATTCTTGCAAGGTTCCACTGAAATAATTTATGTACAGGTCTAGTATAATCAAATTCCCTTTTACAAATTTGAGCCTGGCATTAGGATCTTACAGCAGATAGAGTTAGACATCTAAATCGTAGATATGGTGCTAATAGCAACAGTTGGATTATTTACACAGTCATCCCTCTGAGGTAGATCTTACTATTATCCACTTTTTATGTGTGAAAGGATGGCCATTTATAGAAGGAAAGTGATTTACCAACTTTACAATTTAACAGTAGACAGAACCAAGACTCTAACACAAGTCTATCGTGCCCCAAAGCCTAGGATTCCAACCACAAATAAACCTACACATTTATTATCCCTGGGTACAGTGGGCAGACCGAGTGTGGTACCCGTGTTTCCTGTCCCCTGATGTTCATGCCTACAATAGTCCTCCAGATGAGAATACAGACCCCATGACATGTTGATCACATTCTTGTGAAACCCTGAGCAGAGAAAGTACCTAAGCTGTGCTCACATTCCTGCCACAGAATCTGTGAGCTAATAACTTTTTAATGCTGATAAGGTCCTAGTAATTTGTTATGCAGCAATATAATGTAAATATAAAATGATTATAACTATTACATTCATGATATGAATAATTTCTTTAAGATAATTTTTTATTTGGATAGATAATTGTCTATAATCTCCTTTAAAAAATAATTTAAAGCGCTAAAATGAGGGAAATGGCAGGAGGAATAGGCAGAGCATAGAGAATTGTAGGGAAATGAAACTATTTTGTGTGATACTATACTGGTGGATACTTGTCATTATAAGTTCTTAAAACCCATAGAATATACCACACCAAGAGTGAACCGCAGTGTAAACAATAGACTTTGCATAATAAGAGATTGTCAACATAGGCTCATGTAGTAGACTGTAACCAATGTCCCACTCTGGTGGAGGATATTCACAGTGGAGGAGACTGTGCAGCTATGGGAAGTAAGAGACTATATGGGAAATGTTTATGTCTTCCTCTCAGTATTGCTACGAACCTAGAACTGCTCTAAAAAATAAAGTCTATTTAAAACAAAGCAAAAAAGGTAAAATTGACTACTTATCCATCATTTATAGCTAATAATCTTTACGTACATTATGGCCAGGAAACTAATTGGACTTGCGTTTGGTTTAGAAGACAGCAGTGATGCATAACACAGACATCGGCAGTTGTGTGGGTGAGAAGCATGTTCTGACAAGCACGAGTGTTTGAGTCACAGTCGACCCCACAATCTGCTGCCTATTTTCCAACCTCTTGGGTGAGAGGTGACTGTAAGTAGATGCTACTAAGGGTAACAGCTGTCTCCTGACCACTGGATTATAGCTGTAGTTACGTGACTTGAAACTCAAAGTGCAGAGGCTTATCCTCTATTCTGCCAAAGATTTTGTAAGCACTCTGTTACTTGCAGTAAATCTATTTCTGATTGTAATACTCTGATCAACTATGTGTCCTTCACTGAGCAATTGTTGATATACCGGTGTAAGAAACATTAAACAAAACACCATTGCATAAGTAATTTTCAAACTACAGAAGATGCATCAATACCTGGACTTACTAAGCCACCTGTCTATAGAGTAGGTTCTACGGGTGACACATAAGTTCTTGGTGTCACTGATCTGACTCATGTTTTCAAGTGAACTTTTGTTTTAGAACAGTTGTGGAATTACAGATCGATGAAGAAGTGAGTGTAGAGAGATCCCACAATCATTTCTCTGATCATTAGTATTTGATATTAGTATGCCATGTCTTTTAACTAGTGAATTAATATTGATAAGTTATTATCTAATATCTGTATTGTATTCAGAATTTATTAGTTTTTACCTAATGTCATTTTTGTGTTTTAACATCCTACATAGGAAACACATTAAATTTAGTTGTCATGTCTTTGGTTGTTGTTGTTTGTTTGTTTGTTTGCTGCCTAGTTTCCCACTTCCAACTTTTCTGTAGAAATGAAAGCTTTTTTTCATTCACTTGTCACCCACACAACTGCAGAAATCTGTGTTACATATCACTGCTGCCTTCTAAATCAAACCTCAGTGAAGTTTCCTGGTCATAATGTACATGAAGACTATTAGCTATAAGTGTTGGGTAAATAGTCAATTTTATCTTTTTGATACGTTGCCTAGGCTGTTCTCAAACTCCTGGTCTCAAGCGACCCTCCCACTTACGCCTCCCAAAGTGCTGATGTTACAGGAGTGAGCTACCATACCTGGCCCCTAGTTGCAATGTCTTAAGCTCCTCTTGGCCATCAGAGTTTCTTAGTCTTTAATTGTACTTTAAAGTTCTTGACAATTTTGGGGTGTCCAGGCCAGGTACTTTGTGGACTGTTCCTCAACTGGGGTTTTGCTTATTTTTTTCCTCATAATTAGACTCAGGGCATGTTTTTTGTGGGAGCAGGATCAAAGAGGTAAAGTATCATTCTGATCATATGCTATCAGGAGTATATCCTGTCAACATGACTTATCATTATTGATGTTAACCTTGATCATATGGCTGCAGTAGTGTTTTTCAGATGCATCTATTAAAAGTTGGTTTGACTCTTTTTCACATACTGTACTCTTTGGAAGTAAGTGATTAAGAGCACTGCAGAGACTTCAGAAGTGAAGAATTATGCTTTATCTCCTTGATGTCATAGTATCTGAATAAATTATTTAGAATTCTGCTACCTTTCTATTATTAATTATTTGATTCTGTTGTGGCTTAAGAGTATACTTTGTATGGGTTCTATTATTTGCAATTTATTAAGGTGTGTTTTATGGCCTTGAACATAGTCTAGCATGATGAATGTTCCATGGAAGCATGAGAAGAATGTGTATTCTGTGGTGTTAGACATCGTGATATATAAATGTCAATTAGATTAGGTTAATTTACAATGCTGTTCATGTCACCTATACATGTATTTTTTTTTTTTTTTACCTGCTTTATTTATCAATCACTTAAGGAGACCTACTGAAGTCTGCAAATAAAAGTGGATTTCTTTACTTCCTATTTCTATTCGTGTGTTTACCTCTTATATTTGGATGTTCTGCTGTTAGGTGTATACACTGTTAGAATTGCTGTGTCTTCTGTAAGTATGATTCTTTTATAATTTTGCAATGTCCCTCTTTAGTTTTGATTACTTCCCTTGTTCTGAACTCTGTTTTGTAACTGTTTTCTGTTAGTTGCATTTACTTTTTATTTCTGTCCCCTCTTGCCTTTTCTAATTTTAATTGAGCACTTTATGATTCTATTTTATCAATTTATCTTATCTTTTACCATATCATTATATATGTCATTGTCCATATGCATCATTATGCTTGCTCTAATACTCTTGCTCTAAATCCTGAAATATTTATTTCCAACTAATTTGAGGCCATCCTCAAGTAACACTTTACTGTTTCATGGGTAGTACAGTACCTTAAATAGAGTATTCCAAATTTCTCCCTTCTGTTCGTTAAACTGTGATTCATGTACTTAAAATGTACATTTAGTAGATTCTTCAAATGAATTCTCATATGATTCCTAATATCAGTGGCAGAGAATCCTTGGATTAGAAGCCAAGAAGTGCTCTGTGCAGCTGTGACCAGGTGCTATCAAGTCCATCCTGCACATACCTGATTGCTACAACAACTCAAGGAAAAAAGTAGGCAGCAAGGATTTAAGACAGGATTCAAGAGGTGTGCATGATGGCTCTGGAATCAGACTGATATAACTTGCCAATTTTACTGTTTTTAGCTAGATGATATTGGAAAACATTACTTAAAACTTCTGAACTGCCAGGAGCGGTGGCTCAAGCCTGTAATCCCAGCACTTTGGGAGGCCGAGACGGGCGGATCACGAGGTCAGGAGATCGAGACCATCCTGGCTAACACTGTGAAACCCCGTCTCTACTAAAAAATACAAAAAACTAGCCGGGCGTGGTGGTGGGCGCCTGTAGTCCCAGCTGCTCCGGAGGCTGAGGCAGGAGAATGGCCTGAACCCGGGAGGCGGAGCTTGCAGTGAGCTGAGATCCGGCCACTGCACTCCAGCCTGGGCGACAGAGCGAGACTCCGTCTCAAAAAAAAAAAAAAAAAAACTTCTGAACTAAAGGTTCCACGTTCATAACATGAGGATAACAAGACATAATTCATAGATTTCCTGAAGGGATAAAAGTGTACATGTACACACTTCTTTATGTATTGAATGCCAAATAGTTTTGCTGTTCATTTTTGTTATAATAAAGCAATGAAGTAACACAATTAATCAAAATCTAGATTAAACAACAAAACAAAGACAAATTATTGAATGGAATTTTTAGAATATTATCAACAGGTGTATGAGAAGATTAGTGAAACTACTTTGAGGTAAGCAACCCTTGCTAAATTCCTCATATTAAATGGCTTGTATGCAAATGATGCTAATTCTTTCCCAGCTCTGAATACTAGGTAAATAAGCTTTAATGAAGCTTTGGAAATACTGTGAATTAACTATGAATTGAACTAGATATAGGTTCTATACTTTTAAAAACATAGGAGAAAATAAAAGCTGGAAAATCTGAATCCATGGAGAAATCTGCAAGTATTAAAAAAAGGCAAGATGATCAGAGTAACATCAAATTAATAATTTATAAAGATAAATGTAAATATGATATTATTTTTGCAAATGAGGAAATTTAGTTATAACAAATTTAATACTTTTTCCAATGTTATAAAATTAACTGTCATATGTGTTTTGTGTGTGTATGTACATAGGCACATATACTTCACAAATGTGTGTGGGTATATATCACATTTTCCCCAATGATTTGAAGTGCTTTGCATGACATGTTAAACTATGAAATTTAATTTGCTTAGTTGTTGAATGCTGAAAACTGTCAAACACAAACATGTAGAAAAAATATCTTCTCTCCCTGTGTCAGTATATTTTATGTACACTGTATATTTGTTTGAGGCATTTCTCTTTGGAAAAAAAACATAGCATCATGGTCTTTAGAATTTCAGGATGTAATTTGATGATGAATAAACATCATTTTATTTTATCATATAAAAACTTTATGAACAGGTTGATATCACTGGTTTGATAATGTTTATTGAAGTTATAAAGCATAAAAGCATAAAACAAATTCATAAGGTTTATCTTTTACCCTTGGTAGCAGATACTCTCCAGATACTTATTGAACTAAAAAGAATATTACATCATAAGTCTTACATAGTTTGATATTTTAAAACCAAAAATATTAGATTGAAAGTCTATGAAACACTAAGTCAAAGAATAATGAAAATGGAAAAAAAATGCCACTGGGGATTGGTATGGAATGAATTGTGTCTCTCTGGGTTCATATGTTGAAGCCCTAACTCTCAATGTGACTGTATTTATATAGTGCCTTTTAGGGGGCAATTTAAATGAAATAAAGTCATAAGCGCATGTCCCTAATACAATAGAACTATTGCCCTTATAAGGTAATGAACAGACACTAGAGATTACTTTCTCTTCACAAATGCACAGAGGAAAGGCTATGTGAGGACAGAGGAGAAAGGCAGCTGTCTGCAAGCCAAAAAGAGAGGCCTCACCAGAAACCAATTTTACTGCAATCCTTAAGTTGGCAAATATGATATTTTTAAAGTGAAGAAAATATCTTAAAAAAATGGAAAGATTAACTTGAGTTTCAGGAATATGTCAGTTAAGTCTTAGCATGAAAGCTTTTAATTAGATCTTCTCGAATGTACATCAGTACAGCCAGAGGATATAACAAGAAACACGCATAACTTACAGAAGTGAGGACACTTCAAACTCAATGGATTATATTTTTGTAAATTGCTATGTACACCCTAGCTTGTGAAAACTCGAAATGACCATCTCTGCTCCAAAAAGTGTGTGTGTGTGTATCTGTGTGCATAAGTATGTATGTTCTGTACTTTTATGCCCAGTAAAATTTTTATGTTTACAATGCATTTTAACAGAACACAAATATACCTTTCATCTTTCATGCAATTTTGTTATACATTATATTAATGAGGTACATGTGAAATGTACAATGTACATATTGAAATGTATAATGTACATATTAATGAAGTACATGTGAAATTTTGTTACATGCATAGAATGTGTAGTGATCAAGTCACGGTATTTAGAGCAGAGTAATAAGTACACATTGGAACTTATTCCTTCTATCTAGCTATATGTATATACCCATTATCCAACTTCTATTTATTCCCCTGCCCCATACACTCCTTCCAGTCTCTGGTATCTATCCTTACACTCTCTACAACCATACGATTCGCTTTTTTCATTCCCACATTTGAATGAGAGCATGTGATATTTATCTTTTTGTGTCTGGCTTATTTCACTTGACATAAAAACCTCCAATCCCATCCATGTTGCTGCAAATGACGTAATTTTATTCTTTTTCATGGTGAAAAATATTCAATTGTATGTATATACCAACTTTTCTGTGTCAATTCATCTGTTGATGAACATTTAGATTGATTTCATATCTTTGCTATTGTAAATAATGCTGCAATAGTCCAGGCCCAGTGGCTCATGCCTATAATCCTAGCATTCTCAGGGGCCTAGGCAGGCGGATAGCTTTGAGATTAGGAGTTTGAGATGAGCCTGGGCAAAATGATGAAACCCTGGCTCTACAAAACTACAAAAATTAGCCAGGCATTTGTGTCTCATGCCTGTAGTCCCAGCTACTCGAGAGGCTGAGGCTGGAGAATCCCCACCAGCCCAGGAAAGTGGAGGTTGCAGTGTGCCGAGATCACACCACTGCACTCCAACCTAGGCGATAGAGTGAGACTCTGTCTCAAAAAAGTATGAAAAAACAAAAACAAAAATAATGCTGCAATTAATGTGGGACTACATATATCTCTTTGCTATATAGATTTATTTTCCTTTGGATAAATATCCAGTAGTGAGGTTGCTGGATCATATGGTAGTTTTATTTTTAGTTTTTTCAGAAATCATGCTGATTTCCACGGTGAGTGTACTAGTTTACATGGTCACCAACTGTATTTGAGTTCTGTCTTCTCCACATCCTCACATATGTCTGGTGGTTTTTTTTTGCTTTTTTTTTTTGTTTTTGTCTTTTTAATAATAGCCATTCTAAATGGGGTAAGATGATATTGTGGTTTTGACTTGCCTTTCTTTGATGGTTAGTGATGCTGATCATTTCTTCACACACCTGTTATCCACATGTATGTCTTCTTTTCAGAAATGGCCATCCATGTCCTTTGCCTATTTTTCAGTAACATTTTTTTCTTTTTAGTTCCCTGTAAGAGTTCATATTGAATGTTAGTTCCGTGTTGAATAAGGGGTTTGCAAATATTTATCCCTCTCAAGAGACTGCCTCTTCACTTTGTTGATTCTTTTTCTGTGCAGAGCTTTTTAGTTTAATACAGTCCCACTTTTCAATTTTTGCTTTTGTTGCCTCTGCTTTTGAGGTCTTAGTCATAAAATCTTTGCCTCCGCCAATGTCCTGAAAAATAATCCGTATAATTTCTTCTGTAGTTTTATGGTTTTGGGTCTTAGGTTTAGATCTTTAATCTATCTTGAGTTGATTTTTGTATATTGCCATATACAAAATGGTTCCATAGATGGGGCTCCAATTTCATTCTTCTGCATACAGTTACTCAGTTTTTCCAGAACCATTTATTGAAGAGAATGACGTTTTCCCAGTGTATGTTCTTTGAAATTTTCTCAAAGATCAGTTGACAGTAGATATGTTAATTAATTTCTGGGGTCTCTATTTTCTTCCACTGGTCTATATGTCTATTTTTATGCTAGTGCCATGATACATATGTGGATACTACAGCTTTGTAGTATATTTTGAAGTCAGGTATTGTAATGTTTCTAGCTTTGTTCTGTTTCCTCAGGATTGCATTGGCTATTCAGGCTTTTTTGTTTATTGATTTCATACCAATTTTAGAATTGTTTGTTCAATTTCTTTGAAAACTGACATTGATATTTTGATAGAAATTGTACTGTATCTGTAGATTTCTTTGGACATTATGGTCATTTTAGTGATTTTCATTTTTCTGATCCACAATATTTTGTAATTTTCAGTATAGAAATATTTAATATCCTTGGTTAAATTTATTTTTGTTATATATGTCTATTGTAAATAGGTTTTTCTTTTTGATACTTTTTAGCTATTTTATTGTGGGTATATAGAAACACTACTGATTTTCATATGTCGATTTTGTATCCCAAAACTTTAGTGAATTTGTCTGATAAATGACCATGTGATGTCTATCTATTTGTTTATGTCATCTTTGATTTCTTCCATCAGTATTTTGTAGATTTCTTTGTAGAGATATTTAATTTCTTTGGTTTAATTTATGCTTATTATATATGTTTATTGCAAATAGTTTTTTTATTCTAGTTTTAGCTATTTCATTATAGGTATATAGAAACACTACTGATTTTCATTTGTTGATTTTGTATCCTGAAACTTTACTGAGTTTGTCAGTTCTAAGCAATTTTTGAAAAAAATATTTTGATTTTTCCAAATATAAGATCATGTCACTTGTAAAGAAGAAAAATTTGACTTTGTCTTTTCCAATTTTGATGCCTTTTGTCTATTTCTCTTGTCTGACTGCTCTCGCTAAAAATGAGCTTCCGTATCTTATTCTCATTCTTAAATCAAAGGCTTTCAACTTTTTCCCATTTAGTATATTACCTTTCAGTTGGTCATGTATAATCTTTATTATTTTGAGATGTATTGCTTCTATGTTTAGTTTGTTGACAATTTTTAATATGAAGTGATGTTGAATGTTATCAAATGCTTTTTCTTCATGTATTTAGATGATCATGTGGCTTTTGTACTTCATTCTGTTGATGTGATGTATCATGTTTATTGATTTCCTTTGTCAAATCATCCTTTTATCCCTGGGATAAATCCCACTTAATCACGATGTATTGTCTTTTTGATATGATGTTGTATTTAGTTTGATAGTACTCCCTTGAGGATGTTTTGATACATGTTTGCTAGCGATATTGATGCCTGCCACTTTTTTCTTTCTTTTTGTTATGTCCTTGTCTAATTTAGGTATCAGGGTAATCCTGGCTCACAGAAAAAATTAGGGAGAATTTCCTTCACTTTAATTTTTGGAAATAGTTTCAGGTTTTCTATTTCTTCCTGATTCGGCATTGGCAGGTTGTATGTTTATAGAAATTTATCCATTTCCTTTAGGTTTTCTAGTTTGTTAGCATGGAGTGTTGTTCACTGTAGTCTCTGTTGATCTTGATCCTTTTAATTTCTGTGGTATGAGTTGTAAGGTCTCCCTTTTTATTTCTGAGTTTCTCTTTTTGGTCTTCTCTCTTCTTTTCTTGTTAGTCAAGCTAATGGTTTATCAATTTTATCTTTTTGAAGAACCATCTTTTTGTCTCACTGATCCTTTCTATTGTTTTTCTACTCAAAATTTAATGTAGTTCTACATAATATTTATTATTTATTTTCTTCTGCTAACTTTGAGTTCAGTTTGTTCTTGCTTTTCTAATTCCTTGAGGGGCTTCACTAGATTATTTGAAACCTTTCTACTTTTTGACATAGACATTTATTGCTAGAAACTTCTCTCTTAGCACTGCTTTTGCAGTATCCTACAAGTTTTATTATGTTGTATTTTTATTTTAATTTGTTTCCATAAATGTTTTTCATCTTAATTTCTTCAATGACTTAGTAGTTGTTCTGGAGTATGTTGTTTAATTTCCGTATATTTATATAGTTTCCAAAGTTTCTCTTGGTAGTGATTCCGAGTTTTATTCCACTGTGGTCTGAAAAGATAGTTGATGTGCTTTGAATTTTTAAAATTGGTGGAGACTTGTTTTATGGCCTAACATATGTTCTATTCTGGAGAAAATTTCATTTCCTGAGAAAAAATATGAATTCTGTCATTGTTAGATCAAGTGTTCTATAAATTTCTGTTAAAGTCTCAAGCTCATCTTACATCCAATGTTTTGTTGTTGATTATCTGTCTAGATGATCTGTCTAATACTAAGAGTGGTATGTTGAAGTCCCCCACTATTATATTAGAGTCAATCTCTCTTTTTATATCTAGTAATATTTACTTTATGAATCTAGGTGCTCTAATGTTAGGTGCATATATATATATATAATTGTACTATCCTCTGACTGTATTGGGCCCTTTATCATTACATAATGATCATCTTTGTCTTTGTTTTACTGTTTCTGGCTTAAAGTATCTTTTCTTTTTAAGTCTAAGTGTAGCTACTCTGCTTGTTTTTGCTCTCCATTGCATGAAATATCTTGTTCCATCCATTTACTTTCAGTCTACATGTGTTTTTAAAGGTAAAGTGCATTTCTTGTAGGCAGCATATAATTGGATCATTTTTATAAAATCCAGCCAGCCAGTCTATATCTTTTAAGTAAAGAATTTAATCCATTATGTTCAAGGTTAATATTGATACACGAAGTTTTGTTCCTGTTATATTGATAATTGTTTTCCGGCTGTTTTGTATATTATTTGCTCCTTTCTTTTTCTCTTGTTTGTCATGGTGCTTTTGGTGTTTTTTTTCTTTCCTTTTTCATGGTATCATTTGTCTCCCTTTCTCCTTTGTGTGATTACATTACCAATGAGTTGTATACTTTTTTGTGTTTTAATGATAAGAAATGTTGACCTTTTGCTTCCAAGTGTAGGACTCCCTTTAACTCATCTGGTAGATCTAGTTTAGTGGTCATAAATCCCTCAGCTTTTGCTTGGGGAAAGACTATTTCTCTTTCATTTATGAAGGATAATTTTGGTTAGGCATGGTATTCTTCACTGCACTAAAGGCTTTTTTTTTTCTTTCAGCCTGTGAGTATATCATTCAATTTTCTCCTGGCCTATAAGGTATTTTCTGACAAATACACTGTGATTCTGGTGGGTGTTTATTTATAGGTGACTAGATAGTTTTCTCTTGTTTTTTTTATAATTCTCTCTTTGTCCTTGCATTTAGATAGTTTGACTATAACATGCCATGGAAAAGACCTTTTGCAATGTATCTGTTTGGATATTTCTGCACCTCCTGTATAGGATGTACAAATATCTTGCTATACTTGGAAAGTTTTATCTGTTCTTTCATCCAATAAGTTTTCTAAAACTTTCATTCTCTTCTTGCCTTCTGGGACAATAACAACTCACAAATTGTTTTATGTTGTCCCATATGTCTTGAAAACTTTCCTGACTTATTTCTTCTTCTTTTTCTGACTGGGTTATTTTAAAAGATCTTTCTTTAAGTATGAGTCTTTCTATTTCTTGATCTAGTTTATTGTTGAAACTTTCAAATGCATTTTGTATTTCATTTGTTGAATTCTTTAGTTCTAAAATTTTGCTTGTTTCTTTTTTAGAATTTCAATATCTTTGGCAATTTTCTGCTCATATCCTAAATTCTTTTTTTCTGAATTTTTGTATTATTTTTTAGAATTATCATGTATCTCACTGGTTGTATTTAGTATCAACATTTTGAATCTTTAATTGGGATTTTGTGAATTTTTTATTGGGTTCTGTTTGCTTGAAAATTATTGTATTTCATTGCTTTTTAAATATTCCTTATGTCTTTACATTGATATCTGCGGATGTAATGTTATAGATACTTATTTCAATTTCCTGAATTTGCTTTCCTAGGGGAGTAATTTTTCCTGAAGTTGTGTCCATGCTGTTAGTTGGGTAGGGAATTTAGCTTTGATTGTGGGTGCAAGTAGTAATGTAGTCTCTGTTTTATTTATTTTGCTGTAAGAAGTATTAGTGGTTCAGAGATTTCCTCAGTGACTTAGGATGCAGTGTTAGTGGAAGCGCTGTGGTGAAGCTTTGATGGGGACTCCGCCACCAGATTGGCCAGGTTTTGGGTGCCAATTGTGATAACAATGGGCTGCCTTGGGCTCCAGGGCAGTGTACACTGGCACTGGTGTTAGAGCATCTGGGTAGGTCATCTTGTGCATCCATGTGGCTTTCTTGGGTGTTGGGAATGGCAGCAGGGGTCAGGTAGATGTGCAGGTTCTCAAGTTCCTGTCCAGTGTGTATGCCATAAACAATAAGTATAGCTGTGATGGGACAACCTTCTAGAAACCAAATGGACTGCACTGGTGTTCGCAGTGACTGTGATCAATTTAATGGACTAGTTCTCAGACATGCAGGTGGCACATACTGTTCGATGTTAGGGGAAGGTTGAATGGGCTCACTTGACCTGGGAACCTGGTAGGGGTCTTAAAGTATCACTGATGGTGGACTGTGATGAACAATCCCTAGGCCTCTGGATAGTGTGCTCCTATAATAGGTGTGTGGAGTCAGTTCAGGCTATGCCCTTTGATCCTTAGGTGGTTTGTATAGTGGCTGGCTGTGGTATGTAGGTGTGGGATGAGCCCCAGGCCACCAGCAGAATTCTCAGGATGAGGAAGCAACAGCTCTGCTATGGCCCTTATACTGGGGAGGGCAGAATTTCTGTCCTTGGGGGCACTTATATGCAGACTGCTAGACGGTGCAGTCATTGCTTATGTCTCAGTCTGTACCAGTCCGCAGCCAAGGTGGTTGTGGGCAGTGGAACTTGGAGTGCATGAATATGGATGCTCACCCCTCTGCAGGAGTGAGTGGGACGGCTGGCTATGGCTAGCTTTGCCTTAGTTGCAGAACAGAATACAGTCCACTGTGGGCTGAGTTCCTAAAATCATTCTCTGTTGCCACTGCGTAGGACTTAGCAGTTGGTGGAACCCAACATGAGCACTCACTCTCTAACAAACAATGCATTTGCACAGTCTCCAGGAACCTCCCTGTTATTCTTAGGGCCCATAAAGGTTAAGGGGCTCTTCTGCAGCTGGGATTGCATAAGTTCTTGGTGGGAGCAGTGGACTGCTCTGTCTCTTACTTACCATTTCCACACATTAAGGAGTCTTTCCTGGCTTCCAGCCAATACCAGACTAGCAGGCTGCCTTGCTTGCTTCTTCTTTGCTTTAGGGGTTTCTTGTCACTTCTCTGTGGAATTCCAGTTTTTTCTCCTGGATGGTCTATTCAAAGTGTGATCATCTACTCACTATTTTTGTTCTTCTTATTAGAGAAAATAAGTAGAGAAAATGCCTCTAATTAACCATCTTTAATGTCCTCCCTGTTTTATGTAATGACTATATAAATTAATCTATGGATAAAATTAGTATTTCAAAATATTAAGATATTTCTTAACAATTGGAAAAACTAATTTATTTTACATGATACTAAGAGGGTCAAATTATTTATCTTCGGAATTTTCAAGCTAATCAAACCACAGCTGTCTTATTATCAGCACTACACGTGAATTGAATGTATCAGAATGTAAATTAAGAGTATATGTGAAAGCTATATTTCAGTGTCACATTTTGTATTTGATGTATATGTCCCTAGGGAATTAGTTCTAATAATTTATTTGTGCATTGGAAATAAAATAAAGAGATATAATATATTATAACTTAATTTAATTAATTAGAAGAGGTCCTATTAAAGTAGGCTGTGGGAGCAAGGAGGGTATCTTGCATATCCACATACAGAAATCTGCATGGTGCTCTGCTTGGTATTGAATCATAATATTTGTGATAGTTAAGACTGAGTGTCAACTTGATTAAAGGATACAAGGTTTTGATCCTGGATAAGGGAAAAGTGGTACATATACACCATGGAATATTATGCAACCACAAAAAGGAACAAAATCATTTCCTTTGCAGCAACATGAATGGAGCCAGAAGCTGTAATCCTAAGTGAACTAATGGAGAAACAGAAAACCAAATACCACATGTTCTCACTTATAAGTCGGAACTAAATATTGAGTACACATGGACATAAAGATGTGAACAATAGACACTGGGAATACAAGAGGGAAGTGAAAGAGAAGGGGGCATGGGGTGGAACTACCTAGTGAGTATTATGCTTACCACCTGGCTATTGGATTCATTCATCTTCCAAAACTCAGTATCACGCATTAAAGCTCTGTAACATACATGCTCATGACCCCTCTGATTCTAAGATAAAAGTTGGAAAAAAAGTATCATTCTGTGAATGACAGACTTTTCTTTAGGAAAATAGCAATAATAATTTTAAGTAACTTACTTAACTTTGTGTAGGGATCGGCATTAACAAAACTGTCTGTCACGTTTCTCAGGATATATATTTATATTAGGATCTGTAGAAGGTATTTCCATGTTGGGAAAACCAAAGCTAAACTAAACTAAAACTAAACTAAAATATTATTTCATGCACTGGCCCTAAAGCGATAAAACATTTACATTGCACTTTTGAAGCCAGAGAAATTCTCCTTCAAAGTGATTAGAAGCAGGTATTAATTATGTCATGCACTCACATACTTTTGTCTAAGCACAATGACTTTTGTAGCCTTTTGGATCCATGCAAAATGGCTCATTTTGCATTACTATACTGATTGTGAATTTGGACCATTCCATAGTAATATCACAACTTAATCCACAGTATAATGTCTTGCCATTCCTGCTAATGCTTTCAGTTGAATAAACTAAGAGTAATAAAAATTCACTTAAGAATTGATAGAAAAACCTCAAGATTCTACCAAACTTTTAGAACTGATAAATGAATTTAGTAAAGTTGTAAGATACATAGTTAATACACAAAAAGCAGAAGAGTTTCTATACACAACAAACTCATTGAAAAAGAAATCAAGAGGTCAATCCCATTTACAATAGCTACAAAAATATAAAAATACCTAGAAACAAATTTAGCCAAGGAGGTGAACGACCTCTACAAGGAAAACTACAAACCGCTGATGAAAGAAATTGAAGAGGACACAAACAAATGTAAAGACAGCCCATGCTCATGGATCAAAATAATTAATATTGTCAAAATGACAATACTACCTAAAGCAAGCCACAGATTCAATGCAATCCTTCCCAAAACACCAGTGACATTCTCCACACAAATAAAAAGAAAATCTTGAAATTTGTATGAAACTACAATAGACTCTAAATAGCCAAAGCAATCCTGAGCGAGAAGAATGTAGCTGAAAGTATCACAGTACCAAACCTCAAAATATACTACAAAGCTATTGTATCCCAGACAGCACTGTACTGTCATAAAAACAGATTCATAAACCAATAGAACAGAATAGAGAACCAATAAATTAATCCACATATCTATAGCCAACTGATTTTTGACAAAGGTGCCAAGAATACTCATTGAGGAAATCACAGTCTCTTTAAGAAATGATACTGGGAAAATTAAATATCTATATGCAGGAGGATTAAACTAGACCCCCACTTTTTACCCTATACAAAAATCAACTCAAAATGGATCCAAGGCCTAAATATAATACCTGAAACAATAAATCTGCTACAAGAAAACATAGTAGAAATGCTTCAGGAAATTCGTCTGGGAAAATATTTTGTAAAGAAGACCTCAGTTATTTTCCTCACTGCATTTTCCTTTTCTCTCATCTTTTAAATACTAATTTACTCACAACATTTACTTTGTCCTCGACTTTATCTTCTCTCTTGTCTTAGTTTATCCAGTGATTTGATTAAGTGGAAGTGAGCAGAAATACATTTTAACCTCAAATAGAGACAGTATAGTCTTCTTGTCTTTTAGCTACATATTGTAGAGATGGCCAAAATAATGTTGCATATATCAACATTTGATATTACTAAACTTTAAAATGACAGATTTAATACTCATAGAAAATATATTTTGTAATTTTTTTCTATGTTGCAAAAATGGAAAACTACTTATATATATATTTATCTAATGGTAATCTTATGTCTATAATGCATAGGAATTCTGGGTCTGATGACTCACATATGAAAAATTTATTGTTTAACTTTTAAAATGGCCTATCATCTTATTTGTTCTGCTTTATAATATTTGTTAGTTGCTTTTTAACTATTTTTTTGAAATTCACAGTTTTTTTCTCTATTGATATAAAGAGAATAATCTAATCTTATTACCTGACTGTTTTTTGAAAATGAAGACATGCAGGCTCTTTGAGTACTGATCCAAATTCAATGACATGCAAGTAATCAGAAAAATCAGTGTACACAGTCATTTATATAATCTCACAGTTGAGAAGGATACTAGCTATGTAAATACATTTTTAAAGCATCACACTCTATTAAACACTTATGTAATCATATTTCTCATTTTTGAGATGTCAAAACTAAGATCCAGGGAGGCTAACAAACTCCTATGAATCATTCTGACAGTGGAATTGGAATTGATAGATTCAGCACCCAGCTGTACTAAATGTTTTATTGAGTAGCTTTTGAAATTTACTTCTGCTGCAAACAAAAAATCCGTAAAATAAAGATAAGTATTTAAAAATTATATCTGTCACTATGGAAACCTAAGTTAGTATCCTAATCAGTAGTTCTTATTTTTATATCCCTCAATAATTGAACTCTATAAAAATTTAAACTAAGTTCAGTTCTGTTCCTGTTTTTTGATGGCTGTGTGGTGCACATAAACAACTTCTAGAGATAAACAATTATGGAATGATCCTATTTTGCTGTGAAATGTTTGATACATTTGCCTATCTTTCTGAGATTTTAGTATGGTTTAGATTTAGAAAGAGATGTCAGCATTTTAAACTTAATTATAGCTATAATAAATAGAATGCCTTGAGAAACTATGCTAAGTCTTTATAATGTTCATTAGCCTGCAACCACTTGGATTTTACTGGAAGGTTTGAGACTTCCTTTCAAGCTGTCCTTAAGTGGAAAGTATCTTGAAATGATTCCATCTCATAAATTCATAATTAATTAAATTCACTACTAAGATTTAGTACATATAATTCATTTGTATAACCATCTGCTATGTTTGCATAAACAAGGCACAGGATCTGTAACTTACTTACTGAAAGTATTGGACAGCATTTACACAAAAAAAGCTGCTCCTCTGTGGGTTTGCATACTGTTCAGGTAGTGTTTGCATTTCCATGATCACATTGGTGATTTAGTTCCAGTCTAGGAATTTGAGTATGATAGACCTTTTATCCATCTATCTATCTATCTATCTATCTATCTACCTTGATTCACATCTATTGGACCTGAGTCACAACTTCAATTTTCACTTGCTGATGCAGCTTATTCCTGTTCTCAGGTCATGTTGTATGTTTTCAAAAGGCAGCTACTTGTTACTGTGAATTCAGTTTTAGTTATATTAAAATTGAGATGCCTTTTTGCTGTCTATGTGGTGGTTTCAGGTATGCATTTGATCAAATAATTATGAGGCTATAGGGGGAGGTGTGTGATGATAATATACATTTGATAAATTTGGTAGATGGTATTTAAATCATGGGATTATTGGAAGAATACATTTCAATAAACTAAGGAATCTCCCTTTAAGCATTAATACATAGAGATAGTATATGAGGTAGGAACAAGCAGAAGAGAATGAGAAGATGTGTTCAACACATAGGAAGAAAATGAAGTGACTGAATTCCTAGAAGCCAAGTGAAGTGGATGTACAATTGGTTTTCATGCTGCTGATAGGTCAAGTAATGCAAACTCAAATTGACTTTTAGGTTTTGCAACATGAATAATATTAGTCACATTTAAAAGAGTAGTTTTGTGATGAGAAGGCAAATCTCTAGAAGGAATGGGCTTAAGGGAATGGGAGGGGAAAATTACAGAAAATGAGTATATATATATATGATGTATACATATATGATGTGTATATATATGATGTATGCATATATATATATATATCTTTTAGGGAGATTGCTATAAGATTAAGAGCAATAGGCTAGTACCAAAGGCTGGAGTAGGGATTGAGAGAGGGTTTCTTATTAAGGTGAAGAAATACATACCATGTGATTGAACAAGTATATGGGGAAAATTAGAGGTGTAGAATGGGGGCGGGGGAGGATTTTTTGATGCATTGTTATTAATTAGGCAAAAAAAGAATGAAACCTAGTATAGAAGGGGAGTGATTGCATTAGGCAGTATTATATATGGTCCTTCCACAGAAAAAGACGGTAAACTGAAGTATACTTTAATGAATGCATGGATGTGTATGAATGCATGCATGGAAAGTTTCAAAAATCCTTCTCTGATTCAAATTTTTCTTCTAAAATTGAAATAAGTTCAAATCTGAGAAGAAGGAAATGACAGTTGTGAAGAAATAGAGAAAGAAAAAAGATATGAAGTAGTCATTTAGAAAAGTAGAAAAATGAAATAGGGAAATATGAGCTTTTCAGGAAGTATTAAGGATGACTTGACCTTACTGATCTACATTAAAGATATGACAGTCAGCACTGTCTTCTTTTGATTTTTTTTTTTTTTCAGGTACATTTAGTTATGGGGATACTCACCTGAAGTTAATTTACTTTGAATTTAACCAGGGCAATGTTTTAATGAAGAAAATATGCCAACAAAAGGGAGAGAGGGAAAGATGATAATGTATGCATATGACTAAAATAACTGGTTAGGAGGAAAGTAAGGCCATGAGGAATTTAAGGTGGTAAATGTACTCTAGGCTCTGGTGGAGCCAAAGATTTTTTAGAATATACAAATACAGTGAGCAAACTCAAAAATGGGAAATGGTAGTTGGGTAGTTGAAGGTACAAAAATAAGATTGTTAAGAGTTTGTAGTTATTGTTAATAAGTGTAGCTAAAAGAAGGAAGAGGATACAACATTTGCAGGATGGAATATGTAGAAAGGGAGGTTCAGTAACAACAATTTTACAGTACTGGAAGAATTGTCATGATTTCAGTAATGCAGAAGAGGGTCACGATCCTGGAGATAGCATGTTGAAAAATGTGCCGAGGAGCCTCAGGAGGCAACAAGAAGGTAGAGTAGATGGAAGAGCCTGAGACATGAAACTGAATTTTAAGTACATGTCACTTATTTTCTTTGCTTACTGTTACTCTCCTCTTACCAGGAAATGAACTGCATGAGGACACAGACTTCTGTGATTTTTTTAAAAACTTATGTCTCTCCAGTACTGGAAAAGGAATACACTGTTACATACTTGTAAAATGTTAAGTCATCACAGAAATAAAAATGTAAAAGACAGAAACATCTCAAAAGCTGTGTACGTGTGCGTGTGCATGTGTGTGTGTGTGTGTGTGTGTATGTGAAAGAAAGAGAAAGAGAGAGAGAGAGATGGTTAATTTTGGATATTTTATGCATTTGGTCAAAGTTGACTGGTGACCCAAACGAAGTAGGGAATAATTATACTAGTAACAGCGAATCATAAAACTTTCTGATTCCAAGCAGTTGGAGACGGAACAAAATGGAAAGAGGCGGGGAGCAGTGGCTCACGCCTGTAATCCCAGCACTTTGGGAAGCCAAGGCGGGCAGATCACGAGGTCAGGAGATTGAGACCATCCTGGCTAACACGGTGAAATCCCATCTCTATTAAAAATACAAAAACTAGCCGGGTGAGGTGGCGGGTGCCTGTAGTCCCAGCTACTCGGGAGGCTGAGGCAGGAGAATGGCGGAAACCCGGGAGGCGGAGCTTGCAGTGAGCTGAGATCTGGCCACTGCACTCCAGTCTGGGCGACAGAGCGAGATTCTGCCTCAAAAAAAAAAAAAAAAAACAAAACGAAACCAAAACAAACAAACAAAAAAAAACAACAAAAAAAATACAAAAACATTAGCTGGTCGTGGTGGCGCCTGTAGTCCTAGCTATTCGGGAAGCTAAGGCAGGAGAATGGCTTGAACCCGAGAGGCAGAGCTTGCAGTGAGCCGAGATCGCGTCACTGCACTCCAGCCTGGGTGACAGAGCGAGACTCTATCATTTAAAAAAAAAAGAAAGAAAAGAAAAGAGAAGCTTTCTGAGAAGATGTGATTCCTGAACAGAATTTCTGGAATATGGTTATGTGCTGTCAAGTAAAAGTAAACAGGACAGGAGGACAGGAGGGGTGACCATTAATCCAGTAAAAGGAAATTTATATAACAAGAGATATGTGAGAACAGGCATGAAACGTTTTATTCTTCTGAAAATATATTTTGTTATTAATTTATTATAATAGCCATTGAAAAAATAAACTGATAAGATAAAAGATAGCAGTTACAATCTACTTGTTCAGAGATAATAATTACTGTCATTTTTTGTATCTACACATATACATAAATGGGTTTTTAAAATGTAGTACTAGGCCAACAGAAAGTTTTTCATGACTTGCTTTCTATTTTAATACATAACAATGTGTCTCATTATTTTTTGATAATAGCATAGTAGTGGTGAGGGATTTGGATGTGAAATCTATGATAATATACTCAAATATTTTCCTCTTCATTCTATTTTAGGTGGTTCTATCAGTCAGGGTTATACAAAGAAACAAAACCAATAGGGTTTATATATGTCTACATATGTAAAACTCTTTGTCTCTCTCCCTTTATCTCTATATATATCTCTACCTCTCTCTCTCTCTCTATATATATATCCACATATATATATAGATTTATAGATTGATATATCTAGAGAGAGAGAGAAAGGAAATTTAAAATACCTATTATTGATCAATCTTTTAAGAAAGTATTTTAAGATATTGAGCCAATATCTTATATATTGGCCAATATTTAAGATATTGAGCCAGTATCTTATATTATATATATATATATATAATATATAATACTATATATATAGAAATCCACATCTCTCTCTCTCTCTACACACACACACACACACACACACATATATATAGGTAGATATACATGACACTTAATGTTTAATCATCTTTTTCTATATATTAAATTGCTGGAAAGAATTTAGCTGTTAAATATGAAAAATATTGCCATCCAAAAATGCTGCATCAATTTAAACTCCAGTTGTCCTTGAAAGTGCAAGATATATTTAAAGATTTTCCAGGTATTCTCTGTATTACTAACCATAGAATATAGTCATTCATTTTCTCACTGTTCAATCCAATATATATTTATTGAGTGTCTTCTATTCTTCATGCATTGGGGAGGTAGTCATATAATTAAGTCATTGTCCTTAAGGATCTTAAATCTATTGGGAGAAATTTATAAAATCATATAGTTATAAATGATGTGGAAAGTGCTATCATAGATGTTTGCACATGATATTATGGCAGCATGCAGTAAGTGACTTCACATTTCTTAGAGTTTGGGAGGGAGAGGTACTGAAGTTGAGACTTAAAAATGAGAAGAGAGCCTGGAAAAGCGAAAGGGATAGCATTTCAAAATTAAGACCGTGTATGGGTAAAGACTCAGGCATTAGGAATAATATTGTGTTCCTAGGGACTCTATACATAGTTTCATATTGTTAGACCATGAAGTGTAAAGTCAATCATCACAGAAAATGGAGCTGCAGAGTTCAGCAAGGGTCAGATCTTGGGTGATGACCCTGAAAACTAGTTTAATGAGCTTGCAATTTATGTGCTAGATGATAGGGAAATTTTACAAGGTTTTAAGCAGGAAATGGAATGATCCTACTTAAATTGAGGATGCGTTGTGTGGAAAGTAGGTTTGAGGAGTGCAAGAGTGGTGACAGAGTAATCAGAGTGAGAAATAAGGTTGAGATGGTAGACAATGGCCATACAAATGGAAACCATTTTTAAATAATGAATTTCAGTGTTATTTTATCTGAAATGAATTCTTCCAAGCATAGGATTCATATAACCAAATGGAAATTTTAGAAAGATCACTCTTAAAATGATATGAATGGTGAATGGGAATAGTTACCAATTTGATATAATGTTAGTTAATCATTTTTTGCCAGGCAAAGATTGCTGTTCATAAATATCAAAGACATCCTGTGAGTAAGAAAAAGACAAGCAAGTCACATGAAAAGAACACTGTTTTCCTGTAGTTTCCACATTTTCTACAATCAGCCTGTATTTCCTTTTCAATGTAGCAAGTTGTGACAAAGTTCAAGAAATATTTATCTCTTTGAGGTTCTGAGATACTTAGGAGCTGCAACAAAAATCATTAGTGAAATAGTACAATTTTAACTTTCATATTGATGAAGACAAAGTATTTGGGGAAGGTGTTTTTTTATCTAGGTCACTGCATTAAAGGAAGAAATACTAGGATACACAATGAATGAGTACCAATTTGCTTTATCCCCCCTGCTCTTGGGCTTCATCACTTCCCAGGAAGATCAAGAAGCAAAGGGAGATGGCAGAGTCATTTCTAGCTTTTATTTTTTGCTTGTAACCTGTTGGACTTAACCACAAGTCAATAATTGACCAGTAGTGTCATAGCTATGGTTGCCACCTATTAGAATGATATGACTCCAACCACATGAGGCCATTCTCAAACGGCCTTGATTGCTTTTTTAGGTGTCTTCCTTAGACCGCTTCCTTAGGTCAGCAGAGAACATTAAATTTATACCCTAAGAAAGTTCTGAAATGGTTCAGATTTGTCTTTTAGTTGTTTCTTTCAGGATTGCTCTATTCACAAGGCTGAAAGTTTGTTTTTTACTGTTTCCTATCACAAGTTTTGTTCAGTCACATTGTCCAGTGTAATCTCTTAGATGTTCTCTAATGAAACGAAGTAAAGAAACTCTAATATCAAAGTATTCATCACTCCAGTAATAGAATATCAGCCACATTGAGATTCCCCAAATTAAAATATTATTCTAGTATTACATTCCAAAGATAAATGGAATTTGAAAGATTTGAATTCTCTTGAAAAATTAAATCTAGAAACAAAGTCTGAAAAAATTAAATTATAAAGTCAAATTCTGTGACCTTTAATTAAAAACCTGGAATCTAAAATAATTAAATTAAAATTTTTTTCCCAGAGTCGATTCTCTCTACTTCTTTTTATTACTTTTTATGTTGGACAAACTGAACAAGAGTGTAATCAATGCCAGTCTGGGGCTGGGATTTTTTAGAAACTGTTTTTCTGAGGGGTCTTCCATTGCAATGCATGTGCTAATTTCAGGGTCTCAAAAATGGTATTAGTTCAGCACCAAATCTTTTTTTATTTTGAAAGACTGTAAAGAGTTAATATGTGCAAGAACATCCAAGCACTAAGCCCATGCTTCCCAAATTAGAAATAACAACAACAACAAAACCCACATATTCTAAGCACCCAGGCCAAAAATCCCAAGCACAATTACATGATTGTTTTCCTGAAGCTACAGCTGAATTTTTTAAACAAGTGTGTGTGCACATGCTTGCGCATACACACAACACAGACACACACAAACCCCATGGTACAAAATCAGTGGTAACCTAAATTAAGGAGAAAAAATGGAGGAAACCTTTTTTTTTTTTTTTTTTTTTTTTTACCTTATTAGAATGCTAGTTGGCCTTCACCAGTTGCCTGAAATTTATGACCAGCAAACCTAAACTTATTTGGGATCTATACATCTTTAGTGGGTAAAAAATCTACATGACTACTCTCAGTGTAAAAATTGAGACATTTGTCACAAAGTTCAGAAGATTGTAGTGACTGTACTCCTAGTAGTTTTCTTTCGTACTCATTATTTTCAATAATCTCTGTCTTCCCCTACCAATAATGAATTGTGTGTAGGCCTAAAATGTGAAGGAAAAAAAAAAGGAGGCTTCTCTTTTTTTCCACTATAAAAGGCATTCTAGGGTCTTGTGTTGTAGGGTTTCTACTAAATCTTGTCATCTAGGCTTGAGAAACTTGCCTCCTTAGAGAGGATTTTCTTCTTATGCAATTAATCCCTCCAAAGCCAGACTTGGTCCTTGTGGCACTGAGTGGCTCTTGAGCATGTGTTCCAGTCACAGGAATCCAAGCTCGGTAAGCTCTCCTGCAGTTGCCTGTTTGGACCAGAATGCTAATTGAATTTAACACAGAGGGTCTGGAGGTGCTATATCCTAAGTGATCTTCTGTAGGGCTTTGCAGGGCAGATAGATCAACTCCTCACAGTTTAATTCAGAAAATATAATTCGATAATGTCTCAAAGGCTTCTAAATGAGATGCCTCTCTTCTACTTACTGTAAAACCTTTGCCTCTGATTAATCTGTTTACTAATACTTCTATGAATCTATTCAAATCTGCTGCCAGCTGCTCATATTTGCTGAGCAAATGGGTGCTTTAAGTTCAAGATAAAACGTCTGGAGTCTTAAAGTCCTTTTGCACTGGCTAAAGCCTTCATCTTTGCGGAAGTCTCTGAAGCTACAGAGCCTGGACTTTGAGGTTGCCAGTATTACAGACTCACATATCCTTAAAAATTATTCATTGCTTATTTAAAATTCAAATTTAAGTGAACATCTTGTATTTTTGATTGCTAACTCCAGCAAGCCTACAGTACTTGTTTGCTTATGTTTGCATATCCATGTCTTTTCCACGTCTGTTGAGACCAAAGAAGTCCCTACCTTTTGGTTTCAGTCTCAGTTTGATTTAATCCTGGGGCAGCTCAAACATCATTTGCTTGATGCTGTTTACGCCTACACCTGCAATCCATTCTCTTAAAAAAAAAAAAAAAAAAAGTCACCTTTGACAAAGTTCCCAGAAACTGACATGACCTGCTGATGTTAAAGTACCAAGTGCCCTGAGGCTCCAAGATTCTTTTTTTTTTTTTTCTTTCTTTTTTTTGCCTTGGTTATAGCAGTTAGATGATTGAATACAAAATTCTACACACCACTTTTAAGAATTTGCTCCACAAAATGTCGGCTATGTCTCTCAAAAGTTTTTGCCTTTGAACTAGTCTTTAGTGTATTCAGGGCATTTATTTATTTATTTTGCACAATATTGCAGCTCACCCTGTGCCCATGGAGGAAGCCACCTGCCACTGTATAATTTACCAGATAGAGGCTTGTCATGGGGAGCACATGCTTTCTGTAGGGAAGCATGTCAGAGCTTAGGATACCCCTGGTCATTCTTCCCAAACTGACTTATCAAAGAGGTGAGAAAAATGCCAGAAAGATAAAAGTAACTAACTCCACTGAAGGCTCTATACACTGAAAAAGAAGATTCCTACTTAATTATTATCAAAGAGTAAAAGTTGAAGAAACACAGTAACAACAACAACAGAATAATAAACAATACATAGGGTGCATATTTTTTGGGGTAGTTGAAAGAGGAAAGTTACGGAGAGAATATCTGACTCAGGAGCCAGTGTACAGTATGGAGAGAATGTTAAGCCAGGCAACCTGACTTTAAATCCAAGATTTTCTTCACAAACTAGGTGATCTTGTGAAAACTACATAACATCTCTGTGCCACCTTTTTTTTTATATCCAAAGAAACGGAAACATAGTCACGTATATTAAATGAAATAATAACATTAAAATATTTAGACCGGTTTCTAGTGCTTCAGCACCCATTTTATGATTAAACTATCATAAATAACACATCTTCCCAAGTATGATTTTTATTCATCCACATATCCACATATCCAGTCATTCATTCATTTAAGCTTAAATTTATTCAATTTTTTTTTTTTTTCTTTCAGACTGAGCCTTGCTCTGTTGCCCAGGATGGAGTGGCTGCAATGCAGGGGTGCGATCTCGGCTCACTGCAACCTCCATCTCCTGGGTTCAAGTGATTCTCATGCCTTGGCCTGCGCCATAGCTGGGATTACAGCCATGCGCCACGATACCCGGCTATTTTTTGTATTTCAGTAGAGATGGGGTTTCACTGTGTCGGCCAGGCTGGTCTCAAACTCCTAACCTCAAGTGATCCCTTTGCCTCAGCCTCCTAAAGGGCTGGGATTACAGGTGTGAGCCACCGCACTTGGTCAAATTCACTCATTTTGAATGAATTCATTGAATTCATTCAGTTTTGCTGTGGCTATATGTGATTCCTCACTTGTCCTCCTCCCTTTTGTCTTTTATCCTGAAAGGGTTAGAACAAGTTTTCTGCGATACCACTAAGTGGGGGAAAAAGAATGGGTGAGTTACATGCTCAAGAAATCTGGATATGGAGAAGACAGAAACTTTCTAGGATCCTAAAGAGAGTTAGACTCATTAGTTACCTTACTAAGTAAAAGAGAAGATGAACAGATATCTTCCTATTTGGGGAAGCTTGTTAAGATGTGTTAGTGACAGTTACTCACAGTACAAGATAGCATAGTGTTCTGTATATGTTTAATTAAATTGCTCTCTGGAAGCTCTATGTGTCTACTCCCATCTCTCAAACTAGTTGTGGTGCTAGAGATATATTAGTGTCTTAGTTAATTTAGATAGAACATTTTTGATAGCTTCTAATAGCTTTAAATAGCTGAGAAAATAGAATGTTTCTTCATTATCCCTATCACAAATAAGTTGACAGAGAATATTACCTAGGTTGGTCAGCTTGCTGGCTCATAGAGTGGGCTTCTACTCCCTAATGTGAATGCACTCAGCCATGGTATATTCTACCTGTGTTCTGTTTCTTAACCTCTCTACTTTCTACTTTATCCACAATTACCTCTTCAGTTTGTTATTTCTAACTAAAAGAGATCTAAACAGTGTTGTGGCAATATTGGAGATAACCTGTCCAATAAAATTAAGTAAAAATTATAGCTACAGAGGTTGACCATCAAATTCATGTAGCCCAATATTATCTTGTTCATAGTTTTTGTTGTAAAACAAAGCACATATATGGGCAAGCCATACTAAACAAATGTTTAGCTTAATGAGTTATTATAAGGCTAACCCCCTTATAAATCATTTTTATCTAGATAAAGAAATACGACTTTGCTACACACCCTAGAAGTTCCTCATTTGTCCCACGTAGTGGTACATCAAGCTACAATCAATCACTAGAAATTCTCATGGCTTACAAGTCAGTCATTATTTCCAGGCCTCCTCAATAATTTATACTAATAGCTTCCAATTTATATTGATGGCTAGTTTTTTTTTGTTCTTTTTTTTTTTTTTGAGACAGAATCTTGGTCTTTCACCCAGGCTGGAGTGCAGTGGCGTGATCTCGGCTAATTGCAATCTCTGCCTCCGGGTTCACGCCATTCTCCTGCCTCAGCCTCCTGAGTTGCTGGGACTACAGACACCCGCCACCACGCCCAGCTAATTTTTTGTATTTTTAGTAGAGACAGGGTTTCACTGTGTTAGCCAGGATTATCTCGATCTCCTGACCTTGTGATCCACCCCCATCGGCCTCCCAGAGTGCTGGGATTACAGGTGGAGCCACCGCACCCGGCCCGAGGTTTTTACATTAAACCTTTTGTATTAAATCTCTATGTATTTTTCCACTCTAAAGTTATCATTCTAAGGACATGATAGATGAGTGAATTAAACTATTTTCTTATATTTTAAAATGTAATGATAAACTAATAAATATTAAACATTAATTTTAAAATAAATATTAATATACATTGAATAATTTAACATTTATTAAATTTATTTGCTTAATACTTATTAATTTATCCCACATTATGCACACAGGCATCTTAGAATAGCATTACAAATGCTACTAGTCTCGATATAATCACTGAGAACAAGTAAGAAAATTTAGTATTTGATCTCTGCATTCCCCTGGTAATCCTTACAGAGTTGCTGTATCTACCATCTGAGTTTGTAGCTTGTTTAAAAAAAAAAAAAAAACCTTCATTTAGTCTTAATTGTACAAATGTTCAAAATTTTAATATTCAGCACCATTGTTTTATTAAATATATTTTGATATATTTTGGTTGTTTGAAGCTCATTCTCTAGGAAAGTCCCCAAGAAGGGATCATTGACATAATCTCTGAATTCATAGTGTCCTCTATGCTTGAAAGTCAGCATTTTTGGATATAAAATCCTTGGCTCACATTTTTCCCCTTGAGTTATATTAAAATGTTACTACATTTCCTTCTTAGCATAAAGTGTTGCATTTGAAGAGTCTGATGATAGTCAAGTTTTCTAGTGCACATCACTTTCTACTTTTCTAACCTAGATGGCCAAATAACGTTTTTTCTTAAGATTTCAATAATTTTACTGAAAATGTCTTTTTGTATTTCAAAAACTTTTTTGAATTTATTTTTGTATTTTTGTGCTCTTTTGTTCAGGTATTTCATCTTTCTCTATTTTGAATAGTCTTTACTTGTCTTTGATATTTAACAATTTATCAATTTATCAAATTTTTAATCTTTTGTTCATTTTTTATTTACATCATTTTTCTTTTTTTGTAATTTATTTCTTTTAAGATTTGGCATCTTATACCTGAGTCTTTTAAATTTTGTTTCATCTGATTATTTTATGTCATAATTTTCTTACATTATTAGCTCGTTTCAAAACATACAGTTTTCATTTGTTTTATGAATATGTTTTTCATTTATTCAATGGATATGTTTTCATTGTAGGGATGTTATTCTGCCCTTTTTGTTTGTGTGTTTTGTTTTTCCTAATGTTAACTTTACATAGAATTTGATCTCTGTATTAGTTTGCTAGGGTGACTAATACAAATACCACAGACTAGGTGCTTTAAATAACAGAGGCCTGTTTTCTCACAGTTCATAAGTTTATAAATTTGAAATCAAGGGGGTGGTAGGGTTTGTTCTTTCTGAGGTCTGTGAGGGGAAGAACATTTCCAGGCTTCTCTCCTAGATTCTGATAATTCCTTTGCTTGTGGTATAATAATTCAAAATCTTCACATGCTATTTTTTCCTATCTGTGTATCTATCTTCAAATTCCTCTTTTTATTAGGAAACCGGTAATACTGAATTAGGGCTCACCTAATGACTTACCTTTCATCACCGATTAACTCGTAAAAATCCTATCTCCAAGTAAGGTCACATTCTGGGGGTTAGGACTTCAACATATGACATGTATGTGGACATAATTCAACTTAACAATTTTCATACTTTTCTATTGATCAATTTGGTTTTCTTAAGCTTTTAGAAGATTATGTGTTTCAGGTTACCTTTTCTATCTTTGTAGACCGCCTCTTCTGGTTTTTGTGTAGTGAGTGACCAAATGCATGGTGATTTGATTTTTAATATTTCCTGGCTCTTTTACTTCTCCCACTTTTATGTGGATGTTCACTATCTATTATCTGTTTCCTATTAAATTTTGATTCCACTCTTAGCATCCTCTCCTCATTACGGGGAGCTATCCTGGAAAGGAGTTCTGAATGATGAGTTTCAAGTGTTCATAAGTGACTACGCTAGCCCCATACAGATCCTACAGGAACTTCTTGCAATCTCCCTTCTATCAATTGAGCAAAATCCCTACCGATTTCAGCTCCTGTTTTGAAGTTGTCTCAACATGCTTTCCAAGGATTATCTCTAAATCATTTTGAACCTCCTCTTTCTCAGGTCTGTCAGATAATTATTACCTTTTGCTTTATCCTGAACATATGCTGACACCATGCAGGCATTTATTGTGTGTTGTATTTTGAGTTCATGAAGTTGCCTTATCAACTGGGTTAGTTTCAGGAGTTGTCCATGAGTTTTTCATTTGCAGTTTATTTGTTCTACTTCTTTTAGCTAGGGAGTTGAAAAGACCAAAAATTTGGTTACTGTTGTTATCTTCTCAGAATCTGTCCTGTAACAAAGAATTTGCTTGGTTTAAGTGAATGTATTTAGTCATTCCAATATTTCTTCCTCCTTTAATCCTTACCATCCTCTCATATGCAATTTCAAGCATTTAGGGCTATCTGTGCAATGTGGTCTTAACAGAATGCCAAAGCATAAAGGGACCAATGATCAATGTTTGATTTCCAAAATAGTCTTTCAAAAAAATCACTGTTGTTTGCAAGAAAGGATTTTTTTTTTTTCTAGAGTATGGCAGTTACAATCTAAGATCTAAAGTTATTTAAAAACAAACACTAAATATGGAAAGAATGTTTGCTGACTAATGGGCCAGATTTTCTACTCTAGACTTAGTAAGGATTTCATGACTGGGCTGGAAGTGACCTAAGAGAACAGGAAAACAGAATCTAATATTGTTGGAAATCCCTGGGAGGGCACTTTGATCTGAGCTTTGAGGTGCAGAGTATAATACAGTGCATATTATAATGGCATAAGAGTGTAGAGGTGATGTCTATTCTAATTCCTTCACAGGATCCTGGTAGAGAGGAGCTCAGCAGAAGCATCCTTAGCTAACATGCTGTAGCAATAGTACAAGAAAATTGGCTTTGGTAGGGGGTAGTGACATGCAGAGAGAACCTTGCTGCCTTTCCTGTGGAATCAATGGGAAGAGAAGCAGCTGGCCCAATGGCCTTGGAGAGGGCACATGAATTTGTCAAGTCAGAGGCAAGCACTCAGAAGTCTTTCTGCAGTGATAAGAGGCTACAAAAGCAATGACTGATTTGGACTGTACCAAGAGAGTTGAGATTTTTGTGGAATGTCAGCAGAGGGAAGGAAAAAGCCAGGAATCATGCAGTTTCAACATATGTCGGACTTCTGCAGATGTCAATAGGTGACCAAATACAGACCCCTAATCTTATTTCACCCCATGGAGTAGAATTGCAGAGGTGAAATGCTGTGTGATTTTGAAAACTCTAAAGTGACTACTTTTTTTGTTGTTGTTATTACTATAACGTTGACTTAGTGCTTAAAATCATAGCTTGAGTTATTGGTGAGGTTATTTTTTTTCTGTATTCAAAATGTAATAATTGAAACTTTTGTTCTTTCATGTTCTGTTGAGGCCATCTTTTCCAGATAGCCCTGGTGGTTGAAATGGAAATGAGGGATATTAAGGTCAAAGAAGATAAAAAGGAGGAAGGGCTTTTGAAATAAATAAATACATTGGTTTAAATTAATGCTTGTGATTTGAAAATATCAACATTATATATTGAATATTTTAGATAATAATGTTCATATAACTGATATAGAGTGTTCCCTCTTAGAATCTGTCTCTAATGTATAGACAATAAAATCTTCTTGGAACTCCAGGGATTATATACCATAAAACATTAAAATTTTCCCAATAACTGAAGTTTCATTTTTTTAAATTTTAATTTAATTTAACTTTTTGGAGGGACAGAATCCTGCTATGTTGCCCAGACTGGTCTTAAACTCCTGGGCTCAAGTGTTCTTCCTAACTCAGCTTCCCAAGTGCTAGGATTTACAGGCATGAGCCACCATGCCTGGCCTCTGAAGTTTTACTTTTTAAACACTGACAGTTTTACAATTTTATTGATTTCTACCTGGATTTCTTTCAATATATATTGCAGATCATCTACACTAATAAATAATACAGAGTAGTGTGGAAATAGAGTTGAAACTTTGCTTCAAGTGTCATGATCTCAAAAATCCAAACTCATTATTTGATAACCCTTGTTTTTCTGGCCCAAAGCATAGGTAGCCGTAACTGTTAGAGGGTGCGGTGATAAGTCAGGATCTCCAGTATTTCTACCCACGAGCCTTCGAGAAGAAATGCCCTAAGGGAGCCTTCTTGTAGAAGGGTAGAAGAGGATTGGCATGAGAGTAATTACGTACCTAATCAAAATGTCACATTTGTCAGATCAGGTTCACACTAATCAGAACTCTTATCCTGTAGCAAGCTTTGCTAACAATTTCAAACATTCAAGCTGTCAAGAAGCACAATGAACACAGGCATAAGACAGACATACAAGAGTGGTTGCTCAGGTGTTTCTTTTGCTATATTAGTTGTCTACTCTCTGACTCAAAGAGGGCATAGGTGACTCTCTGACCCAGAGAGTACATAGGTGAGTTTCCAAGTGAAGAATGTGGAATATTACCTGACACAGCTTGGAGCATGTAATTTATGAAATTATTCTACATTATACACCAGTGTGTATAGCATTTTCCATAAATCCATGGGTTCTGAGTTTATTTACCAAGAGCAAATGCATCCTCCGTGGATGAAAATTTCTCCTAGCAAATACCGTTAGCCTACTACTAGGAACTACTACTGACGGTAGTTAGTTATTTAGTTAACTACCAGGAAGGACAGTTATTAGTGTATGCTATAAGGATAGTAGACTATGTCATATGATTTTACCCCAATATCCACCACCTTCCAATAAAGGAAGTGAATGGATTATTACAGGAGAGTTTTGTTTAGCCCCTGCCACCCCAATTACCAACAGAGACAAATAGCCATTTGCATAGACTTTTGTTTATAGCTAGCATTGAATACCACGTGTATATTCATGTCTCTGTAAAAAAGGACCTTAATATTGGAAAGAATCCTCAAGATAAACTCTCTCGACACACATGCACACGTGTGCACACATACATACACACAACATCATTTCATAGAAACCAGCATCACCATTCTATTCAGATTTTATCTCTTTATCTCTTTTTAGCAGCTGTATTGCTGAAGAACTCCATTTTTCATAACATGTCTCAGTAATTGTTCTGTCTAAGCACTCTTTTTAAATTGTTAAGGAGCATACCGCTCAGTCCTGGGCTTCTTTCTTGTGGTTTCTCATCCAGTTCCATGATTACAGATACCATCAATACGTAGAACTGAAACACCCACTTATATAATTCTCCGCTGAACTTTAGCCTGGCATGTCAACTACCTTCTATATACTTCCACTTGAGGATCTGATATGTATATCCAACATAACACATTACACACACACATATTCACACGTGGGCATGCACACACACACACACACATTCACACGTGGGCACGCACACACACACATTCACACGTGGGCACGCACACACACACACACACATTCACACGTGGGCACGCACACACACACACATTCACACGTGGGCACGCACACACACACACACATTCACACGTGGGCACGCACACACACACACATTCACACGTGGGCACGCACACACACACATTCACACGTGGGCACGCACACACACACACATTCACACGTGGGCACGCACACACACATTCACACGTGGGCACGCACACACACACTCACACGTGGGCATGCACACACACACACACACACACATTCACACGTGGGCACACACACACATTCACACGTGGGCATGCACACACACACACACACATTCACACGTGGGCACGCACACACACACACATTCACACGTGGGCACGCACACACACACACATTCACACGTGGGCACGCACACACACACTCACACGTGGGCACGCACACACACACATTCACACGTGGGCATGCACACACACACACACACATTCACACGCGGGCACGCACACACACACACATTCACACGCGGGCATGCACACACACACACACACACTTCGTTTTATAAAATTTGTTCTTTGTTGTTTTGTCAATATTTCCCATTTAAGTTAATGCCACCATTCATTTCCTTCATTGTTAACATCAAAAGTACACAAATTAAAATTGAATCTTTCTTTGCTCATCCTCCACATTTAATTCATAACTGCACCTGGTCCATTCTCTGCCACTATACCTTCTTCCAATCTTCACTGCTAAAGCCTTGGAACAAAACACTCACTTAGACTCTGAACTATAGCAATAATTTCCCAACTGACCTTCCACTCCTGCCCCACATTCATTTTGTTCTGAGTTCAATTTTGTTTCCCCCAAATAAGACATTGAATTCTAACGTCTAATTCCTCACAATGTGATCTTGTTTGGAAATGAATATAGTAGGCACTCAGTAATAAGAAATAATAAAATACTTTTTTAATAATATTAAAGAGAAGGTTAACTTAATTCTGCATGTTGTTAACCTTGTGCATTTGCTTATGCTGTGCTCTAAGGCAAGATATGTCACCCTGTCTGTTCTCTCTTTTTCCCTTCAATGAATGGTACTTTATTAGCTCAGATTAGCTCATGTTTCTATATTCCTTGCCACCAGCTCATGATTTAAACTGTATCAGTGGAATTCACCTCCAGTTACATCTTTAATTTTCATAATTTTTATGGAAAGCTCAAACTTTGTATACTACTCTTTAAAAATTACTGTCATTATATAGATCCAAAAAGTCATTTCTGAGGGTGACTGTCGATAACATGCCATACTCTTGCTTCTATTCTCCTATGAGTGTGAAAAGCCAATAACAAGCCTTGATAGAATTGTTTGGGGAACAATAGTAGAGTTTGAGGCAGGTTGCTTCTGATATGAGTAAATCCCATGGCCTGTATTCATAGAATTTGAAGCATCTCTTCTGTTTTTTTAAGAAACATTATTTGTTCCTGGCTCTTAATATTATTATCTGTTGAAATTATTGGAAAGTTACATCTTGGATAAGTAAGTCATTCGATATTGTAATTGGTCTATCATTTTATGTATTCATTTATCCAAAGTTTTCCTCTTCATTTTTTTTTGGTTTTTACATTTGAATCATATTCCCAAACATATGAAAAAATACATATGTATATACATGCTGTGTGAGTGATGTAAGGTAGCCAGCTGTCTTGGTTATCTGGTACTCAGGAATTTTACTAGTAAAACAAGGATAGCCTTGGGAAAAGTAAGATGGCTGGTCATCCCAGCGGACTAAGTATATTGTATTCAGTGGGATAAGTATATTGTATTTGGGGTGAGTATACTGTATTTGTCTCTGATATAAATACATATTATGTATTATCACTTTTAAAATGCACTCATAGTAATTATATGAGATGAATTTTGTTATTATCTTCATAATCCAAGTAGGAAAGAGCATTTGTTACGTGCCCTGGTCTGTACAGTTAATCTCTGCTAAAGCTTGAGTTTGAGCTTAGCTTTATATACTTTCAGAGGCTGAGATCTCTGAATTGTACAGTAATAGGCAAACTCCAACTAGATAAAATGATCACTCGTTAAAAGCAACCTAATGAAAAATTGCCCAGCAGACAACAGGTTTTCCTGTGGTTTGAGTATTCTTATGATTTGTACAGATATTACCAATTATTTATTTATAATTGTCTCATTTACATAAAAATGAGAAATAGGAAATATAAAATTTTATGAAGTCTGTTCAAAATTAAAGTACTTTGGTCAGAATGGGTCTACCTTTCTCTGAAGCCAGTATATATCTTCTTAAACTCCTGCAATCATGTTAATATTCCATTAAAAATCTTAAGTATAATTGAACAAGAAATTAATATCTGGATTTCATTGTGTAAGTTACTTGGTTTCTTAAGGTTAAAAAATATATATTTGCATATATTTCCATCCAAAATACTATTTAGAACCAGGCTGTAAAGTTGATTAAAAATTATATGTCACAAATTGAACAATTTATACTATCACTAAATTAGCCATACATATTATGTACACTTAACGGTTTGAAACTGAAAAGCATAAAGCAATAATAATAAAATTGTTAAATTTCATATTACACCTTAGTTAGAAAATTTCTTAAGTGGTTAATATGGTTAGAGAAATATTACATAGCATTAATATTTTAAATGTACTATAAATATATTTTATATTTGGCACAAAATAGCACACAATGAATTCAATAACCGTAGACAATATATAGAGATTTGAATTATACTTTTTAAACAACTTAAAATTCAAAGCATTCATGCATATTTGTTTATGTTTCTTTGAAGAAAATATTTCCAGTGTTTATTCATTTGTCTAATGTGTATGTGTGTGTGTATAATTATATATCTATATATAAAATTATTTTTTAATCAGGAACATAGCCTCTATGCCCAGACAGCACGTGTTGGAATCCCGGTTTGGCTGCTTGTGAAATGTGTAGCCATGGATAAGTTTCTTAATTTCTCAGTGTCTTGGATTGCTTGTTCTATGGTTCCTACTCCTTCAAAAGGTTGATTAAGTGAGTTAATGTCTGCAAGTCATGTAGATCTTTGGCTCACATAATGAGCTTACTCACTTGTCATTTGATATATAGTGTTTGATTTTTAAATGAACTGCTAGATTATACTATGACATTGTACTATTCTAAATACAGGCTTTATATTACTATCATTGTTAGCACACTTTGAAACATCTCCAGTATATTGTTGGTGAAACTAGAATTAAGTAATAAATTGATTTGTATTTCTTTAGTAAGCCTGACCATCAATATTCACTTTCTTACATGCAAATTGAAATAGAAGTTGCTATTTCTCCCTGTTAAATGTATAGCTGACACATTCCACACACTTGTGGAAGGAACTGTTACTGAGCACGTCCCAGAGGCACAGCAGTCAGCAAAAAGGTTCTTAGTCCTGTTAGCCTGAGGAATGTATGTCTCTAACAGATTGCCAGGAAAGATTAACTGCTGCGGGTAGAACAGCTGCTGGTTCAAACAATTTTGATCCTTTTATATCTCGTGTTCATTCTGTTTCCAGGTGGAATTGGCCCACTTGTTAAGGAAAGCTGCAGGTAGTCCAGCTGCTGATTCAAAAAGTCTGGTCTTCTATATGTTTTGTTCATTGTATTTTGACGTGGAATTGACCCAGTTGTTTTCAGAAAGCCCCCAAGGGAAACTTTTTACAAAATAGTTTTATAACCTTTTCAAGGAGACAAATATACCTTCCATTTTTACTTCTTTTGGCTAGTAAAATAGGCCATTCAGGAAACCTCATTGTAAGGCTTCTGTCTTAGAATGCATTGAAGAGAGTAGTACAGAGTTAAATAATTTAATCAGGGAATGATTAAAGACTTTTATGTTCTACTTTTTTTTTTTTTTTGAGTAGGACATTTGGTCATTGTAGTGGTGAGTCCTGCCTTTGTGTGTAGGAAGAATTTGGTATTTGTAAAACACTGAAAGGAAATTATTTTGCTGAAGCATGCTTTTGAGAAAAATAGTTACTACAAGAATTTTCTAAACTCATAGTACAGTAGAATGGCTTTGGGATTGTGTATATTATTAGTCTTTTAAACATTTTAAATCATTAAAAATAATGTATATTTTATAAAGAAACTACCACCAGAGTGAACAGGCAGCCTACAGAATGGGAGAAAATTTTTGCAATCTACTCATCTGACAAAGGGCTAATATCCAGAATCTACAAAGAGCTCAAACAAATATACAAGAAAAAAACAAACAACCCCATCAAAAAGTGGGCAAAGGATATGAGCAGACATTTCTCAAAAGAAGACATTCATACAGCAAACAGACACATGAAAAAATGCTCATCATCACTCGCCATCAGAGAAATGCAAATCAAAACCACAATGAGATACCATCTCACACCAGTTAGAATGGCAATCATTAAAAAGTCAGGAAACAACAGGTGTTGGAGAGGATGTGGAGAAATAGGAACACTTTTACACTGTTGGTGGGATTGTAAACTAGTTCAACCATTATGGAAAAGAGTATGGCAATTCCTCAAGGATCTAGAACTAGATGTACCATATGACCCAGCCATCCCACTACTGGGTATATACCCAAAGGATTATAAATTATTCTACTACAAAGACACATGCACACGTATGTTTATTGCGGCACTATTCACAATAGCAAAGACTTGGAATCAACCCAAATGTCCATCAGTGACAGACTGGATTAAGAAAATGTGGCACATATACACCACAGAATACTATGCAGCCATAAAAAAGGATGAGTTTGAGTCCTTTGTAGGGACATGGATGCAGCTGGAAACCATCATTCTTAGCAAACTATCACAAGAACAGAAAACCAAACACCGCATGTTCTCACTCATAGGTGGGAACTGAACAATGAGATCACTTGGACTCGGGAAGGGGAACATCACACATCGGGGCCTATCATGGGGAGGGGGGAGGGGGAGGGATTGCATTGGGAGTTATACCTGATATAAATGACGAGTTGATGGGTGCTGACTAGTTGATGGGTGCAGCACACCAACATGGCACATGTATACATATGTAACAAACCTGCACGTTATGCACATGTACCCTAGAACTTAAAATATAATAATAAAAAAAAAGTCCAGATGCTACATATAGTTGCATGTTATTATGAGTTTTAGATTATAGATATTTTCCAGTCCAATTCTGAATATGATAACTTACCTCCAATGAATAAAAGCCACATGTGAAATTATTGTCATAATGACTAGAAAAATAACTTTCTAGCACATTTACTGTTTTTCTGGAAAATTACTGCCTTGTAATAAATCCATATACAAATCTCTCACCTATATTAAAATCTTCAGTTGACTCTAATATCATTTATATATTTTTGGCATGTCTGATACCATTGTACTTCTCAAACAGCAGATCGTATCTGAATATTGTGGTAAGAAATATACAACAAAAGGCTAATATCTTTTCTTTATTTTTAGAGACAGGGTCTTGCCCTGTCCCCCAAGTTGGAGTGCAGTGGTGTGATCTTGGCTCACTGCAAACTCTGCCTCCCAGGTTCAAGCGATTCTCATGCCTCAGCAGCCCAAGTAGCTGGGATTTCATGTGTGCACCACCATAACTTGTTAATTTTTTTGTATTTTTAGTGGAGACAGGGATTCACCATGTTGGTCAGGCTGGTCTCCAACTCCTGGCGTCATATGATCCAACCCCAACAGCCTCCCAAAGTACTGGTATTACAGACATGAGCCACTGTCCCTTGCCTAAGGCTAATATCTGAGTTAATTTAATAGTGTAAACTAATGTGCATGTAGCTTATTAACTCATTTAATTTCAAAATAAAAGTTATAATTTAATTAGTGGTTAGATAAATAACGTTTCATAAATGTAGAGAAACAAGGTGATGAAATATGTTTGTCCCTTGACTGTTTTGAATACCAGTATATACCTACAAAGGCATAGCATCTGACATACAGTGAACACTCAGTAATTAATAAGGCAATTGATAAACAAGTGAAATCATGTCTGATGCATTGTAGGTCTACTCCTTAATATAGCAACTGGTTACTGTATAGGTAAATAGCTACCTCTAAAGATGCTATTAAACAAACATCCAGCTTCACAATTCTATGCTTTCTGCTAAGTGCCCTAAAAGAGTTAACCTAATTTTCTGGTAAATGAACTGTTTTTTTTTTTTTTTTTTTTTTTTTAAGTGTGAAGTCGAAATTTTTTTATTAGCACAAACGGTGAAACTATTTTGGGTCTGATCAGAAACTATTGTGCTTTTCCAGGAAAGTGTGAAAAAAGATGAACATTTATGGAACTTGGGCAAAAGGAGCTGAAAGCAGCTTTAAATGATTTTAATTTGAATGCAGCTCTGCACAGCTTCCATCTTACTTATTCTTGCCACTCAAATGGGAATGGATGGCTTCAGGGATTCACTAAACTTGCTTACGATGGTCAAATGGATTCAGATGGCTTTGTGTGATGTGTTTTTAAGGTTCAGAAGAATCAACAATGATGTCATATTTTTCCAAGTACCAAATTCAGGAGCATCAGCCAAAAGTAGCACTGAGCTGGGGGCGGCAATTTATTTAAAAATATAAGTTAAGACATTCTAGAAATAACAAAGTAGTTGGCATTGGATGAATACTGCTGCAGAAAGCAATTGCAATCACTGTACAAAATATAAATGAACTTTTCAAAGGTATTGAGAGGTGGCAAAATCAAGCAAATATAAAAGAGAATCAGCTCTCGAAAGAAGAAAACCATAGACACAAAATTACTACATTTCCTCAAAGTCACTCCTCAGTCGGTGTGACATTTGGAAGCTTAAACTAAGAGGTAGAATGTCCCAGCTTTATTGACTTGAGATGTCAGAAGAGGAAGTTTAGGGATGTTGGAGTGTCTGACAGTTGAAGGGAGAATTCAGGAAAGATGGGAGTCCTAAAATGTATGTGTAGCAACTTTCTTCAAATTTCTCCTTGACCCTGAACTTTATGTGTTTGGAATTCCTGCCTTTGTCAGTCTGGGTTGATATGACAACACCATAGACTGGGTGACTTAAACAACAGAAAGTCATTTTTCCTAGTTTTGGTGGTGGCAAAGTCAGAGCTTAGGGTGCCAGCACGATTGGGACTGGTGAGGGCCCTCTTTCTGGCTTGTAGATGGGCAGTTTCTTATTGTCATCATATGAATTTTTGGAGGACAGCAACATTCAGTTCATAGTACTTCCAAGTCATAGCTGGAAAGGCAAGAGAACTAGATAAATATATCACCTATGCTTACTGCAGTACAAACAAATTTTGCTGTTTGACTTCTGTCAAGTTAGATGGACTTGATAAATACTTCAGGCACCCTAGATCTGCATTACCCAAGGTTAAAATCAAACCTCTACACATTCCTGGTGGTCACTTAGTAATTTATGTACTTGTCGGGACAATAATCAAGCTTCCTTTGAAAATATAACAGAATCAAGGGCTCTAGAATGGGTTATTCATAATGTCCACTGTAAATAAAAAGTCACCAGGCATGTGAAGAACAAGAAAATGTGGTGTGTAGTTAAGAAAAAAAGCAATCAGTAGGAACAGATCCCAATATGACTCAGGTGTTAGAATTAGTAGACAAGTACTTTAAAGCAGCTATCATAAATACACTCAGTGACTTAAAAGAAAAGACAGCCATAATGGCTAAATTGATGAGAAGTCTCACTATGAAATAAAACTATCAGAAAATACAAAATTGAAATTTTAGGACTGAAAAATAAAAACTATTGGATGGGTTAAGCAGTATATTGGTAATGGCAGAATAAAGCTGTCCCAATAAAGCTAGGAAAGTATCAATGCATTTAAGGACACAGTAATAGGATTTATCCAATAGTTAGAAAACAGAGAGAAAGAATTTCTAAAAATCAACTAAAAAACTTGAATGACTAGCAGAACAGTGTTAGGCAATCTAACTTGTGTGATATAGTTCATGGGAGCAGCCTACACCTATCTTTACATCATCTCATCTCCTATTTGTTTTCCTTTTAAATTTTAAACATATCTATAATGATCTCACATGAAACATAGCTTACTTTTTATTATCTTTATGTCTGTGCTACATAAGTGATGTTAGCTTTGACAACCTAGGATTTTTCTGGGGCTACCCACTTTTGTTGGTCTAGAGGATCACATAGTCTGGCTTCTCTATATTAAGATGGAAATCCAATGCAGAGAGTGTGTGCACCCCCAAAAATTTCAGACTCTGGGATACACTTCACTTACTGTGACTATTTGCTTCACAAACTTTCATACATTAAGAAACCGAATAAAATGATACTGTTATTACAGAACACCAGGGGAAATGAAGAACCTTCTTTGTGGCTAGAGGTTTCTGGGCTGGGTTGGTCCCTCACATCTCTCAGATTCAGACTGATAAAATAGGTATCTTGGCTTTCCCTTAAATCATTTGTAGCTTCTTGATTGGCATGGTCTGCCTAATTTACTGCTACTGACCAGCTTTAGCACTTTGAATGTTCTAAAAGCTATGAATTTATTTAATCAATCAAGTATTCCTTTGTTTATAATACAGATATTACTACATTCCACTATGTGCTAGCACTGATTTTTGTATTTGTGTTAATATCAATGTATAAAATCCTCCTATGTGGAATTTTCATTGTGATGGTAGTTAATAGAAAAAAAGAAGTAAGTTACATAATACAATAATAAGTGCTTTAGAAAAAAATCAAACAAACAAAAAAGATTGGGAGTGCTGGGCATTAATATTTTCAACAGATTAATCAAAGGAAGACTTCACTGAGGAGACATTATTTGAGTAGACATGAAGAAGAAGATGCAAAAGGGGGCAAGGTAAGAGCATATGAAAGGAAAAATATTATTGGTAGAGAAAGAGCCAGTGTGAGACCCTGAGGTGTACAGGGGAAGAATAGGAGAGGAAGTCAGGAAGGGGTACAACTAACTGAGGTCCTGTTAGATATTATAAAGTATTTGGCTTTTACTGTGACAAAAGTGGGCAGCCATTAGTGGGTTTGAACAGAAAGATTTAGTTTAAGTTGCATTTTGAAAAAGGACCACACAACTGCTTGGTTAAGAATGGACCATGCAGGAGTTCAGAGTAGGTACAAGGCTACGTTAGGAGCCTATTACAATAATACACAATGGACTTACCTTTCTTCTTATACAATGGCATTGCAACTGTTAAATTGTGTTTGCTTCTCTGGTTTCAAACACAACCAGTTTAGGTCACTTTTCAGTTGTTTGTTCTATAGAAGGCCTCAGAACTGATTTATATTTTAACTATCTTCCAAATGATTAGTATTTGTCACTTGACATAGGTTAGATGAAGGGACCAAATGGCAGATCAATTTTTTTCTCTACTTTTAATACCACTTTCAGCGTCCTGGGGGAGACAGATTTCCTTTGATGTATGGGGAAGTTACCCGTTTTTCATATTCAAAGATGGTGAAGGCCTTCATTTCCTCTTACCAAAAGTTATGGCAGTTTCTTGTGAATTTAGGTTGGTCCCTTGTTTTGCAAATACAGAAGAATTTGGATGTGCTCTTCAGGTGGAATGTGAGCACAATTTTCAAGTATTTAGATTTCTTATTACTCAGTTCTTATAAGCTTATCGCAAAAATATATGGATGCGTTTTATATTCATTTAATAATACAGATGTTTTTTGCTTCTATTTGTGCCTTGACAAATGAATTGATGTTTGATGGTTAATTAATTTGTAGAATGGCAAATGTTCAATCACTTAAGCAAAACTGTGTGAACAAAGCTCAGCAAAGCTACCAACACATCAGTCAAGAATGCTGTAAAACACGCACACACACACACACCACGCACACACACATGCGCACCCTACTCACACCAATGACCTCATCATTATGTATTCTAATGCAAAAGGGAAGGTGTCTCTGACAGCTTACATTTCTTTTCCTAGGCTAAAAGTTATTAGGTACAGAATGAATTCAACTTTAAAATGCTTTTATGTCCTGTTCTCCGAGTAGTTAAATACGTTCATTTTGTTATTACACAGATACAAGTTCAAATTAAAATTTGGAATTTACATATGTGTGAACTTGGAAAAGTCACTAAACTTTTCTAAACTTTAGTTTCCTATACTGTAAAATGGAGATACTGCAGTCTCTGTTTCATTGGCATGAACGAAATTAAATAAGATAATATATGTAAAGAGCTTAGTACACTTTCTGTCATACAGGAGTTATATCATCACGATTGTTATTATCATCAAAGTTCTTTGTGTTAGAATTATAACTATTATTATGTGTAGAATTCTCACCACGTATGGAAAAGCAGCATATGTATCTCTCAATAAAGATGACTTAGCTGGAAATAAATATGTAAGTCAACAACAGAGGTAATTTTAAGTAGTTGTACAAAGAGATACAAAAATATACCACATTAACTTCAAAGCAAAGTATGTGTTTATACAGAGATTTCAAAATATTAGGCTATGCGTTCTCCAGCGCATATTTATACCCCTGGTTTCAAGACACCTAGTTGAACAAGAACCAAAAATATTTGTCCATATTCTGTTTGTCAAAGAAATAGACAAAGCTTGCACATAACATAGACGAAACTCACTCTCAGCTCTCAGGATGATAAAGATGAAAAACATATATACATATGTTTTTATATACATATACATATTATATATACATATACATATTATATGTGTATATGTATATTTATATGTATATTATACATATACATATACATATTATATATACATATACATATTATATACATATACATATACATATGTTTATATACATATACATATAAATATACATATACATATTATATGTGTATATGTATATTTATATGTATATTATACATATACATATACATATTATATATACATATACATATTATATACATATACATATACATATGTTTATATATACATATACATATGTTTTTCATCTTCATACATATATATGTTTATTGTCTTTCTCATTATATATGAGATGTATATATTCTTATACTATGTACCATGTGTATATATTCTTATACTGTGTACAATGTGTTATACTGTGTACAGCTTATGCTATAAACATTTTCATAACAGAAATGTTCATCTTCAGTTTATCAATAATAAATTATATATGAGATATATAAGAATATATGATTTACATATATTTATATAAATTATATATGAGCTATATAAGAATATGTATAATTTGTTATTGATAAACCAAAGAGGAATATTTCTGTTATGAAAATATTTATAGCATACATTGTACACAGTTGTACACTTTTTATCATTTCTTTGGCTTAAACAATTGTTTTAGAAAAGATCTAGCAGGATGAAAACTCAAAATATCTGAACTATAGGTCACCTGTAAATTGTTAGATTATGATGAAGTAAGGATAGACTAAGTGTATAGGGTTGATAGAATTTCCCAATTAAGTAAAAGACTAACTGCAGACTTTTTTAAATTGTAGAACTAATATATGATCTACAAACTTAAAATTTTTAAACCAGAAATACATATTAACTAATTATAAAGTTTAAAAACTGAGTATATAACTTTATTTCTAAATTTTCCATATTTTCAATATTTGGAAGGACATTTACATGCATTTATAAGATTTTTAACTATACTGTTTTAATCTTTGTGCTTTACTTGAGAAAGGACACTTGTGAACTTCTGATGATTTAGTATGTATTGTTGAAGAGTTGTGAACTGAGTAATTAAATGCCACTTGAAAAAGAAAATAGATTTAGCCACTGCTCACACCTCTTCAGATGCTCTTCTAAGGCTTTAAGAGCCACACTTCTGAAATAATGCTACCATTTCTGTTAACCTCAGTATACAGCTTTAGGAGAAAAAGATAATTATGTTTTGTATGCTGTTGAGAATTATTTTAAGGACTGTCTCTTTTTCTAGTTGGGAGAGTAAAAATCAGCACAAAATCATAATTTTGCATATAAATACTTCAAGTCGTTACAGATAATATACTGAAAATTTCTCAAAATGTCATACTTTACCTTTTTGTCCTGAAGATTGCTTATATTTGATATTCTTGATAATTTCATGTGATATTTGAGTATTAGAGCATTTAACTAAGGAATTCAATTTTAGTAGAGAAATGTCGGCTCTCCCTTTATATCCTGAAGCATGAAGACTAATTACCTTTAGTTTATTTAGATGGATACTAGCAGTACAATTGGTCATAAAGTTATATGCTCCTTTTCAAAATTCCGACAGGATATTTGACACAGCCTCCTGCATCAGAAATTTCATTAGCAGATAAAATTTTTGTTTTGAAAACAAGCCATTTGGAGGGGGCATTTGCATGTATAAGTTTTACTTAGGTTTGGCTTCGTTTACTGAAATAGATTTTGCAAGATAGTAAGAAAAGGCACGAATTTATTTTTGTTATAGAATAAGCTGATTGGTTATTTACAATAATCCATAAACTAAATTAATTTAGAAACAGAAATATGAATCCCAATTATTGTAAAGAATGACTATTTCACATTTTTTTATACCCATTTCTCACACATCCTCATTCACAACCTTTTCTGTAGATGATCATGTCTCTTTCTTCCTAAAGAAATCAGAAGCTATTATACGGAAACTCCACAAATCTCTACTGCAATGCCCATGCCTTCCAGGCCCCTGCTATAAATATTTTTTTTTATTAGAGAAACTGGTCTTTTATCAGTCCAGGATACCTCCTAAATTTTGTTTTGAATCCCATGATCTCCAAATGTATCTAGAATTTTATGCTGATTAATTACCCTGAATCCCTTTTTGCACAATTAACATCTCTTTTACAATTGCACTATTCCAATCAATATTATCACATGGGCTATTTGGTCTGTTAGAATACATTGTTTCAAATATTTGTTTATTTGTTTATTTATTTATTTGTTTTAGAGACAGCGTCTCACTCTGTTTCTCAGACTGGAGTGCAGTGTCATAATCACGGCTCACTACACCTTCATACTCCTGGGCTCAAACCATCCTCCCTCCTCAGCCTCCTGAGGAGCTGGGACTACAGGAATGCATGGCTATGCCAGGTTAATTTTTAAAAATTTGATTCCCAGGCTGGTCTCCAACTCCTGGGCTCAAATTATACTTCCACCTTGGCCTTCTAAAATACTTGAAATGTAGGCAGAAGCCACTGCACCTGGCTTCTCTGCCTAAAATATTAAAGATATAATTCTTCATTAGAACCCATACCTAACTCCAGAAAACATACTGTCTCTTTTCTCTCCTTTTGACTAACTTCTCATTAAAGTTCTCATCACTATTCAATTCACCGAAGTATGAATTTGCTTTCATCACTTCGTTGAAGCCATCCTTACTTATTCAAGAATAACCTTCATTGGTCTATATTCAAAAGACATTTTTAATGCTATTTATTGTTTATCTTTCATTTTTTAATGAAACCTTTCGAACTTCTGAATATCATAAGATGACACCCTCTTCTTTCACCTTACATCTTGCTGGTTACTATTTCTAATGCCTTTGTGTGTTCTGTCTCCTCTATATCCAAAGTCTGAGTCCCTCTAGGAATGATCCTAGAAGATTTTTGTGCTATAGACTTTCCTTAGGCAATAAAATATGCACTCAGTACTTAAATTTCAGCTATGAAATCTAAACATCATTGTATTATCTGATTTTGTTTCCATATGCCTCAATTCTCACCAAGCTAATTCTAAATCACTTTATCTTTGTGAAAGTTCCAAATAGATTTAGATTTTTTTAGAATAAAAAAAGAATAAAAAATAACTCCCCAAAATGAAAAGAATGGAAAATATGGCTTGTTTTTTCCACTATTGAATAGACCACATAAAGTTAGGTATAAATTATTGAACAGTATCTCAGCAGAGATCCTCTACTCCAAGGGAATATTTAATGATCATACACAGGTAGTATGATAGCTATCCATAGTTCACCCCATGTGAAGTCCCACACTTAATTGTAACCCTAGTTTAAAACTTGTTATAGGAGTTTAAAATACATGCCACTTTTATTCCTCTTAAGGATGAGAGGACAGAAGTCTTTCCAGAATTTTGGTTTAGAAGGTAAAATGTAGCAATATGTAAGTCAGGGAAATCAATCTTTGAAACATATGTGATTAGTAGCATTTAATCCTATTGAGTTTGTATTTTTAAAAATATGAATACAGAATAAAATAATCACTTTGTAAGGTAGGAATTTTTAAAAGATGAAGAAAATATGTTTTGATTCAGGTAAAGCTGGGCTTGAATTTCATCATTGCTTCTTACTAGCAAGAATTTTTGTGGTGACTTCTTTGCCTCTCACTTTTGAATGAAGATCAGTTTGCTTGCTGCTAATATGGAGACCATGAGGTATCTCTAAACTTCTTTTAGAAATAAGCCAGCTAATTTGCATTAAATCCCTAGCACAGCATTGTGCCTGGTGAGTATTAGAATCCCATTAAAACTTTGTTGTCCTTCTTGGTTTTCCTGTCTTAGTATTCTCCCTTCTCTCCTCTCCAAGATGCCACTTAATTCCCCTTTTATCTCTCATTTCTATCTTATTTTTGTCTGTTGTCCATTCTCTTTGTCTCATTTCTATATCATCTATGCATCTTCTTTTACAGAGCAGCAGTTATTATCCACTTAGATCTTAGTTGACAACATCGTGAGTTTTTGGTGACCTCATCAGAGAGAAACAGAAGATAAACCTTGATGAAGATCATTTCTCAATTATGATTAAAAAGCTCAGATTATGGTGTCAGCAGGAGGTGAATCCCAATTCAATCACTATAACTTTGGATAAGCTATATTATCTTTCTAAGCCTTCATATGAAAATTAAAATCAAAGATTTTTGAATTGCTTGTAATGTGCACAATATCTGCAATACATATAATAGAAAACACATAATAAATGCTAGCTATTACTTTCATTGTCATCCACGAAACTACTAGATTCATGATATACCTGACAATTTCTTAATCTATCTACTTATAAGGTTATCTCAATACAAATAAGAGGCACTAGATGTGCATAGATAGTTGTGCAATTTTAATAGCATGCTTCTAATTAGTGGTTTTGAAAGCTTTTAAGAGTTCCTATAATATCTGAGTTAAGTCAGGTTTTATTTCCCTAGATTTATTGATTTAATAAATGAAACTCTGAAAGCCCGAGAGAGATTTAGCCAAGGTCGAATTCTTTAAGTTCATACCAGTTCTCTCATTTGTTTTGGATTTATCATGGTCTTGGATTTTATACCTCTCTACTTGCAAATTTAAATTAAATTGCTTAGCCTGCACTTATTGTCTTGTCCCAGGCTCTCTGCCCAGTGGACTTATGATATTATTGCTTATTCAGACTCAAGCTTCTCATTAAAAGCAAAAAAGGTTTAATTAAGGCTTAAATTAAAGAAGTAAAGTGTTCATAATATATATATATGTATATATACATATATGTACACACACAAAACTATTTTATACATTTCCTTCAGTTTCGATGTCAAATAATTTTTTCAGTAATGCTTCATACCATGAGCAATAAGCAGATGCATGAGACAAATGATAAATATATTACATTATTGTTTCCTTTTCTGAGCTCAGTGATTTTATTAAAATTCTCTTATTTGAGACAAACATAATTTAAAATAACATTATAAGGAAAGAGTAGAAAATTGCTATTTATTACGTTCCATTAACATTTCATAATCTATCTTAGTGTGCTTTAATTATTTTAAAGGCTGAAATGAAAACAAGCATGACTAGTACAACCATGTTATACACAATTTTAACTGTTATAGACAATGAATAAGTTACCGTTTATTGAAAAAATTCCTCTTTTTTTCCAGTACTCGAAACAAAATATTTCTTATGCATGTGTCTATTTCCTATTCTTTTAAGTTTTATTGATATGTGAAAGAGTGTAGCTCCGCTATGATATATATGTATATGTATATATGGATAGATACACATGACATATGTAGAATGTATATATACATATATTCAGCATTAGTCCAGTCAGTGTATGAATGCCAATTCTCTATACTTCTATTTAAAAACTGAAGTGAATATATATTTTAAAAACAAGCAAACACAATAAAAACCAAAGATCTTATTATCAGGTAGTGTATATTATATTCCACATATTCTTCTATGCCTTTTGATGTAGTACTTCAACAGTACATTCTACCACCCTATAGCTTGGTTATATCATTACCTTCTTTTACAATTAAGAAAATCGAGTCATAGAAATATTTAAGAGCTGCTCAAGGGCACTAAACTACGAAGATGCAGAGCCAGATAGTGACCCAGATTGTGAATCCAGTGCCCTTTTAATCATTCCACTTGTTTGTCATGTTATAATATATGCTGAGTGAGTGACACTAAATAGACTTTCAGCATTTAGCTTGCTATACATATCAGGTTTATCCTACATAAGTTCTTTGTGTTATAACCAATTAAGAAATATAACTTACATATTATATTGTTAGTGATTAAACATTGAACTTCAAAGCTAGGCATTATAAGGAAATGTGAAAAATATATATCTGTATATATAAAAATATATATCTTTATCCATTGACAAATTTTGGCAACAATATTGCAAATTTGAAATGTACTTGGGATAGGTATTACAATACTTAAAATAAAATTATTAATGCTTGAATATGATTTTAAAGGCTATGGTTCTGCTGGATTTATTATCCAGACATAGGAAGAAGAGTTTTAACATGAATCATCTAATACCTGGGGTAGGGAAAGATTAAATTGTTCCTGTTTTGCATCCCATGAAGCCAGATCCTTCAATAAACCAGTAAAAGGGGTAATAAGTTAAATGAGAAGACAGTGAAAATCTTTCATGAGGCTATGCACCATCAGTTCCAAAAGCCACTAAGTGTGAGTCTATTTCCCAGCATGGGCTTATTCTCTGTCATGTTCATTATCTTAAGTTTAAGTTTCTTAAAAAAAAAAAAAAAAAGTCTCTGTGAAAGGTGATATAAGAGCCCCTAATATTTTATTGAAAAGCTTGACGTGGTAGCTTTTCACATCCCCAAAGATGTTCACATTCCAATTCCTGGTGTCAAGTCTGTGAATATGTCAACACTACACAATAGAAAATTATGCTTGTAGATGGAATCAACTGCTAGTAAATTGACCTTAAAGTAGACAGAGTATCCTGGATTATCCAGATGGGTCCAAAGTAGTCACATGGGTCCTTACAAGTGAAAAAGGAAGGCAAAAAAGTGGGTTCCAGAAAAGTGACAATGAAAGAAGAGGCAAAAGAGATGGCAGCACAGAAGAGACCTCAGGACAATTGGATGGAGCTGAATTCTTCCAACGCCTGAGCGAACATGGAAATCAGTGTTCCCCTATAGTCTCCAGAAAGAAAAATCAGTGTACTGGCATCTTGATTTTAGCCCAGGGAGACGATGTTGGACTTCTGACCTCCACAACTGTAATAAATTTGTGCTGTTTTAAGCCACTAATAGAGTCTGCCATAAGTTGTGGTAATTTATTTTGTTTTTATAGTAATGGGAAACTAGCAACACTCAGAACTCACAAATACCCACTTTCAAAATCTTTTGATTTCTTATAAACTCTCATTAATTTTCTTTAGGAAAGTTTTAGCATGTAATTAGTGATGCCATCCACCCTTTGATTAGTAATCAAATGGTCAAACTAAAAAAAGTTATTTAAAAGTTATTGGCTAATATTATATTTTCAACAATGATTCAAAAAACAATCGCACTCAGAAAATCTAAAATATATATTTATGTGCTGCTATGTCTTTGCATAGAAAAAGCGAATTGTCTTTTCTTTCCTCACAATATCTTTAAGGTTGTCTGAATTTGTATAGACAAACTTCACGTTATCTGGGTTTCATTCTAGAAAAGAAAATTATTTGGGAAAGTTATTAGCAATTCAATTTTTCTAATAGGTATAGATGTATTCAGATTATCTATTTCTCCTTATGTGAGTTTTGTCACTTTTTGTCTTTTAAGGAATTGGTTTATTTCTTCTAAATTATCAAATTTGTGGACATGGAGATGATCATAATATCATTTATTATACTTTCACAGCCATGGGGTCAGTAGTGATGACTCCTTTTTCATTTCATTTAATTTGGCTTCTGATTTGACAATGTATGTATTTTCTGTTATTTTTCCTAAGACTGTGCATCAAAGGCATTCTTCATTTCTGTTACATTTCTCACATTTCTTGTGGATTTCTTCTTAGGGTTTCCAGCTCTATACTTTCATTATCCATCTGTTATTTTTGCATGTTGTCTACTTTTTAAATTAGAACACTTACCATATTATTTATAGATATTTTAAATTTCCCATTAAAAATTCCAATTTCTGTATTATAGCTGAGTCTGGTTGTGATTCTTGTTTCTTCTCTTGACATCGTATTTTATCTTGCTTTATGACATGCCTTGTAAGTTTTTGTTGAAATCTAAACATACTGTATCAGGTAGTATGAACTAAAGGAAATAGAGTCTTAGTGCAGAGTTTTATGTTAACCTGACTAGAAGCTAGACTGTATTTAATGTTTGCCCTGCATATAGAATCAAGAGGTTCCAAATTATTTTTGTTACCTTGTGTTTGTCTCTGTTTTGACTTTGCTCTTTCATATATATTTCTCTTCAGTGACAGTCTGTGTCTTGCACCTCTTTCATTTTCAAACCACAAAATTGAAAAAAAAACTTTTTATATATTGTATATATTTAAGGCTTAAAAATCCTGGTTTATTTCCCATATTGAATTTTATGGATGAAACTAGGAAAATTCAAGGCATATTAAAGAATTTTGGACTATAATTTTTAATTTTGATTTGATTAGACTTACTTTAAAATGTTTATGCTAGTTGAATTAGATGTTATTAGATGTTTAACAACTTTTTGCAAAGCAGCCAGCAGCTATGACACATAGATATTCAGAATTTGAATGACAGTTCTTAATTCACAAATTGTTCACAAAACTCCCTCTGGGCCTCATAGATTCTTAGAAATTCTTTAAGTATTCTGAACTATTTGATAACTACATTGCCAAATATTACATTTTATGCCATATGACAAGCCATATTCTAAGTGTCCTGTAACATTACAAAGTATAATCATTTTTAAGTTATTTTAAAGAGATAATCAGGGATCCAAGTTCAATTACATATGCTTCATCTAATATAAATAAGATGAAAATCTGGTGAGAAATAGGTTCCAGGTTTGCCTTTTTAAAGCAGAAGGAGAATTAATCACAAAATACTAGGTAACAAACAGGCTCTATAGGAGATCCTGAAAACCATGTTTGTGTGCTACATACTCACAAGAGCTACAGAAATTGAATGGATCCAGTGAAATCCCCCAGGCTGTACACCAGTGAATTGGGGAGATGAAACATGTAGTACTGACACTGGAGACTGGACACAAACTCCGTTACTGTTACTGGCTGCAGAGATGCTATTTTAAACCTCATATACAAAAATGATCAAAACTGTGTATACTTTCTTCCTCATATATCTTGTTTCTCTATATTTCTCTAGTCCAAAAATATAAAGCATAGACTTCCCTGATTGAGGAATCCCAGATTACGTGCTTCCACACCAGCCACAAGGAACACATGGGGAATCAAGCAGAAGGAGCAATTCTGCTTTGAGAAGTCAGTATTGACTATGTGAAAAGTTTTGTTGAATAGAGATAATATGGCTGGGCGTGGTGGCTCATGCCTGTAATCCCAGCACTTTGGGAGGCCGAGGTAGGCAGATCATTTGAGATCAGGAGTTTAAGATCAGCCTGGCAAACATGGTGAAATCCGATCTCTACTTAAAAATAGAAACATTAGCCGAGCATGGTGGCAGGCACCTGTAATCCCAGCAACTCAGAAGGCTGAAGCAGGAGAATCACTTGAATCTGGGAGTCAGAGGTTGCAATGAGCCGAGATAAAGCCACTGCACTCCAGTCTGGGCAACAGAGCAAGACTCTCTCTCTCTTAAAAAAATAAATAAATAAACTCTGTACTTCAAAGGTGAGTTAAGTGTTGACATTTTCAAGGAATGAAGCAATTTAGTACCCGGATGGCTGGTAAAAATTCATTTTTTACATTGACTGTAAGGTAAGTGTTGATTTGGGGAAGTTTAGTATGTAAATATATATATGCATATATATATAACATATATATGCACATATATATTAGATTCAACTAAATAAGCTATTGTATCATTTGTTTTTCAACTTTATGAAGAAAGTGAAAGTCTAGCAATGAAATTAATGAAATTATTTCTATAGCATGTGAGTTGTAGAAGAAAGACAATTGTCTCTTACAGTTGAATACAAGTTTCAGGTTAAGTAAAAGATATATACTATTTGGGGAACCAACTGTAGATATAAAAATCATGTTTTAAGATAGTCCCCTTTTTGTTCTTTACAGGTAAATAAAGACTGAATTTTTGGTTTACATGACGCTTACGATGTAGCAACTGTAGATATTAAAATTAAGACCTTGGATGCCTTGTATGGTGTACATAAAGTTTAATCATCTCAGTATGTAATTATGTTTTCTAAGTAGCTAGTAAATGAATGCCTAAGTAAATGATTTGAATCCCCTCTAGGACCTCAGGATGAAAGAGAAAATTTCTAACTGCAGTGAAAATTGAAAAGCATATTGTGATCTTTATAGAAGTTATCTATTTTAGCAATTACCTGTCATCTGCCTGGATAAAAGGATAAAAATGGAGCCAGAGAGAGGCAAGATTCCACAGATAGTTTTTTATAGATCCAAAAGAACTTGCATAATTGGAATTTTTGGTCAGTAGAGAATGATCTGCAATTAATCTTTCTAGCTATAAAATTGACAACTTTTTTCTTGAGAATTAAATGCCTGAATGGATGGTGAATCTCAGTGATAAACTAGGAAAATATTATTTCTGATTTGGCATACCTTTTCCATATTTGGACATAGCTACTTGTGAGTTTTGAATTCCCTCTTTGTAATATAATCTATTAAATAAATTGTGACATTGAGATAACATGATTATAATTGTTTTATTCTATACACTAAGAATTTACAATATGCAATACTTTCAAAATACTGGAGGCAGTGAACCTCATATATTATCCCTTTAAAAGAATCAAAATATAGTTAGACACATTTTAATCAGATTTAGAGCGTGATAGTTGGGGGTTCATCTTAAAATGTAGGCTTCTTATAGATTCTAAGAGCATCCCAATGATACATGTAAGAAACTTTTTAGCAAATAACAGAGATTTGTTTTATGACTATTAATCAGGACAGTCACAATCATATAGCTAATATTTCCTTAAAGCATTTTGAATAGATGAATGGTAATATGGTTTGGCTCCGGGTCCCCACCCAAAACTCATGTTGAATTGTAATCCTCAGCATTGGGGGAGGGACCTGGTGGGAGGTTATTGGATCCTGGGGGCAGATTTCTCCCTTGCTGTTCTCATGATAATGAGTGAGTTCTCATGAGATCTGGTCCTTTAAAATTGTGTAGCACTTACCCTTTGACTCCTCTCTTCCTTCTGCTCTACATGTGAAGATGTGCTCCCTTGGCCTTCGCCTTCTGCCATGATTGTAAGTTTCCTGAGGCCTCCCAAACCATGTTTCCTGTATAGCCTGCAGAACTATGTGCCAATTAAACTTCTTTTCTTCATAACTTACCCAGTCTCTGATAGTTCTTTAGGGCAGTGTGAGAAGGGCTAATACAAATGCTGTGACTAGACAAGTTGTTTACACACCACACAAGGCTGTAGTGTGTAGAATGTATTTTTTCCAGTAAAAAGCCTGGATTCAATAATAAGGAAGAGTTAAAAATAATCCAAGGGGGGGATATAACCCAGAGTATGTCCTCTTTTATCTATTTTTCAATGTTTTTAAGGGAAAAAGCTTACTAAATAAGATTGTTTTCTGTGGTTAAAAACAAACAAACAAGTAAACAATAGAAATAATCTTAACCCAAAGTAAACTTATTAAATGAGTTGCCATAAATGATGTCAGTAAGACTGGGGTAAGTATGTAACATCCAAGTAAAGTTCTTGCACTGAACGCATGGACACATGCACTCTAGAATTGTTAATGCTCATTTCCCACTATTGTGTAATTAAAACTGCCAGTCAATAAGATCTAAAATTTCTGTATATATTTGATACAAGGGAATATACATTGTTATCCTTATTCCAACAATCTACATATTTTGAGCCAAGAATTGTGTCTCAAAAACCTTATTAGGTGTAAATAAACGATGTCCATCTGGTGTTTGCTTGCCTCATAAGAACAACCACAGTAGATAGACAACAAATTGTAGAATTAGAGGATAGACTGAGAAAATAATTTGAATGAAATACAGTTAGTAAATGGCATACAAAGAATAGTTGTACACTTTATACTTTTGGTTGTATTTTAGAAATAAGGTCTAGGTTGTTTTTTGAGCAGAATAGACTTCTAAATTTTTGAGAGTAGCATCGTTTTATAAATTTTTAAAACTATAAATTGACAAATTATAGTTATATGTATTTATGGAGCACAAAGTGATGTTATGATTTATAAATACAGCATGGAATAATGAAATCAAGGTAATTAACACATACATTACCTCAAATACTTATCATTTCTTGTGGTAATTTTGAAATGTACAACACATTTTTATTTACTATATTCACAACACTGTTGTCACTAGTATCTTGAATCCCACTTGACTATTCTAAATTGAGTAAAAGAATAACTATCTTCTCATGGAATTATGATAGTGATAATAATAGCTATATAATAATACATTATAATACAGTTATTATAGTATTACATACGGAAGTGTTGGCCAAGTTGGCAGTTTATTCTGGTTATATGTCAGAAAGGTATCAAACATCTCCACGGAACAAAAGAGATCAAATAATTTTTCAGTCTCTTCAGAGGCTGAGAGGCTTTCAAAATACTGGGTAACATATGCCATGTATATAATGAAAAAGGTGGCTTAATATAAGGTAATGCTGTAACGATAACTGGAAAACACTGACAGTAAAATTAGCATAAGAGAACAGCTCAAGTATTTTTAAAACAGCATCTTAGTTATGTAAAATTTATAAATGCATTCTTCCAGTAGAGTAACTAAAGGTATATGCTGTTGAAATTTTATTCCGTTATGGAGTCATTTTTTTTTTTTTTTTTTTTTGTATTTCCACTGGGAAAAATGCATCCCCAGATATTTATTTTCCACCATTGTTGTTAGTAGACTTTTTTTTTTTTTTTTTTTGATGGAGTCTCGCTCTGTCGCCCAGGTTGGAGTGCAGTGGTGCGATCTCCTCTCACTGCGAGTTCCGCCTCCCGGATTCACGCCATTCTCCTGCCTCAGCCTCCCCAGTAGCTGGGATTACAGGTGCCTGCTACCACGCCTGGCTAATTTTTTATATTTTTGGTAGAGACGGGGTTTCACTATGTTAGCCAGGATGGTGTCGATCTCCTCACCTCCTGATCTGCCAGCCTTGGCCTCCCAAAGTGCTGGGATTACAGGCGTGAGTCCCCGTGCCTGGTCAAGAAATGTCATATTTGCATCTGAGCACAGAAAAATTCATTTTACTGAAATCCTTAGGAGAATTATATATATATTATTTTTCAAAACATTGTTAACAAAATCCAAGCGATTTTTCATTATAAAATGATGAGGAAAGGCTTAGGTCTCATTATGTACAACTATTTACATCTCATTCTTTTATTTAGCTCAGTGGAAGAAGCTCTCTGCCTCTATGCTGACTGTTCGTAGAATGCAATGTGTGTAAAGGGCTATTGTATGATGTGATTTTAGAGTAATAGTTATGTTCAAAATTCATTCTGAAGGTAATTATGTTTTTTTTAACTTTCTATCATAATTTCAAGGACATAGATGTGCTATCATTCTCTGAAGATGTTCTACATATTGTTAATGAAAGAAAGAAAGAAAACCTTACTCCTTGAATACTTGTGAATGCTTGTATCTTTTCAGTAGTACACTGGTGAGAAACAAGTTTATATCATTTAATTATCAAAAAACTCTGTAAAGTAAATGTTATTTAAGACATTAGGTGCTTTAAGTACACTTTGTAATATGAAAAGATTTATATTGTGTCCTTATTTAATTACTGGTTCCAATGTTTTCAACTGCGTTTTTTCTTTTGCCTTCATTTGTATCCTGAGACACTGCTGAAGTTGCTTATCAATGCAAGGAGATTTGGGGCTGAGAAGATGGGGTTTTCTAAATATACAATCATGTCATCTGCAAACAGAGACAACCTGACTTCCTCTCTTCCTATTTTAATACACTTTATCTCTTTCCATTGCCTGATTACAAGCATTCCTATACATCAATAATAGACAAACAGAGAGCCAAATCTTGAGTGAACACCCATTCACAATTGTTATAAAGATAATAAAATACCTAAGAATACAACTTACAAGGGATGTGAAGGACCACTTCAAGGAGAACTACAAACCACTGCTCAAGGAAATAAGAGGGGACACAAACAAATGGAAAAACATTCCATGCTCATGGATAGGAAGAATCAATATCATGAAAATGGCCATACTGTCCAAGGTAATTTATAGGTTCAATGCTATCCTCTTCAATCTCCTATTGACTTTGCTCACAGAATTAGAAAGAAAAAAAAAAAAAAAACACTACTCTGAATTTCGTATATAACCAAAAAAGATCCTGTACAGCCAAGATAATCCTAAGCAAAAAGAACAAAGCTGGAGGCATCACACTACCTGACTTCAAACTATACTACAAGGCTACAGTAACCAAAACAGCACATTACTGGTATCAAAGCAGATATATAGACCAATGGAACACAGCAGAGGCCTCAGAAATAACATCACCCATCTACAACCATCTGATCTTTGACAAACTTGACAGAAATAAGCAATGGGGAAAGGATTCCCTGTTTAATAAGTGGTGTTGGGGAAACTGGCTAGCCATATACAGAAAACTGAAAATGAACCCCTTCCTTACACCTTACACAAAAATTAACTCAAGGAGCATTAAAGACTTAAATGTAAGACCTAAAATTATAAAAACCCTAGAAGAAAACCTAGGCAATACCATTCAGGAAATAAGCATGGGCAAAGACTTCATGACTAAAACACCAAAAGCAATAGCAATGAAAGCCAACATTGACAAATGAGGTCTAATCAAACTAAAAAGCTTCTGCACAGCAAAAGAAACTATCATAAAAGTGAACAGACAACCTACAGAATGGGAGACAATTTGTGCAATCTATCCATCTGACAAATGACTAATATCCAGGATCTACAAGGAACTTAAACAAATTTGCAAGAGAAAAACGAACAACTCCGTCAAAAAGTGAGCAAAGGATATGAAGAGACACCTCTCAAAATAAGACATTTATGTGGCCAACAGAGATATGAAAAAAGCTCATCATTACTGGTCATTAGAGAAATGCAAATCAAAACCACAATGAAATATCATTTCAAGACAGTTAGAATGGTGATCATTAAAAAGTCAGGAAACAACAGATGCTCGAGAGGATGTGGCGAAGTAGAAAGTAGGAATGCTTTTACACTGTTGGTGAGAGTGTCAATTAGTTCAACCATTGTGGAATACACTGTGACAATTCCTCAAGGATCTAGAAACAGAAATATCATTTGACCCAGCAATCCCATTATGGGTTATATACTCAAAGGATTATAAATCACTCTACGATCAAGACACATGCACACCTATCTTTACTGAAACACTATTCACAATAGTAAAGACTTGGAACCAACCCAAATGCCCGTCAATGATAGACTGGATAAAGATAATCTGGAATACTATGCCATCATAAAAAAGAATGAGTTCATGTCGTTTGTAGGGACATGGATGTAGCTGGAAAGTATCATTCTCAGGAAACTAACCCAGGAACAGAAAATCAAACACTGCATGTTCTCACTCATAAGTGGGAGTTGAATAATGAGAACACATGGACACGGGTGCGGGGGGAGCATCACACACTGGGGCCTGTCGGTGGGGTGAGGGGATAGGGGAGGGATTGCATTAAGAGAAATACATAATGTAGAAAATGGGCTGATAAGTGCAGCAAACCACCATGGCACGTGTATACCTATTTAACAAACCTTCAAGTTCTGCATATGTATTCCAGAACACACACACACACACACACATATGTATATATAAACTCTTTGATCACACACCATTACTCTTGAAGTGAAATTGAAAATTACCTAATAAACTTTGTAGGGTCTTTCATGAAGTCTCTTTTGCATCATCTCTTATTCTTCTTCTCACATTATTCACCTCAGCTATACTGAACTAATGTATTATATGCTTTATTCTCTCTTACTTACATGCTTTCATCAAGAATCTCTCCTTTGCCTAGCACATTCTCTGTGCAAACCCTACTTTTCTATGCATACTATATATATGCACAGAAACACACACATACCTACACACACTCCATTCACTTGTCTGCCTAGATCCTATTTACCATTCTGGTCTTAGTTTAGCTACCACTCCCAATAAGTGTTTTCAGACCACTCCCAAGCCAGCCCCCTACTTCTAAATCCCTGGTAGATATGTCTCCCATGTGTTTTCTCAGTATCTTGTCTTCCCTCATTATAATTATCACAACATTTTATCAGAATTGTTTATTTACTTATCTAAATTTCTGTATCTCCATAATTTGGTGGGACAAGGGTTATGTTTGCTACAGTTTGCCATTTATATTAGTCTGTTTTCATATTGCCATGAATAAATACCAGAGACTGGGTGGTTTATAAAGAAAAATAGGTTTAATGGACTCACAGTTCCACATGGGTCACAATCATTGTGGAAGGAGAAAGAGAAATAAAGTCACATCTTACATGGCAGCAGGCCAGAGACTGTGTGCAGGGGAACTGCCCTTTATAAAACCATCAGATCTTGTGAGACTTATTCCCTACCATTAGATAGTGAATAACTCACCCCCATGATTCAATTACTTCCCACCAGGTCCTTCCCACAAGATGTAGGGATTATGGGAGCCACAATTCAAGATGAGATTTGGGTGGAGATACAACCAAGCCATATCACCATTTATCATTATTATTATTTTTTGGTCGAAACAGTGTTTAGCATGTAAGAGTCTTTCACGTTCTAGTTTGGGATGCATAATTCTAAATTATACTTCAGTTATTAATATAAATTTCATTTGTCCCATATTCTTCTGTCTCAGATTCACAGCAATAGTCCAAATTTGGAGAAATCCTACTGACACCCATCCTATGATAGCTTTACAACTGATTTGGGGATATATATATTAGTAAATGAAAAATAAACTCTTCTTTAAAAAGCTCCATCTATTTGTGAAGAGAAGGCTGATGTGCAAAATATTATTGAACAATATATAAAACTGTATAGTTATATTATTTGATACAGATGATCGATAGTGTTGAAGAAATAAGATAATTCGGGTAAAAATCATCTTCTTTAATTATTTGGCTTTTATCTCTTGTACACTTTATATTTTCTAGCCCATTCTGGCCACTCGCTTCTCTTGAATTTATGAATCCTGGAAGAATCAAGGATGGCATTATGGAGGATTTGACTGCTCATCTGTCTTAGCGAATGGTTCCTTAGTGATTTTTACCTTTCTATGAAACGTTAAATGTAGTCTTCCAAACTCTGAAAAGGCTCTTGCTAAGGCTGTATAATCCACTAACTGCCAATCCCTATTCACTATGCATTCTACTTGAAGTCTATGCCAAATCTTGAAAGTTTCTTTCGATGGCTTTTCTTTACTCCCAGAAATGTGTGCTTTCTTATTCAACTATGCTGCTATTTTAAAATACATTTTAGAATCTCACTGATTCTTAAATATGGTTTCTTCTGCTGGGGCTTATATTCATCCATTCTCTATTTTCAATTTAAATGCCTTTATCTCTTTAGTTACTTGCTCTTTGTACTTTTCCAGACCTTTTTGTCCCATGTATCTAACTGCCAACCGAACTTCTTCACCTGGATAAAAACATGTAGAAGTCAACCTGTCACATAGTGAGTTCCATTTTTATCTCCCAGAAAATTATCCTAAATTTTGCATTCTTAAAAACTGTATTTGTTTGATTTTTATAGTCAATTTGATGTGTAAATGACAGATAAGGCATTTCTTAATAGAATATTTTATTTGGGTGGTATGATGTATATCTAAATAAAGAAAACATATTCCTGTAGACAAATGGATATACTTACTAGAATTGAGCAAACTACTGGAATGTGTATGTGTTCATACACATGTGTGCATGTGTGTGTGCTAAGCTATTAGTTTTGCTTATTTGTTTCAGTGTTTTTCCAATCAAATTGAAAGACAAACCACTAAACTGTGAGACAGGTTCTTAATCCTTAAGCAAATGTAATAAAAAAATCATCAGTAGTTTCAATGGACCAATGATCACATGAGAGGAAATTAAAAAGCAAAGCAGAGACACAAAATTAAAAGTATGCTTTAAGGTCATTTAAAATTAACAGTATGTTTTAAGGTCCAGTACTTCTCCAAACTCACTTCATCTTTTATTCCTCTAGCTGAACAATTTATACGAGGCCTATATTTTGCAGAGGAGATTAGCAAACTTAAAAGATAAAACATTTCTCATTTATGTTTGAGGGATTAAAATAAAGGAATGAATGTAAGTACAAGCAACAATAAGAGAGCAGACATTATAATTGAGTATATATATGTATACACACACACACACATAGTACTAAAGTAAAGGCTTTCAAGGGTATTGTGTTGTATTGCTATTCCCAAAAAGCCAAATAATGAGAAAATTTTGTATACAAGGGACCATTAAATACCCAAATATAATATATGCATATGTAAATTCAACAGATTATATTATGGTCTAAAGTTTACCTTGTAAGCATCTATTATATTATAAATTGCATTTATTAAGCAAATTCTGTAGCTTTTAAGTTTGGGGAATAGTAACAGTTGGAATCATGTATGCCAACCTTTATGTATTTTGAAATTGTTGTTTTAGAGTTATAGTATTTGTAACTTGTAAGTAATTTTGTTTAGTAGCAGAAGTGGACTAAAAAGTAAGTCAATATTTTGTACGAAAGGGAATTTTGATGAGGATATTTGATATCAATAGTACTGAGCCTGGCACTACTTTTCTACTGTTTTAAATATTTGCTTACTAATCGAGTAAATGGCTGCTAACATGGTAACAACTACATATACATATGTATAGATAGATTATTACCATATTACAGTTTCACTATGGATCATTTTATTATCTTAATATATTGCCAAGAAATAAACAAATGAATTGATCAGGCATGATCTTACTGTACTGGAGAATTATAAAGGATATATTGATTTCATAAACTAAAAATTTATCTACAAACATAGTAATAGACTATCAATATAACATGTAATCTTAATTTTTACCTGAAATGGTATATGCCTACATAGCTATACATCTAAGTAATTTGTTAAGAAATCAGTTAATATTCTTTATAAATCTCAGCCTTAGCTTTCTCAGATATAAAATGTGAATAATCATAATCTTTTATAACATGAATGTAGTAACTATTAAATGAGCTATAATAATATTATGGCTAGTTTCTAGGCTTACAGCAATAAATGAGACAGACAATGTTATTTTTATAGGGCTTAAATACCAATATAACATGGGATTTCTAATCTTAGATTTGATAGCATTCTAAGGAATCTATAAATAGGCTTTAGTTCTTCTATAAATTGCATGATATAATACATTTTTATGTGTATAGTTATTTTTTTCAGATTCTCAAATTGATCACTGACCACCCAGTCTGACCAAAACAAATAAACAAACCAAAAGTATTTCAATTATGAAAATAAACTTTTATTTATTTATTTTTTTTTTTTTTTTGAGGTGGAGTCTCGCTCTGTCGCCCGGACTGGAGTGCAGTGGCCGGATCTCAGCTCACTGCAAGCTCCGCCTCCCGGGTTTACGCCATTCTCCTGCCTCAGCCTCCCTAGTAGCTGGGACTACAGGCGCCCGCCACCTCGCCCGGCTACTTTTTGTATTTTTAGTAGAGACGGGGTTTCACCGTGTTAGCCAGGATGATCTCGATCTCCTGACCTTGTGATCCGCCCGTCTCGGCCTCCCAAAGTGCTGGGATTACAGGCTTGAGCCACCGCGCCCGGCCGAAAATAAACTTTTATAAAATGAAAAATACATTTTACATTTTAAATGGTATTGTTACTAATTTATACTCCATGACTGAGAGAGTATCTAAGCCACATAATATTATGTTACTTAGAATGACAACATAATTATTTTGTGGCAGAGAATGTCGCTTAGGATAGAAAAGATGCAAATCATTAATTTTTTTCCTCTTTAATGGTAGCAAGGTTAGGGCAATTTTTACTTCCTACATTCAAAATTATAAAAAAATAGTACATACTAACAGGGACAATGGAAATATGAAGAAGGCAATTATTAGGTTGGCCTGCCCTGTGATTCTGAAGACTGCCTCTTTTTGTTCCCTTCTTCTCTACCAAAAAAATTACAGAGTAGGCACCCTGGATTTCATTTTGAAGAGTGTAAACTACATCTTACCATATTCCACATCTCTAAGCGCTGCAGAGTCAATTAGCCTACAAGGGGCTAAATCATTTTTATTTTTTTCTGTATGGAAATTTGATATTTTTTGTATAATGGAGAGTTTAGGTCTGTCTTTGGGTTGTTGTAGCTGGACATTGTGAGGTATTCACCTTGCACCTGATCAATACAATGGAAAATCAGATATATTTTGTCTTATGAATGAGAAAAGAATGATACCATGAAACTAATATCCAAAGAAAACACAATTAAGAAATAAAGAAAGTCTGAAGAGTGTTTTTATTTCCTTGTTTTATTCCAATATTACAGGTTTTGCAGTGGGTTTCAGTGAGACAACTGTTTACTCCTTCTTATAGATCACTGCTTACTTGTTAATCTTAAGCTGTTTTATTTATGTTTATCTCTTTCAAAAAAGTTTTAGCTAATCACATGTGGGTTTTGAAATTCATTGCTAAATGTATTGATTGCATCAGTAACAAAATTTCCAACATTTTTTCATAGAATAGTATAGATATTAGGTATTTAATACGTTATTGACTAGAATTTTTCTGAATACTTCAAATAATCCCTGATATAAAATTAAATATATAGCAAAGTAAATTTAACTGTGTTTTTGCCCTGAGGTAATACTGTATCTATGAAACAGATTGGATTAATGATATGTTGACTTGCTTCTATGAGAGACAATCGTCTATAAGTTTCTTGGGTTTCTATACATCTTGTGAACCTAAAGTAATGATTGTACTTTGTCTTAGACTAAAGTTTCAAGATGTTTATATAGTGAACAGCCTTGGGAGAGAGATAGTGCACATGTCTGGATCAAAGGGCAGATTTTCTAGCAGTCTTTCAAGACAGAGATAGTCGTTTCCAGCACAAAGAACAAGCATGCTCACTGTTCATTATAAAAGATTTGGGTTCTCTAAATGCAGGGAACACAACCCACCTTTAAGCAGACTATCTGGCCCTCTCTGTCTCATCCTATGGGAGCTGAACCTCTGAGAATGAGTGAAGAAAATGTTAATACTCTGTCTAGTACTATTTTTTTGAGTAATAAACTATGCTTTATCTCTTACCCAGGAGTCTCATGTTTTCTACCATCATCCATGGAACTGTGACAGCCACACTTACCTTGCAGCACTATTCATAATATCAAAGAATCAACCTAAATGCCCACCAATGATAGACTTTATAAAGAAAATGTGCTACATATACACCATGGAATACTATGCAGCCATAAAAAGAATGAGATCATGCTTCATTATTTTTATGTCCTTTGCAGGGACATGGATGGAGCTGGAGGCCGACCTTAACAAACTGACACAGGAACAAATAACCAAATACTGCATTTTCTCATTTATAAATGAGCTAAATGATGGGAGCACATGGACACATAGAGGGGAACACAACACACTGGGACCCATCGAAGGGTGGAGGGTGGGAGGAGGAAGAGGATCCAGAAAAATGACTAATGGGTACTAGGCTTAATACCTGGGTGATGAAATAATCTGTGCAAGAAACTCTCGGGACAAAAGTTTACCTATGTAACACAAATGCACTTGTACCCCTGAACTTAAAATAAAAGTTAAAAAAAGAAGAAGTAGGTTAAGTTCCAGATCCTTTTCTGGTTCTTGATACCTATTTCTTGACAAGTTTTAAAGTAAAATATTTATTATTAATTAAAATTTTATATAAACATATGTACATGTACTTTTGAAAGCAGTATGCTTTGGCTCTGTCTCTGTGTCCCCACCCAAATCTCACCTTGAATTGCAATCCCTAGCTTCCACTTGTACATCCTCATGGCAACTTCCCTTTCCCCAAAGTGTGACAAGCAGAAATGTCTCCAGATACTGCCATATTCTCCAGATACTGCAAAATGCCTCCCATACACACTGTTTAAAATCACTGTACTAGACTAAGCTCTCAAAATATACACTGCAAATATTGCAAATATTTCTCTACCTTTTTTATCTCTAATATCCTTCACAGTGTTTGATCAATTACCAGGGCTCATTAAAAAATATTGCAAAAAAAAGAAAGAAAAAAAGAAGAGAAAAGAAAAAAGAAAAGAAAAGAAAAAGGATAAACCTCCCTTGGAATTAAAAAGAAAATCACTGTAAAAGTTTATATAAAGAGTCAGACATATTCAAAATGTCATTTACAAACTATGTCACTTCATCTGTTAAATTTTGAGTACTACTATTGTGAAAATGTATTTTTTTCATCATTTTTAAAAAACTGACCTCTACAGAGAAAAGCAGTCAAAGAGAATCTATGGTTGCTTTATTTCTTTCTTTTCATTTTTTGTTTCAGCTAAAAACTTTGAATTGAAGATTAATGACTCGATATAATGAATTACATTATTTTCAAACGACTGTAAACTTGTGTGCGCTGAGAGAAAAACCTTGGCTATAATTATTTATGGCTTGTGTTATTCCTATATTTTTCATGAATCTATCTTCCATCAAAGTTTCTTCTTCTTCCATAAAATAAATTTATGTTTATTGAATAGTGTAAGTTTTTCAACACAAAGCAATTTTGATAGCATTGTATGAAAATAAAATGATAAATCCATAGAAAATTAGATGTAGTTAAAGCTAAATGCCCATGATCTATGAAGTCTGCAGGATATCTAGGAGAAAGATCTATAAGATAACTGCTGCAGGATAAAATTTTATCACTTTTGTAATACTTAAAATATAATAATCCCATACAATTTATCAGCAATATGTGTTTCAGTGTTTTCATGATATGCGAGCACTGAACTCAGCATTCTTTTTTGTTTCATCAGAAGGTTGATGCACTTGTTCCTTATTTTCAAAATATAGGATATTATGTTTTCATAAAATCAGTGGTTTAGATGCCATGACATAGTATATTTGAATAAAGTACATTTATTAGAAATGTGTATTAAAATATGTTCCAGAGATAATTTTTTACATTACTTCCTTTTATTTTATTTATTTATTTATTTATTTTTTGAGATGGAGTCTCGCTTTGTCGCCCAAACTGGAGTGCAGTGGCCGGATCTCGGCTCACTGCAAGCTCCACCTTTCGGGTTTACGCCATTCTCCTGGCTCAGCCTCCCGAGTAGCTGGGACTACAGGCGCCCGCCACCTTGCCCGGCTAGTTGTTTGTATTTGTTAGTAGAGATGGGATTTCACCGTGTTAGCCAGGATGGTCTCAGATCTCCTGACCTCGTGATCCGCCCGTCTCGGCCTCCCAAAGTGCTGGGATTACAGGCTTGAGCCACCGCGCCCGGCCTAAATTACTTTCTTTTTAACCTTGATACTTCCTTCAGTGGAAGCAAAGCAAAACAAAAATTAATAAATTAAACTGGGGTTTAAATATTTGGTTATGATTGTGTACAGGGGATAGTAAATGTGTTTTAATAAGATGTAAATTTCTACTGCTTAAAATGCCTTTCTTTGTAAATACAACTTGAAAGTTTTAAATTAAGGCAATATTTATTACATTTATTCAGAGATAGGATAACCGTAGGAGGACTCTGAAACTTGACTACCCGGCTTCAAATTCCCCTGTTCCCTATCCAAAAAAAAAATGTAAATTTCATGAGAATAAATTTTTATTTGTTTTGTTCACTGATGTTTACCAAAGATCTTGAATAGTGCTTAGCACAAAACAAGAATTTAACAAACATTTCAAAAATTATAATTATTATTTTTGAGATAGGGTCTTGCTCTGTCACCCAGACTGGAGTGCAGTGGTATGATCATGGCTCACTGCAGCCTCAACCTCCTGTGTGCAGGAGATCCTCTTACCTTAGCCTCTTAAATAGCTAGAACTATAGGCAAAAACCACTACAACATGCTGATTTCTGAAGGTTTTGTAGAGATGGGGTTTCATCACGTTGCCCAGGCTGGTTTCAAACTCCTCAACTCAAGAGACCCGCCTGCCTCAGTCTCTCAAAGTGCTGGGATTATAAGCATAAGTCACTGCACCTGGCCAATAAAGATTACATGCATTAATCAATTAATTCCTTATTTGTATATTCGTTTTCTATTACTGTTGTATCAAATTAACACAATCTTAGTAGCTGAAAACACATGAATTTATTATCTTTCAGTCTTGAAGTTCAAATATCTGACATAAGTCCCACTGGGTTAAAAACAAGGTACTAGCCAGGCTGCATGGCCCCTGGAGGTTATACAGGAGAATCCATTTCAGTGCCTTTTCCAACTTCTGGAGTTGCCTTCATTCTTTGGCCCATGCCCACTTTTCACCTTCAAAGCTAGCAATGGCTGGTTAGGTCTTTCTCATATAGCACCACTCTTGACACTGACTCCTTCTGACACCTGCTTCTTTATTTAAAGATCCCTGTAATTATATTAGGTCTACCTGGGTAATTCAGGATAATCTCTCTATTTTAAAGTCAACAGATTAGCCACCTCATTTTCATATGCAACCTGACTCCCTTCTGTCATATATGTAACACACATTCACAGGTTTCAGGGACCTGGAGGTACACATCTTTGGGTTATAATTATTCTGCCAACCAGACTTTCCTAATTTTGCAATATTAAGTAAATTATTTAACCACATTGTACTAGTTTTTATATTTGTAAAATGTAGATCTGCAAAATATTGAGTACCTATTTCATTAATTTGTTGTATTGAGTTATTGCATGTAAAATGCTTGAAACAGTGTATACTGCATTGTTGTCACATAGTAAAATGTAGTTTTTATTATAAGAATATAATTTTATTATAAAATTGAATTCCCTGGACAGCATAGCATAGCAGCTCTGGGGGGTCAGCAACTTAGAGTTGCAGATAAAGGCGGCAATGATAGTCATCAAACATGTGAAGGTATTTAATGTTTCATATAGCCATTTGAAGCTAATATTTTATGTTCAATAGTTTAGTTCCACTTTTCTTTAAAGGAGGATGAATTGATGACATCTGCTTAAGGTTCTTTGAGTGCTTAATGACATTAAAACTTTGAAAATGGAAAAGTTGACTTCAATTTCAAGATTCTATTCTCAAAAGGGAGATCTTTCTGGCTTTATGTGCTGAAGTAATTTGCCTAAAGATATCAGAAAACACAAATGGATTGCAGTGTAAACGAAATAATGAAAATTGTAAGTGCTTTTCAAATCTATTTGTCTGTTGGTCATCTATCATCTCTCTATCTATCTATCTATAATGAAATATATAAAACTAGATAATCTTCAAATATAGAAAGGTTTGGGACTTTCCCTTTAATGTCTCTCAAACAGTAAGTTTAAGAGTGGTCCTGGAGGAATTAATCAGGTTAAGCAAGGGACTATGACTCAGATTAAAAACCACAGAACAATGCTAGTCATAACTTATTCCTGGAGATTGGGTATTTAGATACATGAATGAATCTTTTGTACTCTCAACTAAACCAAGTAAACTATCCCTGCATCTTAGTTGGGGGAAGTTTAAGATATAACAATGGCAGTATTAGTTAATATGAGTAAAGATTATGTAGCAATAGTATAGCGAAGGAGAAAAGTCTCAAATAGTAGTCATTTCTTCACTGATGCAAAACATTTTATACAATTTATTTCATTAAAGAAAAATTAAGTAATTGGTAATACTTCTCCAGTAATCTTGTGAAGTGTAAAATGTAAGTATTCTAATTGCTTCTTTTCATTTCTCTTGAAAGAAGAAAATTATTTTCACACTCTAACTGTATTTATACCACACACTCTTGTATGACATGTATTTTCAAAGTAAAATTTTATTGTGCATCAAAGAAACTGAGCTCAAAAGGAAAACTGCTATTAAAATGTAAAATCTTTCCACTTTTTCAAAAATTTAAACTTTTTATTCAAAATAAACTCTAGTATTTTTCTCTTAAATTGAGACAAAATTCTTTGTCCAGACCAAGTTGTGAGATTTTTGGTCATGCATTTAATGGTAACGGGTCTCTTCTTTCACATTTGTTAAATGGACATATTATTACTGTCTTTTTACGTTTTCATTATAAACATCAAATGAAATGATGACAAAAAACTTTAGTACTAAAAAGTTTATGTCCATGAATCATGTTATTTAGCATTTTAATCCTTTTATTGAGTTACATTAGCTCTGTGAATTAATCATATATTTGAATTCCCTGGACAGCATAGCGTGGCAGCTCTGTGGGGTCAGCAGCTTAGAGTTGCAGATAAAGGCGGCAATGATAGTCATCAAACATGTGAAGGTATTTAATGTTTCATATAACCTTTAAATTTTGTTCTTAAGAGATAGGATTATTTTTGTTTTTCAAGGAAGAAGTGGGTCGAAAAAACTGAAAACAAAACAAAACAAAAAGCCAGGTGCAGTGGCTCACACCTGTAAGTAATTCCAGCACCAGGCAGGGGAGTTACTTCAGGCCAGATATTTGAGACCAACCTAGCAATATTGTGAGACCCGCATCTCTCCAAAAAACAAACAACAACAACAAAAACAAAAAAACAACAAAAACAAACAAACAAACAAAAAAAACATACAAAATAGTTGGGCATGATTGTGCACACCTGTGGTCTCAGCTATTCAGGAGGCTGAGGGAAGAGAATCACTTGAGCCCAGGATTTCCAGAATGCAGTGAGCCATGATCATGCCACCGCAATGGAGAACGAGAGACCCTGTTTCTAAATAAATAAATAAAAAGAAAAAACCCTATAACTACCATTTTTACTACTACTATTACACATACTACTGTTGGTACTGCTACCTCCAGCACTACCAATAATAACAGCAACAACAGCACCTTTTATCTGGCTGAGCACAGTGGCTCACACCTGTAATCCCAACACATTGGGAGGCTGAGGATGGCAGATCACTTGAGGTCAGGAGTTCGAGCAGCTGTAGCTATTCGGGAGACTGAGGCAGGAAAATTGCTTGAACCCAGGAACCAGAGGTTGCAGTGAGCCAAGACTGCGCCACTGCACTCCAGTATGGACCACAGAGCAGGACCCTGTCTCAAAAACAAACAAACAAACAAACAAACAAATAAAACCTTTTATTATGCCAAAAAGTTTCCAAATGCCAGAAACTACAAATATAGTGTTTTTTACACAACTGTAGATTATCTGTATTATTATTATATCACTTTTTTCTTTAAATTCTTGCATACCTAATATTTCAACTTCAATCTCCTCTTTAAAAATGTTATTCTTGAAATAAGTGGTATCGCATGACTATTTCCTTTCCTTCCTAATCTACATTAAAATAAAAAAAATGGAAATTTTAAAAAGTTCATCAGGTGTATTTCTTAAAATAATCTCTCACCCATCATTAGTCTGCCAGCTACACTTTCGAAAGTCTAGATTAATTTTTTGTATCCATTTCATAGAAGTAAGAAGAGAGGTTTACAGAGATCAAGCTGGACAGCAATTGAGAGGTATTAGAACCTTGTGTCACCATAACATTTGCCATCTAGTAATGGGGGAGCTTATGTCTCTTGGGATGCTGATCCACACTCATACCGTCTCATCATCTATTGGAGTTTTTCACAGTGGCTTCTTGTGTGGCTTTTTCTGTTGAGAAGAAAGACAGGGCCAGATGTCCACTTCACTCTTTAAAAACTTTAAGATGCTACGCAAGAGAGCTTGTGTTGTTTGTCCTTGCCATTTGCATTTTATTTCTTACATATCAAATTATGCATTTGTTTGAGAGCACCGTGGCATTTATTAATTATCCCAAGCCAAATTCTCATTTTCAGTAAATGGCACCTTACACAGTGGGGCCATGTCATGCAGGAGCTTTGACTGGGGAACAAGTGTCAGTGTGGTGAGGAGCCTGCTGCGTGTTTAATGACTACAAATGAAGTGCACTGTTACTGCTATAAAGCACCATTCCATCACCCAGTAGGTTTTCACTGTAAGTAAAGATAAAATGACTTGGACAATCTGTACTAAATCCATCAGTTTTAACTGTAAAAGCACCAGGTAAGGCAAACCTTCTTCAAATAGAATGGATGTTGGAGAGGAAAGAACAAAAGGATGGTTTTCTGACTAGAAATATAATAATTACTATTTAATCAAATACACAATATCATGTTTGGGTTTGAATTTTTATTCTCCCCCTGCTTTCTAAATAACTTGCACAAAGCCCCTAACTGCTCTTAAGGATCTTCAGTGTCTTTCTGTTTCAAAGGGGGATATAACCATTTCTCATGGGATGGAGCTGAGCACCAAATAAAACAATGCACTTCTGCCCTAATAATGAGTAGCATGTGCTTAATCTCGCACAAGGATTCAGAATTTCATTCTCTCCGACCATCAGAAGTTTTCTGTTAATGTAGTGACTCTCAACTTGGTGACAGGAAGAGAGTGGGCTGTTTTCTTGCCACTGAAATATCTTGTAAGTTGTAATGTCCAGCATTGAAGCTCTTGACAAGTTTTATCATCTTTTAAAATAAACAAGTGACAGCAACATATACATACCCTTATTTAAGCAGCAGTCTCTGATTATAGGAGAAAACAAAATGCTTGAAAGCATACAGTAACTTCATGAAATGTATGCATAAAAGGGTGCAGTCTCAAAATTTGCCAGCTTTTCTCATTATTCTAGTAAAATGTTCAATTTCTATGTTCTTATGTTCTTTCAAAATCATTAATATTTCTGAAATAAAGAATAGGCTATTATGGATGAATATATATATAAAGAGAAAAGGAATACATAGAGACTTTTATCTGCCCTCAAGTCTAATAATGCAGTTACTATAATTAATAAAATTAAGAACATAGCTGTAAAGTTTCTGAACAATAAAGAAATGCTACTTTTTAGGAGATATCCTCTGAGTCGGAAAATGATACTTTTTTCTTAAAAGAACACAATAGTACATTGCATCTTGAAAGCATCATTGTATGACAACTATTTGTACTTAAAGAGATGGGGAGTGTATTAGGGTTCCCTAGAGGGACAGAACTAATAGAACAATTGTATATATAAAGGGGAGTTTTTTAAGGAGCATTGACTCACACAGTCACAAGGTAAATTTCCACAGTAGGCCGTGTGAAAGCTGAGGCGCAACGAAGCCAGTCCGAGTTCCAAAACCTCAAAGGTAGGGAAGCCTGCAGTGCAGCCTTCAGCCTGTGGCCAAAGGCCCAAGAGCCCCTGGCAAACCACTGGTGCAAGTCTAGAAGTCCAAAAGCTGAAGAACCTGGAGTCCAATGTTCGATGACAGGAAGCATCTGGCATGGGAGAAAGATGAGAGCCGGAAGACTCAGCAAGTCTGCTCATTCCGCCTTTTTCTCCCTGCTTTTTTTCTGGCTGCACTGGCAGCTGATTAGATGGTGTCCACCCAGATTGAAGGTGGGTCTTCCTCTCCCTGTCCACTGACTAAAACGTTAATTTTCTTTGGCAATTCCATCACAGACACACCCAGGAACAATACTTTGCATCTTTCAATCTAATCAAGTTGACTCTCACTATTAACCATCACAGGGAGTGAGTTGGTCACTTTTTTTTCTGAAAATGTATAACCTAATAAGTACATCAAGCTCTTCTCTGAGGTTGCGCTATAAAAATTCAGATTTTTATTAAAATGGTACCTGAATACAAATTGCAGTCTTTCTTTGCTCTATTCTTTGTCAGCAATTCTAGAAAACTACTTGTTAGCATTAGTGACTATGTTATTTTTACATATCTTGACATCAGATTATTAGAATAGAAAGGAAAAAAAGTGAGCTCTAAGTGATATAAAACCATTAACATCTTAGTTGTCTTGCCCCCAAAAATGAACATTTTATATTTAAAATGAATATTTTAAAACTACTGAAGTTTCCTTAAAATTTTAAAAGAGGAATGCTATAATTTTTTTAAAAGTTAACATTTTCTGGATACTTTATAAGATTATCACTGTGATGTGATGTGATGTGATGTGTCAGTAAATATTATTTAGACACTGCTAAAAGTGACATGTGTTTTTCAAGCTGTTGATTATACAGAAATATAAAAGATAAGAGTTATTATCTATTTGGAATTATTTGTGCCTTACCTATACAGATATATCTAAAAAGAATCACTAAAAAAGAAAGAAGAAAGAAAATGCAACATGAAAGCCAGAGTGAAGATAGAATATATTTTGTCTGATGTTTTGTTGATTCTAATTAATGATTTATAAAGCTTTTTTAAAGATTATTTAAAGAATCTGAGTCTTGCTTTTCACCCGGGCTGAAGTGCAGTAGCATGATCATTGCTCACTGTGGCTTCAAACTCCTAGGCACAAGGGAAACTCCCACCTCAACCTCCTGAGTAACTAGGACTACAGGTGTGTGCCACCACACTAAGCTAATTTGTTTAATTTAATTTAATTTTTATCTTTTGTAGAGACAGGATCTCCCTATGTTTCTCAGGATGACCTTGAACTCCTGGCCTCAAGCTATCTTCTTGCCTTGGTCTCCCCAAGTGCTGGGATTACAGGTGTGCACCACTGTGCTCGGCCGGCTCCATTTTTAATGTCAAAATGTATATCACATACCTGTTGGATATGTATATTGTTTCATATATATCTTTGTGCTGACAGAGATGTAAGCAGAGCAGAGTCAGAATAAATTGGAAAGAGACATTTGTGTTTCCCAGACTCTTTGTCTACTTTCTTTGAAACCATATGGGAGGATTCAGCATTCTTTCAACTTACATTCAGTTTTGTAAACAGATTAAAAGAAAAGCTATATATAGGGAATCTTTTAAATGTGAAGTGCTTTGATGCTGATCTCTCAATTCTTCCCAATAAGTGAGTTCTTGTTTCCAATCAAGAAAGTAAGTTAAACTTGACTGAACTGTTTTTATTTGAATGAATAATATATTTTTTCTTTGTCAGTAAAGATATACTGGAATGCCATTTTTTGAGAGGAATTAATTCGAGTGTATTAACTTATGCCTATCTTGAGATCTAATAAAATGATTTCCAAAATATATACAACTTTACTAAAGAAGTAGTCTTTGTAGAGAAAGTAGTAATATTATCCACAGAGAATAAGATCTATGGGAGGGGGTTCATGCCAATAGTTTTACAATACAGAATAAAAGATGAGTCATAGTACTACTTACAACTGTCCTGCGGCAATATATCGTATTCTGTTGTTATCACTAAAACACTATGAATGATTGTACTCCTCCCTACTTCATATTCTTTTTTTAAAGTTATCCTTTAAAGTAGGGAGTGCCAGATAGGTATACTGTAGATGACATTTCCTGCTAATGTTATTGAATGAATACTTAAACCCAAATAAAAAAATTCTAAATTAATAACAGTATGTGTATCCAATACAGTCACAGAACATAAACTGACTTTTATGTGAACATGTTTTGATAATTGTGGATGATCAGATGCACAACTCAGAAAACGTAAGAAAGTTTTCATCAAAAAACCTTAGGGAATGGGAGGAGGTAATATTTTTTAAATTGTTTTATATTGCTGTGTCATGGTTAATATTGAGTGTCAACTTCATTGGATTGAAGGATACAAAGTACTGTTCCTGGGTGTTTCCATGAGGGTGTTGCCAAGGAGATTAACATTTGAGTCAGTGGACTGGAAGAGGCAGACCCACCCATCAATCTAAGTGGGCACCATCTAATTAGCTGCCAGCATGGCTAGGTTAAAAAGCAGGCAGAAGAATGTGGAAGGACTAGACTGGCTGACTCTTCCAACTTTCAGCTTTCTCCCGTGATGGATGCTTCCTGCGTTTGAACATCCGACTCCAAGTTCTGCAGCTTTTGGACTCGTGGACTTACACCAGTGCTTTGCCAGGGACTCTCAGGCCTTTGGCCACTGGCTGAAGCCTGCACTGTTGGCTTCCCTACTTTTGAGATTTGGGGACTCGTACTGGCTTTCTGGCTCCTCAGCTTACAGACAGCCTATTGTGGGACTTCATCTTGTGATCCTATGAGTCAATTATCTTAATAAACCCCTCTTCATATATTCATCTGTCTGCTAGTCCTGTCCCTCTAGAGAATCCTGACTAATCTGTGCTGTAATTACAATATGCAATATTGTGTCTTGATTTTCTACTTATAGAATGTAAACATTTTCCCTATGACTTAGTTTTTGCAAAATAAAATTTAAATTAAAACATTGGGATAAAATTTGAAGATTCTCTCTTTGAAAACCATGTGTTTTTTTTTTTTTTTTAACTATCCCCTTTGGTTTAAATATTTTAGTTTGCTTATACATTTCTCAATTTTAGATTATACTACAATAAAAATCATGGTAAGTAAGACATTCTCTATAATTAGGACTTTCTGTGTCTTAATTTCATTCAGATGGCATCTGTGACCATTAGTCATGAGAAATGTCTGCGGTCAAACAATGAACTAAGACATACACACATAAAAATTTAGTTTACTATTTCAAATATTCTATTTAAGATAATTTACAATAGAAAGAGTTTATGTCCTTTTGGACTTTATTAATACTGTACATTGAAAGGAAAATGAATAGTGAATATCAATCATGCCTACTTTATATTTATTTAGTGATTTACAGTTAAACATTTAAAATTTCTTAATGATTCCACATCATTATTTTATTTGCTAGTATGAGTCAAAAGAAAGCTTGGTGAATAAGAAAAACACAGAGACAAAGAAGTTAATAAAGGAAGAGTAACAGAACATTGATAAGTTGTTAGAATGGTGGAGATAAAAAATATACAAATAGGATATGAAGAGTTAATACCTCACATTTGTTCACATACGTTTTATAAAGAACTTTGACATGATACTTTATTCTTTATGATAACTGATTGTGATGTTATCACCATTTTGTAGGTTAGGAAACCAAGGCTCAGAGGTACAGAGCTTCTAAGTAGGAAATCTGGGACAATTATTTAAGTCTTTTTTTTTTTTTTCTGAAATCAGAAAAAAAAAATATTTTTCTGAAACATCAAACTGAGGAATCTGGGGAACAGCAGGGAGAAAGATCTGTTGGGGGAGAACTGGGCGGGGGAAAAGTTTTCATTATATAGTTGAAAAGCATTGCATTGACAGAAGAGCAAAATCAGATGGGTCCTTTCAGTACTTGTTCCATTATTCCTTCTCTTTCTCATGGTTGTAGAGCATCACATCTAAGAGCAGAGGGGACACAAGGGATAAGAGAAAATTCTGTAACTCTGAATATCACTATATCATTTTTTAATTTAATTTTCTGCTGCCTTAGATTTAAATAAAGTAATATACAAGAATTAAAAGAAAAACTCAGAATATATTCCCTTATGCTCATATATATCCTTTTTGAAAGTCATTACGCACAGAAGATTTGAAAATGTCCTGAAAATGACATAGGATATATGGAAGTCCCAGTTTCATAGAAAGTATAAGTAATATTTTAAAATACTTTCATATACCAAATCAATTTATATTTAAACTTTAACTGTCTCTCCTTATAAATCAATTTCATGCACAAGAGGAGAGATATTTACCAAGAAGGTTTTGCCATGCCTTCTTCAGATACTCTAATCCTACTGGCATGTTTCCCAGCTCTGAATTTTTACTGGATATAATGTTTTCCTTGATTTTCATAGGAAAGCAACAGAATACAGAAAATGTGCTTTGGATGGTTCATTCTGTAGCATTCTTTCATAGGTAATATTTTATCAAGTATGACCTTTTTCTGTTGCTGGCTATGTATTGTGTTTGTTAATTTGTTTGGTAATATATTTGGGCTGCATGTACTCTCGAGATATTGTTTGCTTTAGAATACACCACATATATTGCCATATAAGGTAGAATGATGAAGAAAAAGTATAATGGTGTGGTATTGTGCAGATGTGTATTGAAATTTAAGAACTTTTAAAATCATCATTATCTAGCGTGCAAAAATCTTAGCTGTAAAAATAAAGAGATGACAATCTAGTGTCTGGAATGAATAGCCAAAGGTGGGGCCAGCAACACTCACTACACAGAACCCCACAAGCCAAGGAAGAGAAAACAGAAGTGTAAAAGTATTAGAGGATTTGATTCAAATAGCAATAGATTAGAAATCTCTTAAAGCATAATACTTGTCATCCCACCCTGTTCTTCTCTCCAATATGTATTTGTAGTTAGTAGATATTCTGCTATAAATTGAGATCAAGGGTTATGGTGATTGTTTACAAAGAGGTCTTGGACATACATGGATTAACTGTTTTCTCACTGAAGGATAAGAAATCAGCTGGTGAAAAACAGAGTTGAAAGAGTAAAGTCAGTCATCTTGGGGGTTTTGCTGGAACTTGAATTCAACCCTTTGCCTGTCTTTAAAATGATGTGTATAGAGTGATAATCTCACTGGGCAATTAGCTTCATTCAACTTAAACTTCTGAATGTATGGTTAAAAATTCAGCTCTTTGAATTAAGTCTCTGTGATTTGATTCTTCCTTGTCTATAACAACCTCCTTGGAAATGCAGCCAATGAAGAAAGGAGACAGAAAGGAAGAAATGAAAATAAAAAGAGGAAATTGGGAAATGATTAAAGAATGAAATCAGCAAGTAGGGATAAAGAGGAGTATGAAGAGTGCTAGAAAGAAAAGAAAAGGAATGAAATAATGAGAAGAAAAAATATGTAAACTAATATTTATTGAATATCTGTTCCAAAATTCTTCTGGATGAGTCTGCATTGTTATCTCATTTAATTCTTACAGGAAATCTGAAATCTTTATTATATTAGGTAAAAGGCATGCCAAGCTGCCTCTTAAGCCTACACTTTAATGACAATCTGTTTCTCCTGTCCTATAGAGTGTGCCCTGGATTATGTGTCCTTGTCCTTATTAGCCACCGTGAATCAGACTAGACTTGGACCACTTGTCTGCTTTAGAGAGATCAGTTTATTTCATAAGCTTTTGTCTTCTAGGCACATTATTCAAATTTGTCTTTGACAAATGCTTAAGTTTATAAAGTATATCAGGTAAAAACTGGGGCAAATAAATCCATGTGTAGACAAAGAAGACTAGAAGATAACTATGTGGATATCCTAGTTGCTCCACATTTTCAACAATGTTTATCATCAGTCTTCTTATTTTAGCCATTCTAATGGATGCTTAGTACTTTGTCTATGTTGTATTAATTTGTATTTTTCTGATGACTAATGATGTAGTGCAGGAGTCCCCAGCTCTAGGCCATGGACTGGTTATGGTCCGTGGCCCCTTAGAAACTGTACTGCACAGCAAGAGGTGAGCAGGGCGGCCAGCGAGCTGTGCCATTAGATTCACATAGGGGTGCGAACCTTATTGTGAATTGCCCGCCTGTGAGGGATCTAGGTTGCACACTCATGAGAATCTAATGCCGGATGATCTGAGGTGGAACAGTTTCATCTTGAAACTAACCCAGCTACCTGCTCTGATCTGTGTAAAATTGTTTTCCACAAAATGGGTCCATGGTGCCAGAATGTTGGGGGGTGAGGCAGGAGAATAAGACCTGGAGGCAGGGAAACTAAGGAGTTCCTAGAACTAAATAAAATGAAAACCCTTCAGCTGTGACAGGAAGTATCCTATTCGTTTAGGTAGGATGTACACTCAGTAAATGACTTTGTAACTTTACCTCATCCTCTTCATTTACATAGGGCATACACCAGGTAACCAATGGAAACCTCTAGAGGATATTTAAACCCCAGAAAATTTTGTATCAAGACTCCTGAGCCCCTACGCTCGGGCTTGCTCTGACACTATCTCTGCCTTCTTTTTTTTTTTTTTTCTTTCTTTGCTTTGTTTGTGCATTTTGTCCAATTATTTGTTAAGTACTCCAAGAACCTGAACACCTTCAACTGGTAACAGGGACCACTGAGTAGAGCATCTTTTCATAAGCATTTTAGTCATTTGCGTATTATCTTTTTTGCGAAATGTCTGTTCAAATAATTTACTTTTTTAAAAGTTAGGTTCCTTATGTTACTACTAAATAAAAGCTTTTTTATATATTCTAGATAAGATAATTTGCCATATATATGTCACGGTGATTGTTCATCAAGAGGTGTGATTGAATGTTGGACAAACGTGGATTAACCGTTTTCTCATTGAAAGATAAGAAATTAGCTGGTGAAAAACACTTGAAAAACCATAATTCTAGGTATATTTATGCTCATTCTGTTTTATTCTGTTCATTTTTAATGGTACATCTTAAATAGAATTCTTTAATTTTGATAATTTCCATTCTATAAATTGTTGGATGGATATTCTTTATTTGAGTGTATTTAAATCTTTGCCTACTACAAGGTTATAAAGCCTTTTATGTTTTCTCTAACAATTTTACAGTTGAAGAATTTTTTTAGATCTATGATCCATTCAAGTTTATTTTTGTGTATGCTGTGAGATAAACATTGAGTATTTTATGATGATGATGATGATGTATGGGTATCTAATTGTTCCAGCACCATTAAAAAAAAAAAAAAGAAACGTAAATTTTCCCAGTGAAATACTTTTCTATCTTTACCATTGATTTCTGCTCGCATTTTTATAACTTTATTTTACAGATTAAATAATAATTATTTAGAAATCTAATTTTTACATATTTGAAAGTATCCCCAGTGTTTCTTACTTTTATTTCGAACTAAATACATTGTGGTCAGAGAACAAACTTCATAATTTCATTTCATTTAAATTCATTGCTATTGATTTCATGTTCTAACATACTGTCTATCAGTGTTTCACTGTTGGATAGAGTGTACTCTTAATGTCATTTGAATCAAATTGGTTGATAACACTGGTCACCATATATCTTAGCTTTTATTTCTCTGAAAATTTCTTATTTTCCCTGAATTTTAAATATATTTTTCAAGTATAGAGATCTAGGTAACCAAAACATGTAAAATACTTTTTCCTCATCCTTTTAAAGATATATTCAATTTCTTAGGGCTTGTTTAATTTTTTACGTGAATACTGAAGTCATTTTTATGTGTATCATTCTGTATAAGATTTTTTTTTTGTTTTGTTTTGTTTTGTTTTGTTTTGTTTTGTTTTCCCTTCTTGTTAGTATAAAGGTGTTCTCTTTATTACTCGAGTCCAGGAATTTTATTGCACTGTATTTTGATGTATTTTCCTTTGTATTTGTTCCATTTTGAGTTCACTGAACTTTATGTATTGCATTTGTCACTCTCAGAAATTAAAAAAAAATAATGTCATGATATCTTCAAGCATATCTTCTGTCCTCCCTCTCTTTTCTCTCCATTTAAAAATCGGATTACTTATTGGTTAATCACCCTGACTTTGAGCCCTGTGACACTGAGGTACTTTATTTTTCCTTATTTTATTCCTCTTTGTTCTTCACATGGAAAAAGTTTCAGTTGTTAGCTCTCAGGATTCACTGAGTTTTGCTTTTGCAGTGTCAAATCTGTAAGCTTTTAATTTCTGATTTTTTTCTTCTTTATATATTATCATAGTTATTTCATTATGCTCACTTTTCCCTTTATATCCTTGAATATATTAGGCATTATATTAACTAAGTTAATACCATCTTTGCTAATTATTTAACTTTTATCATTTCTTGTTCTGTATCACCTGCCATCTTTTGGGCTATGAGTTACATTTTCCTGCTTACTCTTATGTCTAGTAACTTCTGACGAATTCTATATTGTGAATTTTGCATTGTTATGTGTTAGTTTATGTTGTAGTAATGTAGAATATTAGACTTTTTCTTCTGGTTGGATGTTAAATAACTTGCAGATCAGGTTGATCTTTTCGTGGCTTGTTTTTAAACTCTTCAAGTTCGGCCTAGATAAATCTGTACTCTAGGGCTAATTGGTCCCCAATTTTTCGTTTAAAATTTCTGGTTTTGCCACTGAAGGCCCTATGTGTTAAGCAGAATCTTTCTTTGAGTGGGAACTTAATTGGTCTTTAGCACTCTGTGATCTCTGAGAATTGTCCAGCTTACTGGGAAGCACCTCTCGTGGTTTCCTGTGCTTTAAAAATCTTTGTCAGTCTTCTTTTTTTTTTTTTTCCTCTCCTATTCATATGTCCCATTTCTGGGTCAGAATCAATGTCCTAGGGGAACTAATTGATTTCTTGCATTGGTGATCAGCAGCAATCAGAGAATTTCTTTCCTGGCTATATGCTTCACCATTCTCTCTTAATTCCTTTTTGCTTTCTTCCTTTTGCCTCTTATCAATGCTCCCTTCTCCCATTGGTATAGTTTGTATAGTTCCAGGTGAAATTTAGTATCCAGAATAGGCCCACAAATAGTACATTGTCTACCCATTGCTTTTTCATTGATCTTTATGTTATATAAATTGCACTTTATTATTTTTATCTAGATTTGTTGATACTTCTCTTTCTATTTTTACTTATATTATTATTGTTCCTTCTACTATTTCATGCTTTTTCTTATAATAATTGTTTCTGCCAATTAATAAATGACTGATTAATTGGAAACAGAGACAAAGAAATGTAATCAATTTGATTCCTCAGGGTTACGTTGACCCTGTATTTGTTTTAGGATTGCACTTTTGGTTTCTATCCATGAACTCTTCATGGATAGAAAAGCCATAATATTAGACCCAGTATTTTATTTTTTAGTATCTGGTTGTATTTAATTTCATTGTGTGGATATAACGTGGGATAATTTGAAATCTATAATTGTTTATAAAGAGTTTCCAGATTATATTGTTTTCAATGAAAATGTGATTTTTATTTTGAGAAACAAGTAGCTAGACAGTACAAGAGGCAATTGTGACTGAAGGCTTCTGATCTATTAATTTATAAAAATATTTAGTTTTTTTTTTTTTTTTTTTGAGACATAGTCTCGCTCTGTCGCCCAGGCTGGAGTGCAGTGGCACGATTCGGCTCATTGCAAGCTCTGCCTCCTGGGTTCATGCCATGCTCCTGCCTCAGCCTCCCAAGTTGCTGGTACTACAAAAAATATTTAGTTATTTTAAAGTTATTTTATGAGACACATATTTTTGGAGAAAAATCTGAGCATGAGATTGAAGTACTAATTGTAACTTTTTATTTAGTATGTGCCATTTGTAAAAATGCAATTCCTTTTTTATTCTCTACTTAGATAATGGAATAATTCATCATCACTACAAATTCTTTTTATGAGTATTACTTAATGTCTATAAAATAGTATATATGTAAATGCAGTGTGTTAGCATCATGTATAATTCATTGCACAGCTGAATTTCTGTCACAATTCAAATTTACCAAGGAAAGAGGAAATTTCATCATTAATAAATCATCAAATTGTCTTTTAATAGCAGATTTCATTTTTACTTTTCATATAAATTCTTTCAATACAAAGCCTGTAATGATGCCCAACTCTGATTGCCTGTTGCTGACAAACAAGCCACTCCAAAACTCAGTGGCTTAAAAGAATAAAAATTTACTTTTTAATGATTTTGTGAGTTGGCACTGTGGGTACCACTCAGTGGGGGCATCTGGTATCTGTTCTGCACAACATCAGCTGGCTTCACTCAACATTTGAGGTCACTAGGTGTGTCAGCTGGATAAATGATTACAGCTTTCATATTATCCCAAGGTATATCCACATAATGAAATTAAAACTGAACCAAATACTAAAAAATATAAAAAGGGACCAAATACTAAAAAGTAAAATACTGGCTCTAATATTATGGCTTTTCTATACATGAAGAGTTCAGGGTTAGAAAACAAAAGTGCAATCCTAAAACAAATACGGAGTCAGTATAACCCTGAAGAATCAAATTGATTAAAATTATTTGTCTCTGTTTTCAATTAATCAGTCATATATTAATTGACAGAATTATTATAAGAAAAAGTATGAAATAGTATAATGAGAAATAATAATGTAAAAATATGAATAGGAGTATCAATGAGTCTAGAAAAAATAAGAATCAAGTACAATTTATATAACATAAAGATCAATTAAAAAACAATGGGTAGACAATGTACTATATTTGTGGGTCCTTTCTGGACTCTAAATTTCACCTGGAACTATACAGAGGGAGAAGAAAGCATCGGTAAGAGGCAAAAGGAGGAAAGCAAAACAGAGCGAAGGGAGAATGGTGAAGACTGTAGGCCCATTGGCCTCAATCACATGTATGGGGCCTTAGCTCCAATGGCTGGCAAGTCTGTGGCAGCTGAGCTTCTCTTCACATAGTTTCTTTTAATCCCTTCTCCTGAATGAGTCTGTCTTTACCTTCTTGCATAGGTAACAATGCCCTGACAGGACAAGAGCAAAAGCTACCAGACTTCTTAACTCTTGGGTTGAGACGTCATATGTCTTCAGACACACTCTGTGGTCACACGAAGTCATAAAGATACCTCATATTGAAGGCCTGGGAAAACAGATTCTGCCTATTTAAGAGAGAATTTGTGGGCCTCCTCTATCTACCACACTACCTCATTATCTGAAATAATGCCATGACTTCCCGTCCACAGCGAAATTTCTTTCTAAAATTCATTTCCTTCTCAATTTTAATGCTTCTTAAAGATTTCGGGGAAAAAAAGAAAATCTCAACATGTTTTCATAAATCCAAGGGGAGGTAGTAGAAAAAAATCTTTTTTATAAAAACGTTTATTTTAGATTCAGGGGTATATGTGCAGGTTCATTATGTAGATAAATTCATGTCACAGGGATTGTTGTACAAATTATTTAATCACCCAGGTACAAAGCCTAGCAGCCAGTAGGTTTTTTTTTTTTTTTTTTTTTCCCTCATCTTCTCCCTCAGGTGTCTGTTGTTCTTGTTTTTGCGTCTATGTGTTTTCATCATATAGCTCCCACTATATGTGATAATATGCACTATTTGGTTTTCTGTTCCTTCTTTAGTTTTTTAAAAATAATGGCCTCCGGCTCCATGTGTGTACCTTCAAAGGATATGATCTTGTTCTTTTTTTTGATTGCATAGTATTCAATGGTGTATATACATTACATTTTCTTTATTCAATCTGTCATTGATGGCATTAAGGTTGATTCTATGTCTTTGCTATTATGAATAGTGCTGTGATGAACACATGCATGCATGTGTCTTTATGGTAGAATTATTTGTATTTCTTTGGGTGTCTATCCAGTAACGGGATTGCTGGGTCAAATGGTATTCCTGTCTTTAGACCACTGAGGAGTCACCACACTGCTTTTCACAATGATTGAACCAATGTACACCCCCACCAGTAGTGTATTAGTGTTTCCTTTTCTCCACAACCTCACCAGCATTTATTTTATTTTATTTTTTTACTTTTTAGTAATAGTCATTCTGACTGGTGTAGATGGTATCTCATCATGGTTTTAATTTGTGTTTCTCTGATAATCAGTGAGGTTGAGTTTTTTTTTTCATATGCTTATTGGCCTCATGTATGTCTTCTTTTGATAAGTGTCTGTTCATGTCCTTTTTAATGGGGTCGTTTGATTTTTACCATAAATTTGTTTAAGTTCTTATAGATGCTAGATAGTAGACCTTTGTCAGATGCGTAGTTTGCAAATATTTTATCCCATTCTATCAGTTGTCTGTTTACTCTGCTTACAGTTTATTTTGCTATTCAGTAGCTTGTAAGTTTAATTAGATGCATTTGTCAATTTTTGCTTTTGTTGTGATTGCTTTTGGTGTTTGTGCCATGAAATCTTGTCCATTCCTATATCCAGGTATTATCTAAGATATCTTCCAGGATGTTTATAGTTTTTGGTTTTACATTTAAGTCTTTAATCCATCTTGAGTTGGTTTTTGTATGTGGTATAAGGAAGGGGTCCAGTTTCAAGCTTTTGCATATGCCTAGAGAGTTAACCCAGAACCATTTAATGAATAGGGAGTCCGTTTCCCATTGCTTGTTTTTGTCAGATTTGTCAAAGACCAGATGCTTTTAGGTATGCGGCCTTATTTCTGGGTTCTCTATTCTGTTTTATTGATCTATAGGTCTAAAAAAAAAGTTTTTGGAGCTAGAAGCCTCGGGTTGAAAGTGCAGTTACATCTCTTATTAACTATGTGATTAACATCAAAGCAAACAATTTATATGAGTCTTTCTCTCCATATTAACAAAATAGAGATGTAGACTTGCACCTGTATTATAGAAGCTTATACAATTCACTAAGAAATACAGATAATTCATAAGGAACAATTCTAAATACAGAGTGTTATGCAAGTATTATGCGTTCATTTTATTTCTCTGATACTTTCAGTTTGATCCACACTCACTATAGAGGATTCGGGATAAACAGACACCATATGCAACTATAGTATGGCTTATTCCTATAGATGGCTTTAATTCTTTTTATGGATGTAGTATTGCTTATAATTGGTGACAGTTTTCTCCTAGTCCTCTATTTAGAAGAAGTTCACTCAGCAAAACCTCAAAATAAAAATTCTTTTTGTACTTTAAGCTAGAATTATTGCAGGGTTTACGGTTATTTATAGTAAAAGAAAATATTTCGTGTAAGACCTACACTAAGCATGACCATTCCTTTTGATATCCCTCTTTATTATACTCTGTTGATGGATGACAGATAATGCAGTTTCACGAGAACATTCTTCCTGTGTATTTCTCTCAAATCAGTAGGACTTGCAACCTTTATGTGACTTCTCTCTCTTCGTCATATTGTATTCTAAGCATATTCAAGAGATTTTCTTATATTTATTTTATATTTTTCCTTGTAAATACTGTGATATGTCATTATAATTTATATTTTCTGGATTAGAAAACTAAAGGCATTCAGTGAAAGCTCCTAATAAGATAATATTAATTATTTTCATACTTTAGCAATAAAGTTTCTCACAATTATATGTAAACTTTTTTTAAAATAAGCATTTCTAAAAAAAATATATAATATGTAAATTGTAGAAATGTACAACATAAAGAGGGAACTAAAATAAACAAAAAGCCCGATATAAAAATGAGCACATGATTACCAAGATAAAAATACCATTCATATTACATATATGTATGCATATATATGCATATTATATATATATATATCCAGCCTACTTAAATCAATGTGTGTATGGACCCTAACATACATAGGAGTATCTATATAGGACGATTTATACTGTATATCATTTTGTATATTTTAACACATAATAAAAATTCTTACATATTATGAATTTGCCATCAATATATTTTAAATTCTGTATAATATTTCATTCCATAGAGAAAGTGAAAGTGAGTTAACATTTTCCCTATGGTTAGGCATTAGGTTGTTTTCTGTCACTTGGCATAAAGTTTCAATATAATTTTCTATATACATATCATTGCTCACACTTCAGGTTATGTCATTAAACTCTTTCTTTAATAGCTATATTGACATAATTTACATCATACAATTCACCCATTTAAAACATATAATTTAATGTTTTCTTCCAGAGACTTGTTCACACATTACTATAACATAATTTTAGAACATTTGTTTAATCTCCAAAAGGAGTCCAAAAAGAAACCAATGCCTCTTTGCAATCATTTCAGCCTCAGACAGTTAATCTTTAGGTCTCTCTATATTTGCCTCTTCTGAACATTTGTGACTTGCTTCTTTCACTTAGCATAACATTTTCAAGGTTCATTCATATTGCAGTATGTTTCAGTACTTCATTTATGTTTATTGAAAAATAATATTTCATTATATGGCTATGTCATATTTCACTTACTTAACTATCGCTTAGTGAACACTTTTTTCTTCCCACTTTTTCGATGTTAGTGCTGTTAGGAACACTTGTGTATATCTTTTTATGCAGATGTATGAATTCATGTGTCCAGAGAAATTTCCATCATATGATGACTCTATCACTAACATTTTAAGTACCAAACTTTTCAGAGACTGCTATTTATCATCCTTGGGATAATAATCTATTCCAGGAATAAATTCTTATGTACAGTATTACTGGAGGAATGGTTACAATTATTTTAAACATTCTTGGTACATATTGATAATTTGCTTCCAAAAGAGCATCTGTAAATATACACATCTGCCCTTTAAGATTTTGCCAGTCCAGGTATGGTGGCTCATGTCTGTAATTCCAGCACTTTGGGAGGCTGAGGTGGGTGGATCACCTGAGTTCAGGAGTTCGAGACAACATGGTGAAACCCCGTCTCTACTGAAAATACAAAAATTAGCCCCGTGTGGTGTCACATGCTTGTAACCCCAGCTACTTGGGAGGCTGAGACAGAATAATTGTTTGAACCTGGCAAGTGGAGGTTGCAGTGAGCCAAGATCCTGCCACTGCACTTCAGCCTGGGCAAGAGAGCAAGGCTCCATTTCAAAAAAAAAAAAAAAAAAATTACCATAGTCTTTCCTTCACTGAAGAGTACCTTAAAAATAAGTGTCAATGTAGGAGTAGGAAAGCATTTTGTCAAAAAGCATTAATAATTATCATTGAAGTTGTTTTTTTAGGTTCATTAAAATTATATTTTTTTCTGTAATTTTTCATTTATATTTTTATCAGTTTTATTACCTAGTTCCATCAGTTTTCACAATGTATAGTTTATTTAACTGTTGGTATATTTGGGGCATAATGGTTTCTATTTCTACTTATTAACTATTTTAATCTTTTATTTTGGCATTTCTGCCATCGGGTTTTTGTTTAATTTTTTAATTGAACTTTTATTTTGAAATAATTGAAGATTTCCATGCACTTATAAGAAGTAATATGTGGCTCAAGCCTGTAATCCCAGCACTTTGGGAGGCCGAGACGGGTGGATCACGAGGTCAGGAGATCGAGACCATCCTGGTCTACACGGTGAAACCCCGTCTCTACTAAAAAATACAAAAAAAAAAAACTAGCCGGGCGAGATGGCGGGCGCCTGTAGTCCCAGCTACTCGGGAGGCTGAGGCAGGAGAATGGTGTAAACCCGGGAGGCGGAGCTTGCAGTGAGCCGAGATCGCGCCACTGCACTCCAGCCTGGGCGACAGAGCGAGACTCCTTCTCAAAAAAAAAAAAAAAAAAAGAAGTAATATGAAGAGATCCAATGTAGTTGTTTTTCACTTTCCCCTGCAATAACATCTTGTAAACTTACAATAGAATATCACATCCAGGCTATTGATATGATACAGATTTCTATCACTACCAGAATTACGTTTTTTACCCTTTTATAGACACACCTACTTTCCTATCACCTTCACCCGCCCTTAACTCCTGGCAACCATTTATCTATTCTTCATTCCTATTATTTTTTCATTTCAAGAATGTTATATAAATGAAGTAATGTAATATTTAACATTTTGTAATTGACATTTTCACTCTCTCTGGAGATTTATTCAGCTTGTTGTGTGCATCAATAGTTAATTTATTTTTATTGCTAAGTAGTCTTCCATGATGTGGATATACCACAGTTAAGTATTAACCTGTTGAAAGCTACCTGGGTTGTTTGCAGGTTTGGCTATTATGAATTAAACTGTTGTAAATACCCATGTACAGTTTTTACATGAGTATAAGTTTTCATTTCTTAGAAATAAATGCCCAGAAGTGCAATTGCTGAGTGGTATAGAAGTAGTATGCTTAGTTTTGAAGAAAATGTTAAATTATTTTCCACTGTGGCTGTATGATCTTTATATTCCCTAAAACAATATGTGAATAATCCAGTTTCTCTGCATCCTTACCAGCATTAGGTATTGCTGCTATATTTTATTGCATTTATTCTGATAGGCATTTAGTGATAATTCATTGTACTTTTAATTAATAATCTGTAATGGATAATGATGTTGATATCTTTCCTTGTGCTTATTTGCCTTTTTTATATTCCTTTTGGTCACATTTTTGTGGATCTGTTTCTAGGTTCTCTACTCTCTTCTATTAATCGATCTTATTATACACCTCTACCAATCCCATATTGTCATAATTATTGTAGCTATATAAGTCTTGAAATCAAATAAACTGATTCTTCCCATTTATTTTTTTTATGAGAATTATTTTAGTATTCTTGTTTCCTTACCTTTTCATATTACATTTCAGAAAAATGTTTTCTATATCTACCAAAATATTGTGCCAAGGTTTTCACAGGAATGCCATTAAACCTATAAATTCCTTTATAGGAGAGTAGACATCTGTTTTTTGTTTTGTTTTGTTTTGTTTAATGTTGAATCTTCCCATTCATAAACATCATTGTTGTAGGCATTCTGATTCCCAGAATCTGTGTAATTTTCAGTTGTAAAACTTCCATTAGGTTTCTGCTTTATGTTATTTATTCATTTATAAAGTTTTTATATTTTGCTGAGACTATTTTTCTCATTTGTTTCATGCATGTTTGTAGTTGCTTGTTGAAGCATTTCTGTAATGGTTGCTTTAAAATTTCTATCAGATAATCACTATCATTTCAGTGTTGGTATCTTGATTGTCTTTTTTCATTTATTTTGAGATTTTCCTGGTTCTTTGCATGACATGTAACTTTAAACTGTACCTAGTTATTCTGAGTGTTATATTATGACACTTTGAATCTTATTTAACCTTCTGTTTTAACTGGTGTCCTCTGACAACACTCTGGCAGAGGAATGGGGTTATTTTCTCTTTACTGTCAGATGGAGGTAGAAATGCAAGTGCTCCACTTGGCTATTCCTAACACACACAGGTGAGGGCTCCTGATTACTGCTAGGTTCAAGTTGTACTTCTGGCTCTCTGCTAGTCCTTCACTGTACCTCCATGGTTGAGAAGGATATGAATGCCTCCTTATTGCTCGCCATGTGGCCTCCCCCATCACTTAGAGTCAGAGGCCTCATTAATGCTAGGTCATGGTAAAAGTCCTGATTCTTCACTAGGACCACTCTGACATCACTCCAGTGAAAAGTGGAAGGGGTACCTCACTACTACTGAATGGGTTTGGAAATCCAGGTAGCTTCATGGTCTCCAGTAGCTTCACAAGAGAGATTGCTTGTTATTACCTATGGGGCTGAAAGTCCTGGCTCCCTGTTTAGCCTTCTCTGATGACACCCTAGTGAGGAGTGGGGAGGGTATTGGCTGCCTTCTTATAGCTTCATCAGAATGGAAATCATATTATACATATCATATGACAATAATATCCATTTACCATGTCAAACTAAGTTTGTATTTTTAAGTATTGTAAAGCTTTGACAGAGGAGTGATTACTGTATATAATGAGTCATGTCAATGTGCATAGATTAGAATTGTCTCACCAAAAATCCAGCTCTCTAAAGCTAAAGAACTGGGAACAGAGCAGCCTAAGTAGACAAAAACTTACAGACAATAATCACTCTGTTCCTGTCAAACACCACAGGAAAAACAAAAATGTAGCCTCAATCCATGAATTCACAAAAGTAAAAAGGCCGAGTAGAGAGCCTTAACTTTTTGAATGGGAAAGGAGGAAGGGGTCAGACGGAGTGAAAAAGAGGTGAAACAACCTCACAATGCACCTATCAAGCCCTACAAGCTCTTCTCGTTGAAGTGTATCTACCACACATCAATGACACTTTCCTAAATTTTCAACTTTGATGAAGGTTTTTTAAATCTATTTTTTTCTGATCATTTACTTCAAATGGCTGATGAGACGTGACAAATATAACTACTATGTTTATTCTTGTATCTTGCCTAAAATGTCTGCATATGTCTATCCAGAGGATTATTTCTCAATTACGTAAATATAAATAAAATAGAACCCTAATTCTTCATCAAATTTACCTTAATTCAACTTTTTACTTACTTTTAGCTCTCTTTTGAATTTTTATGTGTTATAATTAACGTCTAACAAGTTACTGTCAAATTTTGAGATAGAATCTAAAGAAGAATGTACATTTTATGGTTTCATTCTGTCATTAAATATAGGATTCTACTGAGTGGGGCAATTTTCTCCATTTCTTTTTGCATTATTCAACTTATATTTTACTACTTATTAAAAGATGAGTTGTACCTATTGTCCATATTGCATGTCCTGCTCTACTTCTCTTTCACTCATTGTAAAATCCTGCTAGTATAAAAAGAAGTTTGGTATCTTTAAGGTGTCTGGTCCCTGAAACAGGTTACAAATGAATTAATTTTTGAATATGAATGACCTTATTAAAGAAACCCCTAGTCAATTGCTATCAATTAGTGTCTTCTCTGAAGTTAAGAAAAACAGTTAAGAGGAAACATTACACTCAATCAAACCTAATTCTGCTTTAATTTCTTGCTTTTCTGATAGTTACTCAAGTGACCTGGAGAAAAAAATGGTGAAGGTCATTCTAAATAGACCTTATGAAGTTACTTACTTTCCCTATTAAAACCTTTTATAATCTATGAAAAGTCTAATGTGATAGTTACCAGTGATAACAACACCTTCATAAAGTGTCTGAAGACCTTTGTTCCTTTTTGAAAATGTAGTTTTTATTCATCATAAATAAACTTAGATGAATTAAATAACTAGACCTGGATTTCTATATAGTTTGGTAGTAACCGTCAAAATAGACTTTATGTTTCTACAGAACTGTAGAATCTTCCACTATTGGAAATAAGCACTAAGTTTTAGAAATAAAGACAGCCAAGTATTTCACAACGATGTTTTTAGTTGATACAGTTAGGTTTATAGAAACTCTTACAGTATTTTTTAATATCATATGGGATAGACCTACTTAAGATCAAAGACATGCTCTTATTTTTATTCCTAACATAAAACCAAGAAGAAATTACATATGAAAAAGAGAATTTTAATGACATTTTAAGTAATATTTATTTGTAAAAAAATTACCATATAATTTAATTTATCTTTGATTTCTTTGTGATTTGCAGTTTTGATGACCATATCTCATTCGTGATGCTGAGGAACATAATCATTGATCAAGGAGAAATAGATAAATATAGGTTATAATGGAAAAAATAAACTTTCTACCCATTTTTATCCTATAATTCACATATCTTAACTTTTACAGAGGTGTCCTGATTTTATTATTTATGAGAATCCATGTGTATATATAAAGTAGAACAACATGTCTAAAAATTGTCCTATGCTATGGTAATTCTAGAGGACAGATGATCAGTGAAAAACAGTTTTTATAGGAAATGCAAATTTGAGAAATACAGGATTCAATCAAATGCAGTAGTTTTTTCAGTGCACCAAATTTCAGAGACTAACCTACTAATATTTGCTTTTACTTGATAAGAAATAGAAATGGTTGGAGCATCTTCTAAAATTATTTTACTGTGAAATATGACATCTTACTGGACCAGTTCTGAAAAATAATTCAGGCTTTCTGAATGTGTTTTTCCTTTTGAAGAATGGTTATATGCTGAATGATCTTTTTGATAATCTTTTGTACTTCATTCTATACTTGAAGCAAGCCACTCATATTTTTTGTCTAAAGTTTTATATTTCAACTGTTTTTATTGGTTCCTCAAAACAAAGTGTCTGAATATACGAGAGTATGACTAGCAGGACAAAATGCAAATTTGTTGTGCCCTCTTGATTCAACCTATTCTCCTGCCTTAGCCTCCGAGTAGCTGGGACTACAGTGGGGTACCATCTGGCCTGGCTAATTTTTGTATTTTTAGTAAAAATAGGATTTCATCATGTTGTCCAGTCTGGTCTTGAACTCCTGACCTCAAGTAATCCACCCACCTTGGCCTCCCAAAGTGCTGGAAATACAGAAGTGAGCCACCGCACCTGGCCTAATAAGTATAGATAGCATCTCAGTTATATTCCTAGAGCCCAGTACAATGCTTGGTAATTTGTAGGTGAAGAAAACCGTTTAATGTAATAGAAGTCTAAAATTTTCCTCGGTTTCCACCAAGATTGGTTACGTAAACACTCACGCACATACACATGCACACACACACACACATACATATTTTATCATATTTCTCTCACCGATGTACATTTCCACTGTTTTTTAAGTTGGATATTTTTAACTGAATGCGTTTTTGGCTGTTTTAATAAAGACTGTTAGAAATGCACATCTAGGCCGGGCGCGGTGGCTCAAGCCTGTAATCCCAGCACTTTGGGAGGCCGAGACGGGCGGATCACGAGGTCAGGAGATCGAGACCATCCTGGCTAACACAGTGAAACCCCGTCTCTACTAAAAATACAAAAACTAGCCGGGCGACGTGGCGGGCGCCTGTAGTCCCAGCTACTCGGGAGGCTGAGGCAGGAGAATGGCGTAAACCCGGGAGGCGGAGCTTGCAGTGAGCTGAGATCCGGCCACTGCACTCCAGCCTGGGCGACAGAGCGAGACTCCGCCTCAAAAAAAAAAAAAAAGAAATGCACATCTATAAATATTTATAGAAATCAGTAATGTGAATATGTATAAAGAATTGGAAATTTTTCAGTGTGGAGGACATTTATTTCTTGGAACACAGTATTAACAACAGAAACTACTGTATTGTCTTTACCACTTGTTATCTTGTTAATGCCTTTTTTCAGGGGATATCATAGTACAATAAAATAAAATTAGTGTATGTACATGAATCAGTTTTGTTCCCAAATATACATATGTTGAGAATTAGAAATTGAACCAAAACTTGGTGTTACTATTGAAGCAAACACGGAATTTTTAAAATGAATTAATTGATGAATGCTTGCAGATATTAATTTTATTTGAATTCTTAGAGGATTCATAGTCGAACCTTTGTACATGAAATCATTCTGTGAGGTACCAAACTAAATAATGGGTAGTATAATAAAAGCAAACATATGAAGAATTCTACCATCCAGAGTATCATGAGACACATATTGTTTTTAAAAATCATCTGATGTCATGAAGCAGAATTCAGGTACTGGAATTTGTACCAGTGGTAGAGAGACGTAGCTTTTGCTTAGGGTTGAGTATGGTTGATTTAATCTCTATTTTCAAAATCAATGGCCCAAGAAATTGGTAGTTAAGAAATATCATCTTTTGATGTTTCTTCAATTGATCTGGTTTGTACTTCATTAACTTTTCATTTGATAACAGCAATAAGGACAATGAAAAGGAACATCTGTGGAATACTTACTATGTGTTAGGCATTTGTCTAAACACCTTTAGAAAGTAGAATTCTTATTTTTCCTATGTTATAGATCAGGCAATGAAGATTTGAAATATTTGAACAGCTTGTTTCAGCAAATTGATGTTTGAGTAGAGATTTGAGCCCTAGTCATCCTGATGCCGAAGGTCTTTTCTCTTCAATTTTGCCCTTTAGTTTGTCCATGTCACACTTCTGAAAAAATACGTCTGATCAATGCACAGCAGAAACAGAAAGTAAGGATGTATTTCTAAGTGAAAATTAGATGCAATGAATGAAAATATTTGCACTTATTGTAAATAGTCAAAGTCCATTTTTTTTTTTTAATTGTTCTAACAAGATTGTCAATCTTATTTGCCAGGGCACAGAATACAAATAATGTGAAAACTGTGTCTTACAAGTGTGCCAAATACAGGGAAATTGCAAACAGTGTCACAAAAGTTAAATATTTTTAGGCAAATCAGGGAAAATACTTAATAACATTGTTGGTTGATGTTACTTTAATTAACATTTGACAAGCCTGATTATCACTGTATTTCTTCATACAATTTATATTTTTTATTGCGGTAGGAGGTAATGAACTCACAAAAAGAGAAACTTAATTACAAAACAAAATTGTAAAAACAACAAAAAACTTGTTTAAAATGTTTGAAAGCCAAAAATTCTGATCCATGATTCATTGAAATAACCAATGTATAAGACACAGAAAAATGAAGTATGTTAATTTTCAAATAAGTGTTTTTAAAAAAAAAAAAAACTATAGTGAAGACCATCTTGTTTTCTACCAAATTGCTTTTATCCAAAATTTATTAGCAAAATTTTGTGTAGCAAATGTGTGGGTTACTACTACATGCTGATGATTTATTTATTTCTATATCTCATGTATATTGAGCCTTAATTAATTTCTATTAATTCTTAATTAATATCTATTAATATTGTTATCTTATTATTGTTAACTTATTTTAGCCATTTAGTAACCTTACGATTATATTTTACATATGTCATCATATTCAATATAATATTAAAATATAATAATGATAATATTATCCACCTCACAGAGTAGTGAGTTGACTTTCTATACGAGAAATACTTAGTTTAGTGCATGGTATATGGTAATTTCTCAGGAAATAATACTTCCGTTACTGATATATTAGTCGATAAATGTATTTCTTGAAGAATTAATATCACATGTCTACTCTAATATATCTAGGCAGTTCTGAATAACTTTTCTAGATTACTAGACAGAACAAATGTTTGATTATATTACCTGATCGTTATGAGTGTTCCATGAACCAAATGTACTTATTGGAGTTCTTAACTTAGGTATAATAATCATTTATGTTTATGTTGGTAATATAATTCTCAAAATAAACTTGGACCTCACTTTTAGAATAAGTGTTTGTTTTGAAAAGTTAGATGTGTACGTATTTGCATATATATAGTTATATATTGTTATACATAAGTATACATATACACATATATATGTATATGTGTATATATTTATGTACATATAAAATAAAGAGATACCTCTGCAAACATAATAACTCCTTTTTATTAACCTGCTAATTACTCTTCATGAGAAGTCTAAAGTGATCAAGTGGCTGACCAGGTTTAGTGGGAATTTTAATGTGTCCCCTGATGAAAGATTTCCTCCTCTGGGAAGCGGGATTTGACCCGGAAGGTACAGCATTGTGGGGACAGAAGTACAAATTACTCAAGTGGGTCACTGGAAATAATGGGGAGCAGAGACGCTATCACTTTCAATTTAGATCCATGTAGTCTAATTATTGGTGACATAGCACCATGTAATACCAGACAGTTAAGCTGTATACCAAATCCTGACAGCTTCTTAACCTCATAAAACGTTATCTCCACTGGCTTATTTCCTGTACTCTCAAGAGGCTATTTCAATGTTTTATCAGGCTGTCATCTTCAGAGAGATGTAGTGTCTTAGTTTTGGCTGCTGTAGCAGAATACCATAGACTGGGTGACTTAGCAGAAATTTATCTCTCAGAGTTCTGGAAGATGGGACAAGTAAACCTGCTGATTCGGTACCTAGGTGAGGGCTTTCTTCCTGACTTGCAGTCTTCTCATTGTAGCTTCACATTGGGGAAAGAGAAAGGTTGTCTGTCTTGTGTCTTTTCTTTTGAGGGCACTAATCTCAGCTTGAGGGCTCTACCCTCATTACCTAATTACCTCCCAATGGCCCATTTGGAAATATCATCTCATTGAGGATTAGAGCTTCTATGTATGAATTTTTTGGGGGTGGGCATAAATATTTAGTACATAGCATGTGGTGTATGGTACGAAGAGTAGATCCATGATCTTATGTCAGTTGCCATATACTTTCTTAGCCTGGAAATTGGTCCCTTAGTTCAAAGCGATTATCAGTCAGTCAAGAAGAGCCTACAGTCCTACAATCACGTGAAATAGAGTTCTGCAAAAACTTACATAAGTCTAGATGTGGATTCTTCTCCCACATGTCTACATAAGAGCTAAGCCTGCTTGATACTTTAATTTTCACCTTGTAAGACTCTGTAAAGAGAACCCAGCTAAGCCCACCTAGAATTCTCACCTACATAACTGTGAGTTAATAAATGTATTTTTTTTTCAAAACCACCAAATTTGTGATTAGCTATGCAGCAATAGAATGATACATTATTCCTAAGGCATGTGCCACATTGTGAGCTCAGTGTTTTCCTAATTTCCTGACTATTCAGACATTCACAAGAGTCAGTAACTAGATCAGTCTTGGCAAGAGAGAACACTTGCTGTTGGGCCCATACGAAGCTTCAATGACCCCTCCTTTCATGAGCTTGTGCCATTACATGAGAGTCAAGACCAGAAACCGGTTCATATCTTCTGACTCAGTCAACATTTCGATTTGGTTGTTTCTTGCTTCTTTTGCAGTTATTTTATCATGGACATTAGCTGAAGGTTAAGGGGAAAATTATTCAGTTCAAGATGTCAAAGGGTAGACAATACTCGAAGGAATTACTGGTAACACATACACTTGGTTAGTGAAGCACATACATTCATTTTCTTCCACAAGCTAAACAGCCAGTGAGCTAATTAGAGTAGAAAGGGCAATGAGGGCACTTACTCGTTAAAAATGGTTAGTCTGTCATTGCGTAAGGCACTCTGACTCCTCCTGCTAGCATGTAATGACCTTTACTAGCAAAATTATTTTCTTATCATCTGAATAAGGAAGTTGGAGTTCATTTACAGTGTTCTTGTCCACAGAAAACCTAATTCAGCACAATCCATGACCATCACAGAGAGATTTATGCCTAGGTGCTCAATGCTTATTCATGGTGTGGCTGATTGAGCTTTTCTGCCAGTTTCCTTTACAGGGAGATTGAAGGTTCCAGCATCTTGATGTATTAGCAGAGATCTCTATCAGTACTTCTCCAGGCCCTCTCTGAAGCACAAATAACAGACTTATATTAATTTTTTCAGGTACAAGTTTTAAGAAAATGCTTTCTCAACAATAGCAGTTTCAAAACAAATTTTAAATGAATAAGTTTATGAAATTAATAACAAGATTTTTACAATTTGACAAGTTAGGAGTAAAATTCTATCAAATCAAGTTTATTCTGGGGGCAAGTTAAACATCGTTCTTTATAAATTCTTATACAAATCATACATGTGACAGCAGTCATTGCTCCCTGGTGAACATTAATGTATCAGTGCTTTCATGTGTAAGCATTAAGAATGATGCTTAACTTGCCCACAGATTAATTCCCACAGTTCTGTCAACATTCCTTTTGCCTAAATCCAATTTTTTTAAAATTGTATAATCTTGTTTCTTCCAAACTTGGAGAAAATTCAACCCATTCACTGATGCCCAGAGGCTCAGTCTTATCCTTACTTCAGGTTGCTTTTCTCTATCCACAAAATGGTCAGACCCACTGCTTGAAGTTCTGCTCACTAGTCAGTTTCCCCGTATTTTTGTCTGTCAGATTACCCTTGAGTGGGTCTTCACTGTGCCAGAATTCTATCTTTGATTTACCCCAACTTTCTGAGCCAAATCCTTTGTGAAAAGGGCCCAGTACTATTTCCTGCTCTCTCTCTTTTTTTTTTTTTTTTTTTTTAGCCAGAGTCTTGCTCTGTTGCCCAGGCTGAAATATAGTGACATGATCTTGGCTCACTGCAACCTCTGCCCCCTGGGTTCAAGCCATTCTTCTGCCTCAGCCTCCCGAGTAGCTGCTTTTACAAGCATGTGCCATCATGACCAGCTAATTTTTGTATTTTTAATAGAGACAGGGTTTCACCATGTTGGTCAGGTTTGTCTCAAATTCCCGACCTCAGGTGATCCGCCTGCCTTGGCTTCCCAAAGTGCCAGGATTATAGGTGTGAGCCACCATGCCTGGACTGTTTTCTTTATAGTTGTTCATAGGGAACAGTCCATGAGGTCATGGTTATGAGTTGAGTGAGAGGCATGGGTGACATAATGATAGGTAAAATGGGACTTGAGACCACGTATTTACGCAGTTTACTCATGTCCTCTGGTCTTCCTGCAGTGTATTTCTGAATATACCATTTCCTGTGATATAATCCATGGGGTCTGCCTAACTCATTGACTTAATGGCTCTGCCAAAACTAAACTTATGATGGAAGATCTGAATAATCAATCACTTTGCAATTGTTGCTTAGCATCCCAAAGACCACGGGATTCTCATTTCCCCAGCATATAATTCATTTTTGGTGGGACCATATGTCTCTTTGGGATAGATCAGAAGAAGATACATATATATCTAAATTTTTATATAAACTTTTAAAAATTTGTTTCTGTTAAATATACTTTGTGTTACATTAAAGGTTCTTCCTCAAAAATAATAAACAATCACATAAAAGAAAAGATATGAATACTTCCACAGGGGAGAAAACATATTTTTTCCTCAACCTTCATGAGATTTTAGTGAAGATGAAGAACCCCTGTAACAAAAGGCAGATTAACAAGAGAAAAATAAACAAATTTATTAATGCATATAACGCACATCTTCTGGGAGAAGACTTAATAAAAAGCAACTCAAAGTAGTGGCTTGGAACTCTGGCATTTTCAAGAGAAAACAGTGAACTTGTGAAGAAATGATAGAACAAAGTGCTTTAGGCTTCCACAGGCCAGAGCACTGTGGGATTTAACTATATGGAAGGAAACTGATGGAGTAAGGTTTGTCTGTAGATTCCTCTGGTACCTTCTCTGGGCTGGTAAGAGTCTAGAGTTGTCTCTAGCTGAGGAAAATGTATACCCTGCCTATAGGCAGAAAGGGAGGAGAATATACAGAGCTTTTTCTCCAATTGCTGCTTCTTAATTGCCTTCAGTTAAACATTATTTTTATGTCAAAGAGGCATATTTTACGCTGAAATATTCTGGCTTCCTTTATTCCCATCTTATTTAGGATGGTGGAATAATACTACATGGTTTATTCTACATTAACAGTTGGCATTGATTACAGGAATGTATGGTTAGCTTAACATTAGAAAACTAATTCATCACATTATCTGTACAAATCATATGATTATTTCTATAGATACAGAAAAACTTTGAATAAAATTCAGCACCAACCAGAGATTAAATAATATTTCCTTAATCTGATAAAACATATCTATATTAAACCAATCATTAACATCATATATAATGGTGACATATTAAATACTTTCTCCACAATATCAGGTAATAAACAAGGAAGTTCTTTCCCAGTAATTCTATTTGACATTTCACTAGAAATCATAACCATTTCAAAAATAAAGGAAAATAAATTGCATAAATGTAAGGATGTGAAATTGCTTTTATCCATAAATAATACAATGTATACCATAGAAAATCCTAAGCAGTTTATTAAAATAAAAAAAGAAATAATAATTAAACTTAGTATACTTACAAGATACAGCAAAAATATACAAATCAGTTCTCTTTTTACTTTTTAATAATGGCCATTCTCACTCATGTGAAATGATGTCTCACTGTGGATTTGATTTTCATTTCCCTGAAGATTAGTGATGCTGAGCATTTTTTTATGCATTTGTTGACTGCATGTATGTCTACTTTTAAGAAGGCTATGTTCATATTCTTTGCTCAGTTTTTAAAGAAGTAATTAGATTTTTGCTTGTTGAATTGTTTAGGTTCTTTATATATTCTGGATATTAGACCTCCATCAATGTATAGTTTGTGAATATTTTCTCTCATTCCCTATGTTGTCCAGTTACCTGGTGACAATTTCTTTTGTTGTGCAGAAGCTCTTTAATTTAATTAGATCCCACTTGGCACTTTTTATTTTGTTGCAATTGCTTTTGAGGACTTAGCCATAAATTCTTTTTCAAGGTCTATGTCCAATGGTATTGCCTAGTTTTTTTTCTAAGATTTTTATAATTTTAGACCTTACATTTAAATCTGTAATCTATTTTGACTTAATGTTTGTATATGGAAAAAGTAGGAGACCAGTTGCATTCTTCTTCCTATGGCTAGCTAGTTATCCCAGCACCATTTATTGAATAGGGAGTAATTTGCCCATTGCTTATTCTTGTTGACTTTGTCATGGATCACATCATTGTAGATGTGTGACATTATTTCTGGGTTCTCTACTCTTTTTCATTGGTCTATGTATGTGTTATTACATAGTCAAAATTAACATATACTGGCAAGGCTACAGAGAAAAGGGAATGCTTATACACTCTTAGTGAGAATCCAAATTAGTTCAACCACTGCAGAACACAGTTTGGAGATTTCTCAAAGAACTTAGAACTGCCATTCAACCTGGTGTTATCATTACTGGGTATATACCTAAAGAAAAATAAATCAGTCTACCAAAAAGATATATGCACATGTATGTTCATCACAGCATTATTCACAGTAGCAATGATAAGGAACCAACTTAGGTTCCCATCAATGGTGGGTTAGATAGAGAAAATGTGGTATATATACACTATGGGATACTACACATCTATAAAAAAGCAACAAAATCACGTCCTTTGCAGCAACATAATCCTAAGCAAATGAACACAGGAACAAAAAATCAAATACTGCATTTTCTCACTTGTAAGTGGGAGCTGAGCCTTGGGTACACATAGATGTAAATATAACAACAAAATACACAGGGCACTACTGGTGGGGAGAGACTGCCTCATTGGTACTATGCTCACTACTTGTTTACCATGTCATTTATACCACAAACCTCAGTGTCATGCGATATACCCATGTAACAAACCTGCGTATATAACATATGTATAATAAATGTATAGTGTTCTCTATATATTTGTGTTCATATGTATATATAATAGATAAAATATTAACTTTCTCTAATTTGATCTATAGATGCAAGTTAATCCCAATCATGATGACCAGGTTGATTTTTCTTAAGAAACTGACAAGGTGTTTTATTAATTTAATGGAAAAGATAAGGACCTAGAATAACCAAAAGCATTTTGAAATGTTAAAAACAAGAAAGTTTTACAAATTTCTCTATGTAATGAAAGATTAATTACAAACCCTCATAAATTGCTAGTGGAGTATACAATCATATAGCCACTTTAGGCACTTATTTTCCAGGTTCCTATAAAATTATACACGTATAATTTCTTTAAGATCCAGCAATATTTCTTTTAGTTATTTAACCAAATACACACTTATGTACACACTTATGTGTACTTGGTTAAATAACTAAAATATCCTCAAAATGATTTGGCACTCACATGTGTATAGCAGCTTTATTATAGTATTCTCACACTAGAAGCACTTCAAATGTCCATCTACAGATTAATTGAATAACAAATAGTGTGTAAGGAGGGAGTGGTAACCGTTGACATTGATTTATTGGATGTCACAAGGAAACTTTCCTGAAGGATGGAAATGTTCTACATCTTCATTGGTGTATTGGTTACTTAGGTTTATAATCTTTAAATACTGTTAACCACGCAACTTGAGATCTGTGTATGCCACTGTACATAATTGTATATCAGTTAAAATAAAGTAAAACTCAGGTCATGTCTGCATGTCTGATGGTGCTGTGTGTGTGTGTGTGCACTTGTAAATTAAATGTAAATTAAATTACTTGTTTTTAACAACAGAATGATTCATCCTTTAGAAAACACATAATTTTACTTTTTTAACACACAAATGGACACCACGCATTTTTATAATTAGGGAAAAATTATTCTGTTTTACAAGTATTGTTTTGACTGTAAGTGTTTTCTAACCTCTAAGTAAATGATACATTTTTCACTGTAAATAGGCAAAAAGGCTTACTCTTCAAGTAATAAAAAAGAAAAGAAAAAAGTCTTTCTTGAATTATGTATGCAAATTGTATCAATTATTAATATGATTAAAACAAAAATGTTTGAAATGTAAGCATGCTACTTTCACTCATTTTCTATTGCACACTGTATTTGTTCAGCTTTCTATTGCCACCATAACAAAATGCCACACTTAGTGGTTTGAAAAAACACAAATTTGTTATTTTTAGATTGGAAGTCCAACACAGATCTCGCTGGTATAAAAATCAAGCTGTCAGCAAGCTGCATTACTTTCTGAAGGCTCTAGGAAATACTTTTCATTTTTGCCTTTTTTAGCTTGTGTAGGGTACCCATATTTCTTGGCTCGTGGTCATCTTCCTCCATCTACCAGGGAAAGCAGGTTGAGTTCTCCCATTATTTCACTCTCACACTAAATCTTCTGACTGCCTCCTTCAATTTTAAGGACCCATGTGATTACATTGCATCCACCTGAAAAACCCAGGATGATTTCTTTAAGGTCAACTAGTGACTTAATTTCATCAGCAACTTTTATCTCCCTTAAGGTGTCATTATTCTACCTATTACAAACACACACATGATCATGTATAAAATGGAAAATATTTATAACACAATTATTTTTTCTAGGTTCATTTTATAGCCTAATAAAATTTCATCTGTGAAACTGTCTTAGCTTTTCCTTTGTTTGAATATATAGCTTGGCTTTTAAATAGACAGTTTTATCCTACATATATATGTATACACATATCTACTGATATACTTGCAAAATAATTTTATCATACTCTACATAATGTTTTATAACATTGTTTTATTATTTTAAATTTATACAAATGTTATATAGTTCTAAAGACTAAGGGTCTCACTGGAATTATTTGTCCAATATCCAATGAAACTTTCACTAGCGAAGCTAAACGTAGTTCTGGTTAGATGCTAAATATTTTTTAACCTGCCTTAAAAAAAAAAAGGATTATTACAGGTCATCATACAAAACAGAGAATCTGAATCATCCACATGACATTGCTTAATTTTCTTTATTACCTGTCTCTCCAAAACTTACTATTATACTCATTGTTTGCTCAATAAAACTTATGGTAGATTCTGATAATTGTGCCTTTGCTTTAAATTGTCCATGTGTATCCCATTCTCTAAAAATCCTCAGAAATCGGAAACTGACTTACGTGATGTGATTTACTTTTTAATCTGTGTATTTATGAGGAAAATCAATTATTGAAGAACAATCTACACTTAAGATTCTTTGATTTGTGGACTTTCCCTTTAAGGGGATTGTCAATTCTTTTTTATTGAGTAATTTGTCTTGCATTGTTCATGTTTATCCCCAGGCCAAACTATTCTCCGAGGTCATTCTGCTTGATATTATCTAACACTGCTATGCAAGCTCTCAGAGAGGAAAACAGCCTGTTCATTTTGGTTCTAGGCCTTGCTTAAAACCTTCAAATCTCCATGTCTGGTTTCTTCAGAAGACATAGTTAATGTTTTATAAGAAACAGAACAGATAGCAACAGGGTTATTTTAAACCTGCTGTCTTCTCAAAATTGTTGGCTAGTGCAATCTGTCTAGAAAAATGAATGTTTCCACTTGTTTCAATACTAGTTACTTAAGCCATAAAGAAGATTCAATAAAAGATTTAAAATAGATTTCTTTTATACTTTATTTTCCTCTAGAATCAATAAAACATGTTAATAGTTGATGTTTTACATTTTGGAAGATTATAGGAAATTGAAAAGATAATCTTTTCATCATCTTTATATGTAGATGAAAATATAATTAAAATTAATTTAACTTTAATTAATTAATTATTAAATCACAGCATTGATAGCTGGGATCGCATTTTTCCCTTATTTAATATGCCAAATAAAACTACACAAAATTATTTTGAATAGAGTTCAGTGAATAAATCAAAATATATGATTCATGTATACAGTAAATTTTCAAATAAATATACATGGTTGTGGCAGAGATATGCATAGTATTAAGCAAATTGAACCTGATGTTGAACATAATAGAGTTTCATTCACAGTCCTGTCACTTGCTATATGTTCAAGGTATTTAAGTTACTTAAACATATGGGAAACTCAGAAATGTCTGGAATTAGTCTTTCTGCCCACAAACTAATTTGATCAGGTAAAGTCTACTCTGCTGGTAAGGAATGCTGTATTTGATGTTTGATCCTGCCTTACATTTTGTTTGGTTTATTCACTGAGCAGCTAGAATGGACTAGTCAATATACTAAGCATTTGAGATATATAACAATGAATGAGAGTAGAGGGTCTCTGTCATTGTAGAATTTGTAATCCAGTTGACAAGAATGGCATTTAAAACATATAGCTTTAATATGAATAATTTTTGAATCCAGACATATTTCATTTCATTCTATATTTTCATATTCTGTGTCTCCTTTATCTATTTTTGATGAATCAAAACCAGATTTTTAGCCTAGAATTATAAGAACTTGAGCATTAGCTTTGTCATGGCATACAAAAAAAAATTGTAATGTAAAAAGTATTTTGAGATATATTCACTTTTGCAAATGTAAAATGGATTTGAAATATGTCTTCGACTATTCTCCTAAAGCTGTTCTTATATAAGTAAGAATTGAAACTCATAAATTAGATCACTAATATTAATCTTCATTATATTATTTATACAAATTCAAAAATACATGACAGGGATAGATTATAATGGTAAAGTTGCTTAATGAAACTCAACAAGTCAGTTTCTTCATCTGTGGAATGAAGTATAATAATAGATTTTTTGAAGGATGGTTTATGTTTGACACAGAAACAGTCAAGTAAAGTAACTAACAGTATGTGTAACATTTAGTAACTGCTTAATAACTATTGCTGTGTTTTGTCTCCTCTTTTTCATCTGTCATTAAGCAACAGCTTATTGAATAACTGCTGCATATGTTGTATTATGTAAGACTCAGAAAACACCCCAAAGACTATTCAACAGTTTGACAGATAGTGTTGGGGCTCAGGAACTAATAACCTAAAATACAGTACTTTGTACAAGCTGGACTAAAAAAAGAATATCAAGGTCTTTCTGACCTCCTGGGCTCTCCAACCATCTCTCCTAGCATAGCATTCTCCGAAGTTCTCTTATCTGTTTGAAGTCCAGACCTACGAAAGAAGAAAACAATTACCTATGGGTAATTAAATCCCTGAGATTCATTAACTGAGTTAATATCGCAGGAAAGAAGACTAAAATCTGTCAACTAAAGTCTGTCAATGAGACTGTCAACATGACAAAAGATCTGGACGGACAGTTGTCACAAGCCACTGTTCTCTCCATGTACCCAATAGACTTTGTCCTGGACTACTGTATGTTCTTTGAGTCCATTGAATTCTCCATAGTAATCATTTATTGTTCCTCAACATAATTTTTTCTTCTCATCAGACCATCACCTCTTTTGCCAGAATCCAAGCCTCTTTCTTTTCTGTAATCTCAAAATGGTATAGAAGCTTTTGTACTCCACTGGGGGTTGGGGATGGGTCTTCATTCAGAAGGCTCTCGTGTCATGTATGATCAAATAAATTATATGCCTTTAATCTGATTAATGTTTGTTTTGTGAGTTCATTTTTCAGAAATCTTCACAGAGAAAAGGAGAAATTACTTTCACCCCAACATTAGAAAGTAAATTATTAGAAAAGTAAGGTCAAAGGAAACAAAGTATGTAGACTGGTTACAGCAGTCTGAAATTTCTTCCAGGAGCAGAAATCTATAGACAGTCTTTTAAAATGTAAAGCTAAATTTCCAGATTTTTTAAACCAGGCCAAAGAAAGTTATCTAAGATGGTTATAAAATTATGCTACGGAAAACACTCTTGACTTTTACCAGCATTTTTATGCCTATCCCCTCTCTCAAAGAATTAAGGGGAAAAAATCAAAACTAATAAATAATGGGCAGTGTATAATCTGTCTTGCTTATTTCTTCTTTCTCACTCCCGACATTATGTCACACGTAAAATGGGAGATGCTATCCAAATTCACATTTTCCTTAATATTATTGGGCAGTTAGATGGATTTTAATTTCCAATCTCCCATTGAAGTTCTATGTGGCCACATTTTTCAATTTTAGACTATGATATGTTAATGGAAATTAACTGTGCCTCTTTCAGATATGGGATATATAAACCTTCTGTTTTTCTAATGGTCACCGTTGCTGTATAAAATCTACCACAAAACATACCAGCTTAAAATAACCATTATTTTTTCTCAAAAATATTTGGGTCAGGATTTTGAGACAAAATCAACTTAGAGTTCTTTGGTAGAGTCTCTCATGAAAGTTACATGAAAACTTGCCTAGGCTGGTTATCTTATACAGACCATTCACATGGCTACTACTCTTGGCTTCTATGAGTTCAACTTTTTTCGAAACCACATATAATTTACATTGCGCAGGATTTGTCTTTCTGTGCCTGACTTATTTCACTTAGCAGAACATCCTACAGGTTTGTCCACGTTGTTCAAAATGGCAAGATTTAATTTTAGCTGAATAGTATTCTCTGTGTGTGTGTGTGTGTGTGTGTGTGTGTGTGTGTGTTTTCATCTTTTGATGGACACTTAGGTTGATTCCACGTCTTGTCTACTGTGAATAATGTTGCAATGAATTTGACAGTGCAGAGGCAGATATCTCTGCAACATTCTGATTCATTTCCTTTGGATATATATCCAGAAGTGGGATTACTAGATCATATATTGGTTCTATTTTTAATTGTCTTAGAATTTTCAATATTGTATTTCATAATGGCTGCACTAATTTGCATTCCCACCAAGTTGTACAATGATTCCCTTTTTTCTTCATTCTTACTAATACTTGTCATCTTTCATCTTTTTAATAAGAGTCATTCTAGCAGGTGTGAGGTGATATCTCATGGTTTTGATTTGCATTTTTCTGGCTATCAGTGATGCTGAGCATTTTTTTCACATATATAGCCATTTGTATGTCTTCTTATGGAAATTTTTATTCAGATCCTTTACTCATTTTTAAATTGGTTTACTGTTTTCTTCCTATTGAATTGTGTGACTTCCTTATGTATTCGAGTCATTAACCCATTATCAGATGTATGGTTTGCAAAAGTATTTTTCCATTCTATGTTGATTCTTCATTCGTTGTTTTCCCTTTGTTGTTGTGCAGAAACTGTTTAGTCGGATGCACTCGCATTTGTCTATTTTTCTTTTGTAGCCTGTGCCTTTGGGGTCATATCCAAAAACATCATTGCCCAAGCAAATATAATTAAGCTTTTTATCTATACTTTCTTGTTGTAGCTTTACAGTTTCATGTGTTACATGTGTCTTTTGTCTATTTAGATTTGATTTTCATATATAGTGTGACATAAGAGTCCAACCTCATTCTTGCACACAAGCATAGCCAGTTTCCTCAACATCATTTACTGAAGTAGTGTTCTTTACTTATTGTCTGTTTGTGGCATCTTTGTTGAAGATCAATTGGCTGTAAATGCATGGGTCTATTTCTAGCTCTGTCTTCTGTTCCATTGATCTACATGCCTGTTTTTATGCTACTGTTATGCTGTTTTGATTACTGTAAGTTTGTAGTAAAGTTAAAATTGAGTCATATGATGCCTCCAGCTTTGTTCTTTTTGCTCAAATCGTTTTGGCTATTTTGGATCTTTGTAATTTCAAACAAATTTTCGGTTTTATTTTCTATTTCTATGAAAAATGTTATTGGAATTTTGACAGGGATTACATTGATTTTTTTATTTTTAATTTTTGTGGATACATAGTAGATCTATATATATTGAATATGTAGATTGCTTTGGGTAGTATGAACATTTTATCTATTAATTATTCCAGTCTATGAATATGGGATGTTTTTCTATTTACTTTTGTTTTCTTCAATTTCTTTCATCAATATTTTGTAGTTTTTAGTGTAAAGATCTTTCACCTTCCTGGTTAAATTTATTTCTAAGTTTTATATCCTATTTAAATGCTATTATAAATAAAATTGTTTTCCTGATGTTTTTCAGATGATTTTTGTTAATGTATAAAAGTACTACTAATATTTATATGTTGACTTTTTTATCCTGAAACTTTACTGAAGTTTTTTACTTGTTTTAATGTTTTCATGGTGGAATCTTTAGGGTTTTAGATGTAAGGTCACGTTATCTTCAGCGACAATTTTACTTTTTCTTTTCTACTTTAGATGCCTTTTACTTTCTTTTATTGCATAAATGTTCTGGCTAAGACGTCTACTGCTATGTCAAATAGAAGTGGTAAGAATGAGCAGCCTCATCTTGTTCCCAATCTTAGAAAAGAACTATCAACTCTTCACCATTATGATGTTAGTCAGAGTTTTTAAATGACACCTGGCTTGCTCTAGCGCTAATATGTGAAGACCAGGCAGGGGCATCATCTCCTTTCCTGAACTAGCTTCAGAAGTCATATAGCATAATTTGCACCACACGGAATTAATGAAGATACAGGTAAATTGAAATTCAGCGAACTTAAATTACTTTCAAAAGCAGTAGAAACATTATTACAATATATTTTTTCACATAAAATTCTTGTTCACTTGTATATTCTATATCTGCTTTCACTTTATCAGTTCAAAGTATACTTCTCTTTTGAGAGTTCTCAGTAATGAAAACTCCTACTAATCCTACAACAAAATGATTCCTTCTTTGCAAAACGTTCACATAGTAAATTATAGTACCTATCACTTATTACATAGAACTTTTTTGTGTGTATATGTGTGCATATTTGTATGTGTATTCGTGTGTGCATTCTATACTAATGTATAACTCTCTGAAGTTAGGAGCTATGCTTTATTTCTTAATCTTATTACTTTAGCTAGAATTCTTCCTAGGCCATATATCTCATACAGTAAGTAATCACTAAATATTTATTATTTGAATTTCTGAAACAAATGTAATTGCTGTAAACAGAGAGATATTGGAGAATATTTGTTCTTAGAAGTTCTAAGATAATGGAAGAAACATTAAATTAATGACCTCTCCACATTCTTAGGTAAATTCACTGCACTTTTTGGAGTGAATATTTGCACAAAAACTTATAAAGGATTATAATACAACCTTAAGTTAAAATGGCTAATTACAATTATTAAGTTCTCAATTATTTGCTGTGTAATACTGATAACACTTTCTTGTGCATTATGGGTAAATGAAAGTGTTTGCAAATAATGGTAACCAAAGGGACTATTTTACTTACTGGAAAATTCCCACAAGGATATATCAGGGAAGGATTTTCACAGAGCACATGACGTTTGCCAGGGTCCTGGATTATAAGCAACTTTGCACTGGAAACTGCCAGAAAGACACAAGTGTCGTACTATCTCTCAGACTCCCCATTCCCACTTTTCTCCCACATTTAATCTCTCATCCCAAAGCACTCATCTACTTGGCTAACCTAGTCGTTACTCTGCTACAATAAGAATAAGCTGGCCAATCTAATAGCAGATAATATTTTATTTATGTGTAGTGTTTGTTCTTCTATATATAAGGGGGTATTCTTTAAGACTGAAAAATGAGTGGGTCAGTCTGTATCTCCTCATTTCTCTTGCCTTACATACATTCTTGTGATCCTTTCCTCATTAAATGAAAACAATTTCTGGCCGGGCGCGGTGGCTCAAGCCTGTAATCCCAGCACTTTGGGAGGCCGAGACGGGTGGATCACGAGGTCAGGAGATCGAGACCATCCTGGCTAACACGGTGAAACCCCGTCTCTACTAAAAAAATACAAAAAATTAGCCGGGCGAGATGGCGGGCGCCTGTAGTCCCAGCTACTCGGGAGGCTGAGGCAGGAGAATGGCGTAAACCCGGGAGGCGGAGCTTGCAGTGAGCCGAGATCGCGCCACTGCACTCCAGCCTGGGTGACAGAGCGAGACTCCGTCTCAAAAGAAAAAAAAAAAAAAAAGAAAACAATTTCTGATGCCTTACTTGGCTAAGACAAAGATAATAAATTAACAAAGAGACTATAAGAGATGAATCACTTGGTTCAAAGACGATTGCCAAAAGACAAGCATTTTGTAGGAAAAAACACAATTTAACAATGGAAACAAGTGAATGTGGTAGAAGGCAATACAAACCTATAGCTGATTCAAAAATAAAGGAATGAATAAGGCATTGTTTTAAAAATAAAAGTAAAATGAAGTGTACTTTCAACTAATAGAGGGGAAGTATATTTATTAAACAAAATAAGATTTACATCAGTGACTTACACATACTATTATATTAAATTGAATCAAAGTGAAATTGTGCATATATGTTAGCCAGCATCCTTCTCAAATCATAAATTTATAGTAAAATATTTATATTTTTTATTTCTATTTTTTTTTTAATGGAGGTGAAAAAAACAAATTTCTCCTCTTGGTGACTAATTCAAGCATAGCTCATAGAAGAAATGCTCCCAGAACAGGTTGTATGTCTAAAAAAAATTGTGTTCACACAGTAAACGTTTGTCTACTCATTAAACAATAAGTATATTCAATGGTAAAATTTGTCCTAGGAAAAGTATTAAATTTATATAAACTTCATTGTATGAGGAGTAAATAAGTAATATCAGAATTTTGCTTAATATATTGGCAGTAAAGGAAAGAGTTGGGGGTAACCATAAAAAAAGAAAAGGGTTAAGATAAAGTAGAAGGAAAGTAATAACGTCTAATGTTACATATGTTACATGAGCAAATATAGCTATGGTGACTCTGTCATTAGGGTTGAAAATGAAACCAGAATTTTCTCTTTCGGAAAAAAAAATGAACATGTTATTTGTAAATTGGTATTCAGTAACTAGTGATAAACTTGAAAAACTGGAATACTTTGTAAGTCTTAATCCTATGTAGTCTTACAAAATTGAATATCTTTTACTATCTTTTATTATCTTTTGAACCTAGATTTACATTGGTTTTTCAACCAATTTTAAGTAATATATTTTCCTCATTTTCTCAGACCTGGTTCTTATTTTGGGGTTATAGTTTTTTATTTTTATTTTTTTATTAAGGTATCATTTAAAAAGTGCTGTATTTCTTTGACAAGGCTTCTTATAAACATGGCGGGATGTTTTGCTCTAGCCTTCTAAGAAGGACCACTTTATTTTTAGAGTCACTTCTAAAGTCATGTAGTTATTAATTTCAGAGACTATTTTGCTTGTGAGTGCTGATACAACTCAAAACCCAACTCACTGCATATCACCCGATAAATGTTGACCACGGAAGAAACACCATGCACCTTGCCTAGAGTATACTGTCACTTCTGGACTGAAAAGTTGGGGAAGAAACTTATTTTCCTTTTTTGTATAAATCAGGAAAACTTACTGCTAGTGTGCCCAGTTTCCCTGTTAATCTCAGCAGATGAGGTGAGCAGATAGTATTAATTCAGATTAAAGAAATTATCTGAATCTTGATTTGTGTGGAATCACAAAATATTAACTAAGTCAGATAGCTTTTCCAGTTCCACATGTGTACATAGACCTTTTTCCATATCAATACTTATTGAATTTTGTAAACTGGCATTGAAACATTACAACAGTGTTTCCTTACACCAATTTTATAAACGTATACAGTGTGATACGTAGTTTTATTTTTATTTATTTATTTATTTATCTATTTATGAGGCAAACCAAAAGTAAATTTCTCAAGGTTCTTTCTGCCTTTTTTTTTTTTTTTTTTTGATGGAGTCTTGCTTTGTTGCCCAGCAGGCTGGAGTGCAGTGGCGCAATCTTGGCTCCCTGCAACCTCTGCCTCCCAGGTTCAAAGGATTCTTTTGCCTCAGCCTCCTGAGTATCTCACACCTGTAATTCCAGCACTTTGGGAGGCAGAGGTGGGTGGATCATTTGAGGTCAGGAGTTCGAGACCAGTTTGGCCAATATGGTGAAACCCTGTCTCTACTAAAAATACAAAAATTAGCCGGGCATGCCGGCACATGCCTGTAGTCTTTCTGCCTTCTTTAGCAGCATTTGATGAATGACATTTTGTACATTTGAAATAAATAAAAATAAACCAGATTGCAAATACTTTTTAAAAATCTCAAGTCACATACCAAACATTTGGTCCAAATTGCATAGAATAAGTTAGACTTAAATTGCATTCTATTAACCAATGAGTGTATGTCACTAAACACAGTTATGCTGAAATGAAGTTTTAAAAAGTAAAAAGAAAATAAGTAAAATGAACCATCCCTGAATATTAGCCTGTAATAATAGAATATAAATTTGGAAATGCTGTTAAAAAGAAATAGACAACTATAAAAGTGAACAATATAAAGAATAAAACTATCAATAATATAAAAACAAACATTTTTAAGAAATATGACCCATTCAACCATCTCTTATGCTATAGCATTTTCTGTAGCAACCATCAAATTGCTGTCATTTTTTACAAAAAACATAGAGTGCCCTTTCTAAGAAGTTAAGTAAGTTCTTTCAAAATACACGTAACAGTGCTTTCCAATATGAAATTGATTAATTTCGTTGCAAATGTAGAGAGGACGTCAAAACCTTGGTATCATCATATAAGTTCAATATGGAAAGAAGATACATCATATTTTCTTGAAAAGTTTAGCCATGACAAATGTGTGTGAAGTGAAAAATACAAAGTGCTACTGGAAAAATCTTTTAGTAAATAACACAGGTAGAGGATGCATAATTTTGTTATAATCAATGGTACAACGAAATGACTATCACATGTTTGTTTTACCAGATACCTTAATACAGAAGTGGAAGAAATTACTGGTAATCAGATTGTTAATCAATTCTTGGCACTGACAGCAAAACGTCCAATGAGTTACTTTTGTTCACCATTGAAAGTCCATGCTAAATAACATTGATAGATTTGAGCATTGATAGATTTGAGTCATGATGCAATCTCTCTTTCTCTCTCTCTCTCTCTCTCTCTCTCTCTCTCTCTCTCTGTCTCTTTCTGGACTCTGATTCTGCTTTGATTATGTAATGAGGTCTTTAACTCAAGATTGGTAGGGCTGACTCAGCATTAACTGTATCACATGATTTGGATGCAAATAAATAATTCTCCCTAACAAAGTGATGGTGATGAGCTGAATACTATGCTGAGTAAAGCAGAATGTGAACATACATGTTACACCTTGACTGCCCAATCCATATGCAACTGTCAGTGTGAATGACTGATATAGTACTATGATTCATCATTAGTGGATTATATGTCCGTTCATTGGTTCTAAACAAAGAATTGTCCTCAAATGTCCCCCAAATTACATATAATTTTAATAGAAAACAAGTAGTGTTTTCCAAGAGTTGAGATAGATGGTGTAAGCAAAAGGGCAGACAGGAACAGTAAATACCTGTTGCAATATATAATAAAGATTATGGATATATATCTGTAAATAGAATTATCTTTTATCCAAAATTAAAAATATCCCTGTGATAGTTTTAAAATATTTAAATCAAATGCAATAAAGCAAGTATTCTGTCTGATGTTGTGTAGCAATTGAAATTATAGGAAAATGTCTTCAATGGATTTCCATAAAACAGGCCAACACTTACAATGTGGCTTCTGAAAAAAATACTTTTGTTAGGTATTTTAGTATAATAAGAATTCTGTGTAAGAATATGTTTAGAAAAGAATTTGTATTCTATTCACTCCCCTCTTATAGAGATTAACAAAGGCATTCATATGTTTCTGCTAAGTAATACAGAAAAAACTAGTGATTTAAGTTATTTACCTAGAATGTACTAAATGTATTTGACCGAAGTTTCTGTTTTCTGGTATTAAAATCCTATATAGAAATATTATCTGGCATACAGTTCAGAAAAATTGTTTCAGGCACTCTTTGGCTTTACTGTATTATAAAATATTTACATCTTCCATTTTTCTTAACAGTGAAAATAGAATTTTGAGACTGAAAATATTGTTCAGTAGTGCCAAGTGAATTTGGCAGCTAGGAGAATATTTTTATCATGACTTTTGAAGCTTAAGAACTAAGATATCTCTGGTAAAATCTTACCTTCTCATAATTTCTTAAAGCTTCAAAACCATCTGTAAAGGCCAATGAATAGCCACAGGTTTCCAAAATGAATGCTTTTATGTGTGGAATCCCAATGGATTCTGCAAACTTTTACCATATTTTGGATCTCTAGATTTCAGTGCTTATGAGACACTGATGTGTGTGTGTGTGTGTGTTGTGTGTGTGTGTACATGAGACTGAGACTATAAAGTTAGTTTTCTTCAATCTATCAATAATCTCTGCTGTTAAATCTGTTGTATTAATATCATACAATTTTATTTCTAGAAGGCATTTGTTCTGAAGCTGTTGACTAGAACTACAAATTGGACAGATTGATAAAATAGATTTTGACCTTAAGGTCATATTTAAGTATAATTATTTGTGTATTTTTTGGTCTTTACATTGGTGTCAGGCTATCAACATGTGGGTGTGGGTGTACATGGGATGGGTACTTGTGGATTTTTTTACAGCTATTTCTTCCTCTCAGTAAAAGAACTACCTTATTCCAGTGAATGTTTCAGCAAACTTGGACTTGGAATAAGTATAAATCTGTATACAAAAATATTCATTAATTTCCCTGAAAATAGTATATAAATGAGAAATATGTTCATTTATTACCATCCTATATGACACGTGTAATCAAGTTAGAAATATGTGCTCTTGAAAAGAATGTATAGGTGTGATTCCTCCACATTACTCCTGCATTACGCCCTTCTAAAATGTTCTTTGGAGCTGGTTATCTGGGATCAACATCAAAACATTGCTCCACATTTAAGAGTTATGACTCTGATGTTGATGTCCAGGCTGGAATGCTGATTCAGCCTTGCCACTCAGGAAAATATGTTTCATCTCTTTGAGTCTCTATTTATGTATTAATTAAATGGATGTGTAATATAGAATACTCCCTTGTATTGTTTTATGTAAATAGAATGCTATACATAAAGATTTTAGGGCACACATTCAAAAAAGATATGCCCAGTAAGTGGTTACTCTTCATATTACTGTCTAAAATGGAATTTCTCTCTAGCTCCCTGTTGTCCCTTTAAATCCTAAATAAAGTTAAACTTTTACATGTCTTCCAAACTTGACTGTGCATCAGAATAGTCTTAAAAAGTTGTTTTTTTTCCTGTAAAAAAGAGAGAAGGTAAACAAAAATAACATAAATAAAAACAAAACAGATCCTTTAGATCTACTTATATTCCTCTTTAAGCCAAATATTGAAGTGAGGTTCTTTGCCATGTGAATTTACATTCAGCTTTCTTGGTAAATCTCATGCGAGAACTTGAAATTTGAATTGCATTTTATATGTGTTTGACTGCCAAGTTATTCTCTTATATCTAATCCCAAACAAATATCCCAAGTGCACTTCTTCATTATCGTATCCCTGGCCAGTAGATTTCCTTTTATAGAGTCCTTTGTTCCTTTGCTTTTGTTTTCAAAGCATTCCAAAGACATTATAGTCTTAAAAAATGTAAAAATACTTTTATACATAGTATTTACATTCATATATTTCTCTATTTCTATTTAATAGAAATAGAAATCCTGCTAATCAATGAACATGCATTTTTTTCTATGCTCTAGGTAAACTCTTACTGTCTTCTGCTGCAAATTCTTATAACTTACTGTTAAGGATCTCTACTCAGAGGTCTTCTTAAAATTGTGTCTCACTATTCTTAAATATTGACTTTGATTTTCTAGTAAAGCAAATCTTTGCTTTCTCCCAAACATGGATTATTTTAGTCATTTTTCCAAACTATAAATTTATTCTTACTCTTTTTAGTTAATTCGACACACTATATCTTTTAAAATATGGTTGAAGATTATTCTTATTGAGATAAATGACTGTCAGCACAGAGGTCTTATAGAAGTGAAAAATTATTTTGAGTACTCTGCTTAAACATGTTGAAGAACCTAATTTATTTAATACTGTTGGTAATTTTACTATCAAAATAAGAGTTGGGATGTCACATGCTAATGAGTATTATTCTATGTTAATTTTTACTTTATAATTTGTTTAATAGACATCCAAAGAACAAAGGAAATAGCAGTATTATTACCTGGAGCTACACAAGTAGACATGAAGATAGTAATACATTTTTAAAATGAGAAGCAAATAGAAGTTTCTGAGAGAACGAACCACATGTAGAAATATGGTACAGCATACATATGTTTCAGAAACTGATATTTTTTCTGAAATATGGAATATTGATACCTTGTAGAATAGTGACGGGGGGAAAACAAAGAGATCGGGTAGGTCCTAAATTCTGCTTGTAAAATTGATTAAATTATCCTAAATAATGCTTATTACATGATCTGAATCTAAGAATTAGAGCAGAACATGAAGCACATGTTGCAGAGAATTTTAGGCCCAGGGTAACTGATTTCAGATGAGTCTAAGGGAAATGTGGTCTTTTTAAGAGGCTTGTACTGCTTTAAGCTACTAAATTTGCAGTGATTTGTTATAGCAAACATAGAAAACAAATGAACTAGGTTTATAAAGAAAAAAGGGGAAAGATAATTGACTATAGTCTGACAAAATAAGTCACATAGTAGTGTGGATTAACAAAAAGTCTAAATAATTGAAGTAATTAGTAAGAGATAATTGAGTTGATGAGGAAGTAAGATAATTTATTAAGAATAAATTGTGAGTAGTAGCCATGGCTGAGCAAGTGAGATCCAGGGAGAATAGACAGGAAGGCACTGGAAGAATTTATTATGTGAAAGAAGAGGTTGAGTGACAGTAACAGTAACACTTGAGAGATTTGGAGGAACAAACTTGTTTGGTAATCAATAGTTCTTAGAATTTTAGAGTCCACAGTTAGAGACTAGCATGAAGTAATGAAGGGATATTGAGGCCCGCATAGTGAGGATTATCAAGGCACTGAGAATTAAGCATGCTATTCTCGATTCTTTATCTCTTTTTCTTCCCCAGTTGACATAAGATAACCTTAAATTAGTCCCCTTCAAAAAAATCTAAACTTCTGAAACTGGAGTTGTGCATCTGGTTATATTTATTCAATTAATAATAAATTTTGTTTTAAAGTATTTTGGATATATATATGTGTATATATATATTATATACATTTTACTACATTAAAAAATCACAACTACGTGAAAAAACGTATTTGAGATTCACAAGTTTATTAACCAAACGTGTTTTTGGAATATGGAAAAATCTAGTTTGTATGTACATAGTTTAATGTTAAGTTATTAATTAAATTCATTGAATGCTCTTTTATTTACTAAAGCTTAAGTGTTCTTTTTTTGTTGTTCTTTAAAACAATAATGCAAGATGGAAACTGGCATCTGTTTCTTTTTAAAATGTGCTCACATATAAAAAGAGGATTGAGAGGAGACTAAGAGGATTTATAAGACTAGCAAGATTTGTAAGAGATGAGCAGGAAGTAAATAGTACTGAAATAAGCTCTTTAATAAAAAGGCCTTCTTATTCTTCCTGGCCTTTTGAATCCAATTCTTTCTGACTCATCCTAGTGATTACTGCAAGAGTGAATTATTGTGCCCTAGTACACAGAATTGAATTGCTGTAAGTCAAGAAGTATTCAAAAATATTAAAAGTAATATGCCCTTGTATCATATAAATAAATGTCCTATATCATTAAAAAGTAATTATTTCACAAATTATAGATTTCTAAATTTTAGGTCGGAGAATTCTGGTCATGCATATATTCATTATATATCATTTCTCTACAGAATACGGTATTTTGCCTACAGGTATTTTTAGATTATTTACAAAACTTTCAAAAACAACAGTAAGATTTAACAGTATAACTCCTCAAAAGAATATCACATTTCCTGATTTTTAAAAAAATAAATGAGGTTTACCTTTTTCTTTTCTACAAAGAAATAACCTCCTCTAATGTCACTGACTCATAGATAATCTTTTCCTAGTTATTAGAAGAATTACTTATATAAACTTAACACATTTTTCAAAAAATTATAGTTAGCTTGGTTATCATTTATCACAAGTAATATCAAGCAAGGAAAATGTGTAGTTTTAATGAAAATATATTTAATTTTATTACAAAAGTAATATCTGTGTAAACTAAAAATATAGATATATAAACACTGAAAGTAATAGTCAATAGACTTCTAGGTTGTAATCCATAGTAATTATTTTATAAAGTATTTTCTGTCTATTTTCATATGTTATCTGCCTATCAACTGGTCTTATTCTGCATTGTCTTGCAATATGATTTTTAAATTCATTTTTTACATTTAAGAAAAATGTTTACAAATGTATATATTCTCAAAGACTCCTTAATATTACATATGATTTGTTACTCTAAGTTTTCAAAAGTTTCTATTGATGGATACTAAAGTTAATTTAGTGCTTTATTAACACAAGCAATATTTCTAACCTTTGTTTTTTCCCTCTTGCTAATGTTGAATTCTCTGAACAGAAGTTTTCTTGGAAAAGGCAATACAATGTTCTTACATTGTACTCTTGCTTCACTGTACCTTTTGATGTGGAACCTGTATGTATTTTCCATTGAATATTTTACTACTCTAGAAGAGAATGGTGAATAACATTTGACACTACTCGTATATAAAGAAACACCTTGCATACCAAACTCCAATTTATTTTTAAATGAAATCAGATTTAAAAGAAAAATTAAAGGATGTGTATAGTCTAATTTTGAAATTTTCTGTTTCTTGATACATTTACATATTGAAGTATATTCGTATGTACCAGCATAAAAGCATATGTTTTGGATTGATCATGACGGAAGTCATATGACTTTTAATGATATTCAAAATCTCATTTCTTCTGTAGTCTACACTTTACTTTCAAAATACCAGGACACATAAATTTTGAAGTTTCATCTGGCTAAATAATTTCCCTGTTTTCTAAATATTATGTATTTTAGGATATCTATCACCTGTTTATAATTTAGCTGTTTATAATAAATATGTACATTTTTATATAATTATAAAAACATTTTTAAATGTATTTTACACATATACAATTATAGTGACTATAACTTAAGCTTCAGGGGAAGTTTCTTTTTCAATTAACTAAAACTATTTATAAAGTATAAATATAATATAATAATTACTTACATACTTATAAGTCTTCATATGACCCAATATTAAAGAAAAGTGGAAGAAGCTATGATATTGCTAGGCTTTGTGTCCCCACCCAAATCTTATCTTGAATTATACTCCTCATAATCCCCTAGTGTCAAGGCAGAGATCAGGTGGAAGTAATTGAATCATCGGGGTAGTTTTCCCCATGCTGTTCTTGTGATAGTAAATGAGTTCTCACGAGATCTGATAATTTTATAAGAGGTTCCTTCCATTTCACTCAGCACTTCTCCTTCCTGCTGCCTTGTGAAAAATGTGCCTTGCTTCCCGTTTGCCTTCTGCCATGATTGCAAGTTTCCTGAAGCCTCCCCAAACATGCTGTACTGTGAGTCAATTAAACCTCTTTCCTTAACAAATTACCGAGTCTTGGGCAGTTCTTTATAGAAGTATGAAAATGGACTATAATATTTTATGTTTTCGTAAGTGAAGGATAAGCATTTGACATATCTGATGTTGATTGAGATTATAAGCATGTTGATTGATAAATCCTGTCCTGTTTACATTTGAATTTATAACTTTGGTTAAATGCCATGACCTTCCTTACAGAAAAGACAAGCAGAATCATTTTGGTGCATTTCTTATTCTATTTACTCCTTTTTGATTCCCTATGATTTTCTCTGTTTTCTGACTGTGTTTCCTTACACTAACTCTATCTCATAGACGCCAAAGGTGTAAGCTGCCTGTTGACATTTCATCAATGTATCATGCACCTTGAACTATTGCTTTATTAATGTTTTCTCCTAATTTCCTTGTTTATGGCTAATAGGTGAACTACAAATAAAAATGCCAGATTGATGTTTTGAGGATAATGGGAAGGGACAAATCTCAGTAGAAGTCATCAAAATTTTAAGAAAGATTCCAATGCGTTGTCTATAAGTCTGACATCTTTGTGAAAATCCCATTTTTTAAAATTATAGCTATTATGTACACCAGATGTGTTTAATTATTGACTTCCCTGAGCCACATTGGAAGAAGATTTTCTTGGGCCACACATAAAATACACTAACACTAATGATAGCTAATGAGCTAAAAACAAGTTGCAAAAATATTTCCTAATGTTTTAAGAAAGTTTATTAATTTGTGTTGGGTCACATTCAAAGCCATCCTGGGCCTCATGTGGCCCACGGGCTGCAGGTTGGAAAAGTTTGATCTAGGCATTACACTTGGTGTTACATCTTGATAAAAATATCAGTCACTTTGGTTTGAAGAATTAGAGAGTTAAGACCTGAAGGAGATTGAGGGAACAACAATTTCATTTTTTTTTTTTTTTAGAGAATTAAGACAATTTCTCAATATAACCCTACATGGTGGGGCATTGAAAGAGGTCTTCTGGATGAGAAGAGACATCCTGAAGCTGGGAACCAAGGAGAATACAAAGTTGATAGGCAATATTGGAGCTTATCTGCAAGCCCCTATTTGTCACAATAATGAGTCTATGGTTAGTGATCTTTTACTTGCAAGTTTAGTTTGTTGATCAAGTCTTTTCCTACTTAGATATTTATTTTAAATAATGTCTCCATCTACATCATCCCTAAAAATGAGACATTTTCTGAAGTTTTTCCTCATACTTTACTGTGTGATATGGTTTGGCTGTGACCCATCCAAATCTCATCTTGAATTTCCACATGTTGTAGGAGGGACCCAGTGGAAGGTAACGGAATCATGGGAGCAAGTCTTTCTTGTGTGGGAATAAATATCACGACATCTGATGGTTTTTAAAATGGGAGTTTTTCTGCACAAGCTCTCTCTTTGCCTGCCGCCATCCACATAAGATGTGACTTGCTCCTCCTTGCCTCCCACCATGATTGTAAAGCCTCCCCAGCCACATGGAACTGTGAGTCCTACAGTTAAACCTCTTTCTTTTGTAAATTGCCTAGTTTCAGGCATGTCTTCATCAGCAGTGTGGAAATGGACCAATACAGTGTCCAAACCTTATCCCGGTTATTCTTCTCTATGTTACCCTGTCATAGTACATTTTTATTGTGCTTATTTGCCCTTGGCAATGTCCATTAGAAGAGAGGCTGTCAGGTTTAGATGGTATGAGTACAATTATGGAAGTATAACAAAAATAAAAATGAATAAGGGAAATAAAAGTGTAGTGAGATTCAGAATTATAGTTGCTAAAAATCAATAAAGACATTAAAATTTTAGTAAAAGTGACTGCATAGCCATTTAAAAATGTATAAAATGTGTAATAAGTAATATTTTTGATAATTTATTCTGATATTTGTTTGACCTTAAGTCCAACCTTTTCTAAGTCTTAACAACAACATTATGAAGTAAGCACTATAATATTTTACATTTTACAGGTAAGGGAAAAAAGATACAGAAATTTTAAGAGGTAGTGCATACTGCAATAGTTAAGAGTACAGAATCTAAAGTCAAACTGCTTGAGTTTGAAAATTGGCTCTTTTTTGTACCAGCTTCTTAAATTTGGGCAAGTCCCTGAAATCATCTGTGTTTAATTTTCATTAGCCATAAAATGGAAATGCAACAATACCTAACACACAAGGATGTTATGGGGCTACTGAAATAGCCCCCATTTATTTAATACAAATTTAAATATTTATATTAAATATAAATATTTAATGCAGGACAGTGAGCACAATAGAAGTGTATGCTATTATGATGCTTGTTGTCTAACATTACAGACTTAGTGTTGAAGCTGAAATAAGAACCCAGGCATTTCAAATGTGGAAATCATGGCCAAAATATCCCACCTGCATAACAAAACTCTCTCTCTCTTTCTCTGTCACATACAGACACTTAAAAACACACACATAAATGCACTCAATTTATATAAAGTAGATCTTATTTACTGTGTCCATTTTTTAGTTTACAGTACTATGACTTGGAAATGTTAAATGGCTTTTCATGGCTCATGAAATAAAAATGACAAGCTCTTTGGGCTCACAGACTATGTTTATCAAGTTATAATCTCTGGTATCTTTTGTAGTACCTGCTGTATATAACCATAAGCTGTATTTCTTGAATAATACATTAATTAATTAATTAAGGGCTAGAATGAGGTTAGAACAGTAACACAAGAACTTTTATTAGAAACATAGATTGTTTATTTTTGCCAAATTTGTAGTCAGAACAAGACTTTGATACCAAATCCGACTTTATCTAGCTTTGGAATCTTGAATAAATGAATCATTTGTATGACAGTGAATCCCAAAATACCATGAAAAATATATTACATTTTTCAAGTGTAAAATAGTATCCATGTAGTGCATTGCGGTTTTTGGAATAAATTTCACTATTTGTTATTTTATATGTTCTGTATGCAGTCGTTCCTCAGTATACGCAGGAAATTGATTCCAGGACCTCCGTGACAACATCCGGCCATACTTGCAAAGTTGGTTCTCCACATTCACCATCCCACAAGTACTGTATTTTCAATCCACTTTTGGTTAAAAAGAATTCACATATAAGTGGACCAGCACAGTTCAAATTGTCTTGTTCAAGGGTCAGTTGAATATGTGTATGTCTGTATATATGTGTGTGTTTGTGTGTGTGTATACACTCACAGTGCATATATACATATATGTATAGTTATAGATATCTAAGTGTGTTTTATATTTGTGCATGTGTGTGTAAAGTTAAGTTGATAATGGATGAATCTGGGTATGCGCATCATGTCTAACCACTGAGATAACAACCAAAGCGAGATAGCAAATAGATACCTGAAATGCAAGTACAGCTATGTGAATCCTCAAACATTGTCTATGTCATGGGATTGAAGATGCCAAGGAAGGAGGCAGAAACCGAGGTAACAGTTGATGAATTCATGATATTCCCCAGTCATAATGTGCTTCTCCTCCAGTCTTTTTCCTCGTAGTAAATGCCAACAGTACTCATCAAGTTGCTCATGGAACAAAGCTGGAAGTCATCCTTGATTCTGACTCCCTCAACCTCACATCCAATTCAGATCTGTCTGCAAATTATATCACCAACTCTAACTCTGCAGATATTTTATTTTTTCTATCACCTGAAATACAGACATAGCTTTCTGACTTCTTTGCTTGTTTTTATCCCAGCCTTTTTCTGCCTGCATAGCAGTCGATAATCTTTTTAAGAAATATTTTGATTCTGTGACTCAATAGATTTTTCTTCCCAGCTCTTATTCTAATTCTGGTGGGATTATGCCTGCAGTGCTCAAAAATGGCTTACATGATATGGCCCTGGTCTTCCTTGGAGCTAACCCCTTCCTTTATCACAAATTCCTTTCCATATTAGGGTCTTGCTGCATGCTGCTTCTGCCACCAGATATGTCTCTGATATGTCTCATTCTGTCTCTCTGTGTGTATATATAAACTTTTGTAGACTTAGGGAGTACAGGTGCAGATCTCTTACATGGATATATTGTGTAGTAGTAAAGTTTGGTCATCTAATGTAGCCATCACATGAACAGTGTCTATTATACCCGATAAGTAACTTCTCATCCCTCACCTCCCTCTCACCCTCCCACCTTTTTGAATCTCCAATGCCTATTCCATGTCCATGTGTACCCATTGTTTGATCCCACTTATAAGGCAGAAAATGCAATATTTGACTTTCTATTTCTCAGCTATTTCACTTAGGATAATGGCCCTCATTTCCATCTATGTTGCTGCAAAGGACATGATTTCATTCTTTTTATGGATGAGTGTTATTTTTGATTCTCATATTTCTTATTCATTCTTCTCATCCTTAAAGACTGTTTAAGTGTCGAATCTCCAGAGATCCCTAGTATACCTTTTAAAATAGATGTTTTAATTATATTCTTTCTTACTTCGATTAACTTTAATCCATAACACTCATGCAGTGTGTACATTAATTGTGTGATTGTTAATATCAGGTCTCCCACAACAGGAAATCAGATCTAAGAGAGAAGGCACCATGTAACATATGCTAAATACTGCATCCCTGATTGATAGGACAGTGTTTGCTTCAGAGTAAATAGTCAACAGGAGTTTATTGAATTTATAAAGAAATTCAAGTTTGAAGTTATATTTGTGAAAGAAAGGCTGATGTAGCTCATAGATATTACTAAGAGCATAGAGAGTCGTAGACTATTTCAGAGGCCTGGGTGTATCGCTTCTCGGCCTTTTGGCTAAGATCAAGTGCAGAGGCCTGGGTGTTATTTCCATAAGCACTAAATATTTCAAGTAGTGGAAAACTGCTGCAGAAGGTAAATCAGATTGAATGATCTAAAATTAAATTTTACATGCCTTAAAAACCTTTTCTGAAAATTCCTACATTGTATATCTTTGCTAAAGGAAATATTTTGATAGGCTCATTGGGGATGGTGGCAGGGGGCAGTGGAATTGAGCAGATAGCTAAACTGTTCTGCAGCAGAAATACTAGGGCTAAGAGGAATTGCAGAGAACAAAGAAAGAGCAAGTGAAGAGAAGAAAGGAGGTAGAGCAACATGGCTCAAGCCTAAGTTAGAAGAAAAGGCAGGTGGTTATTTTTAGAATTGGGAAGTCTAAACTCAAGTGGAAGAGGTTTATTTCGCTGTAATTTTAACTCCTCTTTTCCCTAGACCTACAATAAAGTCAGCCCCACAACCAAAAATAAAATAAAATAAAGATTGTAAGTTGTCAAGGAATAATGATGGAGTAAGAGAGCTAGAGAGACAGAGTGAGTGTTGGCTTTAGAAATTAATGATTTCAAAATTAGAAGACTTCCTGTTGTTGGCATATCTCATTGAATATCTATAGGAAGGTGTGTATAAAATGGAACTTAAGTTAATGTCCTTGATGAATGAATAGGGAATAGTTGGAAAGCTGGTAAATGACAAAAATGTGGGAAAGTGTAGGATAGTTGGACAGATGACGTGACTCCCAAATACAGAAATTTTGCAGAGTGTGGAAATACAATATTTTGAAAACAAGAAGTTAAAAAAATTACCCACCTCACCACTATAATTCATCAAACAGAGGGTATGTGAAAAGTCATAATAATGATGATATTAATACCAATTTTATATTTGAAACTGCAAATAAATTAACATCTGAACATCAATACTAATTAACTTGTTATCATCCACATTTGCATATTAGGAACCAGAGGCCTTCCTATATTGTGCGCCAAAATCAGGCAGCAAATAAGAAGAAAACTTGAGATTTCAATACAGGAGGTGTAGACAAACTTATGTGTCTAACTGTTTTATGTATTACTATCAAGCCTCATTCCCCTTAATTAACAATATTTGAAATAAATATATGTAAAAATGTAAACTTAGTTTATGTAGATTTATGACCAAGATGATACAAATATAACATTGGTCATTGCTTCTCAGCATGAGGCTTGAAGGTGCTAAGGTATTAAATGCCCTTCTAGGCTTGCCCAATATTCACCTTAGCAAAATGTTTTCTTGGGGAGATACACAATTTCATAGACTGAGTATTTTGTTCATATTGAAAACATGTGAATGACATAAACTTTATTAATTTAATTTGCTCACTGAATGAGAAAACAGAACAGTTTTAACAAATTTTAGTTTTTAACAAATTCAATAAGAATATATTTTTTTTCAATTTCTGTTATCTCCATCATTTAAACTAAACAAGTATTTAAATGAATGTGGATTCTATATTTTGCTCTCACCAACTTGCCTTTTTATTCTCACCTTTTAATTTAACACTTGAAAAAGAGTCACAATGACATTGCAAAAGAAACTGTCCTCTTGGTATTTCTGGTTTGGAACAGAAGTTAAAGTATAGTAAATCTCATGAGAAAGTCTGCTTTCTGACATTTACAGCTCAATTTTACCGATTCAGAAGGTTTGAATAAGCTTCAGATAAGCATCAAAGCTTATCCAGGGTGAACCTGAATTCTGAAACTTCTCAATTTCCGTATTGGTAATCCTACCTTCCTTTTGAAGATGCCAGTCATAGCCTCCCAGTGGCAATCCTGGTTTTCCATTGTACCTCATGTTGGAGGATGAATAAGGTCACATAACAGCCACTTTATTAAAAATATGAGATAAAGTTAGGCCATGAGGAAAATTCCTTAAGAAGTCAATGATGGAAAGCAGTGTGAAGATCTTAATAACTAGGTAATATAAAGTTGTGCAATTCACCTAGTACATTTAAAACAATATTAGATGAAACAATAATGACATTGAATAATGTAATTTTGTCAACAGAACATGTTTTTATGTTTACAGACTAATAAAGTCAATAGATCATGACTTGGAAGAGTAGAGACTAGATGTAGAATAAATAAAATAACAGATACAAGAAAGAATGGTTTACTTTTATATGAGCAGATAATTTCAATTAATATTAAATCCATTTAATTAAGCCTCTCTCTAATATAAACATATATATGTAATGTATGTCCTCTGTATTAGGACAAACTTGTAGTACAATCAAATTAGAAATCATTTAATATTTATGCAAGATTGAGGTTTATAGTTAACTTTCTTATTTTTTTAAATTTTTTTTATTTTTTAATTTTTTTTTAGTATACTTTAAGTTCTAGGGTACATGTGCATAACGGGCAGGTTTGTTACATATGTATACTTGTGCCATGTTGGTGTGTTGCACCTATCAACTCGTCAGCATCCATCAACTCTTCATTTACATCAGGTATAACTCCCAATGCAATCCCTCCCCACTACCCCCTCCCCGTGATAGGCCCCGGTGTGTGATGTTCCCCTTCCCGAGTCCAAGTGATCTCATTGTTCAGTTCCCACCTATGAGTGAGAACATACGGTGTTTGGTTTTCTGATCTTGTGATAGTTTGCTGAGAATGATGGTTTCCAGCTGCATCCATGTCCCTACAGAGGACTCAAACTCATCCTTTCTTATGGCTGCATAGTATTCCATGGTGTGTATGTGCCACATTTTCTTAATCCAGTCTGTCACTGATGGGCATTTGGGTTGATTCCAACTCTTTGCTATTGTGAATAGTGCCGCAATAAACACACGTGTGCATGTGTCTTTATAGCAGCATGCTTTGTAATTCTTTGGGTATATACCCAGTAATGGGATGGCTGAGTCATATGGTACTTCTAGTTCTAGATCCTTGAGGAATCGCCATACTGTTTTCCATAATGGTTGAACTAGTTTACAATCCCACCAACAGTATAAAAGTGTTCCTATTTCTCCACATCCTCTCCAGCACCTGTTGTTTCCTGACTTTTTAATGATTGCCATTCTAACTGGTGTGAGATTATCTCATTGTGGTTTTGATTTGCATTTCTCTGATGGCCAGTGATGATGAGCATTTTTTCATGTGTCTGTTGGCTGTATGAATGTCTTCTTTTAAGAAATGTCTGTTCATATCCTTTGCCCACTTTTTGATGGGGTTGTTTGTTTCTTTCTTGTAAACTTGTTTGAGTTCTTTGCAGGTTCTGGATATTAGCCCTTTGTCAGATGAGTAGATTGCAAAAATTTTCTCCCATTCTGTAGGTTGCCTGTTCACTCTGATGGTAGTTTCTTTTGCTGTGCAGAAGCTCTTTAGTTTAATGAGATCCCATTTGTCAATTTTGGCTTTTGTGCCGTTGCTTTTGGTGTTTTAGACATGACGTCCTTGCCCATGCCTATGTCCTGAATGGCATTACCTAGATTTTCTTCTAGGTTTTTATGGTATTAGGTCTAACATTTAAGTCTCTAATCCATCTTGAATTAATTTTCGTATAAGGAGTAAGGAAAGGATCCAGTTTCAGCTTTCTACTTATGGCTAGCCAATTTTCCCAGCACCATTGATTAAATAGAATCCTTTCCCCATTTCATGTTTTTGTCAGGTTTGTCAAAGATCAGATGGCTGTAGATGTGTGGTATTATTTCTGAGGACTCTGTTCTGTTCCATTGGTTTATATCTGTTTTGGTACCAGTACCATGCTGTTTTGGTTTGAATTAGTATACTTTGAAGTCAGGTAGTGTGATGCCTCCAGCTTTGTTCTTTTGACTTAGGATTGTCTTGGCAATGCGGGCTCTTTTTTGGTTCCATATGAACTTTAAAGCAGTTTTTTCCAATTCTGTGAAGAAAGTCATTGGTAGCTTGATGGGGATGGCATTGAATCTATAAATTACCTTGGGCAGTATGGCCATTTTCACGATATTGATTCTTCCTATCCATGAGCATGGTATGTTCTTCCATTTGTTTGTGTCCTCTTTTATTTCACTGAGCAGTGGTTTGTAGTGCTCCTTGAAGAGGTCCTTTACATCCCTTGTAAGTTGGATTCCTAGGTATTTTATTCTCTTTGAAGCAATTGTGAATGAAAGTTCATTCCTGATTTGGCTCTCTGTTTGTCTGTTACTGGTGTATAAGAATGCTTGTGATTTTTGCACATTAATTGTGTATCCTGAGAATTTGCTGAGGTTTCTTATCAGCTTAAGGAGATTTTGGGCTGAGACAATGGGGTTTTCTAAATATACAATCAAGTCATCTGCAAACAGGGACAATTTGACTTCTTCTTTTCCTAACTGAATACTCTTGATTTCTTTCTCTTGCCTGATTGCGCTAGCCAGAACTTCCAACATTATGTTGAATAGGAGTGGTGAGAGAGGGCATCCCTGTCTTGTGCCAGTTTTCAAAGGGAGTTTTTCCAGTTTTTGCCCATTCATTATGATATTGGCTGTGGGTTTGTCATAAATAGCTCTTATTATTTTGAGATACGTTCCATCAATACCGAATTTATTGAGCGTTTTTAGCATGAAGGGCTGCTGAATTTTGTCAAAGGCCTTTTCTTCATCTATTGAGATAATCATGTGGTTTTTGTCTTTGGTTCTGTTTATATGCTGGATTACGTTTATTGATTTGCGAATGTTGAACCAGCCTTGCATCCCAGGGATGAAGCCCACTTCATCATGGTGGATAAGCTTTTGATGTGCTGCTGAATCCAGTTTGCCAGTATTTTATTGAGGATTTTTGCATCGATGTTCATCAGGGATATTGGTCTAAAATTCTCTTTTTTTGTTGTGTCTCTGCCAGGCTTGGTATCAGGATGATGTTGGCCTCATAAAATGAGTTAGGGAGGATTCCCTCTTTTTCTATTGATTGGAATAGTTTCAGAAGGAATGGTACCAGCTCCTCCTTGTACCTCTGGTAGAATTCAGCTGTGAATCCATCTGGTCCTGGACTTTTTTTGGTTGGTAGGCTATTAATCATTGCCTCAATTTCAGAGCCTGCTATTGGTCTATTCAGGGATTCAACTTCTTCCTGGTTTAGTCTTGGGAGAGTGTAAGTGTCCAGGAAATTATCCATTTCTTCTAGATTTTCTAGTTGATTTGCGTAGAGGTGTTTATAGTATTCTCTGATGGTAGTTTGTATTTCTGTGGGGTTGGTGGTAATATCCCATTTATCATTTTTTATTGCATCTATTTGATTCTTCTCTCGTTTCTTCTTTGTTAGTCTTGCTAGCGGTCTGTCAATTTTGTTGATCTTTTCAAAAAACCATTCCTGGATTCATTGATTTTTTGGAGGTTTTTTGTGTCTCAATCTCCTTCAGTTCTGCTCTGATCTTAGTTATTTCTTGCCTTCTGCTAGCTTTTGAATGTGTTTGCTCTTGCTTCTCTAGTTCTTTTAATTGTGATGTTAGAGTGTCAATTTTAGATCTTTCCAGCTTTCTCTTGTGGGCATTTAGTGCTATAAATTTCCCTCTATACACTGCTTTAAATGTGTCCCAGAGATTCTGGTATGTTGTATCTTTGTTCTCATTGGTTTCAAAGAACATCTTTATTTCTGCCTTCATTTCATTATGTACCCAGTAGTCATTCAGGAGCAGGTTATTCAGGTTTCATGTAGTTGAGTGGTTTTGATTGAGTTTCTTAGTCCTGAGTTGTAGTTTGATTGCACTGTGGTCTGAGAGACAGTTTGTTATAATTTCTGTTCTTGTACATTTGCTGAGGAGTGCTTTACTTCCAATTATGTGGTCAATTTTGGAATAAGTGTGATGTGGTGCTGAGAAGAATGTATATTCTATTGATTTGGGGTGGAAAGTTCTGTAGATGTCTATTAGGTCTGCTTGGTGCAGAGATGAGTTCAATTCCTGGATATCCTTGTTAACTTTCTGTCTCGTTGATCTGTCTAATGTTGACAGTGGGGTGTTGAAGTCTCCCATTATTATTGTATGGGAGTCTAAGTCCCTTTGTAAGTCTCTAAGGACTTGCTTTATGAATCTGGGTGCTCCTGTATTGGGTACATATATATTTAGGATAGTTAGCACTTCCTGTTGAATTGATCCCTTTACCATTATATAATGGCCTTCTTTGTCTCTTTTGACCTTTGATGGTTTAAAGTCTGCTTTATCAGAGACTAGTATTGCAACCCCTGCTTTTTTTTTGTTCTCCATTTGCTTGGTAGATCTTCCTCCATCCCTTTATTTTGAGCCTATGTATGTCTCTGCATGTGAGATGGGTCTCCTGAATACAGCAGACTGATGGGTCTTGACTCATTATCCAATTTACCAGTCTGTGTCTTTTAATTGGAGCATTTAGTCCATTAACATTTAAGGTTAATATTGTTATTTGTGAACTTGATCCTGCCATTATGATATTAACTGGTTATTTTGCTCGTTAGTTGATGCAGTTTCTTCCTAGCCTCCATGGTCTTTACATTTGGGCATGTTTTTGCAATGGCTGGTACCAGTTGTTCCTTTCCATGTTTAGTGCTTCCTTCAGGGTCTCTTGTAAGGCAGGCCTGGTGGTGACAAAATCTCTAAGCATTTGCTTATCTGTAAAGGATTTTATTTCTCCTTCACTTATGAAACTTAGTTTGGCTGGATATGAAATTCTGGGTTGAAAATTCTTTTCTTTAAGAATGTTGAATATTGGCCCCCACTCTCTTCTGGCTTGTAGAGTTTCTGCTGAGAGATCTGCTGTTAGTCTGATGGGCTTCCCTTTGTGGGTAACCCGACGTTTCTCTCTGGCTGCTCTTAAGATTTTTCCTTCATTTCAACTTTGGTGAATCTGGCAATGATGTGTCTTGGAGTTGCTCTTCTGGAGGAGTATCTTTGTGGCGTTCTCTGTATTTCCTGAATTTGAATGTTGGCCTGCCTACTAGTTGGGGAAGTTCTCCTGGATGATATCCTGAAGAGTGTTTTCCAACTTGTTTCCATTTTCCCCCTCACTTTCAGGCACCCCAATCAGATGTAGATTTGGTCTTTTTACATAATCCCATACTTCTTGCAGGCTTTGTTCATTTCTTTTTCTTCTTTTTTCTTTAGATTTCTCTTCTCGCTTCATTTCATTCATTTGATCCTCAATCGTTGATACTCTTTCTTCCAGTTGATCGAGTCAGTTACTGAAGCTTGTGCATTTGTCACGTATTTCTCATGTCATGGTTTTCATCTCTGTCAGTTCGTTTATGGCCTTCTCTGCATTAATTATTCTGGTTATCAATTCTTCCACTCTTTTTTCAAGATTTTAGTTTCTTTTCGCTGGGTATGTAATTCCTCCTTTAGCTCTGAGAAGTTTGATTGTCTGAAGCCTTCTTCTCTCATCTTGTCAAAGTCATTCTCCATCCAGCTTTGATCTGTTGCTGGCAATGAGCTACGCTCCTTTGCAGGGGGAGATGCCCTCTTATTTTTTGAATTTCCAGCTTTTCTGCCCTGCTTTTTCCCCATCTTTGTAGTTTTATCTGCCTCTGGTCGTTGATGATGGTGATGTACTGATGGGGTTTTGGTATAGGTGTGTCCTTCCTGTTTGTTAGTTTTCCTTCTAACAGTCAGGACCCTCAGCTGTAGGTCTGTTGGAGATTGCTTGAGGTCCACTCCAGACCCTGTTTGCCTGGGTGTCAGCAGCAGAGGCTGCAGAAGATAGAATACTGCTGAAAAGCGAGTGTATCTGTCTGATTCTTGCTTTGGAAGCTTCCTCTCAGGGGTGTATTCCACCCTGTGAGGTGTGGGGTGTCAGATTGCCCCTAGTGGGGGATGTCTCCCAGTTAGGCTACTCAGGGGTCAGGGATCCACTTGAACAGGCAGTCTGTCCCTTCTCAGAACTCAGCCTCCGTGATGGGAGATCCACTGCTCTCTTCAAAGCTGTCAGACAGAGTCGTTTTCATCTGCGGAGGTTTCTGCTGCTTTTTGTTGTTGTTGTTGTTTAGCTCTGCCCTGTCCCCAGAGGTGGAGTCTACAGAGACTGGCAGGCCTCCTTGCACTGCTGTGAGCTCCACCCAGTTGGCTCTTCCCAGGGCTTTGTTTACCTACTTAAGCCTCAGCAATGGCGGGCGCCCCTACCCCAGCCTCGTTGCTGCCTTGCAGTTAGATCGCAGACTGCTGTGCTAGCAATGAGGAAGGCTCCGTGGGCGTGGGACCCTTCAGGCCAGGTGTGGGATATAATCTCCTGGTGTGCCCATTTGCTTAAAGCGCAGTATTGGGGTGGGAGTTACCCGATTTTCCAGGTGTTGTGTGTCTCAGTTCCCCTGGCTAGGAGAAGGGATTCCCTTCCCCCTTGCGCTTCCCATGTGAGGGGATGCCTCGCCCTGCTTCAGCTCTTGCTGGTCGGGCTGCAACAGCTGACCAACACCGATTCCCCGGCACTCCCTAATGAGATAAACCTAGTACCTCAGTTGAAAATGCAGAAGTCACCTGTCTTCTGTGTTGCTCGCGCTGGGAGCTGGAGACTGGAGCTGTTCCTATTCGGCTCTCTTGCCTACTATAGTTAACTTTCTAATGATGTTCACTGTTGAACTTATTTAAAGCCATTTCAACAAAGAAAAGATGTCTCATATTTAAGTTCTTAGAACTTGGTAAAGCTGAATGGAGAATAATTTATTTTGGTTTTCTGTCTTTATGTTTATGTAAGAGTAAGGAATGAAAAACCATTTGCAATGGTATATTTTGTCTTTCATAATTACAATTTTTCCCATCTACTAATTAGTTTCCTAACATGCTTAGGCTAATTTCAGAAGCTCAGAAGCAATTTTCCATACCACACTTTTATTAAGCTGAGTTTACTGTATATAATATCAAAAGTAGCTTTATAAGAAGTATCAACCAAAGAAGAATTTAATGTGTAGATATTCTTGTCTCTATTTTCCTTTTGAAGGAAAATCTCAGCATCCTGCCATTCTTTCTACTGTAGCCGACTAACATCTCTGCAATTATACAAACCTGCAAATTACTTTTTTTCTAGTGAGTTAATTGCTTCAAAATTATAATGAAGAAAGAGTCCAAAACCTAAATGCAGAGCAATGTTAGGCAAAATTAAATGATAAACATTCTGATTAACATGTAAAATTTAACGAGACTGTTTTAATGGAAATATCTTAAAAATAAAATAAGTGAGTCGAACCGTTGGCAAATATTTTAATTAATGAATTTCTGTAATTGATAGTCATATTTCACATTAAATAATTATTATTTAAACCACATTCTTTTGTGCTTTATAAATGAGACTATATTTAGGAATCTGAGGGAAAATAAAACAGTTAATTATGCTTCTTCTTTCACATACAAAAGAAGAAAATTAAAATACACAAGTTTAAATAACAGTATTATTACGTGCTTTAAGTAACAGAATAAAAATACACAAGTGTAAATAAAAGTATTATTTTGATATATTTGAAGTAGAGACAATTAGCTAAAAATGTCCATAGCACAAATTTGCAGATAGGGTCTGGCCATAAGCATCAGTCTGGTGCTATCTTCCGCCATTCCCATCTTTCATTTCAAATTTTCAATAATGAACCACTTGCACTTTACCGTGCACATTTGTATCTGTGTCCTGCCTTTGGCATACACAGTGTCTATCTGGAAGCTTCTTCATGCCTTTTTGTTATTGTTGTTTCAGGTAATTCCTACTCGTCCATAATGTCTTAATCTAGATATTATTTCCTTCCAAGTGATTTTTCCAAATCTAGAACTCCACTGAGCAAATAAATTATATATAGCTGAATTTTCCTACAAATAACTTATTAGTTTCCCCATCTTCTGGATATTGGATAGAGTGGGTTTATAAATTACAATTATTATCGTACTTTCAATTATAATTAAGCAAAGTGGTAACAAGCTGGAAACCACTTGAATTCTCATGAAGGAACTGTTGAAATAATTGTACTATATACTTATGACAGAATAGCATGACGCTATTAAACAAAGAGATGTTGACATTTTCTAGATTTTAACAATTTATCTGAAGGAATAGTCATAATGTTTTTTTTTTATTTTTTTTTATTTTTTTTTAGGAACAAATTTATTATATTTCTTTATTTTATCTCTCTTCTTTATATGGGAAAATGAGAACATGTAGAGTAGGCAGGTCTCAGAGTCTTTTACTCTCCTTCATTGGACAGTGGTCAAAACTTTTAAGACTTCTATCATCCCAGGCAGCCAAGAGGCAACAAAATAATACAGACCCTCAGAGTAAAAGGAAGCTTTCAAAGGGAAAATGGCGAGCACAGCACAGAAGAAAAGTCTACATAAGACAAACATGAATATCCTTCTGGTTTGATACAATGTTGACTGATCGCATATTTCTAAACTTTCATATGATATTATAATTTCCTTTTGACTTTTACTTAATACCATGCAGAATATTAAAAACTGAGATTGTCTTGTGGATATAGGAAAAGGAGATTTATAGTACAGGTAGGGAAGTTAAAATGGATTCTGATGGAGTAAGAGAATACTATAAAATACATTTAGGATTGAATGTTATACAATGACATTAGAAAAGCAAACCTGTGTACATGTATGTAGCTAGCCCTAAAGCTTTATATGTGTGTATATGTAGACCAAAAGAAAAAATTCTGTTAAATATTTAATTCCTGTTTTCAAATATATATCACGTTCTATTTTAGGCATAAGAAAACTGAGGCAAGGACCTGCATTACTATAGATGTTATTTGTTGATATTATCAATTCTAGAACAGTGTCACTCAGGCCACTAAGCACCTCTATCTCTCAAGCACATTTGTCATATAATTTGACTAAATTTTAACTCCAACAGATAGTGAGTTCCTATGGATACGGATTGAGAAAAGTAATACATAAAGCAATATTTCGTTACACAAATTTCCGTTTGTCAAAGATGGCAATAGCTCTGTGTGTTGTAAAATTTGCTTTGCCTTGTAAACTGGTTCAAAAATGCTTTCATGTTAGCATCCTTTTATATCTGCTGAACGGAAATATAGGGCTTAATAACTTGAGCAAGATTCAAACATATTTTTAAAAGAAGTGGTGTTTATGGCCTGTAGGAGTTTCTTGCTACTAATGAACTTGAATAGGAAAGTTCTGCCATACCCAAATTTTCAAGCACAGTGCATTTTATCAAAGATATGAGAATTTAACTATGTCAAATTAATACCTACAATGGTAATTGAAAAAAATTAAATGTGAGTAATTAAAAGAAAAACAACACAGAAAAATGATTAGGCTGAGGTAAGATTAAATCTTCCTTGCTATTTTCTTTTTTTTTTTTTCATAATTTATTTATTTATTATTTATTTATTTATTTATTTATTTTTTATTATACTTTAAGTTCTAGGGTACATGTGCATGACTTTTATATCATGTATAACTCCCCAATGCAATCCCTCCCTCCTCCCCCTCCCCATGATAGGCCCCAGTGTGTGATGTTCCCCTTCCCGAGTCCAAGTGATCTCATTGTTCAGTTCCCACCTATGAGTGAGAACATGCGGTGTTTGGTTTTCTCTTCTTGTGATAGTTTGCTAAGAATGATGTTTTATTAAATGATGAGAGCCAAATGCAGAGCAGTAAGTATGATATAATAGTAATTTTTATAAAACCAACGTATGTTTGTGTTTGTGTGCATATATGAGCATAAATAATGGTTAGAAAAGATATTCACCAGGTAAATAATGCTGAATACCTCAGGGGGAAGGGGATGAATGGCAGGGAGTAAAGTAAGATTATTATTTTTTCTTTCATATTCAGTAAACAAGAAAGCTCTAAACCAAAAAAAAAAAAAAAAAGAGCTTCCCACATATAAATTATTCAATGACAACAACATGTTACAAGATTTTCAGAAAACGATTATAAAAGAATACAAGCAGGCCAGGAATGATGGCTCTTGCCTGTAATCCCAGCTCTTTGGGAGACTGAGGCAGGTGTATCACCTGAGGTCAGGAGCTTGAGACCAGGCTGACCAACATGGAGAAACCCCATCTCTACTAAAAATACAAAATTAGGCAGGTATGCTGGCACATGCCTGTAATCCCAGCTACTCTGGAGGCTGAGACAGGAGAATTGCTTGAACCCAGGAGGTAGACGTTGCGGTAAGTTGAGATTGTGCCCTTGACCTCCAGCCTGGAAACAAGAGTGAAACTCTGTCTCAAACAAACAAACAAACAAACAACAACAGTAACAACAACAAAAATGAAAGAAAAGAAAATCATACCTGGGCACATCAAAGTAAAGTTGCAGAAAACTAAAGATTAAAGAAGAAACTTTAAAAGCCACTACAGAAAAAAGGCACATTACATAAAGGACATAAGGATATGGACCAATTTCTCATAAGAAAACATGGGTTACAGAAAACAATAGAATAAAAACTTTAACATAATCAAATGGAGACAATTTTGTCATTGAAAAAATTCTACACTCTACAAAAATTTCCTTTGGAGACTAAGGCAAAATGAAGGCCTTTCCTATAAAGAAAAATTTAGATAATTATTTGCCATCAAATATTCGCACAAGAAATGCTAAATGAAGTGATTCGGACTAAAAGAAAATGACTAGATAAAAACAGATTTAGAAAAAGAAATGAAAAGACACTAGAAATGGTAAATATAAAGAGATATGTACAGCACAGAATTTTTTCCTGTATATTTTTAAGATAAAGTGCAGCTTTAGGAAACAATTATACTAGCTGTATTAGGCAGTTTGTAATATACGTGGATGTAATGTGTTTGACAGCAACTGCACTATTAACAGGGCATATTGAAACTATGTTTTTGCAGATTCTAACATTGTATTAGTCCATTTTTACACTGCTGTTAAAGACATACCCAAGACTGAGAAGTAAAAGAGGTTTAATGGACTTACAGTTACACATGGCTGGAGAGTTCTCACAATCATGGTGGAAGGCAAGAAGTCACATCTTACATGGATAGCAGCAGGAAAAGAGAGAGCTTGTGCAGGGAAACTCCTGTTTTTAAAACCATCAGATCTCATGAGACTCGTTCATTATCACAAGAACAGTGCAGGAAAGATCCTCCCCCATAATTCAATAACCTCCCACCGGGTTCCTCCCAGGAAACATGGGAATTGTAGGAGTTGCAATTTAAGCCAAGATTTGGTTGGGGACACAGCCAAACTATATCAAGTGTTAACATTAAATGTATTGTAATAAATTAAAGATGCATATTATGATCCTAACAGCAAAATCTAAAAGTGACTGCCTAAATGTAAAACTAAGAAGCCAATATAGAAATAAAAATGAAATACCAAAATTATGTTGAAGTCAGAATATAAATACTTAAATATGTTCTTAGGCTCAAATACGTAATTATTTTATAATATTTACGCTTAGACTCATTAATATTATCTTAAATGTCATTCATTATGATAGTGTTTCGTTAATCTCTAAATGACTAGGCAAATTTATGGAGAAATTTAAAGTACAAAGAGAAACCTTACAAAAAAATTCAGTGTTTTCAAAGTAAAGATACTATTTTATAATAAAATTTTATGATTAATCAAGTTGATCAACTAAGTACAAATTTTAGAAAATAATATTATTTTTCAAACTTGCTCCCAGATATCACCACTTTAAAAGTTTGTTCAGCATAAGAGTTTCTTATGCATCCATGAATATACACAGTAGGAGATCCAGAGAAAATGTTGGGATAACCAAAAAAAATACAGGTTTGTTTAAGAACAGAGGAAATATTGTGGAACAAGAGAAAGGAAAAAGGGATTGTCATTTAGGGCATGCTGGAAGACCTTGCCACTTAGCTCTTTAAATATCAGCTGCTTGGTCCATGAGGAGGTGTGGTGTCTACTAGATTGAAGAAGGTAGTATGCCAGTCAATAAAGCAAGGGGAGAAGGGTTTCATCCTAGACCAATTCTAGGAATAGGTGAAATAACCAAGGTCCTTTTACTTGTGTTGTTTCTGCCAAACACAATATATGAATTTGAATTTGTTGGAATACAAGGTAAACTCAAAGGAGTTACACAAATTATATGTTCTAGTGGGCTGAAGCATTGTGACTTCACCAACTTTGCGGTTATTTCTGGTTGCCTCATGGCAAATAGCAGAGATTTAATAAAAGATGAAACAGAACAAGTTCAAGTCACTTAAATATGTCCTATCTCTACTTGATTTTAAGTGTTCTCTATAATCGCAGTGCCTTGTTGCTGTTATTACTAAATATAACAGTACTAAACTTAAACTTTCAACCCCCAGCAGTTATATTTATTTATCTTTTTACCTTAGCATAATACAAAGTAAAATATTCTCTCTCAATTCAAATCAATAATATATTGGTCTGTTTATGTGATTCTATAAAATATATATTAAAATATTATTTTAATCCAAGTAGCAACAAAATGAAATAAACTATGATAATAATGGAAAAACTGGAAGCCAGTTCCATATGCCTTCTTACTAGAGATATGATCTAAGTTTCCTTTTGTTTTTTCTTTTGTAAGATTGGAGATAAGAAGTTGTAAGAGATAGGTTCTTATTAATTGAGATTGATTAATACATGGCACCTGAATCTGCCCATCCTGGGTTCAGGGCAGACATTGTTAATTGAAAATAGTACTTTTCACTGCTGAATCGTAATAGTGACTCAGAATTTCCATACAATGTTTTGGTCCATCATTATCAATTATTTAGAGTTTCCAATAGCACTGAAATTTGTAATTTATGGATGCAATGACTTCTAAAATGTCTTTATGGTCCCTTGTTTAAACACATTATCTTTACTTTATAAAAGTTATCATCACTGTATAAAAGTGGTCTACAGAGATGTCTTCAGTTGTCCAGCATTATGTAGATAGTTAAGTACTAGGACAAGCGTTCAATTTAGTTTAATCTGAATTAAAAGTTTATGTTCTTATATATACTACCCATTTTACCATCTTTAATTATTAGAAAGTTTAAAATTTCCAAAGATAAAATTAAAGGCATAATACTATTTTTTCTTTCTTATTTTCTGAATAATTATTTATAGTAATCTATGGATATATTCTTTCTTTTAATCTCCTAATCCGACATAGAATTATATTTCCTTCTTTGTAAGGGTTGCTTCCATTTAAAATTCAAGGCTATTGCCATCTGTTCACAACATTCTAATATTTCTTCATCCTTTCCATTTGACCTTGCTATATGCCACTTGAGAGCTTGGAGCAACACATACTAATCCTCCTTTTTACATTCTGCAAGTGTTTATAGGTAATAACACTAATAGCCTCTATGCTTCATTAAGTATTATATTTAATTTACAAATTCATCTGATGTGAGCCATTAGCTGTCTTCTGAGCCTATTATAATTGGAAGTTCAAACCATCAGTAATATGACTGATTTTCATAAACCTACAATCATAATTCAGATTTTAAAATCGGGGAAATGATTATTTTTAATAACTTAATAATTAACTTTAGTAACAATTAACATTTTTATTAGCTTTCTTACTATGAGTCTTTTCCCTTTAAAGTTTTTTCTAGACCTAAAACAAATATAAGTACCCCAGATTTACCACTCATCATTGAAAAAGTTGATGAACAAAGGCATGAAGTCTTAGTGCTGATTTTTCATTCTCATTTCCCACCTAAGGCGGGTTTTTAAGTTTCTAGTCAATTTCCCTGTTTTCTGCATGAATATTTCCAGTGAACTGGAATTGTGTATTCCACAAAGCAATTTACTTTTTTATTATAGAGTTATAATTGATAGATACTTTTTGTTTTTCTGTTAACTAAAGCCCCTCTCTACTTTTGGGAATTATCATTGGTCCTTTCTTTTTTATCAAACTATTCTTCAGTCTAAGAGTCAGTTATGAAAATTTGCTTAGTGCTCTTTTTAATAATAAATTTTATATTTAAGGGAGTATATAATTACAGCTTTAATTTAATTATTGCATTATTTATAATTCACAATTTCTTAACGTCTTAAGTAATTTATGGTTTATCTTAATTCAGTTTTGATAAACTGAATTAAGGATAAAAATCTCATTCTCCTCCTGGTTTTGATTAAATCATAACTATTGTTTCAAGCCAAAAGAAGGCATGGGGCATATTACTTTTCTTAGAAGATTGCTCTGATTGGAGTGAAGGCAGCTATTGAGGTGGGAGAAAGGATGTTAAGATGTGTACCAATGTGGGTAAATATTGCTCACTAATAAATTAGTGGCCATTTATAATAGCATCTAGGAGATAGATTCCTTTTACTTGCTACACAAGGGTAAAAGTTAAAAGAAAGGGCAGGTAATTCTCAAACCCTATCTCCAACAAACCTCTAAGGTGATGCTGATTGATCTTCAGTTACAATGTTTTTCTTGGAACCTACTACCTCCTTTTCAATAATAAGCATTTGTGAGTATTGTTTTTATTGCAAAAACTTCAAGTGTCCTCATAATTCTTCCATATTTTAAATACCAAAAATTAAACTTTAAAGGTAACAAGAAATAGAAAATATTTCTGTTTTTATATTAAGCATTTTTAGTATGTATGTATATTTAAAAAGTATACTGAAGGAAAATTGATGAATAGTAATGGTTTTTAATGCATCTAATTTTAAAAAATCAATTATATAAGACACATATATACTCATACTTTTTTTTTTTTTTTTTGAGGCGGAGTCTCACTCTGCCGCCCGGGCTGGAGTGCAGTGGCCGGATCTCAGCTCACTGCAAGCTCCGTCTCCCAGGTTCACGCCATTCTCCTGCCTCAGCCTCCCGAGTAGCTGGGACTACAGGCGCCCGCCACTGCGCCGGCTAGTTTTTTTTTTTTTTTGTATTTTTAGTAGAGACGGGGTTTCACCCTGTTAGCCAGGAGGGTCTCGATCTCCTGACCTCGTGATCCTCCCGCCTCGGCCTCCCAAAGTGCTGGGATTACAGGCTTGAGCCACCGCGCCCGGCATACTCATACTTTTATGATACTAGTCACTATAAGTATATGTCTTTGTAGCTTCTAAGTATGTTTACACATAAATATTCTAGTGCAGCATGATTAAACACATGAGAAAAGAATTGAAAGACGTCAGTTTGACTCTGTATTTAATATACATTTGCTATGTCACCTTGAGCAATTTGCCAGACAAGATAAGAAAGTGCCTAGGGAAAGTAACACATGAGGCAGATTAATACTACTCTAAATTAATGATTATTAACTTCAATAGACCCTCAGAAATGTGGGACAGTCTTACTATATTTTCCATTTACTTTAATTTCTGTTTTCCATAGCATCTTTCTCACACTTTACCTACTAAACATCTAACACTTTTTTCCCTCATCTCAATAGATGATCAAAACTCCAAATTTACATGAAACTTAAGTGTATAAAAAGACTACTGTATAGATGCAATGAGATGAGCAATATTTACCCACATTGGTACACATCTTAATATCCTTTCTCCCACCTCAATAGCTGCCTTACTCCAATCAGAGCAATGTTTTAAGAAAAATAACATGCCACATGCCTTCTTTTGGCTTTAAACAATAGTTATAATTTAATCAAAACCAAGAAAAGAATGAGATTTTTATCCTCTAATATGGCAAAGCGTAGGGGTTTAGGGAAGATATAACACTGTATACTTAGTAGATTAAGTACTCCAGAAAAAATAGGTAATTTTTTTGTCAAATTGTATCCACAAATGATATGCAGAATAAGAGCAATAAAATGTATGAGATTATATAATGCAAGAAATTCTTAATTTCATGTTCCCCCCTTTGCTAATATCTTCTGATAAGTTATATTTGGAACTAAATCCATATCTCCAACTTAGTTCACCAAAGTTTGGACCAGGTCTGTACTCCACAGCTGGAACCCCACCATCATTTCAGTAAAGAATCAAGTCTTATTGTTGTATGCTCAAAACCAGGAATACTCCACTTCATGGCACTCCTGAGTTTTACGCAGGTATATCCTGCATAAAACTCAAATTTCTAATGTATTGTGTGAAAACTCTAAGTCTTCATGATTGTTGTTGTTTTACCTTTAAAACTTTTTTCTAGGAGATAATTATAGTTTCTTGGCCCAGAAGTTGTAACGGTGGTTCTGACAAACGTTAGGCAATGATGTCCCCCCACTTGTTAGTGAATTGGAGCTTTACAGCAGACAATAATTACCTGAATTTTAAATTAATGGCTGCCCCAATCTACTCATCACTGAGAACAGAAGCTTCAGTGTTTTGCCATTTTATTAATCTTGTCATAGTAGATCATTAGAAATTGGTACAACTTGCTTTCTTGGTTGAAAAACTTTATTGTGAAGAGAGTTTTTATATGATGATTTTTGTTTGCTTTTATTCTTATCATTTTGTTAATAGAAATTAATGTAAAAGTTTAAAATGATTTATGCTTATCTTACCTAACAATTCATACATTTTCAACTTTGTCAATATAATGTTATTATCATTTCTATTATTCTCCACAAGTGATTTGTTCCTCAATAACAATTCCCCACAATTTGTGAAAACTACTAGAAATAAGAATATTTAGGTTATTTTATGGCCAATGTAGTTCTTTACCTCTTCACGTACACAGTTAAAAATGTCAATTAGTGTTAAATGTATCAGTGGCTTTTAAAAAGTTTTCATCCTTCTCAATACATTTGGGATGGGCTATTACTTCTCTCTACCTTGATCTTGGAGCAAATTTTCATACCTTGTGAATATAGGATGATTAGTGATGGCCACTACAACTCTGGATTTAAGTAAAATAGAATCAATTTCATTGAGACAAATGTCTTCAATTCTAAATAATTTTAGGCAAGATACATAATGTTGTATTTACATGCTTCTTATCTATTTACTCCTATGTGGGTACATGGTAAGGATATAAAAAGCTGGATGTTTGCAATGAGTTGCAGACTTTGGGGCAACTATGGTGGTGTTATATTAGAACCCATTTGGGTTATATTAGAACCCAGAGTTCCAAAATGGAGGAGCTATGCAGAAAATAGCTCCAAAACTCTTCCTGAGGATTTCCGCGAATCTCTACTCAGTACAAAGCCTTGAATGAATAGAATGAAACTCCATAAGACAAAGCCCAACCCGTCAGGATGTTATGAGCTGAACAATTCCCAGATCTCACACAAGGCAGCTAGATGTGCTGATGAGGGTACAAATAATTCCCAGATGTAGTCAGTAGTGACTCCACAGGTGCTCTAATTTAGCAATAAGGGTTAATTGTACCTGAAGTAAAGATTGATCTTTAACTACGTTAGTAAATCTTAGTACCTGTACTTGATGTGATTAAATGGATATATGTATATAGTTTGTACAGAGGGACAATTATAGGGGTTACTCCAGACTATGCAAGACAGAAACAATAAAATAACTTGGAATGAGGAAACAAACAAACCAATAAAAACAAAAAATCTATCATCTTAGAATATTATACTCAGTTAAAATATACATTAAAAAAAGAAAACTAGTTGATAGGTGCAGCACACCAACATGGCACAAGTATACATATGTAATAAACCTGCCCGTTGTGCACATGTACCCTAGAACTAGAAGTATAATAAAAAATAAATAAATAAATACAATAAAATGAAAGGAAACTAAGTATTTTTCAACAAATAAAAGCAAAGAATTTGTCACCATCAGATCTACAATAAGATGAATGTTAAATAAAAGTTGAAGATAAAATACAATATATGTTTAAGAAGTAAGGATTTAGGCAAAAGAAAAATGATAGTGGGTAAAAAATGGAGATATATAGAAAAGAATTAAGAGTGGATATGTTGAATAAGTAAATAAATGTAAAGGAATTTAAAAAATTATTAACCAACATAACTTAATTGACATTTATATAATACTCCACTGGGCAAAAGCTAACATTTTTCCAAGTATTAATGAAGCATTCAACAACATTCAACAGACTAGAGCATAGGATGAGACATAAAATATGTGTCAAAAAATTCAAAACATTTTTTTAAAATCATACAGAGGATGTAGCTGTTTAATAGCACTTAATTTAAAAATCACTGGAAAAATTCTAAACATTTAGAAATACATAATTAAACTATCACCACCACCACCATCACATTACCTTTGAAATATAAAATCAAAGGAAAATTAGAAAATATTTTGAAACTGAATGAAAATGCAAACATAGACTATTCAAATGTGGGGGATATTGCTGAAGCACTTTTAGGATAAATTTGTAGCTTTCAATGTCATAAATTACTGTTATTATTCAAATGCTTTCAAATTAAAATATAAATTTATTATGTCCATGACATATGTGCTCATCTTAATAAGTCATAAAAGAAAATGAAATTTAAACCTCAAATTTAAAAAAGAAATAATACTGATAATAGTGGAATCAATGAAACAGAAAACAAGGTCAAAGCTGTGTTTTGAACAAAAATCTATAAAATTGACACATATTTTAAGAACACTGAGAATATTTGAAAGGAAAGAGAGAAACACATATTACCAGTATTAGAAAAGGAAGACTGAGGATTAACATTACAACATTATAAAACATTATAAGGATAGTAAGAAAATAGTATCAATAATGAAACGTAGAAGATAGTATTGTATTCTTTCAGCAGAAGCAAAATGAACCATCATTCAAATTTGCTTCACATATAGAAGTTAATAATGTCACACATACAGACACACACAAAGCGGATGTGAAAAGACTCACTACATACAGAGTAAGTCTTTCTGGGGAGAGTGAGGCAGCTCTCAAGAAGGTTGAAAAGATTTGAGAGAGTAGAGAAGGGAGAAGGACCTGGAGTTTTTAATGGTGGTTAGGTATTGCACCTGGGTTGAGGATTTCTGTGTATAGGCAGACATCTGTATGGTTTCAATTTCCTGCTAGTGTGGAAGGAGAAAGCATCTGGGCTTGCTCATCAGTTTGCACAGATATGGTTCAGAAGGCAAAATTTTGAGTATTAAAAGCTATCAGCAAAAATGGTGTCAGACTCTTTATTACAAATGGACAACTTGCTTGAAAGAAATGGATTAGCCAAAATGACGTAAGAATAATAAAATACTTGTTTAGCAGTATCACACTAAAACAATTCCAACTCCTTTTAGTCGTAGTGAAAACCCAAGGCCATATAGCTTAACTGGTGAATTCAGTCAAACCGGTAAGGAGAAACATCTATATTATGCAAATTCTTTCAGAAAATTAAAATATCATCATTTCATGTTATCTTAAACACACCAAAAAGTAGCAAAAGAAAAGACCACTGGCCAATATTCCCTCATGAATCTAGATGCAAAAATATCCTTAACAAAATACTAGTAAATGAAATCTAGCTAATATATAAAAGGATAATATATCATCACTAACTTGGGTTTATTACAGGAAGTCAAAGTGAGTTAACATGTTAAAATCAAATAATGCATGTTTCTCTATTAATAGATTGACTAGGAAATCATGTGATCATCACAATATATACAGAAATATTGTTTCCCAAATTTTCACATTTCTTGTTGTTAAAAAAAAAAAAAAACTCAGGAAAATAGGATGGAAATTTTCTTAATTTGATATAGAGTATCTACAAAAAGCCTAAATCTAATATTATATTTTAGTAGTAGAAGACTGAATGCTTTTTCCTAATTATTTTTATAATAAAATTATGATAGAACAACAAGGTTAGAAGGTCCACTCTCTCTACTTCTGTTCTCTACTTCTACAATATATTGGAGGCTTCATTCTACAAAATAAAGCAAGAAAATTATTAAATGTATAATTAAAAGTATTTAATTATAGTGATTAAACATACAATTAAAAGTATTAAAGTATTAAATATACTAAAATTTAAAAAGGGAAAAGTAAATATGTCTACTAATATATTCCTAAAATATCCTAGGAAATTATTTTAAAAGCCAGTAAAAACAAATGAATTTAGGAGGCACAGTCAAAATACAAATATTGTATTTCTGTGTATCCACAATGAACAATTATAAATTAAAAGTTTGGATGCATTTAACAAAATGTGTGCAAGGTGTATGCAGTAACAACATAATACCAAGAGATTACCTTGATATCAAGATTATCATTATACCAAGAGATTATCTCTTGGCGATATTTGCCAAGAGGAAATAAAAAACTAAAATGAATAAAAACAAAATAAATGAAGAGATATACCACATTCGTGAACTGAGGAAGACTCAATATTGTTAAGACTGCCTTTCTCACCAAATTTGTTAAGATATTTGATGAAATCATGTTCAGATTTCCATGAGACATTTTGTAGAAATATAAAAGTTGATTTCAAAACTTATATAAAATGCAAATAACCTAGTGTAGCCAATGTGATTTTTAAAAAAGAAGAAATTGAAGGATTTATGTGATCAGATTTTAAAACTTGCTGTAATGCTGTATTACTCAAGACAACACTATCTTGTATCTGGTAAACGTTTAGACATATTCACCAATGAAAAATCAATAAAAAATACAGAAATAGACAAATTAATATCAAACAAATGAGCCAAGTCAGTTCCACTTGGAAAGAAAAGTCTTGTCCCCACACTGTTTTGAAATAGGTGAATATCTTTATAGAAAGAAATTAATTTCAACTTTAATATCATACCATATGTAATAATTGTCTCAACATGGGTGACTGACATAAATTTAAAAATTAAAATCCTAAACTTATAGAAAGTAACGTGGTAGAAAGTCTTTATAAACCTAGAGTAGGAAATTATTTCTTAGCTAGGACAGAAAAAGTATGAATCTTAAAGGAAAAAAATAATATATTGGAATAAATTAAATTCATGAAAGTTTGCTATATGAAAGACACTGTTAAGAAAATGAAAAGGTGAGTTACAAATTGGGATAATATATTTACAATATATCTGACCAATGATTGGTATCCAGAAAATATAAGAAAAACTTGTACATATTCATAGTTAAATGAGAAATGACCCAGTAAATTGAGATAAAATATTTGAATAGTAAAGACATTTCACAAAGTATGTACTACCAGCTAGGAAGGCATAGTTTAAAAAATAAAATATCACACCACAAGCTGGGAAAAATATTTGCAAAAAAATCTTACAAAAGACTGTATATTGAATGTATAATTAATTAGAAGACAACAATGCGACTCAAGAAAAGGCAACAATTTTAAATAGACACTTCACCGGAAAAGATATGTGAATTTCAAGAAAAAGCACATTAAAATAAACTCAACATTATAAGTCTTTAAGGAAATATAACTTAAAACCACAATGAAATATAATTTTACATTCTTTATTATAGCTAAGGTTAAAAAGTTGACTAGTGTTAACAGTGGTGTGGAACAAATAGTTCTCCATACCTTGCCAGTGGGAACATACAATAGTAAAAACTCTTTGGAAAATAGTTAGACAATTTCTTATTTCTAGGCAATCATCCAAGAAAATTACTCCATAATTTCATTCCTGTGTAACCTACCAAGATAGTCAAAAACCCACATCAACACAAAAGCTTGTACATAAATGTTCATAGTAGCACTGCTTATATTATCAATTTTTTAAAGGTAAATCTAGTCAGTAGTAAAGAAAGCACACTGGTGGCTACCCAGGTTCATTGGCTGAGAAAAACAGAGTTTAAATGTGGCACAAGGAATATTTTAGGATTATACAAACATTCTATATCTGGACTCAAATTAATGTATTATATGGATCAGAATGAAATCAAATGTACACTTAACATGGGTGTATTTTATTCTATGAAAATTATACCTCAATAAAACTAATCTGCCATACAGATTGCCTAGAATCAGAGCTAAGTCATTATCCACTACAGATATATTACATATTAAAGATGGTACTACTCTAATCAATATAAATTAAACTAGTTTAGTTAATTGTCCTAGTTGAAGTTATAGATACTTTTGTGAATTATTTAGCATTGGAAAAACAACAGGTATGTCACCACAATTATTGTAGACATAGAAGTAAATTTGTAAAAAAGAGGTTTACAATTTTTCTAAGCAAAAGGAATTTACAATTTGTACCTCCTAATTATTTGATCTTTTGTAATGATAGATAACTTTTTCACAGATATTATTAGAATGCAAAGGAGTAATAAAAAAAGAAACTCATTTTTTCTTCCTTAGTGATTTCTGCAATTCTGAGCTTCTCTTACAGGTATTTGAATTAAGTAAATTACTCACTATTTTACAAATGTTTATTTACTATCTCTACTGTAATGATATCTATCATAATGTCTATCGTGTAATGATATCTGTATCAATGTAGTAGATAGTAGTAGGTAGAGCGTATAAACAGTCATATTAATGACAGGTTCACCTTGCCTTGAGAATACGAATGAAGGATTTTGACTGATCTTTGATGCCTTGATGATAACGTAACAATACATTGACTGGTTAAATATGATCCTCGAAAAGATTGATTTAAGGGACTAGAAAAGTAAAATGATGTATCATACTGCCATAGGAAGGGAAAATTTTGCATGTATAGATATAGTGTAGTTTAGTACAGATAATTTTAGATTTAGTGTCATAAAATTTAGGTTATAAATGTGGTTCTTTCAAAATAACAGCTGTTTCACTTTGAATAAGTAAGTAAACCAATCACCCTCACTTTATTTTTCTACTATTCTCTAATTTTTAAATGTGGACATAATAATGGCTATCATATGTATCTCATAGCATTTGTTCACAACTAAATACCCTTTGAAAGCCTGTAAAACTATTGTGAATAGTGCTACAATGAACATACGCATGCATGTGTGTTTATAATAGAATGATTTATCATCCTTTGGGTACACACTCAAAAATGGGATTGCTGGGTTGAATGGTGTTTCTGTCTGTAGGTCTTTGAGGGATCACCACACTGTCTTCCACAATGACTGAACTAATTTTCACTCCCACCAAAAGTGTATAAGCATTTCTTTTCCTCCACGACCTCACCAGCATCTGTTATTTTTTGACTTTTAATAGCAACCATTCTGACTGGTGTTAGGTGGTATTTCACTGTGGTTTTGATCTGCATTTCTCTGATGATCAGTGATGCTGATAGATGGAATAAAGAGAAGGTGATACATATAAATCATGGATTACTATGCAGTCATTAAAAAGAACAAGATCATGTCCTTTGCAGGGACATGGATGCATGCATGGAGCTGGAGGCCATTATCTTTAGCAAATGAACGCAGGAATAGAAAATCAAATACTAAATGTTCTCACTTATAAGTGGGAGCTAAATGATGAGAACACATGGACACATAGAGGAGAACAACACACACACAGAGGTTTTTGTAGTTTGGAAGGTGGGAGGAGGGAGAGAATCAGGAAAAAATAACTCATGGGTACTTGGCTTAATACCTGAGTGATGAAATAATCTGTGCAACCAACTCCCATGGCATGTTTACCTATATAACAAACCTGCACTTGTACCCCAAACATAAAAGTTAAAAAAAAATGTAAATGAATGAACAAAAAAGCCTGTAAAACATTGCAAAATTTATCTTGCATATTCCCAACTAAAGCTTGGTCTTTGCAGTAGGTAGTTCTTGGTGAAAACCGATTTTTTTTTTTTTTTTTTTTTTAAATTTTGTCGTGCTTTGTTGCCCAGGCTGGAGTGTAATGGCACGATCTTGGCTCACTGTAGCCTCTGCCTCCTGGTTTCCAGCTATTCTCCCTGCCTCAGCCTCCCAAGTAGCAGGGATTATAAGCTCCTGCCACCACGCCTGGCTAGTTTTTATATGTTTTAGTAGAGACAGGGTTTCGCCATGTTGGCCAGGCTGATCTCGAACTCCTGACCTCAGGTGATCCGCCCGCCTCAGACTCCTAAAGTGCTGGGATTACAGGGATGAGCCACCGCGCCTGGCCCACAAACCTGATTTGACCTATGACAAGATCTTTAATCTAAGACAAGCTACCTAGTCTTAGCAACGGTGAATAGTGAAATAGAGATTGTAACAGTGTGAATTCCTATAGGCACTTTAAGGATTATGTGGGTCAAATCAAATTAATTTTTAGTAAGACATCTGGTACTTCATATATGCTCATTAAATAATATTACATGTTATCCCTATTTATCATCACAAACATCTTAATTTAGGTGTTTTCTATTTTAAATTTCTTTAGCTATTTCCTTACACACAAATGTTGCTTAAAGCGCATAAAAACCAGTCTGTTTAGAGAAAACTATACTGATTATTGAATTTTTGCATGGCTTTGATAATTTAGAATGGATGATTACTCAGAGCATTTTTGCCTTGAAATTAGTTATTCATCTGTTATGCTAGATGTGAGTTGTAAGGATTCTTCATTATGTTACCTTTCTAACAGTTAATGTAACAGCAATTACAAAAAATATATCTTAATAAGTAATAGTCTTAAGAGAATAACCGATTCTTTGCTAGTCTTCTTTGTGATTCTCAGTTATGGTTCATCCTAGTCAATAGAATTAGAATTTGGAGTCCTAAACTTTGGAAAACCTATTTCATAAAAAATGTCTGAATTCACATTCTATCAGTTACATGGAGATACTATTTTGTTTTGACGGTCATTTGTTCAAGGCACCCACAAGAACAAGCTCAATCAGTATGTAAGTATTTTATAACATTAGGTTTGGAAGATTTTTTGTTGTTGTTGTTTTATTTCAATAGCGATGTCTGATAAAATGAAGTTATCCATTGATACAAAAGAATAATACTGAATTTTAACTTTATTTGAATGTAAAATATTTTGGAAATAAAATATTAGATAAAACATTTTATATGCATAAAAGTGAATACACTTTTTGAAGTAAAGTTTGATTAAGGATTATGTATGAATATATATGACATATATCTAGCAGTGAAATTATCAAAAAAATTGAACTTTAGGTTCAATTTTTAATCACTAATTAATCTTGTAAATAAGAATTAATATCAGAGATAGTCATTAAAGTTAAAATATGATAGACCAACTTTCATATTTTTGCTATTTAGGGGAGTTTCTCATTTTAGGAAGAGTTTTACGTATTTTTGACCTGTTTAATCAATTATAGGTAATAATTTGCTGAAAAACTTTCAGTGTTCTCTAGAAGGTGTGTGGATATTTGAAAGTGAGCAGATTTTTTTCAGAAAAAGAATAAATATTTCATTGTATGAAAACCCCCAAATACATAATACTAAAATAGGTTATAAACGGTATTGATAATAGCACTGGGAATAATATTTAGCCTTCAAATATCTGCTGACTTTTATTCTCCTTCTTCATGCTAGATGTGATCTTATGTAGTAATTAAAATTTTAAAAATAATTCTTATGTAAAAAGGTTCAAAAAGTTCTTAGAAATAATGACTTGAATAAAAGTTCTATTTAATTATCAAAGTGTGATATGACCTAAATATTTTTCAACAAATTTATTTCACAAATATCTATAGAATCCTGCAACACATCAGTTACTATTCCAGACAGAAAGGATAAGACACAGCAGACAAAATCCCTATACTGCAATGTTCTTCTTGATATTTATTTAAAACATAAATAAGTTTTGACTTAGTCATCTCAATGCAATATATCTGAATGGTATTAGAAATGTCGCAGAGTATATTAAAGGACAATTTACTCTTGCATGAGGTTATATAAATGTAAATAAAATATTTATTTATTTATTTATTTATTTATTTTTGAAATGGAGTCTCGCTCTGTCACCCAGGCTGGAGTGCAGTGGCCGGATCTCAGCTCACTGCAAGCTCCGCCTCCCGGGTTTACACCATTCTCCTGCCTCAGCCTCCCAAGTAGCTGGTACTACAGGCGCCCGCCACCTCACCCGGCTAGATTTTTGTATTTTTTAGTAGAGACGGGGTTTCACCGTGTTAGCCAGGATGGTCTCGATCTCCTGACCTCGTGATCCGCCCGTCTCGGCCTCCCAAAGTGCTGGGATTACAGGCTTGAGCCACCGCGCCCGGCCAAAATATTTATATATAAAAGAACTCATGCTTTATTTGGCTTGTTCCAACTCTCTTCTCCATAGTTCCCTCAATATTTTGCGTCTTGTTGGTTTCTATTATTTGTTGATTGTGTTAAATTGTGTTTGTCATGCCTATAAAATATATTCATAAGATGGCAACTTCTTACCATGTCCAAAACCCTACACAACCTACCTCCCCTTGCCTCCTTGCCAGCCTCTATTTCTGCTATCCCTTTTGCTCATTTTGGTTCCTATAATTCTGTTTGAAATAGCATGCTAGCAAGAAATTCAGACATTGTAAGCTATAAAAAATTTTAGGGATTTAGGGGTTAATTCATTCAACACTCTTTTTTTTTTTTTTTCTTTTTAAGTAGAGATGAGCTTTCACTGTGTTAGCCAGGAAAGTCTCAATCTCCTGACCTCGTGATCTACCTGCCTCGGCCTCCCAAAGTGCTGGGATTACAGACGTGAGCCCCTGTGCCCAGCCTAATTCGGTCAACACTCTTATCAGTGAGGAAATAAGGTCCAATAACAACTTGACACTGTGCTTAACGTATTCCAGTACAGCTGGGTCATTACTTGCCATGATGTTGCAGGGAAATTCCTGTAGAAGAAAAACGAGCTTAGTGTATAACATACAGATTCTCTTTCAAACTTAAAGATTTATGATTCCATGAAAATAAGTCACGGTACAGTTCAAAGTGAACACAGGTAAACACTGTGGGATTTAAGATAAAATGAACAAGAAAACTAAAGGCTTTGATGCCATAGAAAGAGAAAATGTAAAAGTGGAGGTGGAGAAAATACTGTATTTAATTAACTCTAAAAGTTTACCCATCCATAAGAAAAAATGTTTACAAGTAAACTAGGGCAACACACCTTAAAAATATTATGATGAATTGGTCACATAAGATTCTCTTTGCTTTGATATTTTCCTCCTTCAAAGAGCTTTCCACTTTCTTCTACCTTTGGATTTGTTAATTTGGTTGAGATAGAAAATTCTTACATGAAATTCAATAGTAAAACAGAGCATACAGTTTCTCATTGTGGGCATCTTCTTAGATACCGTAAAGCACTTGATTGTTGTTTGCAAAGGAAATGTAAATTTCTTCATTTATCCTGTGATGAATACTGGCCTTACTAACGTTAACTTATACCTTACTGCTCTGTTACTATTTACACAGTAATTCTAAATTTTAATGTCCTATAGAGTACAAGCTTTCTGAAGATATTTCAAAGGCAATTAAACTCAATATATTTCATAATACCAATGTACATAACTTCATTGATATTGAAAAGATGAAAGGCTAATATCACATTTTGTCTGTCAAGATCTTCCAGGAAATAGACTATAAGATTTAGGACGATGGTGAAGTTAATTTTTAGAGGATGGTGAAGTCTATAAGTAGGGAGGTAGTTGGGAGAAACTGAGAGAGCATTCAAACTGCAATACAAGTCTTACTCAAGTGAAGAAGACAATGAAGGAAAATTAAGAGTCTCCATCCAAGTTTTCAGTGCAGTCAAAGGGAAATACCACAGGTCCTGAGGTAAGCATGGCTTCACGAAAATTCAGTGATAGATTTTAAAATGTAACCACTGGAACCCTTGGCCAATTAAGCTCCTGTTCTTGAAGATCTTGAAGATCTGGTAGGTGTATTTTCATCACTGTCACAAACGCTCATATAAGTCCACTGACAATCACTACAATCACTACATTGCTACTGATGCCAATAATAGCAAAATGTGTTCTATCGTAAGACCCATCATGGTTTTATAACTATTCAAGTGAGAAGATGTGTGTGTGTTGGAATCAATGTCACAAAGTAGTTGAGGAAGAAGCGATCAATGTACTTTGAGCTGCTGCAATTTAGCTAAACAGAGGGTAATTTGAGCAGTTTTTTTTGTTGTTTTTGTTTTTTTTAAAGGAGGAAGGAAAAATAAAATAATGGAAAGGAACTATCACCATCACCACTGCCAGCCATAGAAAAGTCCAGTACATTTTATGACTTCTCTAATATGTCAAATATGTATCTAGGCTTTTTATTTCAGGACTTTTGTATTTCTGAGACAGCTTTTTTATGGTTCTAATTTGAACTCAAAAGCAAAAATAAACCGAATATTTTTGAAATAATGGGTCCACTAAGAGGATGTCCACATTTATTAAAACCTTATTAAAATTGGCTTTTTTTAAATTTTTTGAATTATTGACATCCCTTCTTTCCCTATTAGGAAAATATTTCTTAAACTTCATTTAAAAAAATGAAAATAGTTTTTGGTTTTCTGGTACAAAAACAATTGGTTTTCATATTTAAAACTTTTAACAGCAAGTTTTGAAGGAGAATGTGAATGTTTTCATTAACATCTCTCCAATACACAGTTAACATCAATTATCATTCTTCATGAATATGCCAATATGGACATACTTATATTTTCAACAAAACAATATCAAGTCTTGCCTACTGTTTAGTAAATCTCTGTCTTTTATGTATATTTTAAAAACAATATTATTTAAGTAATTATTTTTAATAGTTATAATTATTCTGCAGTTTTGGATTTAAACAGAACAATATAGGTGTTTTAATTTAGGGGTTTGCAGCTCTTGAAGTAGAGATTGAAAAAAACACATCTAAATTCTTGCATTTGTTAGACATTGAATTTTGGCATTTACATATGAATCAGAATACGTTTTCAATTGCCTCTGTACGCATTTTTATGCATTTCGGATCAATACATAAATTTAGAGCTTTAGATCCTGCACTTTCATGTAAATCATTTGAAGAAAATAGTATTCTATAATAAAGTATTTTCTGGCTCACGTTTTTTACAAGAGGATTTTAAGTAAAATGGGAAAGTAACATTCAGTATGTCTCTGTCAACTTAAACAAAAATTGAACAAAAATATATAGTTGTTTTTATAATGTAATTAATAGAACATGACTATTAATAGGCCTATGCAGTATAACATATATTGTATATTATAGAATAATACATGTGTGTAATGTCTTCCATTCATTTCTGAAGTTATATTTGAGAAAGAAATTATAAAATTTGTATACTACAAATTAAAATTAAATGAGAACAAGCAATAATGATCTCTAGATAGCCCTTAAAATCCCTATCTAATACAAGTTACTAGTAAACAGTAATTGTTTGAAATTTATTTCAAAAATCAACCTTATTCTTATGGAAGATTAGGAATGCACAGGGAAAGAAAACAATGTGAGTAAAGAGAGTTGAGGTACTAAAAGGAAAGGTAGAAATAACAAAAGCATGACAAATGCTGAGGGCAGCTATAAGAGAAAGAGGGTCATGATTAGAATAATCAAGTTATGGGGCAGGGTGCAGGGAGATGGCTAAAATGAGTGGAGGGGCAGATACATGGCTAACTTAGAAAGTAATAGTGGTGAAAGAGTTGGAGATAGACTAATTCTTTGTTCTTTTGGGTTAGATGTAAACAAAAACTATTTGATATTCAATCACCTTACAGGTTATTGCTGCATGTCCCATGGTAGAACATTCTATGGAAAATGAGAGAACAGTATCCTGTTGAGATGACCGTGTTCAAGTGATCATTTGTGGTAAGGGAGTACGTGAGTGTTTAAGGAATTTAATGATGCAGTGATATAAAAGGAAATAATATCTATTAAAATATTAGTTATATACTACATAATTTAAGGTTTACCAACACATTTTGTCTAAGTGTAAAATTGTGTCTTTGGTTGTTTTATGATTGTATTATTTATATTTCAGATATATGACTCTGATATGTAATATTCTAAATGTAAGTGATTTTTCCAATGTGCACATGACGGAAGTTTCCTTCTTATTGAGGCTATGAAAGTGAAGACTATTTCCATAGAAACAGTCTTTATAAAAAGACTATTTTTATAAATATATAAAAAGGCTATTTTTATAAAAATCAAGTGTATCTGCAACAAAACTATTCTTATTCGAAATAGGTTATTATTATTTCTTTGTCAGCCATTATATAGCAAAATAAAAGATGATTACATTGACTTCTTATATTTCACAATAACTGAGTTGGATCCAGGGCTTATTATGTCAAGCCTCACCTCTTTTGTTAAATATAATAGCGATAAAAATAGAAATAGTAGAATTATTAGTATATTGAGATACCAGCTTGGGTCTTTGAATACATCACCTCTGCACATTCATATTGAGTTGTTCTTCATTAAATTTGCACTCAATAACAAAAAATTAAAATAAAAGTTATCCATTAACTTGGAGTATTTGTAGCTAAAGTAGGTAAAAGTGGTGTTTATGCTTTATTGAATTCTTGATGAACAATCCACAAAGTTTTTCAATGCTACACTCAACTTTAAAAAGTAAAGAAACAGTGAAAAAGTCAGAGGGTAAGAAATTGATATGCCATATGTTAATAATGGATCTGGCAGAAGTTTTTCTATGTTCTATTGACCAGGAAGTTACATTCAGTTTTGTGAATCAGAAATAGACAAACAAGTTGTCATTGGAGAATTTTGTCCAACATTCATAGTATGTTCTTTCCAACCATGAATCTCACAAGAGCTTTAACATATCTGCATCAATATCCTACCACAAATGTGAAGAAAAAAAAAATGAACAAACAAGCAAACAAACAAAAAGCCCTAAAAGTTCAGTTCTACAAAATTTGTTTCAGAAGTCAGAGAAGGATAATATTTAAAATGTTCCCCTTGAAACTGTTTAAATGTAAGAAATGGCACCTACATGGTTAAACTTTAGTTGTCAAACAGTTAAATTTTCTTATTGACTCCAGGCCCTGACAAAATTGGAAAAAAATAAAAAATAAAAGGCATTAGTGAATAACGGTGCATATTTATAATTTATATATGATATGTACCCTGGGCAAAGTAGGTTCCAGAAATGGAAAGGCAGAACTGAGACTGGGAAAGGTCAGGAATGTTTTTCTCAAATGGCACGGCCTATAGAAATGGATATGAAACCCTGTCTAGGAGAAGTGGTATTTTGGTGATTTTTCTTTTTGACGTTGAATAGAGCACACTGGGACACAGAAGGACACGAGGACTAATCTGCTGCTTATTGTGCTCCTCTTGTTTGCAGTTTGACAAATTATTGGCTTCAGTGGAAATGGCTGGAAGTCTCTACTTTTAGTGAAAGCACTCTTATTATTTCTCTAGAGTTTCATTTTATTAACTTTCAGACATAGATAAATGTAAAGAATTAATATATGCAGTCTGTCATGGTTAGCACATACTTCTGATTTAAACAGCTTTTCAGGGAGTATAAAATGTTTTAAGAAACATAGACTATACACAATAATTGTAAAAAAATTATCTTATATCATTTGTTATTTGGTATTTAATGTAATATTTTATATCAGATTGTGTATATCTCCAAATGACAATCAAAAAGCTATTGACCATGTAATATGTTAATATATTAAGTTATGTTGAAACTGGTACAGGGTGCAGTGGTTCACACTTGTAATCTCAGGACTTTGGGAGGCTCAGGAGGGAGGATCCTTTGAGCCCTGCAGGTTGAGGTTTCAGTGAGCTACAGCTGCCCCATCGCACTCCAGCCTAGGTGATAGAATAAGACTCTGTCTCAAAGAAAGAAAAAAAAAAAAAAAAAGAAGTTGAAGCTAATACCTGAGACTAGATTTGTTTTTGCATCAATTAAAATTTCCATGAGCAGACTTATGACTCATACAGCTTTGAATTTGTGTAATTCATGAGATTTTACTGGGGCTAGATCAGCAGTTAGTCCGACCCTGAGTTAATAACCATATTGACAAGAAAGCTAAATTATTTTACAGAACTATTGAAGCTGGAAGTAGAGACGCCTACGATAGAACTTTTAACTCAGTGTGTGATCAAAATTTAAAATGTAGCGGAAACATTTGAAGGAGCAATTTAAACATTCCACCAGGCAACCGTACCTAATTAGTGCATTATTAAATTGTATGTTCAAATTTGAACAGAAACAATTTTCTAAGTGCTCCCTTCAAAAATACAATTTATTTTCTTTACTCTGTGTAAAAACTATTTTGGGAGTACATGTTTATGAGTACTGGTTATAACTGCTCTTTAGAAATAGTTGTTTGGTTTTGCTAGGAAGTTTACTATGTTGAGGTGTATACCAGAACTGCTATTATACTGTCAAGATACTTGAAAGTGCATGTCCCAAAATTTAATGTAACATATTGAAGGATAGTTTTTTCCAAAAAGGGAATATTTCTCATTGATTTGTTAAACATTTTTGTATCGATGTGATGATTAAAATATAAAGTACAATTATTAGGGAGTAAGTACAATGCTTAGAATTATTAAATCATGTACAGACAACATTCTGGAAATAAATGTTGCTTATTACTTTTTGTTTATGAGCAAATAGGTATTAGTTTCAACTTAAGCAACTGTCAACCCAGAGTTATATCTTCTGTGATTCAAGACTTTTGGACACCACTGCATATCCAGAGATCGACATCGCAATGCATGGGTTTAGGGCACATAAGCAGAAAAGAAAAAACACCACAACCAAACACAAACACAAGCACAAACAGGCCCCAGTAAACTGTGACCCAGAGTTTTATAGTACCCAGACAAAGCAGACTCATAATAGTATTAAAAACTCATTGTGATTATGACATGTTATTTGATTAAACAAAAGGCTACATTAGTCTTTATGTGTGTCTAAACTGATACGGAATTGTGTGAATTCAGAGCCATTTAATTTATTTTGGTGCACTTTCCCATAGCTTAAATATTAATAATAATCTAAAGATTTAGTTTTGTACTTATCAAGTGAATGTACAGATACCATTTTATTTATTTTTATCTTCCTTACCAAAAATAAGCATCTTGAACTCCCTTGTTTCATTCTTTTGTAGATCCAGTTACTTAGTAAAATGTTTGACACATATAGTATGTAGTAAGTGGATGTCAAGTAACAGTCTCCATTATAAAAATACAAGGTAGTATAAGTTAATCGTATATATTTTATGCAAGTCATTACTTTTGCTAGTTGATTTTAAATTTATCAGCTAAATTGATGGCAATGAAATTAAGAGCATCTAATAACATAACAGGTATATGATTCCTATGATTCCTGTAAATACTAAAATAATAATAGCTTATTCCTGATATGTGCACCATACATTTCCTATTTTATATTATATTAAGGCTTTATACATATATAAAATATACATGTATTTTGGGGGGGTTCTTCTTTCATTTTTCAATAAACTATTTCAATAGAGAGCACTATGCTCCCAACTACATACAATATTCTTTAAACTGTAATACTATCTTCTTTCCTTTGTATGTGCTTTTATCCATCTCCAACCTCATGAATTATCTGTGTCATGTTCTTTTTTAGGTATAAATGGATTTTTATTTAATTACAAAATTAGATCATCATCTATCCTTTTGTACTCCTGTTAGGTGGGCTGTTCGGTGTAAGAGGAAAGAAAGGACAAAAGAATTCTGTTAAACACAAGTAATTGCTATAAAACGTTAAAGCAATATTAGAGAAGGCAAATATCAGAATGCTTTTTAGTCATCTATAGAAAAATAATTATGTAGATATACATTTAATATGGTTGCATTAAATATGCTTCCTGCGGCTTAAGAAACACAAACCTGCTTTTCCAGGGATATATTTTATTCATGGGCTACATCTATCTGACCTAATATAAAGGATTTAGAAATGTTGTCTAAGTTACAAAAGAAATTTATACACATTGCTTTTTGTTTGCTTTTGTTTTGCTAATCCTACTTAATTAAAAAAATCTATAAATCAATATTGCCTTATGAATAAGTTAATATTCCATATGTGGTAGAAAAAAATTGTTTTGCTTTTAATAGAAGATATTTTTCTCATTTTTGTATTTTTTCAATTTTATTTTATTTTTAGTTGCCATAAAATGGTTGTATATATTTATGGAGTATAGTGTCATGTTTTGATATATTTATACACTATGGAATCATTAAATCAGTCTAATTAATGTCAGATAAAAAAGTCAAGCTTTTAAAGAATTAAAATTAGTTTTATTCAGAAGTTTTACTGGGGATTATATCTTGAGGACTGCAGCCCAAGCCTGAGAGAAATCTTTCAGAGATTTTCTGTGGGACTCTTCCAAAACAATGATTTAGCTCACAATTGATGTAAGTGTAGTGGGGGGTTCAGTATGTGTAAAATCACATCAAAATTTGGGTGCAAAGATAACATATGATTATAGATTAATGAGGCATAATCATTAACCCTGTCAGATGTCATTTTATGTGTAGGAAAAAGCAAGGACTCTAGGGTCATTTATATTTTAAAGAATGTAATGACTCAGGCAAGAGGGTCATGTGTTGCATCCCGTTTTATCTTCAAAGAACCCCTCCAGAGACCTGCGTGTTTTCACAGAGTCAGAAGCTATGTGAAATTACACTGGTAAGCAGAAATGAGCAAACATGGATTGTATGTTTCCTACTTTGTCTCACATTAACATATTTATCATATTATATCATATCATATTATATTACTGACAATTTCTTTGTGGTGAGAGTGTTTAAAATTCATGATTTAGCAGTTTTAAAGTATATGATACCATATATTTTTGTCAATAATAATCAACACAGTGTGCCATAGATCAATGCTTCTGCTGTCTAACTGAAACCTTGTACCCTTTGGCTAACATCTCCCCTTTCTCCATTCATGCTTCTTCCCTCCCCCAGCTTTTGGTAACCACCATTCTACTCTCAATTTCTGTGATTTCTACGTTTTTAGATTTTATTGAGATCGACGCAGTATTTGTCTTTCTCCCCCTGGCTTATTTCACTTAGCATAGCATAATGTCCTGTAGATTCATTAATATTGCTGCAAATGACAGAAACTCTTTCTTTTTTTAAGGAGGCATAGCATTCCATTCTATATATAATGCACTTAGGTTGTTTACATATGTTGGCTATTGTGAATAATGCTGAAATGAACAAGAGAAGTGCAGAAGTCTTTTCATCATATTAATTTCAGTTCCTTTGGATATACACCCAGAGGTGCAATGGCTGGATTATGATAGTTCTATTTTTAGTTTCTTAAGGAAATTCCATATTGTTTTCCAAAATGACTGTTCTAATTTATATTCCGAATAACAATGTGCAAGATTTCCCTTTTTTCTACATTCTCACCTGAGGTATTTATCTTTCATCTTTTTGACAATAGCCATTCTAAAAGGTATGAAGTGATATCTCATTGTAGTTTTAATTTGTCTTTCCCTGATAATTAGAGACATCTGTAATCCCATGCTCACTGCAGCATTATGTATAGTAACCAAGATATGGAAATGACCTAAATGCCCATCGCTGGATGCATAGATTAAAAACATACCTTTATTTTAATGGAGAACAGAGATCTTGGGAACCATGATCCCAAGATGGAAAGATGAGAGTGCTGATTTCAGTCTGGATATCAGAGTGCTTTGGTGAAATAGAACCTACTGCCAACCTAAAGTATTCACTTTGAGCATTGATTGATCACAAATAAACCACAAAAAATAAGCCATTTAATTTGGACTTATTATACAATCTAGGCTTTTCCCTAACTAAAAAAAATTGGATCATTTTTAGCTATTAAACATTATTGCTGAAATAAGCTGGTTTGGAGTGTATGTGCAAACAGTGGCATTGCAAGGACAGACATATTCTGATGGGCCTCTATATTTTACTTAGAAAGACCCACTATGATACATGAGACCAAAGCATCTTCTTTTAGTTTCTTATATTGATATAATTATAATGACTTGTATTAATGATTTCTTTTTTTTTTTTTAAGACAGAGTCTTACTCTGTTGCCCAGGCTAGAGTTCAGTGGCACAACCTTGGCTCACTGCAAACTCTGCCTCCTGGGTTCCAGCGATTCTCCTGCCTCAGACTCCCGAGTAGCTGGGATAACAGACACCTGACAACATGCCCAGCTAATTTCTGTAGTTTTAGTAGAAACGGGGTTTCACCATGTTGGTCAGGCTGGTCTCAAACTCCTGATCCCAGATGATCCACCCGCCTCAGTCTCCCAAAGTACTGGGATTATAGGCATAAACCACCATACCCGGCCTAACGATATTTTGTATTTTGAATAACTAAGCTAAATTTTTTGTAATATACACTTTTAGCTAGCATATTTCAAATATTCTAGTACTATGCAGCCTTCTATGTTAAAGGGAACACCAAAATAAGTATAGAAAGAAACCTTTTGATATTTTTACACAACATAATTCCTTCCCAAACTGAAAGTATTTGACAGAGGATTTTCTAGGTGTTGCTTCCCCAGCTGGAAATTTCCATGGCCAACGGTGCCTCTGCCCAGACTTTACTGGAGCCTGCTGCATTCACTCCGCCCACTCAACCTGGTAGGCTGCTATGGGCTGGCACTATGGGCCTAGATCCCGAACACACTGTGGCTCTGCTTTTAGCCTGCGGCTGCTCCAAGCGTGTAGTGACCAGATTCTGCCTTGAGTTTCACCGTCTGGACAAGGAAGACATGGCAGCTGCCAGAAAACTTGGAAACCCCAGCAACCAAGAATCTACAAGGGGTGTTACAGCTTCTGCTTGGGGAGGCCTGAGGTCTGAGCCACCAGGGAATATCACAGTTCTCTCTCTCATTCCCACTGCTTACAGCTTGACAAATGGGGACTTGTTATAGCCTATTCGTTCCCACCACCCACAATTTGCAAACAGGGGCGTGTTATAGCTGTCAGTCTGGAAGTCCTGAAGTCTGGGCCCCTAGAAGACTTTTCACTCCTGTACTCAGGTGACCGGGAGCATGTCACAGCTCTTCTCATTCATGCTGCCTTCAGTGAGGCAATCCAGCCAGAGCGTGTTACAGCCTTTTTTTGCTCCCGCCTTTCAGCAGGTTCTGGATTCTTGTCCCACGTCCAAGAAGAATGAGGCACAATGACACCAGAGAGTGAGCAAGGCAGAGAAGAATTTTATTGAGCTACAGGAAAGCTCTAGACAAGGAGGGAGGACCCGAAGTGGGTAGCCCTCTGTGTGAGAGAGGACCTGAGAGCAGGTATTCGTCTGTGTGCCTGAGTCAGGGGTTTTTATAAGTTTGGAGTGAGGAGGTGCAGGCTGTAGGTAGCCCTGGAAAAGTGTTATTTAGAAAGAACCAATCAGGAAAGAGTGGGGAATGAATAGAAATTCCCTCTGGTCATGGACTCTATCCAGAACCAGCAGCTCAGTTTTCAGGCTTTAAACTGTCTTTGGTCGGATTTTACAAGGTACCTGCTCCTGTCTGCCTAGGAATTTGTCTCCTGCCACTATCTCATTAGAATGTACATACTTTTGATGCTTATAATTAGGCTAGAATTTGTATTTTCCCCTGAGACAACTATTAGACAACTACTAGAATGATATGTCTTTTATGTGAGCAAAAGCATTTTCATTTTGTCTAATGATTTCATGTGTTGTTATTAGATTTAAGTTCTAGTTTAATAAGTTATTTAGTTAATGTTGCACTTGTTTGTTGAATATAAAAAAGGAGATGAAAATTATTGGCTCCATATTTGCTAAAAAGAAAACTTGCTAATGGCTTACTAGACATTAATTCTTTTGTTCAAAATTATCCTTTTTTACAATTAAAACTTGGAAGTGCTTTGCATATTGTCTGTATACAAAATATTTATTGTCCTGAAAGAGAAATACTTCATAAATAAGTTCTAAAAACATTACCTTAACTGGCAGTTCTAAGCTTTTGATGGCAGGAGAGAGTCAGCATGTGATTAGTGGGATGATACATCAAAAAATATTGAAAATAAATTGAGGTAGAGATATTATAAATGAAAAGTCATTCTATTCAAAGGTAGCAATCAATGATGTCTTCATTTGGAAAATGAGGAATAATCTTGAAATAATATTTCACAATCAAATGAAACTAAACCCCAATTAAAATTATTGTTCAATATTTAATTTTTGTATAGGCCTCTTAAGGATTCCAATTTAGTTCTTTCATCATCTACTGTGTACTGCCTTTTATTTTAATGTATTTTCTTACTACTTTTAGTCACTTTAATAGTATACTTAAAATTTAGATCTTATGACAATATGTTATGATCTCTCATAAAACTTGCAATTTTATTTTATGCTCGTTTTACAGAGGAGGTAACAAAGTGGTATTGAAAATGGAGAATTTGTCCATCAGGGTAGAAATTATTAAGGTACTAAATTTACTAAGATCCTATTTGCAATATATTTAAGGTGTAACAAACCAAAAAAATCTGTCTGCCTTTTAAAACCTACTTGTTCTTGATTTGTCTTATAATATCAACTAAATAAAAATCATCTTTTGGACTTAATATGAATTTTCCAAATCAAATGCAAAGTCAGCATCTAAATGTCAGAACAATTCTAGTATTTGAATATACTTTTGAACATATTATGTTAGGTAGGAATACAATTTTTCTTTCATCTAATTATGTCGTCAATGCTGTTAATATAAAAATATATCAAAATCACCTGTCAAAAGTCCAGGGATATTTACCTTTTTAACTAGCTGGCTGCTTACATAATATGAATTACCTTTCTTTTTTCTACCTATTTTTCTTCATGTTGAAAATAACATTTACTCTGTCATACCCACTCTTCAGAAACTTATTTGTGTGGTTTTTTTTTCTCATTTGAATATCTTACTATTTCTCTTGACCTCTTTTATGATCTTCACTTTCTACTCCAAAAGTCCTTTCAGTTAACCTCTCTTTACTGTTTTTGAGCTCCATTAGCTATGTACCTGGCCCAGATATCACCTGATATCCAAATTCTTTTACTCCAACTTTGACAAACTTTACAAATGCCACATTTGAAAAATATAATTTATTTTTCCAACTCTAAAACTCCTCTCATATTTCCTATCTTCATCAATTATTTAAAATGTCATGAAGTTATTATGATGCATATAAAGATCCACAAATTGTTTTCATAATTTAAAAATGTTTTATGTTTTAATTATCCTTAGCAGTATCCCATCTAAAGAAATACATATTTCTTTACTTCTGGGAAAAGTCAACAAAGTTTGAAGATTATGCATAGTGATGACTTTATAATAGATTAAAAATCACAGTCTGATATGGCAACAATACTTGTATATAGCAAACCTGTGGTATTTCTCTTTTAAATTTTACTTCTGAACTACAATGAACATGTACAAATGCATGTTCATTCATGCCTAATCTTGGGGTTTCCAGGAGTGACTGTAAGGATATTTTTAAAATAAAATCCCTCTAAGATCTTTCATGCGGTGAACATGAGCTAGAGCAACTTATTATGGTGAGAGAAATGATAATGCCACACTCTAGTCTCAGTAAGTTCATACTATGCTAAAGCACTAATACAAGGGATGGGTGTCAATTAATAAATAACAAACTCTACTATGGAAGTGGAAGTGGTAGTGAAGTATGTTCAATAATATAATATGGAGATTAATGCTGATTTCCAAATCAAAAATGTTTTCATGAGAACTAGAGTAATTGCTCAGCCAAGCCAGAGGAGGAATGAAGAACCCACTTGTGGATAATCAATGCATTGTATTCAATTCAAGAATTTGAGCATTTGAAGATAAGTCAGAATAAAGATAAAAACAGAAAGCCATAAGGTTTTTAATCAAAAACAGAATTAGGAGCTCACATTGAACTAGAAAGAATCTACATTATATATGCTAGCCACTCACTTTTTGTAGCTTCTGAGAACAGAGGAGTTTTATTAATAAACACTTGACCTGTATAATAGCTATCTTTCATTGGCACATATTTCTAACAAGTATAACTAAGTCAATCATAACTTCTTTCCATTGTCTTCCTATAGATAATTAAATTTCTAGGGGATGCTAATGATAGCATTCATTCTTTGAAATAAGTCATTGTATCTTCTGGATAGTGGCAAAATCAGTAAAGCACTTGGGTAGTTTTATACATCACTAGAAACTCATCAGTCAAGAGACGGTAATCCTGCTAAGCAAATGACTAACATTAAAGAGGTTTATTGCTTCTGGAAATGCTAACTCCTTGGAACAGCTAACTGAATATCTCTGCCACTAGAAAGGTTAGTGTGTAAAATGTGACTAATAATGTAGTCAGACAGCTCAGATATTTCAGTGCCACCTTTTATTGCACCTTTTGTTTGGCACACATTAAGTGAAAGCAGTATAATTTTTCATCCACTTAAAAAAGTAGGTAATGAATACAATTCATTTATAATCACAATGCTTGATTAAAAGCATGCCTCATTAAATGAATAAAACCTGTTGGCTTTATTTCTGTGAATTTCTTTTGAAGAGTTTAGTGTTATACTATAACTGATCAAAATATGCCTCTCAAAAATGATATTATGCCGACATTCTTGACATATTTAACAATGATTTCTCTGATAAGCTCTGTCTTAGTCTGTTCAAGATGCTGTAACAAAGTACTGTAAACACTATAAAGTGGGTAGCTTATAAAAAATAGAAATTTATCTCTTATAGTTCTTGATCCTAGAAAATTCAAGATCATGGTACCAGTGGATTTGGTGTCTTGTGGGAACCAAGTTTCTGGTTCATAGATGGTGACTTCTAATGGAAGGAGCAACTGAGCTCCTTATACCTCTTTTATAAGGGCGCTAACCCCATTCATGAAAGTGAAGTTTCCGAAAGGCCCCATCTCCTAATACTACCTCTTGGGGACTCAGGATTTCAACATATAAATCTTGGGGGCTGGGGGGCCACACATATTCAGACCATAGCAGCCTGCTTCTAGATGAATGTCTGTGCTTCAACTGTGAAGTTTCAAAATCTAAGTTTGACTAGAAGGGCGGAAATAATATTTTACCTATAATTAGCGTTTTTGTAGTTGTTTTCATTTGTAATTATATAAATGCAAGAACACAGCTCTATATAAATGTTTGTGGTATTGGCATAATGTCTGGCATATTGTGCATGTGCAATACATATTGTTGAGTGGAGGAACATGCATAGGATATATAAAGAAAATATCAACAAATAAGAGCTTTAGCTCTATTATTTTCCTAAATTCGGGGCATATTAGGCTCAAATATACTGAATAAATCAAATATTTTATCTCCCTTGGTTTCAATGTCTCCAATTCATATTAGCAAAAGAGAGTGATAATTGATGCCTTAAGGGATCATTAATCCCTTAACCTGACTGAAGTGTTACCCTGGTGAGGAATGGGAAATGATCTTATAATGTTTCTTTGAAGTTGGTTTATATATTTGAATCTTATTTAAATACATTTATCCTTAAAAGAAAGTACAAAATATTCTCTGGGAAAAAAATTGTTCTGACATTCAGTACCTAAAATGTCTTTCTTATACTCTCCACTGGCCTTCAGTTTTCAACCTGAAAATAACTTTAAAACTTTGTAAGATATAAAAGAGTAGCTATATCTTAAAGTCCAATACACTGGCTTACTCTGAATAAATTGTTACTATCCACTTTAAGAGAGCTGTCTGACCCTGAAATCTGACAGATTAAAGTACACTGAAAAAATGGCGATTTTTTTAAAGAAGTAAATTATATATCCTAGGAATAAAGTGTCTCTTACATTAATACGGTTGACCTCTGGTCATAGTCTGTCCTTAGATAGTCACTGCTATGTCATTGATATCAAACAAAGAAACATTTCAAAGGAGGTAAGGGAGGTTGGTGGCATTTGTCACATGATCGTGCAAAGACATCTCAGGTAATTTCTTGAGCCTCTGATGTATTGTGCTATCAGTCTTAATTTTCTCCTGCCATTTCTGCATCGACTAAAGAAGGGGAGAAATTATTCCCTTAGGATCTGCAAGAAAAGTTAAAAATAAGATCAAATAACTTATATTTAGCAAAGAAAGTTTAAAAATGAGTAAAAACGAGTAACAAACCGTATGGCTTTTAACTTTAAAGATAGAACTGGAATTTTATGAGTCCTCTTTAATTTTTTTAATATATTAAATGTTTCCTCATTAGTTATATTTTCTGTTAATTTATAAAGAATACTAAGATAGAACTTTTATATATCTTCAAATCAAAATGAATGATTTTATATGATGTAAAATGTACATTACATAGAACTCTCAGTAATTTTTTTGCATATGTCACTCAGTCCATGTTACTAAGAGCATTATGTACCTCAAAAAGTAATTCCACAAGAAATTACATTTCTTTTTAAAAGAAACAACCAGTAAAACTTAACAATGTGTTCAAGTGGTGATTTTGTAGTATGTGATAAACAGAGTATTCATTGCTCGCTCTTTTCAAGGCAGACAATACAGGAAGAGAATTAGAGTTCAAACCATGAAACTTGGGCTATAGAGCAATCTGCTACTATCTAGTTATAAAATCTTGGACAAGTGAACCAATATCTCTGAGTATCAGATACATCTTTTTTAACTGAACACATTGCAATAAACAATAGTTGAAATCCTGTTAGAAATAATATCTGTAATTTTAACCTCTTGAGAACTAGACCAAACTACAGGCTAAAATCATACTTGGAAATGATTTTTTTTATTGCGCATTTAAATATTTTTTAAATCTCTGACTCTCTGTCCCTACTATATAAACATACATACTGGGAATACATAAAAAAGGCATATGCACACATACAGTATTTGTTAATGAGTTATTTTAATCTGCTTAAATCATGTTATTAAACTATTTGATTAAATCAACTAAATGCAGATTTCTTTTAGTAGTTAACTAATTTGAATGTTAATGATTTTTTATTTTTTATGACAAAGATTCCCTGTTTACATTACTGGTGCATTTTTTGTGTGTCCTGACTGGACCCTATTAACATAAAGATATAAAGGAAGAATTACGTTTGTTTAGTCTTTCATGTTTTATATTTTGGGAAAGTACATGTATAAAAGCACACAAAATGCAGAAAGTAAATTAATTATTCAGGAGAAAATTGCACCAAAGTGTACAATATTGTAGAAAAAATACCGCATTTGTCAGAAGAAGAAATTAAGGTTTATAGACACTTTCATGGCTTCCTAAAGACTAAGTATCTTTTTCACTAGCAAAGCCTGGATACTTATATATGGCTTAGGCATACAGCAAATAAATTTATGATGATATCTACTTTTGCAGCTAAAATCATCTTTCTTCAAGTATACAGGTAATTCCAATATTTTTGACAATTCCGGGCAATAACATCTTAATTTTCTCTCTTGTCAGTATGAGGTAGGAGATCAGGAGAACTTCTTTTGTGAGCCTATGCCGTGACTCTACTGATCAAAATAAGATGTAGTGGAGAAACCTGCTGAAACCAGCAGATGGCAATGACAGTGACCTCCAGTCATCCTCCCTATCAGGAGCACAGCATGGGAAAAGCCCACCCTCATGATTTAATTACCTCCCACTGGGTCCCTCCCATGACCTGTGGGGATTATGGGAGCTACAATTCAAGATGAGATTTGGGTGAGGACCCAGCCAAACCATATCAATGCTAGTGTAATGTTTTTAGATCAAAGGGGTCCTCTCACAGTTTTCTAGAAAATCCTCAAATGTTCATTCTTTCCTTCTTTCTATAAGCAAGTGTTGAATGACCTTATTGTCTTCCTGGTATAGGCTAAGCGCTAGCGGGGTGGGGGGGGGGGAAGAAATGAATAGAAAAAGAAAAATGTTGATTATTTAATGCAAAAATCTTAAAACTTGTATTTAAAATAAAGAATCATAAGCACATCTGACTGGTATTAGTACATTGAAATTCTATAATTTTAAGTGATGTGTCATACCTTCTAAACATGAAGAAAATAAAGGTATAATTATAGTGGGATAGATTTAATTGGGGTTTCTTAGAAGGTTGAGTAACATAATCAATACATGGGAAGAAAAATCTTCCACAAAGTTAGGAAGAAAAGATTATAAGGGGAAATGGTAGGTAAACAAATGTAGATGGAATAGAATTAATGATTTTAGTAATTTTAAAAAGCAATATCAGTCTGCAGTATAACAAAGAAAACATGGTTAAAAGTCAATATACATAACCCATGATTCTAGTAGATGACAGATAGATAGACATATAGATAATATGTAGGTAGATAGATGCTAGACAGATAGATAGATAGATAGATAGATAGATAGATAGATAGAAAGAAAGATAGGAGATAGAGCTACATTTACACTTGTACCTACAGCTACATTTATCTGCTGTATAGACTAAGACTATCTGTATCATAGAGGGTGGGTGCTCTGCTTCTGAGGACAGGCTTCTGGCTCAATTTTCACATACTACGTTGAGGATGGTGTTGAAAGAGAACATTAAATTCACCATACCTCAGTTCCCTCATACGTAAAAGAAGGTCACTATGATACCTACATATAATTTCATTGTGGCTGAAATGAGGTAATTTCTATAACGTTTAGCATGGTAAAGAGGACCCTGTCAGAATCCCATTAATCATAACTCTTTTAGTAAAATTAAAAATAAATTATTAAAATATAAACTTGAAAGAAGCATTCAATTTCATTTAATTAATAAGTAGGAATTCAAAAGGGAGGACTTAAAATCTCAAAGTTTACAAATAAAAGTGCATATCTAGTTCCAAAATTGGTTTATTTGTACCAGAAATAACTTTTCCCCAATATTTAGGAAATTGAAAGCAAATGACACCTAAAAGTTGACTTCCTTGGTGCATCAGCTGACTGGGGCTGAGGAGCAGCTGCTCATTTTGGTCAGGATGTCTGTGTGTTTTTTCTTCTTATTTTTCACACCTCCCAATCAAACTACTAGTTATTAGTGTTAGACTACTAGGCTGTCTTCATTCATTTTTTATTACCTGCCTGATCCTAGGAGGCTTTAAATTTGCCACCTCCAATTAATCTAATTCTGAAGTGTCTCTCAAGTATAGATCTGTGTGTAACTAGTGGGAGAAAATAAATTCAGAAAATGTTCTGAAAGAAATAGTGTCACTGTAGAAAACTTAAATCTACATTTACATTTGAAGACAAAATCCCCAGAGGTAACTTTTAGTTCTCTTACTGTAATACATTGCATATAAAGTATGCATTTCAATCAAGATATAAGATGATGTTATCATAAATAATTCAATCTAGTAATCCACTACACAGCATTCACTACCAAAACAGAACTGATAAAATATGCAGAGTGATCATTTACATTTTGGACAACATAAGAGTATTGAGCAAATCATGCAGTGATGCTTATTTTCTACAGAATGACACTATGTATCTGCCTATGTTGATTATTACAAAGAGGACAATTGTTTCTTGAGATTATAATCTTCTGAATAGATTTAATTTTCTGGTGACGCAAAGGAAGAGAATGAATTCTTGTGAATACATGTTTTCTGATATATGTGCTTCTTCTTATTGAGGACCGCGCTGGGGGTGGTGAAGAATGAGCAGACACAAGAGACAAAGACAAACAGAGAACATGGCGGCCGCGCCTAGAGCCTCCGCCTCACTTTATTTATACTCCATAAACCCCACGTCAGCAGAAATAACACAATGCAAAACAAACTTTCTCTACCCAGATGTAACCTTCTGCTTAGTTCCTTGTCTCTAGGCTCTCCCTTATTTGTCTGCCTTCTTGGCGCCTACTGGAGTTCATTAAAAGTTCAACTGGAGATACTGTCCTTGAGCCCTATCTATTCTTAGCATATTGTTTTCAATGGCCCCTGCACTTCTAGATGTGAAGTTATATAAGGGCAAGATATTCTAGGTATCCCAAATCTAGAGGTTATAAACTGATTGGTTGTTATGGTCTGAATGTGTCCCCCAAAATGTATGTGTTGTAAACTTATTTCCCAATGTGACAATGTTAGGAAGTGAGGCCTTTAGGGAAGTGTTTATGTCATGAGGGTGGAGGATTGATGGATTAATGCCACTATAAAAAGGGTTTTGAGAATGAGTTCACTTTCTTGCTATTCTGCCTTCCACGATGTGAGGGTGAAGCAAGAAGGCTCTCACCAGATACTACTGCTTTGATCTTGGACTCCCTAGCTTCCAGAATTGTGAGAAATTAAATTTACACCACTTACAAGTTACCCAGATTAGGGTATTCTTTATAGCTGCACAAAGAGACTGAGATAATGGTCTAATACTTTACTTATGACAAAGTGTAAAATTAGAAAAAGTCAGCTACTTATTTGTTCTCTAGCCTAATTTCTACATATAAAAGCATTGAGACTGAGGACCAAGTGCTAGCAATGAGCATTTCTAAGGATAGGTGGTTCCTCAAATTGTGTGTATCAATGCAATGAGTATTTTTTCTTGAATTCCAGATATATTCTCATGGTCATGATATGAATACTAGGAAGAAATAATCAGTTAGATATTATTTTGGAGGGGGAAAACATGCAAACAATAACAAAGTAACAAACCAGTAAAACTGTATCTACAGAAATATATATAATTAGTGGTGACAGTAATAATATATTTTACCTATACTGCTAGCTATTATTATAAAGTATATTTTGTATATCTTTAAAAAATACATTTTGTATGGATCAGGAAAATCTACCGAATTACTTATATGGCACACAGATGAAAAAATAAGCCAGTACATTTTTTGCTGGAAACTTAGAAGGAAAATACACTTTAAATGGCAGCACTACATTAAAACTCATTTGTACCTAATATTAAATTTAAAAAAATTTAAATTAGCTAAGTGTGGTTGTGTTTGCCTTTAGTCCCTGTTGCCCCATGGCCTGAAGTGGGAGAAATGCTTGAGCCTGGGAAGTTGAGGCTGCAGTGAACCATGATTGCATCCCTGTACTCCAGCCTGGGTGAGAGAATGAGACCCTGCCCACCGCTCCCCACTCCCCCTGCCAAAAAAAAAAAAAGCCCATTTTCTGAACTCCCCATAAAACTCCATGTTATTGTCCTCTTTCTACTTCTACATGCTTCTCTGGCTCAGCATCTTCTACCTTTTCTGCTCTTCAGACATAGTTTCTTTCAGTTTCCCTTTTTGCTCAGATCCTTCTGCCTTCAGAGTTAATGTCTGTGCTGTTTTCTATGCTTGGACATCCCCAGACCCCAATTTTATCTCATACTTATCCTTTAAATTTCAAGGCAAGCATAAGTTTCTTGGGCAAGCCTCAAAAAAACAGGAAAGATCATGTCTCCTTGTTGAAAACTATCATCCTGTTATATGTTATCTTATTTTTTAAATAAATTTGATTATGAAAGCATTAGCTTTAAAAGCCATTTCACATTTGCCCTGAGAATACTTGCCAGTGGTGATTGTCAGTGAAGTGTTTGGCCTGAGATAATTTTGCCACAAAATATTATTTTTATTTTCTTATTATTTTCTTATTATTATTTTATTGTATTTTTATTATTATTTTCTTATCTCTCTAGTTTATAAATGTTGGAAACAAAAGAGATCATTCCACTTATTGCGTTCTGTTTTTAGTGATGGCATTTCCATTTTAAAAGTATAGTAATTAATCCCATAAATGTCAAATTCTAGAAAATGTAGCATCCCTACACGTGATGTTAACATTATTCTTAAGAGTTGTTGGCCAAAGATTCATTTGATGAATCTGATTTTTCTGAAACAGATGATTCTGATGATTCAGATGATTCTGATATTAGTTCTGTTTAGAAATACCCTCAACAATAGTTTTTATATTTTATTTTCACATTGAAAATCAGTCAGATTTGCTTCAGCCTGAAAGAGCATTTTTATGTAAAATTAAATGAACACTGTCAGTGAGCTGCACTACTTTTTTTTTTCTAAACAGGAAAAGGGTTAAATAGATATCAATATCCTGGAAATTTTATTTTTAAGTGCAAGCAAGTATACATATGGTTTTGTGTTTTTAATTTCTAAGAAAATTCTTAACTAATTAAATATTCACCACTACTTTATTATTGTATGGGTTTATCAAGAACAGTTGTTGATTTTAGCCTGCTGCCTTTTTGGCATTTGTGTAATGATCGCTTATTTTTTCTCCTTAAATCTATGAATTTATTATTTTTTGTATGTATTTTAGATTCATGGGGTACATGTACAGGTTTGTTACCTAACAATAGTGCATGATACTGAGGTTTGGGATACAGATCCCATCACTCAGGGAATGAGCAGGCTACTTGATAGGCAGATTTTCAACCTGCATCCCACTCTCTCTCTCCCTGCTCTACTAGTCTGCAGTGTCTATTGTTTTGATCTTTATATTCATATGTACTCCCTGTTTAACTCACAGTTATAAGTGAGAACAGGCAGTGTTTGGTTTTCAGCTCCTGTGTTAATTCACTTAGGATTATGGCCTCCAACTGCCATGGATGTCTTTGGACACCCTGCCGGTCTGGGGCACTTCTGTGCTGCAGCTCCCTTGCCTGCCAGCCCATTCCAGGGCTCCTGCCTGGTTGCCCACAGGCATGTGTACACAGTGCTGCCTCTGGTATCCAGTCCGGGTGCTTTGCTACACCTGAGTGCATTATGCCAGTCTGGGACCCCTTCGGATCACTTCAGCAGTTAGCTGGGGCCAGAACCTTTCAGAGGGAGCCAGGGAGGCCTGGGGGATTGGCATTTATGGCCAGACTTCAGAGTTGTCCCACATACAAAGGTTTCCAGCTCCGTGTCTGCTGAAGTCCCGTTTCTGTCCAGTCTCTGGACAGGTTCCCCCTGCAAGCTCAAACATCTGTGGGGTGCAGGGGATGCCCTGCACCTAGGATCCCAGAGGCCCATGGCAAGAGTTGGTATTCTCCCTGTCCCTCTCTCACCCATTCCCCAGGAGCCATCCAGCACTGGGAGCCAGCCCAAGCATTCAGGCATGCCATACCAGGTTCCCAGCTTCCTCCCTCTTCAGTCTCAGCACCTGCAAATTTTCTCCACCCGCAGTTGTTTTTACTCCAAAGATTTGTTCAAATTGTGTAGATTTAGTTGAAATCCCAGCCTTCTCATTGGGAATGGCACTTCCTGGCTGCATCTAGCCAATCATTTTTTCAGGGCATTAATTTCATGTTTTATATAAGCATTTCTAGTATTGATGCATCTGTCACATGTTGAAATAATCTCTATTTGGCAAAATTCAATTCAGTTTTGCCAGTCTTTTTCCGGAATTTTTCATTGAGATATATAAATAAATTTAGACTACTTTTATCTGTTATGACACTGTGTAGTTTAACTGACATGAAATTATCAACTAGAGGTCTGTTAGAATTCCCTTATAAATGAATTTTTTCTAATCTTTTAATATTTATATATCTATTTGCTTTTATAATTTGTTTACTTCTGTGGAAATAAGTCAACTTGAACTTAATATTTCCTCTGAGATTAGTTTTAGCACAATTATTATCCTACAATATTGCCCATTTAATTCAGGTTTTAAAATTTCTTTGTAGGCCGGGCGCGGTGGCTCAAGCCTGTAATTCCAGCACTTTGGGAGGCCGAGACGGGTGGATCACGAGGTCAGGAGATCGAGACCATCCTGGCTAACACGGTGAAACCCCGTCTCTACTAAAAAATACAAAAAATTAGCCGAGCGAGGTGCGGGCGCCTGTAGTCCCAGCTACTCGGGAGGCTGAGGCAGGAGAATGGCGTGAACCTGGGAGGCGGAGCTTGCAGTGAACTGAGATCCGGCCACTGCACTCCAGCCTGGGCGACAGAGCGAGACTCCGTCTCAAAAAAAAAAAAAAAAAAAAAAAAATTTCTTTGTAATATTATCAAAATAATCTTAGGGATGGTAAAGTTTTTTTCTTTTATTTTATGACTTTTTTCCCTCTTATTATTTATTGTATATATTTGATATTCTTATTTTTTCCTTGGTTTAAACAGTAGTTTTTAATTTTTCCAGTAAATTGATTTTATAAATTTTTGTTAATTCTGCTGTATTACTTTTGATATCTAATTCATTTAATATGAATTTTATAATGAGGCCCTTCCTTCTTTCTTATTTTGGTTTAATTTCTTGCTATTATTCATTTTTTTATATTAATGTTTCTTATTTTTAAATCAATATGTGTTTAAAGTTTTGAATTTTGCTCTGAACACTGATTTAGATGTATGATAAATGTTCTATATGCTGTTTTCGTTTTCTAAACTTATTCAATTATGTTCTATGTTTTCTTTTAAAAATTTGCTTTTAATTAGTAGATTTTATATTTTGAGCAGTTTTAGAGTTACAAAAAATTGAACATAAAGTATAGAATTCCAATAACTCTCTCCCCCATTATTAATATTTTGCATAAATGTGATATATTTCTTGCAATAATGAACCATTATTATTATTAATTAAATTTCTCTCTTTACATTAGGGATTCTTCTTTGATTTGCAGGTTTGGACAAATCCCTATTGTCATGCATTTACCATTTCAGTGTCATAGAGAAGTTTCACTGCTCTAAAAATACCTTTTGCTCTGCTGGTTTAACCTCCTCTCATCCCTCAAACTACCAGCAACCATTGATCTTTGTATTATCTATAGTTTTGTCTTTTCAAAAATGTCATAGAGTTGGAATCATACAGCCCTTTGGGTCTGACCGGTCACTTAGCAGCATTTATTTGAAGATCATCCTTGTTGCTTCGGCATTTTGGCAATTTTAATAAAGTTGCTGTAAATATTTATGTACAAATTGATCTGTGCATGTGAATTCTTAACTCACTTGGGTAAACATATATAAGCCTGATTGCGACATCTTATGTTTAGCCTATTTTTAGCTTTGTAAAAGGCTGACAAACTATCTTTCAAAGTGACTGCGCTTTTTGATATTCTCACTAGCATTGATGACAGTTCCTATTTCTCAATATCCTTGTCAGCATTTGGTTTTGTCGGTGTCTGGGATTTAGCTCTTCTAATATGTGTAGTAGTATCTCATCGTAGTTTTAACTTGCAATTCCCTAATGACATATGATGCATATTTCATATGCTTACTTGCTATCTGTATATCTTCCTTGATATGGTATTTATTCAGATATTTTTCCCATTTTGTTTCTTATTGTTGATCTTAAAAGATCTTTTATTAATATATGTTTGATACAAGTGCTCTACCAGATATATGTGATTTGCAAGTATTTTCTCTCAGCCTGTGACTTTCTTTTGATTCTTTTAACATATCTTTTTTCTCTCAAGGTCTGTTGACCAGGCATGGTAACGTATACCTGTAGTCCCAGCACTTTGGGAGGTTGAGGTGGGAAGAACACTTGAGCCCAGGAGTTTGAGACCATCCTGGGCAACATGGCGAGACCGTGTCTCTACGAAAAAAAAAAAATCAGCCTGGTGTGGTGATGTGTGCCTGTGGTCTCCGCTTTGTATGGGAATGATGGGGTTGGGGGATTTCACTTGAGCTTGAGAGGTCGAGGCTGCAGTTAGCCATGATCATGCCACTGCACTCCAGCCTGGGAAACAGGCTGTCTCAAAAATTTTTTTAAATTGTTTAACATCTGGCACAAGGCCTGAATCACTGAAGATTTTTACTGGATGCTGCTAGAATTAATGAATAATAATTACTGTGTACAGAAAGCAGGTGAAGAAATATATGGTCTTTGAATATCAGATTCTTTCAAATGCAGAAGTAGAAAAAAAGAAAAAGTAATATAATTCAGAAGAATGCTATTGTTATATTCAAGGTATAACTTTTTAAATGAATACAAGAACAGAGTAAACGTATTTCTAAACTCCTTTCCAAAACTAAAATTCCAATAAAAACAATGGTGACAATTGACATTTCTAAAATAAGACTCCTGAATAAAGTTGAAATTTTAACTTCAAAGAAAAAATGTATACAGTTTTTTTTTCCCTCTATCTATCTATTTTTCTATCTGGAGTTTATTCATGGGAACACCACGATGTAATAGCCACCCAGATTTTACAGATGTTATTCTCTTCTGCTTATAATTCGCTTGTTTGTGTTTTTTTCTTAACCATCAGAGACAATTCCAATTTTCCTTGAATAATCCATTGTATTCATTTTTCTATGAAGTTTTTCTCCAACTATATGCAATTAATCATTTATTCATCAGTCTTAACTAGCAGTATGTGAACACTTCTCTCAACATTTTTCTTCCTTTGTTGCATTATTATTTTTTTACTATGTTGTAACCTCAAATAGCCCATTTCTCTTTGGATGGTTGGAATTACTCTTATTCTTCTTTCTAATCCAATGACCTTGGACAAAGACTGAAATATACAAAGTTCTCACTAAATATGAGTTTAATATAGCGTCAGTGAAAAATACTTTAAACAATATTTTGTTTTAATACAGTAAGGCTTGGTTAATTATTAAAATTTTATACTTGAAAGAGTAAATAATGAAGCTCATGATTTTAGATATTTTTTCTTTTCTATACTTAAATATTATTTTTAATTATACAGTTAAATCCTGAAACCTAACAATAAATATATTAAAATTTTTATGTATAACTGCTAAACTCAAAGATATTTTAATATAGGACATTAAAACTGGCACATCAAAGAGAAATTTATACTTTATTTTAAACAGTGGATGAGAAGAAAGTTACATTTATTGACCACCTATTTGATGTCAGGCAATATACTAAATATAACATTGAATTTGCAGAAGAAATAGTATAAGTATTATAATCTGCAGACCATACACAATAACATTCAGACTGAGCAAAAAAGGTGACTGTACCAATGTATCTTATGATAGAGAAAGATTCAAAAGGAGGCCTCTCAGATTCTTATCACCATCACATTTTGCTCCAAACTGCTTTCACAAACATCATCTTTAGTCAGCCTCCCAATTAACAAAAAGAATATTTCACTGAGGAAGAAATTTGCTCAAGGTATCAGGTTAACTAAAATAAATAGAACTCAGTTCTTTTCATTTTGCAGGTTCTGGTTATTCTGTTCACTCAGTGTTAAAGTAGGAGAAATATATTAATAATAAGTAATAAATACAATAATAGAAAATAATACAATGATAACCTACCTGAATTAAAGTGAGGAGGAAGGAAAATATTTACTTCTATGTGTGCATGAATGTGTGTGTTTCTGAAAACTTTTTATTAAATGGATAACTTTGTATTATTGTTCACATTTCCTAGTTGGGTTTGAGAAAACAATAAAACTATATGAAGATTTGACTCAAAATAGTGAAAAACTCAGTAGGCTTCATTGAGAACAAATGTTTCTCAGAAGCACTGTGGTCATTTATCTTCTGTTCATTGTATCCATTTATCAAACCTCTGTGCTTCCTTCATTTTCTTTTCTTTTTTTTCTTTTTTTTTTTTAGTACAAGTTAACTTCCTTACCAGTCAGTGATAAAGTAACATTACATGACACTATTTTTCTTTAAATAATTGCTTTCTCCGATCAACCTTGATTTCTTCATTTCCTGGTCATTGTTTTAATGATAAGGGGTAGTTAAAACCAGACAAGTAGAAAGAGAAAGAACTGATACTTTGTGGTAACTCATTAACTTTATTCCCTGTTTGTCATCCTGGGGAAGAAGCATTTCTTAAAACATTGGGATGCAACCAATAAAACTATTTGTAGGCTTTTTCTAGGAACAATGATAGTTTTATCTACATATTCATTTAGAAAGTTAAATTATGATTACATGAAGATTCATCACTCTATGTTTATTATAAGAAAATACTTAGAATTTGTATCAATATAAATATATGAGATTGTAGCTGAATTTTCTGTTACTATTGTTATATATTTATGAAGAAATAACTACAGATTGCATTTGAAATTTTAGAGATTTGTTTAGTGTAGTTGCGAAAAAACTGTTAATGTTTCAGATGATAATCTTATTTCCAAAAGCAAAATATGATATTTGAGAGTTTAGGCATTGGAGGTAGTTTTACTTATACTGTGGAATATTGAAGTAGGCATTTCATGTAATGATAGAAAATGTTGCTAAGAATAAACTTTTACCTAATTAAGAAAGCACGATTCAGAGCAAACTATCGCAAGGACAGAAAACCAAACACAGCATATTCTCACTCTTAGGTGGCAATTGAACAATGAGAACACCTGACACAGGACGGGGAACATCACACACCGGGGCCTATCATGAGGTGGGGTGGGGAGGGAGGAGGGATAGCATTAGGAGATATACCTAATATAAATGGCGAGTTAATAGGTGCAGCACACCAACATGGGACATGTATACATATGTAACAAATCTGCCCATTGTGCACATGTACCCTAGAACTTAAAGTATAATAATAAATTAAAATAAAGAAAGCATGATACTTAAAAGTTAGTATCTAATGGAAGATAAATTAAATCACACACAGCAATTAAAATTGGCTCTGTAATTCTGTTAAAATGTTCCTAAAGTTTCTATTGTACTCAGTGGATCAACTGCAACAACAGAAAATAACCTGAGTCATAATGGAATACAAATCAATGTATATCATAAAAATTATTTCAAAATATTGGGACACAAATGTAGACTTCAATAGAGGTGTCTAGCTTTAAATCTCATGTAACTCTTCAAAGTACATAATTGTTTTCTGAAATTTTCCAGTGATGAGTGAAGAGGGAAAAAAAGACATTTTAAAAACCCCACAACATTTCACAGTAAAGTAATAGTAGTAGCCTGATGTAGATATTAAAAACACTTTTTAAAATTATTTAATTTTTTTCTTGTGAACTATAAGACATATAGGAAAAAGTACACAGGACATTTCATAACATGATGAACTATTCAAAAATAAACACATATAACCTGACCTAAATCTCATAAAAATTTAGTATTTTCAAAGACATTTTCATGCATCTTCCAATCACTATGCTCTCCTTGCCCCCAAAATGTGAGCACAAACCCAGCCTCTAACCAAATATTGTTTTGGCTATTTTTGGAAATGCACAGTATGGGTTCAGACATTAGTTTTCTTGGCTATCTTGCTCAACTTGGCATTTGTGGGATTTAACTATGCTGTGTTGTTACATGTGGATGTCATCCGTTCGTTTTTATACTGGAGGATATTTTTTCTCAAAATTTTAATATATTCTAGTGTTAGTGGACATTTGTGTAGTATCTTATTTAATGCTGATAGATTCTTTTACAAGTCTCAATGCAGAAGTACACTCATTATCATCAAATATCCATTTAGCAGTGGAATTGCTTCGTCTTAAAATTTGGATAGGTTAAACTTTAGTAGATATTGCGAAATGCATTGCCATGGTTACCTAAATTACGTTCCCACCAAAATGAATGACTATTCACATCCATTCTCCCTAGTAAAGTAACTTTTGATAGTAAGCACTGTTTTAATGTGAAGTTTTATAACAATATCACATTATGATTTTCTTTTGAATATTTCTGAATCCCAAGAAGGTTGTGGATTTTTTCCCTATGTTTCTGATGAGTTCAATATTCTGTTTTCTGATGTGCTAGCTTAAGTTTTTTCTCATTTTTAAAAAAAATATTTTCTCTTTGCTTAATAGGAGTTATTTTATTTTCAGGATATGAACCTTTTTAAAAATAACTTACATGTCACAAATAATTATACTGTTAGAGACAATTGCAAATAATTTCCTCTACTGTATCCTGACTTTTTATTCTCTTAATTATATTTTATATTGAAATATGTACTACAAATAATTATGTTATTAGAGCAGTTACAAATAATTTCCTGTACTGTATATTAACTTTTCATTCACTTAATTATGTTGTCTGATAGAATTCTTAGTTTTAATATCGTCAGCTTTATCAGTTGCATGGTTCTAGAAGTCAAACTTACTTAAAAGCAACATAACTCATGTTATCCTCTAGAGTTTTATTAGTTTTAAAGTAACTTTTAATTTTCTCTTTCAAGAAAAACTATTTTTTAAAATAGTTGGAGAATAAGAAAAATTAACCTTTTTTTCTAATAGTAGTGAATTGGACTAAAGCTATTTACTGGTAACATTGTTCTTTCTTTACTTCTCTGCAATGCCATTTTTTCCCCATAAATTAAGTATACATGTTTCCACTGGCCAGATTTTGTACTCTCTATGCAAGATCATTGGTCAGATTATCTAATGGTTAATTACTATAGATGTGATACAAGAATTGTTTTTCATTATAGTTATTCCATTATGCCAGTCTTTCCTGTAATTTTAGATTTAGTTTGTCTAGTTTCACATATACGTACATACTTATAAATGCAAATACTCCACTTATATAGATTTTGACTGGGATAGCACAAATGCCATGAACTAAAATAGCTAAAAATAAAATCATTTAAAATATTAAATATTCAAATGCATAACATGTTTCCATGTATGTATGTCCTCATTTTGGTGCGGGGGTGGAGGGGGCGGGACATGGGTATTGCTCTGTTGCCCAGGCTAGAGTACAATGCCACAATCTTGCCTCACTGAAACCTCCACCTGCTAAGCTCAAGCCATTCTCCTGCCTCTGTCCCCCTAGTAAATGGGACTACAGCTTTCTGACACCATGCCTGGCTAATTTTTGTATTTTTAGTAGAGACAGGGTTTCCTCATGTTACCCAGGCTGGTCTTGAACTCCTGACCTTAGGTAATCTATCTGCCTCAGCCTCTCAAAATGCTGGGATTACAGGCGTGAGCCACCGTGTCTGGCCTATGTAGGTCATCTTTAGTTTATTCTGTGATGTTTCAGGATTTATAAAGTTTTTCTCATTATTTTTATTTTTTCTTATTGTTATTTGACAGTTTGATGCAATTATAAACAGTATTTTTTTAACCTTAGATTATTTTGCCTGTTTGTTTCTGATATTTGGATATGCTATTAATTTTATATTTTCATATATTGAATTATTTTTTACTAATGGAATATACATTTAAATACTGTACAATAACATAACACACTGTATCTTGCTAAATGATCATATTCATTCTAAGACATTTTTGTATATACTTATTATGTACACAATTATAAAGTGCTATTGGAAATTAATGAGGCCTATTATTTTACCCTTTGGAAAGGGACTCTCAGGGATTTGATTGAAAGAATGAAAAACAGCATTACATGGGAGGAAAAAACAATATATTTATGTAAATTAAACTACTTCAGTGCTATTATATTTCACTTTAATGTGTCAAGGAATTTTTTAAATATATTCTGAAATGATTGAACACAATTGCGGAGTAATTCTGAGCATCTCTCCCAATCCTTCTCATCTTCTCCATGTTTAAAATGATTACTTAATGCAATTGACATGGGATGATGTATGTATGTTGACATACCAGTGCCATTTTGACATTTATCTCAACCTGGGCTTCAGCTGACTGCACTGAAAACTCTCTTTCTACTCTCCATGGAAGCCAACTACCAGCCAGTCTCACATTTCCCAGGCAAGGGGTTGGGAGCAGGAATCACTGAGGCACTATTATTAAAGGCATAGAAAATTTGAAAGCTGATCTCAGAGGAATTGTTACTTGATCTTTCTACCTACCTGAATGTTGTTAAATAGAAAAAATAACCCCAATGTACAGACACATTATGTTAAATATTGAGAAAAAAATTTGTTTTACTTCAGCTATTAATAAAAATTGAATATGCTTTACATTGTTTTATGTGGCATACTTCTGTGAATGAATAAAACATAAAACAGATGTATAAATGTATATTCCATCTGATTATCATTATATGGAAATGTCTACTATACATCATAAAAAACAAGGAATAAGATTAGGATGTCATATGTGATTGATCACAAATCTCAGAGACATAGTGGGATATAATGATGCCAGGCTCCCCATTTTTTTCTATGGACCTATTTGTATACTCTTTCATGAATAAGTTTCATTTATGCAAGATGATTAAATTTTAAAGTTCTGCCACATAACATTTTCCTATAGTTAACAATACTATATTATACACTTAAAATTTTATTAAGACAGTATATCTCATATTCAGTGTTCTTACAACAATAAAAATGTTACTGTGATCATGCATATTTGAGGAAATCAACTTGAACAGTAAGTCAAAATAAATATGAAAACTGATGATGTTTTACATTTATGTGTATACAGTTGTATTTGTCCATTTTCATGCTGCTGATAAAAACATACCTGAGACTGGGTAATTTATGCAGGTAAAAGGATTTATTGGACTGACAGTTCCACGTAGCTGAGGGGGCCTCACAATCATGGCAGAGGGCAAGGAGGAGCATGTCACATCTTACATGGATGGCAGCAGGGAAAGAGAGGGCTTGTGCAGGGAAACTCCTTTTTATAAAACCATCAAGTCTCATGAGCATGGGAAAGACTTGGCTCCATGATTCAATCAACTCCCACAAGGTCCCTCCCACAACATGTGGGAAATGAAGATGATATTTCAGTAGGGACACAGCCAAGCCATATCAACAACTTATAATATGTTAGAAAAAACACAGGATTTAGAGTCAGAATTTTTGTATTCCCATATTAAATTGTCCACTTAATAACTTTTTACTTTAGAAAAACTTACTTTAAGGCTTTGAGACATACTTTTCCATATTGTCAATGTTTATTCTACTGTTTATTTTTCTTCATTCTAAACAAGTAATTTTATCTCCCATATTTCAGAAATGAAATGAAAATAGCAGCAACTATATCTATAAATCATGAAAATAAAACCTTCATTTGCTTTGCCATCTACCCTTTGGTATAGACTGTGCTACAGCTCTCTTTCCCTCCCTCCTTATCCTTCTTCTTTCATTTATTTTTATGCCACAATTACAAACAATTGAGTCAATATTTTTTATTAGTAACACATTACTACCATTCACATAATGCCCTTCTTATTTTTATATTTAGTATTGTTAATTATATTGCTTTTATATATAAATATACTTCGCTCCCCACTGACATTTAGTCAAACACCTATTTATGTATTTGGAAAAATATATGTCCTTATAAAATATGTAGGTTTATATATACATTACATATATTTAAATATACATAAATGGTATTTTGCTATTCTAACGTCATTATTCATTTAACATTATGTGAATATGTAGCTATATTGCTAATTACATCTAGCTTGTTGCTTCTGTCATATAAAATTCTATAATGAAGTTTACTACATTTTTTCTTGCTCAGCTGTTCGGAAATGAGCATGGAGACTGCTGAAACAAAGAATCCTTCACTGAATATTCTCTGACCTATCATCTCTTGAATCAACACAAAATGTCCTCTGGGCTATGTATTCCAAAGTGGGATTTCTAGATCATATTATGTTAATAGCAATGCATAAAAGTTTCCATTCGTCCATTCCTTATCCAGTACTTGGTGCTATGGTCTGAATGTTTGCCTCCCTCCACCAAATTCATATATTGAAATTCTAATCCCAAGCTATTGGAAGCCTATTAGATCATCATGAATGAAATCAGTACGCTTACAAAAGAGGTGAAAGGGAGCTCATTTACCATTCTACCCTGTGAAGACAGAATGAGAAGTCACCATCTATAGACCTTGAAATAAGCCCTTACCAACACTGAATCTGCCTTGATCTTGAGCTTCCTAGCCTTTGGAAATAAGCTTTCCTTGTTTATAAGCTATCAAGTTGATAGTATTTTGTTATAGTAGCACAAATGGATTAACACATGGGTACTGTATAACTTTCTTATCTTTTGCCATTCTTCTGGATTTGAAGTAGAATCTCAGTTTAAATGGCATTTCCTTGAACGTTAGACTTTATCCTCTTGATACTCTTTTTTATCACATTGAGTTCTTCCATTAAACATGCTTTATTAAATTTATTTATTTATTACCTTTAATGACATCATGGGAAAATTTCAGAGGCTTTTGTTTGAGAAGCTGGGTTTAAGGAAACTTGTCTGAATATCATCTACTCTCTTAAAGTGGGATAATACCTCCAGAGAGGAGGGAAAAACTTAAAAGAGATAAACTTCACTAATATTTTTGCCACCTATCATGTCATGTCAATGGAAAAATATGAGTAAAAATATGACCAATAAAATTTGGTAACATATTCACAGTACGATAAAAAGTAAACTCTAAGAATCAAAATGTGTTTTTGGGAGGGGGTTAAAAGTGCAGAGTTTTAAAATACAAATTAACTTAAATTGTTACAAAATTAAAACAGATGTTTATACTACAGGAAGATATATACAAACCTCATGGTAACCACAAAAGAAATATCTATGTAGAATTTTAAAAAGATGAAGACAAAATAATAAAACAAAATCACTACAAAAATGATCAATTAAAAAGAAAAATAGAAGTAGAAGTAGAAAGGGATGAAAGAATTTCCAAACACAAAATAATTAACAAAATGGCAATAGTAAATTATTATTATTATTATTATTACTATTATTATTATTATTTTTTTTTTTTGAGACGGAGTCTTGCTCTGTCGCCCGGGCTGGAGTGTAGTGGCCGGTTCTCAGCTCACTGCCAGCTCCGCCTCCCGGGTTTATGCCATTCTCCTGCCTCAGCCTCCGAGTAGCTGGGACTACAGGCGCCCGCCACCTCGCCCGGCTAGTTTTGTGTATTTATTTTTTAGTAGAGACGGGGTTTCACTGTGTTAGCCAGGATGGTCTCGATCTCCTGACCTCGTGATCCGCCCGTCTCGGCCTCCCAAAGTGCTGGGATTACAGGCTTGAGCCACCGCGCCCGGCCAAGGCAATAGTAAATTCTTAACTATCAATAATAACTTTAAATGTAAATGGATTGAACTCTCCAAGTAAAAGTTACAAGTGTTTAATTGTTTTTTTCTTTTTTTAAACCAGGGCCAATGACATGCTGTCTATGGAAGACTTTAGTTATGAAAACACACATAGACTGAAAGTGAAGGGATGAACAAAGATATTTTATGCAAATAGTACCCATAAGAGAGCAGGAGTGCAGGGCTATCTATATTTATACCAGAAAAAAATAGACACATAGTACAAAACTTACCAGAGGCAAAGTTGATAATTTTATAATGATAAAAATTTCAATTTAAAAGAAAGATAAAATAATTGTAATTATTACAATTAGAATAGAGCACCAATATTAGAGCACCTAAATATATATAACAAATGTGGAGAGATTTGCAGGGATAAATAGGCAGCAATACATGTAGCAGGAGACTTTACTACCCTACCTTCAATAACAGACAGATCATGCAGGCCAAATATCAACATGGAAATAGCTGACTTGATTAATGCTGTAGACCAAATGGACATAGCAGACACACACGTAACTTTCAATCTAACAGGAGCAGAATACATGTTCTTTTCAAGAGCACAGGATTCTTCAGAATTGGTTATGATTAGGTCACAAAACAAGTCTAAACATATTAAAGAAGATTAAAATTATAGCAAGTATCTTCTTAAGACCACACTGGAATGAAACTAGAAATCAATAACAGAAAAAAAAAACAAAAACAAAAACAAAAAAAACCCCTAGAAAACATTACAAACATGTGGAAACTAACACACTCTTGAACAACCATTAAGTAAATAAGGAAATTTAAATACCTTTTGACAAATGAAAACTAAAACACAATTTACCAAAATGTACAGCATATATCAAAAGTGCTTAGAGGGAAGTTTATAGGACTAAGCATCTGCATTAAAAAAAAAGAAAGATCTCAGTTAAACAACCTGACTTTATAACTCAAACAATAGAAAAAGAAGAGCAAACTAAACCCCAAATTAGCAGAAGGAATGAAATAACAAATATTAGAGCAGAAGTAAAATAATATGAGAATAGAAAAAAATAAATAAAAGGCATTCAAAATTGAAACAAAGATGTAAAATTATCTCTTTATAGATTACATAACCATACGAATGAAACCGTAAAGACTCCCTCACACACACAAAATCCTAATAAACAAATTCAGTAAATGTGCGGGAAACAAAATTAATGTCTGTTGCATTTCTATACACTAATGATGAATTATTTAAGAGAAATATTAAGAAAAAATAATCCCATTTACATTAGCAACTAAAATTTTAAAAAAAGGCATTAACTGAGCCAAAGAGGTGAAATACTTGTATAACAAAATTATAAAACCTCAATTAAGAATATTTAAAAATATATAAATAAACAGACATTCCATATTCATGGATCGGAAGAATTAATATTGTGAAAAATATTCATACTTCCCTAAGCTATCTACAAATCCAATAGAATCAAATCTATAAGTCCCAGTGACATTTTTTACACAAATAGAAAAAAAAATTGCTAAAATTATTATGGAATCACAATGATCCACATAGCCAATAACTACTGAACAAGAGTAACAAAACTGAAGATTTCAAATTATATTAAAAAGTTATAGTAATTAACACAGTATAATACTAACATTAAAACACAAACATTAATTAATTGAACAAAATAAATTTTCCATGAAGGTGCTGTGTGTACAAGAGGACCCCCAAACGCAGAAGGAGCTGAGAAACCAAAGAAGGCAGAAAAGTCCTGTTTGTTGGTTTTGGGTCATTTATTGGGGGAACTTACAAACATAAGCAGGGCCTTTGGCAGCTGCAAGACAAGATCTCAACACTGAAACCCCCAACACATAGGGCTTTTATTTTGTGGAAAGTACACATGTTCAAGAAGGAATGTGTAGGTCGCTATGGATGTCAAGGCCTATAATTTCTGCAAGAGCATCAAGAGTTATTTGGGAGGTAACTTACAATGAATAGATTTTTCTCCATAAAGAATAATACATCAACTAGACATGTTGGAAGGACTCCCAGACTCAGGGTTGTTCAGGAGATACATGACAGATTAGCATTTAAAATAAAAATCTCTCTTGTCTTCACACTAGAAAACCCAGAAATAATTCCATGCATTTGCAGTCCACCGATTTTTGACAAGGCTGCCAAGAACACACAATAGGGAAAGAGTAATCTGTTTAATAAATGGTTCTAGGAAAAGTGGATATCTACATGCAAAGAAAAGAAATTGAAGCTTTATCTCACACCATACACAAAAATGAACTCAAAATTGCTAAAGACTTCAATGAAGGACCTGAAACAGTAAAATTCCTCAGAAAAGAAAATACAGAGGAAACATTTTTGACATTCCTCTTTGCAATAATTTTTCAGATATGATACCAAAAGCACATCAACAAAAGCAAAAATAGACAAGGAGAATTACATCAAACTAAAGACCTTCTGCACAGGCAAAGGAAACAACTGAAAAAATGAAAAGGCAATTTAGAGAATGAGATAAAATATTTACAAACCATACCTCTGGTGGGGGATTAATATCCAAAATGCATAAGAAACTCAGAAAACTCAATAACATAAACACAAATAACCCAATTTAAAAATGGGCAAAAGACTTAAAAAGACAGTTCACAAAATAAGAAATTTATTGGCTAAGAGATGTATTAAAAAGGTGCTCAATCAACATCTCTAATCATCAGGGGCATGCAAATCAAGACCACAATGAGCTATCACCTTATATACTTTATACCTGTTAAGATGATTATTACCAAAATGAAAAAAGAAAACAAGTGTTAGAAAGATTTCTTTAAAAAAATAGAACCCTTATACACTCCTGGTCAGAAGGTAAGTACAAGCATTATGCAATATAGGATGGATGTTCCTCAAAAAGTTAAAAATGGAATTACCATATGGTCCAGCAATCTCATTGCTGGGTATATAACCATAGAAATTGAAATCAGGATCACAAAGAGATATCTGCATTCCCATGTCCATTGGAGCATTAGTCAAAATAGTCAAGATATGGAAAAAACCTACATGAATAGATGAAGAAAATGTCATATGTATTTATGCACTGAACATTACTCAGCCTTTAAAAAAGGAGATCATGCCATTTGTTTCAACATGTTTGGAGCTGAAGGATATTATGATAAGTGAAATAAGCTAGATACAGAAAGAGAAATACTACCTGATCTCATGTATTTCAAAGCTAAAATAGCCAAATTTATAGAATCAGGGAATAGAATGGTGGTTGCCAGTGGCTAACGGAGGAGAAAATGGTGGTAAGGTTGGCAAAGAGTACAAAGTTTCAGTTATGAAATATGAATAATATCTGGAGCTCTACTGTTCATCATGGTGATAATAGTTAACAATACTGCATTGTATACTTGTAATTTGATAAGGAAACAGATCATAATCTTCTCACCACACACACAGACACATACACACACACACATAACTATATAGTGATAATGAAGATATTAATTAGGTTGATTCTGATGTTCATTCATAACGTACATGTATATTAAAACAGCAAGTTGTGTATCATAAATATGTATAACTTTTATATGTCAAAGATTATCTCAATAGAGCAGTTAAAACACAAAATAAATAATAATGATATTTGCCGAGATGAAGAAAGCTTACCTTTAAAAGACCCTTATTGTTTGTGCCTAAGAATAAATAACAAATAGTATTAAATAGTAAATCGTATTAAACACTAAATAGTATTACATAGTATCAGATAGTAAGTAGTAAATAAATGGCACATAGGATCTCTGAAACGTGATACCCTGGACAATTCTATGTAGTCTATGCAATTATCTGATATAAAATGGAGATGTATCGTAATCTAAATGTTTGCCACTGTGTGAGGAACCTTACAAACCTTATTAGAGCCTGCATCTCTCCTCAGCCAGAGGTATATGTGACATGGAAAGGTAAGGGTCTGGTTTCCCAGACATATTTTTGCATAACTGACCCTCCTGCTTACCTATATCCTTGAAATTATTTGTTAAAACTTGATCTTTGCTGAGATATCTGATTTTAGTTCCCAGGACAATCGAATCCTGTATTTAGCGCATCAGTCACTTTCTGCTATTAAATCTGTCCCATTTGATAATTAGGTGCACTTTTAAGTCTTAAAACTTTCAGTCCAGTTCTAGTTAAGACATTATTCTCACATCCTATTCAAAGTCCCCCAATTCCCTTTGGTAATGATAAAAGAGGAGGAGGGAAAAGCTGAGTAGAGAAGGGCGGGGTCCCTGGCAAGGGCTCCACCGTCAAGCCTGTGTGCCAGACCTAACAAGAGAATAGGCACTCCTGATTTCGCGCCCAAATGTTGCTTTTTCCAAGACCACTGGGGCCAGCCATGGCCCTCATCCTGTACGCATAAAAAAATCCGGGACCCTAACAGGCACAGACACAAGGGGCTGGACGTCGAGAGGAGCAGAGGAGCAGAAGAGCACACTGACAGACACCAGCAGATGCCAGCAGGCCATCAAGGGTGGGATGACCTGCAATTCGGCTGGGGCCAGTTGGAGGACAATTCGGCTGGGGCCAGTTGGAGGACACTCCGGCTGCTGGGTGACCAGACTCCAGGGGGAAACCACCTTCCTACTCTATCCCCTTTCTGGCCTCCCCATCCTCCATCTCACTGAGAGCTACTTCCACCACTCAATAAAACCTTGCGCCTATCCTCCAAGCCCACGTGTGATGCGATTTTTCTGGTACACTAGGGTAAGAGCCTGGGAAACAGAACGCCGTCTGTCCTAACGATAAGGCAGAGCTAACTAACACAAGCCGCCTTGTCATGGCAAAACTGAAAGAGCACACTAACACAACGCCCACTGTGGCTTCCGGAGGTGTAAACATTCAACCCTCCACGCTGCTGTGGGGATGGAGTCCAAAACGCTCCCCACGACCTGCCCGTCTGCATGCTGCCCATAAGGGTTGGAGCAGCAGGGCACCAAATAAGTAAGCCACACCCTTTTTACAAGTCCTGTGAGGCGGATAAGGCAACTTCTCCCATTTCATTACCTGCACCTAGGCCTAAGGATCTGAGAAAGGGAAGAGAAGCACTGGCTCTTTTATTCTTTTGTCTCTTCCACCGCCTCTCTTTCTGCACTGGTGGCTCCGCCAAAGTTGCGGTGAGATGATAAGGAATTCATGTAAAGAAGTAAAATTCTCTATATGACTGCTACTCTGTTAATTCAAATGTAAGTAATAGCTCGATTACGTAATTCAAACGTAAGTAATAGCTCGATTGCATGTTACTGTCTTCAGGCTTTTCCATTTACTTTTTTGGAGGCCACAAGAAAACTTAAAAAGTTACACTTCACAGACCCCGGATATGGACAGAGATTATTCGTGGGAGCTGGACTCTTGAGATTCCGTCCTCCACAACTCCTGAGAACGTCACCTCTAGGTTTGAGAAGGGTCTGTATGGCAGCCTCTTGGAGAAATCTGACTTACCTTTAAGGATGGGAGACTATTAACTGATTAGCTGCAGAACCGTTCAAGCTTATCTGAATGTATCTTCAAATGTGTTGCATAGAAAAGTATACTTTCTGTTTACAAAGAGCATTGATATCCAAGTGAAAATTACTTCCTACATCACATAAATGAAATGCTTTTGCCCCCTTTTTGTTTTCTATATCGTGCTCCCATACCTTCCCGTCTGAAGGAAGCTAAGCTATTGTTCTTGTGTGAGCCCAGAATAATAGAGAAAAATTTTATTTGCTGTGAGATTAAAGTTTGAGACAGGGGTGAACAGAACCTTATTATATCTGAAAGTAAGAAGCAACCACCAAAATAAGACTAATCATATAAATAAAAGTAAAGGCTCCGGGATTCCTAGAGATCATTGAAGGGTAGATGTGAGAAATTTGGCAGAGCCTGACTAAACATACTAGTGGAATAAAAATAAAGTCATTTCTTGTTTTTGCCCCATTAAAGCCGACCGACTCAATGCATCAGTTATGTATATGAGTCATTTGGGTTTCTTATCAAAATTGCCTCTTTATAGCCTCCTTACATTTTTCTTCTAGATTTCCTGTATTTTTTGACTCCTCTGTCAGCCAAGTATTATAAGACTCATCCAGGCGGTAAGAGCTTCACTATTCGCTTCCCATACTCAAATATATTAACTCAGCTTCTATTTCTTCCATTATATTACTGCTGATTTTCTAGAACAGATTCTTCAGTATACATCTACTGAGAATTTCTGATGCATTTGATGCTCATTTTTAAAACTCTTTCTTCTTCTGTCTTATAGACATTATTTTATCTGGTTTTCCCCCAGTCCTTTGTATTCACTTTATGGGCTTTGACCCTCATATTTGACCCTTGAACATTTTTTATTACAAAGAATTGTAAACTAGTCAATTTTGCTTTACTTTTAAGCAGATTGTATTGTGTATATTTAGGGTATTCAACATGTTAAAGGATCCACATAGATAGTAAAGAGGTTAGTGAAGCAAACTAACATATCCATCATCTCACTATTGCGCCAATTTTTCTGTACTTTCTCTTCCGTTGTTTTAATTTACACAGCTGATTGAAAATTCCATCAATATGCTAATGACTCCCTAGTGACTCCTGCCTGGTGTTTCTCTTTCTCCCTGACCGCATCCTACATTGCTACCGCATTTATGTCCTCATACCTGCTGTATGTCATGTCTGTCTGTCTCAGTTATCTTAAGCTCATAACGTTCAAAATAAAATTGAATATCTAGTATCATAAATCTGTTAGCTTTCATATACGTACAACTTACAAGAATGGCAAAAAGTTATCACAAGTACACAGACCTGCAGTCTATTTTATAATTTTTCACCTCCCCACACTTTCAATTAATTATCAATCCCTCTGGGAAGCTTTTCCTAAATTGTTCTTCTTCTTTACTCTCATATCATGTTGCACATACATTTATTTTAATGACTACATTGGAGTTTGCCCATTTATATGTTTGTTTCTTTCATTAAAATGTATGCTTATCCAGAACAGGAAATCTTAGGCACTTCCATAGGATATTTCATAACATAGAGTCTGCAACCAAATGGTAAATGTCCCATACATATTTTCTGCTCTGAACTGACTTTCAGTGCCCTCTTGTGAAAGAGTTTTCTTTCCTTTCTCACAATAGGATATCAGTGGGTCTAAATGTTTATGTAAAATATTTTGTAAATAAGAATGTGATGTGCAAATATTAGCTGTCACTAACCGTCTCAATTCCTTTGTGGAATGTGACACAATATAAATAAACAACAAACATATAAATCACTAAACAATTTATGAATGCATTTTCTTTACTCTTTAGTCATATGTGATGCCAATTTTTATTAAATGATTGAGTCAATTAGGAAAATATTATTTTGCATTGAATATACAATAAAAGTACAAAAACACTTCAATGAATTTCCATAAAAATATATTTCACAGGTTCTTTCTCTTTCCATTCCTGCTACATAATGTACCGTTTTCTTTCTTTGGCATCAACAGAAGACTTATACCTTGCAAACAAGCTTATTTGCCCTTGCTGTGCACTGAGTTTCTGTAACCAGTTTTTCACCTCTGTTTCCTATACAATGTATGAATTTGTTGTTTACACCTACAGCTGCTCCTCAAAATGTATTAACTTTCTTTCCAGTTACAATCAGGAGTCTGCATCCTCTTGATCTTTACTCTCCTTAACCGCTTTGCAGCATGTAGGATTGTTGATTACTTCCTTGTGGACATATTTCTTTCTCATTTAAATATTGTTCTACTCCAACTGCTTGATCTGTCTCACTTTCTCTTCATAATAGAGAAAGCAATACATTTCCATTTTGTTGCCAGTCAACAAACATATATTCAATATCTCCTGTGAGTCAGCATTTTGCAAATGATAACATGAAGACTGTTACCAAGGCATTTTGTGGGGAAGACAAATCTGTAAGAAATACAAAAATTGAGTTATTTATGGCAGTGAGATCACAGTGAAGAAACTCAGAGACATAGGTATTCTGAACGAATGAGGGTTAATATGACTATTTAGTCAAAATAACATTAAAGGAAGAATTGCATATGATACACCAACGAATTTCTCTTTAAAATATTTATTTCTGTATAAGGCAATGAGAAATAAATTCAGCTATGAATCACTGATAGAAAATCAGAAAACATAAATCAATAATAAACAGGTTTAATTCACAAATAATATTGCTTTAGAAATGTCTATGCTAATTTCTCACTGTCTGTAATTAATATTTCCTTTAATAATCAGTTCACTTTGGCGACGAACTATGTGGTATTTATATAATATTTTTTAAGATCTGATGCACTGTACACCTAATTTAAGTGCAGTAGTCTGTTATAGCCCAAAGCTTTTATCATTGCTTTTGTGATATTTCAGACTGATAGGATGTCTCCTGTCACTCAGAATGATCTTGCACAGTCTTGTTTTGAGTAGTTACGCGTATGAAAAATTATCCTTTGTGACACTTTTTCTCCAATTTAAAGCAGCAATTTCTTTTATATCTGCCTGTTTCATTGATAACTGTCATTGGTGAAAGGGAATTGTCAGTATCCCAACACAGATGAAAATGAATAGTGTTGCAGATTAACTATAAATATAACCTAGCTAGAGAAATTATATCAATTTGAAAAATAGTGTTTCTAGACAAAAGACTAATACCAAAGAGGTGAAACACACAGTTTATGAAACAATGTAGTATTTTGTCCCTTTAATAAAATCAAGGCTAACTTAATTTATTCCTCTTTCCATCTTTTTCTCTTCTCTTCTTTTCATTTTTGCATTGTATTGACTAATCTTCATTTCAATTTATTCATGTATAAAGCTGGGACACCACTCATACTTACCTCACATGATTGCTGATAGGCTTAAATATGGGATGTTCACAATAGTGACTAACACACAGTAACTGCTGTTTATGTGCTGTCATGTTATTTCATTATATCTTTATCAATTTCTTATGGGCCATTTGAATACTCTGTACCTTTCAAAACGTGTGATACTTACACTTTGAGTCTGGGACTATGATTCTGTCTTTTACACTGTGTGTGATAGGTAAAATTGCTCCCAAAGCTGCCTACGCCCTACTGGCTGAAAGCTGTGAATATGCTACCTCACAAGACAAACATGACGCAGATATGACTAAGGTTAAGGACCTTAAAATTGGGAGAGTATCCTGGAGTGTAAGGGTGAATTCTATCTACTCACATGAGCTCTTAAAACAGAATACTCTCTTTCTGGAATCAGGTGTGATACAGCAGAAGGAAAAAGAGAGAGATTTTCACAAAGACAACTCAGTGGCTGACATCACCACTAGTAATGAATGCCAGAGGCAATAGGCTTTGAGAAAGACAGAGAAAGACAGGCAGAGAGCCAGAGCAAGAGCCAGAGTGAGAGTGAGGAACAGCGATGGTATAGAAGAAGGAGGAGGAAAGGAGGAAGAGATATATAAAAACTAGTTAGAAAATAAAAAATCTAGAGAAACACCATTTAAAAGAGCAGCAAAAATCTAAAATATTTAAGAAGAAAGCTACCAAAAATCACGGAAAACATAATTAAAAGAAAATTGAAAATACGTGATTGAAAGAAAGTAGATTTCCATCTGAAGCAAAACAAATCAAAAAACAATGCAATAGCAGTAAGTTCAATGGCTTTCAAAGACAAGGCCATTCTGAAAAAAAAAATATACACCAATGGAGGAAAATTTTTACTAGATATCAAGACTATATGATAAAACACACTAATTAGAATCAAGTGATTGTGTAGGATTCTAAAAATAGACTAACGTAATGATATAAAGAATCAGAAAGATAACTATATACATATATTAGACTTCAATTTGGTAGCAGAAGCATTAAATAATCAGGAAAAGACTATTAAATATATTTTTTCCAAAAAATAAATTGAACAAATATGAAAAAAACAAAATGATAGCGGCAAGAGACAGCCAAAAGCCTAGGAAGATAGGGAAGTGTTCCTGGAGGATTTCCAACCTGCCGCACAAGTGTTTACACAAGATGTTTTGTGCACATAAGGGAACCTGCACAGCAGGCTTGCCTGGGCATGCCCAAAGTGGACTGGAGGCCCACATGCCCTAGGGGAATGGAGAAGAGCCACCAGGAATTTGGTCCTTATGCAGGGGAGGATCCTGGCCTCTTAAACTCGTAGGTGGTAGGCCTGGTATTCAATTTGTGAGGTGGAAACCTGCATACAGGACCCCTCTCTTTGTGAAGAGGTTTCCTTTCACTTAATAAATTCTGTCCTCCTCATCCTTCAATGTGTCCATGTGCCTAATTTTTCCTGGTCATGAGATAATAACCTGGATTTAGGTGAACTAAGGAGCAAAAATCCTGCATCAAAATTAGATACCAAATTGTTCAATATGGTACAAACATGAAAATTTAATAATTTAATATTTTTATAAAAAGCTAAGGGAAAATCTTTTTACTTTTTTTTTTTTTTTTGAGACGGAGTCACGCTGTCTCCCAGGCTGGAGTGCAGTGGCATGATCTCGACTCACTGCAAGCTCTGCCTCCCAGGATCATGCCATTCTCCTTCCTCAGCCTCCCAAGTAGCTGGGACTACAGGCACCTGCCACCACACCCGGCTAATTTTTTGTATTTTTAGTAGAGATGATGTTTCACTGTGTTAGCCAGGATGGTCTCGATCTCCTGACTTTGTCATCCACCTGCCTTGGCCTCCCAAAGTGCTGGGATTACAGGCGTGAGCCACCGCGCTTGGCCCTTTCTACCTTGACAAATGAAAGTATGTGTTTGAAAACAGCAGAAAGCAAGTATCTTAAAGAACTAATCAATTTTAACATATTCAAAATATAAATTTCATAAAACAAAAGCCCTACTAAACGTTTAAAGAAGAAAAAGACAAATGGATCAGTATCAAATGGGTATAAAATTATGGCCAAACTATAATGAGTACTAATTTATAAATAAATAAATGAGCATAACCCATAATCAAAGAAAGATATCTTCATGATCAAAGAATGGACTGGTTTAGAGAAGAAGAAAGAAATCCCCAATGCACATGTATCAACATGAATGTTTTTGCAAAGTATTATAAGAAATGGTAGTAGCAATAGGAAGAATCAATATTGTGAAAATGGCCATACTACCCAAAGTAATTTATAGATTCAATGCCATCCCCATCAAGCTACCAATGAGTTTCTTCACAGAATTGGAAAAAACTGCTTTAAAGTTCATATGGAACCAAAAAAGAGCCCGCACTGCCAAGACAATCCTAAGTCAAAAGAACAAAGGTGGAGGGATCATGCTACCTGACTTCAAACTATACTACAAGGCTACAGTAACCAAAACAGCATGGTACTGGTACCAAAACAGAGATATAGACCAAAGGAACAGAACAGAGTCCTCAGAAATAATACCACACATCTACAGCCATCTGATCTTTGACAAACTTGACAAAAACAAGAAATGGGGAAAGGATTCTCTATTTAATAAATGATGCTGGGAAAATTGGCTAGCCATAAGTAGAAAGCTGAAACTGGATCCTTTCCTTACTCCTTATACGAAAATTAATTCAAGATGGATTAGAGACTTAAATGTTAGACCTAATACCATAAAAACCCTAGAAGAAAATCTAGGTAATACCATTCAGGACATAGGCATGGGCAAGGACTTCATGTCTAAAACACCAAAAGCAACGGCAACAAAAGCCAAAATTGACAAATGAGATCTAATTAAACTAAAGAGCTTCTGCACAGCAAAATAAACTACCATCAGAGTGAACAGACAACCTACAGAATGGGAGAAAATTTTTGCAATCTACTCATCTGACAAAGGGCTAATATCCAGAACCTGCAGAATTCAATCAAATTTACAAGAAAAAAACAAACAACCCCATCAAAAAGTGGGCAAAGGATATGAATAGACACTTCTCAAAAGAAGACATTCATACAGCCAACAGACACATGAAAAAATGCTCATCATCACTGGCCGTCAGAGAAATGCAAATCAAAACCACAATGAGATACCATCTCACACCAGTTAGAATGGCAATCATTAAAAAGTCAGGAAACAACAGGTGCTGGAGAGGATGTGGAGAAATAGGAACACTTTTACACTGTTGGTCGGATTGTAAACTAGTTCAACCGTTGTGAAAAACAGTATGGCAATTCCTCAAGGATCTAGAACTAGATGTGCCATAGGACCCAGCCATACCACTACTGGGTATATACCCAAAGGATTATAAATCATGCTGCTATAAAAACACATGCACAGGTATGTTTATTGTGGCACTATTCACAATAGCAAAGACTGGAATCAACCCAAATGTCCATCAGTGACAGACTGGTTTAAGAAAATGTGGCACATATACACCATGGAATACTATGCAGCCATAAAAAAGGATGAGTTTGTGTCCTTTGGAGGGACATGGATGCAACTGGAAGCCATCCTTCTCAGCAAACTATCATAAGAACAGAAAACCAAACACTGCATGTTCTCACTCATAGGTGGGAATTGAACAATGAGATCACTTGGACTCAGGAAGGGGAACATCACACACTGGAGCCTATTATGAGGAGGGGGAAGTGGGGAGGGATGGCACTGGGAGTTATACCTGATGTAAATGACGAGTTGATGGGTGCTGACGAGTTAATGGGTACAGCACACCAACATGGCACAAGTATACATATGTAACAAACCTGCACGTTGTGCACATGTACCCTAGAACTTAATGTATAATTTAAAAAAAAAATAATAAAAAGAAATGGTAATAGCAAGTTGGTAAGAGATAGGATAATAGGACAGAACTTATGTGTATTAAACACTTATTCATCAAATTTACAGTTTATTATGCAAGATAAATAAGTTCTGGATGTCTGTTATACAGTGTAATAATGCCTATAGCTGAAAGTACTGTATTGTACACTTGACATTTTTTAGTAGTGTAGATCTTAGGTTTTGTTCTTATAATAAATAAATAAATACATAACAAAGATGAGGTAGGAAACTTTAAGGGGTGATGGATATATCTATACCCTTGGTGTGTGGTCATGGTTTCATGGCTGTATACTTATTCTCAAACATATCAAGTTGTATACTTTAAATGACTATAACTTGTTACATGTCAATTAAACTTTGATAACATTCTTATGGATATGCATATATTCAATATATAGGAATATACACTGGAACAGTATACATTTTATTTTTCTGAAATATCTTTAGGGAAATAGAACCAGAAAAAGTGTATATATATATATATATATATATAAATTTTGGGTGATGTATACAACTTGTGTCTATAATAACAGCCTCTTTACTTTTTATATTTTATCAAAAGTAAAATAGGTGGAGGACAATCTATCAGTCTTTTGCTTCTTTTTACAGCACTATAGTCTCATTAAAAAAACACCACAACCCACTTGAATTTTCACTATAAATTGTGGAAAAGTCTGTAATTTAAAAGTTTGACTTGATTTTTGTGAAAATATTTGTATTCTGAATTGACTTAAAATTAACTATTCCTGTTAACCACTGAAAATGTAACATAAACTGCAATTTGCATTTAAAATATTTAATGTATTATTCAGTGGAATTCTGCTTTTCGTCTATAAAGCTACAAGAGGCAATAGAAGTTTTATTTTATTCTCAAATAAAAATCTGAAAATTATTCTAATTTTGAGATCTTTTAATTAATTGACTGACTCATTCATGTAGTTCACCATGGCTGTACACATATATTGATCTAAGCAGAGTGCTAAGCTTTGGACATCAAACAATGTTTAGGAAAGTACTATCATGATTTCTAGACAGTTTAATGTGTTTGGAATATTTTCTTTCCATCTTATATAGACATAAGAAATGATTTTTCTAACTTATGTTGAATATCTGCTTGGGAAAGACCAGGAAAATTTTTACTCTGCAAAGTGACAGGGATTGAAAAGAGATATGTAAGTAACTGTACGACAGCTGAAGAGGTTGGCAGGTTTATTGAATAAATACGTATCTGTTGATTTTAAAATCATTACTATTTTGTCATTGTTAAGTACACCATAAAATGCCATCAAAATGACCTCTTTACTGAGGTTTAATGAAATGATATATGTAAGTGATCACATCTGTTCATTATAAAAATTAATACATTTATATTCTTAGAGTAATAAAATGTTTAAATGCTAAAATTCCCAACTGTTTTATTCTTTTATTCAAAATAACTAGAATCCCAACTCCTACAGTAGACAAAATTATAAAAATGTAATGAGTGTGTGTAATTATAAAATATAAGAATCATGTTTGAAAGAATTGTAATCATTTTTTCTTGGCAATAAAAAGTCATAATCACTCATTTTGTCAACAAAATGATATGTTCTTTTTATAGTTGACTCAGATGTTCTAAGAACTTAAGGAGGTGCAGTTAAATTACTTACACTTAAACATCATTTATAAAGAATAGTTCTGTTCAGATATTTTTATCAACTTTGCAAATGGAGTTCTAATGCTTATTTTTAAACATTTAGGTATGTCAGTTTTAAAACTGACTTGAACAGAAGTACTATTTACAAATCAAATATCTTTTAAAATTTTAAGTTGATGTAAAATAGACACCTCCTAAAAATGACCTTATATTTTTGCTATGTATTACTATCAAGAGATGATTTTTTACTTGCTTTTTTTATTTATAGACTCATATTTCTAATAAATATAAAAACATTACACACTTCATTAAATTATCTAGTACTATTTCGTGACTACATATTTTAATATCCACGTAAACTTCAGTGTCAAGCGAACATTTTTATATAGTTTGAATTTTTTTTGGCTAAGAAAGAAACATCTTTTGTAGGCAATGGGCACCGAGGGACCACAGAATTAATGTCATGTATTTTAATATGTGTATTTGAAAAATTTTGTCTATGCTCTAGAAAATCTTATAGATTTGTGTTTTGCTATTCTTCAAATGTGTAAGTGTGGCTGAGATGAATACTTTTTTTTCAAAGTAAATTTATATTTTTGTCACCAAATTAGGTACATTCTCATTCAATGAATACTGACAGCATGAATTATATGATGTGGTAGTCTAAAATATTTAGAAATAAAAGTGTTCTTTGCATCAAACCAAAGAAAAGATATCCCACTATTTGCTCATTTATAGAATTATCATCTTTTTATTTGTTCATTGTGTCCTTATTTTATGAAACATTTTATAATGATGTCTGTATTAAAATTATTTTTCTGCAAAAAGTTTATATTATGATTAGTCTCTGAAAACAGCAAACATCCATAAGCAAAATTTGTTTCTATTGGAATTAATAAATCACATTTAAAAAAGAGATGGTCAGAGAGATAGGATATTCACAATATAACTTAATTATATATTTACTCATAATCTAAACAACATATTATTCCCTTATGTTTCAAGCATATTTTCCTTTTAAAGTAGACAAAATGGGTATCTATTACTGTCCTGATTTCAGTATTTAGACAATTTTTATGGCAACCTGCGACTCGTCATCACACAGGATGCATTTCTATGGAAGGTGTAATATATTTCACGTTATATGATAGTACTAAATGATGTATTTTTGTGCTGTTTTATAATTTGATAAGAGGAGTGCACTTACTTGTCTTAATACTTTTGGATTTTTTCTCATGATATACATGGCATATGATAGTGTGGTCTGATTATTTTGTTTACTTTCTGAGTTTTAGTTTATTAGTCATATATATTTTCTCATTTATATAATATATAATCCATCATATGTAATTTTAATATAATTATTTCCCAGCTCCCAGATTAAAATCTATTCATGTGAAAAAGCATTTTCTAATTAATAGGGCCAGATGTTTCAATATTCATATTCCACCAAATGGCATACTGCTTCTCATGAAAAGTCGTGTGTGTGTGTGTGTGTGTGTGTGTGTCTTCCTCATGCTTGGTAAATTTACAATCTTCTCAATTGTGAGGCACATAGCCTCCTCATAAATGATTCACAGGGTGCCCAGAGGTATAGTTAAAGAGGACAAACTGATGTCATGAATACATGTTTGTATAAAGCTCTATTAATAATACATTAGTTCTCTTTTGTAGAGCTCAGTATATAGTGCCTCTGTCCAATAATGGTGAGCATGAAACTAGGCAATTATTTATTATGAAAATGTGTCTGCCAGCACTTCCTTTCACTCTTTGTAATAATTGTCTCAGAATAATAATGATGAAAGTACAAGAAGGCATTTAGAATAAATGTACTATAATATTGTTAAAAAGCAGATAATCTTTATTAATTTATATTTCAGTAAATTGTCCTTATTTCTTAATCTTTGCTGGTGGAATACTACTATACATTTACACATTGTGCTAAAAATATGCTAGCAAAGGTGTAGCAAGGAAGAAAATGTTACAATTATCCTTCCATTTAGCAAACTTCTTAAACCTTGATGACTTTCTAACATGTTTGAGAAGCATTTTTGTATGTACCTTCTACATAGATATAGATAATAGCTATACTAATACTTGTAAAGTGTTATACACATTTTCCTCAAATTTGAATTATTTTTCCCTAATCCATCATGAAAATAAAAAGTCCCTAAGAAAAACAAATCCTCTGATTAAAACAAGTGTCTTAAACATATTTCATTTACACCCACAATGTCCGCAAATTACTAAAATGACCATAATGAGATTTTTTAAAGTATTGCCGACAAGAACAAAAGCAAAGATGAGGAAAAATTGGAAATATATATTGGGATCCGGAAGGAAGATAAATGAGAATGGGTTTATTTGAACCAAAAGTTCTGAAATCAAGACAAAATGAAAACCAATTTATATCATAAAATTCCAAAACACAAAGGAAGATATGGCTGTGAAGATTTCATGAAGAATTAAAATGAAAAGATTATGTGGCAGTATTTTAAAGAGGCTAATGGATCTGTTTTACAAATATGAATTTTCTCTAAACCCCTGAAAGAAGCATGGAGGTTATACCCTGCAAAGAATAAAAGGGAAGATCTCCTGACATCAGGTAAAATAGGGCACTCAGGTGTCACAGAAAAGAACAGATATTGAGCATGTCATTTTGAAGTGTAAAGGCCAAACTCACTTTCTTCATATGCTAGACAAAACATTGGTAACTAGGAGGTTTAAAATTAATGTAGGACACTGGAAGTTTTCCCTTTAAATGTATTGAACCCAAGAGAAAATTCATAAAGATAATCTTACTGAGTGTTTGTGTGTTAGGGGAATAGAAAATGGTCTTTTTGGATCAGTTTCTTAACTTTCTATCACTAAATACAAGTAACAGCTAAGGGTCACCACATATTTATGAAAATATCTAAAATCAAAAGCAGAAGTGAAAAAACAAAAATAAGTACAAATTGAAGAAAACAGAGATAAAGCTAGAATAATAACACATTAAAAATTACTGTTGATATTCTTAGCCTCTTAAGTACATGTGATAAAAGATGTTGTAATAAGTACTTACTTGCCGAAAAATGAAAGTTAAAAATATGATAATAGAAATTTTAAAGTCAGTAGAAATATTGGAAAATAAAGATGCTTTCAAAAGTCTGCACAACTCATTTTGTAACATGAAATTACAAATATTTCATTTTCTAATAACACTTTTTGTGCCCACATACATTATTGATAAATATCATTATAGTTACAGTTATGTTTTATATTATTTTTATTCACAATTAGACTAATTGTAAACATAAAATGTAACAAGTCACATAAAAGGTCACATTTTATTCTGGAAATAATCTTGGACCAGTGTGATTCTGTCTTGCTAACTTACCTTGTATTTAATTATATTGTTACCAACCAATATTTGATAGGTAATGTTCCAGTTTGGGACACAGCCAAAACAATGTAAAAAATATGTGAATTTTATTACTCCATTCTCACACTGCTATGAAGAACTGCTTAAGATTGGGTAATTTACAAAGAAAAGAGGTTTAATTGGCTTAGTTCTGTGGGCTGTATAGGAAGCGTGACTAGGAGGCCTCAGGAAACTTACAGTCTTGGCAGAAGGTGAAAGCGACACAAGCACCTTATTCACATGGTGGCAGAAGAGAGACAGAATGCAAAGGGGGGAGTGCCACACACTTTTAAACTATGAGATCTTGTGAGAACTCACTCACTATCATGAGAACAGCAAGGAGGAAATATACCCCCTTTGATCCAATCACCTCCCACCAGGACCCTCCTCCAATTCGACATGAGATTTGGGAAGGGACACAAATCCAAACCAGTTCACGAAGATATAATAGAAGTACAGATTTAGGTGAGTATTATAAAGGAAATATGCCAGCATTATGTTTCTTCTTCATGTAGTGTTCAAGGAACTCTTGGAGGGGGTGACATTTAGCTGCAGATACAGACGATGAGAAGAAATTGTTTTGCAAGATCATGGTGGAATGTTTTTCATGATTGAGGTATAAATGATGCAAAAGCTTCGAGGTGGGAAAAAGCTCAATGTGAAATAGGACTTCAGGGACCAGTATGATTAGATTGTTATGAAAAAGTATCATGAGATACGAAAGAAAATCTCAATAGGGATGAGATCACACAGATTCTTATAAGCCATGGTGTGGAGTTTAGGTTTCCTTTTAAGTGAAAAAAAATCCACTGGAGACTTTGTGAGGAAATATTTTTATTTAATTTGTTTTTAAAATCGTCCTTGTTTTAATCAATTAGGGCTTCTATAACAAAATACCATAGACTAAATGACATACACGACAGGTGTTTATGTCTCTGGTTCTGAAGGTTGGGAAATCCAGGATCATGATGCCAGCAGATTCAATTCCTACTGATGCCTCTCTTCCCAGCTAGCAGATGGTTGCTTTCTTGCTGTGTTCTCATAGGTGGATAGAAACAGCAAATTGTTTGATCTGTTTTTCAGAAGGGTAGTAATTCTCACTTTCATGAACTCATCTAAATCTAATCTAAAGACCTCACCTCCAACCACCATCTGTTTGGGAGTTAAAACTTCAACATACTGATTTTTGGGGAACACAATTTAGTTCATTAGAGTCAATCTGTATGCTTAATAGAGAAGTGATTGTGAAAACAGCAGAAAGTAAGCAGGTAAAAGTTACATTTTCCTCATGAGAATTAATAGCTACTTGGATATTTGTTGATTGAGTAGGAGAAGAGAAAGTGATTGATTAAAAATGTAATCTGAGAGTACAACAGAGAGATTTCTAACTGACTGTGTGACTGTTGGACAAGGTAATTCTTTGATCTCTTTGGAATTCATTTGGTTATGATATTATAATGATTATTGTAATGAAAGGTTTTGTTAAAAAGTTGCCAATTTCATAATCCAGTTGATTATAAAAATCTATATTATGCAATTCTTAAAATAATATAGATTTCCATATATTTAAATTAAATTTTTCCTTCAAGATTTTAATCTGGCTCCAATGACACATTCAGGGATGATAGATAGCTATTACCTTGTACATCTGCTTCACTTGTAAAAATATTGCATCTGAACACATCTATACTGGTTAGTAAATATCCACTGCCCCAATTCCTAGAGTGTTCACTCTTTCTCAGTCAGAACCTTTGGACTTTCTTGTGATCCAATAATTAGAGCATTAAGCCCTGGCATAATAAGGGGTGTTCAAAAGCCTGTTCTAGTTTTATGGTTTAGTACTTGTGTTCACTCAGAATGGAAAATACTCAGTCACATATTTTGCATATCACACAAACCAATTTTATTTACTTTTTCGCCAGCTAAACTTTTCTGGCTAGACCCATTACATCTTTTGGAACCATTTTCTCCATTTCTGAAAAATACTATAATAGAATTTTGTATTGTGATTTCAATAAATATGCAGATAAATTTATGGAGACAAAATCGTTACAAAACTGCAAATTTTATGTCAGCAACACAGTTTCTTCATATATTCAAATTCCTTCTCAGGTCTCAGAATAAACTTTTATAATTTTATTGATGTTAAATTCTGCACATTCCTCAATTTTCTAGTGGTTTTTATTTGCTTGTGCTTTATACTTATAACATTAAATTATTGTGTTTGTAAATGATTATCAGTTTTCTTCCTTTTTTCCTATACTTATATCTCTTGTGTGTATATTGCATACATCAGTGTTTTGCCAAGAATTTTATGATATCCTTCTAAGCAGATGAGTGATTGCTCTTCTATACTTCCTTCAAATCAAATATGACTAGGTGACTGGCTTTGAAGAATATCTATATATGCCATTTCCAGGTAGGATGTCAAATAGCCAGATATTAATTAGTCAGGTTTCTTACTCGCTGACCCTGTCATCTGTAAATAATATGTAGAGGTGATTGCTACATTAGCCTGGGTACCTGAGTGATTACAATGTCATACGTTCAGAGAAATCATTAGGCTTACAATCTGAGACATTCACATTTTTAAAAAACACTAACTTTTGTTTTCCTAAATCCTTAAGATATGACATCATTTATTCTTTATTGTGTTTTCTTAACTTTTGACAATAACAAGAGTTCCAGAGTAGATTTAAATTTTCATTGTGGGTGCCTTAATTAAGGAACACAGCATAATCTTAGATCTTGCATACATTCATTATGCTACATGTCTATAATGATTTCAACAAAATATGCTAACTGTGGTTAATATTAATCCCTACTTTCAGTTCAGAGATAATTGTCCTTTTTGTAATGTTTTCTATAAGGAAATATATATAAATTATTCTACTAAGAAAAAATGACAACCAATTTTTGCCTATATATGTGCATGTGTATGCATATATATATATATTTCTTTTTTAAAAAAAATGTTTCTAAGAAGACATACGAGTGATCACTAAACATAAGAAAAAAATGCTCAACATCACCAATCATCAGAGATACGCAAATCAAAACTACAATGAGATACCAACTCACACCAGTCAGATGGCTATTTATTAAAAACTCAAAAAACAACATGCTGGTGAGGCTGTGGAGAAAAAGGAATGCTTATGCACTGTAGGTGGGAAAGTAAATTAGTCCAGCCACTGCAGAAAGCAGTCTGGAGATTTCTCAAAGAACTTAAAACAGAGCTACCGTTTGGCCTAGCGATCTCATTATTGGGTATATACTCAAAATAAAATAAATCATTCTACAAAAAAGATACATGCACTTTCATGTTCATCGCTGCACTATTCGCAATAGCATAGACATGGAATTTACCCAGGTGCCCATCAATGGTAGACTGGATAAAGAAAATGTGGCGCATGTTCACCACTGAATACTACACAGCCACAGAAAAAGAATACAATCAGGTTCTTTGCAGAAAAGTGAATGTAGTTGGAGGTCATATCCTAAGTGAATTAACATAGAAACAGAAAACAAAATACTGCATGTTCTCACTTACAAGCGGTAGCTAAACATTGAGCACATATGCACATAAAGATGGGAACAATAGATAATGTGGAATACTGGAGGGTGAAGGGAGAGGAGGTGTGAATTTAAAAACTACCTATTGGATACTATGCTCTCTACCAGGATCCGTATTCCAAACCTCAGCATCTTGAAATATTCTCATGTAAAAATTCTGCACATGTGCCCCCTGTATTTAAAATAAAAGTTAAAATTAAAAATAATAGTGTTCGGCCGGGCGCGGTGGCTCACGCCTGTAATCCCAGCACTTTGGGAGGCCGAGACGGGCGGATCACAAGGTCAGGAGATCGAGACCATGGTGAAACCCCGTCTCTACTAAAAATACAAAAAATTAGCCGGGCGCGGTGGCGGGCGCCTGTAGTCCCAGCTACTCAGGAGGCTGAGGCAGGAGAATGGCGTGAACCCGGGAGGCGGAGCTTGCGGTGAGCCGAGATCGCGCCACTGCACTCCAGCCTGGGCGACAGAGCGAGACTCCGTCTCAAAAATAAATAAATAAATAAAAATAAAAATAATAGTGTTTAAATTTGACAAAACTAATGCAAAGTATATATACGGTTTAAATATACGTATAAATACACGCGTATTTCTACTATATAATGAGTATTGACAGGAGAAAATAACTTTTTAAAATTTACCTTTATATTATCACATATGTGGTTTAGGAAAAAAATTTTTGACTGATGTTCTAACTGTAAATGCTGCTATACATCTTATAGTTTCTGTAATTTTGATGAAGTCAAATACTTTGTATACTTGTAATATGAAAGGATATAAAACTTACCTTTGTTTAGAAAAGAAAAAATTAATTTCATTTTCAGAGATAACAAAATGCTGACATAAAAGAGCTTTAAATGACTATATATATGTGTATAGTAATCTGCTTAAAGTTGAAAAAGTACAGTTATTATTTTATGAAGCATCATTAACTTTAATGGTAGTTTTTCTACACATATCAAGTCTCTGCCCATTTATTGTACTGAAAATTTCTATTATAAAATTAGTATAAATAATTTCATGCACAGTGTTCCAGTTATCTTTTTATAAGAGCATATTTTACTTAAGTTTGAATGCCTAGGCAAGGAGACAATAACTGGGATGCCAAACATAAAGTCAGTCATCTTTTTTTTTTTTTTTTTGAGACGGAGTCTCACTGTGTCGCCCAGGCTGGAGTGCAGTGGCGCGATCTCGGCTCACTGCAAGCTCCGCCTCCCGGGTTCCAGCCATTCTCCCGCCTCAGCCTCCGAGTAGCTGGGACTACAGGCGCCCGCCACCGCGCCCGGCTAGTTTTTTTTTTGTATTTTTAGTACAGACGGGGTTTCACCGTGTTAGCCAGGAGGGTCTCGATCTCCTGACCTCGTGATCCGCCCGCCTCGGCCTCCCAAAGTGCTGGGATTACAGGCTTGAGCCACCGCGCCCGGCCAAAGTCAGTCATCTTTATCCAGAACTGTTGTTTATGCTGATCTTTAAGATTTAAGTCATGAACACGTTATTACATATATCCTGGCATATAAATCTGAAGACAAGTGATTTATCCCAAGTCGAGTGGTTTTAACTCCTCTTACTGGAATTCTTTCTCAAAACAGGTATATAACATGGTGGCGTGCCTGTCGGCCAACTACTGTAACTCCAAAACTAATTGACTTTGCCTCTAGATATTCAAGACCAAAATGTTCTTTACAAAACTCTGTTTGAGGTAGAAAATATATATTTTTTCCTTCCTAGGAGGTAAGTGAAATGGGCTTAGTAACTAAGTTTTTAAAATGTAATGTGCCAAATACAATAATTAAGTAAAATTAGATGAGCATATGGTAATGATGGATGAAATATGGTGATAATCATTTGCATAGCAAAATAGCTAATAAAATACCTAAATCACAGGCACTGTGAAAAGTGAAGTAGTTCAATTGTAAGCAGGATAAAAGTAATTATCATTCATATATATATATATATATATATAAAATATCCAGAAAACATTCTGGTCACATGTTGGGAAGGTGCAAGAAAAAGATTTTAAGAGTGACCATACATAACATGGATTATTATGGTCTCATTAAAATATATAAATGAGGGGCTGGGTGCAGTGGCTGACACCTGTAATCCCAGCACTTTGGGAGGTCAAGGCAGGTGGAGAGGCCAGGAGTTCAAGGCCAGAGAGGAGCCTGGCCAACATGATGAAACCCCGCCTCTACTAAAAACACAAAAAGTAGCTGGGCATAGTGGCACATGCCTTTAATCCCACCTACTCGGGGGACTGAGGCAGAAGAATCACTTGAACCCAGGAGGCGGAGGTTACAGTGAGCCAAAATTGTGCCAGTGCACTCCAGCCTGGGCAATAGAGTAGACTCCTCAAAAAAAAAAAAAAAAAAAAATATATATATATATACACACACACACACACATTTATATACATATATGTATATATATACACACACATATATATGTATATATGTATATGTATGTATATATAAGGGCTGTCTTGACATTTTCAGCTTAGAGGGCATTGGGAAGGGTATAATTTATCATTGCATTTATTCTGTCTTCTCTTTAATACTTAAAAGTCCCAAATTATTATTTTATGTGTTTCAGGGTTCTCAGTTGAAGAAGCTCATGGACTGGATGCTGTTAAGAATGTGGTTCAATTCTCCACAATTCCCAGACATTCCGTGCCATATTTTAATTCTAAATTTCTAGAAACGTAAATGCGAATGTCCAGGGTGAACCAGTGAATTGTAAGTGGAGGACTGGATCCAAACACAGGGATCTGACAGGAAGCCATCATTGTGTAAAAGGAGACATTTCCACCAAAGAAATATTGGGCTCTGAGATATTTGTGTCCTATTCTGGCTACCTCTGCAATTTCACTTTGAATCATTGTCACCATATCCCACTATGCTACAGACATTTTGTCTCCCAGCCTCTTGACTATACCAAACTATGGTTTCAAATGTCAGCCCCTTTCGCTTATTTCTTCTAACTGGCATAAGCCTCCCTTTACTTCTTGCAGTATTTACCTTGGGAGTCTCCTCCGCTTGCATACCAAGTTTTCACAGATAAATCACCCTGTTGAAACTAGCATTCTCTCCATCTGTATTCTGTCAAATAATCCTTTAACTATCTCTGCTAATAATTTATTGCAATCTATGATATCCTTTATTCTTTTTTGATTCTTTTTTAAAATTTGCCATTAGAATTTAACTTCCATGAAGACGAAATCCTTTTTGTCTTCATAACTGTTACATCGCTAGTGAATAGCACAATAACCAACACATTTGTAAACAAATAAACTTAAACATTTCAGTAGTAAAAGCAGATTTGAATTTACAATTCCTTTTTTCTCTCTCCATTTCACAATTTTAGAATATAAATAATTATTTATGCTAATCTATTAAGCATAATTGGTAAATACATATAAGTTATTGATGTAAAAAATGAGAAAAATCATATACTGTTAGCATTATTTTGAGTTAATGCTGCTATCTGGAAATCTTCATGCTCCTATTGACACTAATTTTTAAATTTTTATATAACAACTAAGAAATATAGTAAGATGCTAAGTGTGTATGGAGTGGAATCAAACTGTAGTTTAAATCCTAATTTGACACTTTCTATTTATGTTGCTTGATATTTCAGTGCCTCAGTTTCTGTAATATGAGGAGATAAAAAATGGTACCTATGAAGTCGATTTTTATGACAGTAAGTAAAAAATATAACATGCTTACAGCATCAAAAAGATATTGTCTATAATTATGTTTTCTTCTTAAGAGTAGAATCTGCACTAATCATTTGTTTATCTCTCTAAAAATGAAACACACAGAAAATTACTCATCTTCTTCTTGGTAAATTGGTCGGAAGTGTTATAATCCAATGAGAGAATGTATTATATTTAATTGTAACAGATTCCAAAGCAACTGTGAAAATATTCACACTGGAATTTGTGCCACACTTAATCTAAATCAATTTTAATTACAGTGGTCATTTATTTTGTAAATCATGGATTTTTTCTGTAATACAATTTTAAATTTTAATTACCTTTTTAATCTGCTTTACAATAAACAATAAACTTTTCTTCAACTTGAACACACAAAAAATTACTGCTTTTTAACAGTATGTGATTATCTTTTTTATTTGTGCCCACAGCCAAAACGACGAATTTGCTGTTTAAACTATATGACATATCTTCAACTGTTACTGGCAATAATTGTCATTCTACAGCAGAAGTCTCGCTTTTATTTTTGCTAAAGTCAGAATATGTCTCTTCTATGTCTAAAACAGAGAGAATGGAAATAATTTTTCTATATAACCATTTGAATCCTGGGGAAAATATTAAAAAACTATGTTTAGGAATTCAGTGTCTCATTTTCTTAAATGTAAGTTTTATCTTAAATTTAAGTTTATTATAATAGTGGGATGTGAGATTCAAATGATTTGCTAACTTAAGAAAAATCATTTATGGTTTTACATACTTGGTGTTAAATTCTGTTTTTGAAAAAGGAATTTAGCAGATTTCACATTTTAAATACATTATAAGGATCAAAAGAGATGTTAAATATACATAGATGAGAGCAGTGAACATAAAGATTAAAGCTTATTTTTTTGAGGTCCCAGAGGTGGTCCTTAACAGAACTACTACTTATTGAACCCAAGACTGTTGATTACCAATATTATAATTTCATTGCACTGGGTATAAGATTTATTACACCAAGTAAAAGATGTTTTTAAATTTGCAATTTTATTTTTGAGACTCTGTTTCAGCTGTGCTATTACCCCTGCCATTTTCCTACAGATGCTTGAGTCCATTATAGAGATAACATAAAGAAACTAAAAATTTTTTAATTTATAAAAAAATTAAGGACATAAATCAAAATAAGAATTTTATTTTGTTGTAAGTGTGAAAGTACTTGAAATACTTTGTTGAAATAAAACCTGTTCATTACAAGATCATACATTTGAAGGATCGACTGACCCTCATCTACCTTCTAGCCTTTTTTCTTTTTATTACCAAGTGGTAACAAATTACACATTTTATCCTTCACCAGCTCCCAAACAGAGCTCAGGCTGTATTAGTCCATTCTAACACTGCTATATAAACTACTTGAGACTAGGTTATGTATTAAGAAAAGAGGTTTAATTGACTCACAGATCTGCAGACTCTACAGGAAGCATGGCTCAGAGTCCTCAGGAATCTTACAATCGTGGTGGAAGGCAAAGGAGAAGTAAACAGGTCTTCACATGTTGGAGAAGGAGAGAGAGAGAAGGGGGAAGTGCAACACACTTTAAAACTATCAGATCTCCTAAGAACTTACTCACTATCATGAGAAAAGGAAGAGAAAAATCCGCCCCCACCATCCAATCACCTCCCACTAGATTCCTCCTCCAACACTGGGAATTACAAATCAACATGAGATTTGGGTGGGGACACAGAACCAAACTATGTCATATACCTTTGAACATCAATCCTCCTCTCATGACTACCCATTTTTATTTTTCTTACATTGATGATTCATTTCTAATTCTATATCCTATATGATGGCTTCCTTATTTCCCTAATTAAGTTGAAGCCTCTGTCTTCTAGCTCTCCATCACAGTTGTCACTAGTGCACTAAACAGGTCCCCAGACTCTGGATGGGGCAGGACCTGTGTCTAGCATGTTCATTAATTTACTGTTAATAACTCCTTAGTGCAGTTGTTGACATGTGGTAAGCATTTAATCAACATAATCCACTAAATACATTCAGCATATATTTTCACTATAATAATGTATCATAGCAGTAGATGGGTGGAGAGTTTAACTTTGAATGACCTGTGTCAGATATTCACATTAGTTGGGACTACTCAGTGAGGTTGTTTCAACTTCATGAGCTTCAGTTTTATACTTTTTTCAATAAATAAAGGATGCAATGGTTAATAACACTTATCTGGCAATTTGTATTGAAGACTAAATAAACTAATATAAAAAGCATGCTTACATAAAGTCTGGCAGGTAGTAAGTACTCAGGAAGTACTTAATAAATGGTATTTGTTATTGCGCTTGTGATATAACATTATTATGTGTTTTTAAAATTATTTTTATTGGAGGATAAATTCCTGGATAACCAGAATCTAACCACCTAATATATAATAAATATTCAATAAATATTTATTGTATTAATATTTACTGATTAAGTTTGTTCAAATATTAAAAAGTAAACTATAAAATGTATGGAAATAAATTATAAAACTATAAAAGGTGAAATGTATTAATTATAGAACTGTACTCATTTGCTCCATAGTGGTCTATTTTGTTAATGCTAGAAATTTGAATATACATTTAGTGAGGTAATACATGTAATATAGTTTGTCTCTGTGTTCTTACTCAAATCTCATCTCAAACTGTAATCCCCATGTGTCAAGGGAGGGACCAGGTGGAGGTAATTGAGTCATGGAGTGGGTTCCCGCATGCTGTTCTCGTGATAGTAAGTTGTCATGAGATCCGATGGTTTTACAGGGGGCTCTTTCCCCTTTGCTCTGGCTCTCTCACCTGCCCCCAGGTAAGACATATCTGCTTTTCCTTACACCGTGATCGTAAGTTTCCTGATGCCTCTTCAGCCACGTGGAACTGTAAGTAATTAAACCTCTTTTCCTTATTTATTACCCTGTCTGTCTTGGGCAGTTGTTTATAGCAGTGTGAATATAGACTAATACAATGTCTAACTATGATGACGTATTAAATAAATATTTTATGAGAGTGTGTGAAAAAAATAAAAACTAAGCAGGGACTTGTGGTAATGAAACATAGGGATACCGATCAATTCTTCACACAAAGTAAGTATACATGTTGATGAAATTATTGAAAACAGATTTCAAGACAACAGAAAATAAGCAAAGTCAACTAAAAATACATATTTAATCATTAATAAGGGTTTTTTTTTATATCAGGCAAGATTGTATTGTCTTCTTTCTATTTCAATTTTCTTACACTATTTTTCTTTCTACTGCTATTACCTGCTTCCAATTTATTACTAGGTCAAGTAGTGAAAACACAGCTTTCCACTCCGGAGGTGACAGACTGACTTAGAAGTAAGTAGCAGAATACTTGGAAAAATAAAGTGGATGATTTTGAGTAACAGAGCTTTAGAAGGACTGTACTCTTCACACATCACTTACTGGCTGCTAAAAAGTACATGCATGAAAAGAACACTGGAAGTCCAGCAAAAAATTGAAAGAATGAGAAGCTTTGCAAAGTTCCTGGACCATCGTATGTGTTTCTCAACTTACACATAGCTCAGGCCTAAAGGCTTGAGGTATTAAGCATAAAATAACTTTTCCAGAAATTACTTTTCAATAAGCTATGAATATGCTTGGGAAGCCATACATAAGTGAAAACAAAGAAGAGAAAGAAAAAAGAAAGGAAGGAAGGAAGGAAGCAAGGAAAGAAGGAAGGAAGAAAGGAAGGAAGGATGTTCTTTCCATGTTTTCCCCTCCCTCCCTTCCTCTCTGCATCTTTTATGTTTTAAAACATAAAAAGTCTTTATAGCAGTGTGAATATGGACTAATACAATGTCTAACTATGACAACATATTAAATAAATATTTTATTGGAGTGTGTGAAAAAAATAAAAACTAAGCAGAGACTTGTGGTAATGAAACATAGGGATATTGACCAATTCTTCTTCACACAAAGTAAATATACATGTTTATGTTTTAAAACATAAAAGATACAGAGAGGAAGGGAGGGAGGGGAAAACATGGAAAGAACATCAGAGACATCAGAGAATGAACACCATGAAAAAATTTTACTGTTTGATTAAAGAAAAGGTAATTGTCTACTTATAAAAGCAAAATGATAATGAAACCATAACAGGAAAACAAAACTGAAAAATCGTTTTGCAACCACAAAGTATACCATTTTTAAATGGTATAAAATCCAAGACATGGAAAGAAACAAGAGTATATAAAGTTTATTAGTCCATTTTCACACTGCTACAAAGCCCTACCTGAGACTGGGTAATTTATAAAGAGTTTTAATTGACTCACAGTACTGCATGAATGGGGAGACTTCAGGAAACTTACAATCATAGCAGAAGGCAAAGAGGAAGCAAGGCATCTTCTTCTGAAGGTGACAGGAAGGAAAATGAACACAAGAGGAAGTACTAATCACTTATAAAACCATCAGATCTTGAGAGAACTCTTCAATATCATGAGAACAGCGTGGGGGAAACCGTCCCAGTTATCCAATTACCTCCACCTGGTCTATCCATTGAACAACTAATCACTTATAAAACCATCAGATCTCATGAGAACTCTTCAATATCATGAGAACAGCATGGGAGAAACCATCCCAGTTATCCAATTACCTCCACCTGGTCTATCCATTGACATGTGGGTATTATGGGGATTATAATTCAAGATGAGTTTTGGGTGGTGACACAGCCTAACCATATCGAAAGTATATGCAGGGAAAAAGTCACTGGAAACTGACTCCAGGTGGGCACTGATGTTGAATTTTAGCTGACCGAGACTTCAGTGAAACTATGATAATTATGTTCAAATCAAAAAATAAAATATGTGGAAATAATTAAATGAAAATATGTTAATAATGAGTGAAAAAGCAAAAACTCTCACCAGAGAAATATAAACTATAAAAAGTAACCAAATGGGAATTTAAAGTTAAAACATAAAATAACTCAAATAAAAAAATTACCCAATGGGCCCAAGACCATATCAGAGACGGCAGAAGAAGAAATCAGTCAACTTCAGGCTAAATTAATAAAAATTGTCTGGTGTAAGAACAAGGAGGAAGAAAAGATTAATCGAAGGAAAATAAACAGGATCTCAGAGAACTGTGGGATAATAGCAAACATTCACATGTCTGAGTAATGACAATCTAAGGAGAAAAGAAAGAAAACCAGGCAGAAAAGTATCTGTATGAATAATGGCTATAAATTTTCCAATTTGGGGGAAAATAAAGGCTTACAGATACAAGAAGTATAGTAAATATCTAATAAAATAAAACCACATGTGAACACAGCATAACAACATTGAGAAAGAGAAAATATGCGATGCAGAAAGAGAAAACTGACTCTCTCTCTCTCTATATATATATATGTCTGTGTGTATATATATATACGTATATATATAAAACAATTAATGAAATAATAGCTGATTTCTCATCAGAAATAATAGCAGCCAGAAAATAGTAAAACGTCATATTTAAATATTCAACTGGCCAGGTATGGTGGCTCATGCCTGTAATCCCAGCACTTTGGGAGGCTATGGCGGGTAGATCACAAGATCAGGAGATTGAGACCATCCTGGCTAACAGGATGATCTCCCGTCTCTACTAAACCCTGTCTCTACTAAAAAATACACAAAATTAGCCAGGCGTTGTGGTGGGCGCCTGCACTCCCAGCTACTAGGGAGGCTGAGGCAGGAGAATGGCGTGAACCCAGGAGGTGGAGCTTGCAGTGAACCAAGATCGAACCACTGCACTGCACTCCAGTCTGGGTGACAGAGCAAGACTCCGTTACAAAAAAAAAAAAAAAAAAAAAAAAAATTATATACATATATATATATATTCAATCATAAAAACCTGTCAACCAAAAATTATTTATTGAGTATAACTGCTGAAAGATGAAAGAAAAACAGAGATATTTCTAGACAAACCACCGGAGTTTATATTACATAAGTTTATTTCAGTCTAAGAACTGTTGAAAGTAAACTAAAAGAAACAAATATGCCTAATGATATTGTCCCATTTCATGTAAAATATTTTGAAAAATGTAGGAGAAATAAATATTCCTAATGTTATTGTGCTTAATTTTACATAAAAATAAATGTAGTGTTCTGTACTAAAATTGTTATAATTCCAATTTCATTAATTTATAGTATGTATTTTATATATATTACATTAATTTAAATCCTATCTGTTTTAGAAAACAAACATAAATAATTTTAAGCATATGCTAATAAGAAATATCCACAAGTTTCCTCCTTTTATCTAACACCCTTATCTTTGTAGATAAGTCAATTTTGTATTGTGTTTTTGAGATAATTTTATATGAATAAAAAAGCTACACTTCCTTTTGCAAAGATAACTTTATTAACCCTTTGTAGAAAATTAGATGAAATCTCAAAATTGTGTGATATGGTCTGGCACAAAACTCATTTTGAATTGCAGCTCCCATAATCCCCACATGTCATGGGAGGGACCCAGTGGGAGATAATTGAATCATGGAGGTGGTTCTTTCCTGTGCTGTTGTCATGATAGTGAATAACTCTCACAAGATATGATGGTTTTATAAAGGAGAGTTCCCTTGCACACACCCTCTTGCCTGCTGCCGTGAAAGATGTGAAGTTGCTCCTCATTCATCTTCACCTGTAATTGAGAGGCCTCCTCAACCATGTGAAACTGTGAGTCAATTAAAACTCTTTCCTTTATAAATTACCCAGCCTTGGGCATGTCTTTATTAAGAGTGTGAGAACAGACTAATATGTTGTGTTTTTGAGAAAGCACAATGTCATGTTTTGGGCTAAATTGTGTCCCCAAAATTTATTTGTCAAAGTCCAAACCCCTAGACTGTGACTGTATTTGCAGATAGGTAAATGAGGTAATATGACTGGCCATTTACAAATATGACTGATGTCTTTTTAAGGGGAGATCAGGATATTGGCAACAGAGACCAAGGAATGGCCACGTGAAGGAGAAGGCTGCCGTCTGCAAGCCAAAAAGAATGCCTCAAAAAAAACCAAACTCGCCCACACCTTGATCTTGGACTTCTAGTCTTCATAGCTATACAAAAATAAGTTTCGTTATTTGAGCCACGCAGTCTGTAATATTTGTTATGGCAGCCCTAGCAAACTAAGTTTATTTTTCTTCTGGTTAAAGCTAATTAGTTAACACAGATGGTCATCCTAAGTACAAGTGAATTTAGGATGATGTGTGACAAATGGTGCTGCTAAATCCTCTTACTTGAGGGCTAGTTATTATTCATTCTGAGAACGTGTATATAATGATTTTAATTTAGTTGCCAATATAAAAAGATGAGCTTTTCTGTCTTTGCAATTTCTTCATGGATTTTCTGTGATACACATTACACTGTAGTTTAATGTTCACTCAATAATAAAATTGTTTCCTCTTTTTACCTTTGTGAGCACTTTTTCGGGGTTAAGAAGAAATTGTGTTTCTTATTACATTTCCCCCAAAGAATCAAGAAGGATTACATGGTTATATTTGCTGTTAGAAGCTTTTGTGCCTCTTTTGTCACCAAGACATGCCTAGACTACTCCATTATTCTCAAAAGGAAGATGACAAATAGGTGGAGAAGAACCTCTGTGGCCAGGTGCACCTGCAGAAATCATCTCTTTAGCCACCCCTATTCTCCCCCTAAAGCATGAACAAGCTTGGCTAAGATCAGCAGAATCCACAGGTGTTTCTAGCCTAGATCAGCTAACATTCAGTCAACCCATGATCATAAGAAATGCACACTGTTATATACCTATGAAGTTTTGGGTTATTTCTTTTGCACTGTGGCAAAAGATAAAAAAAGGAGGTAACAGACGAGTCAGGGTTCAAATACTATCTCTCTTCTTATTGGCTATTTAATCTTCAGCAAGTTTCTTAAACTCTTGAGATTCCTCATGCATGTCGTTTGCATCATATTTCATTCAAGAGCATTAAATTAGAAGAGCATGCAGTTGTTGCATACTAAGTACATAATGTGTGCCAAATGCAGCAGTAGTAAAATTATAAAAGTATTTCAGATACTATTGTGTTTTTTTTTTTTTGCCAAAGAACTTTCTTTTTTGTTTGTTTGCTTTTTCATTTATTTCATCATTTGTTTCATACACCTACTATGAAATATATAGTTCCTACTGTGTGTCAGGCTATGTCTCACGCACTGGGAATAAATCAATAAGTAAAATAACCCCAATATCTCTTCTTAGGTAGCGTATAGTTTACATAAGAATAATATGAATTGTTGTAATAAAGATCATAGCTTCTAAGATTGATAAAACATCTAATTATAATGGGAAAATAGTAAGATCTTATTTTTTGTCACTTGGAAGTATGTATTACAGTTTAGTAGAAGAGATAGATCACAAACAAATGATAACATGAACATGCATAAACAATTGCAACAAGTATTACAAAAATAACACTTTTATAAGTGATATAAAATTTTTAACAGTGGGATAGTCTAGGGTGAAAGTATTAGAAATTTAACAAAGGAATGCTATTTGAATTAAACTAAGCATGGAGAATTTCATACAGAGAAAATGGCCTTAGGGACTTCGCATATGCTAATGCTTAGGAATTTACATGATATTCTCCTCTCTGATTAGTTATCTCTTACTCTGTGACATACAAAATGGCAAATACTACAGACAAGGTTGGAACAGGCTATTGTTTACTAGAAATTCTCAGTGTGTATTTTTAAGTAGATACATCTGAACTACGGAAATGGTAAATACTTTTGCCCTGGTGTCCAAATTATTGAGTATATTATATCAAGATATATGGCACCCAAAGAGCTAACTAAACTTTAGTGCTATGTATTTTGTTGTTGTTGTTTTGAAAGGGAGAGTACAGGCAGGGGTAAGTCACTCTTTCCACAGAGGTAACCGTGACTAAATACAAAAAAAAGGAAACATAAAATCTGAAATCCCCACTTCTTTTGAGGAAATCCATACAAGCAGGGTAGAATAGTCAAAAAAAAGGCTGTATAGTTTAATAAGGTTCACTATGTGTGATTGAAGTATTCAGAAAAAAATCCAAAATTGTGATGTAACCTAATAATATATTTTATCTTTAAATCTCTGAAAGGATTAAAAGTTTCTCTTTTGTGAGTTTCTCTAAATCATTATTTTACTAATTTGGTTCATATTGAAGTAGTTATAATTGGGCCATTCCCAAAGTTAATCACCTCATATAAAAACTCTTGTTTATGAAGAGCAGAGAAATGAGTTTGTAATTTAGAAGCATATATTAAGATATCTAAGTCCTATTAAAAAGAGAACAATGAAATTGAAGCTATTAAAATTATGCTAGAAATGTAACTTTGTAAACAACATTAGATCTTTTTATTGAAGTTGCTTGCTTTGAACTGTGTTATGGTTTATGACATGTGCTTTACCATTGCAAATTCAGAGATTATTTATATAATTTATATAATTCTTATCACATTTCAGACAAAAAGTGTTAACCCTGCTATACATAGTAATCTTTAATTAATGGACTGGTATTCCAATTGCAAAATAATAAATCCATATCCTTTGCATCCTGGAACTACTATATCAGTGGTGTGAAGGAGCAGTATCCCAGATACTTCTTTGTTAATGGAGATCTGGTTTATTTAACTTTATCTTACTCTTCATTGTTCATATTTCTATGAATAGGTTACTCTACTTTGTAGTCTCTAAACTCTAAATACATGGACCAAGACTTAAGAGAGTGATCAAAATCTTGAGTTGTCAAAGAAATAGGACTAGAGTTGAGGAAATACTGTTGGTGAAATTTTTCAATATTGATGCATTTATGCATGTATGCATACCATACATTAGAAAAAATGAAACATTACACTGATTCCGTGTATTTATTCCAATATATGTCTAACAATTAGCATTTGAATACAAGCTGAGTATCCCTAATCGGAAAATCCAAAACCTGAAATGTTCCATTATCTAGAACTTTGGGTGCTGATGTGATGCTCAAATAAAATGCTCACTGGAATATTTCAGATTGTGAATTTCCAATTAGAAATGCTGAACCAGAAAGTAAAATGCAAATATTCCAAAATCTTAAAAATCCAAAATTGGAAATATTTATGGTCCCAAGCATTTCAGATAAAGAATATTCAATCTGTATTATTTCTATAAGCACAAGAAAGAAGAAAAATAAATAACATTATTATGCTATTGTCAAAGCAAAAATTGCACATGGCAAAGTCAAACAGGCTAAAAAAATGTATTCAAGTTACTGAAGTGCTCTCGTTGTCTGGAGTGATACCCGAGGTTCATTGTCTCACAGCCACAGAAAACTAGGACACAGACACACAAAGAGTGGGGTTCAGAGCGAAAGATTAACAGGCGAAAGAAGGAAAATAGGTCCCTATAGCAGAGAGAAGGATCCCAAACAGGTTCCCTGGTTCATGGAAAAAATGCAGGGGTTTATAGATTAGATTGAGGAAGCGGGGTCTGATTTATATAGGACATGAAAGATTGGTTGGACCAGGTGTGTCATTTGCTTAAGGTGCAAAAAAATAATTAGGGCTAGGTGTACCATTTGCATAGGGCGCAAAAAGCAAGCTGACCGCGCCCCCTCAACCCCCACCCGCACCAGCGATCTTTTATTATGCAGAGGAGTTCTCTACCTGGCCAGCGCCATGTTGCCTGTTCCTTTACTGTACACGTGGTAACAAAGGAAAGGGAAGATGGAGCCTCCATGTTGAACACGCCTGGCCCTCAGCCCTTTTCTATTGGCACAGCTCCCAGCATTTGCCCACGCAAGCTTCCAGGTTGCTTAACTATGTCGGCGGCTTAAATTTCAGGCTATGCTTTGTTTAAAAAGAAATACTTTGGGGGTTACTTTTTGTTAAAAGGAAGGCTTTGCCGAGGACTGTCTTACCTCACTATCTGCCTAAATAATTTCTTTCTACCTCTGTGTCACTATTACAGTTGGGTGAGAGACTGAACTCAACTTCACCAAAATAAAAGGAAGAATAGTTTTTAAGCTCTAGGTGAACTAACAGGAAAGAACTGAAGACATTACAGGGAAGGTTGATTAAGGGAATGTGAGGGGCACATAGTTATTACTGAGTTTGCAAATGCTTTTGTCCCTCATGAGGCCATTTGTGTTTGCTAATCAATGCCCATTTAAGTTAGGCTTCTACTCTCCCCTAAGACTGGGAGGTTGAGGTGATTCCTTCCTTAATAACAACACTTCGAAGAGATGGCTCCCAAATCTTTGAGAAAGTGCTGCGTTGTAAAACTGGCAAGAGGCTTTTAAAAAGATGTATCTCTTGGCCGAGTGTGGTGGCTCAAGCCTGTAATCCCAGCACTTTGGGGGGCCTAGGTGGGCAGATCACAGGACAGGATATTGAGACCATCCTGGCCAACATGGTGAAACCCTGTCTTTACTAAAAATACAAAAATTAGCTGGGCGTAGTGGCGTGCACCTGCAGTCCCAGCTACTCGGGAGGCTGAGGCAGAAGAATCCGGGAGGTGGAGTTTGCAGTGAGCTGAGATCACCACTGAACTCCAGTTCTGTCTGGAAAAAAAAAAGAAAGAAAAGGTAAGTGTATATCTTAAAGGGATACAGTAAGAATTTGAAATTATAAGTTTTCTAAAGTCAACGGACAATTGAAAGGGAAATCAGGGTCAACAGGTAGGAAAAAAGTTGTCTTAAGTTTAGTTACATTTAGGAAAACTTTAAGGCCCGTTTGATAACTATGTTTATGTGGTTTTATGAAGCCTAATAGATTAACTTTTTTTTTTTTTGTACTAGATTCAGAGCATCTACAACTCAAGAGGTTATGACATATTATGCTGAATTTCCTACTAAGTAAATGACTATACATTTGCAAATTTCGCATGATCCCACACCTGAAAACAATATTCATTGCTCCAGGTTTTATTTGCCATTATAAAAAACACTTACAGTTTTTCTTTCTTTTTAAAGATATTTATTTATTTATTTTCTTTCCAACTTTTTTTTTTTATTATTCACTTTAAGTTCTAGGGTACATGTGCACAACGTGCAGGTTTGTTACATATGTATACATGTGCCATGTTGGTGTGCTGCCTTAAATCTGTGCCAAGGTTGTTTGCCGCACAAATCATCCCATCATCTAGGTATTAAGCTCAGCATCCATTAGCTATTCTTCCTGATGCTCTCCCTCCTCCCACCCTTCCACCCTCCAACAGTCCGCAGTGTGTGTTGTTCCCCTCCGTGTCCATGTGTTCTCTTCATTTAGCTCCCACTTATAAGTGAGAACATGCAGTATTCGGTTTTCTGTTCCTACGTTAGTTTGCTGAGGATAATGGCTTCCAGCTCCATCCATGTTTCTGTAAAAGACATAATCTCATTCCTTTTTATGGCAGGAGAGTATTCCATGGTGCATATGCAGCACATTTTCTTTATCCAGTCTGTCGTTGATGGGCATTTAGGTTGATTCCATGTCTTTGCTATTGTGAATAGTGCTGCAGTGAACATACATGTTAATGTTAATAGAATAATTTCTATTCCTTTGGGTATATATCCAGTAATGGGATTGTTGGGTCAAATGCTTTTTTTTCTGCCTCCAGGTCTTTGAGGAATTGCCACAGTGTCTTCCACAATGGTTGAACTAATTTACACTCCCGCCAACGGTGTAAAAGTGTTGCTTTTGCTCCACAACCTTGCCAGCATCTGTTGTTTTCTGACTTTTTGATAATAGCCATTCTGAATGATGTGAGATGGTAGCTCATTGTGGTTTTGATTTGCATTTCTCTAATGATCAGAGATGTTGAGCTCTTTTTCATGTTTGTTGGCTGCATATGTGCCTTCTTTTGAGAAGTGTCTATTCATGTCCTTTGCCAACGTTTTAATGGAGTTGTTTGTTTTGTTTCTTGTACATTTGCTTAAGTTTCTTAAACTTAAAAAGGTAGTTAGACCTTTGTCAGATAGATAGAATGAAAAAAATTTTCTCCCATTTGGTAGGTTTTCTATTCACTCTGATGATTGTTTCTTTTGCTGTGCAGAAACTCTTTGGTTTAGTAAGATGCTCTTTGCTAATTTTTGCTTTTGTTGCAATTGCTTTTGGCATTTTTGTCATGAAAATTTTGCCTGTGCCTATGTCCTGAATGGTATTACCTAGATTTTTCTACTAGGTTTTCTATAGTTTTGGGTTTTACATTTAAGTCTTTAAAATCCATCCTGAGTTGATTTTTGTATATGGTGTAAGTAAGTCGTCCAGTTTTAATTTTCTGAATATGACTAGTCAGTTCTCCCAGCATCATTTATCACACAAATAATTCTTTCCCTATTGCTTGTTTTTGTCAGGTTTGTTGAAGATCTGACGGTTGTAGGTGTGTGGTCTAATATCTGGGTCCTCTATTCTGTTCCATTGCTCTGTTTGCCTGTTCCTGTACCTGTACCATGCTGTTTTAGGTTTTAGTTACTGTAGCCTTATAGTATAGTTTGAAGTCAGGTAATGTGATGCCTATAGCTTTTATTTTTATTTTTTTTCCTTAGGATTGTCTTGGTCGCTATACAAGCATACAAGCTCTTTTTTGGCTCCATATGAATTTTAAAATAGTTTTCTTTTTCTAATTCTGTGAAGAATGTCAATGGTAGTTTAATGAGAATAGCACGGAATCTATAAATTGCATTGGGCTGTATATGGCCATTTTCATGATGTCGATTCTTCCTATGCATGAAAATGGAATGATTTTCCATTTGTTTGTGTCATCTCTAATTTTTTGAGCAGTTTTTTGTAGTTATTCTTGAAGAGGTCCTAAAAATATGAAATGTTTCATGAATTTTGCATCATCCTTGCACAGGGGACATGCTAATCATCTCTTGCTGAAGTGAGCACTATAAAAGATTTTCTAGAAACAATGCCACATATATAGGTAGTCACAAAATTCTATCTTGCATAGCCACATTTTCAAGATAATATTATTTCTTAATCATATGCTGTCTTTTCCTACACCCAATGTATTTTCTTTTAGTGAAAAATATTTTTAAAATGGGACTTCAAGGCTACAGTTGTAGGACACAATTGTATTTGCTTCTTAATGTTTCAGTATGATAGTTCTTATTTGTATGTGTTTATACAGTCATGAGCAGTATAACAATCATAGACCATATAAATGATGGTGGTCCCATAAGATTACAATAGAGCTAAAAAATTCCTGTCACCTAGTGATGTCATAGCCATCTTAATGTAATTGTGCAATGCATTACTCACATATTTGTGGTGATGTTAGTATAAACAATCCTACTACACTGCCAACTGTGCAAAAGTATATCTTGTACAATTACATACAATATATAGCATATAATAATGTCATGAGATCCTTGGGGTGTTGCTTTTCCAGCCAGAAACCTCTGTGGCCAGTGGTGCCTTTGCCTGAGTTTTGCTAAGGCCTGTTTGGCTCATTTCATCCATTCAGCCTGGCAGGCTGTGTTCAGCTCATCCTACTGGCCTGGATGCCACACCCGCCAAGGGTGAGAGAGACGTGGAGCAAAGAGGGGTTTGTGAGTGAGCGAGTGTGGGGTCCAGCCACTGTGCATAGCCAGGCATATTGGCTTCAGTGGGGAGGGCAGCTCCAGGCACCAGCATAGGTATCAGTTCCCTGTAAGACTGTGTCTGGGCTGGGCATACCACAAGCAGCCTCCATGGCTGGCACTGGGGAATGTGGTGGCACCAAAAAGCTGGAAGATTCCAGAAATCACAGAGTCCCAAATAGGGTGTCACAACCCTGGGTCAGGGAGCTGCTAGGTCTGGGCTCCTCAAAGGGCCACAGCTCTTCTCTCCTTCTCTCTCCACTCCTTCTCATTACCTGCAACATGGCAAGTAAGGGGAGTGTTTCAGTTTGTGTTATAGCTCTTTTAGCCCTGTCATTTGCTGTGTCCCATTTCCAGGAAGAATGAGGTACACAAAAAAGTGTAGGGTGAGCAAGGCAAAGAAGTGCTTTATTGACAGAGCAGCTCAAAGGAGACCCACAGTGGGTAGTTCCTCTCCACAGGCAAGTCATCTCAATGAGTGTCCACCTCTCAGCAGAAGGGAGATCCACAGTGGTTAGCTCCTCTTCACAGGCAGGTCCTCCCAACATCCCTTTAGCTCTGGGCAGACTAGACAGAGAGGAGACCCACAGTGGGTAGGTCCTCTCCACAGGCAGGACATCCTAACTTCTGTTCGGCTCTCAGCAGAGAGGGGTTTTATGGGCTTCAGAGGGGAGGAAGTGTGTGTGATTGGCCCATGAATAGCCATGGGTGGGCCTGGAAAAAGCACCATATGTTCTCACTCTAGTCCATGGAATGGGCAGCCTGTACCAGGCCTAAAGGTGGGGCTTCACTGGGAAACCACCCCTTTCCACCCAGGAGCCTGTCAGCCTCTTGCTGCCATCAGTGTGCCATCCACAGAGTCCAGGCTGTTCGGGCCAAGGGATGCCTGCAGGTCCGTGCTGAGCCATCCTTAGTACCCCCCACTCAGCCTCTCTCCTGTGCTGTCAGGGCCCAAAGTCTGGAGGGGGCCAGGGCAGCAGAGAACTGTCACGTCAGCACCACCCTGAGCACAGGCACAACTGGATGGGTTGTGATAGTGTCTGAGCTGAGCCTCAACTTTGCTCCAAAATCAAAGTGGAGAACAGGAGTAAGGGGAGTCCAGGCAGCGGGGGCAGGCCTTTCTGAGCCTGCAGGGGTGGGGGCCTTCCCAAAGAGCACAGGGATGCCCAGATCTGCAGCTATGGCTGGGCAGTGCATCTGCACTCAGGAGGGCAAGGCACCCACCCCTCCAACTTGGAAGCAGGTAAAGTTTCTCCCTGTTCCCAGCTCTTGTTGGCTCCATGGAGCACACAGCCCTGGCCATGCCTCCCTCACTGCAGGCAGTGTCGTGGGAGTGTCTACTGCAGATGGGCCGCTGCTTCCATCAATACTGATAATAATTGACTATGTTATTGGTTTATGTATTTACTATATTATACTTTTCATCATCATTTTTAAGTGTACTCTTTCTAGCTATAAAAATGTTTACTGTAAAAATAGTTTGCTGTGTTATGTTGGCAGCAGCCGCATACATCTCATTTATGGTGTAACTTGATTGCTTCATTTTCTCTTGTGCTTGGTTTAATCTTGTGTTGTTTTGTTCATTATGATCCACAGGCATACAAAATCCATGAGTAATGTTGTCAATAGGTGGATGTTGTCAATAAGTGATTGGGTAACAAAATTAAAAGTGATTAGGGACTACAAAGGTGGAAAATCAGGGGTGGTTACTGCTCATCAGTCTCATGTTGTCATAGCTTCAATCATGAAGAACAAGAACAAAGTGATAGAAGGTGTTTAAGAATCTGCTTGATCATGTCAGGAGTTCCAGAGCAGCCTGACCAACATGGTGAAACCCCTTCTCTACTAAAAGTACAAAAATTAGCCAGGCATGGTGGTGCTTGTCTGTAATCTCAGCTACTCAGGAGTCTGAGGCAGGAGAATCACTCCAACCTGGGAGGCGGAGGTTGCGGTGAGCAGAGATCGAGCCACTGCACTCCAGCCTGGACAACAGAGCAAGACTTTGTCTCAAAAAAAAAAAAAACACAAAAAACAAAAAACAAAAACAGAATCTGTTTGATTGTAGGCAAAGAAGCTTACAAAACTTTGAGAATGATTTACATTAGATATGGAGAAACTTCTCATGACCTGGATTTAAAAGCAGACACAGAAGTGTATGCTTCTCAGTATTGTGACAATCACAGCCAACGCAAAAAGTTTGTTTGCAACATTGAAAGAAAAGATTGAACCTATTTCACAGGTTCTAGCTTGGATGCAATTCTGCCTTTGATGCAAGCTTACTTATATGTATTCTTTCAAATTTTATTATTACTATTTTATTTATTTGAGACAGGTTCTCACTCTGTCCTCCAGGCTGGATTACAGTGTCACACACATGACTCCCTGCAGCCTTGACCTCCTGGGACCAAGTGATCCTCCCACCTCAGCCTCCCAATATTCTTGATTCTGGTTTCTTTGGATTTCTCTTGCTATCTCTCCAACTAACAATGTAGTTGAAGATAATTGTTAATATATATCTTATGACGCATGTTCAAATATAAGATAAGTGTTATCTTAGAACTTATCTTCACATATCTGGTCTATCATATTTTCAGAAACTGATAACCTGTTTTGATGTAAAACAGTGTTCTATTTTACTAGGACCAGAATATTTTACTCACTCAATTGTATTTCTGGTCCTAAGAACCAATTAATGGAATCAAAACTGATTTGGAAACATAAATTGATTTATGAATCTAATTTATGCCATGCCAATTCAGATTTCTTAAATATAGAGTCTGTGAATTTTCTTCTCCTTCAAATAATATAGATTATTCTAGCTGTTCATGTTAGAAAGCCCTAAGTAATCTAATATATTAAAATATTTTGTTGTGTTATATTCCACCCCTAGATAACACAAAAAGTGTAACTAGGAGATGGTAAAACTATGGTATTTCACTAGTTAATGAAAATTACTGGCATACAGGTCTTTTCTAGGTTACCATTTTATCTCTAACATTTAACTCAGAATAAATCCAAATTCAGAGCTAAGCTTTTATTTTTAGAGCAAAATATCTTTTAAAAAATGTACTACATTACTTTTCCCAACTTTAAAATATACCTTTTTGAAATAAAGTTATAGAGGAACACATAATGATACCAAAAAAGTGGCAATACCTTGTAATGCAAACAAAATAACAAATTTGATCTATCATTCAATCAAGTTGAATATTTTCTCTATGCAAATATTATCAAATTTTAATTATTTAAAGAGGTAATCAAAATATGTAGTCAAGATGTAGGAGAAATGTATTATTGAGATGTGTTGGGCAGTTAGTTAATAAAAAATATCATATATTATCTGAATAATGTGATTTGGGGATTTTTAAAGTTTTTCTTAAAAATTGCAATTTGTGGGGTTTTAGTATTATTCTCAATAGCTTTAACAAAAATCCTTTCACCTTTTTCCATTTCCAAATTGTGTTTCAGCTACTTTAATAGCATAATTAATTGGTAAACTTGAGTATAGCGTCCAACTTTTGAGTAAACAAGGTCACAAATTTGTATTCTAGTACAGTACTTTAGTCTTTGTACTTTTAATGGAACAAATCAATGATATTCCTTTGGATCAATGTGTTGTAATCATTTCTGTAATATTGTAAATTTGTGATTACTCAAGATTTAACAGTAAATTCATTAATCTTACATAATTGACTCATTTGCATAAGTGTCTATTTTGTATAACAATTATCCTTATAAGCTGCACTGTTTAAAGTGGAAATTCATGCTCAGGTTTTCTATACTACGTAGAGACACTAGTATACTTCCATACTAGTATTTATGAAGATTGACTGCATGTTCAACTTGACTGGGCCACAGGGTGCCCAGATATTTGGTCAAACATTTTTTCTGAGTATTTCGGAAAGGATGTGTTTGAGTGAGATTTATATTTAAATCAGTAGACTGAGTAAAGCAGATTGCCTTCCATAATACAGGTGAACCTCATCCAATCAGTTGAAGTCCTGAATAAAACAAAACTGCCGTCCCTCCCCTGAGTGAGAGATAATTTTTCCTGTTGATGGTGTTTCAACTGGGACATCAGCTTCTTTTCCTGCCTTCACACTTGAACTAAAACATTGGCTCTTCCCGGGTCTTGAACCCACCAGGCTTCAGATTAGAGTTATAGTTTTAAGTCTCTTGGTTCTCAGACCTTTAGATTCTGACTGGAACGAAACCATAGCTCCTCTAGGTCTCTAGCTAACTGATTCACACTGCAGGATTTGGTACTTGCCAGACTTTATAATTGTGTGTGCCAGTTGCTTATAATAAATCTCTCTATACATATGTGTGTATGTGTGTGTATTCCATTGGTTCTGTTTCTCTGGAGAACCCTGACTAATACAAAGTTATAAATATTTCAATTGGAAAAAAATAGGTAAGTGACTTCATTATATATATTCGTTTTGGTGGGGGGAAAAAGATGCCATCACAAACAATTGAAGGCAACATTTTTTGACTGTAATTCAAGATAAGGGAAAAATTTTTAAATGTTTTCTTTACATGCTGTGTTTTTTCCTTGAAAGAGTTTCTGTTAATGACATATATTAAAAACTAATATATATTTCTACATTTATATTGTACATTTAATAAAATGTACAAATAAGCCACTAACTTCAGATAATACATTATCTCATAATCTTTTATGCATTTAGCTTATTTTTTGATAACTGTATAATTAAGCAACGCATATTCCAAAATGTAGCTCTTTATATTATGTAAAATATAAAAAAAAAGCTAAGTCGCTTAAAAGAGAGTAAAAAGAGTAAAACTATGAATGAAGCTTTTATACATATGCTTGTTATAAATATACTACAAAATATAAATAAAATAAATAAGAGCACTTATGAAGAAATTAATATTTAAGCAGATATTACTGAAAACATACTTGAGGTGTTTATGTTAAAATGTTTACAAAAAGCAAACAGAATGCAAATGGTTGCTCATTTTTAAAATGCTTTTTAAGTACTTGTTTTTTTAAAACTGGGACTATAAGTTAATCAGACACACACAGTCCACATTTCTAGATACACAATTTAAAAAATAATTTTTCATTATGTGAAATCAAACAAATATGCTATACTACATTTGAAAAGCTTTTACAATCTTTAAGCTATTTTTCAGGCTTAACAAGACATCTCCACTGCCTAATTTGTTTAGGGTAAATATGTCTGCTAAAAAATTGAATACTTTCCTTCAAATCAGTTCTGTACTATCTGCAGATTATTATACATTCCTAAAACAATAACATTTTGAAATGCATGTTAATATTATCAGACTTCTTAAAGCGATCTTCAAAGTGCTAATTCTTGTCCTGATCTAGGCGATCCTATTTTTCACCCACTGTGTTTCATTTTCTATATTGACAATTTCCAGGTTTACCTGGTGAAGAAAACTCCAGTTCTCTTTTCCTTATACACTTGATATTCATGCGATATCATCTAGATATTAATCTGTTCCTTCCTAACTAAAATATGTAGCTACCATCATTCTGGTTTGTTCTGAGGAAAGTACAGGCTATAAATAAGATGATTAAGATGATTTGATTTCCAGTAAAGCTCTCTTCTTCCCTTGTATACTTGGATGTACTTCTTGCCACTCTGTTGCGTGAGGTTTGATTTCTTTTTCATCGTGTTTTTCATCAAAATCTCTGCTACTAGCATCATCATTTTTATTTTGGGAACCTCTCTTCTTTTTCTTTTTTTTTTTTTTTTTTCATTTTCAAAATCATTGTCATTGCCTGAAACTTTTACTTCATCTTTGTTTACTGCAGTTTCACTCATAGTAACTCCATCTACCTGATTCTGTAGATCCTATTTCACTGGAACAATGGCATGAGCGCTTATATATATATATATATTTTTTTTTTTTTTGATTTAGCAGTTTTCTTAGATACTTAGGATTCTATTTCCAACCTCTTCTTTGATTTGTTCTTGTCAGTATCAACTTGCCTATGTTATTCTGGTTATTTCTCTGCAGTGCAGGTAAATTGATCTTTCTCAAACGTCTGCCATTGCCTACCTTGAAAATTTAACCAATTCTGCATCAAGGTCTTCTGTGATACTATCTTCTTTCTCTACCATTTGCAATTTTTGGCTTACAATTGCATAAGAACGTTTCTCAAGTATAGTTATACATATTCATATTTCTCATCTTCAAGGTCAATAGATTGGGATGATATGATTGTTTAGATTTCTACAAATTCTGTATAGTTGCAATGTCCTAATTTATCATTACAGTCCATTTCAACCATCCTCTTCAACAACAGTAAGTGGCAAAATGTCGATTGAAGAGCTGAAGCTACATGAGCAATCTCATAGGACAGCTTCATAAAGTTTCTAAGGATACCAAGTTTGAAACAAAAGGTTTGCTCCTCAACTTTGGTTCACTTTTATTTTGGGGGGAGATTATATAATTTTTTTCCCGAAGTACTACATGACATTATCTTAACATAAATTGTTGATGGTTTTCAAGCATCTAAGGATTTTAATCACAGCCATATGAGACAGTTACAGAATTCTATTCTTCAAACTGGGTAGCTAATAGGTGCTTCGTTGTTAAAGTTAGTCATCTCTTATCAGCTATAGTATTAGAATATTATCACTTAGTATGCTAAGTAGATTGTTGTTATATTGGGGCTCAAATTCAGCTAAACTTAAGAACAAAATATTACATACTTACATTTTGATTTCGATGAACAAATTATACACAAATCTGTCTTATGAACATTAGGATCTGGTCTCTTTAGCACATTGATATAACCAAGAACACGGACAAACTGAATAGATAGCCATAAATTTCAACATACATTGAGTAAAAACTAAAAATTACGTCTTTCTTATTGACTTTCAAAACTATCAAAGCACTGCTAAAGTTTATGGCTTGAGGACTTGCTATATCGTCAAATTCTTTCTATGTTCTCAGGACTGTTCATCAGTTAAAGTAGTGTTAGCTTTGGCTGTCCTCATGAATATCACTTTATTTCATTGTTTTCTTGGATAGTATTTTGTAACAGCCATTATAATTTTTAAAAACTTTCTTCTACAGTTCTTTCTTTAAGCTAAAGCTTAAAATGTCATAAGACCGTCTTCTTGATATTATTTGTAATCTTTGTATGTAAGAAATGAAATCAATAACTCTCTGGAAGCACACCTTATTTTTTATCTTTAGAAATAATATTTTGGTAATGATGCCACATATATCTTACCTACATTTTCTAATATTCTTTAGCTGGATTTTCTCAGTCTTCTGGTCAGGGTGTCTGACGGTGGCATGCCTGGACATGAACCTCACGAAGGAGGTGAAGAAGTCATGCCTGCTGACATTGTATTGGAACTGCTTCCCCACCATGGCACCCTCCTTTTCTTTCTCATTCTTACCCTCTTCCTGCATGATCCTGCACTCTGCTGCAGCTGCTCCCAGGATGCCAACCCTGTGGGATGTACCGCTGACTGCGTGGTGCTGCTGTTGACATTTCTAGCTCACCTATTTCTCTTTTAATTTTATCTTTTATCTTAGGTTCAGGGGTACATGTGCAGGTTTATTATATGGGTAAACTTGTGTCACAGGGGTTTGTCATACAGATTATTTTGTCACCCAACCTAGTACTGGATGTACTAAGCCTAGTACCCAATAATTATTTTTCGATCCTCTCCCTCCACCCATCCTTTACCCTCAAGTAGGCCCCAGTGTCTGTTTTCCCCTCCATGTGTCCATGTCTTCTCATCATTTAGCTTCCACTTGTAAGTAGCTAAATAGTAGCTCACCTATTTCTAACATTCAGCTCAGGACCTTGTTGTAAACGTTCTATTTGTGCCACAGCAGTGTTTCTCAAAAGGTCCAATGTAAATATCTTTGTCTCCTCGGAGGCTCCCCAAATACGCAGATTTCAAGAAATCAGATCAACTGGATCTGATCACTTAGAGTTGGGTCTACCATGTAAAAGTTTAATAAGACTTTCATAAAAAGCATGAGGAATGTTGTACTTGTGAGTGAAAACATACTATGATCTATCAAACTGAACGTAGTATGTTTTTGCCTTTAATGAGCAATGTGAGGCAGTTAAGCTGTTGAGAAGAGAGGGGAAGGTGAATTTGAGGCACAGAACAGAAAAGTGCTGCACTATTGTCTAAGTAATTTAGTTATGAACCTATTCAACAAATGTTTATCAAGTCCCTATTATATTTTAGACACAGCTCAAGGACCCATTTGTGCTAGTGAATAAAATGAAAAGAATACTTCTCTTCATGGAACATGGAGTGAGCCTGAGGTGTGAGAAAGTTAAGCAAAGAATTTTACAATTCCCTTCAAGTTGTTTGGTAAGTTGAACAGCAACATTTCTATCTATCTATCATCTGTCTATCTATCTATCTATCTATCTATCTATCTATCTATCTATTTTTACCTGAGTATAAACTTCTGGTCCAAAACAAGAGAACGAGCCAATATCTAAGGGTTGCTGCCCACACCATCATTTCCCAAGGGAAAGAGCAACATTGAAAACTAAAGTTTTTAGCTAGAATGACTCAATCGTTTTTCTAGGAGATGTCTGAAGTATAACTCTAATGCTATTTACAAAACTGAGATCACTATGTGTTGCTGTTAACCCAGGAACAGCAATAAAACACAGAACACCAGTCACGAGTTTAACCTGCCCTGGTGACTGTGAGAGCCCACCAATACACCACGTCAAGGGCAAATAAATAAACATGGCTTTTTTATTGTTCAATACTCCATTATGTATACATTTAAAATATTTTTAGTTGTATTGAGGTACTATTGATGTACAATAAAGTGTACAGTTTTACAATGATGTCTGTGTGAAACCACCATCACAATAAAAAATTTCCATCAATCCTAAATATTTCCTCATGTTTCTTTGAAACTCATCTTCCCTTCATTATATCTCCAGATACCTATATATATATATACACACACACATACATATATACACACACACACATATATAATCTAAATGTCACTATATACTAGTTTGCATTTTCAAATATTTAATGCAAATGGAATCACACAACCTGGCTTTCAAAAAAAGTGCAGCATAATGATTTTGAGAATTGTCCATGTTGTATGTATCAGTAGTTTATTTATTTTATTGTGGTGAAAAAAGCACCATGAAAATATGGGTTTCTCAGTTCCACACAACATAAAGTATAGCTTTTAACAAAACTTTTGGGGTTTAGGACATTATTGCTAACTGTGAGAACAACGTTATACAGCAGAAGTCTAGAACTTCCTCAGTTTACATAATTGAATAGTTTCTATTGCTATGTACTATTTTTTTCTTCTAAAGTTTCTAATATTCCGTTAAAATGTTATCTTTAGCTCCAGAAGATTAATTTGGGACTTTTAATTTTTGATCTTTTGCTTCTGTCATCTTCAAACTAATGCTTTCCTTCAAACTAATGCTTTCACCTTCCTAAACAGATGTAGTATACGTTTAATAGCTCTCTTAATTTTTGGGCTACTAACTCTATAATCTCCATCATTTTTGAATCTATTTCTAATAATTGATTTCCTTACCGTGAGTTAAATATACTTACGTTTTTGCATGTCTGCTAATTTTTTTATCAGATGCCAAACATTATGTCTGCATGATTGAATGCTGAATACTCAGTATACTTTTTATTATTATCGAACTTTGTTGTGGAATTTGGTTATGTGACTAGGAAATGCTTGATCCTTAGAGGTTTGTTATTAAGTTTTGCAGATACAACAAAGTCCAGGGCTACTTCCGTGCCACTACTAAGGCAATATCCTTCTCAGAACTTCACTTGATGCTTCTAGTATAGGAGATATTTCTACTCTTATGAGTACCTGAATTATTTGCAGGTCTTCTTGAGCTCTGAGGATTTCTCTACATGCTCCTTTTTAGTGGTTGTTTCCCTGGCTCTGTTTCTTTTCATCTATGACCTATTCACTATTCAGCTAAAGACTTGAGAGGCACTCTCTTTGGATTTCCAGAGTTCTCTCTGCAGTTTTCTCCCCTTTGGTACTCTAGCATGCGATCTCTGGATGTCTGAGCTTATTGAGCTCTGAACTTCATGTTCTCAACTCTGGGGAACCTCTGGCCTTTTCTAGTGTTTCTACTCTGCAGCAGCATTACTGCTGCCTATAATCTCTCTGTAATCGGTTAACTCAGCCAGTTCTGTGGTTCATCCCAGGTACTTCCATTCTCTCAGGAGTAAATGTCCTGTATTATCTATTGTCCACTATGTGAAAACTCTTGTTTCGCATGTTTTGTCTAGTTCGTTGGTTACTTGAAGGTGAGGTGATAAATATGCTCTATTTTACTACATCATGGAGAGAGGTAGAATTCTCAACATTATGTTTGAAAATTAATTTGTTAAAATTTCTCCTCTATTTGTTTAGTGAAATAGACTTTGCAAGAAAGAAAGCATTTCACACATATGTTCCTACTTCAAAAAATTTAAACTCAGAGATTTTAGTAATGGCTGAATTTATTAAAACATCGGTTTATATTCATCAGTTAAATTTCACAAGATTAATCAGCAAATCCAGTCAAATATCCCTTTAGACAGATGATAATACACAAACGACAGTTATATATAACATAAATGAATTTCATAATGTTGAACCAAAAAGCTAGATACAAAATAATTTATGTTGTGTGAGTCCATGCGTGCAAATATCAAAAACCTGCAAAAGTAGTCTATGGTATTAGAAGGTATAATCACAGTTAATTTGTACACACACAAAAAATGTGATGATCATACAATAAGAAACTTCTTGGGCGCTGGTAATGTGTTTCTCAATATACCTTGCAAATATTTTCTCCAGTTATTTTTAGCTTGCATGGATTTGTTATATTTTAGTTGTATGAGAAATTTTCATTTGTAGCTAGTAAAATTTATAAACATTATATTTTCTCTAATTTAGGATTGAATTCTTCTAAAATATTTTAGATTAAAATTTTTTTATAATTGTATTTATATATTTGCTCCATCATACCAAAAATCTATGCTCCAACAACATATGTTTTGAAAACAGGAGTGAGATATCCTTTCTATTATAGGTTTTTTTTCCTATGAAAAGCAGCTACTTGGTTCAAAACGATTTTTTATATCTAAATTTTATAGACAGATTCTTTCTTGCCCAGACTGGAATGCTTCAGTCTACCAATTCAGATGTTTATCTGCTATGGAAACACCTTCAAAAACACACCCAGAAATAATGTTTACCAGCTATCTGGGCATCCCTTACCCCAGTCAAATTGACATATAAAGTTAACCATCATAGTGATAAATTAAATGCTTCTGGAACATTTTATGTTATGTAAACATACAGATCTATATGAGATGATACTATATACATGCAGTATGGGGATGTGTATATACAGATCTGCATATATATTATATAGACAAACATACAGATACTCTCTCTCTCTCTCTATATATATAGTATTGCCTCATGTGTTACGCTAGCTATGAGTTATGCTGTTTTCCCAGTTTTTAAAATAGTTTTATTGTACTCCTTGTCTATTTTATTGTATTAGATGACTTTCAGGAAGGATGGTATGTTACTGTGTTAGTTTTACCTAGATATCTAATCAGTTTAAATGAAATTGATTTTACAAAATTATCTTCATTGCTTATAAACACATTTACTTATGAAAAACCAAAATCAACTTTTAAAAGTTTTCTTTTTTTTTAATCAAAAAAAATGGTCTAAAAAAGGATGTAAATCCAGGAGATAAAAGAAGAAAATGTACAAAGAATCCCAGCGTGTTCTTGAAGGTACAATATGATTTTTTTTAAATAGAAATGCCCTAATTCAAGTTTTGTGAAGTGTTACATGAGGCTTTAGCTGTGTGATTCCTGATAAAGTCAGTGATCCTCATGGGCTATAATGGGTGTCACACAGTTACAACCCCAGGAATCCCTCTGCACATTCAGTTATGTCTATAAAACTGTTTAGGCAATTTAGATATTATTTTGCTTCAGTAAGAAGAAATAATTTAGTGTTTTAAAAAGCTTTTAGTCTCCATAAAAAAATACAGACTAAAACAGTTTAATATAATTTTAAAGAAAGAAATGATCAACATAATTAAATGTTGTGAATATGCTTTGGCATTACTTAATTTCGTATCGTAATAAAATGAAGAAATGTAGTTCAATGACATGAACATTTAAATGAGAATGCAGCATCTACCATGAATACCTGGTCTGGTGACTCCAGAGTCAAAGTACTTTTGGAACTTTATTATTTTCATCATTTGTCATCTTTTCAACGCAAATAACAGTGATCATAAAACAATGGTGCATTCCCTTAGAAAATTTAGAGGAGAAAAAGAAAAAATAAATCCTTTGTTTAAAATTTATTCATTTATCAATAAAAAATTGGGCAAGTTCAGTATCTATTTTATCAAATATCTTTTACTCCTTTTCAATTTTACTCTATTTCTTTCTTTTTATTTTCTCACAACACACATGTATGCTCACACCCAAGTACCTATGCACACACATGAATGAGTCTGAAGATGCACAAAAACTTTTATGTCTATATATTTTGATAGCTAAGAGGGCTTTTCTAAAGCCAGATTGCTCAAAAGGAAATCTATCCCAGACTTTATACCTAAGTAGGTATCAATAACGGTCTTACCTCTGTGTATCTCAATTTTCTCTAATCTGTAAAATAGGAAAACTAATAGATCTATATTGTAGCATTATCATGAAGAATATATGTGTTAATGTGTGGAACAGAGCTTTTACATATTACAAGATCTCCAAATAAAAATGAATAAATTTAGATTATTTACATCCACATTTCAACTAGACATTTTACATTATACATACTTTGCCTAAGGTAAGGTATTTTAAAATTTGTACATTTATCATAAGTATCAAATATCGTGCTTGACATTATATTGTACATTCTATAAGTGTGCTATAAATTGGTGTTTATTAATATGCTTATTTTGACAGATGAGGAAACAAATGCACAGTAGTTAAGTGTGTTATTGAAGGTCATGAACTTAGTTACCGGTAGAGCTGTAAATCAGACTTTGATTTTCTGGCAGCATATTAATTATTTCATACCAAAACAATTTTGTGTATGTTGGATAAGTGCTGTACAATAGCTCTGAACAAAGGTAACAAGGTCCATTCTCTGACACTTCTCATGTTGAAGCAAGAAGTGAGAAAAAACAAATACGTTAAGAATTTTAACAATGATAATTTTCCAAAGAAAATAAAATAATTTAGAAGAAATAAATAGATAAAGAAGGGTTATTTTAGATTAGAAGTATCAGAAAAAAATACTGTTAGCAGAGTTAACATCTGAAGTAAGAAGTTAATGATGAGAGGGACTTCCCAGTTATCTAGGGGTGGGAGTGCAGGGTCAGGTTTCAAGACAATGAGAACTGTAAGAATAAAGGCCTTGGTGAGAGAAATAGTGGGATTAAGGATACCAGCTTGAGTGAGTGGGTGCATACTAGAAAAGATTATTGGGGACCCGGTGGAGTGGCTCAGGCTTATAATTCCAGTACTTTAGGAGGCTGAGGTGGAAGGATTGCTCCAACCCAGGAGTTCAAGACCAATCTGGACAACATAGGGAGACTCATCTCTACAGGCAATTAAAAAAAAAAAAAAAGATTATTGGGAAGGGAAAGAAAATGATTAGGACTTGAATCAACTATAATAAGTTGATTTGGGACAAGTTAAGTATGCAATATCTGAATAAATTATTAAAATGGAAACATTGAATTGGGAATTGAAATATACGTGTGATGCTTGTGATGTATGATGTTAATTTCATTGACGGCACTGAACTCATACAAAGAAGTGTAGGTGGAGGAATGAAGAGGGCACTGGGTCAAGCTTTAGGGTACTCTAAATTTTAACAATAATTTTAAAAAATGATCCAGCAAAATAGATAAAGATGAGGCAGTTGGATCTAGACAGAAAACAGATCATATTGTCATAAAAGCTAAATTAAACTTTTTTTCTCTCAAAGAGATAAGAGAGATCATGCCTACCAGATGCAGTTAAATGGTCAAGGATGATGAACATAGAAGATAGTTTACAACATGGATTTTAGTGGAATGATGTGGTAAGAGGTCTGATTTCTCTGGATTATGGGAGGACAAGGAAGTAGGAAATGAGAGGGTGTTGTTTGGGACAACTCTTCCAACAGATATTCTAGAACAGAGACCTGCTTTAGTGGCAAGTAAAGAAAGGTTATGCATTAAATGTAAAAACATATTAGTGAAAGTAATAGACCATGTTAGCTAATAAAGATGATCAAATAGAGAAAGTTAATTTGATGATGCAGACAATGACAGTAAGTGGAAGAGCAAAATATTTAAAACGATTAGAATATATCAAATCTTGGACACAAGGAGAGGAGTTAGCCTTAGATTAGTTCAGGAATGTATTATTCACTTGGAGAGGAGGAAACAAAGAGAGTGATAGTCTAGTTATAGTTGTTAATTTCATCTAGGTTGTTTTCTAACACCAACCACCAATTATCTGAGATAGCAAGTAGGTGCCCTATGAATTATTAATCATTGAATTCTGACACTCTATAATTGGAGTTAGAATCAGACTCCACAAGTCAAGGGCTCAGTATCAGAAGAGTACCCTCACTTCAGAGGTCAATCACAAGTCCAGATCATTTATACTTCTGACTGCCTAGCTTTAAAATAAGGGTTCTTGCAACCTCCTCCTCAGCTTCCATAATTTACTAGAATAGTTCACAAAAATCAGAATAGCATTTTACTTACATTTACTGGTTTATTATAAAAGATATTATAAAAGATACAGATGCACAACCAGATGAAAAGTACATAGGGTGAAGGTCTGGAAGGGTCCCAGTGTGAGAATTTCTGTCCCTTTGAGTTGAAATGCACCACCTTTCTAGAACATGGATGCATTCACTAACTCAGAAGCGCATCAAAGCTTGCTGTCCAATAATTTTTGCGGAGTGTCATCTGCTCTCCACATTCCTTCCTAGAATTGGTAGGTGGGTCAAAAACTTTCAGCCTTCTCTTCAGTTGGTCTTTCTGGTGCCCAGCCCCATTTGGGGTTTATCAATGGGCCTCACGCTAAGTCACCTCAATGACAAAAATTCACGTATGATCAAAATGGAATCCTTGGACATAACAAAAGACATTTCTATTACTCAGGAAATTTCCAGGGTTTCGGGTGCTTTGGGACAGGAACCGGAGGCAAAGACCAAATATATTTCTTATTAATACCATAGCTGACATTTTTGCACTGTGGGATTACAGAAAAAAAAATTATATGCCTGTTGTTAAGAGTAAAGTGATTTTGATGGGTTAGATTTTGAAGGAGGTAAGAGAATGTACAAAATATTTGTTTAGCCAACTAAGAAGGTAAACATACTCATTGAAGTGAAGCAGAATTCTGTAAAATGTCAAGTGCATGAGCTAAATCGAAGTATCAGATAATCAGTATTACTTGAATCAGGGATGAAGATAATGCTAAAAAATTTCAAGTAATTGGTCATTAAAGGGGCTCAAAAAAATTAGAACAAGATCTAAGACATCGGGTACAACTTCTTAGGTCCCGTCTCTACGCATCAGACATGTGCTCTCTGGCCCAGAATAACAAATTGAGTCTCTAATTATGTCGGCAAATCATTTCACACAGAAAGCAGAATTTTAGCAAATGAAACACATGCAGTTTATATTTCAGACAATTGTGTGAGTTATGATATTATTTAGAAAGCTCAATTTCAGAGATTTTGGGGTTTATTTAGTATAAGAAATCCTTTGGGGAGGGAATAGCTTGGTAAGTTTATTCATAGATAATGATCTTTTCTCCTAACAAATATTTAACTGGAAGGTCCAGTTCCAAGGGCCTGGATCTGTACCTATTTCTCTTCCTTTTCCCTCAAAGCAGTTCCACCACCCTCCCAAAAGGAGCAAGACAAACATAGACCAACTGTTTTAACTCCTGATTTTTCAGGGCTCATCTTCAAAAACTTAGTGGTTTTTAAATGAGAGAAGTCATTATGATTTTGCTGTTGTTTGTTTGTTGTATAAGAGGAGTAGGGTTAATGGACTTGAAGCTTTGAAAAGGTTTAGGAAATGTTAGAATGGGCATAACAGAAAAAATGCTAAGGAGGTAGTGGTCTAGCAGTGGAGTGATGAAAGCTAAAACTTTAAAAATGGTATAGTTATTGGTAACAAAAATTTAAGATAAGAAAGTGGAAGGTAGAAGTAAAATACAGAAGAATACTATAGGAGGTTAGTGAACATTGATAATCTGATTGAAGAGAAAGATATATATATATTCTTCAGTTAAAACTTAACTACTATAGAGAAGTTAAAATGACATGTGTTCACATTGAACTCTTGTGAAATATTTTGTGAGTTAAGTGTCTGAAAAGTATTGTGTTCAGTGTTATTATTCTAAAGACATAGACCTTTTAGGGCTGAACCATGATTTTGCTAATGAAATCTACCTTTTAATGTTTATTCATAAGGTCCTAATGAATTGTCAAGTGCAATCCATCAAAACAAATTGAGATACATTTGCAGAACATTGTGCAGAATCTGACCTTCACCTAAATTTTACCTAGCTAAATCTTCTGTATACTCCTTTGAAATTTCCATCATTTAGCCAAACGTGTTTCCCAGTTGGCTTGGATGTCATGGGAAAACATAATGTAAGGAATTGAATAAGTTTATATTATATATTTAATAATCAACCTTCTTCTACTCAACAGCCAACTCTGGCAGTCCTAGAATTATTAATAATTAATAGTAGGGATAATATTATTTGCTCCCCATAGAACTAGAAGATTTTCTCCCTTTTAATCAAGTGAAAAACAAACTAGATTAGAATTTGTGCATGACACACACATGCATTTCATACCTGTGACATAACCACACCATCAAAAGAATAGAAAAGATTACAGGGCTACATGTTATAATTGGTGAAATCTTCCAATAGCAAAAAAAGTTACACCAGGCCCACTGAGTTAATAATAAAAATATATCAATTAAGTTCTATGACAAATAACCTATTGAACTTAAGAACAGCTTAAGTAATTCTAGTAAAGTACAAATTATTTTAATCAGTAAAGCATTCTAGATACTATTTTAAGTAGTTTGGCATTATTTGCAGATTAAAGTATGTGATAATAAATTAGGTGATTCAAGAGTTTATTAAAAATGTCCTGTTTTCCCCCAGTGCTGAATTAACCTGTAAAGTATAAACTGCATGTTTACTTGCTTCACCTGTAAATATCCACTATTAAGTGCTGTACTAATTATTGATAAGGTATCCTAGGAAAAGAAAAATGATTAAGACAGTAACTATTAGTATATTTATATTTACATAATTTGCAGTATCTTGAGAAGAGAGACAAGTATAATATCAGCAATAGTAACATTTGAGATCATATCACAGACTTTAATGGAAAAAAAAAGTCATGGTGGAAGCTCAGATCACAGCAAGATCAACACTCTTAGAGTGTAGAATAACTATTTATTTTAGAAAATGGTACCTGTATGTAAGATTAAACTTTGTTAGCAAAATTCCCTGAGCCAGCCAAAACAAGGAGGGAGTTAAACAGTCATGTGCAGCATAGTGATAGACTGCATATCCAATGTGGTCCCATCAGATTATAATGGAACTGAAAAATTCTTATTGCTTAGTGACATAAAAGCCATCATAAAGTACATCTGAAATAGATTACTCATATGTAATGATGCTGGTGTACACACACCTACTGGGCTACCAGAGGTATGAAAGTATTATAAATACAATTATACAAAATATGCAATACTTGATAATGATAATAAATGATTATGTTAATGGTTTGTGTATTTACCATAGTTTTTATCACTACTTTACAGTGTACTCCTCTATTTATTTAAAAAAAAAAAAAGGTAACTGTAAAACTAGGCAGATTCTTCAGGAGGTTTTCCAGAAGACATTGCAGCTCCATGTATGTTACTGAACTAAAGGCTTTCCATTTGGAAAAGATGTGGAGGTGGAAGACAGTAATATTGATGTCCTAACTCTGTGTATGCCTAGGCTAATGCATGTGGTTTTGTCTTAGGTTTCTGCAAAAAGTTTAACAAGTAAAAATAAAGAATAAAAATATTAGAAATAGAAGAAAAGCTTATAGAATAAGAGTATAAAAGGAAATATTTTGTATAACTGTAAAAAGTGTTTGTGTTTATAGCTAAGAGCTATTACAGGAGTCAAAAATTAAAAAATAAAATAAAAATGTTTAGTACTTTGGAAGGCCAAGGTGGGCAGATTTCCTGAGCTCAGGAATTCAAGACAAGCCTGGGCAACATGGTGAAACTCTGTCTCTACTAAAATACAAAAAAATTAGCCGGGCATGGCGGTGTGCACTTGTAATCCCAGATACTCAGGAGATTGAGGCAGAAATGCTTGAACCCAGGAGGCAGAGGTTGCAGCGAACCTAGATTGCACCACTGAACTCCAGCCTGGGCGACAGAGTGAGACTACATCTCCAAAAAATAAAAATAAATAAAAATGTTTTTTCATATTTGAATTTTTAAGCCAAAATGTTACAGTAAGCTAAGATTAATTTATCAATGAAGAAAAAATTATTTTTAAACTATTTAGAGTAGCCTTAGTGGATAGTGTTCATAAAGTCGACAGTAGTGCCCAGTTATATCCAAGGACTTCACATTCACTCACCACTCACTCATTGACTCACCCAGAGCAACTTCCAATAGTGTAAGCTCCATTCGTAGTAAGTGTCCTATACAGATGTACCTTTTAAAAAAAATTTTATGTCATGTTTTTACCGTACCTCCTCTATGTTTAGATACACAAATACTATTGTGCTATAGTTGTAATGATTTGTATCTTTGTGCAGTACAACATTGTGTACATTTGTTATTGGTATTCAGTACTGTAACATGCCATACATGTTTGTAGCCTAGGAGAATAGGCTATACTTAGCCTAGGTTTGTAGTACCATATACCATGTAAACTTGTATAAGTACACCCTCTGTTGTTCACAGTGATGAAATTGCCTAAGGATACGTTTCTCAGAATATATCCCTTAACATTGTTAGACAATGCATGATTTATTTCAGGTTGCGACAATGTGAATCGATTTCCAGAGTCTACATGAAATGTTTAGGGTGGTAATATTTAAAAGGTAGGTTGGGTCCAGAATTTCAAGCATTATGAAATATGCTCATTAAATTGTTTTATATCAATTTTAAAGATGCCTACTGAAAATTGTAGAATTTTGTAAGTAGTCCAAATGACGATTTCTTCTTTTCTGGGTATAATAAGTTATTTATTTTATAAATAATATTATAAAAGTAAATTATACCTTAAAACATTTAAAGAAATATTCAAAAACGTTCTTCTCCTTAATGAAACAATAAGATTTTGGAAAAACAGAATTCTACCATTTTTATAGTTAACACCATTAGGAAAAATAAAATGTGACTAGCAATTGCAGCAAGGCACGGTATTAAGGGTGCAAGGCAAAGCAAAAGAGGGAATTGTTCAAATGTAGAAATAATACTTCCTCATAGAAAATCAAATGTTACATTTTTTCAATAAACAGAATATATTACTCTAAAATAAAATAATTATATTCTTTGATTCAAATATCAGAAATAGGAATATTAAATCCTTAAGTTTAGAAATTGAAGGGAAAACTGATCCAGATAATTGATCATCCTTTTGACACTGAAAGAAATAGAATTTTAATGAAATATTAATTCTTTAAAGGATTCAGATTCTGAAAGGTATTGATAACTGTTTAAAATAAAGTGAATATCTGTGAAATAGTTCCAGTGCTAGGTTGGCAAGGAACGGAAGAATTCAATACAGCAAGATTTATCACCAGAATGAGGAAGATCATTGACAGGAGAGCAATGGAAATATAATTGTGTTAGATGGTGTAATAATAAAAACGTAATAAAAAGGTCAAAGGCTTATAGGCTCATAAAACATTTTGAAAGGTGAACAATTCATATTCTATTAGCCAGACAAGAAAAAATATGTATATGATAAAGCCACTTTTCCCTAAAGTTTAGGAAAATGTTCTTTGCTAACCCATGCAAAGCTTAAGAGATTTGTACCCTAGAACATTATCCTGCAAACCTATTTCTTCTCTGATAGAAATAAAGGCAACATTGTTTACCAACAGATGTTGATAAAATGTAGGAAAGTCATAGCCTACTATAATATTGTATTATAATTTTTATTCTGTATTTTTCATGCATTATCTTGACCACAATGGTGGTTAGAAAATATTTTCTTTTGTTTTATTACTAGCAGTAAAGAATTTTAGTCCGGGGGCAATTTCACATGGAAATTTATTATAAAGATAACTCCTATATTTAGCTGAATAATTTTAGATATTTAAGATGAATACTAACAGTAGCATAGAAAGACTATGCACAGTGATGCAACAGGAAAAAATTTATTTGGCTTCCCCACTGTCACGTATACACACACACACATATAACATTACATGTTTGTCATATATACTTTATTTTGTTTTTTATATATTATATTTCATGCAATCAAACTGACAGAATATTTTATAATGTCCAAACAGAACTAATCTTATATCATTAAATCATACATATATGTGTAATAAAATGTGCTATACATATATGTGTAAGAATAATAAACTCTTAGAAAGCAATAATACAAAAAATAAATAACAAGTGAGAACTGGGGGAAAAAAAGTCATGAAAAGAAGTTCATAGAAGAGGAAATACCAATTTCCTCTTTCTAAGAAGAAAGGCTAAACCTCTTTGATGATAAGTTACATGAACATCAAAATTTCTTTTCAAGTAAGATTTTACGTGCTGTCCATGGGCATAAATTCAGTCTGACAACACCAAATATTGGAAAAGATATGGATCAGTAGGATTATTTGGTCATTGTGAAGGGATAAGAAGTACTGAACACTTAAAAAAAAAATGGTGCTGTTTTTCAAATTGGGCACATCTGTACCAAAGGACAAGGACAATAATGTTTACAACTTTGATCTGTTGGTGGTAGTTTAAAAACTAAATATCTGAAAACAATCAAAGTGTCTGTTGATAGGAAAAATGTATACAGAAGGTGTATATTCACACAATGGCATATATTATAGTAGGTACAATTGTGCAATGATATGAAAGAATCCTAGTAACTTAATGGTGAGTTGCCAAAAAGAAAGTCCGAAAGTAGTAACATGATATTTTATAATGTTCAATTAAAACTAATGTTATATCATTAAATCATACATATATGGGTAATAAAAATATAAAAACTTAAATAGGAAAGAAATCATGGTGTCCTCAAACAGGAAAACCTCTGTGAAGGTGGTAGATTGAAGAGTTAGGGAGAAAACCATGAATAGACATAAGAAGCAGGTCGTTTCATTGTTGTTTGGTTGAAAGTCAGTTTGTTCATGTGAATCATGCTATAATAAGTTCTTAATTGAATCATGTGTTTACTTTTTAAAATAGCAAAAGGCCATATATAGAAAAAAAATAAGCTTGATACAATTCAGTGCATCAGGAACAAAAACAATCACCAGAATAAAATCTGTGATATAAATTCATATTGTATATATAATTAGTAGGTAAATAAATAGTGAATAGAAGAGTCAAATTTGTCAACAATATTTTTAAGTTGTTTTAGTCCATAAAAGTAAAATGTATGAGTAGGCCTCCAAGGGTTGTGGATCCACTTTTCTATAAATCAAATTCCTCAAACTTTCTTAACTCCACATTCTGCATATAGAAAATTGACATAATGACGTCAATTTGCATAGTTATTTGGGGAGATTAATTGTAATTATATGTGTGAAAAAACATGGGGAAGGATATTTCCTCAATAAATATTAATATTAAAACTCCTAATGGTGGTAGACTTTCCCCTCTACAAATATTACCTGGAGATGTTCCATATTAAAATCAGATGTTTTGGATTTGCAACAAACACTATCTATTATGTAAGCTCATCTTTCTGATCATGTCCTCAGAAGAAAACCACAAACAGCCCAGTTGTTTGTAGCAGGTATCATACTACATATAGTGTTGTGGAATTTCTTATTTCTTAGTCAACATTAATGTTACAAATATTCACCTAAAATGTTGTATGTCTCTTTAGGTCATTCCATTTTTATTGCTATGTTATCAATCGTTGTATTAATATGTTTTCAGTTTCCTGTCAGTAGGAATTATGTTTTCAAGCTTTTTAATATTAATAACATTCTTACCATAATAACAATGTCTTGTTAATGTCTTCCGTTCATTATGTGCAAAACATTCTCTTGAGTGTTTACCTCAAAGAATGAAGACCAGAAGGTATACATATTTATCATATAATGTAACTTTTTCCCAATTTGGTTCTGTCCATTTTGACTCCTACCAGACACGTGTAATAGATATCATTAATTTATATTCTTTCCCTTGTGTGTTTTTCTCATATTTCTTATTTAGCAAATTGAATATGATTACGATAGTATTGCATTATAGTCTTTATTTGTATTTTCTTGATTAATAGTAAAGTTGAACCTTTGTTTTAAAATCTATTAGTTATAACTGTTTCACTTGTGAAATTCCTGTTCATTTTTTTCTACCAATTTTTCCATTGGATATGTATGCTTTGTATGCTTTCAAATTGGTTTTACAGGAGTTATGAATATTACTTCTTTGTTGGTTATAGATGTTATGAATATATTCTCCTAGCTATTGCCTTAAGTTTTAAGGTGTCATTTTATAAAACAAAGTTTTACATTTTGATGTAGCTAAATGGATCAATCTTTGTGTCTTGTCTAAGCAGTTACTTCTTTCTTGGTAAACAAATGCACTTGTATATTCTTAAATTTGTTAAGTTTACACGTGACATATAAAACAGCTATAGTTGGTTATTAAGAACACGCTCGAGGCTAAACACTAAATAAATTTTGTCTCCATTCTTAAAAAAAATAAAAATAAAACAGCTATAGTTAATTTTTCACATGCCATTAGGTACAGATCTAATTTTACATTTTTCATGTCTTTTAATGGATGGTGCATGATTTATATTCCAGTTATTCTATAGTCTTTGTTTTGCTCAGTGGTCTTCCAGGATATCTTTTATAGCAAAGTTTCATATACATAGGGGTCTGTTTCTGGGTTTTCTACAGTTTTTACTTTGTATTTTTATTATACCTTAATTGTAGGATACATGTGTAGAAAATGCAGATTTGTTACAGAGGTATACATGGTGGTTTGCTGCACGCATCAACCTGTCATCTACATTAGGTATTTCTCCTAATGCTATTCCTCCCTTAGCCCCCACCCCCTGACAGGCTCCAGTATGTGATGTTCCCCTCCCAGTGTCCATTTGTTCTCATTGTTCAACTCCTACTTATGAGAGAGAACATGTGGTGTTTAGTTTTCTGTTCCTGTGTTAGTTTGAGAATGATGGTTTCCAGCCTCATCCATGTCCCTTCAAAGGACATGAACTCATTCTTTGTTATGGCTACATAGTATTCTGCTGATATTTTCCCTTCAGCTTATTTTACTACTCCCCATCTTCTTTATTCCTTTCATTCACTTTCCTGTATTTCTACAATACTACATCAATTTTTTCATAAAGTGTTGTTAATTTTAACTTTTTTCATAATTAATTAAAAACTGTATTCAATAATATGATCATTTTAAATATTGTATGCTTGTCTACCAGTTGATATTAAAATTAAATACAACCATAATATTTATATTATTATATCAAATTTGTCCCCTGAGCAGAAACAAAACTATGATAGTATCTATTTCATTTCATATTT